>NC_051191.1:75939260-77189260 GCF_015220075.1 Falco rusticolus | reverse complement strand
CTGGGTTATTTCGCCATTTATTATGTTTACTCTAGATAAATGGAACTTGCACTTTCACTCTAATTCTACCAGGGGTGAGGAGGGAAAAAACACTAAAAGCCTTAATGTGGTCTTTACTGTACTTTGCTCTCATCTGTGAGATATACTCATAATTCATTTCCTTTGGCTTCCTGAGTGTATGTGCATGCACTAGCTCTAAAATATTAAATCAGATCTCAAGTGTCACATTATCAATTTAGGGAAGAAAGACTCTTAGCCATTAATATAGAAAGTGAATCCCTTTTATGTTATATAACAGATAAGTCATAACAGGCAGGCTGTATTTGAAGGTATGTGATACAAACATGGCACTCAGCTTTTTGCTATTTATATTTTAGCTGTGTCTATTAGAATTACTCTTTCATCAAACAAATGAGGCTTTTATGGATATTAGCAGGAGATGTGCATCTGCTATAAGCCATGTACAGTCACTTGATTTGTGTATTGAGTAAGAAACATAATTTTGTTACCTAAATATACTGTGTCCTCCTTTATGTATACATATAGTAACATCATTTTGGTGCTAGCATTGCATGCTACATATAAATTACTTGAATAGTATAGACTGGTTCACTTAAACAGGACCATTGCTCAAAAATTAAACAAGCATTAATTATAGTGATGCTGGGTATGTCTCTGAATTACATTTTCTCATATTGCAGTATATGGATCAAAGCTGTGCTAAAAGGTAACTTTTTCAATCTATTTTGTTTAAATGAATCATCTTTCTTCTCCATTGTTACTTGACTATTATACAGCAATCAACTATGTAATGAAAGCCATTTTAGTCCATATGTTAAAAATCAAAGCAGTCGGACTATTTAATTTCAAAGCCATTTAATTCCAGACTTCAAGAAAGTGAATCAATGTCATTAAAAAAAAATAATCCCCTCTCCCTGACCACTCATGCGAAGTTTTTTAACAGTTCAGTAAATATTGTTAAGCACCCTACCTGATTTTTTTAGAAGCTCTGAGTGTACACAGCTCCACTGAGATTTAGCAAACTCAATTATTAATTAAATGCATATTTTTCAAAAAGTAAAACCATAAGAAGTAAAACCTAGCCTTTTGAAATACAGTACAAAGCCTGTATTGCAGTGTCAGTGGCATAGTGCCCCACCCCTGGAAAGCTGATGATGTCACACAGACAAGGATAACAAGAACAAGTGTGTTTCTTAATGCTTAGCACAGAATTCATCTTGCATCATCTGTTTGCAGGAGCATGTTCTTTCCCATATGAAATATCCATCTGTGAACATTTTTGGACACAATATTTGGCACATTTGTCTCTACCTGAAACATCTCTCCCTTCCTTTCTGACTTACTGTCTCTTGAGAAAGTAGCTGAATTACTTGCCTTGCTGGCAACTGAGGCTTAAGGAATGGAGTACATTGCATTTAATGGAGGGAAAAGTTAAGACTGTAAATCACTGCTAATAAAATGCTTTGATGGCAAACAGGAGTTTAATATATTCTACACAGTTTGTTCAAACACTCGTGATGTCTGAGAGGCTTGCACTGCAAACAGTAGTATTTGTGCAACATGCATTCTGTGTCATCAATAGCTTGCCTGTAAAATTATTTAAAGGATCCATAACCTACAAATTTCCCAGTTTTGTTATACTTTAAGAAAAAACTCATTTTCTATTATCAGGGCATTGCTTCAGTGCATGATTGCTGTATGTAAGTACTCTAAATCCCTTCCCTATTAACGTGGAGAAAATATCGAATGAAAGCATTTAAATGATGGCCAGCATGTTGATAAGAGACGTGAAGCCCTGTTACACCAGTAAATGAAGAAAATCTGCCTACTCTGAGTTTTCCTTTTGCTCTTTTATTACAATGTCATTTTTCTTTGAGTATATACGTAAGGAAAAAAAGTATTGTGCGTAAGGAGAGCACCTTCTGGGATTGCATTATCATTGCCTTCTACTTGGGTCTGAGTTTTCATTTTAAGTTCACACAGAGGTCTTAAGTACATAGGGACTGTGGCGTAGTAGATTTACACAGCAGATCTAGGAAAAATCCCCATAATGTTTACTTAAAGTGAGAATATATATATTGAAAGAAATACTCTCCAGCCTCAGACCAAACACTGAATGGGCCAAGCAGAATGAAAAATAACTTCTTTATCCTAGAGGCAGTGGCCAGGCATTAGTGGAGGAACACAACTTCAATGTTACAGGGGGAAGCCTGTTACCAGCAAGGGAAGGTAATACAGGCATTTTCAAACTGCTGCATTCTCCGGCTGGCAGCATGTTAGAAGGGCCCATCCTCACATGGAATGCAGCCTGTAAAAATTACAGTAGCTGTTATCTAACTGACATTTGTCAGTAATGACCTTTCACAGGAAAAGTAGGTGGGAAAACAACAGTGACTATTCAGGTATAATATTGCCCTCACTAGAGTGAATTGTTGCTAGATTTCAATTTATGACTCATTAAAGCTCATAAACATATTCCAATGCCTTTATGATTTTTACAGTCTAATTGTTTCCTGAAAAAAAAAATATCACCAGTTTCTTCCCATTTGGCTGTGTCTGATGACTGCTTCAAACATGCTTTTGAGAGCAAGTTGAAGGGGTTTTTAGCTGGGAAGAAACCTCTCAGCATAATGCATTAAGATTTTTCTCTCACTTCCAGTGCAACAGCATCTCTTTTCACCCATTGCTTTAGTGCATTTGCATATAGTAATAATACTATTCTTGGGAGTTTTGCTTCTTTACCCCTTATTTTTCTGGCCTAACACCATGCTTTCAGAACGCTAGTCCTTCATATTCTCACCAAAAACAATTTTACCATAATAGCTAACTCTTTTTGCTAGTGATATTTTACTTGTTTTACCCGACTAGGAGGTCCAATGTGGAACAATGTGGTAAAAAAGCCTGAAAAGTTCAGCAGTTAATTCATGAAGCTCTTGAATAATTCATTGCAGATAAGCCCTTCAAACTCCCATTTAAGTTCTTGTTAATGATGAGTAGTTCATTCCCAAGACCCCTGTTTCTTGCGTCCAATGTAAAGTACAAGCAGGAAAAGCTCAGTAAGGAGACATGGTTTATCTGTAAAATAATTTCACCTATTGAAAAATTATTTTTTTCTTATCTTTTATTCTTTTCATACATTTTAGAAAGTACTAGCTCTAAGAATGGCTGCTGCTTTCACCATCCCACATGGCTATGTAACTGAAAAAAGGCATTTAAGTGAAGGATATTCAAAATATTTAATTGGAAAAAGCAGTAGTATATTAAATGTCTTCCCCACGCTCTTGCTGTTTTCCTTAAATAAACTCTTCTAAAATAGTATGAGCAGAAACACCCTACTCTGGGAAATACAGGATTTCTTTTCTGCAGAGATCAGAAATAAGCACCTAGTATATTTAAATAAATTTCGTGTTCAACTAGAGACTTCCCCTACTAAAGGAATGAGGACTATGATATGGCCCTCAAGTATGGAGAGCTCCAGGGATTCAAGGAAACGAGCGGCCCTTCCTGCCTCGTACTGTTTCCAACTCTGAGTATGGAATAAACAGAAAATTGTATCTGAACATCCCCCTGATGGAGGGAAGTGGCCCTTCAACACCCTCAGTAGAAGTGACTGGACAGATGAAGCTTCAGTGAGATAGAACTGGACAGAGGGTTTTAAAAAATAACAACATTGTTGAAAATTGTGATTTTCATTTGTCCTGAAATGTTTTACAAGCTTTTAACTCTACTTTGCAAAATATCAGGGTGAGATGACCAGGGTGATAGTCACAGAAATGCTGTAGGAAGAAAAGTGTTCATCCATGTCATGGCCCCATAGCCTAGAGCTTATATGTTTTGCTAAGCTGTATTGGACTCCTCCTGCTTAAAGAACTTGTGTTATCAGTTTCCCAGGATGGATGCCCTAATAACCAGTAAATCTTATCTTTAAAGTTAAGTCTTTTGCTGAACTTGCAAAGTTTGATAGTCAGAATAATTCAGGGTGAAAGGGACCTCACAAGGTCTCTAGTCCAAACTCCTGCCCAAAACACAGTCAGCTCTGAGGTCAGAACTATCTGGGGCTTTATCCAGTCAGATCTTGAAATTCTCCAAGAACAGAGACTAAATTTTTGTATGTCAAAATTTTGTATGGGTAATTATGTTCATTTGGGCAGGGACTGAAATCTGGGTGACTTGCCCACAGGCAAGTGCCTGAATTCTTTGGCTAAAAAGTCATCTTAATGCTCTACAGATGATACTTGCAGACATTTGCTATATAAAGTAAAATAGTTCTGAAAAGAGAGCATAAGTTAGAGCACTTCTTTACAGGACAGATGTAAATACAGATCCTGGTCCTGAAATGAGTAGTTATAAATATGTAGTTATAAAAATGAGGCAGTTATAAATAACAAGGGAGTGCCAGGTGGAGGGGTGCATCCTCTAGCATTTTTAGGGTTTTTTATTAAACAACTTTTACTACCTTCTCTGCTCTTAAAAGTACTCACAGGTGTCAGTCTAAATGGAACACTACATTGCATGAAAACACTTCTTTTTCATGGCCCAGGAAGAAATAAAAGAAGATTCCAGCACTGCTGCCAAATGAATCTCAGGCAAATGTGGACTGTATTTGGCAGGCTGCAAATAAACAATAGTAGGGAGGGGGAGTGGAGCCTGAGCTCCAGTATTTTGCAAAGGTAAGCTACCTTCAGCAGATTTCTGCCTGCTCAAAGGCAGCAGCAGAGGTACATACGTGGTAGAGATATACAAACAGAGCAGTAGATGGACTCATTGCCAGTGGATTCATACTATAAATTAATTCAGAACAATGCCTAAGTAGTTGACTCACTTGCACACTTCACAAAAAATGTCATCCTATTCAGCGGACTGTCAACAATGACCATGGGCCCAGCTACTGGGACCTGGTTTGCTGCTGCCACTTACCTACTGCTAAAGTCTGTGCCCTCAGGACTACCCAATGTTCACGTGTTTGCAGAGGACATTGGTCTTATTCTTTGAAATGTGCCACATGATTAACTGAGGGTTTACATTGTAAATGCACCATGCTTGCTAAGGACAAAAGAAGGTTATGTATATAAACTTTGTCGCACAGTTCTTTAGCTTTATGTTATCAGAGGTGGTTTGTTTGATTTGATTTCTGCTTTAAGTGGGTTTCAACGAGAAGCAAACATTGTTTCCAGAATCTTTTAACCACCTGCAGGGCTATATTTCATAATCTCTTGCCACTACACACCCCTATGACATTTAAAAGGCTAAAGATGTCTCTTTAATATTTAGTGTTATTGCAGCTTGAATTTTCTAGTGATAAAATTAAATTTCTTGCTGTCAAACACCCTTGTGACAAATCATTGCTCTCAGTTCAAAACTGAAGGCTGTTGTGATCATTTGCGTTTACATATGCCAGTCACCATTCTTCATGTTCTTAAAATTTTTCCTCAAAGTAAGCAAGATATAGGAATGGTTGAACCCAATCAGATTATTATAATCTAGTTTAATATTCCTCTTCTCTGCTGTTGGAGAGAGTTAGGATGAATTGAACCCTGCTTGTTAGTGCTTTACTGATTTGATCTGATACAGATGATAAAATTGCTCTATCAGTGACTGTGAGTTTAGAGCCCAAAACTATGTTTTGTTTCTGACGCAGACTAGCTCTAACAGGGTCTGTTGCTCTAGGCAAGCCAACAGATGCTGTCGTCCTACCTGCTGCAGGTGCCCCTGCAGTTTCGGAACATTTTGTTATGTGTCATGGCCTATTTGGTCCATATAGTCTTTATGCCTGAGGCTGCACTGGGTTGAAATACCAGCACTGTTACCAGCCCTTGGGTCCGGGTCTAGCTGGTTCTGTAAGAAAGCTGACAGCCAGCTTAGCTGCATGTGCAAAGGCTTAGCCTGCTATCGAATGACACCTACATAATTGCTTTAAATCCTGCAATCTGTGGTGCTTGAGGAGATAGTTCTGGGAAGAGACACTGTGCTTGGCTAGGGTACGTTGCTTCTCTCATTTTTCAGCTATGATGCTGGAGGGCCCCAAATGAGGAAAGGGCTCTGCTGTATTTTGCAAAGGTTATGTAGCAAGTGTTGTGTTCCCTACTCAGGGCCATGTATGCATCAGCTATGGGCAGATATGATTCTATACGTGTACACTGGAGAGAACAGAGGCAGAGGGAAAGCAAGTTAAAGGGAATTGACTAAGCTCTACCAGACTGCTCAGCTTTATAAAATACTTGGATAGTGTCATCAATATATTATAGGTGACTTAAGGTGTCATCTTTGCTTCTATTTGCTTTTACCCTTTTGTGATAGCCGTTACAAATCATCACAAGACAATTTATGGCCACCTACCAGAAAACAAGTTCGACTGGAGTGTGCCGTAAAATAGTATGGGCAATGGCAGATGACAGGTGAAGCAGAGTGAATGGTTTGCTTATGCATAAGCTAAATGACCCCTGAAAGACAGCAGTAAAAAGCAGTAGAAGATATTCTAAAGTAACATGAGGCTTCAGGCAATGTGATTTATCATAGCCAGCAGTCAGTACATGCTGATTTTTGTGCTCCTTGGGTTCGCTTTGGCATGGGGCTGGGAGACTTTGTCCTGCAAAGCCCTGTACTCCACTGTCTGAGAACAGAATATTTCATGCTCTCATCTCAGAGAAGAGAATAAGTGAAGGACTTTTCCTCGCCACTGTCGTGCCGCTCACCTGTGTCATACGTTAACTGTGGGGGAAGGAGGACCTAGGACCTCTGATACTTTGCACCCTGCCTGTTTTTCTTATGTTTCTTTCCTTGGATCTGCCTGGCACAACAACTCCCCATAAATACTCCAAATATATCTCAGGTGAATGTGCCATTTTAGAGAGCTGATTGAAAAAAATAGCCTTGTGCAGCCAGGCTGGGGCTAGTCCTTGTGTACTTCTTAATCCTTGAGCTGGATGCTTCACTGTCTTTAGAGCAGCAGAAAATAGAGAAAAGAACAGTCCTGTAACAATTCCTGAGAAACAATATGCTAACTATTTGATATAGCTTCACTTGTAACAGTAGAAAACTGATATTCTAATGTAAATTGAATTAAATGAGCATATGTGGCTTGTTCTTCTCTAGCTGGCTTGTGCATTTCCATCCTAACATTCAGTCTTTAATATGAGTGTTAAATTGTGCACTGTGTTGCTTTCGTGTTTTTCCTTTGTTGGGAAGAACTGTCTGTGTTTCACTCATTAGGTTTAAAGCAGTACTATTTTTGTACAGTGTTTTGTAAATTGGTGTACAAATGCCATAGAGAAAGATGCCCCAGTTTTAAGGAACTTTTATAACTTCAAAGAGAACTACTAGTACTTTTTATGCCGAGTCATTGTTGTAACCTTAATGTATTAGCAAGTCTCAGAAGTAGATGCGATGTGCTCATACATCAAGTTGAAGCTACTTTGTTTCCTGTGATGTTTGTCCTTACGTTTTTGGTATATGTAGGTCTCTGGATGTTAAGGTTTTACAGAAAGGCTGAAAAACATGAATCAAGTTAAATCAGTTCAGAAAGTTGATGGAGGATGCTAAGAGAGTATCTCCCAGGGAGTGTGACCTTCTTATTCATCTACGAAAACTGCAGCTAAAACTGACCATACTGCCAAAAATAAATATTAATTGTTCTAGAATTCATCTGCACAGAAAGCATTTCAGCTTTAAGCTTATGAGCCAATTCCAAAATAAATAACTGTATGGGTACTATGTGAACACACCCTTTCCAATAAAAAACTGGTGTGAAGCAGAGGATGGGGGTCAATGGGCTCACTTTATTTTTCATTTAAAGGTAATATAGACATACATATCAGAATACACAAATCCAAAATTTAATCTGTTATTAAGGGAAAGTGGTCTGTAGTTCTCTAACTATACCTGTAGCATTATTTAGAACTATAGAAAAAAAACCAAAAAAAAGGACGTAGGGCAATTTGGTATCCCACCTTGTTGACATCTGTGAGAATTTCTTTTTATTCTTCAGCGAGAAAAAGGCAAGGATAACAGTTTACAGGTATATCCAGGTCTCTTCTAGGAGGAAACCAAAGGACTTATTTGAGCATGTTTTGAATATCTGCATGCATACTTATTAGCAGTGTCTCACTCAAATCCCAGAGATGGGCCTGTTTTTGTAAGTAACAGTATCTGAAGTATCTTTCCCTTCACCACTAAAATCTTGGCACAATGGTTCTAGCTTGTAAATAATGAATAGTCATTTGTCCAGCCTTCTGGAAAGCATTTTTTTTCCTGTATAAGTACTTTAGTAGTCTTTGTGAAAATGAAAAAATACAACACAACTTGGGAATCGGCCTTTCACCTACACTTTCATATGGAAAATGAGATTGTAGTCTCAGTAATGCTGATGTAAGTCAAGTGCAAGTAATGAAGTTTGCTTTCCATTGTATTAGTGTGACGCTTTGATTTTAACTTTCCCTGCTCCATCAATTCAGGCATTTTAGGGAGATTGATTTCCTTTCTTAAAAAAGGACTTGCATTAATGTTAGGTATGTTTTCATGTTCCTACATTTTTTCTACCTTATGTCACATGTAAAAACAGCGCCTTTTTTATTTAAAGCATTGGGGAAAAACAGGGTAGTATAAAAAAAAAAACAAAACACAAAAACACCTGCTTAACTATTCCTGAAATATCTCTGGGGTCTTGTAACTGACAGAGGAAATCCTACTTTTCCAGTCAAATTACTTTAGTTGAAACTATGTTGATAATTTGTCTGTAAAATGACTTTAGAATTATAAACAAGACCACTCAAGTAAAGAATAAATACTCAGTCTTCACTATTTGTCTTTGTTCGTAGACATTTTAACTATACTAACACATTCTCACATCCGATAAAATGCAATATTCATTTAATTCAACACATTTACATGTGGATAAAATCTAAATATGGCTGTTGTCATTTTAATTTAAATTCATTGGTAGGAAACTCAGTTTAATGGTAGTTGAGTAAAAAAAGAAAATGTATTCTCTGTACTTATAGGTCACCCCAACGTTCAATTTATTCAAAACACTGAATTAGGTACTCAGCTAGGGCACCGGAGAAGAAGGTATTAAATTGCTTTCATTAAAAGCTTTTTTGAGTATGCAAATTAATAGTCAGTTGTAAATGTCTTTTCAAAAAGGAGGTTGGTTTAGAAATCTAAAAAAATTAAAAGGCATCATTCAGGTAGTGAACAAGTCTATCTCCACTCTCAGGCTTTTATATGAAACAAATTATTCTGACACCTAGTGAAGAAAATCTCAAATTGCCCAATCTGAAACTAGAAGTGTAACTACTTTTTGGTCTGAAATGATTACTTATTGAAATTAACGGGTGTTATTAGTGCATATCAACGTGGGAAAGAATTCACGAGCATTTGTTATTGACATTTCTGTGCTGCCTATTAGCAAGCTTTTGCAAAATGAACAAATAGTCTTCAGCTTTAATTAAATTGTTATAACTATTTTATGCTAGGATCCAGTCCAACAGTACTAGTTAGTCTGCAAACTAGTGGAAAAACTCTTAGAAGTTTCACTGAGCTTTGGATGTTAGCCTTATTACTTGAGGCTGTGTCTCTGTTCTCTTCATTGGTGTGTCTTATCATGTACCTAAATGCACATCCTATAGAAAGTTCTGATTCACCAAAGCTGTTCAGCTCACACCTAACTTCATCTGTGTGCTTTAGGGACTTTGCTTTATACTTAAACGTTTTTATCTTCATTTAGCGAACTGTCTCAATGAATGGCTGAGCCTGCAAAGAGGAGAGGGTCTTGGGCTTGGTTGGTAGCTGGCAGCTCCCTGCTATTTGTTGGGCCAGCATGGGTGGCAGAAAAAAAGTGTTTGTTGGAGCAGGCTCACCCTGTTCAGAATCTCTAGAGAGCTAAAAGATTGTCTCTGTGCTCAGAAAATTACGTTCAGTGATACAAGAAACCTTTGTTTACTGTGGCCTCTTTCGGTACCTCTGCAGGCTTCTGTATCTTAAGGTAGTAGAAACACCCAGAAAAAAATCAAATAGCAGAAAACTAATTAAAATAGGGATAATGCCTGCAGTATATGTAGTATACAAAAAGCAGAAAACCCTGTTTCTTCCAAACTGGTAAATCCCACATTCTGCATCTTACTCCTTGTGTACCTGAGGCAGTCCATGGAGACAGGGACCAGAGTTATTCTTACTGACTGCAGGGACCTGCTTGTTTCCTGAGGGCCACAAAATATGTCTGAGGACAAAATGGTAGTTAAACTGGCTTTTATAGAAGTGTATTCTATAGTAGTACAAGCTGGATTGATTTAACTGACATAAGCTTGCATTTTATGAAGGGAGAGGTTGCAAAATGATAAAGCTAATGAATGGCATGGTTTGCACAGTTTAGCTGTGTGCTGCTCCTGAGCACCGGTCATACAGTGATCCAACACTTTCACAATTTCTTCATTCCTACCGTATTTCATACTTGCAGCCTTTGAGCTTAAAAGGTCTGTGAAATTCCAAAAAAATACTTCTTGTTATAGTCTTGGCCAGACTCTTCATTAATTTCAGAATGGTTCTTTCCAGAAATCAGTAAGACGTGATATGACAGCCCATTTCAAAAGAGCTCTCTCGTTAGTCACAGCCCCAACTTAGTGGCTACAGAGTGCCACCTGTTCACTAATAATTCACTAATAATTGGAGTAGATATTTACATAAATCTACCTGAAGTTTGCACTGGGTTTCCAAAGTGATTGCATCCCCAGCCTTTCTGATGTACAAGAGAGCTAACGGCAGTGCAGGTATTTCCCCAGTGGTTCCATGCAAACGTTGCAAGGACAAGGCACTGGGTTTTGGACCAGCCCCAGGTTCACCTGGAAGCTGTGTAACTGAGTTTTCTGTAACCTTGTCTGCCCTTGCTCATGCTGTGAGGGGATGTGCAATTTGATGTGCAATCTAGCTGTGTTTCACTCTGAAGAGCTGGGAGGCATTTAAGCTGAAAATTAAACTTTGTGGTGAGAACTTGTTGTAAGCTTCCAGACCCTTGTGCACAGGTAGGGCAGAGAGTGAGGATGTGAATGTTGTATTTATCCCTGTGGAGAAAAAGACAGTGCGAAGCCCTCACCTGTTTGATCCCTTACTCCCTCTGCCTAAGGTTTGGGAAGGGCCAGAGGAATCTTGTTGCTCAACCTCCATCTCCTGCAGGATTCCTGGCAATAGGATCTCAGGAGGCGTCTGCAGGTCCAGGCAAGGCCAGCCCCCACTGGAGCAACTCCCTTCTGCAACCTGCAGAGGAGAAGGCAAGTGCTGCAAGAATGGAGCCTATCTCTCTATTTTCAAACTGAGCATCTTAACTGAGATACAGAGACTTTCACTAGAAACTGCTATTAACAGTAAATATTTGGATTCCGTGTAATTAAGCAATCTTTTATTCTTGTCTGCCAGGACAAGGATAAGACCTCCACAGTAGTCTCAGTTTGGTATTTGTTGTCCTAGCTGGGAAAGCCTCCTTTAATAGAACAGGACATGAGGACCAGAGAGGTCCTTTCAATCTCCTGAATACCTCTTTCAGCCTATTAAAGTCTGCAGAAAGTTTCTGTATGTAAAGCAAATGTCAAGTCATGTTCTGTGCTGTTCTGAACACCCGTTGACTAGATCAGCCAAACAGCATCTGCTGATGTTGAGCCAATGTAAGCTTTAATTCTGCAGCCCTTTCTAAAAATGCTGAAGAAAATGGCAAAAGCAGTTCCTTGAGGATGCCTGGTCTTGCAGCCTGCCCTGCCACACAGCTCTGCGTGTGTCCTGGCTCTCTCGGCTGTCACCCTAAACAAGCTCCACTCTGTCCAGAGGGGAACAGTGCTCTGCTGCTCCACATGTAACCACCTAACGGATACTTGGGACCCAGACAACAAAGAGAAACTTAAAGCCTGGTGCAGGAACATGCTCTCTTGTCTCTTCCTCAAACAAGATCAAAGTGACTTCAAGTAAGGGTTTCTTGCCTCTCAGACAGTGAAGCCTGTAAATGTAAGTAAAAAGGCAATATTTACTTGGGTAAATATGTTCCAGCCCTGTATTGATGCCAGGGTACTAGAGCAAGATAAACGTAAATCTTTCGTATCAGTTAGGTATCATACTGTGCTTAATAATAATGCTGAAAATGGTTTGTTTGTCATAGTTTGATTAATGTATCTGTTTCTTATACAGTAAATACCACAGGAGTCACTTTAAAGCAACTTTGTAGATGCAAGACAACTTAGAGAAAATTCTTTGTATTGCTGCTCGAACAAAAGAATATATTTAATCAATATTACCAGAGAGTTGATATGAGGAGCAACCCCTTGATTAAATATTTACCTTTTGAGACATGGCATTATCTCTATTGTAGAAAGCATCCAAAAGCAACATGTGATGAAAAGGCTGAGAAAGTACTCTGAAAACCAGAAACTAGTAACAATCCTCTTGGATTAATCAGTAAATAAATAAAAAAATATTTTAGAGTTATAATGGAGTGCATTTTAAAAATGGTTTTGTTCTAAGAAACAGGATGAATTCAAAAGATATTTCAAACGTGGATTTGTACTATTGTTTGCTTATGTTTCTAAAACAAATAGTTAAACTGTTTTGCACTGCAATTTTTTCAAGATTACACTTCATCTCAGTTCCTCATTGACATTTTTTTTCAGGTCTTAACAATGTCTTTATGTTCCCCACTTACAACCAGTGGCCATGCTGAGTCCAAATGACACTGTATGGACTGCAATGAGATTATACTGTCGCTAAACAGAATTTTCACACAGCATGGTTCTATAACAAACAACCCTGTGATTTTAAAGCCTTGAACTTTAAGCCTTTGTATAAAGTGTCTGCCCACTTAGTGCAAAATGCTTTTCCAGATTTATTAGGATGCAAAATCATGTACATAATCACTATTTTCATAGTGCTGTTATGCATACATGAGTGTGGAAGCATAGTTCAGGATGGTCCTTTGTGTAAATTTTGTAGGAGAACTATCCATATAGCAGATATGTCTGAACCAACATACGTCCTTTCCAGATTTAGAACTATAGATGTAAATGAAAAACTTGAAATGACTTCAAATGGGGACCAGTCAGAACAGATGAGCCTCAGGTCAAAATCCACATACATGCTTAATGCTACATCAAACTCAGTTCAAGTCTGACAAGTTTGTGAAACTGGTGGGCTGGTAGTTCTGCTGAAAACTCAAAAAATACTGCAATTTCTTTGCAGGCACTTCATCTATATGTAGACAAATAACTGTCTTCCAAGTAACATAAACAGTTCTAGAAGAAGAGTTAGTTTTCTTCCTCTGTGTGTGGGGAAAACTGAACATTTAAAAACAATAGATTCTCTAATCATGTTAACATATTTCCCAAAACAAAAGGATATTAGGTGCCATTTCAGTGAAAACAGGATAGGTCAATATAAATTCAATGTGCAAAATCCAAGTTCAACTTCTTAAAGGCTGAAAAGTCTATTCAGAGCAACTTACAGCAAACTGCCTTCCCTTCTTTCAAATTCTGTGAATTCTGTTGAAAAGGATAGGTAAAAGCTTGCTGAAACTAGTTGAAGATGCATGAGCTTATGCCATCTGATTCCATTTGATCTCCCCATATAGAAATCCTAGTAAGTCTCTTCATACTAAGAATTATTTCCTGAATAAAATAGTATCCAGCCTCAATTATATGTGCTGAGACCACTGCAAAATGCTATTTAGAAAGCTATGCACTTCTTGTTGTCAATATTTGTCGTATGCCAGGCTGACCTTTTGGGTGATAATCTTTGTATTTGTGGAGTGAAAAGAGATTGATTTTGTTGCTTCTTTCTAATTACAGTACAATGTAGCAGTACCACACACGTTTGAGGGTATTCAGGAATTGAAATGTCAATAACACAAACAACTTTCCATCTGCTCCCAATTTAATCTGAATGCATTTGTGATTTTATGGAAGGAGGTTATTTCTGCCACTGGCAGTCAAAAGGTGGTAATCAGTTAATCAAAATGCATTGATTGCTCTAATTATTGCATCTTGAATAAGTTTTTTTATGACTCTTAGTCAACCACAATTTAGTTTTGACATGTTTTGCTTTCTATCCAAGGCAAATCTACGGTTTGCAAAAACTTTTGACTTCATCAAGAATAACTTTTTTATTGAGATTTAGGGCCAGACCCTGACAATGTTATACCAGCCCAGTTATGTAAATTGGCTGGAAACAAACCAGTAAAATCAGTTTGATGAGCAACTTTGCACAGTTCCAAAGATACTGAGTGTACCAGACAACCAGCCTTGGGCTATATTCCTCATAGCACAGAATATTAGACATAAAGCAAAAACATCTTTCCTATATGGGATCCAAGCTTTATCTGCAGCTTTTGATTTCTCAACAGAAGAAATCATCATTTTGTTTTTGTTAGCTAGTACTGCAGCAATAATTCAGCTAGGGCAGAGTGAGCAGGAATCCATTTGTATTTGATCATGGGCCACACAGTTTAAAACCTGCCCTTGTTCATTATGTTTTTATATGTGAGTGAAAAATAACACTGCTTCATTTCTACGTGTCCAAGTCAGGTGCAAACTTAAGGGACTAATAGTTTAAAAAAGCCCACCAAAAAAAACAACTCCAAAACCTAAAACTACCTCTGACAGTGCTGAGGAAATGCAATGCAGAAATTTCTTCCAAGAAAGGCAAGTACAAAATCAGTCAGGCTTTGGCCAAGTGCAAATGTAAACCCACAGAAAACTGATTCCAGGTTTAAGGTCTCAGAAATACTGACCCTACTGAACAAACAAATGAAAACAGATTAGTAAATGTTCATGCAGTATTTCTGTGAAATGAAGCCTAATGTTAGGGATTAAATAGCTGAATAGCAACCACTTTTCAGATATTGATACTAAAGAAGCACCATTTTATAGGAAAAGAGTACATTTGCATAGTAGTTTAAATACGTGTATGAACAGATTTGCCTACTTAGAGGTGTGCAAAAGACCAGTGGCCTTTGCATGAAACCTTTAGTGATGCTGGTACTGGAACAGGAATCTATTGTAGTCTAACAAATACAAACCAGATCAGCCATGCCCCATCTGAAACAATTACGAAAAGTCCTAAATGCAGATCAAAATGAGTACCAAAACAATTAGCAGAAATAAAGAGAAAACTAGTTTTGATGCGAAAAATACCGCTACAATTTAATCATCTATCCATGGAGCACTATCCACACTGTCAGAACTCAGCTCAGCCATGAATTACGGAAAGGTAAGAGTGAAACTCCACCTTGGAGTATGTTCCAGTATAATTGCTCTGGAAGGTATCAGTGTAGGTCCCTGCTGGAGATGAGAAGGGACTGCTGGTCTGACTTAATATGACAGTTGGTAAGAACAAGGAGCCAGCGCTGGTTGTCTGGACCTTAATAAAGCAGTCTATCCATTCATACAATGTTCAAAAGCTGAAGCAGGCCAAATGCAACTGTGAAATAAATGACAAACTTGCAAAGCCTCATTTGTCTGAGGATTAATGATGAGAGAAGGGTGAAGCTAATGTTAGCACAGGAGTTACAGCTTCTGAAGGTAAACTTGTCAGGCATTTGCCCACAGAGAGAGCTCAAAGTGGTAAGGCAGCTGAGAATAACTTCCTTGGCGGCTGGAGAATTGCTTTACCGCTGCTTTCCTCTATGGTGTGGTGTACACCCGTTCTGTGAAAAGGAAAAAAAAACTCTGCTTTGAAAAAGCGTGTCTTGAGATTGCCCTGAAATCAGCCAGCCATCTGAGTAGTAAGCCTGTGACAAGAACTTCTACAAAGGGCCAGAGTGACTTCCCTAAGTTGACAATTTCTGATATCTGTCTCCAGTCTTGATGCCAGTAGACCGTGCTTTGCATGGATTCATGATGATCAAGAACAAACTGGTCAAAAATGGACAGAGGGCAGAGAACTGACTGCTTATGCACTGTTCCATAAAGTTAACCTGGAAGGTAACATGCCAACAGTACGTGTTCTCTTTTTCAAGTGATGAGAATTACCAAGTGCAAGTTCTCTTGTGGCTTCATTAAAACGCTCTGGATAAAATCTATCAAACTTTCACAAATCTAGAAATCTTGAGAGCAAAAAATACAAGAGCAATGTAAGTCTGCACCATATGTCCTTTGATCCTCAGCCATCTGTCCTTTTATTCTGTGAGATCTGCTGGACAGATGAAGACTTGAACCTGTGAAAAATGGACCTGTGAATGATGGACAATCAGTGAAATTGAAATTAGCTCTTTATTAAGAATCAAAAAGTAAATACTTGATAGGATTTGGAATTTCAAACAAGCTTTGTGGTGTCTGCTAGATTCAAGGAAGAGTAAAATTACCTTTAAATGTTTGGAGTCCTGCATGAAATTTGATAGAAAAAATATTCTAGAGTGGCAAAGTGACTATTTCAGACACACCCTTGCAATAGCAGCAACAATACTTCAAGGAGCTACAAATTAAAATAAATCTGAAACCACAGATATAGACGTGATAAACTGCAGATTTGGAAGTTAATTTTATTAAGACTACTTGAAATGTCCAGTGGTAGTTGATGGAAATAATTTGGCAATTATACTGGACTCTGTCTGACAGCTCAGTTGATTTGAGTGCCTTCCTGAGACTGGGATTCTGATCTCAGGGGGGAGCGCATCATAGTTTTTCTAGTCTAGCAAGCATGGTTTCAGGTATGGCCAGACTGTGAAGAGCCACAGAAGTTTCCGGCATTGATCCCATGTGGATGTATGGTACTGAAAACTCCACAGTCAAAAGGAAGTGTAATTTCTTAGCTTCCTCTCCCCAAGAGATGAAAGTATATATAACCTTGCAGCTAAAACTGATTGTTCAGAGAGCTAGCTCAAAACACTCCCCAAACAAACAAAAAGGAGCAAGTTTTGTCTGTTCTGAACCCAAATGGAAACACAACTATCTTCAGATGTTATGTTCTTGAGCTAGGAGGGCTAGTCCTCTCCTACTCTCAGTTTCAGTACAGGTTCTGCTTGTACAAAAAATCCTTATTGAAGGATTTCTTAAAATTTGGATTTGAATCAGTATTTCTCAGAAACACTTCTTCTTTTGTGCATATTTTCATGTTATTAAAGCAGGTTTTTCCTGGCTATTGGTATGGGTAATGCAGTACTAGATAGAAAGCAAATGGCCATCCTCAGGCTTTTTTCATATAAAAGCAGTGTTGTCACAAGATTTACTGTTCACAAATCCATGTTGCTATTTATTGCATACTTTGCCAATTAAAAAGAACAAATCCATGTTGCCTGCAAAGGTAAATCTTTCCATCTGTCTAATCCTACAAACCTGTGCTAGCTCAGATACTGGCTGACATAAACTCATGTTTGTAAAATAACCCATCTCTCTCCAAACCTGCAGGAAGCCAGGATATTATAGGGTAAGCAGCGGAATCAGCAAAGGCTCTTTATTAGGCTTTTACTGGAAATGAGGCACTGGGGGGTACTAAGCATCTTTCAACATCAAATCTCAAGGTGAGAACCCTCAAGCAACTGTCGAATACCCTATCTTTCATTCCTCCTTTCATTAAATGCTGAGCTTTTGAGTAAGCCATCAAACACATTTTAATTCCCGTGCCTATGACTTCTGAATGGCAGAGAGATTTTTAAAGAGCCGCAGTTCATCAATACTTATCGCTAACTGTTTATACAATCCTACAGCTTAAGGCAGGTCAAATTAGCAGTGGTAGCTTTGTAATAAAATATAAAATGGTTGGTTGCTGACACTTCACTAGCAGAAGCGTTCACCCAACCTCCTTTTTAATTTAATCAGTTTTGTCAGGAATATGCTATTGCCCTTGGGACACTTCATAGAATTTTAACTCTTACCCGCTGGTAGGAAAGAATCACACTGACCAGATTTTCTTCTACCATATATGCAGAACATAATATCACCAGCACTGGACAGCTGCAAATTAACAGGCTTGCATTACAGCAAGGAAGATTCAGTTTAATGGTCAAGACAGTGATATACTGAAACATGAGCTATGGAGGTTGCAAAGTCTCTGCTATGATCAGCCTTTGAAAGCAGCTTAACAAATTTCTGTCAGAAATGACAGAAAAGAGTTGATCTTGCCCTGGGGAGAGAAAGGTGTATTAAAGGACCCTTTCATAAATGTCCCTCCTAGCCCTGCAGATCTATGCTTCTAGGCTAAAGCAAAGTAGAAGTGATGTATGCTGGCCTTGCCTATTGACCCTGCTGCCACAGAAAGTCACTGCTGAATAAATATACCTTGACTTCAGTGACAAACTGTAGTAGCAGATGTGATGTGTCACAGGACACAGAAAATCAACCTCTGCTGTTTTCATTATGCCAAATCAAGTCATAACTGCATTTTTCTTCTGATGATCCAAAGCCAGCAATATAACCCTGCCTCCTCCTGCTCCTGCTCCAGAAGTAGGTGGTGGAGCCCAGCCCTCTTTTAACCTGGTGCTGGATACCAGCCAGTGTCTGTCTCTCACCCTCCCTTTGAGCAGTGTAACTCAGTCTAAATGCTCCTCTTTCTGGTCTGTGATCTGTGGTGAAAAATTAAAGGGAGAGTTTTCTTCAGCAGTTTTGTATTAGAAAGATGCCAATGTTTTCTGTAGCTGCAGATACAGTTTTGATGTTTTAATGTTGATATTTAGAGGATTCTCAAACATAGGCTCTTTTACTTTTGAAATTTGGCAGCAAGCTATAAAAATAAAGGAAAGGGGGCAGTAATCTCTGATACCCCTGGTGAGTGATGCACAGCTTAGAGCACAGGTTTTGAAATGAAGGTTTAATGAGTTCTCACCCTGACTTAGGATGATCTCAGAGATAGCACATATTTACCAGTAATTTATTACAGAGGTATCAAATGTAATGTTTTAAAAAGGCTCTTGGAAAGGTGGATACTGACCTGTGAAGTTGTCCTGTTTATATTACGTCTGTAGGCTGATTTTGAAATAAGTGCCAATAAGGCACAAGGCAAATTGGTCCTCAAACCAGATTTTCTGACAAAACTGGACAGCACTAGGAGGAAAAAGCATCCCCTGCACCTTGCTGTGGCTACAGCCATACATATGGTTCCCATACTTTCCCAGTGCTTTCAAATCACTATTACGATAGGGTGCATAAAACTCCTCTCTAATACTTCTGTTGCTTAACAAGTTGACCTTGAAGCTAAGCATGATTACTGCCCTTGTCTCCTCTGCTTTACAACTTTGCATCAGCCTCACAGCTTTTTCATTTCTATGTTCCATTTGTTAAGATTTGTTATAAGTTAATTTGTGATAAGTATAATTTGTGATAAGTTAATATACTGGGCTGAATTTACCGGCACAGTCATGTTTTGTGCAGCCTTGGTGATGCAGGAGAGCTGTAAACTTACACCAGCAAGGCTAAGGCAGTTTTATAGCCTGTGAGTATTGCCAGGGAAAGGCAAAGCAGCTGGAGCGCATCAGTGAATACATCCCACCATTTTACATTCTGAACTGTTGATAGTTCTCCTAAGTGCACTGACAAATATTAGTTAAATTAATTTACAATTTGTTGATCTTCCTTCACCTAGAAGCCTGCACTAGAGAATTCTGTCTTTTCTGAAGAAAAAATTTGTTCTGAATGCTTAAAATTGCACTTGGTTTTAACAAAACTTACCTGAGAGAATCGGAGTGGAAAACCAACAACTACAGCAATTAATTATTTGGAAAGAGCAGTTCCTCCCTCCTGCATTTCCTCATCTAGCTGGTTCACAGTTCATTGTCTTTTTGCTTTCTTTTTTTTTTTTTTTTTTTTTTTAAAGTACCAACCATAAGTCATTGTTATGTTCCTCCCCCTTCCCACAAAATGAATGAGAGCACTCCTGGTTCAGCCTGGTCCTTAGCAGAGGCATAATCAAGTGTACAAAAAGCACTGCACTTAGTTTCAGCAGAACAGTCAGGCACTGAAAGGGCTTGCTTGAGAGCATCTGCTTCAAAGGAGAGCTAAACTCTTCTCCCATTCCCTCCAGATGCAGTTTGCAGTGGTCACTGTGGGACATCTCATTGGGATGCTCAGGCTTCAGCTCATTAGCTTATCTGAAATAGCGTAGCTTATGTACGGGCAAAGAGGAGCTACATCTCTGGGATAGTAAGTACAGTACCACAAGCACTGACTTACTCAAAAGGTGAGTTTGAACATTGTGCAGCCCCTTGTTCCTTGAGGTATTACTGGGAGTTGTTCCTTGCTTCCCTGCAAGCAAGAGAGTCTGTAGCCTGGATGAGAACATGCCCAACCTTCATTATGAGAAAAGTGGCCTTAAAGTAATGTGTGAGCTTTGTTTAGCAGAGTTGTCGCCTAATAGTTCCACGTGATGACACTGATGACCTCTGCAGCTTCTCTATCCCCATTTCAATAGAGTTGCTGTACAGATGACTCTTTAAATAATGCTCTGTATAAGCTAGCCTGTCTCTTAAGTCCCATTTTCTTTACCTTTCACCTGCAGCACTTAATCTTTTGTAAATGACATTGGCTTTTAACAGCATGTATTTTTCCAGCACAATCTTTGCAATGTCCTTTTTATAGCCAGTATTAGAAATGAAATTACCTGGAAAGCAATATTTCCTCTACTTCAGAGGCAAACTATGAGCTTTGCTTACAAGCAGTAAAATATAAATGTATCATAAAGAAAGTGAAACACCTTGCACTAACTTATTTCTTCAGATAGAGATAAAAATCTAGCCGTCAGGGAGCTAAACATTTTAAACTTTCAGACTTCTTCACACGTTTCTGTCTAACGTCCTTGGCCAAGCCAACTGTTGAATTTCTATATAAGTACAAACAACAGATCATGACAGTTCTGCTAGGCAAAGACTGAAGCAAGCTAAGGATTATTGAATTTCTTTTTTTGTTTGAGAAAAGGGTATTATAAGCTTTAAACTGGAAGCAGATGGTAGACTTTTTTCTTTATAAACAAGCAAATGTCAACCAAAATATTAAAGAATATTCCAGGGTTCTAGGGGTTTATGACAATAAGTTCTAAATTCCCAAAGTGTCTGATCTATCAAGGAACTCGTAATTTCAGAGGCTTATGTAAAGTAATCCAAGGTTTTACTGTAAGAATAAGGTGTTTTATTTGTCAGATATGTTTGATTCAGACATTTTAGAAAATCCAAGACGTTCTGTGCCTTTTACACATGTAAGTACTACAGGAATTTAATGCATCCCCTTTACTCAAAAAAATAAAAATCAAGAAGAAACATAGTTTTATCAATGGCTTAAAAATTCTAACATACACTTTCTGGATTTGCAGAAATATGCAAATAGATGAGACCTTATCAAGGTTGATCTTAAATTTTGATAGGATTTAGCTGTGCCTGTGTAATGCCATTTTCGTGTATTAGTCTGTTTAATACACTATTAGAGTTAATATTCAGCAGGTTTCTGAAATGCAGTGGAACTTGCAGTAGGTTATGTTTTGTTATTGCACTGCAGAAAGGAAACATCCTATTCTGTTACATTTAAACTGAATTTCTACAAAACCAGCAAATCAATCAACTCCATCTTACACATCTGCTTGAGAGAACAGGCAAGTGTATACCATTTTCCCCCCAGTTGATAGTCAATAGTCCTGTCGCTGTAATGTTAATCAGCTCAAAGGCTGCTAATGATTTCTGTCTCTGATCCTTTTTACCCTGCGGAAGAAATCAGAGGGAGCTGATTGACTTCACAGGCGTGAGTCCTGAAGCAAGGTCCATTTTTTTCCCCCGATTTCTAGCATTCAAAGTTGTAAGCTATTTGAATCTGGGAGACATGAAGGAGGGTTCTTTGGTTTTAAGCTTCCCTGTATAACTATCCAAAGTTAGGTCACAAACCCGGGGGGGGGGGGAGGAGGGGTGCAGGGGGCACGCACAGTTCTGTGCTGCTCTATCCTTTGACTCTGAAAGCTTATAAATGAGTTCAGAGGCGTACGACCCATTTATAGTAACTGTGATTGTGTTGTGCATGCCCAGCCTCCTCAGTGGCAAGGCACAATAGATGAATCTCATCCTCCAGCTAGCTGTTGTGGCTCCCAGTTTAAGAAGAGGGGTCTTTTAGGTAATGGAAACTCTAGTGGTTAATGGCAGGGTTGGAAAGGAGCAGTCAGACACTAGCTGCCACCTTGTGCTGCAGACAGGTCTCCCAGGTGAGCGTTCTCCAGTACAAGTGCTTCATCCTGGTGCCTGGAGCCAAAAGTTGATTTTACTACAGCTCCTGACTCTATCTGGGGCTGTCAGGAGACCTAGTCAAGCAATTGCTGGGCAACAGTACACAGATAGTTTTGCAATAACTGGGAAGATGGACCTATCCTCAACTAATATTTTCAACCCAAATGTGTCTGAATGACTGAGAAGGCTAGGCTTGACCACGTACACCAAGTAGTAATTGTCCTGTTGAAAAGGATGAGTCTCCCTTCTCCACCAAATGAGGTCCTGAATATCTTAAACTGACCTGGAAGATCCCATTTTGGACAGGTCAGCTCTAAGGAGACCTGCCAGTCACTGTCTGCAGATCAGCCTAGGTTAGTAACGCTATGTGACAAGCTGAATAAAAATGATAAAACCTTCCCAGGAGAACTTGAACCACTTTTTTTTTTTTTTTTTTTTTTTACTTCTTCCAATGATCTCTAAACTAGCTTATCAATTATATTTTTCTGTCTTTGGAAAAATAATTATGATAATTCAAGAAAGAAGGAATACTTCTTGATTCTCTTCATCTTCTCCATATATGCCGCTAGCCACATCCTTTCTCAAAGCATTGCCAGAAACAACATTGCCCCCATTTCTGTGCTGCTATAAGACACTCAGACATTATTTTCTAATACTGCTGGAATGTCCAGTTTGTCCAAACATACTGAACCTTGCCAGAATGGCTGGGTCTTTCTCAGTAAGTGGCTTTGTTGCATATGTAGTAGGGTAAGATATTCTTTGTCTTGGTTTCTGTCCCTAGTCTAGCTCTGTATATTTATAAAGTCTTATAAAAGCAGACTTAAAGTATTTAATATTTCTAGCTGTCTGAGTTTGTCCCTAATTACATTTCTTATTCCCTGCAGAAACAGAGGGATCCTTTCTTGTATTGACTTTCCCATGTTGCTATTGTATTCCCAGCAGCTTTCACAGAAATAGTCTTCCTAGAGCAGTATTAAGTAGTAGTGATTATCTGATAGTGTAATGTTGTATTTTGGGAATATCAACTCCTACAGTCTCATCAAAAGATGATGGGCTTCATTATTCTAGGGAACATATGAAGTAAGGAATGGCAGGTATTTCAGCGATGAGGACACCAGCATCAGTACTGTGACTGCACTGGCACATAAATACAAGGGACTGGAGGTGCAGACGTGTATTGTTTCTTTTAGGGGGATGTCTGAAGGCTACGGAAATTATTGATGTTTCATTCAATTGTAATAATTTAACTATATCATAGGTAATACTAAAATTATGTTATAATTAATAACTTTAATTTTTATATTATCGTTATAGTCACAGTTGTGTCACATCCAAAAAGCTGCAGCGCCTGCCTTTGCCCCGGTACCCCATTTGTGCAGTAATTCCTAAAAGTGCCATGCAAATTCTGGATGAAATCTTACTTGCTAAAGCAGAGACAGCATCAGATAGCAGAAAACTGTTAGACTACCTAGAAAGACCAATTTATTTAAATGGATTAATTAGTCTACTTTTCTAAATAGAGCACAGAAGAGGGATTTTATACCCAGCCGTGGATACCTAATGCTATTTTAGGTGCGCTAGGCTAGCTGCCTGCCCTCCAGCTGTAGCTTGGGAAAGATTCATGTCTCCCATAGCTCCTGCCTGGTATCTGCCAGCATTTACAGACTCCTCAGATACCCTGGGGCACCTAAAATGGCACAGGACATCTCTATTTATACATCTGAATCACCCCCTAGGACTGCTAAGGAGTTAATTGCGCAAACTGGAATTAAAATCTGGTCATTTAGCTTTCAGAGTTGGGTTTCCTGCTACTCTGTGTCAGGAGAGGAGAGGAAGGGTTGGTATTCACCACCTCCTCCTATTATTCAGCATGTTATGCATTCAGTGGTTGCTGCCCCCAACCTAGTTTCCAAAGGCATGGTGTTCTTCAGGATGAAAATACAATGCAAAAATAGGAAATACTGCATGCTGTGCTCTGAAGATTTTCTGTTGGTAGCACAAAAGTTCCAGCACATGCAAAAGACAATATCATTGCCATTTTGATCTTGTTCCTGGTGAGGCCAAACTTCTGATCTCCTGAGAATTTCCAGATGGGGATGCTGGTGTGGTGGGATATGTAGAAAGGAGTTGCATTTTTTCCCCCTCTTTTCTTCCTATCTTTTTTCTTCTTTCTTAAGCTAGCAGGAATGAAAAGAGTAGGCAACCTTTATTCAAAATATGGGCTTCATGAGATGTTTCACAGACAAAGGGTGACAAATAGCAAGATCTAGTAGTCAGAACTTGGAGACATTCTTTCTGTCTTTAAAAGGAAAGAAAACATAAAAAAATGCTTTAAAAATCATATGCAATTAGATACATTAGAAGGTTTTGTTATGACTTTGGTGTTTTGAGCAAAAGCTTGGTATCCTTTGTATCAGATAGCATATTTTTACAAAAAGAACCTGTGTTTAATGTGTATAAGTGAACAACCTCCCCTGCTGTGATTCTGCAGTCATGATGGCTGTGCACAGGTAACATGAGGGGAAATTTGTACCAGATTCCCATCTCTCTGATCCTCGGCAGCTTTTTCTCTCAAGTCCCAAAAGTCACCTGCTCATGCTCATATTTTGTTATGGTCGTGATTTGATTTGTTATGGTTAAGATTTATTGTAAAATATAAGTCCTTTAAAAGGCATATACATTATTTTCATGTTTATAATCAATATACCAGGCACAGGTGGTATGATTTTGAAAGAAAATTTAAAAAGTTTCATTTAGAAAAAATGTTAAATCAAGGCATTTTAACAGTTTTGATAAAAAGACGTATTGTCCTGATGTTTTTGTTAGATCTGCTCATTTTTAAAAAGCCTTGGCTGTGAAGATGAGATACTTTCTGCTAAAAAATTTTTCTTATAGAAGATTTCTTACCAGATTTGTTTCTATTAATTGAGTTAATTTATTTTTTTTAAAAAATAGGATAATATGCAATGCAAAACAATCACTTCTCATCAATACTGAACATTTGATTCGAATGTCTAGTATTATCCTGAGATAATAATTTGTTTGGAAAAAATGTGCTAGGTTTTTTATATACTCATTTTTATATACTCATTATACATGAAATAAAAAATAATTTAACTGACTGAAAAAAAAAGCCATCAGAGCATGTTACGTGTTATAACTCCAGTTTATCTATGGGATTCTCTCCTGCTCTGAGGACGGAAGTGACTGTCAGAATTGACCCAAGAATATAAGTGAAACATCTGAATGAAGTTAAGCTGTGTCCAGTTTCACCACAAGCTTACTGAGCAAGTAAAATTGCATTGAAATTTAAATCCAGTTCAGGACAAACAAAAAAGCTTCCATTGATTTCAGTGGCCTCCAGACCACTGCCTTCACCCCAGGGACTTTTTCTGGCAAGTTTGAGTACAGAAATATGGACTAAAAGATCAAACCCAACCATCTGGGTGCAAATAACAGGGATAGGAAACAGCAGAAACAGTTACAGTCCTCTTTATTATAAGACTTTCTATGGCTTTTTCTGCTTGAACAAGCTGAAATTTATATATATAAGGTCAGGACATAAAATCTGCAATGAGATATTATCAAAGACTAGAGCCTAAATAAACTCCAAGACTAACTAGCCTAAATAAATAGTGCTCATATCCTAATATATGCAAAATCATTCACAGAAATATTATGTAGGCTTTTGATCAGTGACTGACTGGGTATGTTTATTGCTATAGGAAAAGAAGCGTGATTACTTCTTTACTCTCTCATGCTAGTATGTGTGTCAGTATTTTAGTACTTAATGTCTGAAGTCTGCGTGGAGTTTATCCTTCCATGGAGTAACAAAGACTCTGGTGGAGCTTGCTCAGTTTCCCTTTGTGGTAGGCTCTGTGTAAAATACTTAAAATACAAAATGTGTGCTGCACCAGCTTTATAATATTTTGATTGCATAGAGAGGCTGTCAGAAGAGAAAAGAAATATAAATATGGTGAGTTTTTTGAAATGCACTATTAGTCCATCTCTGCTTCTAGTGAAGCTGGTGACTCCCATGCCAGCACCGACCAGGCAGGGCTACCTGTTGAAACTCTTGAAAATATCAATTTAATAATTAAACAGCCCAGACTCAGCCTCAAGAAATACTACCTAACATAATCACTGTGGCACAAAGAAAGTGACCCTCGTGAGTGATGCAGCATGCTTTATTTGCACTGGTTTTCTATACTGCCAAGTATCGGTGAAATGAAAAGGCAGGTGGTTCAATGGCACGCGACAAGGGCATTTTTTGACCTCTTTATTTCAGTCCTGGAGTCTGGATTTGCTTAACTTTGGGATGTATCTTTGCTGTCTCGGAGTACATGTCATGTTGGATGCCCGTTAATGGCAGGTGTACGCAATAGGATTTCCATGTACTGGAGAGCATGTGTTCTGCGAAATGCTCAAGCAGCACGACAGCAGCCACAGAAGCATCCTTGTTTCTTTGGAAATGGGCCCACAGGCTCATGCAGACAGTGCCGGGCACTTAACGCTGGGACCTTTTTTGGGAATTGTTGCGTAACAAAAGCGAATTTGCTTTTCCTAAGAGCTAACCATTTGCTTCTGTGTGGGCTGAGGTTCAGGACATGCATTAGTTTAATTGTGTTGCTGCTTTCCTCAAGTGGGTCTGCTGCAAGGGACAATGCACGTGGCAGAGGTGGCTTCAGCATCCAAGCACATGTTCCAAAAGCAGGGAAGCCATTTATCAACACTTTTAATTAGAAGTATAGTTTTAAGCTGTTCAGTCATTCCAATGAAACACAGAAGGTATTGCTTAGACAAAGCACAGGGCAGTGCTATCAGTGAAGACAGCATTTGTGGTGGAGTGGCTGAGCAGTGTGGGCTTAAAAACACTGTCTGGTCTAAAATAGATCTGAAGTAAGGCCTGTCCTTGAGCTTAGCATCAGTTACCATCAGGGATTCATCTGCTGGGTTCTCCCTGTACACAGAGGATCTGATCCTAAACTGTAAGACAGTCTCCAACACACTGTTAATTCGAAGAAATAAAGCATTTCAGTACGTGTCCCCAAGCATCTGGTAACCTCCTTGCAGCCATGACAAGGCTGGGGATGGAGGGGCTGTGAAGCACACTGGTGATGTACCACAGCCTTTCAAATCACCTTAGAACCTGACCCAAAGAAGGATGGTGAGCGGCTCATGCACAGTGAACACCAGGAGGGGGGCTGCACTCTGTCCTACACCGCCTGCCAGCGGGGGAGAGAGGAGGGTGGAGGGACCACATGGTCAGAGGTGGAAAGCACCTCGAGATCTAGAAATAGAGAAGGGCCCAAATTAAAACTTTGGATCCCAACATGGGAAACCCAGAAACAGAGCAGGATGCCAATCTTTTATAGAAATTGGACATGCCTCTACCTGCTACTCATGTTTTTCACTTTTACCAGGAAAGTTGGAAAGCTCCGCTGGCTGTGCTGACAGCATCACAGCACATTACTGCAAAGCAGTAACAGCAAAACAATGATAGCAAAGAATAGCAGGAAAATTACTTTTTCATTTTGTCCAGGGGTGAAGAACGACTTTTTAATTCTACACAGAATATTGGTGTGTATGTGGGAGTGTGCTGGGGCAGGAGGGGGAAGAAGAGAGGGGGGAGGTATAAATGAACTAAATTGATAACCTCCATTAATTTTCTAGTACTTTAATGAAACTGCTGATATACTTGACTTGAAGTCATTCCTTTTTCTCATATGAGCCACATCAAAGCCCTCTTTCTGTGCAATTCCCTGCTTACAGAAACATAAATTAGCACTTTCCAATTTCATTTTTGTTAAGCAGCAAATATTACTTCAGTATTGAAAGTTTTCACTATATTTAGTAGAGGTTATGCCTAGCAACTTAAGATTAAACAAATTTAATATCATTTCAATTTAGTTAAGGTAGTTGTACTGTATATAGGCATTTAAAGTCAATAACTAATAAATATTTTAAAAGGTAACCACCAGCAGTGTTTAAACCTGTAAACATAAGGGACTACACCAAAAATTGAGATTTCTTTTGCTAGGACTCGCACAGTAAGTCCATGTCTTTGGTCCCATAAATTTTGTTTGATCACAGGTCTGAAAATCTAGTAGTGAATATCAATACTAGGTTTTATTAGGCCCTAATTAACCTAAATCTTTCACCTCATCCATCTTAATGAAGTCTACAGTTTCATATTCTAATACCTTTTTCACTCTCCCAGTCACCGCACATTACCATTGCCTTGCCTGCTGCCTTCTAGCTATGTCTAACACCATTCTTCAACATCTACCATTATTCTTTAGCTTTTTATATACCTAGCAGGAGAAAGTAATATTCAAAATTCAAATGTATTTGTAGGGAAGGATAGTGAGGAGACTCAGTGTCTGCCTAAAATGCCTTCGGTGTTTGGAATTAAGTCTTGCACTCTGACCATGCTTGATTTCCAATGACCTGAGATGTTCACGAGATATGTCCGTACCCAAATGCAGTTAACATAGCTGTATTTACTAAGAGAGTGATGCCTTGAAGCAATTTAGGTAGGGCTTCAGAAGTCTTTTCAGACAAATGAATGTTTTAAATACATGAAGGGAAGTCCAGACCTCGCTTTGTATGTATTTGCTGGTGCCTGAAGGAAGGCTAGGACAGCAGCATTTTGACCAAGGTGGTGGAACTCACAAGCAGTTGAAGAAGGGCTTTTGAGATGGGGTTTTAACACTTTTTGGTGGAATACAATTTCCCTGCACAAACTCCACAGCCACCTAAAACCACTGCTCTCACCTTAGGACTACATGGTAGATATGGTTCCTGGAGCCATGTTCTGGCAGGCTAATCAGTCAAGTTGTCTCTTCCAATCTGTCTTTATCCAGCACAGTTCTGAAGCAAGTCTTTTATCTCAAGTGCTGAGGAATAATCCTGACCTGCTGCTGCTGACTTGCATTGCTATATGGTTAATTCTTGGATTCTTCTGTTGTAATCCTAAATTTATGGATCCATTTTCCTATGGATGAAGGGATGGCTACAGAGTCTAAGGTTTTAAAGAAACAGCCACTCTGTTCAGTACATAAAAATTATTTTTTTTTCAGTCTTCTATTTGTTGATTTTTGAATTATGAGTAGGTTAAAGTTGTCATTATCAGTATGACATGACTTTTTAAAAAACACTTTATGGCTTAATTTATGCTTTAATCTATATACACAACAGTCATAGTTACAGTTCTGGTCAGTATCTCTCTTTGGAAAATTATCATTTCTTTTTGAGAGGTCTTAATCCAATAAGATCTATTTTGCTGCCAGCAAAGGGCTGCAATCCTAATTTTACACAGACAGAAGTGGACTCTAAAGTAACTCTTTCCATGCTGGAAAGAGATCATAGAGATGTTACAGAACTCCTAGGAACAGGACTGCTCAGAGACAATCAAAAAGTAAATTGAATATTTTATATAAGGAAATATTTTATATAAGGAAACCAATAGAAATCAAAACTAAACCACTCTTTATATATTCATGATGTGCTCACATCTTTAATGCTAAGCGTAGTTTAGATTTCCCACTTCTCTATTTTAACTAGGATTTAGTGGTATTCCTAGAAAAGATGTAGGGAATGGGAGGCAATGATCAGCAGTACAGAATGGCTTCTGTACAGCAGCTGTAGGCTCAAAACAAACAAGAGGTTACACAAAGCCAAACTTTAAAGAGAAGCAAACGACCTCTAGCATACCGGCATTTCTCCTAGTGTACTACTGCTGCTTTCTCAATGGCTTGATCTGTGTAGTTTTCTTTGTATATTGGTGTTGTAATTTTTTCTGTCTTCTGAAACCTGGTTTGGGATGGGGTCAGGTAGCCAAGAGCAATCCGCAGGTATTCCATGGAGCCAGTACAGCCTCTAAATGGCTCAAGCCCGCAGCCCAGGTGACCTTCTCAGGTCACCTCACCACAAAGCTATTTGTCCTTCTCTCAGCTCTGAGACAGTTCTGTCCATCCTCTTGTCTCTCCGGTGTTTCGATGCACCTTTTCTCTTTTCAGTCCTTTCCAATCTCTCCTTTGTCAACTTATCTCACTTAGAATTTCAGAAGCTGCTGGCTTGTCAGGTGTTGACTATTATCTAATAGTTTCTCAGAAATGTATAAACTAGATGTAGATTTTACAGATTACTCTGAACCTGTATTGGTCACATTAATTTTTTGGTCTGAGCAGAAGAATTGTCTTTTTTTATTTTCTTGTTACGTAGTGGCTAAAGGGTCTTAATCTGTGGCTAGAATTTGTTCTGAGCTTTTGTTAAATGGTTGTCATTTTTTTCATGAGGGTCCTAAGGTCCTTACTGAAGTACCCCCATACATCAGTATATTTTTTTTACTTGTTAAAAAAAGATATATTTGTGTTTGTGTCCTTCCATTTCAAATATTTTTTATAAATATGTTTTTAGTTTATATTGACCTTTTTAGCAAGTTGCCTGATTCAACTCTGACATGCTCTAGCAATTACAAACTGTAACATTAGTTTCCTCGTATTGCATCTCTATTAGAGAAATATTCTTTTCTAGACAGTTAACCTTTACTATCACTTTTCTGACGGAATCACCAGCAATTATTTTATCTCTGAGGAGTGTTTTCATGGCTTTCCAGAGATTTATGGATAACCATCTTGTGGTAACAACGTCACAGAAAGGGCTTTATGTTTACTTTTTTTAAAATACCTTAGGTGTGCATGACCTAAGAATGAGTTAATGAGCCTCCACAGGTTGGTATATAAGCTCGTCATTGTCTGTAGTAGTAAGTAGAGTGGCATGACCTGTGTGAAAATGAAGGAAGGCTGCAGTCTAGCACTGTTCTGTGGATCCTTTTTGGTAATTAGGAAGAAGCTGTTTTCAACTAGTCTGCATACAGCTGAAAAACTTGTGTAATTCTTCCTTTTGGCACCTGTGCCACTATGACTTACTTCTTTCATGAAACTGAGCATCTATGAGCCCTTTCTTGTGAGTCCTTAGGGAACAGCTTCCCTGCGAAAGCTGGGGGGTGCAGTCATAATCCTCTTTTTGTCAGATGAGGTTGTAATTCTCATTCTGGTTGGAGGCCCAGCTAGATATAAGCTTATAAAATTTATGGAATTATTATCAAGACATATATTCCATAGCCAGCAGACAGTAATACTGGATCATAAGGCCTCAAAGAGCATTTAATCCAGCTGTGTTAGACAAGAATGGGATTTGTTGGTGTAAGACTAGCAATCCCCTTTTTCCAGCCTCCAATTCAGTGCAGAAAAAAAAGAGGAAAATAGGCATTTTGACTGATGAGTCCTGGCAAATCTCACTGTTGAGGTTTAAGATGTTATCCAACTTTCTCTCTAGTCTGACTGCCAGAGGTTATCAGCCCTCTAATACAGCCTGGAAGGGAACCTGCATCTTCAGCCATGCAGTTTCCAGGCAGATTTCAGAGTTTTTTCTTAAGCCAGTGACTATATACTAATATACCAGGTTCTTAACAGGAGCAACTGGTTCATTTCTGCTGACGTTTTTACCTTGCAGCAACCTCCACCAAGGGTGCTGGGCAGGCAGCTAGGACTCGTGTTACTTTGAATGACTAACAGCAAGATTTGACAGAGCTCGTCTGTCCAAGCTCTGTGTGTCGTGCAGCTTTGTTTTGCCTTTCTCATGCACACCTATAGCTTTTGCCACCAAGAAAAACAGAACAGAAAAAAAGGATCAAAATCAAAACCCAAGATTAAGCACTCTGCAAGAGTTTAGGTTTTATTTACAGACTTGGAAAAGATTCAGGAGACCTGTTTGGAGTTAAGAAAGTTCTTGTATCCCTAGTTGTGGTCCCTGTTAACCATTGAAACTGGGGTTAAAAAAAATTAAGGACAGTTTATCTTTACAGAGAACAGAATTTGGTCTCTTATGGAATTCTGTTATGGTGAGCAGGTGATGTTAGCTGGAGGCCGAATGCAGCACTTACTCAGCCATCACACAGAGAAAGAATGACCACACCACATTATCCATTATTGGACCAAGAGATATAACCTGGAACTATTTGAAGTCATTTGCTTTTGTTGGTGTTACTGTATTTTCTCTGAATGAGAGATTGCAGTAAACTATTCTTTGGGTTTCTAACTTCTTCAAAAATATACACAATAACTTTCCTCCTTCGTCCTTCCCAGAAGCAACTGTTCACATTTTGACATGCAGTAAGGTGTCTGGGTCCCACTGTTTTTCAGTGAGGCTCAGTCACTCAAATGTCCGAGTCAATTATGAAATAGGAATTGGGGCCATGCCTCCTTAACTGCTTATAGAAATGTTTAACCTGAAACACTCTATTCTTCGACACTGTGATTATTCAGTATTTGCTGAAGTATTTGTAATCCTGGTGTAAATGTACATAATACTATTTCAATACATTTTTTAAAGTGTGCCAAAAGCAGAGCTGAATAAATTCCAAGAACTTGGTCCAATACTCTGTCATTTCAGTCATTTTTGGAGGGTTGGGTCAGGACTCAATTGAATAATACCATCTGGTTTTGCTAGTTGCAAGAAATGTCATTTTGGAAAATTGATGGATGTTGAACATTTGAGGCCTGTATGGTAAATTCTGTACAATTTTACCTTTCTGTGACATTAATATTTGTAACTTCAAAATCCAAATTTGTTATAAGACATATAGAACAACCTGGTAGTAAGTTAGATTGAATACAGCTGTACCTGCTTATCTAGCAGCATAGTTTGTAGGCTGAGGTAATGAAAATTAGATGTCAGAGTTCCTATTTGGAAAAAACACAGATACGATAAAGCAAAATAACCCACTTGATGCTAATGTTGATGACAGACTAATGGCAAGGTAGGTTATATGACAGACTTTTTCAGAAACATGGTTATATAACTTTTGTGCAATTTTCCTTCTCTTCCAACCCATTTGTTGAACCATCTGTTTAAATTTAATGACTAACCCCCAAATGCACACTGCCATAAATAAGGTTAAACAATGTAGCCACAAGTTTATAACCTCTTTGAGGCAGCATCTTCCTTTTTTAACCATGTGTTTTCCCAATGTAGAGTGAGCTTTCTGTCCATGCAGTGTACCATGAGCCCAGTTTTGATGTATACAAAAGATAAATTTGTGTTATCCAGATCATGAGGTGATATAGCAATTAAGATAGTCAAAATCTTCAGATTGCAATTGTTAATACTTCCCTCCCCACCCCCCAAATTTGAATGGGGGGAAATGTTTGTTACCTTAGAAATATTAGGATTTTTGTTGAATACCTGGCAAGATGGTCGCTATGATTTGGTGATGTTACCTAGTGACAAGAGAAAACAAAAACAAAACCCAGTAATTTAATTCAGAGACCTCTTTTATTTTCTTATTTGTCAGTAAACGTTTTAAGGGAGCAGTAAGAGTACAACACTGGGACTCCCCGCTGGTTTCAACATAAAGCAAAGCCAGAAATGAAGAGAAATGAAACTCTGAGAAATGGCCTCTGAAAAATTCCCTTTCTGGTTGCAAAGCACATGTGTTACTTTTGTTGGAATCACTTAATGTTGAACAGGTAAAGTACCAGACTGTATATGGCATCACCGTAATGTATCTATCTCTTTTTAGAAGATGACAAATACTAGGCATCTGTGTAATGCGAGCTCACAGGAACCACCGCACTCTGTGTGGCTACTCTTAGCACATCTGCAATGTGTTATGTGGAAGAACACAAAGCAAATTTGTTTCTAAAATATTGCAAAGGAACAACACAAAATAAACAGTTTTAAGTACTAGGAAAACAACAACTAGTTTAAATGTTTAGTGCAACATATTTTATGTAGTCTTGCTATAACTATTTGCTTGACCTTTTTTCCGTCTGGTTCGTTGTGCATTATTAAAAGCTTTTAACAAGATGCATACAGTACTGGCTGTATCTGCCCACTGTTTACATAAATAGCATGCCTGGGAATAATAAACCACCAGCTTTCTTTAAAAGCCTTGTAAATGAATATATAGCAGAAGCAAGAGTTATTGTTAAGCAGCTCTTCGGATCCTTACAGAAACCACACTTTGCATGCAAGTTTAGTCTCAGTGCTGAAGGGAACCTTTTACAAACCTCTCATGCAGTATCATCTCTACATGCTCTTTCAGGCTGCTATTTCTCAGACATGCTCAGATACTCATCTTACTTGAGGTAATACTTCAGGCTAAGATGTCATTTGAGACTTTGAAATATCTTAGGTAGGTTGCTTAGTGCCACTATCCATCAGTGTATAAAGCAATTATAGCTGATCTTTTTTGTACTGCACCGTCCCTCCACCACTGAGCAGCTGCAAGCAGCATGAAATGTGTGCAGGCTATGCCTGGCCTGAGTGCCAGGAGTTCCCCCTTTTCCATCCTGAAAGAAGTGCTAAACACGTAGCTGACAGGAACTACTAAATGTTTGTAACTGAGGATACAAAGAATGTTTTTAAATAGCCGTAAAACATCCTGCCAAATGCTTGCAAAAATGACCCTAATTCTGGAAGGACCTTTAAGCATGGAGCTAATATCACAGCGTATATATTGAATTCAGTGCTTCAGTCCTTTTTATGGAGTCCTCTATTTTTAAAAGAAATCTTTGTGTCTTGATATGTTGTATCTGCTTTTCATTTTCATTTTCATGGCATGTCCCTAAAGCTGCTGTGCAAGGAGAGAAGGTATTAAAACACATTGGCCCCGCACAGAAATGTTCATTTAAGTAAGAGCTGGGAACGTTGTACTTTGTAGAAACAGGATTATAATGGTTGAGCAGCTTTGACCCAAATAGTGAGCGGTGCACAGCACTAATAACCCTCCCCTGGGACGGTGCCTTTTGGAAACTGGCCCCTTATCACAAAGTTGCAGAATTCAGTGACAACATGCAAAAACAGTTAAAGAATCTAATAAATTGAAAAAGGGTTGTGGACCGCTAAAAGCATCTATAAATGAGGAAAACCTGATAATGGGGGTGGGAGGGGGACAGGGAGCTGAGTGCTGCGGCATTGGGAAGCTCTGCTTCAGGGGAGTAGGGCAAAGAGCATCTGCTTTGTCTGTTTGCAAAACGTTAGTAGGGATAACTCTTCAGGAAACAGCATATGTATGAAATAAACACTGTCTGGCTTGTTGGAAATTACTTCTTGCCATGTTGATCCCCCCACACCACCTTGGCATTTTAAAAACTCAATTTGTAGTAATCAAGGCAGTCAAGAGTGCCAGTGGATCACGTATGCACACATCTGGCTACTTTTAAACTGACAAAATGCACATTTATGTGGTCAGTTAAAGAGGGCTGGACAAGAGGGCGTGCTTAATGTTAAATAACTACATGCAGCTGAGGTCTCCTGTGGTTATTATGCGAGGACTTCAGGTAAAGGAAGCTTTGACAGTGGTTTTCTGTGTGCCACCCCCATATTTGAAACAACATCTTTAAAACCTAGAGTGGGCATGTGAAGTGGCACTAGCTCTAGCTTGTAGCCTTGCTGGGTTTCTGCATACTTTGCAGGGAAACTGGGCAACTGAGCACGAGCATCCAGGCTCCCAGCAGCCACAGCTCTCTCTGCAGGAGGAAGAACCACCAACTTGCAAACCCACCACAGAGCATTTTCATTTCAGTTTATTGTAACAGAAGCTGAAAACAGCCTCAGCTCAGGTGCTGGTTGAGGAGCAGATGAAGTTAGCCCAGCCTAAGGATGGGGTATCTTCCAGCAGGGTGGGGTGGGCAGTGTAGGACCTCGCTGTGCCTGGGAGCCTCTCGGAGCCCAGTTTCCTTTCTGCAGGGATTAGGATGTCAGACAAATATGCCTGGCTGCTCCTTCATCCCTTCATCCTGAGCCGGGCAATTGAAGGACCCATTAAAAAAGGTTTATTGATTTAATGGGCAAGTGCTGTGGCCAAGTGCTGTGCTTTCCCAGCAGGACTAGTTGATAGCTGATGGGAACGAAGCCTAAAGCTACAGAACAGTGTGCTGTAGAAAGGTGCCCCTGGGTGCAGGATAAAGAAAGTGATGGTCCCTGCAGCGATGTGTACTGGAGAAAAATGAATTGTGCATTTAGCAACTGGCAATAAGGAAACAGGCAAGTTATAAGAAACTAAATTCAATTCTCAGTATAATGACAGTGTACCAAAAGAAGAAACAACCACCATCTCTCTTTATGCATAAATCCTGGAGAATTGTGTCTGGGAGAGGGAACTTACATTTATGCTTTATAGTGGAGAGTTCCAACTCATATTTATGAGGTATTAAAATCTATGAGATTAATCTGTCAGATTTACATTTATTTACTCTAAATGGGAAAAAAATGTGAAGACGTTATAATACAAAGCAAGGGGAAAAATACAGGGGGAAAATAATCTCAGTCTAGGGAGCAAAGACAAGACACACAAGGATGGGTAAATGACTGTGACGTTACATTTAGTGCACTAGACTGGGACCCAGCAGGAGCCGCTCAGTCCTGGCCTCTGCTGTACATTTCTGCATGACCTACAGTCACCTGCTTTGGGTCAGGCCTTCAAAGGTAACGCCTATTCGGGCATTTGGCTGCCTTGAAATCAATGCCTAGCTGAACAGAAATTTGGTATCTCCTTTCTGTGTGCCTCACTTCTCAGAAAACTGAAGGTGATACAAGGACAGACCCTTCATCTGCTTAAGTTCAAATCCTTTGGAGCAGGAGCACTCCCATGCAGTGCTGCCCCAGCAGGATTGAGCTCAGGGAGCTCCGCAGGCAGCCAGGACCTCCGACCACTGGTTTAAAATAAAAACATTTTGACATGGTGCTGTGATCATACGGTTGTTAACATGCAACCATATCCAGTGCTAAAGACATTGTCAAGCCTTTTCCTTCCATAGCCTTAATGTATGTTTTCTTCTCACCATCCTCATGTGGCATTGGAATTGCTCCACTGAGAAATGGTCCTACCATTCAATTTACTGATATAATGAAGATCAAATACAAGTCTTGTTAACATTGCACTGTTACCGATTCATGAATAAAGGGACTTGTTTCCCCAGGCACCGGTTAAGCTGGCCACCAGTAACATCGAGGATCATTGAGGATCCTCATCCACTCGGTCTACTCAAGATGAAATTGTAGTTTAGTACTGAAAAGTTAGTGCTGACATATGTTTTGAAACCAGACTCAAGGATTCAGAATACCTTCTATAACTTCCGTGGGCTTCCTGAGAACAAATGAATTTTGTCACCAGGAAGCATTTTTATAATGCTTGAGTCTGCGTGCACTGAACACCCCAAAAACTCCAGTATGGATGCATGATCAGACTGAAAATAAGGGACAAAGCCAGAGTCCAGCGAAGAGCTGAGATTTGTGGGGAAATCAATGTCTAACCAATGCCAAGATGCCATTCATTTCTATAGCCAATCCACTGTATTTGCCTTTCATTTTCAAGGTCTCATACAAACAGAATCCTATACCCATTCTTATGGGAATATATTTAGGAGGGCAGCAATTCTGGAGAAAGACAATTAAAATATAACGTCCCGACATCTATCTCTACCTGACTTCCTAGTTCAGCAAGTACTTGAAAATGTGTATGTGGAAAACATCTAGATATGTTAGCACAGTAACTTATTTTTGTGATATTAGTTTATATAGTGCCTTCTTAATATGACAAGAAATATAAAAGAACTAATCATAGGTTGTAGGTGCAGTATGTTGTAGGTGCAGTGTATTCATGGTAGTAATGTAGAACAGCAAAGAAAAATGTGAAAGTCTTATAATGAGATCATAAAATATAATAATATGTTTTCAGTTTGTGATCATAAAATAGGAACAATACTATCATGTAAATGAAATGAGTGTATTTGAACAGTTACATGAGCTTGTGACTGAATAATATAAACAAAAAATATTTTTTAAATCCCTGCATCTTAGGAAGGATGAAGCTGACTATAATTAGCTTTCTTTGGGAGCCTCTTTCAGTGTTAACTTTTTTTTTAATAATATGAAAAGTACTATAATAGTCCTGAATAAAGAAAATCAGCCAGTGATAAGAGTTCTGTTGCAACTAACAGTGATCAAAAATTCTGTAATTTAATCTTGCAAAAAATGCAAGCCTTTGAAAAACAAGCAGGTAATCAATATCCTGGACTGATGAAAGAAAAGGCAAATATAGATTATTTTTTTTAGGTAACAGAATTCCCAGAAATACTGATATTAGTTCATCGGCTGTTCACCATTTACCAGGGCATTTGTTTGTAAATATGTAAGGATTTTTGTTCCTTTTTTGCAAAATTAAAATTTCTCACTGGAGGATTCAGACTTGCACAAACAGCATTTGTAGGAAGACAGCAAAAGATGGATGATACCTAACCAGCTCTAATTCATTATACCTATTTACAGCTGTGTTCTACTAACTACCGTAGATACAGAAAATAAATTCATAATGGAGCATAATTTATTATAAGATTATCTACACATGGAATTCTTTTGAAGGAGCAGGGCTTCTGTGAGTGATTGTATATTAATTTAAGAGAAAGCAAGCTGTGCATAGTGCTTAATCTACTTTTTTTCCCCCACCCTTGTTTAAGAAAGACCAGAAAAATAAAATCTGTGGAATGCTGAAATAAACACTGCAGTTGTTGTAAAGGCTATCCTACCTCTTATTCACAGAATCCAAATCCAACCTGACATAAAAGCAAAACATTATTCTCATTTTCTTCCTGCTAAGATGCATCATTCTTTGTACAAGTTTTGCAAAATATTCAGGTTTTGACTATTCCCCTTGTTCTTGGTTAGGACAGCTGTTGGTTAGCATAAGACTAGTTAATGCATTCCTAACTAATCACCTCCCTAACACATAACAGTTTTCTTTTAGGAGACCATAAATGCCAAGACTTTAAGAAATTATCACCAAAAAATACCAAGGTAGGTTTTCTTTCAGGAAGAGATCTCTATGATTAGAAGTAACAAAAATAATGAATTGTTAAAGGCAGTATCTGAAAATCCAAGCGGTGTGGAGTGCATAGCAGGGACACAAAAGGCCAGTAATCTCTTCACCTGGAAGCCACACCTCAGCATTTCATCAGTATGTAACTTTTTATCTGAGGATAAGGAGATGTTCTGCACTGCACACGTGTGTGTTTTGCCTTTTGGGAGCCACATGTGCAGGCTACTCTGGTTTGTTGGCTTGTTTTGAAAAAGTAGGTGATTAGGAACTGTGCCAGCCTAAGACATTGTCTGAAGTAGTCTAACATTTTAGGCTTGGAAAAACAGGTTCTTATAAGGTAATAGTAGATGGACACCAGACATTATTAGTTGCTTTGGAAAAATTATATTCCAGGCTTAAAAACAATATAAAGAGTAGCATACAGCCTTGTTTTCTGGGCTTTTTCTAATTGAAAAGTACCCACAGCAAAATATTTACATCAGTGTAACTGAAGAGCATAGTAAATTGTAACCACCAGCAAAAAGATGACATTGTTCTTCTTTTCCCAAAGTTTCTCTCTCCCCAAATGGATGTGTGCTTTCATTCTCCACCCTGCAGTAAAGGGTAGTATTTCCTATAAGAGGGCAAGTCAGGAATGTCACTATGGTCTTTTTTTTTTTTTTCTTTTAAATAATATAATCAGACATTTATCCTAACCAAATACCTCTCGTCTGGAAACTGGTGAGGAAAGGAGAGATCCCACAGTCCTTTAGCTGCCCAACACAGCAGTGTACGAAGGCATGGCTTTAATACCATAAACACAGCTAGCTACAGAGTTAGCTTGGAAGCAGATACTGCAGCTGCAAGATAATTTTCCACAGCTTGGCATGAGGGTGTTAAATTGTTATTGAAAGGCTGAAAGGGTTGGTAAAGTACTGCAGGATGAGAGAACAATGTGAAATATGAGTATTTAATTAGTATTTAGCTTGATAGAAATAGCATGTTAAATGCCGCCTAGCCTACCCATAGCATACCAAGCTAGTATTTAAAATGATTTAATTGTCACCTGTCTGCAGTGCAGCAAGTGCCTCACTTTTTTCTTTTGTTCATAAATACCTACAGCCTTTTACAATGTCAACATACTGCTACAACTGGGATGGCTGCTTGACTTTCGCAGACATTCAGCAGTAACCAGACTTACAGTACTTTCAATATATAAACACCTGTTAACCCTCAAAAAGGAAGAAAAATCCCAGTTCCTTATGAAACAGGATCTCGCTGAAACCTGAGTGATGAATGTTCCTCTGTGAATCTGCACCTGATGGCTTGTGCCAGTGTAACCTGATGTAGTATTTCAGTTTCTCCTCTGCCCTTGACTTTTCCTGACACAGTCAGGAGCTATGAATAGTAAACTGCTGAAGACGTAGTTTGCTCCGTGCTGACGTAAGGGGCCTTTTGCAGAATGTCTTCATATTGAATCATTTACCTTGCAGCAAAATAACCTAACACAACAGGACACAGCTTAGACAGTAGCTTTAAACCAAAACAGTGAGATCCAGGCATTTTCAAATCCCTAAAGCAAAGTTCATCAGATCATATATGTGAATTTCAGGTCTGATTTATCATAAGCCATACCTGCTTTTTTGCTGCTTCCCTTTTAAAAATTGTTGGTTTATAAGCAAATGGTGAGTTTCACAAATGAAAAAAGGTTTGTGTTTGTAAAAGAAAGCTTTTAGGCATTGCTACCCAGCCTGCTTCCTTATGATGTGTTGCTTGATATGACTACTACATTAGCAGTTCCCCTCGGTTAGCTCTGTGCATCAGTCAGATTTTGCCCAACCCGTCTCTCTCAGAAATGAATACTAAGCTTGTGAAAATCAAGTGTTGTCTTTTCTGCTCATTGCAATGGGCTGTGACTCCCTCTCAGTGCCTGTGTTTAATGAATGCCATTAGCGTTTATATGTACCAAGAGAAGGCTCTGCCTCACGAGCTTTCTGCAGTTCCAGTATATTAAGTGATGGAATACGCAATATCCCTCTTAACTGTGTTTCCCCTAAATTCATTCTTCTGACCTACTACAGGCTTTTCTGTACAATGGATGTTTTACAGAGGAATATACTTAAATGGAGAATAAAATACCTTGTGGATAGAAAGTCAAATTTCCCTTAAGGAGCATGAGCCCTAATTCCTGGTGCTGGGGTTGTCTGCTGAACAGCTTGATAAACAACTTCATCTCACCAGGCGCCCGTTCCCCTGTCTGTAAAATGGAGGCATTTAAATGTTCCTCCTCTGCAGGGTGTTCAGAGATAACACTATAGGTAGGCTTTGCTTGCATGCGCCAGACCTTGTTAACTACTTAATGTTGTATATCATCAGTATGGTTAAATAATAACCATGTTTACATTAATCATATTCATTACTTCTAAATCTTCCCACCTTTTTGCCTTTTCTCGCTCAGTGCTTTGTATTTTCAATCACAGCCATTTTGCTGAGGGGCTGGGGCGTGATTCCCCAACAGCAACTGTTCACATATACGTTGAAAACTTTGCGTTATCTTTGACTGATACCCTCAGAAAGCCTCTTCTGTGTCTATCACACGGTCAATCCATCTTGATTAAGGAGCCCCTTGGGAAGGACAGATAAGTCTTACGCGTATGCTCTGCAGAACTGAACAATGTTGGAGAGCTCAAAAAATGTGAAATGGCTATCAGCAAGGCAGTACTGCTTAGGAGCTTTTTCTTGATGGATTTCTGTCTCATTTATGTTCACTGTGGGCTGAAAAGACTGTATGGGACATAACTTCCTGAAATGGTGGCCAGACTTGCCATATATTTATCTTGACACGAACCCCAGCTGAAACAAAAGAAGAGAAGCCAAGAACTACAACTGAGTGTTTGCTGCAGTCAGTATCTGGAAAAATACCTCTGGCTTGGTGTACACCAGAGCTACAAATGGCTTCACCTTGTTGTCCTGATGATTAATGCTTTCTGTCTTTGCACGCAGTCCCTGAGGTGGTTGTGTCAGCAAAATAAGCCTTGTTACTTAACCCAATAAATCATTGATATCATAGTAGAGGAACAGCAGTTTGTACCAGTCCCCTCTCTGGCCAGTTCAGCACAGTGAGCAAGTTCCTGCACGCTGTGTCAGACCAGTCCAGTGTGACAACTGGAAGCAATAACTTCAGTGTCACCAGACCCTGTGGATTATGTTTTCTTCTTCTAGCTCAGCAGCTCAAGCCTCTTTCCACCAGAGAATCCATAAGAGCAAGGCACTAAGGATCACTGTCCAGAATCAAAAGTGAGCTACCAGGATTGTAACTGAGTAGATAACACTCAACAAAATGATGAACTGGATTTTAAATTTTTGCTCACTTTTCTGTTTTCAGAGCTTAGAAATTCGCATATTATTTCAATGAATAACTTTGCAGTTCATAAATCAAAACAATGCTGCCAAACCAGAGCTCATGACAAATGATAAATGAATTTTAACTGAAGAGTTCAAAGTCATTTAATGGAAACTTTTTAACCATTTTTCCTTTTCCTACACAAGTGACAAAAATAATTTTCACTGTCTCCGTTTCAGTTTTGGTTTTCTTTTCTTCCTGCCCCCCTATTTTCTGCACTTACAAAAGATAGAAGGTTAGGGGAAACGAGGATGAAAGGAACAAATATAAAGTCTTACTTTTATTGGTTATTTTTGGCAAAAGTATGTAATAAATTATTCATTTCCTTACATGACTTACAAAAAAAGTCACAGAAGAAATTACAAAACTCCAAACTAACTAACGCTGAGACCACAAAGAAAAGAACTTTAAAAAAAAGAGAAAACTCAAACTGAAATGGATGAAAAAAAGGAGTTTGTAAATAAGTATCCTCCTTTGCTTACTGTTTCCTGCAAGCCAGGTCTTTTCTTCCAGTCCTGCTCACTGTCCATCAGTTTTCTGTGGCTTGCTACACTTCAGCAAACTCCATGTTGCCATACTCAAGGATCCCTGTGGCCAGCATCTCCCATCTGACATTGCCTCTGTGACCTGCTCTTCTCACTCCTCTCCTGGTGACTGCTTTTCCCGAGGGCATGGCTGCACATGACTGATAGCTCTCACAAGTAGGGTGATCTCCCTTCCCTCTCTAGTCAGTCAAGTCATGTGGATCAAGTGGTTTCTTGAATACCATGGAAAGGTGTCGTGGTTTAACCCCAGCCAGCAACTAAGCATCACGTAGCAGCTTGCTCACCCCTTCCCACCCTGCCGGTGGGATGGGGAGGAGAACGGGGAAAAAGGTAAAACCCATGGGTGGAGATAAGAACAGTTTAATAATGGAAAGAAAGTAATAATAATAATAATAATAATAATAATAATAATATCAATCATAACAACAACAACAATAATAATTGTAAGGAAAAGGAGGGGAGCAGGGAGAGAGGAATAAAATCCAAGGCGGGGGGGGGGGGGGGGGGGGGGGGCGAAATTAACCCAACAAACCCAAGTGATGCCCAGTACAGTTGCTCAGTGATGCCCAGCCAGTCCCCAGGCAGCCATCATCCCCCCTGGCAAACTCCCCCCAATTTATATACACACACCCCCCAGCAAACTCCTCCCAGTTTATATATCAAGTATGATGTTCTATGGTATGGAATATCCCTTTGGCTAGTTCAGGTCAGCTGTCCTGGCTCCTGTGTACTTCCTCACTGGCAGAGCATGGGAAACTTGAAAAGTCCTTGACTTAGAGTAAGCACTACTTAGCAACAACTGAAACATCAGTGTGTTATCATTATGCTCATACTAAATCCAACACACAGCACTGTACCAGCTACTAGGAAGAAAATTCACTCTGTCCAAGATGAAACCAGGACAAAAGGAAAGGCAATGTGTTAGGAAACCAAAACAGAAGATAAAGGCCTCACATATGGAAAGGGAAAAGAGTGTGATAGGATGGAGGCAGAAACATGAATCTGAGAGGCACAGTTCATCTTTTCATTTAGTTTATTTCCTTTCCTACTTTTTTAGTATTTTAGTGAAAAAGCTTTTCTAAGTGATGTAGATGTGTTGTGTTCTGTTATGACACATGGCAATTTATAACTGCTTTCTTTTCCTTGTAGATATACTTCTTTTCCCTATTTCAATTGTTTTTGCATTTATTCAAAATACAAGGAATTTGGAAAGTCTTGAGACGTACTATAAGCAGAATGATGGATTTAATTTCAATGAAAAGCCCCTTTTGTGTTGTAAAGACCAAAAAATAGGTCTGTTGCATGCCTTTGAAATTCCCTGACAAGTTCAGGAAGGTTTTTTCAAGATTTTCAAATCATTTATGGCTTGACCTGAAACCATCAGAGTCAACGGGAGTCTTTGCATTGACATTAATGTGCTCTGAGTCAGGATTGTGGGCCCGGAGACTCCATCTCTGTTGCACCAACATTGTGGAGTATTTAATTAAATGGAGACACTCAAATATGCAGTGAGCCACCTGCAGGATCCCAGGACAGCAATAAGGTTCTTAATACCAAAAAGGAATAATGGTTTCACTACCAGCTATCTCAAATGAACTCTTTAACTATTATCCCAGATATGGCGATATTTTGTCTCTCAAAGTGCCAGCTGTTGTTTCAGTCTAGTGCTCACACACACTATATATATATATATATATATATATATATATATATAATGCTCAAGAATTTTTATTTTTACTAAGCTTTTGTGTGTATTAAAAAGGGATTAGGAAAGTAGAGGAAATGCTTTATTTAGTCTTTCATTAAAAGAAACCTAAGCTGCCACAGAAACTCCAGGATGGTGCCCTCGCATGTGTTGGGAACCAGAAAGCCCTGCCTTCAGTGGGGGTCCAGTACACACAGCACTCAAGTAAGATCATCTATCTTCGCAAGATATTTATGAGTAACCCCCCTGCAAACCCATGAGTGGGACTATCTCACAAACAAAATTAGATTTGTAGGTAGCTACTGAGTCTTCCTGAAAAACTTCTGTACTGTTCATTGTCATCACAGAAACTTCAACCCTACACATCCAACAATACAATATATCCCCTTTCTGCTATTTCCTCTTCCCTAACTTCACATATGTAATTTTTCATGATAACAAATTCCATTGTTTCTACTGGAAAATGTTCTCAGGTAGCATAAATCATGGTCACTGCTTATACAAGATTGCTTTCCTATTTGCATACTAATAACAATGCTGAGAAATAAGGAGGCATTAAAGCCAAAGGTAAATGAAAACATTTCAAATTTATAAGCAACACATTTTTCATGTCACTAATAGTATGCAGTACTTCTTAGAAAGTGGTATTGGTAAATAAGAAATTTGCATTAAGAGCCTTGCTGATAACTTACTCTGATTCCGTCTCCCCTCCCCAGGAACTGTGAATCAATATAGTGACTTAATTACCTCTTGACTGCAGACAGTAGTTTTGAAAAGGAACTTTGGACTAGTCGACATTTTCCTCATTTTGTTTTGCAGTAATTGTCAGTGACAGAGCTTAAGAAGCAAGCACACTTCACTGCTAAGCTTCCCATAGGAAAAAAAAAAAAGAAAAAAAAATAATAACCTGGTCCTTTTTATTTAAGTTTAGACTGTCGAAGAGAAATGTAAGGTGGAAACTACAATATGTTACACAATAAGAAAAAAAAAAAAAAAAAGACAATTTATAGCTCTGAAACATAAGTGGACTGAATAGTACTTAAAGTACAATTGTACTGTGGGAAGCGAATTTGGGAAAAATTACCTGACTGAAGAGTTCTGCTATTCAGATTCACTCAGAGTCATGTCCTGATTTAGACCGAAGCTATGTGTAATTTTTGCATCACTTTAAATAGATCTTTTTTCCCGTAACATGTAATTCAAGAAATATACTCACTGCTTTAATATGAATGCATTTACATCGATAAAAAGTGATGAGTATACCTAACTAAGCAGTGTCACTTGAAGCCCTAATATTTTCCTGCTGTTACATCTACCTTTGCATACATAAATATTTGCAGATATATATTATATGTAGTTTATAAATTGTGATAATTGAAGTGATGCAAAACCCCAGGTCAAATCTAATGTAAATAATATGGCCATGAGAGAGAGGTATAGCTTTTATTGTGCTATCAGCAGAAATACTGAGTCTCATATCCATTCTTCTCAGTTACAGACAGGTCTTTATACATAGCTGAAGACAACTGTGACAAGAGCGAAGGCACTGTAAGCAGTGTGGTCAAGAACCTGCAGATTTCATACAGTGTGAGTCCGCAGAGAGATACCCAGCTCACACTTGCCCTCAAGCAGCGGAGCTAAGTCATACACATGTCAAAACTGAGTACATGGTACTTGCACCAGGGAGAGTTATTCACACTTCTGTGCCTAGGCAGATCCACAAGTATCTGCTAGAACTGGAATTTCAGTGAAGTAACTTCATAGTATGGGTGAGTGGAGGGGGGTACGTGGGTGTATGTGTGTGTATGGGGAGGGGAGGGGCAGGTGGACAGCTATTCTGCACATGCTCGCTTTTAAAGTTATCTAAAACCGCAGACATTCTAACGTTTGATACTCATAAAGTGCTCCAATTCTGGTGCCCGACACAATCAATAACTTTGTTATTACACACTTTTTAGTTACCTAAAAAAAAAAATTCAAAGTATTTCATAGACTGTATAGCTCTCCTAGTGAACAAGGACCACCCTGGAATGTTTCCAGCATTCACTGTTATTTGTCCAGGTAAGACCTGCTCCAGATGTTCAGCTTATGCCAGTCAACAATGCCTTCTGCTGGGCTTGGTTCATGCGTGTGAGGTATTTGATTTATTTATCTAATAATGTACTAGCTGCCCCTTCTGGCACTGAAGTATCAAATGTGTCAACCCAAGCCCTTAGTGCATTTGTGATGCCGTAAGGTATCTGGGACATCAGCATGGCCGATGTGAAAGGGGACCTGCAGGAGACCTGTGTGTGTGGCAGCTGGTGGCCAGGCAGGATGCCTGAGGGCTTTTCAAGGGCACTGAAGACTTACATGTGTGCATCTGCATTGAACCTTCCGTATCTTGATAATTTCCATATTAGATTGAAAGGAAAAGACCAATCTCCCATTCTCTTAACATCACCTTTAAAACAGGCTCTCCGTGCTAAGCCTCGAACTGCTTTGGATGGAGTGAATTGGCATTGCTGAATCTGTCCAAGCAGATGTACCTCAATATGTCGTGAATTTAAATATCAACTTCTCCTAGATCATTTTTTAAAAAGCTGCTATTACTAAGTGCAGATAAAGCTAGAGAGTAAAATCTTCATGCTGTTAAATGTATTAAACACAATTGTAAAGCTTTCACTAACATGAGCAAAGTAAGTAAGTACAATTATCAGAAATTTTTAATATTGCTTAAATCTTATATGTACAAGCCTCTCAATCTCATTTTTAATCAACAACACAACACAGATGTGCTGGCTCAAGCTTAATTTGGATGTAACAGATTCATCTGAGGAGTAGCTAAGGCAACCAACTAATTGCACATGCCAAGAGGCTGAATTAAACTTTACTTCCCCGAGATTCTCAAGTGATTTCAGAATCTTGAACTATCAGATAACTAAGAAAATGTTTTGTAAATAGCAGACATCTCTCACCATGGCCACTCAGTGCATTTGTAAGTTTGCATTGTTATTTTTAACAATAATGACATAAAAATTGAAGATTGTTTCTCTACAATTTCTATCTAAAATGTTCCAAAGACTCTTTAAAGTCAAGAATGGAAAGCGTGATTTCTCAAAATTCAAACAAATGAAGAGACATTCAGCTGAGATTATTGAACCTTACTGTACAAAAGCTGTTTTATTCTTTTGAGAAGGCAATTTAAATCTGGCATGCATATTGTGTGTAATATTCTCCAGCTCATCTGTAAGAGTCTGCAGCAGTCACGTCCTGTCCAAAGCCTGGGAAGAGCAATTAGTGTGAGAAAATTGTCCCTAATAGGGTTCTAGCTGCCTTGAGGTCTTCTGTTTTGCCCAGTCTTTTTGCTTCAAGAAACAGAAAGAAATCTTTTGAGTAGAAAAGCATCGGTCAGTTCAAGTATTAAATATTCTTCCTACATCAACTTCATAATGACCTTGTTACACCGTCTTTGCTAAGTATGAAATTGGGTACCGGAGAGCAGGAGTGAGCATCTGGCTTAGCCAAAGCTGCCTTTCCATGCTCCAGAGCTGTACTGCAGTGAGGCGTGCGAGGGCAGTACGCTGCCCATGCTAACGGCTGGGGCACCTGGGGGTGCAGAGCAAAGCACTCAGCTCTCTGCGGAGTGGGGATTCTCTAGGCACCAGCTCCTAGGGCACCTGGCCCTCTGTTCAGAGATATCCTTGACACAGCAGCCTTGCAAACTGCAAGTGCTTCCAGCCATGTTGATACCTCCCTTCCACCTGTTCCCATGGCTGCCAAACCTTGGATGCAACACAGTGCAAAGCACTTACTGCCTTTTGCTGCACCATTAACGCGGCAGGGTATGCCTAGAGGGTATGAGTCATCACACAGGGCATTCTGGCAGCAGCTCTTGAAGTCAAAATCCTGCGGGGCAATATACTTCTAAACCAAATACAGGTGATGCTACCTCTGAGACCTGGATAGCCTCCTTTTCCATTCACAGTGGTTGTGGCAAAGGTGTCTGTGCATGCCATTACAGCCCTTCTTGGCAGGCTCCCTCAAGGGGACAATGTGGGGAGCTTGCCCCAACTGTGTAGAGAGAGGGAAGTTCAGGTTACATGAAAGAAATTGCCAGAGTGTTTCAGGCTTTCCAGTTTTGAACTGGCAAGCCATGGCAGTCCACAGCCACCCTGTTCTTCTTTCCCCACATTCTCGTTCTGCCCTAGCTCCTCTTCCTCAAATAGGTAACTCACATCTCTCTGATGTGCCCATATTTCATCCTTACACATTGGCCTTATTAGAAACAAGGTCACCACAGGTTGCCTGAGCTCTCTGCATGTTTAAAGCAGTTTAGAAATGTGATCTTTTGCGCACACCCTTGCCTCTTACCTGGACACAGTCCCAGACTAATGCAGTGACATATCTATAGGACTGAGGTGATTTGCGCCTCAGTGCTTGAACTACACTGTGCAGATATGCCCATAATGCTATTGAGATACAGTGTCAGTGCAAGTGCTGGCCCAATGGGATTATAAATTAAACATGATACACTCATATGCTTCTGATAAATATTCCAGCTTGTTAAACTTGCACTCCTATCTTAGAATAAGTTTATAGCAGCAAACAGTGAAGAGCTAGCAAATAAATCACTAACTGCATATCCAGCTCTCCCCCTTCACTTCTTCCCCCTTTCTAGATAAAAGAAAGGGTCACAGCTGAATTTCCATCCTTCTCCAAATGAAAGGTCTTCTTGCAGCGAGTAGTATCCTCCTTAACAGTAGCTGCATTAACTTTGGGTAGGATAAATCCTACCACTTATCTGTCAGCGTAACAAAGCATGGTTACACAAACTGTTGTACTGGTGGCTCATCCAATTTATAAACAGGTACAGTGCCCACCACCTTTTTCTTGCTGCTTCTGTAGACAATTCCTACTACCATTCTTCCTGTCCGTACGTATATTTAACCATTTGGTAGCCCAGATAAGTGAAACGATCTGAGTTAAAAAAGCAGTTGGCACAATTATGGGTTTATCAGCTCTTTTTCAAACTAAGCATCAGTCAATCCCTTCTCTGTTCTTACACCCATCCACATAGATCTGTTATATCTGATTGGCAAATGTCCTATGTACTCAAGCTGTGTAATCTTCTCCATGGACTTCTCTGCTCAGCTCTGCAGCATCCCCAACTTCTCCCAATGATTCGGTATAGCTATAGTGTAAGATTCAGACCATTTTGCCTCAAAAGTCCACGCAACATAAGGCAATGGTAGCCACCAAGCTGAATTCTTCAGTGTTGGAGAAAGAAGTGCTGTATAGTCAGTTGACATCTTTTCAGAAGAAGCACCCTAGAGAATTTGATTTTACCAGTGTTTTTTCCCCTACTTACTGAGCCCCAGTTAAAATTCTGCCTAGGTAGTTACATGTTTCATACCCAAAGACAGACCTCCAACATGACCAATTTTATCTGTTCAATACTGGTCTGTATAAAGCTATACTGTGAAAACTCAGAATAGGAAATTAAAATGCTGTCATTATATTGGTGCAATTATAGTTGCTTAGTATGGCTGGAACAGACTGTGATACAAGGGAGCAAGTATGTCTCCCTGTCCAGCCTGCTGACAGACCTGACCCCTGCCTCACCTGAACCAGAGCTGCCTAGATCCTGGCCTGTTAGGAACCGTGTACTCAGAAGACATACACTTCTGTAATCCCCTAAATGGGCATCCTCATCCTGCTGGAAGATTCCTTTCCCTTTCCTCTTCCCTTCCCATTTTTTCCCTTTTCCTTTTTTTTTTTTCTTTTTTCTTTCTCTTTTTCTTCCTCTTTTCTTTCCTTTTCTTTCTCTTTTCGTCACCTTCACACTGTGCTTAGGCTTGTGGCTGTGCGAACAGACTGTGTGCAGCCTATTATGTGTACGTACCACATCATTACATATAATGGCAGCAGTGTAATAGCAATGCTACAACAGAAAACGTCGGCTGTGTAGACAAGGTTGTAACAGCAGCCTGAGTGCTATGAGTTAACCCACTCACTCTCCCCCACCACCACCTCTGGGCCTTTTCTTGAGACAAAAAGTTGTGTCTTATCAGTCATGTTCACCCTTTCCCAAAGGCAAACAATTAGCAACTCCTGTTATCTAAATCAGACATTCAACGGAATTGAGGCATTCACCAGCATAAACAAAAATAATTTCAACACTGTTCGAACAGCAAGAAAACAACTTTGCTCGTCTCCATTATGGGATATGAGCTGTGATCTGGTTTTATTCCAGTTAAACCCTGAATGTTTTCTAAGACCACATCCAAGCTACGTTGGCCTCTAGAAGTTTGTGCAGGTGTTACACCATATACTTTCATATTGCTCTACTGCCACTCAATTGGCTCTGCATATACATTACTGTCATTGACGGGTTTAACAGTTCATCAACAACAGCATTTCCAGCCCCTCTGACTCTCTGAGGGAGTTCACAGCTGGCAGAGTATTGCTGCAGTACTCTATTATCTTATCTAACAGAGGATTTTATGGCTATATTTAGTTTAATTGAAGAATGTCCTAGAAAAGGACTAATTACAGGTTTCATTATCAATATACCAGTTCACGTACGCACAAAATTTTAAAAGAAGAATGGAGGAAAAAAGTTAATTGGGACTAGAAATTACTTCTGGCAGTTTAAATACTTTAGCGTTTTGTTATGTAGCTTGTATCTAGTTACTGGCTGATATGATCCATGACTGTCTCTTTTTCTCCTAGTCATTTTGAAACTAATGGTCAAAAATATTCTCACTTCCATTGGATAAGCATTTATTTACTTCAGTAATCCCACTGTAATGACATCCCATGGAGGCAACTTGTTTATAGTCTATTACAAAATCTGACTTCTAGATAAAAAACCTCTACTTTGCCCTGTACCTGTGAGACGTGCTCTGTTCAGAGGAAAAAAATAGCAGAAATCAGGCACATGTTTTATACTGGTAGGAAGTAATTTTGCACTTCATTACCAGATTGCAAAGTTTGTTTCACAGTATAATAGGACAATTCAAGTTGGAAAGGATTTGGGGAGGTCTCTGGCCAGCCTCCCACTCGAAATCAGCTCTCAGATCTCAGGGCATGTCTTCACAGCATAAAGTGTCAGGCAGAGACAAATCTGACCTGTGGGGTGGAAGCTGAATTAATGTGGTACCTTGTCCAGGTTCATTAGCCTGGCTGAAAAGGAGTATTATGTTAATATGGCTGCATTGCTTCTGACTGAGAGCTAGCTTAGGCACCTCAGCCTGGCACAGCCGTGCTTTCTCTACCTGTGATAAGGAACTCCCAGGAGATGCTGCTGGGACACTGTTCAGCACACTCAACTCTGCAGTCTCTCCTCTCAGTAACAAACACTGTATTTAACACTATGGGTAAAAAATTGTTACTGGGTGTATAAATGGGCATTTGGCTGGAAAAGACTGGTACTGGCTCATCTTCATAGGTTTGGGCATTTTTTATAGCTTCTATGAATGGACATCTGTAAGCCTCTTAGGCTTCTTGATACTCTGGAACTGTTGATTTAATCTTTTTTATTTGTTCTCCTGAAAATGAGGCTAATTTTCCTGCATTTTGTAGGCTTTCTGAATGACACACACTGCTTCCTTCTGTAATAGCCAGGGTTTAGTTCACGAACCCCATATATCTCAGGAAAGCTGCGTTAGCTGCAGCACAGTTTATGCTGCAGGACCAGTTACAACATCCTCCTGTTGTCAACTCATTTACGTACCTCATGAATACAGTTTCCGACCCAGCAGGTGTTGTGCTATTCTCATTTCATATATGGAGGCAGTTTTTTCCCCCGCTGATCTTACTTAGTGGGGAATGGATGAAAGCACAATGAAAACTGTTTGGACACTTGGTGATTTAAGAGCCTGCTGGCTTCAGGCTCATGCTGTGAAAATGTCACATATCCTAATCCTTGAATTTCTGGCATCCACAGCATAGCAGCACAGCAAAGGGAGCACCATTGCTTGAAGCCTGGCTCAGATGAGCTATGAATTGCCATTAGCATTTCATCTCATTGCTGGTGGAGCTGCGATGCTTTCCTGTCCAGGTAGTCTTATGCAGCTTAACACTTCAGTCCTTCTTAGTGTCATTTCACAGGTACCAACTACCTCATCTTTCAAATTGTCTAAACAATTAACATACCCAGTCTAGCAACACCGAAGTCTGTTAACTTGCATTTGAGCTCAGTTGCATTTAGCTTTTAAGGCTGTTACTTCCACCTTTGAATTTAGGAAAAGCTTTTGTGCCCGAAATCTTGTCTAGATTTTTGTACCTCAGTGCTAGTGTTTTCATAGAGTGGAGTCCATTTAACATTACCTGAAATACACTTTTTTTTGGCTTTGTGGTGTTACATATTGCTTTGCACCCGCACCCTAAGGAAAAAACCTAAACTGCTCTTCAAGCAGCATTAGAGCTATTTTTACTACCAAAAATCTAGAAAACAGTTCTTTTAAGAACATCTGTCATTATTCACTGAAACAACTGTTCTGTCTTTACTGCAAAGGGCTATCTGAAGCCCATCTATTTTCAGTGTGCCATTGCTGGGTCACGTTTTCACCTCTGCATGAGGGCAGACATCACCACTAAGTCATAGCGCAAATTTATCTGCCAGCAAGTACACGTACTGTGTTCACCGAAACCCAGCCATAAGTCTGAGCCTTGTCACACTGTGATACAAAATCATCTCCTTTGAAACCTCAAGGTACGTTTGACAAGTGTGACCAGTGCCCCTTACACCTAGTCCCTGATGGACCATCTTGTAGGGCAGGTGGCCATCTGCCAGGGGTGAGCTGGTCACATACCCACTTTATCTTTAAAAGAGGTCCTGGGTGCCTGGGCCGATGGGAATGACACAGGCTGGGGAACAGGGACACAGGTGGCATGCTGCTGGTAACCATGCACCACGGCAGCGAGCCCCAGGCAGGACCTGGGCTGCGATCCGGTGGGTCAGGGATGTGTCTGCTGCCGGCTGCTTCCTCTGAGGACCGAGCAAGTTCCATATGTGTACTTTAAGCTCATGCCGTGGTTGATGTCTAACAATGACCCTGTCTGCAGAGGTCCTGCATATAAATACCATTTTGATTGTAACAGCAGCAGTGTTGTGTCACAGTTCTAGTGAGGGTCTGTGAAGATCAGGCTGTTCCCATGGTGTTGGGTGAGGGTAAGGTAGCTGAAAAGCAGATTTTACTGTGCATCATCGGTATTCAGTCAAAGTCCCTATTTGTCTTCTGTAATATCACTGAAGATATTTTGGATAACTCCCAGGTGTAGCTTTAATAGACTTATTGGGTATGGTCATGAGAGCTTTGATTGTCAGGGTATTCCCAGCTTTGCCCTGTTTCTTAATGCACTTCAGAAGTCAATAGTACTTGGAAAAAAGCCTAGAACTTGTGTGAAAATAGTAATATGCATTGTGAATGTTATGCTTGTCACTGGTTGTCAGTAAAACATGTTGCCTCCATATCAAACAAAACTTCCAAAATTTAGCTTGCACAAAGCCATATTTTGTATACCATCTACTTACTGAAGGCTTCCTCAACCCAGAAGAAGAGAAAAGAGCTGGAGTTGAGTGACATCTCTGTAGAAGCTATTTGGATCAGCTGCCTTTAAAAATCTTGATGTGATTATAATCCTGATGATATGCAACTACATAAATATGAATGTGAGCCCTACATTCAGGCATAAAAAACTGTCTGTCCCTGGAGTTTTCCTCTGTGCATTTCAGCTAGACAATTAATTTATCCATGTATTTGTTTTGTGATACTAAAGCAAAGCAAGACGGGATAGTGAAGATCAGAATGTGGATATTAATGGTCCAAATTCACCCTTCCTGAAGGATAACTGACTTTAGCTGAAGTCACCAAGAATTAAAATATTCCAACAAATACAGGAATTTTTTTCTCTGCAGTGATGAAGTCCTAGTGGTGCATCAGAGGAGTTGGCTGTGAAGTTTTTATCTCCCAGGAAGTATCCACAGGATAAGACTTCTGGCAATTAAAGCCCAGTTCCCTGTTTCACCATGCTTGTGCTGGCAGAGCAGGGGGTGTTGTTTGTGAGTGGGTGGTAGGAAATGTGAAGGATGATCTGTCAGGGAGTTCGGTACGAGTGAGCTGCCTTCACGTCCCTGAATTTCGCCTGTCCACATAGCAGCTATATAGAAGCTGCAGCATTACGCCAACCTTTGGCAATTGGCAGTGACCTCAAGGGAACAGCAGCAAGCTGACCAGCCCGCCCCATTCAGTGGAAGAGTGTACTATTGTGCATATGGGTCTTCTGGGGAATCCATGCTAGTGCAGCCATTCTCTGCCCTCTCTAAGGAATAGGTGGGGAACATAGTCTGCCTGCAATTGTCCACATGAAATCCTGTCCTCAGGAGATGATGTTAGTGTGCACACAAATGATAAGTCTTCTTAGACAGCAGGCTTTCCATGTAGCTATCAGTGACACAATCTACTCTGTGTACATTTCAAATAACAAATGCAAACTATTAGATTAAACAATGCTAAGCAAAGACAAAGGTGGATAATTTTAAAGTCATATGAATTGTTCTATAAATGTCTGTTATCCTCAGCGAGGCTTTTATGTCAATACAAAATGCCATACAGTGTAGCAGTGTTTGTTTGTTTCATTCTGCAAAGGCCAATTCTCAAGGCAAGACAAATGACAGATGAGCAGGTCCTTGTAGCCAAATATTTGCCAAAAGGAAAATCAATCTTTTTTTTTTCTTCTTTTTTTCTCTTTTTTCCTCCTGTCTGCGATAGTTCACTTCAAAGCTAAGCAGAAGCTGAAGCAATATCCCATATTTCTTGTGCCTCTGTTCATGCAGTGCAATACCTGCTGCAGTAGGTCAGGCCCTTAACTGTTCAGGAAGTCTTGTTAATTTATGTGGCCAATAACATGGTTGATAATAATCACTCCCCAAATACTACTTTCGTACCATTATCAAAAGGTGAGACATGGAAATCATCCTGTCCCCACATTCCCCTCAGAGGATGAGTGTCTTCCTTGGAAGAAGCACTTCTTATCCCTTCAACATCTCCATCTGCTCTCTCCCATAAAGCAGGATCCAACTGCAGATGCCTCCATGCCAAGCGGAAGGCTGAAGGCTGCATTTAGCTGGCAGGGTTGCGGAGGGAAAGATGATTCAGGCAGTCTTTTTTTCCCTCCTTTCTGTGCTGCCCAATTCCCCAACCCCTTTATAGGAAGCAAAACATGATTTGGTTCAAGCTGAGCTCTGCTGCATGTGCAATGGAAGTCTGGAAGGTGGCTGGATCCGGGAAAGATGCAGGTGACCAACAACTAGCACACTCAGCAGTGTCACCAGGGTCAGTGGAGTCCCAGCCTGAGCAGTGGGCAGAACAAGATGAGCCATGAGACTAAGGCCTTCTGAAAACCAAACTCACTAGATTTCACAAGCTCAAAGGGAAATGTGTGAATTTTGCAATTTTACCAGCTGTATAGCACCTGACAAAAAAACAAGAGCCAAGCCCTCAGGGTTAAAGCAACTGTTACAGTTACTAGACAGTGGGGAAAAAAAACCAACCAAACAAAAAGCCCTGTAGTTTTGTCTGATTTCTGTGATTCTTGGAAAAGGTATGCTTAGTTTCCCTTCTTATAAAAGGTATCCACTCCTGTCTCACAGGTTAATTTTGCAGATGTTTTATGACGTCTAATGAATCTGTCATTCTAAATTTCTTCTGGGAAGAAGGACAAGAGCAGAGACATGCTTGCCAAATGCAGATTAATTGAAGATATTAACAGTACATCCAACCCATTTATAATGAAATGGCTTAATATTAATCACATCATTAGTAGTGTAATTCTCTAAAAAAGTATGAGAGAGAAGACCAGAATTCCAGGGTTGGCAAGTGAATCTTATAAGCTGTAATAGCCTTTTAAAGCTATTGAAATTTAATTAGGAAGATGCTGATAATGTAAAACCCTTTATAGAACCTGTGTCTCTGAGCTGAACAGGAGTAGCAAATCCACCTGAGAGGATATCACTTCTATTGCCACTTCTTTGGTCTTTGGAAATGTCTGGACACTTTGAGTCCCCCTTTGCATATCAATTTACCCATGTTTGAGTACTAATTAGCCCTCAGCAAGATGCCTTTTCCAGCAATAGGTGCAAAGAGAAGAGAGGAAAGACAGCATCCTCTCTGATCCCTGTGTTCAGGAAGCCCTGAATGTTAGAAAGACTCACTAGAATGAATAAACTATGTGCAGGTCTGGGTATTATCTCCTGTTATCCCAGTCAAATATGCAATATTTTGAAAGAAAAAGAATGGAGGCTTCATACAATCTATACCGAAAAATGTTCACAAATGTTTCCACAATGTAGCTCATATGAGAGGAAACATATAGTAAAGGAAATTCAGTTCAATACCGGATGCTTCTAACTTGAGTAAGTGAGTTAAGACCTTGCTAGAACAAAAACAAGCTGTATTTTTATTACTTTGTTCCATTCAGATTATGTAATGCCTTTTTTTAGAATGTTGATACCAGGGTAAGTGTTGTGAATTGGATTCTGGATTTGCCACTTTGAAATTATTTTTGTATTTCTTATGTCATGGTTTGCAGAGAAGCTTCCCTCCCTTCCAGACCTCTGTCACACACTTCCATTCTTCGCCTCCATTCCTGTTCAAAAGGAAACATTTCTGAATTTGAGGCAGACTTCCCCTGCGTGTGTGGCAGAGTGTGAAGGGACTTTCATAACAGCAAACAAAAGAGGTGCATAAACTATCACTACAGTAGGCAGGGATCGCTTCCTCCCACGGCCGAGGCACATATAGTTCTATGGGAAGAAGGAGTAGCAAAGCACATCAGAAAATGCAGCACCATGGAACAAATTTAGGACCACGGTGTAAGCTTTGCCTGACTGGAAACACAGCAGTAGTGTTGATAGATTTGCCTACCTGCAGACGTTAAAATCCTGCTGAGTTTGGGGGTTTTTTTTACAAGCAATGTAATTGCTTTAACAGTGCTCTGTTTCATATTAGAATAATCTTTCTCAAGATCATTGGTAATTGCCCTTATCTGTTTTGGTTCAGTAATTATTTATTACTGCAGTAAGGGAGGAGGCTTGATATTGTTCTACTTGGTATACCCCACTGAAAGGCTCTGTCCCTACCCCAGGAAGTCTGCAAAAGCAATCTTCTTTCTTTTCCACTAATGTCACTTCACTCCAGCTCTGACAGGTTAAGAAAAGTGGGATATTGCTTTCTGACTTGCAATTACTAAATTACGACAGCTTTGCAAATTTCTGCTTGCAACTGTGTTCATGATCTTTTTAATCCATTTGAACCAAGAAGTAAAATTAGCTTAAAGAAACTAAGCATTCATATTAGCTAGCATATATAAAAGGCTATGAATTATCATGGTACCCAGCTGATATACAGTAACATAAATTCCAGTACTTCATTTGCTTTGGATTATATGACCATAGGCTTGCACTCATCTTAGCAGTTTTTGTGCTGATGTAGCTATTATAGCCCTCCGTGGCTATAAGAGTGACAGATGTATGGTTATACTGGTACAAACCTTAGTATGGATCTTTTCAGTATTTGTCACTACTTCTTCCTTTACCCTATAGTTAATAGCGATAATTGAAAAAAACATCTATTTGTCCCGGTAGCCGTGCTAGAGGAAGGAATCTGCTTCATGTATTACTCTGTAATGAAAACCAGTACAACACATGCAAAATGAACAAGTCACTTAACTGGGAGCAAAAGCAATGCTTCTTAAAGCAGAAGCTTGAGTGTTAGAGCAGCACTAGCCCCTTGGTAGGAAAACACTGCAGGTCTTTGCAACACAGAGGAATGTGGCCTTGTGCATGCCCGGGAGGGGAAGTTGGAGCAAGGATGAGCAGGATGGGTGCTGAAGGCATTTCCAAGCCAGGGGCACAGCTGGGCAGCAGGTCAGGTCTCCTGAGCCTCACTGTGGCTCTTCACACTACAGAGCTTTGTGAAATCTCGTTTGCTTGGGGTTTGGTGGGGTTTTTTTACTGTTTTTGTGGGCTTGAGGTCTCTGAAAATGGAGGCTAATTAGTATCCAGTTCGATGCTTAACCTCACAAGTATCGGATAACATGCATACATGGTTAAGCTCATGCGTATCTGTAACACTGACAGCAACTTCTGGAGTTTTTTCTGTCTACTGTCACTCTTCCTGACAGCTGGGGCTTGATTTTCTGTTTTCCATGTCTTTGTTGTGGAGTAAGGTGCTTGGTGTGGCAATTAGTTTTTATGAGGTCTAATTGTCTTTAGACTGATGAATCCCACAGGACTCCCTTTCATCCAAATGGTGCCATGTAAGCCATGTCTGTGCACAACACGCACTGTGGCTGAGGAGTGATCACCAACCAGTCCTGAACAGCAAAGCCAACCTTATCCCCAGTTTTATTCTCTCACCAGCTTTGACAGTTGCCAACCCAGAGGTAAATCCTTTGCAGCTGATAGTGTCCAGAAACACTTCTGGGAGGTTTGAGAAAGGGTCCCAAATACTTTACCGCTGTGGGTAGCACCACCATCTCAACTTCTGCAGTAGAGCCTGAAAACTGTTCACTTTCTTGAAAGGCTTTAGCCTCTCTGTAAGCTACATTATTAACACTGTATAATTTAATTTTTATATTAACAACTTAAATAAAATTTTAAACGCTGCATTAAAGTGTGATGTATGAGATGAAAGCTGCTCAGAGGAAATTCATTAAGACTCACCATTCATTTTCTACTTTTCCATGCTGCCTCCATTTTCTATCAGTCGTCATAAATAATACTGACCAAACTTTTTTGACCAAATTTTATCATTCCCAACAGTGGCAGGTGCCATTGTCAGTGCTGGCAGCAGCTGTACAGATGAGCAGAGGAAAGGGAAGCCCTTCTCTGAACCTCCTCAACCTAAGCTCTATGCTTGGGAACAGCATAGAGTTGAGACCTGCCCCAACCCTGATTCACAGTACATCTTGCTCTTTCTAGGCCGTCTCTTGCAGGGATGCTCAGCCTCACCAAGCTGCCGGAGCACTTAATGCTTTTCACTTTGTCTGTGCTGTTAAATGAATCGGGATTCAATTCCAGCTACCACAGCTGCAGCACCGTACAGGCACAGCACTTTAAAATGGTTTGTATACCATAGTTGGAGAGCCCCTGACGCAGAGTAAGATGAAGTCAGAAGTGAAAGCTAATTCAGAGGCTGTATTGATTCCTGGGTTTATTTTGCAAGAATTGGGTCTGGTAGCTATTGAAAGCAATAGGAAAGATCGTCTTCTGCAGACAGTACAGCAGGGCTTGCTGTGTGAGGAGTCTGCCAAATTGATAGCTCTGCAGACCAAACCCTCTCATTCGTGGGAGAGTAACATCATACGCTAGTACAGACAGTATAAACTTTTCCTTGTCTTGTCAATATGCTGCGGTTCTTACCCAAAGGGCATAATTTGCTGGGAGAGTAAGTATTTTGTGTGCATCCTAAATGCAGTCCTGTGTATTTCTGCTATTTAAGAGGCCTAGAGAAAGTGTTTGCTATTTCTCTTTGCATGATCCTTTGTTTGATTTTAATGCCATGTGCCTGAGTTTCTTCCCTATAATTCCATGTGATACTGTATAATCTTCAAACTCATCCTTTTACTCTTTTTCACCAAATGCATTTTTAAAAACAGTTTTCCATCTCCTTGTCTATCAATGCTTGAGAAGCGGTCTTCAATCTTCTGTCTTAGTAAGAGCTGATACTTAATTACACGCCTTCTAAACTGATTAGCAGAGGTGAAGAGGGCTCTTAAAGATGTTTGGACTATTATTGAAATCAAGAGCCTGAGACTGCAAGCTGTGCTGTGATAAAACGTTGTACAAAGTGCAGTTCACCGCTACCACACAACTCTTCCCGTGCTGTCAGTGCTGTTGTACAAAAGGGTTCCTGTGTTCCACCTGTCAGTCGGTTACCTGGAGTAAGAGATATGCATCTTCTCCTCCTTCAGAAATGCTTCCAGAAAAGTTACTTCTCAGAAGAACCAGTTTTTCCTTTAAAGAAGGAGAAAGTGTTGATGCCCTGCAGTTGACTGGGTTTGTACTGTTTGTAACAAATGTGTTGAAGTTACATCTGGTGTAGTTTTAATGATGGCAGCAATAGGTTTCAAATAAAGGATCTTATAGGAATTCACAGAATGGCTGAGGTTGGAAGGCACCCCTGGGGATCATCTGGTCCACCTCCTCTGCTCAAGTAGGGACAGCTGGAGCAGACTTCCCAGGACAATGTCCTGTTGGGTTTTTAATACCTCCAAGGATGGAAACTCTAAAACCTGTGGCAGTGCTCAGTCACCTTCACAGAAAAAAAAAAATAATTTCTTAGGTATAAACAGGATTTCTTCTGTTTCAGTTTATGACCATTGTCTCCTGATTTCCCCTTCATAAATCCATGCTGCCTACTCCTAACCATCTTTTTGTCCTGTCCTTGCCTTGAAATGACTTCCAGGAGGATTTGCTCCATCACCTTCCCAGGGATTGTGGTGAGGCTGACTTGTTGTTCCCTGGATATTCCTTCAGCTCCACAGTGTCATTAAAATGCTTCTCCTGGTGCCAGTGGTGACAGCTAGTGTGGAAGTTGGTTATAAATTGAAGGGGCAAAGAACATTGCGGCACTTTCCTTCCTTCCTGAAGACTGCTTGGTGCCACGTCCACCCTTGGTCACAAGTCTGGAGGGACAAGGCCTCTGTTCAGCTCTCCACATATCCCCAGAACAGCTCCACACTGCCTTTTCCAAACAGACACCTTCCAACCTGAGCCGAAGGAGAACCCCAGTTTACAGTACAGGGCTTGTGCTCGGTATGGGTTAGCTGAACTGATCATACAAAATGCAATGCTGCAGCCTAGGTAGCTCCACAGCGAACAGTACAGTGAAAGGCAATGCTTGTGCTTTGAGGGATGGGAAATAGCAGATTCCTCGCTGCTAGAAGTTTTCTGTAAATGGGACAAGATTGTTTAACATTGCAATGGTTGCTGATACAGTGTTCTCTGTTACTTGTAAACGTAGCTGGATCTCAAGTGTAAAGCAGCGTTCACTGGGCTTGAGGGACTGAAAAGTAGCTCACAGATACATTGGCCTCCTACTGAATTCAGGCAAGTTCCCACCCTAGATTTAATTTAGCAGTTGAAAAAAGTCATAAATTCAAAGCAAGACACAACTGAACCTAGAAAATTTAGCATGATTTCCAGTGAAACCATGCAATTCCAGGGAGCTTACCCTATTTTTTTTCCAAGCTGTAATGTGGCTTCATACTCATAAAATTCAGTCCAGTTTTTCTGAAGTCTTATGAACTCTATTCAGCCTGGGAACTAACTCAATTTTCAGACAGATAACATCATATCTAGATAGACAGTGTGTGGGTGGGAAGATGGATATGTGGCAATGACACAGGTTTTCATATCTATTTGAATTAATATTTTAGAAAACAAGAACATTAATATTAGCTGAAAAACTAACTTCAGAATCAATTTTGTTCAATATATCTTGGATTGAACATCTGCAGCCCGAAGCTGATGGGAGTTTCTGTCTTTGATGCCACTGCCTGGAAACCAAAAGTGAATATTCAGAGTGCATCCACAGAGGGACCCGCTCCCTGGTGCTCCCCATACCCACTCACTGTTCCTCAATAGCTGAAACTTCCACAGGATGGATTACACATTTTTGGTCAATTTATGGCTGATAGATGATAAAATCTCAGTGTCAAGATGTTGAAAAAAAAATCCAAGATGTTTACCGAGTAAATAAAAAGTACAGCAGTAAGGAAATGAAGGCTGTGGGAATCCTGTCAGAATGGTCCTGGTCATGGGAAGCTCCAGGCAGGCAGGGTGTTTCCAGCTCATACCTTACTTCTCACAGCTGCTGTGTCAGATTGCTCTTGCTTGATGTTTAATGATCAGATCAGCCATAGTTTAAGGCTGTATATTTTCTGATCGCTCTCTCTGTGCCTATTCATGACGATAAGGAGAGCAGTGGTGCTGCTATACTTGCCAAACATCAAAGTAAAAGGACTTCTGGTCCCCTGGCGGGTTCAAATCATATGGCCCATGCCCTGAAGAGCTGGGTAGCGTTGCTTTGTGCTGCTGCAGGGCAGTGGCAATGCACTGAGAGCTTTGTAACCCCTAGGTAGCTGACATCTATACGGCATGCCTGTAGCAATCATTGTGACTGACAGTTGACATACCTGGGCAGAGCTCAGCCTGTGAAAAGGGCTGTGGTTATGCATATTCAGCTTATTGAATGTAATGTTTAAATGTAAACTTGCTACGTAGAAGCACATATTTCATAGGGCATTTTCATTTGCAGGGTATGTTTTTTGGTTGGTAGATCATTAATCACTGGCATGTTAAAAATCATTTAATGTAAATTGTGTAAAATCCTTCATGCAATGAAATAATGTTCAAAATTATATTCATTGCCATTAGGGCAGTTTTCCCACCATGAAATCATTTTTCGAATGACTTGACTCAATAGACAAGAGTAGCAGTTGCAATAATAAGGCGTCATTTGTCTTGGAAGAGCTGATTGGGAAGTCTAAAGACAACAGCTCTGTAACATTTCAAATGATTGAATTTTGAATTGCAGAGAAGACTGTAGCTGTTTTTGACCGCTACAAAACAAGCTGGTTGGTTTTTTTGAGGTGTATTATCAAATTCTTTCCACAGTTCATATGTAAACTACATTAAAACTGTTGAATCCCGATTGAAAGAACTGTAGCTTCTCTTAATTACTGAAGGAAGGAAAGTTTTTTAAACTGCAAAAAATGTAAATTTACTTCCAGGTTTTCCTTCATGGCAATATCATGCAAAATTTTTGCTTTCACTGTTCTTAAGCAACAGTATTGCAAGCACAGAGGAAAGGCTTTTTTCTTCCTTATAAAGATCTGCCAGTGCTTGGGAGCCTTTTTTAACAAGTTGTTTTGTCATGGTAGTGAAAAGGTAGCAATTCATAAATAATGCAGTTGTATGTTTTTACACAAAAGCTCAAGAGAAATTAATCAGATGTACCCAAACACTTCCAGCATTGCTTCCACCTCCATGTTCCAGGGCAAAATGAATGTGTGGGTCAAGAGCTGTGGGCACTTGGTAAGAATGATGCAAATGTGCTGGCTGCTGCCAGACCCTCCAGACGGGGAATGTTGCTGTTCAGTGTGTCCAGAGCAGGGCTTGCCTGTGACCTGCCTTTCGCCACCACCTAAGGAAATAAAAAGCTACTTTGAGCTACTTTATTCCCTCTTTGGTGGGCAGCTGCCCTGCCCTTCACAGAAGAGCAGTGCTTGAAATCCCTGCAAAGCTGAGGAGATGGTAAAGAGTAAGCTGAGCGTAGACTGGGATGCTGGTTGCTGTCCCCAAGAACTGAGAGAGGGGAAGCTGCAGACAGGAGTGTAATTATGGCCCAGCTCTAAAGCAACCCGGTACCATCTTGAAGAGGAGAACATCGGCTCTTTTTTTTTTTTTTTTTCTTTCAATCTCAGTAACTTGGGACACCTTGACTCAGACTGAGGCATAACTTAGGTGTGGTTTCAAACAAAGAGGAAAAAGTAATACATAGTCTGCAAAACAAAGTGTCTTGTGTTAAATTAAGGTTTTTCGCACTTGGAAGTCATTTCAACTTCAAATGTGAATGCAAAATGAAAAGGCCATTGTGAAGCAATGCCCTGTGCAGATGCTCTTGTTCTGTAACAGGTGTGCACATTTTGATATTGATTGATCCTTTTCAGAAGTGTATTATGTTTGCCTGGAAAGAGCAAGGGTGTCCAGGAAAGGAGCTAGTTAAAAAACAGCTGCTGCATGAGGGCGTCTTTCACCGTGGCTGTGTGGCTGCAGTCTCACGGCAGGTGGGCACCTGCAGCTTCATGGGCCTTGTTTCTGGAGGGCTATTTGCTCTGTTCTGGATGAAGTGGTGGTTCACACCCAACACACAGAAGAGTGAATTGCCGGAGTCAGCCCGGGGAAGTTGCTAAGCAACATTGCTGGTCCCTGGCATCCTCAGCCACCAGCCACCTCTGCTGCCACTTGATGCCTGTGGTCCAGCACCTGCCCTGCACGGTGCAGCAAGGGAGTGCTCTGAAAAATCCCCTCACATCCTGAGATCCTGCAGTCTAATTAAGCTTACCTGATGAAAATATCTATTTAGTAAATTTAGCTCCAGTTGCTTAAAAATTATTCCGAGTATGAAGTTTGCCTGTAGACTAAAAACAATTTATTCAGTTAATATCCTTTCATTTAAGGTGTTTAAATCTGTCATTCCTGCCTGGTGATGAGCTGATTGGCTTTTATGATTTTAAAGTGTCATTGTAACAGGGGAACAGAAGTCATGTAAGTCTGAAATGGGATAAACATCTACCCAGTCGCTGCAGTAAATATGCTTTACAGAACTGAGCCTGAGATTTTCCAATAAATGACCACATGCTTTTCAGCCTGGCATCCTAATCAAAACAAAGCTATCAGGGAACTTGCAAACTTTGGGTAAATCAACAAGTACTGAAATCATCACAAATGCAGGACTGTGTGTGCTGTCACCCCAGCCTGCTCACAGAATTCTGGGCTACACCATCTGCTTTTAATGGAGCCATAACCCTAGTCCATGCACACCGTGAATTTTGCTCTCTGTAAAAGGTTAAAGTTCTGAATACCCTTGAGACAGTAGCAAAACTCCTAATCAGTAATACACCTATTGTTACATCTGTTCTCAGGACAAACCATTCTGGGACTGCCAGAGGTAATAAAAACTGCATTTTTAAGGGTTAGTGTCCCACAGTGATTTTGAGGTCTGACTGAAAACAATGGCACGCAACGGGTTTGCTTTCTGTGTGGATTCTTTGGTGTCAAGCAGAGTAAAACTCACACTGCAGCTCCTCCCGCATGCCAAGGTGCTCCTACTCTCATGCCTTTTTTACCTGACTGGGCTTACAAAACTTGCAGGACCTTAATTATTGGTCAAGTTTGGCTGAACTTGGACTGCTCAGAAGCTGCTGGTGGAAAAGTAAGATAAACAAGCACACAAAAACTATGAGTAAAGCCGTTTCTTTTCCTTAGGGAACCAGGCTAAAATCTTAGTAACCATAAAGAACCCATTCTCGTATAGGTTCCCTGTCTATCAAATGTGCATGGATTTCAGTCTGAGGAAGGTACCTTGATGAATAGGTTCGCACGCAGATTCTAACCCCTCATTACAGTGGTTTGCTACTCCATTTTTTGTGATAAGTATTTTGCATTAATATTGATAATCCTAATTTTCTGAGTTCACTTGTGACACCTTGCTAACAAGTTTAGCAATATCACTGTTCTAACATGTTTGATTTTTCAACTTCTTTGAAATTTTGGATTCTCAAAAACTTCCATGGGCAGCACAGGCATCTGCAGAGTGAATTTATGTTTGCTGGCAAAATAAATGCTTTTCCTCATTGCCTTTTCTAGGATTTTAGGAATAGTTTATGGCGCTATAGCCATTTGCAGACCACAGGTAGAAATGGCTACTCTAAATTTGTCCTTTTATTTTAATTTGATTATATTGTGTTTAAATTCAGCCACATCTTGAAACCAATCTCAGCTACAGTCTGAACAGCATTCTATAATATTTAAGTAGGATTTTTTTGTGTCTTTTGATTTTCAAGCAAATCTGTACTCCCTTGGTCTAAATCAGGTTAAGTATGTGGGCTGCTGTGAGAAGTGGATCCACATCTCTGGAAATCAGAGTGCAAGTAAGAAGGGTAACAGTGAAATATTTTTGGGATCAGTCACATTTTAATGATGATTGCAATAGAGTGTAATACTGACTAGCACCTTGTACAGTGACAAGAAAACAAGACTGCTGTGGAAGTAATTCTGCTCTTGTTCAGGTTAATGGGAGTTTTACCATTGACGTCAGTGGAATCAGGATTTTGATTTTTTTTGTTATTATTGTGGTTTTTTTCATATTTGCATCACTATACAACATAGAAGATTGACAGAAATCTAACATATTCTGCTTTTCTTAGTATTGCTGTTCTTCCTCTCTTCTTCTCTGAGTGTTTTTTGAAATTCAGTGTAACGCTTCTCAGCTAGCCTTTATCTAATTTCTTATCATTATAGACAGACTCCAGGTATCCTGTTACTGTTCACATGGTAATTACAACTTCTTTTCTTCTGAGTAGACTGTAAATATATTGGGGGGTTGGGGTTTGAATGTGGAGTCTGGAACAGCCAGTGGTCATCTGAGATCCATGAAGGAGCAGCAATAGCACTGTGCCTTGGCTGGCAAGTAAGAACTGTTCTGCATCAGCCTGTTCGGTGCAGCAGTGGTTAGCTTGGGTGACTGGTAATGACATAAGGAGCCTTTTCCAGAAACGTGCTGGAAGGGGGCTCACAAGAACATGTTGTTAAAATTCCACTTTTATAAGTGGAAATTTCTTTGCCTCAGAGATCAGTCCCTTTCCACGTATCTTTTAATCATGACTATGAAAGATGAGTCATCTCTAAGGCTATAAAAATATTTTGCCTTCTGACACACATTATATTGTATTTAAAAAAAAAAAGAAAGAAAGAAAAAGGAGGTGATACAACACATAAAAATTCCCAGTGAAAGTGATCTAATTGAGTATTTCCCAAAAACATTAACATTCCTGATTCCCCAGGTAAAGTCCCTGATGTCTAACCTCACAAATCACGACCATCAGAATGAAGAGTATTTGCATATATTTGCATATACTCATAAAATGGTTGCAGAATGGTGGCGTTTTCTTCATTGGTTGTGGCAGGGAGATGGCAAAACATTTCTGTTGTGAAAGCTATTAAATGAGGTAATCACTATCACCACTGTCCTGCTTTCACCAAATAAATGAATCCCATTTGTACTGATTAACCACTGATGACATGCTGAACATAAAACTAAGCAAAGAGGAGATACAGGGTGAAATCCTGATCCCTCTGGAACCACCAGAAGTATTAAAAATTCCAATGACTTCAGAAGGATAAAACATTGGGATTTAGCTTGGGTGCCTGCTCAGGGTCTGTGCATCTCAGAGGCTAGCAGGCACGGCACTGAGAAGCGCATACTAGAAGCCAGGTTCTCAGGTACCCATTTAAGCCCTGAAATAAAAGGCCTAATTTTCAAAAGCATTGAGTACTTACTGGCTGGTGCTGATGAGACCATTCCGATGAACAGTCACTAGCTCACTCTAATGTACACAGACCAGTGCATAGTACCCCAAGTAAGCATTGTTCACTTTTTTTTCTTTTTGCATCTGTCAAAGACATTGCAAAAAAACTCTGAAAAAACCCCCAGCTTATCAAAAAGGATACTGTAGGACTTACCTTTTCTCTTTGGTATTTTCTTCCCCATATGTTCAGGTACGAAATAAAATGAGAATTTGCAACTTGACTGCAGAATTACAAGCAGATGAGAATCAGTGATCTGTTGCCTGCTGGATGGGCTAGATCCTCCGCTGGGAATGCAATGAAAAAACTTACTCTAGAGCACAACCTGAACATACATTGATGAGAAAAGGGATTCAGTATTATATCAAACTCTCAGTTTTTTCTTCTGTGCACTGTAGGAAAGCATTCTGATGATCAAAACTGGTGGGGTTTAAGTGTCCTTCACAGCCTAAGATGATCAGTGCTGCTGGAATACTGAGTATGAGTTTTCCATAAGTATGAAGAAAAAATTGTGGCAATGGGAGGATGATGAACACATATGTAAAACGTAAATAAAGGTAAAAAAAGGATTGATGGAAGACATTAAAGCCCTTTAAAAGTAGGGTCAGCTTTATTATAAAAGGATCATAGGTCAAACCCCAAAATTTACAAGTCACCATCTCAGTTGATCCTTGGTAGTTTTGTATAAATAGACAATCTGAGGTCTGTTCCATAAAATTTAACTCAGACTGATTTGAATCTCCTGTTCTTTGAAAAGTGGCTGTCATCTACCTCTGCGTGTTTACTAAGACCTAACCTGCTATTTAAAATGTTGCAAAAGTGGCTTAACTGAAGTCTTGTTTTAAGTCTATTTAAACTGAACCCTTGCAGTTTTGCGTAGATTCACTTAAGTCAATGTATAGCTGCCATATAAAATTCCACCCTTTGAATTAGAGCTAAATCAACATAAGCCAGCTGTAAATCAATTTAACTGTGTCCACATGTGGATTTGCTTCATGTTTAATTAAATTGATTTAAAGAAACAATCCTAGTGAAACCACTGCCACGTTCTTTTGCAGGCAAAGCCTATTTATGTTGATTTATTTGGAACTAGAACTCTTCTGGCATACACACTGAATAGCCCGCATAGCTCTGCAGCTGCACTGTTGAACATCAACCTGAATTCTTGCTCTTGTTATGGATTTGACTAATAAATTTTCTTGCATGAAGCCACGTTTCTCCCTCATTGAGATTTAATCCATGCATTTGTCTTCCCAAATGGGTTGGGATTTTTTTTTTTTTAATCTGATTAATTTAATCAAAACAGGATTTTACCCTATGTTTTTGTCCTGCCAGAAGTAGTATAGGCTCCTTATATCAGCAGTTACATTCTTAACATAATAGTCTAGCTTTTCAGTTTGATTTATTAACACACAAACAAGGAAAATTTTTAATTCAATCAGAATAAATGGCCATATATGTCTAGCCAGGATGTTCTGGTGGGGTTTCCATTGTATCCTGTAAATTGATGCTTCCATGAATTTATGGCTTCAGATGACAGCGGTCTTCAGGTTGTTCCTGATTAAATAACAACATTAGTTCTACAATTGTAGCTCCAACCATTTGTACTTCTGGAAATTGTGTGAAGATTAATTCATCCTCATGCATATGTTTATTCTTTACTGAGCTAAGTTTTGGTTTTCTTTCCAGAATTCATAAGTGTTTCTTATATATGTGACTCATTTTGGTGAATAACTTCAAAAGGCAGCAAGAACGGAAAAGTTCATACTTGTATATCCCCAGTTCCTAATGTCTTCTCTGATAATCACAAATTTACATCCATGACAGACATATTAAAAAAACCCAGCAAGTACCTATTATTTTGTCTAGACTTTCTTTCCAAAACATGCCAGTTATTCTAGTAAAAACTGTTACTGCTCCCTGCTGACTTTACCTGGCTGGTAGCTGTAGACAACTACAGCTAGAGCAGTGCTGGTGCTGGTGTTGTGCTCTCCGGTGTCATGTGTCCTGCACACCAGTCAGAAATTCAAATGGGGACACTAAGCTAACGAAAAATTAGTAGTGGTGTGGCCTTTCACACCCATTTCATCTGGAGTAATTCATACATCTAACAGCATTTAATTTTGTACCTACTCATTTCATAACTGTATGCAGGACAATACTAAATTTCTTATTTCGCAGTGCCAAATCCTAAAGAATCTTTTCTGTAGTATGTAATGTATTTGTCAGTGATGGTCTTGTCTTCATTATCCCAACTTGTAGTTTTCTGTAAGCACTCTAAAGGGAACTTCAGTAAAAACACAGATATGGAAAGAAGAAAACAGATGCAGAGAACAAGCCAGACCCTCAGCTCATGCTAGAGATATACCAAGTGCAAATCTGTCTGCCAGCCAGTGCCCCCTCAGGGCTGTCATTCCCAGCACAGTGTGATCATACCATTCTCAGTATAACACTAACACAAGCATCCAAATGCTTTGAGATTTTTAGGGGGAAAAATTTGGAAAACCATCTTGGATTTGCTGCAAGTACTTTCTTAAAAAAATGCTTTGGTACAATTAACTTCAGTAAATTATCCAAATGAAAATACTGAAGGAATGCAACCAAGAGAATAATCAAAGATATAGAATTATTGATTCAGTATGTTTCATTACCAAATATGGAAGTTTTCAATCCAATTTCTTGTTTGTCGCCATCAATATTGAGATTCAGACCACTACAGTCGCTGGAGACAAATCCCCCTATTCTGAGCTGTGCTTAACTGTCTCTGATCTAGACCCACCTTTCCCCATCCCTTGCTTCTTTGTCCTTTGTATGCGCTATAGGCCTACCAGCTGCGTCTCTCAATACAAAACAGTCCACTGTCCTTCCTTCATCTCTTCTTTCCCATGTTTCTACTCCCAGATCTTACTCCTTCCCTCTGAAAGGACATAGTCACATCTCCTTATCCCATGCTTACTGCCCAGCTCCTGCTGCCACCTATTCCTTCAGTCTTGTGCCCTCTGGAGTCTCTAAAAAGGGTTTAATTCTCAAACTACTGATCCATGAGGCAATGGTAAGTAGTTTAGGAAATAATTTCATTTTCAGATAAAGTATGTTTTCAATTCAGTTGGTGACCCATGAGGAATTCAGATGGTTGAGAGGCTTTACTGAGCAGAAGACTTAGGAACTCATGGGCTAAAATCCATTTCCACAGTTAATTTGACAATAAACTTTTTCTTGCCACATACGTGACTTTTAAATATGTAGAAAGATTTTTTCAATCTCAGATTTATAATCCGGTGGGTTGGCAAAATCTTCTATGAATTCCTTAACTGTGCACTTTGGCCTGACTTCATCTTTCCTCCAAACCATCAATTCTATTTCTGTTCCCCTAACAGATCTATTTTTACATAAGTACTTTCTGTGTTATTTCTGCGCTGTGCTGGCCATTGCTCTCTCAATCTTCATTCAGTCACACAGTTTCCAGAGCATTGTCTTCCCAAAAACTTCTTGTCTCCCATGACCCTGTTTGCAAGCTAGCAGCTTCTCTTCTCAGTTCTTACTTACTCCAGAGCTATTGTCTTTAATCTCTACCTGGCACTTATCCCACTGCTTCCAGGCACAGGCATCTTCTCCTTGCCTTTTTCTTTTCCTTTTTAAAGCATTCTTTCTCTTGTTACTGTCAAATGTAGCTCCTTTCTTGTACAGATTCTCCTGCAGAATCAGAGCTGCGCTAACCTCCCTGTTCCAGCACCAGCCTTTGCCATGCTGCTTGTTTATGCTGCTGCTCACTGTTCACCATCACATTCAGCAGAGTATCTCCTGGCGACAGCAGTGTAAAAGGATATGCTAATTTTTTAAAATGACAAAAAAGGTTTATCACATTCTCTTTGGAGAACTTGTATTCTAGCCTGTTTGGGGAAGCCCTTTGAATTATTTTTTCTGCAAAATCAGAAAAACAAATGAGAAGTACTTTTTTTTTCTTTTTTTTTTTTTTTTTTTTGCATGTTCCCAAATGCTGCATGCTTCCCAGAATCTCAGAACTATGCAATTAGGCAATTTTAAAGCTTGTCAAAGCTGCAGACAATACAAGGCCAGACAATACAGCGTAGACATAACACATTAGAGTGAGTGTTACAGCTATAAAATAAGAGAAGATGTGCATAATAGGGAAAGGAGTGAATCAAGGGCAGGGGGGAAATGGAGGGCTGAAATTCCTTCAGCGGTCTCAGCGGTTCTTAAAACAATTGTATCGAGCTGCACGCTCCAAGTGTCTTTGAACGTGCCTCATTTCTCTCTAGGGTGAAAAACTGCTCTTTCTGTGCTCTTCCTTCAGAACAGCCAAACACCCTTTTTTCTGTTCTGGGCTCAGGCTGATTTCTGTGTTTTCTGTAAATTCATACACTTGATGCAGGCATGGTGCCTGTAGCTGTTAAAACCCGAAGTCATTGCGGCTGATGTAATACATTTCAGCAAATAAACATAGTGAATGTGATGTTTTGGCAGATGTTTGCCTGCTAAAGGCCACTTTAATTCTTGGGTCTCTCCCTGTTCCTTCAGCTGCCTGACTGCTGGACAGTCCTGGGCAGTGCTTGCCAGTGCTCTCTTTTCTTCGTTAAGGCATTAGAGATAAAGGCCCTCGCCAGCTTAAACTCCATAGTGTATCTAATAAAGCTGATATTTATATTTTTCTATGAAGCTGTCTGCAAGCCATAGAAGTTTCTTATTACAACATATGCTCTGCCACTGGGACCCTTTCAAGGGGTGACCTGCTTTCATAAAAGAGCTTCAGGCTGGTGCAGTTGTTCATTAGCAAAGTGTTGTACGGGGCATTCTGGGACCTGTGACATTCCAGGAGTATCTGATCTACTTTCTTAATTTTAACTATCACTACAGTAGTAAAGGCAGCAATTCAGAACACTATTTAGCACTGGGAAAGGGAGAACACATTTGCCACTTTGCCCATAATAATTTGGATTTTTCTAATGATAGACAGGGTGCTAACCAGAATTGCACAGGAGACCTCAAAAAATGCTGCTAATTTATTTTTAATAAGTTAGGAGGGTAAATGCAGAGAGGCAACAAAAAATACAGATATATTTATGTAGAATACTCCTTCTTGTACTTAAAAATCCTTCTGCAGCAGCTCTGGGACAGATGACACTCCCTGTTCACCTCACTGGGGGAACTCAGGGTTTAAATAAGGCTTCTCTAGCTAGTTAAAATTTCTTGGCAGTTTATTACCTTGGTCCTTAATTGCATTCATTTCCCTGCGGAGATTCCTTTGAGAGAGATTCTCCATTACATGACTGCTGGGAGATTTCCAACAAATCGCATTTTTCCCAATTAATTTCATGCTCAAATATTGACTCATTTTGGGAATGAAGGGATAATAGGACTGAATTTCTGGTTTGGAGAGTTGGATATATATACCATGGGGTATTAATCAGTATGTACTATTAATTTGTGCCCCACTGGATGACTTCGTAATGTGTGCCGTCTGGATGAACTCTCAAAGTCTTTGCTTCAGAAGCAAATCGAAAAGGATAATGTGGTGATGGCTTAATGCCTCTGAAGGTAATGAAAGTGTCAGAGACTCTTTAGCTTATGATGTGAGAAGCTGGTGAGAATACAAGATCTGAATGCTGGAATTAAACTCAGGATGAAACCCAAAAGTTTGTAGATGGCAGAAGATAAACCTCCTTTCTTCTATGTAAGCCTAAAATGTCACGTCATGATCACTGGACTGCATGCAGTGGTACAAATAAGTTGTCAATGGCTCCCAGAGTCTTTAACAAATCCAACTTTATTTGGATACAAAATAGATCCCAAAAGCATCTTCAGGCTCATTGCTAGGATTCATTCTGCCCGTATCAGTTTCTAACCAGATGTCTACCAGCACTGCTGAAAAGTGATACCAATTTGAAGTTAAAACATAGCATGGCATCCCTGCTCTAGTCAGGGAGTACAGTATTAGGGCTTTCCTCAGTGTTACTCCAAAAATAACACTTAAACTGTCCAAGTACCTTTTAAGAAAAAAAGTTAAAGGAATAGTGTGTGAATCCCTGTGACAATGTCCTCCAGGCTTTCCCTACTTTCAAACTCTTAACGTACTGCCCTTTCATACGATGATGAAAGCCTCCCTGCTGCGTTACCATAGCTCCTGGCAATTTCTGAAAAAGTAGCCCCACCACACTGGTGTGCTCATACCCGGCGGGTCCTCATGTTCTGAGAATTGAAAAGATTCTTTCATTTCATCAATATCATCTTTGGATGATGTTAATAATTTACCATTTCTTATTATAGAGGGCTAGAGTTCTCACCAAAAGGGCTTTTTAATCAGGCCTTTCAACCTTAATCAGCTGAGAAATTCCTGTTTTTTCAACTAATTCCCCAAAATAATGCCTGTCCATAAAGAAGAAATTCAGCCTGACATTAATGCACTTTTTTGAAATCATACTGCTGTTAGCCAGAGCTTGCTACGTACCTGGAAACAGAGCCTGCAATGCCAGTTAGAACACAGTAACTTGTATTTTTTTCTCACAGACTCCTAAAATTTCTCTATAATGCTAATTTAACTTTTCAATAGGATGTATCTGGTAGTCTATGTGTAATAGGTTGAAGTGGGGTTGCTTCTTTAGTTTTCACTAGCAAGTTTATTTTCATCTAAAATTCTCAAATTATTTAACAGAAGTGTATAATCCCTGGAGTGTCTATTCCTTGGAAATGTTTCCATTCAGAATATTACAGGTGCTTAATCAGGGAAAACAGTTGTAGCAATATGGGAGGCAGCTAGAAAATTAACAAACCCTTGCAAAGCAGAAGCAAAAAGAGATTTTTACAAGTACAGAACCCAGATAATGGAAAAAGTATGAATAATCTCCATGTAGTAAATAAATGAACTTCTAGGTATTACTTCCCTGTACATCTTTGAAATGTAATTATAGCACCATTGTAGTTTTGGCTTGTTTACAAGTTTGGGGACAGATGTGCTCATAAAGGGAATCGAAGTACCAAAGCAACTACAAAAGCATATTAATTATACACAACAGTGTATAATTATTTAGATATGTGTGTATATATATATATAATATTTTTTTAGAAAAAGAAGAAAACAGGACTGGAAATGCTTATCATAATATACATACAGATCAACAATGATCCATTAGATCCATTTTAACCTTGTTGTCAGGGCCCTGAGGGCACCAGCAAGCTCTGCAACCTCTTCTCCCACCCTGGGGTTTTGGCTGATGTGATACAGTCAAGTGACGTTGGGTCAGGCTGCTGGGAAAACAGCTAGCTTGGGAGAAGGAGCTGCCAGAAGCCTTGCTGGGGGCTTCCCCGTCTAGCTTGGGAGCCAAATTCATCTCAAGCCTCAGTCTTGGCCCTTGTTTGAGCTACACTGGAGGAATGCCCTGCCTGGCCATGCACTTTGCTGATCCTGACTATGTCTTCATGACTTGACTTCCTGACTTGGTGCCACAGAGCTGCCCTGGCATTGTGGACATGTCTGGAAAACATGGGACTCTTGGCTGACCCCAGTTAACATCAGCAGAATGTCTCAGCTCCCCTTGCACTGGTACCATGGCTCTGACCCTTGGTGAGGACACTGCCCCAGCCTGCCTTGTGGTTGCCCTCAGCTCCCTGCAGCCTGACCTTGCCACTCCTTAACAATCTCTTCATTCATTTGTTAAATATCAAGATGTAATGAAAAAGCAGCACTTAGCATCTCAAACAAGCTAACCAATGTGTATTTGAGATGGAGGCAGAGGTGGGATATGGTGGGAAGATGTGACATCCTGGTCAGAAGGTCTTCCAGCACTTAGCACCTTCTCCAATCATTTGGCATTTCATGGCAGGGTAGCAAGTACATTGTAGGGATATGGAAACTTAGAAAATGTGCTGGGGTTTAACCAATGTCAAAATATTCCTGCCTACTACTGCTTCCTCTTAATGTGTTTGTCAAATGCAGCACATAACTACTTATAAGAGAGACATAGGCTTGAACTGAGACATTTGACACTCTGCAAGCTGTATATCCTCATGAGGAGACTTTACATGCAAAGATTATTTCCTTTCCCATATAAAAGGCAGATAGAAATAACTGAAGAAAAAAAAACCTATTACCACAAATCGTAAACTTTTGTATTAAGGTTCCTGTTAGTATATTTCATGTGCCATACTCAAGGTCTGAGGATTTTTCAGGAGCTCTGACTAGAAAATAGGGACTGGGAACCACAGATCCCAGGTGAGAGAGGGTGGGAAAACAGTGGAAGGGACTGGGCCTGTGGAAAAGAGGGGATGGGTAGGAGCCAAGGGGGAGCATTTGAGACTAAAAAAGTCAAAGGTGGTGAAAGAAGGACAGAGAAAAGCTGTAGATGGCTAGAAGTCACAGTACCCCATAACTCAGCACACTGTATTTATTTCATTTCAGCCCCCCCCCCGGCCCCCGAGTGCATCATTCAGGTTATTCACACATCACAAGGTGCCATTTTGCAAGAACAGCTTTCTTCTACGCTCCCAACGCACAGAGTCACAAGCTGCTGTGGACTCCAAGAAACCAGGCAGGATGGCACAGAGGGGGTTTCTGCATGCACACTTTTTCAAAAGCAAAGTTAGTGCTTTCCTGCAGGGAAACCATCTCTTTGGTGTACTTCAGTGCTGAGATAACATTGTACTATCTGCAAACAAATTATCTGTATTGATCTGTCCAGTTAGGTGTGCCTGCCAACATGTCATTAACTCTCTGCTGCAGCTAGAGGAACCAGACACCTCATGTAGCTCACAACACAATTTAAAGCATCCTTCATACCAATGTTTCATTCTGCTAAGACCCTTGTGGAATGTGATACTCCTTTTACCCTCTTCCTGGACCATTTCACATTCAACCATGAGGTAAACTTAACTATTTCAGGATAAAATAAAGGATGCACTTGGAGCAGAAAAGCTTACTAGATGTGCTAGCCACTGGTTAAATTTTCGTATACAAGCAGAGTAGACAACTGTAACAATAGAATGAACTTGGTGTGAAACAAACAACAAAAAAAATACAGTAAAAGTATTAAAAACTTTTTTCTGGTTTCTGAAAAGGAGCACTATGTAACCAATTTTAAATGAAAGCAGGGCAAAAAGTTCATGGAGAAACATGGTTTCTCCTGATTAGCATATTTCCTTCAAAAGTCTGATCTCTTTTCCTGCCTGTCTTTTGCCTAAATCTTTAAAAGCAATTGTCTTAATACCCTGTGTTCCCTAACACAGTTTCTTTTTTTAGCACAGGCTAACTGCCATTTTTTTTAAGGGGAATTTGAAAAATGTTCCAATCAATTCCTGAGGTTTAGCATTCAATGCTGGCTTTAAAGACAGTAACCTATCAAAATTAATTTTATTTTTATCCAGCAGGGTAAAAAATTCTTCAAGGAGTGGGGAGTGCCATAGTTTCAGGGGGTGCTTTTCTCTGTCCTGTGAGGAACTCTTACAGTTGCAGAATTACCTCTTTTGGAGTTCTTCAATATGTTGGATTTAACATACCCCTGAATGTTTCCCTTCAGCTGCCTACAAAGCTCTTACCCATCATCAGTATTGTCCCTTTCACATCATTCTTCCATAGTATCAATGATGCAAGGCCTTCTGTGTTTTAGCTGCTTTTTCTAGCTGGATAATTTTGTCCTCTTGAGCCTGGAAAGAGAGAAAAAGGAGTCACTGTTCCCCAAGTCTTTTAGTCACTTGTGAGCTTTCACCAAGTAGTTAACTACTTACTCTTCAGAGATTTCGAAGGAGGGAAGGATGGTCAAGGATCCCTGGTGCTGAGTGCAAAAGTACAGAAACCACCACAAAATCAGAAGAAACAAAGGGAAGTCTTAAAACAACAGGCAGTTCAGCAGTGGAATTCCTTGCCCCAGGAAACTGTGGATGACAACAGTTTACACAGCTTAAAGTGGACATTTGACAGGTTAATATAAGAGAAATACAATTGAAGGTTGTTAACTACAAAGGATTCCCCTGAGCCACAGACTGTTAGAAATTGGAAGAATGTTGCAGAAAAAATGTCACAACGTTTGTGCTCCCCCACAGACAAGTATTTCTGGCTGTTGTTGGGGACCAGGTACTGGCAGAGATGGACTTTTGGTCTGACCCAGGACAGGTGGTCATACGTTCCTGAGCAGGAGCCATCTCAACCAGAGCAGGAGGGTGAGGTGTCTATTTTTGGCTTGGGTTCTTTTCTGGAATGGAAGGTCAGAGGACAAAATGGGACATCAAGACTGAGGGACAGAAGTTCTTCTATAAAGTGTTAGAGTTTTCTTCTTATCAGATCTTCATATACCAAATGTGCTTGGGTTCTTTAAACATAGCATGTCTTCCCATTTTGTCCTGCCTTTTTTCTCTCTGTAATCTAAACTTATCGAACTATCTACAGAGCCCTGTATTCCTTTAAACTAACTTCAGATACCTAGCTAAAGAGTCTATTTTTGGATCAAGGTCACTGCAGGGTCCCTTTGCAGTTAATGAAGAATGCCATGCACCTCCACTGGGTGATTCATATCATAGGTGCGCTCTGTCTCCCTCAGGAAGCATGAATTAACTATGTAGGAAGCCTAACATGACCTTGTTTCTAATTTAAGCACATCAGCTAAGTGTCTAACTTGTCAAGGCCTCAAGTTAGGTAGGAACAGAACTTACTATCCTTGTACCTTATATCCATTTAGAGATCTAATATGTGCATGTGTCGTGAAAAGTCATCAGCTCTTTCAAACTTCTAATCCACAGAAACCGTGTCACAGCTGTTGTGACATGAATATAAATACAAAATCTACAATAAACAAAAATAAAGGGCAGGTGCTTGGTATCCTCCATTTCCAGATAGTTTTCATATAGAAAGTACATTATTGAGATAAAACAGAACAAATTTAATAGGCAGAATAGAGCATACATGATACCACTTAAAATCACCATTTTTGCACTATACAGCCAACGACACAGGTCTTGCTATAATATGTGGCTAATCATTCTTCATTGTCTAAGTCAGGAAGAAGGAGCCATAAGGATTTTATTTGCCATACTATTGTTATATCTGTTTCTATTGGAATTCTTTTCTGATTTAGTAATTGAGCTAATTTTGTACACAATAAAATGTTGTCATGATAACTTAATTTTGCATTTTCCTAGGAAAGAAAAAGCAGATGTATAAATGAGGTTTCCTGTAAGCAGTATAACAGAATGTGATTCTTAAAAATGAGCACTTAACAATTCTTACTTGCAATACAGAATAACAATACAGTTACTGTAGCTTTCCTTTTGGAAAGCAAGAATTCACAGTCCTGCTTCTACCACAAGTGGCAGAACTCTAGAAACTGTTATCACGAGTTTTACTTTTCTTCTCGAGAGTTTCATTAGATGAGCAAGGGTGGTTTTCAGTTCTCAGTTTTAGCAAAATCCATGCAAAGAGTATGAGAGTTAAATGCTGTTTCTCAAGATTTTACCAATTCAGTTTTCATTTTATGAAGGGATGATTCATATATACTTTGTGCAGTTTTTTCGTAGGTGGTTTATCCAAAAGGGATTTTTCTCAGTGATGCTTTCATGTTTCTTTTGTCTGGAATGTTCAAGTATTCTCATTTTGCAGATGGGAAGACTCTTGTTCAAGTATCCTCAGATTTATACACTGAGGCTCATCTCTGTCTCTTCACTGATATAGGACGTTCCTCTTGAGATTGTCACAAAGCACCAGTTGGCATAGGTCTTCATATAAATAACTAGTGGTAATGCTATAACAATTACCTGGGAAGACCATGTTAAGGTCCACTCCAGTCCCTCCAAAATAAACTTTTTTAATGTGCAGTAGTGACTTTCCATCTCAAAAGTAACCTGTCATGAAACGGGGCACAGCCTCAGCTTAACAGTGGCCCCCAACAGATCTCAACCCTGCCTGTTCATTGCATAAGTTGATATATATATCAAGGGCAGTAGTATAAAGAGATACAGGAACTAGAGACCTGTCTCTGTGCTACAAGCAATGCAGTTTCCTTAGCCCGGTACTTCACTTGGAGACAGCTGCGGCATGTCTGTCTGGTGGTGTATGTTACAGCTCCAACCTGACAACAGAGCAATCCTCTCCCAGAGAACCGTAAAAAACAGGAACAGTTTTGGTTGCCTGAGAGCTGTTTGTGGACCTTCCTTCCCAGCAGCCTGTTCTCAGTCAGGTACTGAGCATAAAGCTGGGACAGAAAGAGTGAACAGTCTCTTTACCCATTAAATCACAAAGAGAGCTTAGGGAGCAAGAAATGTTTGGCCAGCTGTGATTATGGCCAGGATGGTGACATCCCGAACAATAATTGGAAGTGACTGGGACCATGGTGTTCTGTCTCATGCTGAAGACAGCAGTTTTGTCATTTTCCAGCTTTTCTGCTGTTTCTCAGCAACTTGGTATTCTCCAAAGGTCATCTTCTATTCCAGTGCCGAGTCGGCTTCACCCAGCTCTAGTTGGAAGGCCTGACGACAGCTCAGCCATGGCCTGGGAATAATGCCAGCTCCTCTTAGCATGCCTTGGAATTGTGTGTGAACACCAGGAGAAACACATGTTTAAACACAGCTCCCGGAAGGAAGACTCACCAGCAAAGACTAATTATAAATCACAAAAATAGAGCTGCAAAACACCTCGGGATGTTGTTTAGTTTATCATTTTGCCCAAGGAAGCAAAGTGTCCGCTTTGTTCAAAACAAATGGTGGTACAACCTGTTGAGAAACACTTCCACTGATGGTTTCAGGCATACAGCTTGCCTTCCTATATTCCAGAAACTTTCCTTGAAATCTCTTACCATTGTGAAGACAGCTTGAAACCCAGTGATTATTGCAGTGTGGTGAATTGAGCAGCAATGAGCTGCTGGCTCTTTAAGCATTTTCCTTAAAACACTTTTTCCGTAACAGTAGACAAATGTGCATTCAGGTCAGTGAGATGAAAATAGCAATGTCATTGTTAAGTAACTTTTATGTTTTAGAATGGCCAAAATCAGGGGGGTTGATGGAAGCTGAACAGGACCCTAGCTGTTCTGAAGCTCCTGTCTCATCCACTTTCTTCTCTTCTTGAGAAACCCAAATACCCTTGTTGCAATCACACAGAGAAACTTCCCATGGGAAAGTAACCAATCATTCCTAATGGATGAAATGATGAAATGGATGAAGTGTTGGAAAATGAAGGGGTTTTCCTGTCCATTTGCATAAGATGCTAGTGCCCTTTTAATATTCATTGAGTGAGAAACTTTCCACAAAGCATTTAAAAAAACTAGAGAAAAAGTTGATCTGTGGTGTTAAATATTAATTAAATGGACCACTCTCCTCCTTCTTCCTGGAAAAGGGCTCTTGCTGTAGATCTTGTTTTGCTAGTGAGGTACGGTTGTTGCATAAAGTGAGAGATGCTAACAGAACAGTATCTGCTTTCTTGAAATGGCTTTTCAACACTCTGCAACTCTATACGTGATATAGCTCGGCTCATTATCACTAACTAATGATAAAGAGGATAAAAGTTAGCTTGATCAGAAAGAACTAAATGTTCTAATTTAAATTTATTTATACACAATCTGTTTTGCCAGCAACAATTTAAGGTGGTTTTTTTTTGGGGGGGGGGAGTGGTGGTGGTGTCGTCCTTGGATTCAGAATACAAAGACCATTATGTTACCATATATTTTTGTGTTAATTAAAATTAAAGGTAAGAATTTAGCTCAGTCTCTTTTCTTTCATTTTTTTTCCTCATAGACTTTTATTTTTCCTTTTCTCATAAATAGCTGGACTACTTTTAGCAAATAATTATCCCTAAAGACAACTATATCCATTTAATTTGCATGCCAGCTAGAAGAAAAACAGGTTTCTTTCATATTTCCATGTAATTTGTCTTGTTAAAAACAATTATTTCTCACTTTATGTCTTTCTTCCTGGAAATTTTATTGCAAATAAATACTTGAAATCTCCCAAAGAACATAACATTTTGAATAGGAAAAAAGAAGAACTTGTTATGATAAATGTCTTCCAAAGAGATTTCTTTTTCTGAGAGTATAAATATGGAACCTTTATCAACATATTAAAACTCAGATCCTCATATGCCTCTGAGCCTGTCATTACTTACAAAAATAATGAAGCCTTACATACGTAACGGCTATACACTCCTGATCTCATTTGCAATCATAAACACTTCAGGTACTGGAGGTACCAACAGTGCTTCAACTATGAGCTCTTTGAGAAAAGGGTTATTGTATTTGGGGTGTGATTGCACAGGGCCTACCACAGCCTCATCTGGATCTGTGGCTTAGCCTCAATAAAATATACCAATACAAAGGGCAATTTACAATGAGAAAACCACTCAGCTCACTTGAGACTGTTCTGCACCAGCCATCGGAGCAGTTAGTTTCATGCTCATGGAGACAGAGGCGATCCTTGGCCTAGCAGCTCCACCACATTCAGAGCTCAGCAAATGATGAAACAATAAGTGTGGTTTGTCTCGTCTTTCCAGGAAGGATTGTCTTGTAGTAAGGCACCACAGAGGGCCTCGGGAGGTGGTGGTTCGGTTTCTGATCTCTTCTACAGATTTCTTGCAAAACTTGAGAGAAATCATTCACTCTGCCTTTGTCTCAGGACCTAGCTTCTGAAAAGCAGATTTTGGCATTTTCTTCTTCTACTGATCTTTTTAAAGCATTTGTATTACTAGTGATTCTAAGCAAGGAGATTAGCTTTATTTGCATGTAGTCCAACCCAATGGGAGTCCAGTATCAGTGGGGACACTGGGCTGTGCTGTAGTAGAAATGATAGAAACATTAGTGATTAGCCATCAATCAGTTATAATTCAAAGTTAGATATCCATTCCATGCTTTACAAATAGAAGACAGTGAGACATATTTCTAACCACAGAATGGTCTTAGAAAATTATGACATACAGTATCTAGATTGGAGTGACTCAGACTCATAAATTTTACTAATGATTTATTTACAAAAAATGCATTTGTTCAACTGTCACAGTTCTTCACTGATTTGGCTGATAGTTTAAAAATGAAAAAAATATTGGTAATATAAATATGCTGCAACTCATTGTTTTCAAACAAGATTTTTCAATTTTTGCCTTCAAAATTATTTTCAAGTTGCCAACATTTAATTTTTTTAAAAAACAGGATTAAAGAATGAAAGATAACACTTATGTTTTGGTCAGCCAAAATATTCAGTAATTCCAAATTATTCCTTTTACAATCTGTGATACTGAAAAAAATATATGTTGAGTTTAGCCCAGTAAAAATGTAAGGTAGCAGACACTCAGCTGCTCTGGCTTAAAACAGGCAATTAGCAGTGAAGTTGGCATATGTTGTTGGTTGGACTATTTAGCTGGCTGGATGTTCTTGGGCTTTCTTATAAGCCAAACTATTAAGAAACTGCCTCTACAGATTTCCAGAGCTTTATTGCCATGAATAGAAGAGCAAATGTCAAGAACAGAGTCAACTTTCTCAAATAAACAGCAGTGTCTCAAAATGTATAAGAGCTGTGCTATCGTCTACGTTTACAATTCCATGGAGTTTTATCAACATTTTTTTAATATCAAGGATTAATTGGATTCTCATTTAATATAGTGTGTGTTCCTTATAAAAGACAACGCGGTAGTAACATATTGCGGTTTTCTTTCATATTCCTGTGTTATTTAGCATTTCTGTTTCTGAGTCACTCATCATGTGTGACAGCGCCTAGTGTATCAGGTAATACTGCCGTTCGGTCGGGATTGAAAGGCTCAGTTCACTTTGACCAGCTAGCAAGCTCCTTCTACGGCCAGACGTAGCCCCATACATTTTGATGGGCTCACACTGATCATAAGGGCAGAAGACATTACTGAATGCTAAACATCAGAAAGTACAGAAATGTTACATAGGAGAAGACAGCATGGCCAGAAAGATGATTCTCCCAGTACACCTTGTTGGTGTCTTATTTCCTGGGAATGCTAAAGTAATGTGCTCCTCTGCGCGCTGACAATGATACACCAAAAATACCCCTTAGCATAAATCATCCAGTTTCTGCAGAAGGCTGAGGTACTGTGCATGTACATCTTGCATAAATGCAAGTGAATGAAGTCAATCATGTTATTTTGTCTCTGTAAGTGAAAGGCAAGTTCAATTCATTCAGACTGAAGCATCACCAGCCTAGCCTAACTTCTTTCTTATTTCTAACTGGTCTTACATGGAAGAATGAAAATGGAAAGCTGTTTTAATACTGCGTGCTCACCTTGTGGTCTCAAAAACAACCACATCTCTCCCTTCTATCTTCATTGACTGCCACCGCATTTCATGTTTGCTTGCCGTTGCACAGAGCATTTGTTCTTCCAGACCATAGTAAGCTGACATTTTGGCAAAGCAAGCTTTTTTCTTATGAAGGAAGGAACTGGATGCCTTGGCAGCTTTTTGTCATAGATCACCAAGGTGAGCTACAAACTTGAATTTCTCATGAACAATGTGTACATTCTGCAGAGGAAGAAAGGCCCCACACCAGCCATGGCTGTTTCTGGAATTCACGTCTCAGTTTTCATTGTGCCTCCAATTTAAGCTGCTGCGAGGGCAAAAAGAATGAGATCAGCAGTGAGATTTGCCTGTAGACAAAGCACGTGATGTAAGTTTGTCCTAAAAAAATCCCACCAGATTCCCTTAAAAATTAGTATGACTTATCAAAAGTGATGATTTTTGTCTAGCCTGTAGGTCTCCCTGCTGATTCTACATTAGTAATGGTATCTTTCCAAATTCAAACAGTATTTCAATTGGTGCTGCTCTGAAACAGATTTATACATGTATCAACTACAAAAAGGAAATAAATTAACCTTAAAAATATGTTTCATAAGAAACAATAGAAGCTTCCTTCTGTCTGGCATTGTTGAAAATGCAGTCAGGAGCCTTATCTTGAAAGGAAAATAGGGACATCATTTAGGGAGGAAAGAGAGGTGGAAATTTCCATTAATGACACAATTTAATACAGCAACCTCAAAATTAAAACATCTATCATCATTTAGACTGCAAATAACACTGAAAATATTTATTTCGATTTATGAGTGCAGTAAGACGGTAGGAGAATGGGGTATCCTACTGCTAAAATAACGCTTGTCAAGAAATTGAAGACACTTTTAATTTTGTTTGGCTTCATGATCCATGCACTGTTATGCAATATTCCCTAAATATGGCCAGAGTTACTTATAAGTTGCAATGTGGCATGTGCTGCTTGTATTGACTTTATGACAGTAGCATTTTCTGGTCACTTTAACCTGTAGCTCTTGTTTTGTGCATCACTGTGAACAATTTCAAAGAACATTTAACATAACACTGTTTAGTTTTCTGCTCTTTTACAGTGTTGCACAATGCTATTTAATATATAGGGCAGCCTATTATGCAATGTAAAATGCTGTGCACTTTGAAAGCCAGTACACATGAGCTGAGTTGGCAGTAACATGGGCATTTCCTGTAGAATACAAGCCTGGTGTTTGTGCTCTCTGTAGTCAGTGCGGGATAGCTGTGAATGGGCAGAAACCCCCTTCCCATCACTGCAAATGATCCACCCAAAGCACCGGTGACCTGATATGTTAGGACCAGCATTTCTTGTCTTCCTCCATGTCAGCTGAGGCCCATGAGAAAAGCTGGAGCTCAGAATTTCTGAAATCCAGACTCTTCAAGCCCTATATCCTGCATCTGTTCAAACCAGTATTCTCATGGATTTTAGCGGAAGGAGCACAGTCCTTTGGATTTGAAATTAAAAAGTCCTTTCCCCAGGCACTGGCTGACAGCAATGGATCTATATTGTGTGTATCACTTGGACACATAGATCTAGCCACATTAAAACAAACAAAAAAAATATCTGGATTCTTGACCCATTCCCTCTTAGGTGGTCGTTTACAGCTCATCAGGCATAAAGTACCTAAATTGACACCATTCTACCAGCTTATTTAAGGAGGGAGAAAAGGCGGAACTTCATTGTTTCTCAAAAGAGTAGAGGGAAAATATAGAGATGGAGAGAAATCAGGGGGTGCCTTCTATTCCTATTTATGTTGAAATATATAATGAGTAAGTTTGCTGAAACCGGAGACAAGCAGATAGTAACAAAGGGGGAAGGAGGGTCACAGAGCGCAGAGGGCTAGCTAGCCAGCCTGGGATCTTCCCACACCCTCAGTTTAATGGTATCTTTCTATATGATATTGGCCTGTGACTTACATGGCTTCAGATGGTTTCACTGCCTGGATACGTGTCACCATAAATCACTGATCTCAAAAAAGTGAGAAAGGTCCTAAGTTTATGCCAGCTTTGTGCATCTACAGCTGAGTTCCATGAAAGATCAGCCAGACCCTATGGAGAGACACAAATCACTAGCCTGCTGCTGTAATACCTTAACAACCATTTCTGCTGCAGAAGTCTAATAACTATATACAGGTTTCCAAAAGAAATAGTATCTACTGAGCAGCAAATATAAGTTGTTTGGAAATGCTGGTCATAAAGCTGAGCAGAAAGCTAAGACTGTTAGGTCTTATTTCTGTAACGTGGTGTTTCATTATGATCAGGGGACCTGTTGGGTTGGGTTGGGGTTTTTTTGTACCTGCACAGCCACAGAGACTTCTGCAACTTCGGCTCACAGGAGTAAAAATCCAATGTGAGCTTTGTTCCTTTTCAGAAAAGGTTTAACAGTGTCTGCACTAATGGGAAAATGCTTCACATTCCCCCTGGAAAAAGCTCGGGGGAAGTGTTTGTCCCATTTTGCCTTTATCAATGGCCTGTGTGAATTTGTTCTGCTGCATGTTAGGGAGGTTATCTTTTTAATTCCTCCTGTATTGTTTCCATGAGCAGCTAGCACACTGGAGAAAACGGATTACACTCTGGGGTTCAGGGGTTTGGATGGCACCATCACAGTGTTTCTAGAGGTATGTTGACACATTCTATATTTTTGGTTCAGCCACTCTTTCGTTTTCCTTTTGGAGTATAATGGACCACTGTCAGCAAGCTCCTCATTTTGAGTTAGTTAAGCTGGGTGAGCAGGAAGCAGCTGGAAAAATAGGAGAGAATGCAGTTTTGTTATAGGACCTTCTTGAATTTGTTTAATTGTTTAAAATGCATGGGTGTCAGACAAGGTGGTACTGATGATCTAGTCAAGGGGAGCTTTCTCAGTGCATTGAAGTTCTCACACAATACTCAGATGTTTCTTTCAAAAATTGTGATTGAAGAGTTTTCAGAGAAAGTACATTAAAAGTCCTGCTCCTCCCTTCCTAACTTAGAGACACAGAGCTAGTTAAAAGCTGCCTGCTAGAAGACAGACAGAATAAACCCTCATAGAAACTGAAACCATTAGGAAGGTATAGATGTATATATACATAAAATCCAGAGGAAGTGACTATCTTTAATAAATATTTCTTACAGTAATTGCAATTCAAATGTTATATTGGTGTGTGAGAGCTAGAGAGAGACCTAAAAATGAAAATGACTGGAAAGTAACTATTTTTATTGCAAACAGAAATAAATGTACAAGGTAATCAAACAGCATATACAATGAAAAGCAAATTAGATTTCTGAAACTCTTCCTGTTTTTACTGACTCCCATGTGGCATTTGCAACACAAGCAAGGAAACTTGCTTATTTTGTAAACAGTAAGCCAAATCCTTACCTCCTCCCCATTCCACTCACACCAGTCTAACACCATAGGTGATGATAAATTGATTTAACAGCTGCTTTCTCAGCCAGCCTGCAAAGGGATGTCATCTCCCTTCAGCTGCATCCAGTGTAGAGGGTGAGCTAGAGAAAGGAGGAGGGCTGGTCACAGACAGAATATAATTTAGTGGTTTGAGCTGGGCAAAGGGCAAAATCAGGCACAGCCAGCTTGCATGCTCTGAAATGACAAGAGGGAGCTGAAATATGGTGTAAGTGAAAAGGACAGAGATTGATTCCACCTGGCATGTTAAGACATAATACTTTTCCTTTACCAAATGTAAGATACTCTCACATTTTAACTATAATACCCAATTACATGTGAGATAGGTGAGAAATACTGCCAGAGAGCAGGACTTCATACCTCAGTAGTGACATATATGCAAATTGATGACCCCAGACAGATTGCCTGAGAGCTATTTTAACTAATGGCTGGCATTTCTCACTATTCTTCAGCATTTCTGTTTTCTAAGTATTTTTGACTTTGTAACATCAAGGAACTTGGCAGTGACTCATGTAATCTGAGTTCCCTCCTGCCTCTCCCATCATTTCCCTGAATGATCCTGAACAAGTTACTTCATTAATTTTAATTGGATGCTGTCATGGGAATAGGCTTGTAGGGCTGGGCTGCAAGTCTGCAGTCATTCGACCCTTGTTCAGGCAAATTCCTATTAATTCTAGTGGGAATTTTCTCGGTGTCAATACTGCAAGACTTGCCACAACTGCATGTGCTTAAAAGGCTGCAACTGCAACAGTTGGATTTAGTTTCTGGTCACGTGAAGGTTTATTAGAATCTGCTATTAATACTTATCTTCTTGTTTGCCACTTGGACAAATTCAAAAAGGCCCTTCCTCAATTTTACTGGCTGATTCCAATCAACAGGAATTGTCAAGTGAGTTTGGGTTTCTGCTAGCAGCTCTGCTTAATCCATTCAAACTCGGGGCAAGTCTTGGCCATGAAAGAAAAAAAGCATGAAATGATGTGTCATTTTTTTCCTACCATTGTGCAGCAAAAACGAGCAGGTAGATACAGTTTCCCAGAAAATCTTATGTTCTTGTTCCCATCTTTAACTGGGCTGTGAATAGCCCAAGAGAAGGTGGCCAGGCTGGCTTCAATTGAGAAATCCAGCCAAAAGTGATTCTTCAGCAGAGGAGACCAGAGACAGTTTAAATAATTCTTACCAGGTTCTTCAGAATATTGCAAATACATGGAATGTGGAAATACTGGATTAGAATGTGAGTGTGCCTGATTTACATAGCCTTGTAGAGTGAATATTGCTATTATAAATAAAGCAGTGACAGCTGTTGATTAAACAATATCCTTTTAAATGCAGGAGTACTATAAAAATATAAGAAGAGTCAAAAAAGAATATTGGAACTGTGTAAAATAAAGACAAAAATTAAAACAAATGTTATTATTATGTTCCACCTGGACACTCTGCAATTCCTCACGCATCCATTTCTGGTCCTCGGGAGGCTGGGACAAGCTCTTCATATGTAGGAGGGGTGAGGAGGATGTACTTGTGAATGTTTACCTGCATAACTGTGAAATAGCTCTGAAAATATTTGTGACTTCTTTTTATTTACTCATTCGTACATTTTCCTTTGCAAGTGTTTTTGCCCCAAGAGTGTTCAGAACGCCAGTGGGCATGACCAGTCATGCTGGTAGCATTCCCTGGCTGCCTTGAAGGGGCTTTAGCATGAGAGTCAACACGACAGGATTCAGAAACCCTGACATGTAAAAGCCACCATGCATTTGGTTAGGAAGCAGCCATGGTCAGTATTAAAGACCTCCAGCCCTCTAACGCTGCACATACTTTACAGAGGAGCCCTGAAATCCTTACGGTGCACTGGTTTCTGTTTCATCCCTGACAGTTCCCTGTGTGTTCTTTCTCAAGCCGCTTCGATCCCTCCTTCATCGGTTCTCCCTATAATTCCACATTTCTTCTCTTCTACAGCCCCTTCTTACCTGTCACTCTTATGACACTCTGAAACACCTTGTCTTTTCAACCTCTGTTCTCCACCAACTCCAAAACCTGACATTTCTCTCTTTCCCTGAGCCTCTCCCCTACCACATACTGCCCCAAAGTCCAGACTCTCTCCCTGTTTATGCACAGTGAGCAACTCAGCGCAACGGACATTTCTTGGTGAGTTAGGCAACCTGAGCGTGACTCAGTAATGACTGATACACTTTCTGGCAAAATATAGTTTATGTTGTGAGAAGTAAAAAGAAATATTTTAGCCAAGATAAATCAAAATCTCCCCAAAAAGCAGCATGCAGAACAGTCTTCTATTTTTATGAAAATTATGGAAATACAAGTTTAGTATTATGACATGGAATGACTAGTAATTACTACTTCCAGACAGTGATATTGTTTAATGTATTTCATCCAGAAAAAAAAATTTCACCAGTCATTGCTCACAGAACATCACAGGTACGAGCCATCATTTAGCAAAGGACAGCAAAACTGCAACATCTTATGAGGTTTGTGATGAACAGAAAAGGACCTTGTTTTCAGAAGCTTCACTTATAATCCCTTCCTGTAGGAAGGTACACAGAGCAGTATTTCTTTAGGTCAGAGAGCAGTGGACAAATTTCAACCTATGCTTCCAGAAAGAGCAAGAATTTCTAACGTGCTCAGGTCACCTCTGCTTGCTTTCTCCCTAGGTTTGGCTACCAGCCCATCAGTCAAAATGGTTTGTTCTGCCAGTGGTATGTGGTGTCTTAATGTAGGTGTGCCCCCCCCCCCCCCCCCCCCGAGATGTTCTTGTCCTCAAAATAAACTGGCCCAAGAATGCATGGTTAAGGGACTGAAATACAAAGTAACCTATTTCTGCTTCTTTCACTAACAGAAAGGTGTCTGCTATAAATAAGCAAGAAGGGAAGGAGCAGCATGAAGCAAGTAAATTTGTATTGAAGTTGCACTTCAAAGTGAAGATAAATTTTCTAATACATCTGTGACCCAGATCCTCAAGGACATGTAGCTGTTTTACTCTGATGCTTAAACAATTTTAATGTTATGGGCACAGATGATTTAGCAGGACACCTAAATATCTGTTCTCCAAACTGCCTGTGGCTGACGTGTCCATTTTTGCAAAGGTTTGCAAAGGACAGAATACTGAAGAGAGCATAATACAGGGCATAGCAGAGAAATGAGAACACTGTATGAGCTCACGAGAATTTCTAGAAAAAACCCAGACTCTGGTGAAAGCAGTGGTGCAGTTTGGTACCCTGGCTCCTCATGCATATTTCCATGAACGCTTGCAGCACATTAAGCATAGAAGGGAGGATATGCAGCAGTGCATTGAGGGAGAAGCATGGCATCACAGGGAGGTGACCATCCCAGTTTCCATTTCAAGCAAGAGAAGAATTTTACAGTGGAGTTAAAAATTTCCTTTTCCAGTCCATCAGTAAGAAATCCTAAACAGGAGGATAGAATACTGTTCTGGATGTAATCACTTATTAGTACACAGGGGATTTTGATTATGAGCCATGCCCATTAACAGTAAAGGCACATTCACTGTATGCAAATCCTAGTCCAAGAATGGCAATCTAAAATCTGTGAGCATGGAATATTGTGTGAGAGAAACCTATTTACATGATGGTTTTATAGTTTATTTTCTCTGTGTGTCTGCTCTGCACTGACAGATTCCATGGAGATTGAATATAAAGGAAAACATAAGCAACTTGGCAAAGTATGCCTCAGTCCCTGGGTTCAGCTCACATTTAAAAACCATTTCACCCAGCTTTTGCAGTTCATTACCACACAGTAGAAAAATCCCTTTGCTGGCATGGCTCAGTGTTGCACTGCATGTTTCTCATTCAAATACTTTCTCTTGTGGGTTTTTTTTTTTCCTTTTTTTCCTGTGAATACTAACTTCGAGGAGTATTTCCAGTGAAGTCTAAGATATGAGTGATGTAAATCTTTATTATAGTATAAAGAGTAGGGAGATCCAACATCTTGGCCGCTTCTGCTGAGCAGTATGTTTTGACACTTTCAACGTTTTAGGTTCTCTCCGTAATAACAAGGATTAATATGATGTGCCTACAAAGAGATTACGTGAATGAATTACACAGGAGATTAGGGGAAAATCTCATTTGGTGCACCCATCAAGATAAAACCTTTTCTGACTCAGAGAAAAGCATCCTTCCTTTTCTCCCTCATTGGACCAGATCCTTAAACGACCTACAGCTATCAGAGGACTGAAAAAGACCGGTGAACCTGAAGCCGATCTATATTCCCAGCAAAATTCTAAACAATCTGTCCTGCAAAGGTCACTGAGGCCAGCTGAGAAATATGAACGTGAGTCAGTCCTGTGTGTCTCTCACATGTACCACCCTCCAAACCCCATAAAGTGAGCGTGCAGCGAGGGAGCCAGCTGTAGAAGAGCTCCTACTGGCTTAGAATAAGCGAGATACCATACAAATTCCTTCTCATTTGGAGAACCTTAAAACAATTTGCTAACAATATGTTCCACAGCATATCTGGGAGACCATATATTTTTGTATTTATCTTATGGATAGCTAAACTAAAATGTTTTCCACTTGTCAAAGACCTGGAAAAAATCACCCGATTCCCAAGAATCTTGTGCTGTAACTACAAGAAAGGCAACCCTATTTGCTATCCTCACCTCTTTAGTTTAGTATTTCCCAATAAAATATAGTCACCCCACACCTGTGTAGGTCTATCCATGTCAAGGATTTCGGACTCCTTTAAAAATTGCAAAAGATATAATTCAGCAATAACTATCCCGCCCCTTCAGTGTAGCTGTTTGGAATAAAATGTAGCCACTGTTCCACAATCCAACTCTGTGTAGTAATCTCTAACAGAAAGTGAACACTGTCAAAATGAACTGTGTGGAAAAACTATTAGCTGATATTCATTGTACAATAATCTAAACCATAAATGGTGGAGAATATAAAACTCATCCCAGCATTTGTTCTCTTTTCTCTTGACACTTCCAGTTTGTTTTGCATAACCGTACCTACATTGCAATTGTTCTTCCACCACATTTTTCTCTTATTAAGGATTCTGCATCCAATTCCAAATACTCCATCGAGCTGCATCTCTTTTTTCGTAGCCGGAGGGCTTGGCTGGACACTGTGGCCACAAAGACCTTCTTGGATTTCATAGAGGCGAATCTTCCTTCTTTCCACCTCCTCCCTCCTCTCTCCATCAGCTCAAAGTTTTACAGTCCCATCCAATTCTGACTCTTTTGGAACAGGTAACTTCTCTGCGGTGTGCAGAATGATTCAGAAGGGTGGGTTGTCTTTTAAAAAATGGTGCCTTACAGGAAACTGTAATGATACTTTGCTTTTAATGTCAGACAGGAACACTGCTCCAGCTCTCCGCCCTCTGCTTAACAAGTCCATTGTAACACAACCTAAAAGCACAGATCTATTAAACTTTCGGGAACAATGGACACCATACATTTTCTCCTAGGCAATCAGTAGAAAGTGAAAGAGCAAAAAGTGTTTAGAAGATAAGGAGAGAGAGAGAGGCTGGGGATGGCCTCACTGAGCTATTGAGGGATAATCCACCCATTGCGTAATATTTCTATGACAAGTGTTAATGGGTTTTAAATGTCAGGTGTTGTAGCATAACCCACTGTCTACACAAAGAAGTAACCAATATTTTTTATTTGCTTACACAAAAATAGTCACCCTCCTGTCTTTCCCTTCTGAACAGCAGCTGGCTGGGGAGCATGTGAGTGGGAAAGAGGTGTTGCAGTCTGCCTTGCTTAGCGATCTAATGGAGAAGAGTATCCTGAATTCACAGTAGGCTGCTCTGTGGGAGGAGGAGTGAATGTCCTTCCCTCCTTGATAACAGGATTAATGCCAATCCCACACATTTGTGTGTGTTCTGAGGCAGATTTCTCAGTACAAGCCCTCACCATGAGCTAGCACGGCAGAGGCAGCTGCACGGTGTAATGCTGTGACCTGTCCTGCTCCCCTAGGCGTGAGCTTGAAAGTAAATGTGCATATTTGTGTACATGTGCCTATGTGTGTGTGTAAATCACTACAGTTAGGTGTCCTTGTGCTACTGTAATTAATTATTGTTTTACCTCTGTTATTTTATTTTTTTCTTTTTGGAAACCTCGGCTAATTAAAACAGTAACAAAATGCTTATGCTGTAGCTAGTCCTTTCCAAAGTCATAGCTCCAGCAATGTCTACAGAAGTATATGCCAGTGTTCTTGATTCTCATCCACTTTTAAAATATCAGTTTCTTCTTGCAAATGAAACATACATATATATACACACACATATACAGCCTGGACAGCAACAGTAAGGCCTGTCCCTGAGTCATTTCTTTGACGTTTAGTTCTGAAAACCATCTTTGGCAGTCTTTCAGGGCCATGTGGTAGCCAGGGCCATGTCCAAACCACCTGAGTTTGGACTTCCCTGTTTGCAGTCAGCACTTTGATTGTTAATTCACTACAGATGTCTGACTTCTAATCTGGAAGGATCTAATGCCTTGGGTGTACCTTGTTAGCATGCAAGTCTCTCGCAAAAAAAAAAAAAAATCCATGCAAGTTCCCCTAGATAATATTTAAAGATGAATTATGAAGATGATTGAAACAATACTTGAAAACACTCTCTTTTTCCAAATATTGTGTGGTGACGGTGTGCCTTTCATATCACAATAGTCCAATTAAAACAATTTAAAATACTAGAAAGGTGAACTAGCCATTTAGAAAATGAATCTGATACTGACATGTGCTGTACTTCCGTGCCCATAACGCATTATTAAATTTCCTGACACGGTCTAGGAAAAAAGCTGTGTGTATGTCAACAGTTACACAGAGGGTGAAGGCGCATGGAATTCCAGGGATGGAATAATACAGCCTTGTTGGCTTTGGCAAAGTACAATCTTTAGTGATGAAAACCTGAAAAATCTGGGGTCAGTCCCACAAAGGCTTGCACATACGTTTATCTTTATGCACAACTCATGTGTGCAAATCGTTACAGCATTTGGCCTCTGACACGGCTGCTTCAGCAAAGTTCTGTACTGTAAAGCCCAGGGTGTGATCTTGTCCTTACTGAATGAAGTCAGTGGGACTTTCCGTGTGAGCAGTTATTTATGTCAGCCAGCAGAGCTGGCCCACAAGTGGCTGAAGCAGTAAATTAGCTGCTCAAATGTTGTAAACTTTCAAATAGTGCTTTCCTCTAACTTCAGAGGGAAAAAGGGAATCTTTTAATAGCGGCTCTATGCTATTTTTCATTATTATATTATTTACTGTGGTATCATCCCAAGGCCCAGATGAGGTTCCCATTCAAGGCTTCTTTATACCACAGTTAAACAAGCAATCACTGTTTGGATTCTAACCAACTTCTGTATTTTTATAGAGAGCTTTAATTCTGAAACCTTGAAGTAGTATAGGCTTAATGAGGAACATTGCCATACCTAGCAAACCTGGTCCTAATACCAGTTCCAGCACTGGTTTAGGCAGGAGTGGTAGATAGCTCAGTCAGTTGTCTTCTGTTCAGTGTCACTCTTCGTACCAAGACACGTACTTGAAGTTTACACAGTGATAGAAGTAATGATTTTAAACAGCTTTTATTATATGAGACAGGAGTGCTAGAGCATGAAGACTTATAGGTATTTAAAAAAATATTAAAAAAAAATATTAAAAAAAAATATTTAAATAACTACCTGAAAAGATTGCTTTTATTTTATATTTACTGCAAAAGAGCCACAAGACATCAAGCAGATGACGACGAGGCTGTTGGGACACAAGCATTCGGTTGCTGCATCTGGCATTAGCATGGGATGGCAGAATCACTGATCAGGATTTAATTTTCATTTCTTGTCCTAATTTGCATTTCCTATTACTGTTGTTGCATTTCAGCCCTGTGGGTTTGGGATCTGACCAAAAGCCAATAGAAAGCTCAAACCAGTAAAAGTCCAGCATTTTTTTCTCTCCTCCGGAAAGAAGCGAACAAAAATAAACACCCTCCCTTCCTGCTCTTTCCCCTCACGCATATACCTCCTTGAAAATGTCTGCTCCTCAGGAAACAGGCAGGAGTAATTAATAAGGAATCATTTGTGTCTTATTTAGAGGAGACTCTGGCCACAGCTTTTCCTTCAGTCACTCACAACAATGAAACGGAGGAGGGTGACAGTGTGTCACTAACAAAGAAAAAAAGGAGGGGCTGAAGCCCAAGTACCTCACAAGAATGGCTTTGAATCTTTGTGTCCATGTGGGAAGAGCTTCCTTGATACCTCTGCTTACAAAGAAAAAAAGAAAAAGAAAAAAAAAAGGGGGGGGGGGGGGGTGAGGAAATAGGGAATAGAACAGCTTAATGTCCTTGTCCTTTCAGGGTTGAGTGAAATGGAGGAATCAGCAATCGGGTGGAATTGTAAGAAAAAACCAAACAGATGAACTGGTGGTCCACCATTCCTGTGCTCTATGTTTATTTTATGAAAAAATAACAGCAGCCCACCTAGTCATAAGGAGTTTTATTTGGTGTTTGTAACAGAATTGGTCCCAATGGGACAGTGCAGCCTGGTTTTATGTGGCTGTGTAATGAGACATCCTCGTATGAGAAATTGGCACAAGCTGACAGGGGACCTTGATTTCTGTTTGAAATCGTTCAACTTACAGTTTTTAAACAGCTGGCTAAATTGGCTAATGTGAACGAAGTCATAGGTTATACTCCTGCCTGATCTGAGAAGTACATCTGCGATTGCTCCTTGCCACGTGCAACACGTGTGCAGAACACGCACCTCGCCATGCCTGAACACCCAAAACACGCAGCTTCACACAAGGCTCTGAATTACAACATGTCGGGGGGAGAGACTAGGGGTAAGACAAGATGCTTTACTTCCTTCAGATCATAATTATAGGGAAGCAGTTCAGAACATCCAGATTATGTTATCCGGCAGTATGATTTAAACGTAGCTTCACCCCCAAACAATAAATAATGTACATTTGGTGGGCATGAGTCATCACTCTTGCAACAGCGTCTGTGGTGCTCCCTGCTTTGTACCCGTCACACATTAACATGTAAATGAAAAATAGTTCTTATTAAAATTTGAATTCGTATGAGAGAGCTCATTTAGAGACATCGGTTTAGAGCAGTCTCCTTCCCCGAGGTCAAAACCACCTGCTGGACCGCGGAGCTGTGGCGCCAGAGGAGGGAGGGAGAAGAGGAAGCTTTAGCCATCTTTAGAGAAGGGAGCCCGTAAATCAGCGTCCATCTTCCCCTCCCGAAGTTGCTTTGCCTTTGCCTCGGCGGGGCAGGTGCTGCGGCTGCAGCACCGAGGGCACCCTGGGCGCGCAGAGGCGCTTGCGGGTGGCCGCTTGCGCGGGCCGGGGGCGCGCACGTTGCGCTGCCCGCGCCTCGCGGAGCCACCCCGCAAGAACGCGGGCTGCGGCTGCTCGCACCGCGCTGCGCTCCCGCGGAGCGGCCGGGCCCGGGCTCGTCTGACGCGCAGCGGGACGGGCCCGCTGGGCTCCCGCGCGGTGGCGGAGCGCGGGGCTGGCGCGTGCGTCACGCCGCTCCCGGGGGGGCCGTGCCAGCGCCTCGCGCAGCCCCGCCGCACGCACCGCGGCGGCCCCGCTCCGGCCGCGACGGGCGGGCGCGCAGGTGCGGGGGGCAGAGCCGCCGCCCGGGGCTGCTGCCCCGCTCCCCCGCCGGGCCACCCCCCTGTAACGCGTGTTCTGGGGAAGTCCCAGCGCAGGGGCCTCTGGCCGCGGCTTCCCGGAGGGCGAGCGGCCCCGCGGGACGCGCTGATCCCCCCGATTAAAGCGTCCCCTGGGAGGATTGCTGCTGAACAGGCTGCCGAACGCTCCCGGAGTAATTTAAAAACACCGAATCTCTATTTTATTAACGTAATGCTCTTAAAATTGAAAGTACGCTTAATCCCCGGCGCCCTCGTAACGAGCGGGGGGTGGGGTGCGGCGCGGGCTCGGGTCACCGCCCGCACGCCGGCCGTTGGGAGCCGGGCAGCGCCCAGCGCCCCGCTGCAGCGCCCCGGGGGCGCCGGGGGAGGGGGGCTCGGGGCGGGGAAGCCGCCGAGCTTCGCCCGCCGTCCCCCGCGAGAGGAGCGGGGCCGCCGCTCGCCGGTGACAGAGCCCAACTTCAGCGGGGAAAGCCGCCCCGCGGGCACCGGAGAGCGGCGCCGCACAGCAGCCGCACCTGACCCGCTAACTCCCCCCCCCGCCCCGCTCCCTCCCGCGGGAGGGCGGGGGGCGGCTGCGGCGAGGCACAGAGGCGGCCCGTCTCCTCGGCGGGGCGGCCAGTGCCGGCAGCGCCGGGCGACGCGTATCTCCTCAGCGAGCCCGCCGGAGAAGGAGGAGGAGGAGGGGGCGGGGGGGACTGGGGCGCGCCCCGCGCGCCCGTTAGTTGTCACCTCCATCGGTGATGCCGCGGCGACCGCCAGCGCTGCCTCCACCCTCCACCCCCGGAAGACGCCGCCGGGCTTTCCTGAGGTGAGCGGCCACCTCCGGGGGTCTGCGCTCCCGTCAGCGGTATCCCGAGCGGGGCCGCCCGCTCCGTGCCCCGCCGGGCAGGGAAGGGGCGCTGGGTGCCCGGGCGGGCGGGGAAGTTTGCGAGCGGGACGGGAGAGCGGCACGTCCGCTCCTGCGCCTCGCCTGCGGTAGAGGGGACGGGCGTGGGCGTGGGGAGGCACCTGGAGAGCCGGCCCCAGGTGGGGGAGAGCAGCTGGCTGGGGTGGAGGCGGAGGGAGGGAAGTGGAGAAGCTGGGGCGGGCGGGGGAGCCGCGGACAGGGCAGATGGGGAAGCAGGCAGCGGCTCCTCCCGAGCAGCGGCGCCTCGCCCCCCGGGTCGCGGAGTGAAGCACCGCGCTCCGCTCCGGGAGGTCGGTTCCGCTGCCGGCCCCGCCTCGGCGGCGAGTTTTCCTTCGGGGGCTTCGCCGGGCAAGTGTTGGGAAAAGTGGCCGTGCCCTGGGAGCGACTTAGCGCAAGGTGGGGCTGATTCTGACGGGGGCTGCGGAGGGCTGGGGCTGTGTGTGTGTCTGTCCGTCTGTGTGGTGTCGCGGATCGCGCTGGACCGAGCGAGCCCCGTTCGCTGCCGGGCGCTACCTCGGAGGGACCTGGAGGCGCCGTTCCCGGTCCCCGATAGCGCCGCGGCGGCCGGGCCGGCCGGAGCGCAGCAGCGGCGGGAGCCCTGCCCGGCCCGGCCCGCCCTGTCCCCGGCGCGGCTGGTGGTCGCTTGCCGCTCGGAAACTTTGCGGGGTCGAGGGCGCCGGGGCGGCGGGTGAGCAGCGCGGCTCGGGGACCGGCGGAGAGCGCACGCCGCGGGATGCCGGTCTTGCTTGTTTACCCGTTATCTAGGCTGCTGGCAGTAGGTTTATTATGTGTGTGTTTGGGGTTTGAATCAATATTTATTTACAGGACTTAAGTATTAATCACTCATGTCTTGGAAAGCTCATTAGTGGGGACTTGTTTCCATGACAACAGGACCCCTCTGTGTCTTCAGGGTTATCTATTTGCCCGATTTAATTTTTTTTTCTTTTCATGAAGCGTATTTGTACTAGTACTGTGTTTTGTCACCGAGGAGAAAATAAAGGAATTAAAACCTGCATGATCCTGTGGCCTCTATTCAGTGTTCCTCTAACGCTCAGTTATTTCCCCAGCCTTAATTCACGATATACGGATGGGACTAAGCAAATGTGTGAGTTATACAAGGTTTCTTAATACTTCTTTTAGTGCCTTACCTCCTTTAGCTGTAAAGCAGAGACTAACATACGGTTTGACTTGTCTGCTGTTCAGAGTACCCCTTAGACGTGTTAGTACTGAAAAAGGTGATGTCTGTTGCCTTTTTGTTTGTTTACCATTTAGTAGCCCTTTGAGAGGCATTGCGTTGTGGTCTCTGTAGTTTTATTGGTACAGCAAAGCTGGGTATCGGTAGTGACTTACTGTGTAACTTTGTCACCTTCTTGTGGTGTGACCTTGACAAGTCTTTTAACTTCTTGATATCCCACCCTGTGTCAACAAAAGGAAATGCCCACTTGCACCTGTGAAGCGCTCCAAGTTAATCAAGCTAAACTCTTCTAAGACAGAATACTGTTAAAACAATGTAGTAATCATGTCTTAAACATCTGTCTTCCCCAATGATACAGGTGAAAATCCCCCTTTATTTAACATAGCACAGTGGTGTTAGCTCTTCAAATGATGTGTGCCCTTACCATCCAGCTGAAATCAGTGATTCTAATCCTTTTTATGCTAACAACCAGTCACTGCTTTCCTGGGTTAATTTAATCAGTCTGGTAAAAAGAAGAGCCTTTAGCATTCTTAAATTTGTAGGACTATCTGCTATGACAAAGAGTGTACACCCAGTGAGAAGACAGAACAGTGAGAGAAGAAAAGACTGTAAAATTAACTGACAATCTTGATTCCTTAGTGTTGCAGCTTGAGAAGGACTTAAAAGCTTTTTTTTAGAAAGAGAGCAGAGCAAGCACACACTTTTAACTTAACTGTATAGCAAGTTAAACATCTGAAACTGTTCTACCAATTGTCATAGCTTTCCGAGAAACATTTTAATATGTTGTGTTCTTTTAAGAAGCATTGGGAGTGTATAAGAAATGTTAGAATATATGTCAGAATACTGCCTAAATGTTAGAAGAATGTCAGAATACTGCCTGAGAGATGTTCTGTTGTGACCATTTTAGATGACAGGAGTAGTAAGTTAGAATATTAGGGGAGCTTCAGTAAGAAGCATACATTTTTCTTCTTTCTTGAAATGGTCTTATGAAGTGAATGAACTATTACAAAGTAACTATCTCTTCCATACTTGTGAAGAAGGGTCTATGCCTAGCTCAGTTCAGCAAAGTGCTATAACATATGCCTCATTCCAAATGCATTAGGTTCTATAACATCAGTAGGCAAATTGCACGTCAGGCTTTTATTGGAATATTCTAAAAGGTCTGTGACCTTGACTTTTGTATTCTGGGTTTTTTTAGCAGCATAGTAGTGAGAACATCTGTCTGAAAATATTTCTTGGGAATTGAGGACCGTTTGATCATTACTAGCTCGTAGTTACTAGTGAAGTAATTTTATGACAATCCCATAAAGAGAAAGAAAGAAAAAGAAATGACATCTTAGTCAGCATCTCATCTCCTTTGGATGTCATTGACTTAAATTTCCGTACTGAACTATTAAAGTTTCACTACTTAGTGCTGCACAGTCAATAGAGGTAGAGAGAAAGTGATCTAGGTTTTACTCTGTGCTTTATGTCTTCTTCAAAGCTCAGTCTCTTGTTACTAGTGGTAGAGCAGATACTCCAGTTCAATTCTCAGACCCTTGTTGCCAGGAGAGGGGAAAAAAATTGCATCATTTTATTTTTTAAGACTGATAACAGGGCAGCAAAAAAGGTAATTCATAAGAAGCCTGTTTTAAGTGATTATTGTTCTGAAAAATAACTGTAAGATTGTAAGAAGACATTTGAGTATATGAGATGCCACTGGTAGTGGTGTTCTTTTTGAGGGAGTGAAGAAAAAGTACATAGATCTACAGGCATGAATGATGATACTGGTTTTTGATGTATTTTACTCAGTATTATACCAAAACAACTTGGATATAATGTACACTGGGTTTCTTAAACAAAAGTGCTTCTAACTGTTCATATTTAAGTCATATATTGCTCAAGCTGCATATTGCTTAAACTTTGCTGGCATGTAGAAATAAACTTAATAGTCTTTGTTTTTCTGGTGTTGGAAGTCCCTCAACTGGTTTGGTGAATTAAGATACTGGACTGGTATTTAGTGGGGGTGGTTGAGCTCTTTCCTCTGCAACTTGTCTACTCTGGACAAGTCACTTTACCTTTCTATTTCACCTTTTTTCTAGTCATCCTTCCCCTAGTTATCATTCAGTCTTGTTCATTTGGAGTGTAGGATCTTCAGTGTAGAGACTTATTACGTGCATGTATTGTGCTCGGACAGATATCTGTTGGGGCAGCAAAATGTTACAGCAGTACAGTAACTAGAAATGCTAGCCATCATTTTTCCAGTATCAGTCATTGTGGTCTTCATGTGATCATTAGTTACTACCTCTCAGTAGTGGAGATGTAATGGATGCATTGTTTCTAGTGCTAGTTCCATAAAATTACTTTGCTAAATACAGTTGAAGAAAACAGCTTTTGGAGAAGTTCAGAGACCTGTCCTCCAACGACTAGAGAGTGAATAATGGCTCGTTCCTGCTTTTCCTGAACACCTATGTTTGCTGTCATGTGGAATGTACTGGTTTTCTGAATGTAAAAACAAGGCAATCGTGAATTTAAAATATGAGTATTAGTGGCAAGGGGCTCATCAAGGGCAGAAACCAGCACCAAATATCCAAAGTGGAATCTTGATTTTTTTTTTTTCCTCCTTTTTTTCCTTTTCCAGTGTTTTTAAGAAAGGCAGATGAGTTTCCAAGTATACTTTGTGAGCTTATAAAACACACAGCTTCATTGGACAGGAATGAGTAATGGTGTTAGGAAGGTATGACAGCTGTTTCTGTATTATTCCAGTTGGGAGCTTAATTATGTTCTTCATAAATTACTATAAAATGTTTACACTTCAAAATGTGATGTACTTGGTTCAGCTATTTTTTTTTTTTGTTTGGTGTTACTTTTCAAAATCACTATGCTAATTGATACTGATGCTTTCTGATAAACCAGACTTTTAGACTGAGGCAGGGTTATTTCCTACGAAAGGTTTACAGATGAAAAACTGATTTTTATAGAGATCTCTTTTCTGTTACATATGGTAAATTTACTTCTGTCTTTCATCAGAATTTAGCTGACAAAATTAAAACAAAGGATGTATTTTCACATACCAGTGAAAGGTAAAGTAAAACTTCTGCTTTGCACATCTTATTCTTCTTACAAGATGAGGCTCCTTAAATATGAAGATGCAGAAAAGCTCCTTTCTGACCTTTCATTAACTTGCTGTATTTTAATGAACTGTGTACAATGATTTCAGAATGACTCACACTTTTAAGGCCCGAATTTGAAACAACCCAAAGAAATCTGTTTTTTAAAAAAAATGTATTTGAAAGGAAACCTCTCCTAGGTCTCTAAAATGGCTAATGTTGCACACCTGCAAGTTCACATGCACAAACTCTCTAGCCGCTTTGGAAGTTTTGGACCTGGGTGTGTTTTCTACTTGCCAAAGAGATGAAAAGAGACATTATCTCAAGTTACTTCCAAATATTTTTATTGCTCGAGGCAATAACAGTGTTCGATAGTTGTAGAGCTTTGCCAATAGTCAATTTCTATATCACTGCAATATAGACTTTAGGAAGTCTGAAGAGGATAGTATATCTTCCTTCTCACAGAGTCCCACTGAACATGGTGTGGCCTTCTGCATGAAGGAACAGAATGCATGAATGCTTTTATAAGGATTTAAAAGTGCAGGAAAAATATGGTACTCGGTGAAGACAAGCATTACAAAAGAGTTATCCAGATACTGGTGAATTGGATAGTAATAGTTAGTGGTCCAGTAAGAGCAGAAGCGAAATCACAGATGTTAAAGTAGATGAAAGCTGAGATTGAGCAGGCCAGCCTGCCTTACTGCTTCAGAAACGCCAAAAGGATTAGTTTCAAAGGCCAAGAAAACGAAGAGCTGTTTGCTGGCCTCTATAGATTCTGCAGTATGAAGTCTTCATTATAGCTGTGCCATTGCCTTGGTTGTAAAGAGTTCATCCACTGGTGATGGGAAATATCAGTGGTGTAATTCTGATTTAAAGAAGCTGAGTAGAGTCTAGAGATAGAAGCAAAAAACATGTGGCAAACAGTTTGTCTTTGCCGTATCATATCTGTGCTCTGGCATCTGGATAATATCCAGTAGACTTCAGAAGCCTCTGTTCTCAGGAGAATCCTTAAAAATCTAAGAACAGCATAGTGCAGCCTTTGGAACAGTTCAGATTGAAAGCACTGGAGGAAAAAATGATTTTATTTTTTTTCTCCTTTCTGATAACTGGAAAAATGCAAGCAAATTTATCTGCTAGCTGTTTGTAGGACACATGATAGATTTCTGCTGTGATTGGTACCCCAGATGCACATACACTGCTTGCCAAAATGCAGAGAGGGAACACGCCACCCCCAAGAAATCAATACACAGCAGGAAAAACAGCATGTTCACCACTTTCAGCTCAGTATATCCTCTGTCAATATATAACGTCTACATAGAGGAACCGCTGAGTATTTATGCGAGGTCGGGTGGCATCTCAACTGTTAGATGCTTCTTCTGAACTGCCTTTTCTCTTCAGCTAGCATAATACAGCGTTGCTTTTGTGGTAGGACTGGTTTGCCTAGGCTGTTCCACTTGCAGGAGTCTGAGCACAGTAGTTGACAGGTCCACCTGGCTGGCTGTGCAGGGTTGGAGTCAAGGGGCACATTTGTGATGTTCTCTGGGGATAAGGCAGGGAGGGACCTCACCTCTGCATGTGTAGCAGCCCCAGCCTGCGTGTTTCTCCTTTTGGGTTTCTTGATTTGTAGGCTGACCTTTTCATGCCAGTGAAGCTTAGCAGGCCCACCCAATTTTGTCACTTTATGCCAGGATGTCTGATGTTGCAGACAAGGACTCTTGTTCCTGCTTTATTTGGAGTCAAGGGCAGGCTTCTCACTGATTACCATAGGAACAAGATGTGTTCCCAAACATACTTCAGTAGCTACAAAGAAACTTCCTAACAAAGAACCAGACAGTAACATTACACAAAACATCAAGCATTGTTCTAGGCTTCAGAGCTTTTAACAGTAACATGCTTGCAGACCGAGGGCTGCAAACAACAAATCTCAGGGCATTCCTGGCGGGACTGGAGGATTACCAGCTCTCCTTGGCCCTGAGAAACAATTAAGACTTGATCATGTTACTGATGTAATCCTACTTACTCTAATGGACACCATTCAGGCCCTTTAGATTATATCGGGAATGGAATTCTAGAAGCAGTGAAGTGTGACATAGTAAATCCTTTGTGTAACAGCTATTATGTCAAGCAGAAAGGGCAGTGGGATTTCAATTTACCTGAAGAAGCAAAAGGTCCTTTCCCACACTCATATGGAGACTGTTGGACATTACCAAGGAAAACTTTGGACTGCAATTCTGCTGCTTTGAGCTGTAATACTTTAGTCAGACCAGTTCCGAACTAAAACTCCTGCCCCCCTCGTTCCTGCAGGCATGATTTTTTCTCTCTGCCCCTCATCTTACCCTTACGGACATTCCTATGTTCCACTCGGCAGTGAAACCTGTTCAGTTATGTGCTTTTTCTTTAAGAGGAGTTAAAATGAAAGACCTAGAGCCCGTGGGAAGTAGGGGGTTCCAAAATGTAGCTCACAGATATCTGCAGTTCCTTGCTTACTTGCCAAAATCCCTGTATTCTATTAATTTTGCCACTAGAAAACCATTGTTGTGTCCAAATAAAGCTGTTAAAAGTGCAAGTGGGAAGGCAGTCACTTGAGTCATACATATTATGCATTTGCCATTTATCTTGCACTCCCAAATATAAGAGATCCAGGGCTGCTTTTTCACACAATTTTCTGTTTATGGTAGTCAGAATACCGTTTTCTCTGATTACCAAGTGAGGCATGGTTATCTCCTTATCTTGGGCTGGTTTGGTTTTGTGGTGAACATTTGGGAGATTGCATTTTTTTTTTCCCCTGTAGTGTCCTAACAGCATCAGTGTTTATGAAATTCTTCATCTACTCCCCTGCCCAACAGTTCTTACACTTGTTAAAAAAATAAATAATTAAAAAAAACAACAGAAAAAAAGCTTTGTCTGTAAAGCATGTGGCCAGCATGCTTTCCCATAATGTCACTTCCCAGATAATTCATATTTTAATATTCAAAAGCATAGGCAAAATTCTACAGAGGTAAACGTTTCCAAGCTAATTTGACTGCTTCAGGCGCTTTATCTTGAATGGCACACTACGAATACTCAATAAGCTTTAAAATCCGGAACACTGGCATTGACTTGCGCAGTTGAGGTTGGTTCTTTGTTCCTGTCTTGTTTTTTCAGTATAACCATGGCATGTCATTTGGACAGAAAGCTGCTGAGATAACAGACCAAACTTTCTATTCTAAAGACACAAAATACTTCTATTTCTAAAGGTACCAATATCACAAAACACAAAACTTGAATACAAAGTACCTGAAAGCTATAAAAGACAACGTAAGACTATAGACAGACGGTGTCAGCCCAGATTTTCATAGTCATGAAGAGTGTAATGCTATGCAAAACAAGGGAAATGCTGAGCAGGTGTAAATGGAAACTAACAGCATCTTCTCAAGATGATCTTCATTGCTATTTCGTGGGAAAAAAAACCCAAACCAAAACACTTTCATTCTTCTAAATTTCATGTTGTCGGTTACACCAGCAGTTAAATGCACCTTATAGCTATGTGGTGCAGGAGCCCTGACCTGAATAAAACACTGGTTGCATATCTGGCTTCTAGGGAGAGTTGCTTGCTGACAGATTGGCTAGAATTGAAAAGTCATGAGAGAATTCAGTCAGTGGCTGTTCTCAATATTGAAACCATTTTTATGAAGCAAGTTCAGTATAACCATGCTTGCTATCTTTTCTGATTGTGTGGAATTTTGAGAGTAATTCATTGTGATCCTGTTGTAAAGTGTTGTGACAGGGCAGCATTTCCTTGATTAAGATACTGCTGAATTTTCATTTTTAGAAATACTATTGGCAGGGATTTAGAAACCTGGACTCTAGCCAGAAAATGAACAATCACTGAAGCCAACGATGCATAGAGATTCTATACACAGAAGTTGGGCATTGCTAATTATTACTTTGTGTTGCAGCCTCTCTTGGCCATGTTTGGGCAAATCTGTGAGTTCCGATGTCAAGTAACTGGGTAGCTGTGTAACTGGCTGCAGAGGGATCGCTGTAGCGCAGGGCCATTAGCCAGCGTGGTGGTTACTGACTCATGTCCTGTCCCATAGCCCAGCAAGGACTGGTGGCAAGCAGAAAGGGTCCTGTGGGCTTGGTGCTTTTCTGCTTCTAACCTGTGATTTGTGACAGTCTTCAAGTTATTCTGTTGCTGGAAGAGCAGCAGGGTGTTCAAATCACTATGTGGTCAGCATCTTCGCTGCAAAAATCAGGCTCAGTCACTCTTAACTTCTTCCCATTTCTGTTTCCTTTCTTTTCACTCAGGGTGAGCATCATCGTTCATCTCTTAACTGGTATCACTCAAAAGCAGCTCTCTAGAAACTCTAGAGGTTTTACATAAGAAACATAATTTTACATAAGAAAGCAGCTGACATCATACGTTGCTGATGATAATTGCTTTTTAGGAGCCTCACATACAGAACTCTGTAAATGACAAGCCCATCTTGCAACAGAGAAACAATTCTTTGTTTCAGAGTAGAAGAGCACAGGTGAAGAGTTACTAAACGGGGATCAAATATTTCTGTAACATGGAATAACTCCATGTTACCAAAAAAGTAGGCATGTATCCTACTTTTGTAAGTCCATGGACGAATTCTTACTTATTTGAATGGAAGTAGGGTCAAGCCCTATGTGTCTGAGGGATACTATTGTGAAAGCAAACCCTTGCTGAGTCGCCTCTGCAGGAATTGGGATGCACTCCTGGCCAGTAATCTAAATACAACAATGTGAAATTTATGAGGAGAGGAATTGGCAGTAATAATACTTCTTTTGCCTTTCTACTCTTTATCATTAGCTTCCCACACTTTTGTGTCAGCAGAGAGCTGTTCAGTCCATTAATTGCCTTTTTTAGACAGTTTCTATCTTCTTTCTGATAGTAACATATTCATAGCAAGGAAAGCTCTATCCATCATTAGTCATTTAAGCCCTAAGGCCATAGTCCAAAGCTTACTTCCATTTTTTTTCTAGAATCTATTCTACATAAAAGAAACGAATGTGTATCCACATGCACACATATAGGCATGCATTGTGTAGCTCATTAAAATGAATTTATGTGTGTTCATTTTATGTTTTTGTAATTGGTCTAATGTCTCAGTGATAATACAAGGGGTGGAATGAGGTTAATGGTTATGGCAAATTTTGAGCCAGAGTTTGTAAACCTCATGATTATTTTCTAACTCCACCTAGCTTCTCCCAAAATCCTCTGAGTTTGGACTGCAGTGGAAGATTTGCAGTAGCATGAACATGAGTCCAAAAGATTGTGAACTAAAAAGAACAAAATTTATTACTTTACCTGTTGAGCGTAAGTAACATCACTCTAAGCTTGCTTCAATGATGGAAATGAAATAGGAAATAAACATGTTCATGAGGCTTCACAGTCTTAAACACTTAAGAGATTATTTTTCTCTTTTCTTCTTCTCTGAAGTATGAAATGTAATCCAATAGTCTTAAATCAATGGTGATTATAGTTCAACCTTAAAAGATCAAGCAAGAGCTCCAGCAACACAGGCATGCTTTTCAGAAGCACCCTGTGCTGTGTGTGTCCCACGGTAAGCCCTAATCAAGATTCTTAGTGCCAGGTGCTTTTTAAGGAAAGATAAAAGAGAAGCAATATTCTCAAGGAAGTCAGCACCTTTCTTAAGCAGGATGTGTTTATATTGTCCATTTTGATAATTAAGCTTTAAAAGCAAGCATTGTTTTTCCAACCTTCTGCATAATAATTACAACAAACAATTAAAAGTCTCATATAGAATAATGTAAATGAAACTGTAATGCTGTTGCTTATCATGATCAAAGCTGAGATTTCTCTTCCTTTAGTTTCTGAACTTGCTCTTCCTTTTCTGTTCTGTCTGCCTTGTCAGTCATGTATTCCTCTTTAGGCAGGCTTAGGCAGGCACACAGTGGAGAGTAATGGAACTTGTCACTTATTTTGATTACCAAAGTGAGGGCTGACTGTATTTTGCAGTATACTGGTGTTATGGGCTGGACTGTAGGTTACACCTACAAAGCAGGTGTCCAGCAGCTGCCTGTAAACTTCAAAAATGAGCCAGGCTCTATCTCTAAGAAATATTTATTGTGCCTTCTTCCTTTTCATATCGTGCATAGGAAATGGTACTAGGAACAGCAGCGGTGGTTTTGTTTCATGCAATACTGATCAGAACCAGGAAAATGCTTTACCTGTTTCATGAGCCTAATAGCTATTTCCTTTGCTTTTTCCATTCCTTTTCCTTTCTGTCTAGTGAAGCAAATGTTCTGGTGTTTTAGTTTCAAGAATCAAAACCAAACAAATGTTTATCCCATTTAAATATGAATGTCGTTTCTAATTTTTTCCAATTCATCTGCCAAAACAGCAACAAAAAAAATACTAGTCAGTTGCATAGCCTTATTAGAGAATTTATATCTGGCACAGAGTGCCCCCCCCCAATAACATGGGGTTTGCTGGGAATTGAGATGATGAGCACATGATACAAACAGTTTGTTTGCAGAGTTGTCCTGTCTTCTTGCATGAAAGCATTTTCTGTGATTGAAAAGCCAGAGACTCACAGTTTGAAGAGTTCAGGAAACCACTAAAAAAAAAGCCCAGAGCTTGTTTTAAGAGGGTATATTATCTATGTCCTTTTTCTTGAAAACAAAGCTAAGACATATGGTCCTCAAGAAACTTGGTATCTTCAGTTTTTAATTCCATAGTGGCTATGGTTATCAAAGAATCACAAACTTTTTCTAGCCCAGTTTCAAGAAGTGCTCTTAAAATATTTTTAAATTTCATATTTTGATAGGTACCTGTTGGATCATACGGTGGAATCATCTCACATGTCGTTTCTATATCCATGCTAAATGCAATCCATCAGTATGATGGTGGTGTTCATTTTGAGGGGGAGGAAGGATGTTACCTAAATTAAATTGCCTGGCTATTAGTAGCAAAGCAGATCCAATAAAGGTAGCTGTGTGTTATATGGCTTGCTACTGCTAACAAATGTAATGATGTAACAAAAACAAATGTAATGATAAGACAAATACAGAGCCTGAATTTTGAAGCACCAAGTGATTATGGATGCAGCTGAAATTCATCAGGATGGCAAATTCTCTGGCCTGCCTTCCCACATGAAAGAGGTCCAGACTTTCCAGCAAGACTAAGCAGAAATGTCAATGATTTAAAATATATAAGCAAGCACTTAAGCAATACTGAAGTTCGTGCTATCACAAGGGTGAAGAATCTCTTAAAATGTAATGATATGAGTAGTTAGCAGCACATCTCCCACACTAGAAAGATGAAATAACATCTGAAGAACGTGCTGCTTTAAGACAGAAGTAGTAAAGTACCACTTAAAAAATGTCTTCTGCGTGGTCTGTTTTCTTATATACCTGCTGTATCAGGTTTTGGTCCAAACTGAGGTTCACCAGGATACAAACCCTCAATCATTTTTAACCGTATAAAGCACAATACATTAGAAAGTATAACTCTCAAAACACCGGTGATAAGCAGGACACAAGGCATAAATATCTATAAAATATTAGATTCCTACCAAAAAAAATCCCACCTTGGGAAGGTTCTCATTATGAAAGCAAAAGGGATCAGCTGCTTTCCTCGAAACAACTTGAGGACTGCATAAGTCTGTTTTTTCTGAAGACTTTATTCTATAGAAGCCAAAAACTAAGCAGTGTGCAGGCTGACTGCTTCACAAGAGTCTGCTGAAGCTTTTGCCTGCTGCGTACCCCGTGCTGGGTCCAGAGCAATTTTAAGTTTAGTCTCTAGACAGTAGTTGTCTATACGCAATAGTAACTGCACATCAGTATGGTGGCTTTGTCCTGTAACAGGAATCTGGTTTCAAGGTGCAAAAGTCTGTTTGAAGAGTTGTCTTGCATGCTCTGACCATGTGTTGTGACTTGATTGTATTCTGTGACTTTAGAATCCAAAGCTGCATCAGCTCTTCGGTAAAGACACGGTGAAGGGTGGGTTTTAAGTATCAAATTGTAAAGTTGGTTTTGGTTTTTTTTTCCTGTAGAACTTGAGGCTATGGTAGTTTGTGTATGCTCAGAAGCAGACTTTCAGGCAGCCTGGAGAATGTCTTCTAGTGCCAAGAGGTTTCACAAAACTGTGATCTTTGTAGCCATCAAAAGGTGACTTTGAAGTCTTGTAGAATAATGCTTTGTTTGGTTTTGTGTAGGCATACTGCAGGGGTGGGGAACAGGACAGGGAGAACTGGGCTTTGGTGTGGCTCTTTTGGATTGAGCAGATGACACAGAAAAAGCATGTAAGAGTGATTGTTTTGGATCAGGTTAAGCATCCATCTGGCTTGCTGCTGTCTCTGATACTGGGCTTGATACCCTAGCCTGTAAGTATAGGACAAATGTATTTCCCCACATATAGCCTTTCAGCGCTTGGCCATCTGCATCACGGGTACTTTCTGCATTAGAGATCATAGTTTTATGTTTAATAGCTGTTGGTGGATGTTTTTATCCATAAAATTTGCTTAATTGTTCTTAAAATATAAGTAAGCTTTTACGTAAAAAAAATAATAATCCAGTTAAACTGCATGCTGTGTGGACAAAGAACCCCACCTCCTTTTGTTCATTTTAGAAGTGCGATCTGATAACTCTGTAATTCTTGTATTATGAGAAGTGAGGCATGATTGTTGCCTATTCAGTTTGTCAATGCCACTTGTAGATTTTTATAGACTTTTATGAGATTCCTTCCCAGCTGAATCTTCCTAGTCTGTTCAAATGGTTGCATACAGAAAACACTCTATACCTCTTACTATCCTTCTCATTCCCTCCTGTTCCCTTTCCAGCTCTAGAGATGTAGATAAACTGTAAACTAGTACAGTGATATAATGGACTTTTCTTTTGTTCCCTTTTTTCCTCAGCAGCTTGTGAAATTCTAGCTGCTCTCTGACTGCTACTGAGTGCTAAATCACCATCTGCACAGAACTGGCATGCATACTTTTCTGTTTTTATTATAGCTTTCATATCTAAGATGCAGTAGCTCATGCCGTATTGGAGCTCACCATTGTGCAAAGCTGTGAGGGGAGGGGGTTTCCTCCCTGCATTGCTTTGCATTTACCAGCGTGAATTTCCTTTGCCATTTTATTCCCCAGTTACTCAGTATTGTGAGTTATGGATTCTACTGGAATGATTTTTGGGTGAAGGCAAGGAAGTGTTCTGCTAAGCTGTGGATGCTTTGAGGAGGGAGTCAGCTCAGTGTAAGGGAATGTGTACCTCAGGGCTTATCATAGTTTTGTAGAATTGGAACTCTTAAGTTCTCTAAATCAGTCAATAAATTCCTCTATTAAGCCTGTGTGTTTCTTTGCCTTCTGCCAGAGTCTTCGAAGGACTTAATAGGGAAAACCTGAGAGCCAGATGAGGTTACGGAGGAGTAGTGACAGCAGGAATGTGGAAGGTCTGCCTTACTAGTGTTCAGGATCAAGAGCAGCAATGGGAGGAGCAGAACACATGGTTCCAGGAGGTAAGTTGACAAGAAGGAGAGGAAAAGAGACCTGGAATCACCAAAAAAGAGAAAAAAGATTTCTGGTGGAGACCAACCTTTAACTTAGAAACACAGCATCTTGACAGCAGGATGATCAGGTCATGTATTTATGAGCATATAATTAATGAGCAGGTCAGGTATTTAATCATTTGACAGCAGAAACATTCATGGAATGTGAATGCACTGTGGTCATAATGGTTCTGTAGATTTTTGCTTTTTCTCAAGTTGCAACAGTGAAGCAGTTTTCTGCTATGGCTTTATGCCGTGTTTCTTGTACAGATTTAAAGTTTCTGAGAAAGAAATGGTACTTGGTTTTTGCTCACTATGGAGTATTTTGGTCAGCAGTCGGAATTAGACTCTGTGGTGCTAAAAGAAGGGACTTTCAAAGTGATCTGAATTCCCCATGCTTATTCAAACTGCTTTAAAACCAGAATATGTGTCCTCAGGGATGCAGTACTCAGGCTTCTTGTGTAAGGCAGTCTTAAGATGTGTCTCCTCATAGAATACAAACAAAGAAGAAAAATCTTTAAGGCTGTCAAATCTTCCTTCCCATATAAATTGTAAGTTTTCCCATGTGAAAACTAGCAGAGTCTTCAGTGAGTCACCAGATGCTTAGGGTTTTTCACTCCTTATGTTTTTACCTTGGCTAGGGTATGGGTAATCGTTACCACTTTGGGAAATCAAATTTCAGTTATTGGTGTTGCAAAAGAATTTGGTTAATTGTGGAGTCACAGAGTATGCCTAGACAAAATACTTAAGGGGACTACTATCTAGCTAGTCTTCACATGAGTTTGTCTCGAGACAGAACAACCATTGAACATCAGCAGCAGCAAACACTAGCAGCTCAGCTCAGCTATTGAAGAAAATTGAGTTATTTTTGCAATAGCCCTTTGTTGTGTCATCCTTGTGGTCACCTGAACAGTTTGAAGTGCCTCCATTTCAAAATATAGTGTTTTTATTTTTATTTTAGTCTCTTTACCTTCTTGCTTTGATTTACTCCGTGAATTCTAGTTCTTTCCAGAGCTGTGCAGACTTTCTAGTCATGCTCTTTTGCTGTTTCTTTTAGATTAAGACGTCAGTGTTGTCAGAATTAACCTTTGATATCACCAAAATATCTATGATTTTCCTTTAATTTCCTTCTTTGCTGGGAAAGTAATCTACAGAATACATTCCCTTAAGGGGTACCCTAAAAGCATCCTGTTTTTGTAACACTTTTAGGCATAACCTTGGGCTGCCTAAGGTATAGGAAATACTTGGAATCATTTGTCTGTCCAGATTTCTTCCTTCATTCTCTTTTTATATATTTGATAGGTATTTCTCAGCCAGTGTCATAAATTCTGCCTACTTTTATACTGCAGGTGCATTCTTTGCTTTTATGTGCTATTCCAACAGCCACAGGACAAAAGACTCCCCTTGTAATCAGTGTCCTAAGGCACAGACTGCAGAGTGCTTGAATTTTTTGACCTCTGTTCCGTCCCTTCCTGTAGCCTGTTAGCATTGTCCTTGGACCCTGCATTAGCAGTTTCATATACACAGGAATGGCCTGTCTAGTGAGCAACATGGTTTAACTCAAGTGATGGGTAATTCCTTTTCTTCCATTGCTGCACATTGTACCTCTCTCAGTTCATTTACTTAAGCATTTTATTCTATATTCTCCCATTGTGGAAAAAAAAGTACTCTTGAATCTCAAATTAACTTCTTTCCATGAAGTGTTTTTTAAAAAGTTTTGATACTGTGATTTGGCCAACCATGAAAACTTTTGTATGCCAAATAAAAAAGTAATAAACAACCTGTATGATTTCAGGCTGATAGTCTTGCTTATCTTTTTCTAAAACCCTTTATGTAACTTAAATAGAATGCCTTTGAGTTAATTATGTTATTGACATGGTTCTCATTTGTGTTATATAAGCTCTGGTTCATATATGCTCTTGCTGATGTGACATAATCCCCTTGTAGTCACTGCATCCATTCTTCATATGGCAAGAAGTTATCTTGCTGTCAGTTACCGTCGAACTGTGGGCAACTTTTTGTATTGGAGTTGTGGGAAAATTGCTTTGAGGGGAACTGGAGCAAATTGGGACCCAACATAGGTATAGTATTACAGAAAGCTTTTTAGGGTAAAATACAGTTATCACTTTCAGGGTGGTTGACATACATGAAATCTACTTTACCGTGGCTCCTTAAGCGACATGTCCTGCCATCTTAGCGCATGCTGTTAGGAGTAACGAAGGCAGAGTGGAGACACCATGGCCAGGCTCTGTTGTACTCCCTGCAGGAATGGGAACTTGATGGTACCACACAGCTGGTAAGATGAAAAGATGTCCGTTGCTGAGCCAAGTTGTGGCAAAATTGCTTTCCTTGGATGAGATGACCTCATTGTAATACTAATGCACACCTCCATCCCAAAGTTTCCTGCCTCCAAGGTACTACTGCAACTCACTGGGTGTGCAGTGCCAATCAGTAACAAAAATATGTTTGACTAGAGTCACTCAAGCTCCACCTAAATGTAAAGAAAATGAACTGGTCTTGGACTGAAAGAAATCCGGGGTGGGGGGTGGGGGGAATTGTTGTCTCTACTCCCAAATTTCAAAACCCTGATTTAGTTTTTAACTATATGATAAACATTTCTGTGCACAATGTTTACGTTGAGCTAACCCACCCTCTAAAGTGATCAAAATAGATGAATGAAAGGAATTCTAATCAAGGGAATCAACCTTGGGAAACAAAGAACAGGACAAAGAACACTGTTACCTGAATTGTGCAGAAAGACGCCTCCAAATGAGAAAGTTCTGGCTAAGCTGATAAGGTGAAATCAGGACAAAGGTAATTGCGGTGGTGGGAGATTGCAACCACCAACTCAAATAGCCCTCCTGAAAGAGGGCAAAACTTGGCTTGGAGAGCATGTGTAGCTAGTCAAAGGCTTCAGTGGTGCTATCTGAGGATGCATGCTAATTTGCATCAGAAACAAGAAACTTAAGCAATGCTGTGTATGACGATGAATATGCAATGTGCTATGCAGTATAAAAAGTAAGCAAAGGAGGGGAGAAGTTAGGGAAGACTCCATCGTACCTTCTGGGATCAGCCGATGGGCTGAACCTGTCTTCTCCCCCATAGGGACACCTACTGCGTAAGGACTTTATTCTATGACTAAGTCATGCTGGCTGTTATTATGTGTATTGTTTTAAGCTTGTTTGCAGTTAGTGTATTATCACCAGCAATCTTTGAATCTTATTCTGTCACAAACTTGCATTTTGTATAAGAAAAATCTTCAGCTGACGTTCGTTTTATATAATCTCTGGAAATGTGTAGTTGTTATAAGTAATTTGACTCAGTGACACTGTCAGCAGGGGGGCCCTGCATAGGTCAGTTGAATCACCCTCCGATACAAGGGGCTGTCAAAATGCAGGTAGTGGACAAGCACACAAGAGTCTCATCTTCCTTGGGAAACTGACAGGCTGATCAGATATAATGGGTTTAAGGACCCCCCCCTTCTTGACGTGACAGGAGTTCTTTTGCTCTTAATAGTTTGGGTTCTTTGCAGTTTACATAGTGGTTGTCCACTGTATATGTAGATTTGCTTCTCTTGGCACATCCTCATTGCCTCAAGAAAGTTCAATTCTACATCTTCCAGCGGTCTTTCTCTGTTTCCGTGTATATTGTTGTTACAGCCTGCTCTCTTGTCGGTGAAGTATTCCTCATTTACCTCTAAGGAAATTCCGTGGTTGGCCCTTGCTGCTGGATTTGGCTAAAAGGCTATCGGCCGCTGTCAGAAATAAGGCTTCTTAAAACCGTCTCACACTTAGCTGGTCCCGAGTGGTAGTAGGTAGAGTGTGATTCATTAATTGGATGTATTCATGCACAATGGAGTTCTCACCACCTGTCATAATTCAGTGAAGTCAACAGCACATTCCTTATCTTCCAAATGGAGACGTTCATACTGATTTGCATGTGGAAGCTGCTTCTTTCTCTATTGAACTGAGTTTAGATATAGATCTGTATGCTGAAAAAAAAAAAAAAAAAGGTGAGATGTATCCCAGGAATGTCTAAATATCTTCCAGGGGAATTTCTGCTTAGGGACCCTTAACTTAACCCCTCTTCTACTAGATGCATTGAATAGACCACAGATTTCATGCCTTACTGTAATTTTAGTGTGGTTTGTTTTGGTTTTATTCCCTGAATACCATTCTGTACTTGATTTTAGAAATGAAGCATGGGGCACAGCAGTCTCTTCTGTAAGAGCTGGGCACTTTAAAAGGTTGTGTCTGGAGACGGGAAGCAAGTGCAGTGATCACAGCTAGTAAATCCATCATCATGGGCCAGTAGGCAGTCCCTACTTTAGGTAATGGAAGCTTACCCAGAAGACTTGTTTCCAATATCCCTCTCTTCTTAATATTTATTATTGGATGAATACTCAGTCCATCCTTTTGATGAAGTTGATCTTGGACAAGCAAAGCAAGCTGAGACAACAGAGCTGTAGAAAACTCAAGCCCTGCGTATTCACTACTGCCTGACAGTAGCAAGGCTGATGTTTCAAATAAAGCACTTCAGAGGTATGTGCAGCATCTTTTAGGTAGTTAATTTATAAGTAAATTAATATATTTTTTAATTGATTTTGAGTATTTTAAGTTCTGTTGCTTGTTCTCATTGGTCATGGTTTTTAACCTTTAAATTCTTTGGAGATGGGAGACTGAGGAGAAGGGATATGAGTTGGTGAAAATCACACAAATGTGCCTGTTGTATGGTACCAATTAAATAGATGAGGGCTAAAATGAAGCAGACATTAGAAGAACCATTTGGATCTGAGATGCTGTGTAACAAAACTGATAGTGTTTCAAGTGCCAAAAGATTTGTTCTTTTCAGGTAGTTTGTAAAGTGACTTAATGCTTCATCACTGAACAAAGTTTTATATGATGATTACTGTGGAAATAAAAAATACTACTTTTCCTGTTGTTTTCACTTAAGTCCTTCCTTAGCTGCATTGTTTTTTTGAAAGAGTTGGAACAGGCTTTGAATTTTCATTCTACACAACTGGTTTTAGTTTCAAGGCAAGAAACTCTTTTTAAAACATTCCCTATACCTCGTAGTACAGTTATCAGTAGTGAGTAAGTGCTAACTAAGTACATTTTCCTAAACATCTGAAAGCAGTGTGCTTTTATTACCAGAATATAGATAGTTGTTCAGTTGGACTCTAGCCTGTGTTTTGCATAAACTTGCTGCATATGTGCAGCATCCTTTTCATTCTGGTACCTTGTTGCTAAGAGGCTTTCTCACATCTTGGTCCAACCTCTCACTATTCATTTTTATTATTATCCTATCTTATATTAGTTTCTTGTTTCCATTTATGTAGTGCACTGTATTTCAGCATAGTTAATAGGTGATTTTCACTGGAAGATACTGAAAAGGGTTTTGGAAGAGGTTTTAAAACATGTTTCAATAGATTTGAAAACCTGGTTTGTCACATTTAACAGCTTGAGACAATGTACTGTGATTTCTGGCTTGATTCACACAGATTCCAAAAGATCAAGCTATTAAGTCAAAATACCTTCATGAACTCGCCAGTATTTAAAGTTTTTATTACACTGAACATGTAGTATGCATTGTAGTAATGAAAATGGTTGCTTTGCTGGTCATTGAAGGTTCACAACTGCACAAAAAGTCTAGATAAAAGGAGAGGCTACTCTGGTGGAATGTGACTAATCTCATGAGGGTCTGTCAAAACCAAGGTCCTGTTTGTATCATCATATCTCATATGTGCCATATACCCTATATATTCTATCACATCTCATATATCTATCTCACATATATCTAATATATCATATATATGTATCATCGGTAATACGTATTATATATGGCATATAATACAGCATATTGTATATTTCACATATATCATATATATCCCATATCATATCTTCCATATATCATATCTCATATCTTCCATATCACATATCATATATCTCATATCATATTGTGTATCTCATCTATTACATATATAGGCCTCATGTATGCCATATATAATTATATTACGTATCATGTATCTCTGTTATCATATATGCCATATATCACATCTTAGATATACGATATTTCTCTGATATATGAGATACAATATATGCCATACAGGATATTGCATATATATCTCTTATCATGTGTCATATATGCCATATACGTCTCTTATCTGCCAAATATATCATATATGCCAGATCATCTCTTTCATATAATATCTGCCTCACATCATACGTAGGTATTGTGTATATATAATATATGCCATATATCATATCTATCATGTGCTACATATATATCACATATCATCTACTTTTATCTCTCATCATATAGGCTGTATATGATATATATATGATGTCATATGTATATCACATTGTAATTATTTTACATATATCAGCTATATACACACGTCTCATGTATAGCTTATCTCACATATGTATCATACATGCCATACATCATATATTTGGCATATATAATATGTATCATATATTAGATGTATATATCATATATGCCATGTATCATCTCATATATGCATCATATCTAATATGTATTATATATGGCATATAATGCAACATATTGTATATCTCACATATATTGTATATATCCCGTATCATATATGCCATATATCTCATAATATATCTCACATATATCCTGTCACTTATATCACATCATTTTAGCACAAATAACTAAGGACAAACATTCAAGCAGGAAAGCCTAAAATGCTGTTTCTGTTGCATTGTGAAGTACATGTAACAATAAACATGTAGAGGCAATCGAACTAAAACCAAGAATTTTTCAAAATCTGGCATCTGCTTCTGTTCCCACGTGTTGCTTACATGAAGTATTCCAACTTCCTCTAATACAGAATCCTTCTTGGTGACCTAAAGGACTAGCAAAATGACTGCAAAATCTGAAGGGTGATAGTCAAGCCAATACATGCAAATAGCGACTGTTTTTGTTGAGGCAGTATGAATATACCTGTCAGATTTTAAAAACCTTCAGGAAAAACTTCAGAAGAAAAAGACTATTAATATCCAAGAATATTTCTTGTCACATAAGATGAATGCCTGAACGTATATTGCCTGAAAATGCTACAGAAATCTTTCAAATAAGGGGGGAATCACTTTCACATCACGTGTTCTCCCGAAGTAAAACTTCCTAGTGTTTGAATAGAAGTCACGCTGCTTTTAGTTAATGACAGAATAATTTTTATCTTTAAAAAGGTTATTCCTAAAAGAGTGAGACATCAGAAGGGTCCAAGGCCATTAAAAGAATTAGGACCTGGGATTTTTTTTTCCATCTGGCTGTCACTCTGCAAACTCTGAACAAAGACATTGCATTGATATGTGTTGCAATACTGTGAAAGAACTATACTTGTATAGGGGAGAGAGGGTGTGCTTACGATGACACGTTGACACTGTGGTGGTTATTATGTGTTTTTGTTACACTGGATTATCACACTTGAGACCTAAGCTGCCAGTTGATCGTGGAGTGCTGAAGCAACTGGACAGATTTTTAGCCTGTGTGTAGATGAAAAATAGAGTACCATCTGAGGCTGTTAGGTGCTCTCTGCAGGCTGTGCTTAAATATATGGAAATTACCTGTATGCACGCTTTCAAACTGCATCAGGTTTGTAACAGTGGAGAAAATATTGATGTTTGCACAGTAGTTATTTTGTCTTGTAAAACTGCTGATTTTCCTGATGAAAAACAGCTTTCTTCAATTATCTGATTACTTTTTTTTCCAGTAGGAAAGTTCTGAAGGATTGAAGTATTCATATTTTGAGTTATATTATGGGTAGCTTTACAGTGCATTAATTTTCTCATAGCACTGAACCAATGGGAGAATAAACATGTTTATCTTCATGTGAATGACCAATCTGAACAATGTGTTTGCATGACAGAACAATATGAATTATACAGAATATACAGAGTTTTTATTTTCAATAATAAATTTTATTAAAAGCAAAGAAGCTTTAGTCTGGCTTTTAGCAGTAAAAATGGATGACGTATATTTATGTGGTATAATATAAAATACTTAAGGCTCATGATTATTTTTTTTTCTTAGGGTACAACCAACCTTTCCAGAATGTTTTTTCATGCGCCAGCTAAAGAGGCAAATTGAAATATAATGCAAGGTGGATAAAAAAGCATCAGGCTAATTAGGTGCCGCAGTGTAGCGTTGACAGGTTGATAGATCCATTATACGGGAAATGCTTTTGCCGTGGTGCCCATTATGTAACTGCTTGCAATAAAATCAAATTACTTTTAGATTTCTTACATTGCATTCTCTCTCTTAAATACACAGATATGCACACACATTTCCCTCTACCTCTGCTCATGCTTTGCTAGAAACTTCTTTGCATGCTTGAAGACCTCCCTGTGTAGCCAGATGTGCTGTAGGAGGCCCTGATGTTCAAGGGGTTTGTGTTTTCATGTACCATGTATGTCTCAGCTGGCTCCCTACCCTGTTTTTCTGTCTGTCATCTTTTTGGAAATGCTGCTTTCCTGGTAGCTAGTACCTTATTAGTACAATGAGAAGCCTGACTGGAGAAAAGATGGCTAACTGGGATGCTTTTGCCTTGTTATGAGACCAAGATGGAAGTTTTCACTAACGTCCCTGGTGGTACTGGTGTTTGATCTATGTGAGTGGTTTCAGAGACCCACGGGCATGCTCATATGCTGCGTTAGGCTGAATTCAGTTGGCTCCTGCTCTCCTCCACCTGTAAGATGAACAGCAGAACCCAAGCACTTGCCTCAGCTTAATTGGCAGCAATTTCAAGCTGTGATTTGCTCTGAAACTTTGTATATGGACATCTGTGGGAGATCTGCCTTTTTAATAGTAATATTGGTAAAGCTTTTAATAATAATAAGTAGTAATACTTTTTAGTAGTTGTATTACCTAAGGAGGGCCTTCAAGAAGGCTGGAGAGGGACTTTGTACAAGGGCCTGCAGTCATAGGACAAGGGGTAATGGCTTTAAGCTGAAAGAGGGTAGATTTAGATTGGATATTAGAAAGAAGTTCTTTACTGTGAGGGTGGTGAGGCACTGGTACAGGTTGCCCAGAGAAGCTGTGGATGCCCCATCCCTGGAAGTGTTCAAGGCCAGGTTGGATGGAACTTTGAGCAGCCTGATCTAGTGGAAGGTGTCCCTGCCCATGGTGGGGGGATGGGGTGGAAATAGATGATCTTAAGGTCCCTCTAACCCAAACCATTCTATTTTTCATCATCATCATCAATCAATCATGATATTGGCTTTCAAAAAACATTTCAATCACACTGTTCCCACAGAAAGTTTGAAAATGTCTGTGGGTAGTCACACCAATATGACTGCCTGGATTTTTAAATGTATGATTTTAATTGCAAGTACTTTGTTAGCCTTTCACATGGATATTCTTCTGAACTGGCTGTATTATGCAGTTGCAACTGAGACAGTGCTATACTAACAGCTTGTTTCAAGTTCATTGAGCTGATATCCCCACAGGTCTCAAGTGCATTTATTTGTCTTGTATTGCATGCATTTAGCAGTCAGAGATCTTCAGTTCAGAAGTCTACATATTGCTGTCACATATGTGGCTGCTTTGGCTTTTCTCATTACTTGTTGGCTTGTAAACATTAATTGTCATATTTGTCTTCATTCATAGCCAATTTTCCATTCTGCTTACTTTAACAATCAATGCCTTCTAGATTTCTTTATGGCTTGCTTTATCTATTTGAAAATCCCAGGTATTTTTCTACTAGATAAAACAAATAAGCTTACTCTTTTGTATGCATCAGCAATTCTTATATATATGATTTTTTTGCAACTTAATTGTTAATTATCAAATGACTGTGCCCTGCAAGGAAGCAAACTGTGACATTTAAGCTGTGGTTGCTACCTTTTGACTTCCCTGAAGAAGATTATTACTTTTTCAGATGAGCTTTGGTCTCATCTCTGAGTATATTTTGCAATAGTCTTCATTTGAAGATCCCCTTTGTGACAAGGTTTATGACACTGGAAGGCAATTGCAGTGCAGGTGTCTAGCCTGGTTATGAAGGTTTCTGTGAAGAATTCAGTGACACTTGGTGCCCACAATGTTGCAATTTCAAGATGCAGGCCTGATTAACTGAGAAGTGTTTTCCTAAGTGATTTTTCTTAAATTCTTTCTTAGTCAGTGCTCTACTTCAAGGCGAGTTTTCTTTTTAGACTGAGAGAGATTTCTGTGATTAAAGTGGCCTTCACAATTACTGTTAATTACCTTATAATATGAGGAAGATGATGAATTGTGTGATTTGCTTTGGAAATTCATCTGTTTCAAAATTGTCTTCAGAAACTGCTATGCTTAGAGCTTATGAGCAAAATGAAATGGCAGGATGGCAGGTTTACCCTTTTTGTTTGACATTTTCAGTATACAGTTGACGTAAAGACGGGGGGCGGGGGGAGTAGATACAACCCAAAAGCATCCTGTGGTAGTAAATAGCTCTTAGGTGGAAGTATGTCAGGTTGAGAGGCGGCCATCCTTCAAACTGACTTTTGTTATTCACTGGATGGTGTTTCTGATTGATAGGGTTTCTGAACTACTGTGATGTACCTTCTCAAAAAAAACATTATTTTTAAGCTATGGAAGCATATCTTACATGTCTTGTCTAATCTAAAACATTGCCTTACTTCTTCAATACTCTTTCATTTTCTAAGTATTTATTTGAAATAAGCATTGTGATCCAAGCCTTATTAAAAGATAATTCTAGCTTCCTAATCGGGGACTCTTGAGTTTCTCCCATATTCCTCACATGACAGGTGGTACAAGATTTGCTCCAGAGGGAATACTGAAAAGATTGAAACTGTTTATTGGAAGGTGGAATGCAAAAAAGGACATACAAAACCAGAAGTGATACAGCAAGGGAAGATCAGCCTTTTTGTAGCGCAAGAATAAGCAAATGTTAAACTGATCCAATAACATTTACTGTTTATTTACAACTAATCTATAGAAGTCATTGAGCTAAAAGGTATTGATGCTGATAAGAGCCCCAGAGAAGAGCAGACATTTGTAGAAACAATTAAGTAACTGTGTAATAATTCAGTCATGATAATTACACAAAGAGTTTTCAGGTGTAAATTCTTTCTTCAGAACTTTGTGAGCCTCTGATGAAAGGGGTATAGAATAAATATACCTCCAAGACAAACTTCTGCTCATGTCAACTTTCAAATATCTATCAGTCTGTCCTGCAGAAGGAAAACTGGATTTGACTTATAACTGATAGGACAGCCAGATTTTCTGTAGGAAACTATAGCCTCCTCTTACCTGCTGAAATACCTCTACAAATTTACTGTTAAGAGTCAAAACTTTGTGTTCTTATGTTGAAACTTTTGTCATTCACTACAGTGTAATGAAGTTGGCATTAGAATTAGATTTCCGAGTTAGTGGTCATATGGTAAAATTAAATAAAGCCTATTGTGTGAGGAATCGAGTGACATTAAATAGGGTGAAACAGAAATGTCTTTGCCTTTTCAAGGAGGAAGAAAACCCACAACTGCTAAGTCAACCCAGAATGTTTCGTTTGACCCAGGACAGTGTATGTTTCTCTTGCTTTATAAATCAGAGAGAAATAAAATAAGCTTTTGGACATGTCTAGAATAAAATTTTGGGTGGTTTTCTGTTGTTGTTCTCAAATGTCTACATTAGAATGTGAAACATTTCTCATTTTAATAAATAGTCATTTTTAGGTGACTTTATAAATAATTATTCTTGTTATATAACTTTATTTTTGCCTTAATCTTTGCATGAAAGACATTGGATTGGCTAAGCCTTCTTAGGAGAGCTGTGTTTATTTGCTACATTTTGCTATAACTGCAAATCCAGATTGTTTTCTTAAAGCAAAAGCATATGACGGCATATGTTAAAGCTTCTTTGACTTACGGTTACGTTTAAGACCTACAGTAACTACAACAGCTGCTGCAATGACTAATCAAAAACCCCTGGAAAAGGCTGAAAAGCCTCCTTTACCATCGTTGTGGTGCATGAATAGTACAGTAATCCTAGGTGGTAATTACCTGACACAAACTACACCAAAACATGTTGCAGTCTATGCTTACCCTTTTAACTGATGTGCAAGCCTAGGTATTAGGAATGAGGAACTGGGGCAAGAGGGTTAACTAAGATAATGATTTTTCTGAGAAAGAAGATAGGACAGCAAGGAGAATAGAGAGTCATACATGACCCTTGTTCCAATACCACAAACCAAGGCAGTATGTTTAATAGTGTAGATGACACTTGATTACCAAGGAAGCTGAGGAATAGACTGCTGACTTTGATTTTTGGCTAAAGAAAGATGATGTGTCGATGATCTTAGAGATGATGGGGCGGTAGAGGAGGATTTTAAGAGGCAACTAGAAAGCAGAATAAAATTCAAGAACAGGAATGGTTCTTCAGAAGTCACCTGGTCATTTCTACTCCCACCATTTTGGTTGGAGGGACTAAATCATGATTTAAGCAGCTGAAGGAGGTAGAAGATGGGAAGGAAGAGAGTAAGGCTATATAGAAGGGGAGAAATTGCGTCTGCATTTGGCTTCTATTTCCTTACTTGAACAACCCCATTTTCCACTACATTGTCACTTTAGTTTCTCTCATCCCCTCCTTTGCCTCTTGAAATATTAGCCCTCTTTCCCCCAGAGTTTTCCAGAGGTGTCTCTGTGAGTTATCATTCCAGGTGACATAAGGAAGGCAAATTTCAATCCTTTCTCCATGTCAGGCCTCTTTATTTGGGGGAAGGCTGGAATTCGGGTTTGTAACTGCGTAACCTGTAACTGAAGTGGATTAATCCTGAATACAAAAACCCCCTCTGCTCTTCACAGACTCCATTAGATTCAATTCAGCTACATTTGAGTTCTAATGATTTCATAGTTTGGTAGATTTTGGATGCAATTTACTGTCCCAAGACACAACTGACTGACTGGGGTATATGACTTCATCCATACTGATAAATATATTACATAGCAGGCATCAAAGGCCTTACGGTTAGTGAAAGGAAAATCACTGCAAAATGAGCATTTGTGGTGGCTGCCAAAAGGATTATATGTTTATTAGACAAGAGGGTCAAAAAAAAATCTGTTACAGTACATACAGTGTTTGGGAACAGACCTTGAAAATGCATTGAGATACTAGAATTAAAATAATACAGTGCTCATAAAATTTGCATGCATATTGTGCCCCCCCCCCCCCCCCCCCCCGCCGTTAGAGCTTCTTTTTGTGTGTGTTCTATGATCAGATTTTATGATAAGTTGTCTATGTTCCCCATTCAGGCAAAACAGCTAAAACTATCTGCATTACAGGATAATAAAATTGTCACTTAACAAATGTAACTAATTTCATAATGCTGAAACACCTGAAAGAATGGGTCATTGGGACCAGACTCTGAGGAACTGTTTCCTGTGCCCATAAAGGATTGTTTACATAGACTTCAATGAGGTAATGCATATGATGTTGTATTATTGTAGAGACGACATGCAGTTATTCAGCCAGAATTTCCAGAAAAAAAGCATCTAATTTTTAAAATCATTCTTTAATGTGTCCAAGTGGTGTCCTGTTCCACAGTACCTCTGAATGTGGATGTTAAAGATGACCCTTCAAAGATACCTAAGCTTGTTTTCTGCAAGGATAGTTTAAGGTGATATTGGTATCCCTGTATCCTTTCATCACAGCCTTCCAATAAATTGAGGTGCATATCTTAATTATACACAGATCAAATAATTTTCTTTTAAATTCTTGGGTGCTGGCATCTAGTTCCTGTCAGAAAGTTGTAAGTTAGGCTTCTGACTGCCACTTTCCAACTTTACTAGTACAGAAGGTATCACTATGGCTTATAGTGACTTCAAAGTTGACCATTACTAAATAGGGTACAGCAGAATTACCTAGCCATTCACTCTTTTGTATGTAAATGTCATGAAAATAATTTAAACATCAAGTGGGTTTATGTTCTCCTAGGTCATTGGTCGGGGTCCTGTCCCCACTCTCCCGGTCAGTTTTCACAGGAGCATGGCATTTTTCATAAGTGTTTCCTGTTTAAAGGCATTAGACCTAGAAATTTGATACACAGTTCTCAAATCTGACATATTCTTCCTTTATGACTGTAATTGCTCTGTGCTTCTTGTCTGTAGAATAGAAATAGTACCACCTCTCCACTTGTCTTTTTCCATTTGTTTAGACTTTAAAGTATCTGGGAGAAGAAATGGACTGCATGACTGCAATACTGCTTGCTGCTAATACCTTTGCTGTGTGACATATATGATGAAGGCTTTACTTTTTTTCTTTACACAGGAATTCATTGGACTTGACATGTTCTGTTAATGATGCTCAATATACTGGTCTATAAGGTAAATAAGAAATTAATGTGACTGTCAGAAGAACCATTTCAGAAAGTTCTGTCAAATGGAACTATTCAGTGCTGCAACCAGAAAAGAAGCAGTGGTTTGTTACTACAGATGTGAGCATCTGATGTAAAAAGCTGATCCTATTGACTTCAAGGCAAAACTCCCAGTGACCTCAGTAAAGCTGGTGGGGTTTTTTGCGCTACAAAAACACCTGAAACTTAAGTTAGCTAAGGAGCTAATTGAAATATTATGGTAAAGTTACTTTGGACAAGATGCAGAAATGAATGCCTTTCTCTATGTAGAGGAAACTTACATGGCATAAACCAGTTGAAGTGAATAAAAATACATGGCTGGGTCACGTTTATTTTATGCATGACTCCATGTACTTTCTCCATCTGCAAGTTTTAAGGTGCTTACTACTAGTGCATGCTGAGTTAAATTGGATTTAGAAGGATGCTGAAACTAGAAACATAATGCTGGCTTCTGGAAAGACAGATATATATATATATATATATATTTATTTATTTATTTATTTTAGGAATACTTTGTTTCCTGCCATGGAGCACAGTTGTCAGCTCAAGGGCTGACCTTGACCACAAGGGCGGTAATCGTTGCTTTGCAGTCATGAGCATATGTTCAGGGTCTTTTACTGTTGATTGGGGTGTGGGGTGATTGTTCGGCAGTCTCCAGTATGTAGAGCAAGCCCATCAACTAACTACCAGCCTTGCACCTGTACCAAGCAGAGATAAAATTGTTCCAAGTGTAGCTGACAGCAAAACCTTCTCTCAGTAGTGACATACTTTTGCACACAGCTAAATGTAATAGGACTTAGCCCCCTGACTGAAACCAAGTATATTCTTCAGTCTTCATAATGGCACTTTGTGCAGTTATATTCTTTGAAGGCATTTAAATTTTGCCTTTAAGCTTCACTGTTTAAAAACGTAAAACTAATCGCCATCAACACTGGATATTTTTCAACAAGGTAAACTATTCTAGTAACTGTGCAGAGAGAAGCATACAAATAGGTCACATGCAATCAATGCCAGCTTTCTGCTGGAATGACCCAGAATACCGTGCCAGAACCTGTTTCAGGTGTGAGCTGAGCTTCACCTCCTCCCTGCCCATACATGAGGCTTTCAGAGCTTCTTTCCAGCATCATTTCCATACTGATTGTTTTCTGGGTCTACTGTAAATAAATGAGACAAATGTTTCAGGTGGAAGCCATTTCTTAGTATGTGGCTGTTTGGAGCGAAGTATGGTGTTGATATCAGAGTAGTTTCAAGGTACTATCATATTACCTGGAATACTAAGGAGTACAGTCTGTGTGTATGATGTATGCCTGCCCAATGAGCATATATAAATAAACGTTGAACAAAGGAAGCCACTTCTAAATCAGTCATGGCTGCAATCTGCAGTTAATGCTTCTGGTACATTCCTGTATTTTTGCTCAACTCCGCTGGGTTCAATGGGGAGGGGATAAGGGATGTTCATTGCTTGATCCAAGTGAGGTCAAGAAACAGGATTTATGTGGAATTCTACACAAGGATTTTCAAGTAGCTTCTCTCACACCTACCTCTGTGCACAACAAAAAATATGCAGAAACCCCAAGCTAGGCATAATATGAGAGCTCTTTACATCCTGTAAAACAACGGATGTGAAACAAAGGTTGGGGCCTGCAATGTCATCACCAGCAGAACAGCTTTGGTTTTTGTTTTACCTGGTTTATCAATTCCAAAATCACATGCTCAAAAAAAAAAAAAAAAAAAACTGTTGAAAGGCGCTTTTCTGTTGCTCTGCATGCCTTTTTTCCTTCTGCTCGGCAACCTCCACACCTGCTGTTCTAACTACTAAAAATTGCCCTTTCTTTTGTTCTTGCAAGTATTTCTGCCTGCCTAAGAGGAGAGGACAGAGGATTCACTAGCATTTTTTCTTGGTCCTGTTGCCTTTTAACATTCAGAATTAAGTTCTTGTTAACAATTCAGTGTTCTTGGGGCTCCAAAATGTCGGGGCTTTAATTAGAATGTTTGCAGTAGCACAGACACACACTGCTCTTAAAGCCAGCTTTTTAATGTATTCTTTTAAGTGTAGAGCAGTGAAAAATGGCATTTTCTGCTTCAGTGAGAGGCTGGTGTGTTTAACAGGAATGAGGTAAAAGAACAGGTGAAAAGAAGTTACTCCCATCTTCCCACCATACAGTTTTTCTCTCCAACATTTGTTGGTTCAAGGCTCCCACATAGTTCCCTTTTTCCTTAGCTGGTGCAGTGGCAGCTCCTTATCCTGCTCTACTCTGCTTTAAGAACAGCCTTAATTTGTGACGTTACTGAGAAACATTTCAGTATATGAAATGTTTGAACATAACATTGCAGATGTTTTAAGGAGGAAGGTCGCTTCTTTCTCTGTTTACATCGATGGGTGTTTTTCATCATTATCTTTAATGAGAGGGTGGGCAAGATTTGACCAGAATGTTTCCTGGAATCCAGAGTTATTTGCCTCTTGAGGGAACAGTGATGGCTAGTTTCAGATTTCAAAAAGGAAAAAGTCCTACACTTTCAACAAATTCATACAAGAACCAACCCATCCTAGAAACACCAACACCACCACATGCATGGACACGGTAGATTAAGTGCAGAATTTTGCCAGTTCAGTGCAGGTGACTACCTTGGCCGTTTTATTTCTCATAAGCCTTGTTGCTGCAAGCAGTAAGGGTATATCAACACTACTCTGTAGTATGAAGACAGCTGAGCTGGTTCTAGATGAACCAACATAAATACTTGGAAGCAACCTGTGTTCCTTCACAGGATAGACGAGTCTACGTGTAGGTCTGCACTAGGACAACTCTTGTGCTTTCAGTTCACATTTAGAACTGGCTTGCAGGACACTTTGAGATGTTTTCCTTAGGAAAGTTGGTATAATACTGCCAAAATAGTTGTAGTGCAAATCCATCTATGTCAGATAAGCTACACATTGTGTTGGCATAGTAAAATGATCCTCATGAGGGGAAAAAAATATATATTTTTGCTAGTTTAACCACAACTGGCAGCTTCTTCCTGCTAGCTGAGGTAAAATAGCACTGCTACATAAATCGGGGGTTGTACCCTTTCTTGACTTAGCTAACTGTGCCAGCAAAATTACCTGATTTTCTCATTGCAATGTGTCCTGGTTTTAAAATGTGTTAAATAGCATAGTGACATTTTTGAGTAGGAACACAAGTTATCATTTCAATGCTTGCTGGCCAGAAAAAACATGTTAGACCATTTCAGCAAGCACTAGCTCTGGTGCTGTAAGATAGGGCGTGCTTAAGGTAATAACTTTGGAAGGATTGATGCCTCGTGGTTAGTCAGAATTAAATTACAAATTGGTACCCATGCAGGGACTTGGGATGTTTAATTAGACTGTAAAGGAGTGGAGTAATAATTCATATTTGTAAAAGGAAACATCGTTTCTAAAGTTGATGGAAAGAGGAAAAAAGTATTCATGAGAATTTTGAATTCCTTTTAATTTGACCTGTTTAAATTAATCTTTTTTTTTTCTGAGTCCACTTTAGCTTTTGCCTAATTTACTCCTTGTGTTTTATCACTTTGGAGCAAAATACTTTTTGAAACAGTTAGAAGGTTAGAAACCAATCTGTTTAGATACAGATGATTAATGATGTTCAAGAATGTGAGAATGAAATAAAATTTAGATGTCAGCAGACTTCACAGGAAGGTTTATTTTTTCAGAAGAAGCCATTCTGAAAGGAAAATTTATCAAAAGTGTTCCTATGGAGGCTATAGGTAGTTCTTAATTTCTGTACTTATACAGCTGACAACATATGGGTGAAAACAGAAATTTACTCACACTTATTTTTCACTGGATGAATCATTGGTATGTTACTTTTTTTTCAAATGGATAATAAAAATACACTAGCTAGGTTTACTGCTGTGTTTATAGATACACATAGTCTCAGGTTTTAGCGCTATGCTGTAATACAGACATGAGTGATATTTATTAGGTTTGGGAGATTTTTAAAATGTGCCCATTATGAAGGTAAGATTAGAGGTTTTATAACTTCTTTTATTTTCAATAACATTTTTTAAATTGCATGGATAAACTGTTTCAAATAAACTAGTAGAACTTGCATTGTTAATTTAAGATTTGGAAATGGTAGTATTTTAAACTAAAAGTACATTTACTCTGGTTCTGTACTGAAAGTAGCTCAAAAACACAAGCTTAAGTTTCCCTAGAGAAAAGTTTTGCATTTGTTAAAAGCTGAGATAAGTTGATTAAAAATAGAGATTTGTAATCACTTTAAAATGAATGCTGTCCTGCTCTCGAGCTATCTTAGAAAATTATTACAAAACTATGTAAGTTTCCCTATCATTCCTGCCTCTTGGGAGACCAAAAGCATTTAAAATTTTAGAGTCAAAATTGAGTTGTTTCAAATTACTTTGTTCCCTGAATGGACTAGACTTGATAGTTTTATCTTACTAGATTTATTTATTAATTTGTTAATGAAACTTCAGTTCACACAGCTGGCTAATCTTAGAAGTTGGTTGCACAAAGTGCCTCAGGTGCCTTGTTTGACTCAGTAATCCAGGTATACATCTGAACTGAGTTTAGTCCATTAAAAATAAGGATTCTGGATGACTACAACAAATTTTTGTCAGCTGCCTACACTCATGCTGATACAGTACATGCAAATGAGCATATTTCAGTCTCTTGACAAAACTAAGTGGTGTTCTGAACACTAGGAAAGGTTGCAGCTCTTGGCTGCAGAAGGAATTTTGCTTATGAGAAGTGAGAAAGTTTCCACTAACTTATAGCTGAAGTTAGTTATCAGTGTCAGTAATTCATCACAAGTGCAACTGCTGTTTTTATAGCTGTCACCCCTAAGTAATTTGGGTGTTTTTCCCCAAAATGAGATCTAATATGTACAGTGAAGGGCCAGCAGGACAGATAACAACGCAACATTTTCTAACCTTCATGGGCAATAAATCCAGAAGATCAAATATTTACCCTACCAAATGCAAATATGTAATGAATTGTACCAAGAAATTGATTAGTTTGAAATAAAAATTAGTTTATTTGCCCTACAGCTACATTATAGTACTATCTTTAGTTTTGCTGTTTAGACAGTGCGGAATTTGGCTATGAATAAAGATTTTGTGCTATGTTACTGAAGTTTCTCATAAGTTAAATTTTGTGGTTAAAAGATCTGAAAGTACCACTGATTCTGTAAATTTAATTATCTTGTAATTAAGGAATCCGTTAACTTCTCTATCAGATTCTAATACAGAATATACTGCTTAGTCAGGCTAGGAACTGCTAAAATCCATTTCCAAGTTGCAGGCATATGCTGTGTTTCTCAGGACGTAGGTGTAGGGTAGGTCGCAGTGGCTGATTAAATGTGTTGGTGAGAAGGGAAAGGGTTAAAAGAGGCAGGAGATGAATGAACGCCCTTGAGAGTTGAGAGTTGTGGCATGATACAGGTTTCTTGGCCTTGTCCTGTTATTAACAGCTATAGGCTGCTTGAAGTTCATGAGATGGTCTTCAGGCTGTACTTAATAGCTTTATTTTTTGAGGACTCATGCATGTATCTTCGTAACTGTTTGGAGAATAGGTGGGGGAAATAATAAACATGGGGTGAAATAAAACAAAGTAGTTCATATTTTCAATTTTAAAATTATAAAATAAGGGAAGAATTTCATGAGCAAGTTACTGTGATATAAATTTGCTTGTCTTTAGCAACACTAAAACACTAACTGTAGAGACTCAAGCATGCTTAACTTCAGCATATATGTGGTAAGATTTTTTTTTTTTAAGGAAGAGGCATTGTGTCATGTTAATGCTGCACTATAATCCAGAAGGTTTTCTAACAGCAGTTCTTTTTGATAGGTTGTTGCAATCGTTTCAAGTAAGACAACTGTCAACTGAAAAACAGTATCTGTTTTTCAAAACATTTTTTGAGGTTACTGTAGTGTGAAACCATGTTTTTTTCATAATCAGGTTTTCTTTTATGGCACTTACATTGATGCCCTTGCAATAAGACTGTGGTTTCATTGTAGTAGCATTTATGAACTCATAGTAGATGCATTTTAAAACTATTTTAACGTAAGAAGCGAACAGAGCTGGACTAGAAGTTAGGTTTGGATCACAGCCTTCTCTTTTCTATCTAATTTTAAACAATGCTCTCAACCGTTGTGATTGTCTTGGCCACATTGTTTATCTCTTTACTGCTGCTGCAGTGCAACCGGTGTTGTCTGTTGCCTCCAGATGAGCAAAGGTTGAGAGGAGGCTATCCTCGTTCCCACAATGTAGGTAGCGCAGCAAAGCTAATATGTGTCCGAGATTAGCGAGTGTGTTTTCCAGGAGGAGACTGGGGAATAAGAGATTATGGAAATAGAAGATTTTCTAGGTGTCATTTAATCATAACTGTGAAAGGTGACCGTGTCCCAAGAGAATGGAGAAAGCGGAGGGAAACCCATAACTGCAGCTGCTGCTGTGGCGTGATTTCCCAGGGCCAGGTCAATGGTGCTCGCTGAGATTGGAAGGCGTGCTGGGCATCAGTGTGAAACGAGGGAGGGAGTCATCCTCAGTTATGTCATGCGTGGTGTGTTTTTACCTATATAGTTATGTCTGTATGTCAATGTACCTATCTTGGTATAACAGTGATATACCTATGTATATTTTGATTAACTATGAGAATTAGTAGAAGCTCCATGGTGCTCTGCATTGTTGTAATTCCGTAATTTTATTTACCTCAGAAGAGCTGGCTGCTATTGAGTTATTTATTAGGACCTTCTGGGCACTAGGAAAATACAAACAGTTGAAACTGTAACGACAGTGAACTTGCACAGACAACCTTGCCATAAAGTGTAGAGCCACATTTAAAAGGAGGTATAGCAAGTACATTTTTTTAAAGAAAGATTTTAAGAAGTGGAAGTTGTTAGCCTAAGAAAAGGCTGAGTGAAGATACGACAGCACTTTTTGTATGTATTAATTAAAGACTGATGCAAAGAGAGGTGTAAGCAATTTGTCTGTAGGTAAATCATTCTCCAGCTCCACTGGGGATAGGATGGGCTTGAATCACAGCACAGAAGCTGCAAGTTAGACACAGGAAAACCTTTCCAGCCACGAGGTTAGAGAAATGCTGGAAGGGAATTGCCTGAGAAGGCTATAAAACCCCTCGGGCGGTGGAGATTCTGTGAACTTATGCTAAGAATGCTTTAGGTGTAGGTAATCCTGTGACAGAAAGATGGATTAAATGATCTCTTGAATTGCCTTATTTTCTGTTACTCTGTACAGAGAGCTAACTTGTGAGGCAGTGCTGATGTATTTAATAAATTCTCTTGCTAGCTCCTTTTATTCTAATAACAAAAAATTCAAAATGTGCACTGTTTTTCAAACATCTCTTCTAAACATAGCTTTTCTTTTCCTTCAAAGTGAGGGGAAAATTATTTCTACATATAAATCTTGCCACACAAAATGGTTATTTGTCTTGGCAGCTTTTCTTTCCAATGATTCACTCATTCCCTTCAAGAAAAGACAGATAAAACTATAAGGATAACCAAAGCAATGTACGTAGCAGCAGAGTAAGTGCTAAAATGTCATGGTGTGCAAGTAAAAAGTAAAATCTGGTGTGATGATCTAATACATATATCTGATCCCTGCACCTAAAGTCCATGGTGTGAAGGGAGTTTAAAGGCAAACGAGTTCAATTTCTGCAGTGATGACATTAGAAGTTACGGTGCAATTGCAGGCTCTTCATCGACTGAAACAAAAAGCCACCCACCTGCTCTGTCCAATATTAATGTCTTTTCTCCTTTATCATAACTTTATAGCACCCTTCCTTTGAATGTTGCTCTCTTTGAATCATTCATTGTTGCATCTTCTGCAAGGGAAAGCAATATTCTTAACATAATCCTTATTCTGTGAAAAGATAGCAAAGCATTTAAAAAACATGAGTAAGGACCATTTCTTCTATTTTATAGTAGACATGTTGAAACAGAGAGTGAAAAAAAGCCTCTAAAACTGTGATTCCTCAACCATTTCTTTAATCTGCTTTATGATGTAGCTGCAGAGATACTTGTGATTGCTAGCAGAGGCGGGGAGGTGGTGTGAGGCTAGGAATCGCAAAGGATATGGAAAAAGATAAGTACTCTTCTTCCCTCCACAGTGACCACAAATAAGCTTAAAATGGTGCATTAAAAATTACAGTTGATGTATGCATTAGACTACCCTTCTAATCATTGATTTACAGAATGAGAAAGAAAACCTAATCTCTTAGCCTTCAGGCCCTCAGTTTACTATAAAAAAAAAAACAACAAAAACCAAACAACCCAACAAAAAAACCCAACCAAACAAAAAAGAAACTATAACAAAATCTACCTTTCCTCTTTCCTTCAAATGTAATTCTCTAATTTTAGAGTATCCTGTCAGTCTTGACTAATAATAATAATGAAAAATTATTCAGCTAGATCACTGCTAATTGCCATGTTTCTACCATCTCTGTTCCGTGGCCTAGCATTAGGAAACACTTTGTATGATCCAGACACTTTCTTTTAGCGTGCCACCTGTTCTCCTGTCCATCTCTTCCACCCAGCTGATTGAGCTCTAATAACTTGGAGACATCCTCATGATATTGCACTAAATATAACTGCTTTAGTCTGACAACAGCATGTAAAAACATTTTTTCAATATGGTCAAGTAGTGAATGGTTAGTTGTATCCCTGTCCTCCTAAAAATGGTCATTCTCAGTTTAATGAGTATAAGCAGTACTTATAAAATTGAGTGTTTCCCTATCATCACAAATATGTATATATGTGTACATCCACACAGATTCTGTCACTCTCCCGGCTCCCAGCCTTTGATGTGTGGCCCTAAAGTTCTAGTCTCTCGCTCTGATCTTCCCAGCTGGCACTTAATAAAATACAAGCATCACAAGACTTGGATTAAAATGCCAGTTTCATTGTTGCTAGTTCTATTGGACATAATTGAATAAATCTTCCCCTCCTTGAAAAGCTTCTGGATTTCTACATACAGGACTGATTAAAAAATTACCACCAGTAAGGCTGTATGTACTTCAATATAGCAGCAAGACTGAACTTTGCAAAAAATACCCATCTTCTTTCCACCCCCACACACCCCCACACCTCCCACCCCCCGACCCCCATCATTCTAACTGCCTGGTGAAATTACAAGAGATGTTTTACTTTACAGAAATGAATGTACAATGTAATTACTATCTTTAATCTACTTTCATCAACAACACTGAGAGAAATAAAATTTAGCATAAGCCCACAGTAGGAAGAATTAATTATATTAGTCTCCTTAATTATTTATTAATTGGATTCTATATTAACCATTCCATTAACTTTCTCTAGATCCACATCATGCTTACGAGCTTGTAGTGGCCTGGATTATCTCATTTACTTCCAAAAATGTTCTTACATTTCTTCGGGTCCTCTGAAAGCTGCCATAGTTGCCCAACAAACTGAAGAAAGGATATGTATGTCCCCCAGCCAACTCTTCTAAAATAAATGGATACAAATTATACAGAATTGCAAATATCAAATTACGAACCTTAGTATCAACTCATTAATGTCATTCTAAATTATTCTTGATACAGAAATATTTAATAGTCTTAGCTATACCAAACATCTGTGTCTTCCCAGATACACAACAGAAGTGCTTATTGATCTCTTTTTAATTAACTGTTACGAAAGCCAAGATTTCCCTCTAGTAATGAATCACTATCAGAATTCCTGCAGCTTTGGTTTACTCAGGAAAAAATCATACTCCTTTTATTCCCAATAATACTGGCAACAGCTTGTTCTTTGTATCTGTTTTTTTTTTGATTAAACTCCTACATTCTTAACCTCTGGCTTATATTCAGTAGTATTCTTTTTTATGCAGATCTAACTTTAAGTCTGCTTGTTGTTTTAATTATATTCCTCTGAAAAAAAAGCTGGCGGCTTTTTCAAACAGGATTGATGCTTGGAGAAATATTCTTAATTAGCATTCATAGTTTTCTGCACTTTTTCCTCCCTCATAGTATTATGTTTATGATTGTTTTCCCCTTGGAAGAACTGACAGTTTAAAGCTGCAAATGCAGTGGTTTGGATGTTACTTATGTTTGCAGGTAACAGTATTGTGATTTCTTGTAGAAAAATCACAATGATCTTTAGGTTTGCGATCTGTTGTTTTTCATATGCTAGGATGACTTCTTAGAGAATCTGCATATTTTTGTTAGTGAGAAATCTTTTGTCTCTAAACACTTTGTAGATAGCCCTGTGTCTCCCCTCCTGTGCCCACATAGGATACTCAGAATTCAGTTATTCATGATAATGATGATTATCTCTCCCCTTTTGTTATATGCAAGTGCAGTTGTCTTGGGATTTTTATTTTGATTCAGTACATTGTAGTAGATGCCTGTCAGTAAACTACCTAGTATTTATATGATACAACACTGATTTCATAAGCATTTGGCATCATGTTGTTCTTGAGCTGTCAGAAACAGTGTAATTTTTTACATAAACTGTCATTTTCCTTTCTTTTTTCCAAGTTACTCCTTTATACTAAAAACACTTATTTTAACAAACCAAGACTCCCCCTACCAGCTTTCAGTAGCACCGCCTAGGCTTTCTGGTTTGTAGCCCAAGCTCCCAGTGTTGTTGTACAAACCCATAAATTACATCTTTATTACTCCCTAATGTGAATGTCAGTTTAGGATGTTGAAGACCTTTACATCCAGCTTTAGTCTGCATTAGCAGGGACAGCAGGATAGGCTACCAGATGTTCGTTCCTGCTGATGTTGATAACAACACTTGAATTGGGACAGAGTCTCTGCTAGAGCTGTAGAATGTGCAGCTGGTGGCGTTGAATCAAAGGATATTAAGATGCGCTTGGATTCACCCAGTTGCGCGGCTGTTGTGCAAAAAACTGGGATAGCCTTTTTATGATGACTGCTGGCCAAACTGCATCACATCTCACCCTCATTTCTAGGAAAACAAGAAATAATAATCCCGTAAAATGCGCTTGATTCTAATGAAAAGACATTTTTTGAAATGTTTCCAACCATCTCAGTTGCTTGACCCACTTTCTGAACGACTGCACCCTCTAATGGGGTAAAACAGATTGACTTTCAAAGCAGCCAATTTATTTTTATATTATTTATATCCTTCTAGTCCTTATAGGGATAATACAACAGCCCATTCTTGTGACAGTAAAACAAGCACAGTTTTGCTGAATGTAGATTACAGGGGAGGTGTGAATATCCAATAAAGACTTTATATGATTCATCTCTACTCTGGGTTAATGAAAAGTATGTGAATAGCTGTATACACTCATGGTGAAGTAGGAAGGGAATTTTAACAAAATTGTAAAAATAGAGTTTATTTTCCTGGACTTAGAACTGAAATAACGTGATTATTTTTTTTCTTCTTGTGTGAAGCCATCTTATTTTACCAAAGGTTTGTGGGGAAGTAAAAGTTTGAACAATGACAGTGTAATGAAACAGGCACTTAATCATGATATTGCATCTTGCCAAACAGGTAATTCTCTAATGGACCAATGAAAGCCAACGATGACAAGTTGTGGTCAACAGTCCTTGAATGTGCTGATGGTTCTGCTTTCATTACTCTTATCAGCAGGTAACTTTTATACTTTGAATTACTCTTTACTGATCTGCGCCACGGGGAAAAAAATGCAAGTTAAAACTGGATTCCTACAAAATAAACAAGAACAAATGAATTATGAATTAAGTAATAAATAAAAAAAACCCCTCTTTGTGTTTACAAACTGGAAGCTGGAATTTGAAATGCAATTGAAAATTCAGTGTAAGAAGGAAAAGGTGGTGGGACACTGCCATGGTAAAGAAGGCTGAAAATTAAAAAAAACCCACAAAGCTACTATTTTGATGTGCTAGTTTTTCAGCTCATCTAAAAGACAAAAGCAAGCTCTACACCACCGTACAATCCAACCATTTTGCTAAATAACCATCTATTGGAAGTAGAGCAAGTCAGGTTCCAATGATGTGTAGTTGTACGTGCACTCAAGAGCATGTGATTGAACTTGGAACTTCAGTTATTTGTGAGATGAATACATGTTAGATACAGTGTAACTTGTCTTATGTATATATTTAAAAGAAAAATATATGACATCATGGTATGCAAATATTATGTTATTTTCCTGAATCTAAAGAGCTGACTGGACCAGGGAGTGGTTCCAGAGATTTTTCTCCTGATGGTTGGTAGATCTGCCCTAGATATTTGCTGCTAGCACATAGAAAGGATTGGTGCAGAAATCTGTCAGTTGTTAGATGGAGAATTAGTAAAATGCTATGATTATTAGTCGCATTTTTTCTCCAGGAGTTACTTACAACATTAGCATTTTCTGTAATTCAGAATGAATTTTTTTTAAAGTATTTTAAAAGGTTCTTAGTCCAGATAGATTTGATTCTATGAGTTTTTAACTCTCTTCGCTTTTATCCTTCATTCTTGAAGCACTTTTTAATCCAAAAAAATGTTTTTTTTTCCATCGCTGCTTCATATTCCCTTGTACTACATAATACCCTTAACCACCGTTCTTAATAGTTCACCAGGCATTATAGAGCTTGAAGTATCCTTTTGCTCCAGTAAGGGTGGTTACTACTCTGTCTGCGTAACTTCTGTAATATTCAGTGTTAGATTCTCATCAGTTAGTCAGGGGTGTGTTTTGTTGCCCACAGTCTCATTGCTTGTTTGCAAGTGTTGAAGCTGATTCTTGCTAATGATAGTTCATTATTCAGCTATAACTGACACAGTCCTTCTGCTAACAATATTACAGTATTACCACCTAGACTATGTTTCTGCCTAACCTTAAAACAGTTTTCCTTTAGAGTCCTTCCACTAATATCCCTATGTATGGCGCTGCATCCCTAGTTATGTAACTGCCCTCCTCCTATGCACTTGAATCGGGCAAAGGGGTTGTAGCAGCTTCTTTGTTGTTTTCCAAGTTAAAGTGATTTCAGGAAGCTATTTCCCTGGTGCAGGAATGAAGCAGATTATTCAAGAGGGTGTCAGTGAATGTATCCCAGTGATCAAACATCGCAAAACTTTTCCAGCTGCTCTATCTCTTCTGTTGATTTCCGTTACATTTTCATCCTTTTACCACTTGTTGTAGGGAACTTCTACTAGCTACTTCCTGAGATCCCACTTCTCCAACCATTTTCCTCAAGATGCTATAAATATTTGTGTTCAAGTTGAAGGGGACACTGTGATTACACCATGTGTGCAAATAGTAGTCACTGGTATATATACACACTTACTCCCTCAAACCCAGACATAAAGCCAGTGTTCTAATATGTTCTTCTCATAGAAGAAAAGTACCGCTTCTGAAGTACAGTGTTTTTATTTGAAATTAATTACATATAGGCTTTACTTTTTGCATAATTTATTAACATCACAAATTATTGTCTGTGTAAATGTGTGCCTTATCTTCTTGTTGCTCCTTGGCTATTAGTATTTTATTATCTGACATCCATTATTAGCATGTAGAGTACAGGCTTGATCTGAAATCATCACAAGCCTTTCATGCCAGTCTAACTCAGCTCCTTGGGGAATTTTACTACCGACATCTGAAGGAGTGGGTTTAGGTCATTGCTAACTCAAACACATTTTACAGGATGAAACTTCTTATTTTGCAGCCAGTGTGAATTTGATTTTTTCTTTTGTTCCAGACAGGTCAAATTCCATAAAGAAAAACTACTGGCTTTATGCAGTGAGAATGACAGGGGGGAAAAAAGGATGCTACTCTCACTGGAATAATACAAACATCTTTTTTAAACTGAGCTGAAATGGAAATTTAATGGCAAGACTCCTTTTGAGTTCCCTAGATTTACAGACTTCTGTTTGTAAAGTCATGTTTTACTTCCAAGTCATTGATGTACTAAGATTCACAATCTTAGTACTAAATTTTTAGAATCTGTACGCATGGTTGAAAGCTGCACTTAACAATTGGAAGCGTAACTTTCACTGGCTCCACAGGAGAAATGAAAGTAAGGGCACATGTAACAGGAAAGTTCCCAGAGCAGCTGTTCTCTGAGGCTGGTCTTCATTGTGTCAGAAAAGGAGAGAAGCAACGACAGTGGCAGTGGAGCAGAGATGTGGTCAGATACCAAGGTCATGGCTCAGAATGTGGATGAGGTTTGGCAGCTTTAGCTGTGTGGTTAGGAAGGAGATGCAGTTGTGGTTGCCTAACACAGGCACAATGCTCTCAGGGCAGGGACTAACAATGCTGAGAGGAAAGGGTTCAGCTCGGAGTAGGTAAGCTATGGCTCCATTTAAAAAAAGGATTAAATTGGATTAAGAATACTGAAACTTCAGACTGGTTTTATTTCAGTGCTATCAAGATCACAATGGCATGCACTTTTGGGGTTCATGAAGGCTTACTAGTTGTACTAGCAGCACAAGGAATGCATAATAAAGGCAGCAGCAGCGTGCAGTAGTGCCAGAACGCCATTTCTGACCACTAACTCTTAGATTTGCTTTGCAATAATATTGATACTTATATTCATTTAATGGAGTGAAACACATTTATGAAATCAGGGATGAGGGCAAGGCTTATATTTACAAGCAAAAAATGACAGATTATTTGGACATTACAGTATTTTTTCTTTAAAGTAGGAAATGAATGTCCACATAGCAAAATTTATCAGAGGATCTCGGATGATTGGCGTTGTGCTAAGTAAACTGCATACATGCGGATCTATATGGAAAGCTTGTAAAGACCAACCATTCTGAAGGCCTTGGGGCTTTAAAAATTTAGTAGCCAAATAAAAATTTTATTCAGCATTACACAGATCTGTAACCATGAACATATAGGGAAGTAACAGTTTGATCTACACTGTCTCTTTATTTTTTAAGTTAGGAGTAAATAAATTTAAGATGAGCTTATATCAGTCATTTGAAGCATGACAGACTATTCTCTCAAAATTAGTAGGAACAGAGATAGGAGCATCTGTATCACTTACCTGTTCAGTAATACTTTCAAAAATAGCATGAGAATTTGCACATGTGATTCCACTTAAGAAACAGCTGCCATCTTTGCAACATACAACTTAAAAGTATTGCACCTGAAAGATTCCTATCTGAAGTATTTCTGTGGAAGTAAGGCTCTTTAATCCTCAGGATTTAAGTGAAGTTATTTTCAGGAAAAGTGATTGAAAAAAAACCCCACTTTGTTTATTGGATCTCTGATTCTCTGAGAAGAAAAGACAGCAAGTAAAATTATACAGATTAAAAAAATCTTTATCAATTTATTGTACTGTTTACAAGGTCTGGCTGGGATGGGGTTAATTTTCTTCACAGCAGCCTGTATGATGCTGTCCTTTGGTGACCAGAATAGTGTAGGTAGCACACGGTATTTTAGCTGTTGCTGAACAGCCCTTACATAGGGTCAAGGCCACTCCTGTTTCTCAGTGTGCACCCCAGCGAGGAGGCCAGGGTGGGCGTGAGTCTGGCAAGGGACACGGCTGGCACAGCTGACCTGAACTGGCCAAAGTGATATTCCACACCACAGAACAGCATCCTCAGCAATAAAACTGGGGTTAGAGTTTATGCAAAAATTGCTCAGGGACTGGCTGGGCTTCCGTTTGCTAGTAGTGAGTGATTGCTTTAGCATCACTTGTGGGTTGGGTGTAGTTGTTGGTGTTGGGGTTTTTTCCTTATTCATTTATTGAATGGTCTTTATCTTGACCCATGAATTGTCATGCATTGCCCTTCTGATTCTCTTGCCCATCCCACTTGAGGCAGCGGGGGAGTGAGCAAGGGGCTGGGTGGTCATTAGCTGCCTACCAGGGGTAACCCACCACACAGTGACTACCAAATTCAGACTGTAATTCAGTCATCACATTATGGTCTTACTTGTGTATTTATTTTAATCAATGACACACATTTTACAATTTAAGGATTTGCTTGAAACTACATTTTATTACAGACATCACTCCTCCTCTGACCTGACGTTATCATCATTCTGCCTTCATTCTGTAGTCATCCTTCCCCCAGTTTTCATCCCCAAAGAAATGTGGGGTTTATTTTCCTTTTAAAATGAGCAAAGGACCCATCTAGGGATCAGAAGACACTTTTGCATGTCGTGTTAAGCAAACCACTTTGCAGTGATGAGCCAACTAAACTTCTTAGGGTCCTGTAGCCCTCTAGTACATTCTCACAGTGCAGTGCCTCTATCAGAGCACTGGATGATTGCAGAAAATGGAAGTATTTGGTTGCTTATGAAACATAAAGAACTAGTTTTAGTTCTTATAACACCCACTAGATGTATAAACAAGTCAGGCATAATCTTACGGGGCTGTTGGTTGCTTGTGGTGGCTTAACACAGGTGTAATTCACCTAAGCTAAGTTGTAGTAATAACATACGAAAAAAATTGGCTATACTATTATTTGCAAAGCTGGTTCTAGCAATAAATATCTTCCATTAAACTGTCCCAAACTTGAAACTACCATCTATACTGGAGGCTTCAAAAATTACTAATGTGTAAGTAGTTTAATAATGTAACTTTTAAAAGAAAAAATAAGTTAATATTCTTTAGCCATAAAAGGCATTCATTTTACCTGCATTTTGAAAAAAGGATGATTCTGTTGATAATGCATGATAAACAAAATTTGTGTTGCACTCCGAGGCTTTGCAGGTATCAAAGAAGAAAATTTTGTTTCCTAGGAGCAGCTGATATAATCAAAGTGCAGATATTCCAACTAAGAAAGAATAAGTCAAGATAGCTACAAAGTGAGAACTGTCAAACTGTTCAGGTTCTGATCAATTATATTTTCTCTATGGCTACAACTGAAGTAGTACATACATTAAGCCATCTATTTCAGATGAGAAATCTGTAGGTTCGGTGGAAATTTTCCTTCAGTTGGATAGGGAGAATGATGGACAAGGTGGGGAGAAAAAACCCAGACACATATGTTCAGGACATAAGCAGTCCCTGAAGGAGAGGAATGGGAAGACATTTTTCTTACTAGAGAGTTTATTGCACAGCTTTTTCGATACAGCGCGTATGTGTCTTCCTTTGAAGCATCTGAAGCTGGACATTTATCAGAGAAGGGTTAGATAAGTGCTCTTCTGCTGGATACTGTAATCAAAGACACTGTGGATAAGCATCACTATTGGAAGTGCAGCGCTACACTATGAAGGCTACCCCTTCACTTGCATTTATTTGGACCAATCATAAGACTTACTTTCTGTTTGTTGACATCAGGCATAGACTCACTTTTTTTCCTAGTAATGACGACTAGTGGAACTACACGCATTGTAATACATGTAATGCACCCTTGCAAGCAGGTACCAAACATGTACAAAACACTTGGGAACCTTTATAGATGCCCAACCACAGGCATCTCATGTGATTTGACTTGCCTTGGATCATCCACGCGTGCAGTGGATCTACAAGAGACCTGCTTCTCCTCCACTGAAAGCTGGAGACTAGACAGAACAGCCTAGGCAAATCTTAGCTGACACTGAAAAACAGTGTTCAAGTAACTCAGTCGAGCTCCTGTTCTTATTAGAAATCAAATACTTAGTTAAAAGTTCTGTTTAATTTATGGATTTCTCCCATGCCACACGTTACTTCCATTATTTTCTAGAGTTCAGTTTTCCAAAACCAAATGGTATGTAGTTAGAACTGATGTGATGATGGGACAGAGGGCAACCTCAGCAAGTTTCCTGTTGCTGTAGAAGTGGGAAGAGTGGATGATATGCCATAGGGCTGTGCTGCTATCCAGAGGGAACTGGACAGGCTGGAGAAATGGGCTGACAGGAACCCCATGAAGTTCAACAAGGTGAAGTGCGAAGTCCTGTGTGGTGCTGCCAGCAGGCTGAGGGAGATGATCCTTCCCCTCTACTGAGCACTGGTGAGGCCACACCTGGAGTGCTGTGTCCATTTCTGGGGCTTCCCAGTACAAGCGAGAAATGGAACTACTGGAGCAAGTTCAGCAAAGGGCCACTGGATTATTAATGTGGCTGGAGCATCTCTCATATGCAGAAAGGCTGAGAGAGCTGGGACTGTTCTAGTCAAAGGAAGAGAAGGCTCAGGGGAATTTATTGATGTATATAAGTACCTGAAGGGGAGGATGTAAAGAAGACTGAGCCAGGCTCTTTTGGGTGGTATCCAGTGACAGGACCAGAGGCAAAGGACACAAACTGAAAGAAAGCAGTTTCTCTCTGAACGTCAAGAAAACATTTTTTCATTGTGGGAGTGACTGAGCACTGCCACAGGTTGCCTGGGGAGGTTCTAGAGTCTCCATCCTTTGAGATGTTCAAAGGACATGGTTCTGGGCAGCAGGCTGTAGGTGGAACTGCTTGAGCAGAGGGCTTGGACCAGATGACCTCCAGACATCCCTTCCAACTGCAATCCTTGAATTTTTTCAAAATTTAATCAATAATGGAACACTTTCATTATTGCTATTAATTCCTAATTAAGGGGGAGTTCAGGGGAAGTAAGTGCTTGTTCAAACAGATATACTTTCATGCAATTACATGCTTTGTGGATTTTGCAATGAAATTTGAGCATGTAGATTTGTTGCAACAGTTACAGAGGGTTTTGCAAACCTAGGGCTAGAGACAGAATTTCTTTGCTGATTATAGCATCCTCAGATTTGCAACACAGGTTTTTCCAGACAGGGCAGAGTACCAAACTGAAGAGAACAGGTATGTAATTAGTTTTCTCAATATCTGTGTTCCTTTAGAAGTAGCATTCTTCTCACATTTTCAGTTCCTAACTGAATTAATCTACAAAAGGATTTTCTTTTTTGTTAAAGTAATGATGACAGGTATGTGTGTGTGCACGTGCCAGTGTGTGTGTATATATATAAAAATGTAAGCTGTTCAGAGTGGGTTTCCTTCACTCTGAGAGCAGTACAAACCTTGTTTTCTCTTGTTTAGTACTCTGTTTTTGTTCTAGGCTCCCTCTATACACACAAATAAAGAAGTAATCTCCACTGTCACAACCCTTAAAATGTCACTAGACCTACAGAAAGAGAGTGAGAGATTCTTGAAAACAATATATTTTACAAAATTGAGAAACAGAAGTGTTAGGAACAGGCTTTTTTAAGCAACATCGAATGAAATGAGGATTAGATGAATAAGGTGCACAGATGCAATTATAGATCAACAGGATCTGTGTGCAGAGAGTTACAATACTGTTAAGGTAAATCCATGCAAGTATCCGTAACCTCTTGTACTGGTAAACTGATACAAAAATCATATACCAAGTTACAAAGGTTAATATTGTATAAAGTGAATATCCTTTATTAATTGGTGTAACCTTATGAAGTACAGCTACCCACAACATTGCTGTGCCTCTGTTCTTTAATCAGAGTAAAAACTTTTCACTGCTAAGAGTATTCGGACTCTTGACATCTACATTTCCTTATGTAGATAAGAAAAGTAAGTTTTCCTTGAAGTGTAAGGCCTTTGGGGGGGTCTGTACAGGACATGTAATCTTAAATGATGTTGTAAGGCCTACCATAACACAAACTATACATCAGTTAAAATGTCGGCAGTATGTGGAATCTCCTATTGTCTCTTAACAAGATTTTTCAAATCAACCAGGAAGTCACGTGTGGCTGCTTACGAACACGCTGGCAGGGATTTATCCCCTGCCCCTCGGCACGGCTGGCTGGCGCAGGGAAACTAAGACGATTGCACAGCTCCCAGCTCAGAGCTGTTTGCAACCAGCAGGCTTAGGGCACGGTCAGAGCTTGCATCTGCCCACGGTCTTACCATGTAGGTGTAACGCCACTGTACCTCTCACCACACAACAATCGGCGTCAAGTCAGCATTCAAAGGGTATGTGTGGAGAGCATTTCTTTTTTTCTTTTTTTTTTTTTTTTCCCCCAGAAAAAGTGTTGGTGAAAAAATGTTCTCAGAGACATAATAAACACTTTACCTAAGAATTTAATAAAAGAGAAATGTGAAAACTCCCAGGAATAGCTGTATTTCTATTAATTCTATCTGTTTGCAAATTCAGAGTTGTTCAGATCTGTTGTAGTGTTTTGTAATTACTATTTCTGGCAGAATAATCTGTATCAAAGTGTGACCTTTACAGTAGAGAAGATATTTCGTGTCAAGAACAGTGACTGTAAATCAAGTGATATCAAACTTTTATTGCGGTTTTTACATAGACTTTTTGTTTTTCTGAAGTCATCCCAGGAGAATCAAACATTAACATTGTTGGGTGTTTATAGATATACATATATTTAGAACAGCGGTATGATAACATTTCCCTGAATATTTTTGTGCTTCTTGGCATGGAGGGCATTTCTTCTCTTCCCTTAAAAGAAATAATAGTAATCAGAAACATAGTAACAATAAATGTCAAGATACAACAAGATGCTAAATATTGTAATCTTTTAGTACTAGATGTTATGATGCTGAAAGTTCTGAATTTTTAAGGTTTTTCAGAAATCAAACAATTGTTTAAGCTTAACTAGTGAAAAATTATAATTCATAAATTACAGATAACACAAGTGACTCACAAAGCCAATATTGTTCTTTGTTTTACAGTGTTGTCTGCACATTTTCGGGTCTGCGAGCCATATACAGACTACAAAGGTCGCTACCACTTTGGTTTTCACTGCCCCCGTCTTTCTGACAATAAATCTTACATCTTTTGCTGTCACCATAACAACACAGTGTTTAAATACTGCTGCAATGAGACAGAATTTCAGACTGTTATGCAGATGAACTTAACAGGCAATGCAGATGGATATATGCATAAGTAAGTAAATGAGTTTTAAAGTACTCTTCACCAAACTGTGCCTGCTCTAATAACATATTCTGAGGTGTAGTTAATGATGGAAGCAATTAGAATAATTGCACATACAGGAAAACATTACTAAATGTTTTTTGCTGTTAGAACTCCTAAAAGAAAGGATATTTTAGCTTTGCTTTCTTTGCTTTGACATGGGCTATAAACATTGCTAGAAGAGAATTTATGTAAAAGTTGCATATAAATGTATCAAATATAAAGTTACATATAAAAATTACAAAAGTCCTCTCCCCTGACCCCAATCTGATCCAAACTATGTTTAAATGTGTATCAGTAAAAATAAACCCCAAAGCTGTTTATAGGGGAGGGAGGGAGGGAGTTGACATTTTCCATATCAACCCAAATGCACTATTTTGAATCTTTGATGTTTTGAATATAAATGTCTTGTAATCACTAACCTTGGGGATAGAATGTATTTCCTTATACCAACATTGTGTGGTCTCCTTGCATGTTACCTGGGGCCTGCCCTCTAAGATAAAGGTCTGTAACTATTTTCCTGAAGAATCAGTAAGTAGCAAGTAGATCTTTTTTACTGATGTTTATAACAAATTCTTCACTTGTCATCTGACTTCTGTTTGGAATCTGATATTTTGGCCACACTAATCTGCTGCGATTTCTTTTGGTGCAGAGGGCAACTTTCAGTTGATGCAAATCCCCCAAGGTCAAATTCTGATCTAGCTGCCATTTTATTTTGGTATCCAGCCCTTCCAGGGCAAGGAAAGGACAGATTGAGGACAAAAGTAATTCCATTCTATAGATTTTTGTTTACATCAGGGATTTTAGTATTTTTTTCTGAAGTGCAAACTTTAGTCAATGTGTCATCATTCATTCCTATAGAAGCAGGTGCAAGGCTGCTAGGAGGCTATGGTGCTGGAATACTGATGTCTGCTCTTTTAACTTATGGTGTGCAGCTGCAGCCAGCAGCAGCCAGCTCATGGAGTCAGCAAACTGTCGTCTTCCTTAACAACCTCTTCTCATACAGCTCTGCCTGGAGAAGTTGGAATCTGGCATAGATGCAGAGGTTGCATACTCTAACTTTACAGGTGTTAAGGTGACAATCACCTACTATAAAAGAAGACCGCGTACTTGTAGTGTAATAGAAAGATAAAAATAGAATCTACCCATATAAGATACCTTTAAATCAATGTGGGTCTATACCGTCTTATTACTGTATGCGTGGCTATGTCCTTGAGGTGAAATTTCCTTGCCTTGGCCTTGTAGTACATCTAGGAACATCATGAGAACATATCACACAGAATGCTAGGGAGACACTTCAAGTCTAACAGGCCCATTATAGACCATCCATTTTTCTCCACCTCTTGTGCAGCCTGGACAGTCTAGAAGCTGGTAGCACCCTCACCTGGGACTGCCCAACGCTGCCAAGGTATATGCCTTGAGGCAACCTGGTGGAGTTTATACCACTGTATGCCACAGTGCCCCTATGCAATGCATACTCTATATACACTCCATGGTAAAAGTAGGATCTGCTCCCCCTTTGTTTACTGGGATGGCCATGCTACCATGGCAACAATCGGATGCCAGACTTGAAGAGAGATCCTCACAAGACTCAGTACTGAAGGGCTGTGCATGCAGTTGCAGACAATGCCAAAAACTGCTTCACATTCTAGAGTGATGAAAAGAGAGTCTCAAGAATGGACTAGTGTGGCTATTGCCCCCACACTTTCCCAGTTCTTTGTCTTGCAGACAGCAAATTTGCTTTATTTCTTCCTTGCTTTTCTGTAAACCCTGCACTGTAAACACTGCTGAGCAACCAAGTCTGCCTAACAGGCAGCTTCATCACAGAGTTTGGGATGTTACTGGCCGATTGTAGTTCAGCCAAGTAGAAAACCAGTATTTCAGGCTTTTTCCAATATCTTAGTAGCTCCTCTGTGTAATCATGGGCAGAGCTTACTAAGGGAAGGCCCTTCTGTTTTTCACCAACAGCCTGAAATGGACAGGTAAATCAGCCACTTTCCAAAGCAGACATGCACAGAACAGGTACAGTCTGATTGCACAGTATGCCCTTGGATGTAGAACATTCCTCTGCCTCCTGCATTCTCTGTTTTCATGCCCACTCACATCTCGACATGTGCACAGACATGCACACACACCCACAGAAATATAGAGCTGTTCGTATTATAGAGCTGTTGTGTGTGAGCAGTTCCTCAATGGGAAAAAGGTAATTTGGTATTCTTATGAACTACAGTATTTAATGAAAATACATACAACATAGTGTAAGTATTACATTAGTTTTCATTTAGTAATCTTTAAAAGAAAAAAGTCACCTCGTTCAGCTGTGAAGGAGAAAGAGCTCTCTGTAGTCTTTGTTAGTAAGAGTCATGGTTGAGAACCATCTGCAGACTATTTACCATGTATGTCTTCAGTACAGACTTTTCTGTGGACATTAGCTATGTGGGGGTTTGTGTGTTGGGGTTTGTTTTTTTTTTTCCTTCTTTTTTAAATCTTTTGCAGTGGTATGTGAAATCATGCTAAATGAAATAAAAAGCTCCTGGAGGTGTAGCTTAGAGAAGTGCAATAGTGAAACTGGTATTGCCTTTTTGTAACTTCCGGAAACATCACTTCTGGTAAATCAGTTAGGGCCAGGAAAACAGACATTTCTATGTAAAGCTCCACCAATGCAGTAAGACAGAGGGAGAGAGATCTCCTCACCCTGAACTCAACTTCCTGATAATTATAGAATGCTGTGGAGGAGCAGAAAGAAATAAAGCCTAGATGCATACAATAAAAAAAAATTATAAAAAGCATCTTACTTAATACACTCTGACTTTATTTACCATATATGATGATTAACTTTATTTAGATTCTAATACAGCCTGGGTTCACTTTACAGTAACGAAGTCAGCTCTTTGTTTAGATCTAATTTCACACACCACTGAAAAAAATTCTGATGAAACCTATCATACTGTGACTGGGGAGATTCATATGGGATATGGGAATAGCAACAAACTGAAAAAAAGGATTATAGTTTTCAGGGAAGAGTGATTCAATATTATTTTTTTTGTTTATTTCAATGTTATTATTTGGTTTATTTTTCCCCTTAGCCATTCTTGCGATCATCAAAACACATTTCTTGTTTTATAATACAGTTGAGGGAAAAAATTAATGAAGTGACTTGAGACTTCTTTGTCATGGCATAGCTAAAAACACACATTTGTCCTCTACAGTAACACAATGTAACTATAGCCAGGTTTGTTTACCTTTTTCCATTATGATAACAAAGTATTTTTGTGGTTTTATAAGTGCAGAATACTGGGCTACTCTATCTTTGTGCTCATGCAGATTAATCAGTCTATAATATTTTTGAATGTGAACAATTCATTTAGTATTAAATATAGAAATACCAATGATGTCTAACAGACAAGAAAAGTTCTGTCATCCAAAGTATTTTTCCATAAAGCTTTGTCTAATAAGTTGTTTAACTATTCTTAAAAATAGTATTCATTTGAATCTAGTATTCATACTCTCTTAGAAATAGAAAATACATTTTCTATTATACATGTTGTGGTGGATTATCAGCAGTATACTATGCTAGGGGTCCTTAATCTGATACTGGAACAGTTTATGGCAGTCTGTAATGCATCCATGGTTTTCCTTCTCTCTTAGTCCAGTTTCTCAGGGTTGAATGGCTTTTGCATGACACACTACAATATCGCACCAAAAGCAACATGAAGATAGAATAACACTACCTTTTTCCATGTACCACGTCCCCTGCAGAGCTGGCATTTGCTTAAATATCTCCCAGAAAGTAATCTTTATAAGAAACAAAATAATAATATAAATCAATTCCCCTACCAACTACTGCAAAAAGACGTAATTTAGCTAGGAAGAGCTCTCGTAGGTACTACAGCAACAGATTCTACAGGAAAACACAGGATTGGGTGAAGAACTTGAGATAATAGTGAAAACAAAAAAGGGGAGGGAAAAATCACATTCGAAGTGTACATGCAAAAAACTGCACAGATTTCCTCACTGTTAGAAGTACCAAGGCATTTGCTAGGATGTAAGCTTGCATTTCCTTGGGGCAACGCTTAAAAAGTGTTACTACTGCAAGTAACAGCCCCGTTTAAAGGAAAATAGGGAAAGAAACAGTTTCCGTGGCCATCTGCCCACATTTAAAGTCTGCAGCTGTAGAATTCTGCTCACAATTGTTTTGATTTGTTGGGTTTTTTAAGCCTGAATTCCCAAATGAGTTATTTTCTGTTCATGTGCTGCACATAAAACCCAACAAACTCTTCTAAAAAATAATATAGCCTGGTGCTAACATGCTTGTCATCTGTCTCAAAAAGTTAATGAATTAGGTGGAAGTTATCACATGGGTAAGAATAATAATAAAAGAAGTTGTATTTTCATTTGTGTATAGGGATGTTAGAGAAATCTAAGCAGGATTCTGTAGATGGAATAGGATAAGATGGATGGTAAAAGTATTTTTTGTTCTCAGAGAGCCCAATCCAAGACTCCCATGAAGTCAGAGCAAATAATTCCAGTTATACAAATGGGCTCTGTATCAAGGCTATACCATATATACATCATATTTCCATAAAAGACCAAATATCTTAAAATAATGAGCTACTTAGCTTTTCAATATGTCCATGAATTACCCTGTTTCACAGACAAGCTAAAAGGAAATTGTCTTATAACTGTTACTCCAGATTTGGCTTCTGTCTCTGTCTGCCAGCAGCAGCAGGGGACTGGGCAACGTAGCTTTAGAAGCTATTTTCAGTGTTATATTGCTAAACCTGGTGCTGAACCTAAACAGAAACCTCCAAAATGACTGATCGGGAGAGGCAGGAGCACTAGCAGGGCAGGGCAAGCTTTCCAGCTGGGGAAGGGGAGAGGAAATACAACCATACCAAAACAACTTCTTGTATTTGATTGTCCCTGTGAAGGAGCAAAGCTCCATAATGTGAATCTCAGTAAATTTGGAACCTGTTCACACTTTATTTTTAATCGAAACAAAACTTCTACACAAAAGGGAAGGAACATCAGATTGCAAGGTGAAACTTTTTACAATAAAATAATTCAGTTCAATAAAATGAGAGCAAGTCCTAGGAGTTTTTTGATTCCCAGTTGTTTTCTGTGTCACTGGCCTTACTGTTACTCAGTGTAAGCAAGATTAAGATACCTGATTAATTTTTAGGCAAGTTTTAATTTTTACTATAATTAGTAGACATCAGCAAAATTAATATTTTCTACCATCTTAATAGTTTAAGAAAACATCAAAGTATGGCATTTCCTTCTGTGTACAAAACATACTACTTGGTAATTTTGAATGTCATTTTTCACAAGGCCCTTTTGATAGTGCTATTGTCCTACTGTCTGTTAATTAAAATAAAGCAGCCTTTCATTTTTGTACTTATGAGAAACATGCTGTTTAGAAGGTGCAGATAGAGAACTTGCATATGGCACAATTAATAAATTGTTGCTTTAAACCGTAACACTCAAAATAGCTCTAATTTTTGCTAACTGAAATTTTGATGGGTGAAACTAAATACCTAAAATACAAACAAATTCTTTTGAGTTAAATATAAGAAATGTTCCTGCCTCTCATATTGTTGCCAAAACAAAAATAACGTTTTCTAATATTTCCATTTTTAGTGTGGGTCAAATACAACTCACCTATTTGTGAAATACAACTCATATTTGTAAAATTGATCCTATAAGCATAAGTAATGAAGAAGAACAGGATTTGTTACAGTGGATTTCTTCCTGACTTCTCCAGCCTGAACTTCATTTTATTTATATTAGCAGGAAATAGAAGAGTTTATCCCAATAGGAATAAGTCCACTGAAAAGTCGAGTAGCACTGCTGAGAAGCCTGGATTAACCAGATCCTGTTACACTTTCAAGTGCCTGGACTGCAAAGATTTTAGTGCATTGCAAAGGTCTACCCACTGTTGCGTGAAGTTAGGCATGCATGTGTAAGTCTTTAGTGGAGGTGAAGACTCTTGAGTTAAGGGTTTTCAGAAGCACACTGTATTCTGTCTGCTTCCGATCCTCCTGGAAATTTACTGATTGATATATTTTTTTTTTTTTTTTTTTTAATCTTAGACTTGCATAATCCTAAAGTTACACAGGAAGGGACCCATTCACAGCTCTGATCTTCTTCCTGTTGCTTACAGTTATTTGCTGTGGAACTTCATTTAATCTAAGCATGTTATGTCTGCATAGTGGAAAAGCCATTCCTTGGAGAGGAGAATCAGTCTCACTAAGTACTGACGGGCAGCAACACAGAAATTAAAATTCTGATTTCTTACCAGATTTCTTGTTTCAAATCCTGATTTTAAAGTATAAAATGAAAGAGTCATACCAAAGTTTAAATGGAAGCACAAGTTCAAAGCAGAGACTTGAAATGTTTTAGATCCAAAAAGGCTTGGGACATGTTTTTTGAAATGTCAAAATACTTTTCTGGCTCACATCTATAATATGTCTTCTCAGCCTTTTTTCTTCTCACAGCACTTCTGTTTTGTTCAATGTTCTGGTAAAATACAGTTCCCTCAAAGTTTCTCTGAAAGAGACCATAGTTGAGTGTGTGTTCAATTTTATCCATATAAGTTCAGGTTCATGTGGGGGTGGGTTGCCCACCTATTTGATATAATTTTTCTCCAAGAAAGTCTTCCTAATGACGTTTTTTACTAGTATCCCCTCTGCTTGCTGTTGTTTTTATAGTCTCTGGTGTGCATACTTCCACATTAGCTCATAGGTCTAGATTAGCTTTCTTCATTGTATACCTTAACAATCTTATTCTTAACTCTTTCTTTTCCTCTCTGTTCTGGCCTCATCCTACCTACTGGCGCAGTTTCCAATCCAAACTACATTCACACCTGGCAATCATTTTTATTTTAATAATACCGCATCCCCAGTAGAGCTTTAGCATTTCTTCCCCTTTTTGATCTCCAAATTCTTGACCCCTTATACCTTTTCCTCTTTTCCCCCTCACCTTTCTTTTAATATCTTTAGTCACCTGTCATGGTTTTACAGCTCTTTTTTTTTGGCCTTTACATATATATACATGTTACAACTACACCAACATATACAAACAAATGTAGTATATATTTTCCTTCCTGTGGAATGCATTGATCTTGTCAATGTTTTTCCCTTCTAAATTTATTACCAGTGAACTAAGGGATCTTTAGCAGTTGCTTTTGAAAGCCTATACTTCTAGTAGTATCTTCTGTATCCAGCAGTAATTAATTCTTAAATTCAGAGCAAATTCAAGCACATTAAACACCTTTTAAGACAAGTGGTTTATAATGCATGTCAGCAGTGAATGTTTTCAATGGCATAATAATAATAATAATATAGTTTCAATAGAAGCAAAAATCTGTGTTTCAATAGACACTCCTCAGTCTCAATTATTACAGTGTATTTTCATATGGTTAACGGTCACTGTCATAAATGCCCTGTCACTTTCCATAGGGTGGCTGTCTGGGAGTAAGAATTTGCAGAATAAGACGCACAACCCATCAGCCATGTGCGTATTGGTGGTCTCACTTAAAACATTGAAGCTAACTGTACACCAGATTTCTGTGCTGATACAAATACACAGATGAGAGAGAGAGAAATTAAAATGCGTATAAGACACGGGGCCTTCATTTTTAAAACCTCCCATGTCATGCATATAGCAGTATTTAAACTGAAATAATAAATAATTTTTAGGGATACATGCTTTAGAACAAGATTTTTGTTTATCTCTCTATATATTATATTTATATAATTAATGAAACAAACAGCTTTGATAAACTAATGTGATGACCATTACTGATATAGGAGATAACTTTTGGGTTCCCTTTTTATCTTTCACAGCAACTACAGTGCACTGTTAGGAGTGTGGATCTATGGCTTTTTTGTGGTGATCTTGCTGATACTGGACCTTTTATATTACTCTTCAATGAACTATGATATTTGCAAATTTTACCTGGCACGGTGGGGAATCCAGGGAAAGTGGATGACACAGGGACAGAGCCGCTGGATTAACCCTGCTCAGGATCCAAGCCAAGTCCAGGCGCAGCCTCAGCCAGAGACACAGCCTCAAACTCAGCCACAGCCTCAAACATCACAGACAGTACATACTTTAAAAGGAGATGCTTTAAGTCCATCCCTGATGTCTTTTCAGGGTACATCTGCCTGGTAAGTAAGTTAAGTCATATTGTGATATATTTTTTGACTCTTGTTTTGTAGTGCAAAAAATCGCCTGTATTTGGAAGTGGCTGCAAATTCAGGCAGAACAGCACCATTTTGAGCACATAATTCTTTACATCATGAACTGTCTTACAGAATTACTGCTTAGGGGTGATTTCTTACTCTGGTATATACTAAGTCGTGTTTTAATACTGCGCTCAGAGAAACAGGTGTTGCCATTTTTCAGTTCTAAATAGTTTTGCTACTCTGTTGTACAAGTAAACTACAAATCTTTTTTGACATCAACCATTATAAAATTAATTTTAATCTGGTGTAAAAGACTAATTACTATGTGCATCTATCTGTTGGTCTGGGTTTAAAAGACTATAAATGACAACACTGAAATAACTTCAGTGCGAGATGTCAGAAATCCATACTATTTATGGCATGAGACACAGAAACAGGATAAAAACCAGGTTAGTTTTTTTATATGTATAGCCAAAAAAGCATAGCTTGATCTCATTTGACAGAGTGATGCAAGTAGGGTACTGTAAAGTTAAATGTTACAAAACCAAAAGAAAGCCCCCCAGTAAACCCAGACCAAATGGGAGACAGATATTTCAGGAGCAGGCAGAACACACAAACAAAGGATGAGAGCTGAATAAAACGATGCTCTGAATAAGGTGTCAAGAAAGGCAGGGACTTTTTTCTCAGCAAGAAAACATAAAGATTCGGAAAGTGGGACGAGAAGGGACAGGGTCACCATTGTGTTTTGGGAGTGTTCTAGAAGGCTGAGTGTTGAGTTCTGGCAAAATAAAGTGATCCAGTAATGAGTAGGGTGAAAAAGGTGACACCAGTTCCTGAAGCTGTAGAGCTTATAAAGCCACAACATTGACCTTGGTCTGAAATTTTGGGTAGCACTGTGTCGCAGGTGGGATGATGGTGGCAGTAGTCCTTTTATTTCCTAACTTGCCCTTTAATTTTAAGTGTGAATCCAGAGCAAATATGGTTGAAGATTTTTCATAATAGAAAAGGTAGTGATAGTGTTACCCAAGGACATAGGGATCAGGGAAAGAGGACATTGGTACTAGATGTATCCGCTGCAGGTCAGACGTAAGGACCATTCTAGCAGGCCTTGCCCAAGCAGAAGAGTCTAGCAGTGCTGCTTAAGATAAGAGACTTGTTCGTGCTTTAGTTGTAAGCACTCTTCTTTCCACCACTTCTTCCTCTTTTTTTGTTTCTTCTAATCCCTTCATCGTTTTTGCACATTGATTTCCCAATCTTGTCAGAATTTCCATACAGGTTAAGACCAACAATTGTAGTACAACAGTTATATTCTAGTTTAGTACATGTGTGTATATATAAAAAAAACATAATGACGATTACGTGGAAAAAAAAAACCAACCATGAAAAAAGTAAGAGCCTGGTTATACCACTTGGAAATTCTCCATACTATTACAAATTAAATGAAACTATTCAAAAATTCTTGAAGGATTCTTCGTCATTTTCCATTTCTTACCTTGTTGTTCTGTTTCTTTGCTTTTTTTGAAGCATTAAACGGGGAATGTATGTTAGGATCAGGTGAGCCATATCCCAAATGCTCCTTTTTCTGTGTTTGCAGGAGATGAGCATTGATAAAGTCACTCCAGTAACCCTCACCCCTTCCCTGGTGAACCGTCTGTCTGTGCTCCCCTCAGTTCCCATAAAATTGTTTCTTTTTTCCCTAATCCTTTCATTGTTCAATGGAAGAAATAGGTAGATGTTTCCTTAGCAAAACCATATTTATCCATTGTATTTCAGCATGTAGAACGCTACAAGAGATGCCATATTTTCAGACTTATAACCTGCAACTTTTGAAACTCTCAGCTCCTTAACTAAGTGCATAAATAGTCCGAGTTGGATACATAAAAAATACCAAGAAAAAGGTAGTAGACACTGGTGATCACAGGCAAGGTGTTTAGCATGCGAAGGAGGTTTTTGAGGAAACAGCTCCCTCAGAAAATGACAGGCTTGTGTACTACAGCAATTGTTAAGACAGTGGGGAGTAAGGGGAGGTTGCCTGGCTCTTTATTTCTCCATTAGATAATCTGCAGGTTATATACATGAAACTATGGTAATTTTGCCATATAGAAATCAAGCTTAGTTTCAGAGTCCGGTTCTGCTGCAGTCTATATTTGATGAACAACCTCAGTACTGTCTTCTCAAAATGTGCTATCAGTGAAGAAGTGCAGTGGGGTTACTGAATTTATATTTTCCATTGCTGGTTTTAAAATTGCCTAATCTATTAATATCTTTCTGTATTTTATACCTCAATTTCCATTATTCTAGATGATGACACCAACCTCTTAGATGCTTTGGTAACAGCAAGTTTCCAGTCTATGAAATCAAGTTTTCAGTTTGTGTTGGCATTTGTAATGTGACCTAAGCTTATCCTAGCTTTTCCCTCCCTAGAGAAAGTACGCGTTTCTCTTTAGCACCCCACAAACACCCTTATATATGTATAGGTGGTATACCATGAGAACAGTTCCTGTTTACAGGGGAGCCTTTTGAAAATACAAAATAGATCTTTTAATCCTGTCAGATATTCATGTATCCCAGGGCATAAAAACTTAAATACTGTTAAGAAAAAATTTCCAAAACAGTTTGCAAGTTTTCATGAGAACAGATAGTGTTGAAGTTGTTAGCTTCCTGTACTGCATTTATCCTAATACAGTCTAAAAGCATGCCCATTCTAGAACACACTATATGATGATAATAGGAGAGTGATTCTTGCATGTCAAGAACCCCAGCAATACCAAAGACTTCAGGTATCCTTATTGCAGAGAATTGACAGTGTAAGAAACTATTCCAAGAAAGATGGCAGAGTTAACCTATAGTTTCTAAAGCAGTTTGGGATCTTCCTCAATTAAAAAAAAAAAATAGCGTAAGTGCTTTTTATTTTATCTCCTTTCTTGTTGTACTTCAAATGCTGTGAATTGGCAATGAAACCAATGACCGAAACAGGTATGTCAGAGAGAAAAATCAAGCAAGTCCTAAGTACAGTGGGTAGAAACATCTTCAAGATGTTTAAACATTTTGTTGTAGCAGATCACTTTATTATTTACTTGAGACAGAGAGGACAATGTATAGCCATAATATTATTATAACTGCAGAAGTCTGGAATCCATTATACATGCTGCTGGCTTCTCTGCAGAGAGCTTGCGGTGTTGTGCAAGGGCAGGAAGGAAAATCATTAATCTCAGAAACATGGAGCCCAATTTAGAATAACATTGCTTCATCCTGTAGTGTATGGATTTTGTGGCCCAACTAATGTTGATTTCTTCTTTAGTATGGAAACCATCTGAGGGCTGTCCAAAGGCCTGTGTGGCCTGAAGGTCCTGGTGGATCTACCTTCCGCAACCCAAACACCATCACAGACTGCGAGTGAATGAGCTTAAATGGTCGTGGCTTGCCTCACGGTGGTCCCTCCAGGTCATGGCTGAGGTGCATGAGCTGGACCCTTCCACGCTCACTGGTTCATGTAAGAATCTGCAGTCTGGTTAGCCTGAGCAAGATTTTAACAACTGGAGATCAAACAGCAACAAGCAGCAGGCAAATCATTGTTACTTCTACTCAACAAAGTACAAGCCAGGGAGATGATAAAATGAAATACTGTAAGTTGAGGAATCAAAAACCTGACTACTGAAAAATATTGTCTCACAACCATGGGAATACTGTTAATTAATAATCACTAAAAAAGGTCAGACTAGCAAGGAAGATCACATAAGAGGAAGAGTGGGCCGGGAGAGCCTGGCAGGGTTTCTCCAAATTCTCCGTGGCTGTGCTGTGTTCCAGATGTGAGATGGGAACAGATGAACGTGATCTCTGCCTTGGTCTGGTGATGTTAAACTCCTCCCCACCTCCATCAAGGATGCAAATCACAGGGATTACTGTCCTGAAGTCTTAACTTTTGCCTCTCTATTCCCTGCCTTTCTGCACAACAGCAACAGAGGCAATGTCAGCTCTGTATGTGATCTTATATGTTATGCTACATGACTCACAGTTTCGGAAACCTGCTGGTTGTCCAGAATCAGGAACAGTATCAGCCCAGCAGGGTAAGCCCATGCTTATTTCCTTTGTGCAGTTGGAATGGGATAAACAAAGACAAGTCTATTTTACTTCCCCTCATTAGATGTTGCAATCTGCTTTTGCTGTGAATTCCTCAGAGTCACGTTGTCTTTCAGACAAGAGGTAGAATAGTTTTTAGCCTGCTGCTATTCGCCTGCTACTTGACAACTCATATAAAGCCTATAAAAATATTGGTAGGGTTTAGAAGCCAGCAGGTAACTGACTATGCCCACAGCAACTGTGCAAAAAGCAGAGGGAATAAATACTTTGCTATTGGCTAAAAAGGTTATGTGAAATTCCCTTTGATACCAAATTTTGAATCAGGGTACAGACTATCCCTAGAGTGAAATGTCCATATGCAGTAGGTCCTCTGCATCAGTCATTTCTAAGAGTTGCACGTGTGGCCTTGCCTGTGACACCTAGCTTCGGACATTGGCGCTGAAGTGGGTCACCTGGCAGTGTGAACACAGTCTGCCAAAAACATGAGGTGCTAGGGTGGTTGGGAGGGTTTTATGCAGTCTGCTCTTGATTACAAGATATTTATAGTAACAAAGTGAACAAAATCTGCCTCCTTTTACTTTAGGTAAAGTGTTTTGAAAATAAGAAAGACCTCAAATTTACATTTGCAAAATCGCTACATTAAAGAGGAATATGATGGTACTATTTTAAAGATGCAAAATTTTGCATCAAAGGGCAAAGCATAGTTTTTGTTTACAGCTTCCACCTAGACTTTTATATTATACTCTGACTAAATATGGCAAACCAGAACACCTATAGGTTTTTTTTAAAGATGGAAAGAAATAAAATTGGATACTCATATAATGCTTTTATGAAAGAACTGCCTGGGAATTAAAATCATCCAGAGAATTCTGGTAACAGATGTTAGGTATGTCAGGCAGCATCTACCATTATATGTGTGCCTCCATTCCCTTCAAAATATATTGGGTTAGAATAACAATATTGTTGAATATATTTTCTTCTAAATATTCTTGTCTATTTGCTAGGAACTGCATCACCGTAAAAACAGAAATTGCTTAAAAACAAAAGCACAGCTAAGGAAATCACTTTCTGCTCCTAGAAGAGCCAGATGCTAAAACTTGTTTTGCGCTGCACGTCCCTTCACCCACCTGGCATCCTGTTAGATATCAGGGCAGGAGACTTAACAGCACTAATAGGCAGTGGGCTTGCAACCAAACATCTCAAAATCTGCAGTGCTCCAAGTCTTACTTGCCTCAGTACTATATTTATGCAAATAAAGGGGGAGATGTAATTTTGATTTTTATCATTTGCATTTAAATAATTCATGATACGTAAGTTACTGAGTACTTGCTTTCTTCCTTATATTTAGGAATGCACTATTAGCATGTGAAGTTAAGCCAATATGCAAGGTTTCCACCTCAGTCTGACTATAGGCAATCTTTGTGTATATTGAGAGACACTGCATCTTTTGTCAATACATATGTAATACATATTGTTCATTTCATGCCACTTTCTCCTTTTCTGTTTGCTCTGTAAATTATAGACCTCATATTACAACATTTATTTCTCTACATCCTTGTTAACTGCAGATTCATTGGATATGGGCTGATTGATATTCCTTATTTTAGCTGTTTCTCAGCCTTTCCATCAAATAGGGACTGTCACATTCATCAGCTTCAGGAAAGGCTTTCTTTTAAATGGACTGCAGTGATTTAACTTAAATGTGGCAATGAAGTGGCAGAAAATAGCAATTCATACAAAAGCGAGTAGTTAAAAGGTTATCTGAAGACTATTGACAAATTAACTCTGCACACTGAGAAATGAAAGCTAGTAAAAATACTGGAAACCAGTTCTCAACATGTTCCATGTTGAAATTTTCTCATATATTTTGAGTAGAATTTTTTGTGGCAAGATTGTTGCCTCATCTACATTGTAACAAATCTGAAATAACACTACTGAAGTAGCAGATAGTAGCGTAAAAATCATGTTGAATCAGAAGACTCCAATTAAGCCTACAGTTGTACTACATAATGTCACAACACTATAGCATCACACACAGGATGAGCGTGATATCTCAAGTTTTACCAACCAATTCCATCTTCTCTGTTACAATAGAAACCACTTAATTTTAAAATACTCTGCAGTTTTTCAGTAGTTACAAAACTCCTACCCCTTACATCCTTTCAGGTGCCAGGTGCTCAATAGTAATTGTAATACCACATGTACATTTTCCATATTCTATATATGCGCTGAAAAATAAAATAGCAAGGTTATTCTAAAGCTCCTCACTCAGATTCTGAGGTATCACACAGAAACTTTAAATCAGCCCCAGCCACTTTGCAAGTACAGCCGAGCTTCATACCCACCTGCATTCATGCAGTCTGGCTATTTCTCTCAATAGCATGTCAAAGGGGTCCAGGCTGCCTGATTTCACTTTCACATTTGCATTTAGAAAGGTAAGTCAGGTGCTCACAATCACTCCTGAGTTAGATCTGTAAATACAGATGTAACTGAAAATCAGCCTAGTTGTCTCTGACATGCTTTTAAGAGTACCTGCATCTAAGGTAGCAAAGGCATGAAGCAGTGACTAGCTCCCATACCTCGTACTGACTTATGCAGTCTCAGCTGTATTAAGCTTTAACTGGTATGGATGAAAAGTCTTGTTACATTGATAAAATTCAACTAATTGCTTTTAGTTTTCCAGAGACTAAATAAGGCGGATGGACAAGCAAATGACAGGGAGAATAAACAGAATCAGCCAAAGATATTGCAAGTGGTAGAAGAAATAGAAGGGGAGGTGTTAAGGAGTGAGAGTTCATGATCTAAACAGGCAAGCCTTCCTGTGTTTCTGCAAAGTTGCAACAGGATTTTTAAGTAGGAGATTTAGCATAACTCAGAGTTCTGTACTGAAAGAAAGCACTTTTTTAAAAAAAAAGGAGAGAAAAAAGGAAAGAAAATGATGGTCAGAACAGTAGGCTATGCCCCAGAGAACTATTGAAACCATCTGCAGAACAACTATCTATGTACACTTGATACTTTTAACAGAAGTGAGAATGACAGGGGAAAAAAAAAAAATAATTCCCTGAAGTAAAATCCCATTGTTTTCAGTGTCTTGGAAAATCAGCTCCCAACAAGTATTTTAGATGGCAAGAAACAGATAAGTCCCTAACTCAAGGAGGAACAAGCAGGTAGTAAAGCTGAAAATCATGTACAGACTTATTTATTATTCTCAGAATTATTATTAAATAAAAAGCCATATGCAATAAATAATCCTTTTATGGGGTTGCAGGAGATCTTTTAGAGTATGCTAAAATTTCTACAAAAAACAATGACATACTATGGAATACCAGACAGGAATGAAATCATCAAAAGCGTGTGTGATAATGCTGAACGCATGACCATAAACAGTAACAATGTCAGACAGTTATTTCCAGTGACATCTGAGGTCAAGGATCTACCACATCATTACTTCCATTGTCACTGTTTGCTGATGAGATCATGACAAAGAAAACCACAGGAAGCAATTAGGCATTTCATCAGAAAAGTGATAAAACATGTTTGTATGACCTTAGTTTTATAATGATGTTTTACTGCATAGTTCAAGAAAAGGCCAGCAATTAGGCACAGTCAGTTTGTTCATCATTAGGAAGATATCACATATATATGGCTGTTTAACTCTCAAAAGCAAAATAGATCAAAAAGCATTGAAATGTGAGAAACATTAGAGTCATTTTACTGTTCATTAATTTATGAGAGGATGCTGATGTCAATCAGCAAACAATTTTCAAGCACTTAAAAGGTTTTGAAGAAGTTACATGATCAACACAGTCATAGATACATATACATGAATATCTACAACCAGAACTGTGGAGAAAACCTATTCACTGCAGAAAAAACATGCCTCTGAATAGACTTTTAAATCCACTGTAAAAAATTTCTTGGAAATGCTAAAGAGACAAAACCAGTTTAAGACATTAAATGTCAGCAATATGACAAATGTCACCGGAACACAATTAAAAATGTTGCTAATGTTAGTCCCATGTCAGATGATAACATGATCTCGAAACAGAGCAAGTGAGACACATTAAACATCAGAGAAATGAGTTTAATCGGCACAACACTGTGTAACCTCCACAGAGCAGCATCAAAGGAATAAATGGAGGAAACTGGGTGCCCATCATAAGATGCAGGAGGGTAAAAATAACTGTAAAAAGTGGTTCTATGTGAAATAAGCTACCTCACTTTGCTTCCTGATAGGGTAAACGAATCCTGGTGTTTGTATGTATTGGTAACCTTTACTTAGGCTCCAAAGAATCTCAGAAGTGGAACAATTGTGGAGACATAACCATTTACAGTAAGTCTTAAAAGTATTTGATGTGTTTGCACAGCAGATCACCTGGTGGAACAATGGCTGTTGTGCTCAAATCTAAAAGGGAACAAGGTCCAGCTACGATTTTTGTTTCTGAAGGATTGGTGCTCTAGTACATGGTTGAGTAGTTTCTGCACAAAGGAACCTTCCTGTTACAGGAATTGTGTGTATTAATTAGCTAATCATATTGCTGAGCTGAATTCTGTATTAGGGCAGTTCCTTGCCATCATTAGAATGTTCCGTCTCTGAGAGCTGACACATGCTACACAGGCTGCCTTCTTTCTGTTGAAAATCATTACTATCATGTAGCAGCCTGTGGAAAAGTAATTGCAGTGAGCTTCATCAAAGATTACAGTAAATTAATTAAACAGTCATTAACTATATTCTGCGTAGATTAGTGATACAGATTTTAATCAGTCACGCAGACGAGGGAGTCAAGCTATTTTCTATTGCATTCCCAACTTCTCATCTCTGAAAAGTGATGAGTCACAGGGAGCTGGTAAACTCAGCACTTTTCATCCTTCTTATTCCAACAGCTGATCTCCGGCAGTTTCATCTAGAAAGTTCTAAAGAAACTGATAGGAAAGAGTGAACTCGAGCTTGCTTTCCAATCACCAAAAACCTCCCAAAATTCTCTTATGCCACTGAAATTAACAACTGAAATCAACTAAGCACCTGCTTAATTTCCATTTAAAGAAAATTACATGAGGAGCTGGGAGTTTACTTTTTTTTTTGACTATTCGATGAAGCCTCTCAGAGGTCACAATAAAAATAGTGTCCAAATAAAAAAAAAACACTATGCATGAACAACTAAAAGAAGATAAAAATATGGATGCATGTTTGTGGATGTGTTAAAAATACAACCTAATAGTGATGCTATTGGAAAAAAAGATAATCTTGGTTCAGCATTTCCCTACTATTGCTCAGGTTCACTCTTACTGTCTTTTCCCTGAGAATACATAAAGCAAAAGTAAACTTACCTGAAGCAGTCCGACAACCATACTTTTAGAAAGTCCACAAGATGATGCTGGCTGTAAGGGACAGGTTTTGAAGGAGTTAGAGACAAATGAGACAACAAAAAAGAACTTGTTAAGCATTAGGGTAGTGACATGAGTAATACACACCACTTTAAGTCTTCCAGTGTTTGTTACATTAATAAATATCACTTGTGAGGGCAATCTCTTGCTCATTTTTTTTTTTTTTCATTTATTCTATTTAGATTAGTGCAAACATGGTCTACAATGTTTAAAAAACAGAGTTAGTAAAAATTAGCTGGGGGATTGGCTGGCATTTCCCTATCTTTCTTAAAGGCAGTTCTCATGACCACTGGGTATAGCTGGAGTTAGCACTGCTCCTATATACTATAGAAGTAAATGAGTACTTAATAGGTTGTGGTATATTTATCCACACAGCACTTAGGTGAGCTAGTCAAGTTTTGTTACTTCCATTTGACAGATGAGGCAGATAAGCTTATCTGGTTACTGAGGGCCACACCGAAAGTATTTGACAATTCTTCCATTATTGTAACTTCTGTAAAATTGTGTAGATTTTGTAATACTGTGAGAACAAGAAATTGCCCTCTGCCCCCTGTTTGACATTGCGGTTTCCAGAGGACTCTGGGAATTCTGGGATTCCAAGCAGTAATCCTGGGACTGTGGAGGCATGTTGAAGTCTGCAGGTTTGGGCTGTGACAGTTTGAGGTTCAACCTGATCTAGAGACGAACATATGCAAACACTGAGTCTTCTAGTTGGGTTTTGTACCTTATGTGACATTTTATGAGGAGACCATGCAGATGCACATGAGTAGATTTGCTCACACAGTGCAGCATGTAATCTAGGGCTTTGGCAAGGTTCTAGTAGACTGTCTAAGAGATGATGAAGAGGTAATTAAAGGATCCACAGACTTTTGGCACAGCACCTAGTTTCTACATACTCTCCCATAGTTCCATAAAAATTTGCCAATGCATTACAAAGACGAAATATGCAACAGGCTGTAATATAGCTCTTAAAGACTGATTATACCATGCTTTGCTTGATGTCTAAAACTTAGCTCACCTACCTGGGACAACAGAGTTCGTGCTTCACAACACGAAGATTGCACATTTTATGTAGTAGGAACACAGACATAAGGCTCAGGTAATGGCACAACTTACTTTCTACTGTTCTGTTGCAGGCATTGCTGATACAGAGTATCTTGGAACCATTTGAAATAATACAATGGGTAATTATGCACCATCAGATTCCTGTAGAGTATGACGGCTAAGCAAGCTAACGAAATTCTTGAGTATATGAAAAGGAGAAGTAGGGAGCTGCTATCTCACTAGCAGTGGTGGGACTGTTTCTCTACATCACCATCACTAGGGCCTGTAGCAGAAAAAATCGCAATGGCAGATGGGAAAGCATTCAGAAAGAGCTGTGGAGCTTATCTGACTTTTGGAAAAGTCTGTCAAACTGCAAGAAGTTTAAGAAGCTCAAAGGTGAAAGAACATTATAAGACAGTTTGATTCCAGTCTGTAAATTCCTCATGGCAAGGAGATTTCAAATAATAGAAGACTGTAGCAAACAGACAGAAAAAGATCCAATACCTGGAATATCAATTTATACAAATCCTGACTGGCAATGAAGAGCAGGATTAACCTCAGTCAATTTAGCCATCCAGTCGAGCATCTGTTATTTAGTTATTTAGGCATCCTCATTAGCGCACTGAGAGGAATTTCCAGGGGTCTATTCATCCCACCTCTCTTAGGATGGATTGAATCACTTGGAAGCTTCTTTTCATTGATTTTTTGACATTATGCTGGAAGATGAGCTTATACAAGTCACTAACATCTAACTAGCTGTAGTCTGACATTGGGATTCATCTCACCTAAGTGTGCATTTCTTTTCAAAGTTGGCAATTCACCAAAGAAATGTTTTGAGATGCAGCAAAATACCTGTTACTTGTGATTTTAGAACTGGCAAGGGGCCTTGTGGAATATAAGCAAGTCACTGGATGGGAAGCCAGGTCTGCACAGGAGGCCAAACTGAGGACCCAAAGGAGAATGGCTCTTTAAAATCTGATTTATCTGGGGAATGTGTGAGGCTGTGTTCCCAGAAGACTGACACCAACATCCATTTTTACAGAAACATAGAACCATTTAGGTTGGAAAAAGCCCATAAGATCATTTGAGTCCAACTGCAAACAACACTGTCAAGTCCACCACTAAACCATGTCCCTGAGTGCCACATCTACACGTCTTTTAAATACTTCCAGGGATGGTGACTCAACCACTTCCCTAGGCAGCCTGTTCCAATGTCTGACACCCCATTCAGTGAAGAAATTTTTCCTAATACCCAATCTAAACCTCCTCTGGTACAACTTGAGGCCACTTGCCTTCGTCCTATCACTTGTTACTTGGGATATAAGGGACTGACACCCACCTTGCTACAACCTCCTTTCAGGTAGTTGTAGAGAGCAATAAGGTCTCCCCTGAGTCTCCTTTTCTCCAGATTAAACAGCCCCTGTTCACTCAGCCGCTCCTCATAGGACTTTTTCTCCAGACCCTTCACCAACTTCACTGCCCGTCTCTGGACACGCTCCAGCATCTCAGTGTCTTTCAGCGAGGGACCCAGAACTGAACACAGGATTTGAGGTGCAGCCTCACCAGTGCCCAGTACAGGGGGGAGATCACTCCCCTTTTCCTGCTGGCCATGCTGTTCCAGATACAAGCCAGGATGCTGTTTGGCCTTCTTGGCCACCTGGGCACACAGCTAGCTCATGTTCAGCTGGCTGTTGGTGGGCACCCCCAGGTTCTTTTCTGCCAGACAGCTTTGCAGCCACTCATCCCCAAGCCTGTAGCAGTGTTGCACGGGGTTGTTATGACCGAAGCATTCCATTTTCCTAGCATCACATTCTCATCAGATTTACAGAGCAGTCAGAAAACACAGGCCAACAGCTGCACATCAAAAATCACACAATGCTTTGTCCAATTGTTTCATCTTCTACCATTAGGGAACACAGGGGACAAACGTGGCCTTCTTCCTCCCCACCTCTTCCCAGAAATGCCTGGTTATGCAGCTGGTGCATAATAGCTGCTGATGCCAGCGGGACTGTGCGGTGACTGCATAATCACACCAAAGAATGGAAATCTCCGGGCAAAGGCTCATCTCGGAACCACCAGCCAAATCTTCGTCTCTCACATTCTGTGGGCACAGAAAGCCAGTGGTGGTAGCGGAGCTGAAGAGGTGAAGATCATTTTTGTGTGTAAGTGACTGGCTTCCAGTTCTTTGTTTGGATGCTGTAAGATTATAGTGGTCAGAAGAACATTGACACAGCACAGCAGGTTTCTCTGTTACAGTGCAGTGCATGTGATAGCTGTTGAATTATTCATCCTGAATTACTACAGTCTTTCTGCCTCTCATCTAATATTAAGGTGCACACCTGAAAACCGCAGTCATCACTGGGCAACTGCAAGAAGCCTAAATGTCTGTCATGAAAAAATGAGTATACAATAGATCCACAACACAAAACGTGCACACACATCCAAACAAGTGAGTAAATAATGATGAATAACATAGAAGAAACAGAGAATAACCCACCAGCTGGCAGTCATAACTGTTCAAAAATTTCCATGCTTCATAAATTATCATTCAAACCAAGCCATACCAAGTAGAATACCTCAGCCCAATGACACAAAGCAAGCACTGTTTTTCTTTCTCTGCGACTCAAGAATGCTGCTCAGCAGGGGTCATACACTGTCATTGATCCATGCACAAAGATCCTGTTGCAGCCAAATGATGCTTTACGCCCTGGCAGACCAATATCTAGATGCAGCTGTGAGACAGTTTAAAAATAATAAACCAGTCAGAATTCTGCCCCTGGCATCAAAACATGTTTCTTTGTAAAGCTGGCAATACAGTTCAGGTAACTTCAAAAGAGAAACTTTTCTTACCTCTTGGGTTCTGCTAAAATTGTCCAGGGTCCTTGGCCTCTTTTCTTTCCACATCTCAACACACCTCAGCTTCTCCTATGGCTTTTTACATGGGAAAGGCAGAGACGTTAGGAGGAAGAGAGATTTCTGCATAAAACTGTCTTTATAACATGTCTTCCAGGATGCGGTGCTGTTTCCATTGATGGCATTGCAGGTGTTACCCTCTGCTCCTGACTGCAAATAAACAAAGTTAAAAATTATTTGTTGCTTGGATGGTTATGTGCGAAGAAACATTCCCTGGATCTACAACAGGAAGCCAAACAGTAGCCAGATTAATTTGCAAGAGCTTTACTCCTGTTTTTTTAATTGTTGATAATTTTCTTAATGTTAAAAAGCGGTTCCATGATCTTTTTTGAGGTGTCTGCAGAAATTTATTTTTTTAAAAATATAGTTTTAGATTTTATACTGCTAGAAAAGCCACACAAGTGCAGCTGAGGGGAAAAAAAGCCATGCACAGAAAGAACAGTTACAGGAAACACAATGACTGTTTCATCCTACATTGAAATCTGGCTCTTGTAGCAATTACATATTTTTTCTTAAGCTCTGACTCAGAAGTCTAGTGCTCTTAATACTAAAAAGTGAAAGTAGAAAATGAGGCTCTTTGGTAAAAGAAATAACGACTTCAAGCACTACATTTTTTTTCCATATGCCATTAGTATGGATTTTATTTCCAGAAATGAAATAATTTCCTGTATTGTATGAAGGTAAATAAAAAAGCTGATTTAACTGGAAGTAAATATACAGCTCTGGGCTAAACCACAGGTTTGGGGATCAAATTCAAGTGCAGAAACAGATTCCTCCCTCTTAAATAGACCATTCTGCAGCTGGAGCAGGTTCAGCCTCTGGCGAGGCTAAGGGAAGCAGCACACGCATCTTGTTGCACCTCTTCTAGAGGAAGCAGCAGTTATGGAAGTTTTTTAATGCACAGGAGAGAAAAATGGGAACAGGAGAAAGAGCTGGGAGTAACTTCTTAACTCAAACAAAATGCAGAGGCTAGGTGGGGACTGAGGAGCAATTCCGGTGTCCAGAGGGGTCACCGCTTACCTTGCTGCCGGGCGGCTGTTGGATATGAGCACAGGAACTGGCCACCTTCCTCTTCAGGGCCACTGCTCTGCCCCCTCTGCCCCTGTAGCACCCACCATGATACCAGAGGGACGAAGACCGTGGAGTATTTCATAATGTTTTTAGGAATTGTGGGTGATCCAGCTGGGATCCAGTTCAAGCACTATTTTAATCTGATCTCCTTTGGAAACCAGCTTGCCTCCTTCTTTCAAATGGAATCTAGAAAAATTTCTTCTCCTGTTTCTAACATAAAACTCCTGAAATTTTGGTGGCTTTCAGTTTTATTGATTTCCATGGGCCTTCAAAAAAGTCAGCCCATTGAAGCTCTGCAAATGGTACCAAAACACCCAAATCTAATTTTTGTGTAGCCCCTTTCCCCCTTTTCAGCATGTTTCAACAGTCAATTTCCATTTTTTTTATCAGCCAGTTTTTTATCCTTTATTGGACTTGAGGACATGCTAGGCAGCAATTTTAATAGATTGAATCTTGCTGGTGCCAGGGTGGCAAAGAGCACTAGGACAAAAAGAGATAATAAAAGGAGCCGGATATTGACTGATGTAGGTTGGCCTACTTTCGTTTAGCTCAGTAGTTCATTCTTGAACTTTACAAAGAAATGAAGCTACAGTTATATATAAGATGTGTAATGATAATGCACTGGTTTTATGATTATTTATCTGTGGGCCAGATAAATAATACACATATACGCATCTATACATAAACATGTGTGTGTGCACTTATATCACTATAATAATACTTGCACAGTTCCTTACATATGGCCACTTTTCTCTTTCACTTACTAACTTTTCTGTACAGCTCAGTTAAAGTCAAGGTACAAACCACATGCACCATGCTGAATAATGAAGCTGTGTTTAACCTCAGCTATAAGTTGCAAAGACCTGTTACACTTAGAATTGATCGTGCACATGAGTGCACATACTGGACACTGAGCATAGCTTGCATAAACATCCTTTTAAATTACGTCCTTAATTTTTAAATAAATGATACCACTGTATGGCAAAGATATTATGACCAAAAAAGTTACTAGACTTAATAAAAGAATATGCTCTGGAACTGCTTTTCTTTCTGAATGAGGCTCTACTGTTATACTGAAGTTTTGCTGGTTTTGTTTTTAAAATATCCCTAGTAAAGTTTTCGGGTGCATTAGGAGATCGCTTAAGCAGGGAATAGCAGTGTCATAGCCAGCTACATCAAAAATCACATGGCAAGTTTTACTGCTTGCTTTTCAAACGTGGCTTTCAATCTGTAGTGGTTCTGTTAAATTCAAATTGTCAGCCAGCATGAAAGGAGGCCTTTTTCTCATATCACGTACCTGAATTTTACATAGAAGGGCACACTGTTGTAAAGCCTCTTGTACTTTTCATTGTGCTGCCTTGGATCTTGGATGTATGCGTTGACACTGCTATGTAAGAGCTCAGCAAATGTGAAGAATACTTGAGGATCGTAGGTATGTCAAAGCCACTTCGTGGGGACAGATTTTGAAAGCCCATCAGCTTTTGGGAAGTTGGGATGAGCTGAAATCAGAGACATTCAGATAATTCAATTCAGTCCTTACCATTGATGTAGAAATATTCAAAGGTTCACAGACTTTATTTTAAAAGCTTTTAAAGCAGTACCAAGAGATTTCACTGTGCAAAAAAAAAAAAAAAAAAAAATAGTATCAAGCCTTACTCCAGAGTGCCCATCTATTACCCTGTCCACAGGAGCATGCAGCATCTCTTGAGGTGCTACAGTCACAAGCCTCAGGGCTTTCCTGCCCTCAGCCCATGGAAGTTTGGGGGTGGGGGTGGTGGGGTGGGGGAGAGAATAATCTTTGGGACTGCACATGCACGTGTAGGTAAGCAGCTGCTTTTCTTTCCAGAGGTAGATAGCTGTACTTGAGGAAATACTTGCTTTTTCCATCAAAATCTTTTAGTGTGTTGTAGGTCCTAAACACACAAATTAAATCTGGTCATGAGTAAACATGAGGAAGGAAGGTTTCTAACCAGAACGTGGAGACTACAGAACAACTTCCACTTAGTGGTGCTAGATTGTAAATACCACAAAGCTGGATAGAAGATTGTGTATTTGCATGTGGCCGTATGAGACTGAACATGATGGTAACACAAATCCATCCTATCCTTACACATTTTTACAGTGCAGCTTTCAGGGGCAGTGGGGACTACTCATTTTCTAAGTCAGGCATGGGACTTTGAGGCACCTGCACCTGAACTGGTTAGCAGTTATTTTGGAGCCAGTAAAGACAAAGGGAGTCACAGCAGCATCACTCACCCAGCTTGACGCCTGTCCCAGGAGGAGAGTAAATCTGCACAGGTTCTTGTTGCTCTCTGTTAACATAAAGGAGCCCGAGGTGACTCTCTGGAAATGAAGGCATCTAATAATTTTGATGGCTAAAGTTAGGTGAGATGAAACCTACTTAAAGTATCTATGCCCTTAAATTAAACATAGCAATAATCTCCTTTCCAAAGAAACATGCCTGCCCCAGACCTTAAAGAGGCAGGGGTAAAATATACTATCTTGCCTTTAGCAATAGTTCCTCTTGGCTTCTCTGTGCCAAAATATCTCAAGTCATCTTCCTGTATGACAGGAATGCAATTAAAGCTATTTGCTTAGCTGAAAATATGTGAAAATGTGCATTGTCTTAAGAACAAGAAGTCTAGAGTTCATTACATTGATACCCCTATTCAGTTTGGCATTGAGATTCCTTGAGGTCATGAAAAAAAATCCAGGCAGCTCAAACTGCATACGTAACAAAACCAAGTTGGGTTTTTTTTGTGAATCATGCAAATTAATTTGCCTTCAGGTGTATTACATGTTTAATGGTTGCCACACATTATCCTGCAGGAAAATTTGGCAACAATCAGCCAGATGAGTTTCATCTGCTTCAGACACCCTGCTGGTGACTCGAGGGTTTCATAGATGTCTGGCAAATTAGCAAGTCCAGCTCACTTTCAGTTTTACTTGTAAGTGGCCATCCACACTTTTAAGATGCTTTGGAAGGCCCAGGCCCAGGGTGTTGTGAGTGTTTTTTTGAAATAGCCTTAGGAGGAGGAAGAAAACTTTTCAGGTTACTAAAAGTCGGGCTGCAATGCTTCAGTGAGGGAAGATACATGCAGCTTTTCAGTGATCATCTTTCAATTTATGTTCTCAAACCGTCATCTGTTCCTCTATTCAACACTCATAAATCAGAACTTCAAATGCTTCATATTTCCTTTTTAAAAAAAACCCTCAGAAATTCTCCTGGATGTTTTTACTTTCCAGAACTGTGTTCAGGAGTATCAACCATTTCAGGAACTATCAAATGAAAAACATTGCTACTAACTGAAAAAATACTTGACTTTCAGAAGCATAGGATTACTTCAGAAACCATTCTTCACAGTAAGTAATATTTATTTATGTTAGCAACCCTATTGGTTTCACATCATTGCTCTTTGTAAGTGAGAATTGTAAAATATGGCCTTTAGTAAAAAATAGAGAAAATTGTATCCTGTGTGGTTTCATTCCTTTCCCACCCAACCCAGTCAATGGGACAAAAGATGTATTTAATTTATTCAATTACAGATATTCCAGAAACTCTACAGGAAACCTGTTTTCTCTCTTAGCTTTGGTCTGCTAGCCAGACAGCCATATTAATCACAGAAGTTAAGCTAGCTGCTGTTTTAACACCCACAGTTCTGGTGGAGGAGGTGGGGAAAGTAAGTCCTCGCCTGCAGCAGCTCTCCAGGCTCACTCCAAGTGCCAAGCCTCCTCCTGCATCCGCCTGTGAGACAGACCTGGGATCCGAGCAGCCAGGCTTCACTTACCAAAAAAGCAACCAGATCATCGGTAACGAGACTATCCGTTGTGCCAAAAACAGCGCTGGTGCAGGGCCCTCCCCTTCATTGCAGGGGAGAACTGGGAGGCAATTTCTAACTGATTGCAATTTCTTTCCCAGCTCTCTGGCTACCAGCTTAGAGCACTTCCCTAGAGACAAGTCCAAACCAGTGGACCCAGCAATATGAATCCCAAACACATGCTATAGACAAAGTGTTCCTCTGAAAACCATCTGTGAACTCTATATTAGCAGCAGCAAGTCATGGAATCAAATTTAAAAGTAATTTAAAGAGGCAACTTTATCTTGTGTGACTACACACCGGTGGGGGGCTTGCCTGTCATTGATTAGCAGGTCTTAGTACTGGGTTCAGATTTAGCTAGGAAATAAGCAGCAGTAGAATGTAAATCCTTCAGGTTGCTGTACGTCCCTCTGGTATAGAGAGTAGCCCTGCACCTCTCCTGACCCACCAACCTTTCATCTGCAGGACAGCTGCACAGCCAAGGACCTGGCCAGCAGGTACCTGTCATCCACCACCAGCTCCTTCTCCTGTACAAGTGCCCAAGCCAGCCTACCTCCTGGGAATGCAGGATCTTCCCAGAGTTTCTAAAGCTCCTTTAAAGCCAGTGAGCTGCTCTCAGCAGCGAAGTGCAGTTTGGTTTATATCCCCCAGTCCTTATGGGAGTTACACAAGCTTAATCCAGGCTGAAAGATTCTTAAGAAATGGAGCAAGCAATATAAGTCAGATTTACCAACACTCATAACATTATTAAAATAGAAATTTCTTAAAAATTGCACTGCTTCATAATTTGTGCATTTTTTCTAGTAACCCTTTCTCAAGCCTTGTAAACAGTCATTGCTACTCTTGAATATATTGCTACAATGCTCCAGTGTCTAAGACGGCTGTCAGCATTCACTTTTGTAACATATTAAGCTTACATGATAATTAGCTTCCATGACATGGACAGGTGACTCTGCTCTGAAAGCGCAATGGAAGTAAGCACGTACCTGTGTCCCACCTGTATTTCCCAGGTGGAAGGGAGGAGAATGGTTAGACAGGTGACATGCAGCCACATTTCCAGTGACTGGGAGGTAGGACCTATTCCACCTGCACTTTTGAGTTGGTCCCATTCACATCCTGTGTCTGACCTGTTCCTCATTCAGTACACTGTTGTACTGATGCTAACGCATTGCAGCGTGAGCAAATACACTGCTGTAAGCACAAGCCAAAGGAAACTAATGTGATCCAAATGGCTTCTTCTCACCTGCAAAGCAACAATGTGAGCAGATAGCATCTCTTGCATGACTGTGGCTTTCCCAACATCAATTACAGAAGCAGGCTTTCTGGTATTTCAGTAGGACTGCTATAAACTTAGTATAACCTGCCCTATAGCAAAAGCTTTCTCTCCTGGTACCCTTGTGTATGTTGAAGTACACAGTGCATCCAAGCACTGCTCAGGGCACATTGCAGGAGACTTCTAAGTAGGCCTCGACTTTCCAGAAGATACCAGCTAAATGCTTGTTCTTCCACTCACTGTTGCAACTGATCTATCCTTTGCTTGAGTGATTCACAAGCTGTGATAGCAAAATGATAGGTTATGTCCTCCAAAAGAGCAGGAGGGAAGAGAAATCCTGCTGTGAAAGTCTCTTGAACTGACAGGGAACTGCTTGTCTCCTGACCGCTTTGGTGCTACACCCCAGATCCATGACTCACACGAGTTGTGGTTCACAGTTCTTTATCTATGCTTAATCCAAAGCATGTAATAACCTTTCTAGTTGCATTCACACCTGCACAAGGTAAGTTATGGGCGACCAGCTTAATAAAGTTGGCACCTGCCCTCAAATAGAAACCCCTCCAAAATGTCCCCACAGAAATACGACCAAGATTTATCAAGTCCGTCTGTCCCCTGCCTCCCTGGGGCTTACTGGTCTGCTTCAAAGTCCCACAGTGTTTCTTTACAACTGATGGATAGAAGCGCCCCACACACTTCTGACTACTCAGCAAAGGAAATCTCTCTGTTGGCCCCATTTATAAATCCCCCAACCACCAAGAACACACTTACCAGGGCAGAAGCTTCTGGTTTTGTTCTTAACACATCCCAAGTATTTTCATTGTCTCTTCTTCGGTCTGCAGGCAAGAGATTGCTTAACTCTGATGAATCTGGCATGTGTTGCACATCTATTCTGTTTAAACCCCAACACCTTCCTGAGGTATTGGCTTTCAAACATATTTTGACATTTCTCTCCACCTTTGCAAAATTGTCAGCTACAGTAGAAATGACATTTGAGTTGAAAATTCAAGTCTGCTTTTCAAGTTGAAAATTTCCAGCGCCTGGGTTTTGTTTAAACTCTTAAGTGCCAGGTGTCTTATCTTCCCTGAGCCAGCTATTATTTTAGAAACATTAGTGGTGGCTTCCAGTGATGGTGGTCATTTTACATAATGGCTGCAACAAAATTGATTTGCCACCATTTAAGGCAGCCCTCTCATCTGACCTCATGCAGGTGCCGTGATGCATTTCACGGCTAGACCAGAGGAGAATTTGTGCCTGCGGATGAAAACAGGGGACAAACCACCTCTCCTTTATGGCAAGATGACAACGTCCAATGCTACTGCTTAATGCTGAAGTATTCCTAGTCAATTCAAAAAAGTGAAACATTCAACTTTCTCAGGACTGAGCCAACCTGAAGCAAAATTTAGTTGCTGTTAAAGTTTCCCATACATTGGAAAAACCTGAATCATTCAGCTATTTTGATGTTCTCCCAAAGAAAAAAAGACAACAAGCACCACCTAAAAAGTCCGAGACTTTCCGCTTTCTTTCATGCAAACAAAATAGCCAAATTGAGATTGCACTAGCAGTGTTCATTCTGGCATTTTGTAATTTCTAAGATTTAGACTTGGTAACCCAAGCAGCCTTTCAGCATACATTTTGGAAATAATGTTATATGCTATGTATAATATAGCCATAGAAGTGTACAGATGCCAAGCTATGAAAATTATTTCTCTGCTCTTTGGCAGACTGCACAGGCAGAGAATTAGATTATGTTCTATTTCTTTCTGGTTTGTAATATATTTAGACAACTGAATGGCTTTTCATTTGGTGCTTGTCCTGCAATTCATTTCTCATATCCTTCCTTTCAGTCTTGTGAGCCTTTTTTCAAAATCTCATGCATTGTGCTTTGTCCTCCCTTGTCCTTCCATTTATGAGGAAGGAGGACATTCCTATTGCCTATAATAATCAGTGCATCCGCCAAGGGCTTCTTATTGCAGAAAGCTGTTTGTTAGCCTGGTACCCGAGCTCTTCCTATGAACAGAGAGAGCAACAGCTTTTCTTCCGCTCCCAGCATGACCAGATTTGAAGGCATTGCAGCAGAACCTCAACAGATGCAGATCAATGCAGGTCTCCTTAGATCAGTGTAATACAATTTTACACCAGAGCGAGTTCTGGACATTTGCAGACACTGTTTGCTTTGTTTTCTGAGGTCTGAAGGGGCTCCGATGATTGATGGTGCTTTTATGTGAACACTAACTTACCAAGAGGCCCTGGAACGGTGAATGTGACAACCATTTACTTCATTTGTCAGAAAATTACAAAGGTCTCTGAACAAAACTTGTCTCCAGAGGCTCTGATTCCTTCCTTCATTATTAACGGATGTCATTTTTTCTAGTGGAACTAAGCCGCCATGCAAAGTCATTGCTGTGGAAGAGGAGGCAATCTTCTGGTTGGCCTCTTCCTTGATGGGCAATGAAAATCGATGCGGCTTGACAGGGTGCTGTTCCTGAGCAGCCAGGTAGAGCAGCGGTGGCACTCAGGGGTGTCAGAGTCACACAAGGGCAGTAACCTTTGCTAGCGAGTAAGAGCAACCAGAGCCACCGTCCAGAGCACACGCTTCAGCTCTAAATACATTAAAATCCTGTAGAAGTGACCAGAAGTGACAAATAACAGGGTTTCTGTTGCCAAGCATGCTGTTTGGGGATGCTGGGATAATATACTCTGGCTAACTGTACATGGAAATTAGCATTTGTCTTTCTTAGGAAAATGCGAGTATTTTCAGTGATCCCACTATTGTAAAACGGTCTGAAGCAGCATCGCTCAATGCTACTGATCCAACCCTCAGTCAGTCAGTCACACACCCCACTTCTCCCTAGAGGAAGAGAACCCTTTAGCCTGGCATCTGTCCTGTCAACGTTTGGTTTCAGGCAGAAACTATTGATTCAGCACCAGGCTCAGCCAGGAGCTTGGAAAATGTCGGGTCAATACTTCGTATTTGATGGAAGAGGCTTTCAGAGCTGCATATGGTCTGTGTGTTGCTGGCTCTGCTGTTCGCATCCTCCCACTCATGCTCCCGTAGCTTTATACACACATTGGGGAACTGGCAGAGAACTGAAGCTACTCACAGGAGTGGTATTTTAACTTCTGTGCTGCATGCAAATATTCATAAACTTTCCTATGGTCTTTGGATTTGGGAACTCTCATTTTACACCACCTTGGTGACAGTCTTGATTTTACATTACCCTTGGAAAAGGGATCTGTCCAGGAGCAACTTTGGGACTCTCAGGTATGGAAAAAGAGTGACTGACCGATGGGTCTGACACATTTCAAATTGTATTCTGTCCTGGAGCATGCAAATCCCGGCTTTACTTGCTCCATCTCTAAACATTTATGTAAAAATAAATAAATAACCAAAAGAAACCGCATCTTGTCAAACAAGCTAGTGATTTAAATTATGCAGACTGTAGATTAGTAAAGCATTTCATCTAAGCTAAGGCACACAGCAGTCTACAGAAGAGTGGAAAGATACAACTCTAGGTGCTGTGCAGGATGTAGGTTGCTCCAAGCCATGACACGTGCTCATACTCTTCAGTTTCTCTCTCCCCAGGTATTTTTAAAATTCATTATAACTAAGTCTCAGGAGACTCTCTTCTAGATACAAACAACTTGTTTTAAACTTTTGCATGCAGACCTCACAAGGGGCAGGTTTGCATGTTTTGTTAATATCCATTTCTACCGGCAGCAAAAAAAGGACAGTGACAGAACAAAACAATGCAAAGTAATTATTTTTTTTCTAACATGAATAAGGCTAATCTAGGCTGTTTGGTTATTAGGAAGCAATTAACTGTCAAACCTTGACATAGGCTTCATTTGATGGAGTTTTGGGTAAAGACTTAAATCCTCAGAATTATTACAAGAGAATTGCATATTTCTGTTCAGAGATCCTCCCTGACTAACGGTACTGAGAGAAATGCAAAGATCTGAATTAAAATAATACAGCTGAACGACATCTCAGGTGGCTGCTGACCCGACCTTGTGCTTCTGAGCAGATTTACCACTGCAATTTCAATGGGGTTATGCTGACAGGAAAGTTTAGACTCAAGCCTCATATACTGGATAGATTTGATGGGTAGAACATTAGAAAACCTCAAACATACTGATCCCCACAAATATCCTGCTGTCTGAGTAGATGTTTCTTTATACTTTATACATTAATGGAATGCAATATGTATAATGTAGCCCATAGACGTGGGAATACCCAATATGCAAAGAACTCTGGTGGGAAAAGTTAAGTATTGTTGCTACTAGGATACCAAACTGTGCCTCCAACAGCTTGTATTCATACCATTATGCTTGCCTGCTTGAGCAAACAGATGCATTGTTTTAGTTTGTTATTACAATTAGTAATCCTGGTCTACCTCAGAACTTTGCCTAGTTGAGCTTCCAGCCAATTACCTACATGCTGCCATAGTTCAAATATGGATGGATCACACAGCTATGTGATTTGCACATGGTGAAGATGGGTAGATTTAAAGCATTTGTTAGTCCAGGAGGTACTGCAAGCAAAAAATTATGAATATTCACAACACTTTTGTGAGGAAGGCACATGAATATAGTATTTACTTATTTACTTATGTGGAAATAAAGGTGCGTTTTCTCATCATATGAAAGGAATAGGGGTTAGAGTAAGCAGCCTACGCTTGATCTGACAAATACCTTGGTAATGAGTGCAAAAGGAAGGCTCCATGCCATTTGATAAAGGCATTTACCGTATGGTCACAAGCACACTATAGTCCTACACGAATACACACTTTACTCCGCTCCAGTGAGATTGCCCACGGAAGTAGGATTTACTTCAAAGTAAAATTATGGCTGCAGAAGGAAGCTCTTGGCACTTGGTACTTTCAGAGTAGACTACAAGCAGTAGAAATGAGATTAGCAGGTTTTTGCATTTCCTCTTTCACCTTTGCAGGCAAGTATTTGATCTTTTCATCTCACAGGTAGTGGACAACACAATGTGGAATTAGTACACTGGCATACATACAGAAGGAGGGATATGGGGTGAAATCTGTTTTTTATCACGTAGCATACAGCCTTGCTGTCTCCAGCAGCCAAGGCTCCATGATCTGCAGGAAAGTATCCCATCTCCCTCCCTCCTAAGTTCCCAGGGTTCCCCTTTTGATGATGCTCACCCAGGGGTTGGCCTGGCACATCATGAGCACCTCAGGTGTGCACCCAGACCCAGGAGCTAGGCAGCACGCCACATCCCCCCAGGTAACAGGTAAGAATAAGCAACTTGTGCACCTACTGTGCAATTAATATTTTGCAGAACTGGGACCAGTTTAATACAAACAGGGAGAAACAAGGTTAGCCTCCTGCTCTGACTACATAGAAAAAAAAGAAGGCAAATGCAACCATCTATATCACACAAGCTCACACTGGGCCAAACAGAGCTAATAAGGGAAGGCAGAGGCCTCCTACACCTCTTCTTCTTTGCTTTTCCTTCCTCTTTTGTGCCTCCTTGCATTAAATCCACAACCAATTTTTTCTTTAAAGGAAATACTGTGACATTGTGTGCTCGTGAAACGTTATGGGAACATTTGTGTTTATGTCTTCCAGAAAATTATATTGATGTGCCTCAAGATGGGAGAGGTAAGATCAGACTTCAAGGAGCAGCTTTCAAGAAAATCAGCTAAATTACAAGAGTTGAAAAGCAGGAAAGAGGAAGACTACAAGAGGGAGATTGAGCAAGTCACCTGAAGAGAAACATCATTCAGACAACTTCTATAGGCAAACTATATAGAAAGAGTCTCCAGAAGAAAGTAGCATGTAAGCAATATTTTAATTCTAGACTGACAATACTATCTCTGAAAAGAAGCATCATATCTGAGGAAATGCTTAATAGGAAGAAAATTAAGTTGCTCTGGCAAATCCACACAAAGGTGGAAAAAGCTCACAAAACAAACCTTTGGTAGATAACTTTTCTTTGCCTTCCCATCCATCTATTGCCATTTGAGCCTAATCTAAGTGTCAGAATACTGAATGTGAGTTTTTCCAAAGTTCTCTGGTGAATATTTTGTCACAATAGGGTAGATGCTGGCAATCCCCATCACTGTTAATCATATTGTCATCTGCATTACAAGGTAAGTGAAGCCCTGTCATTGAGTCAAACTGCGGGGTAGCAGTCGTTTCAACCTTAGTACACATTTTAAGATAATTGGCAATGATTCTGCTAAGATATCAGACATCTGAGCACATCTTGGCTTCAGCTTCACCCAGCCTCCTGAAGAGGGGAGCTTTATTATGAAGCAACACAGACACACCACTCCACCCACATACTCCTAGAAGCCGAAAGAGAAACAGAAGAAAATCAACAAACTATATATCTCAAAAGCAATAATACCATTGTCCCTCTGTTTTACAAGGCAATAGTGCAATTCATTTAGCCATCAACTGGCTTCAGAGTTTACCCCTCACAAATCTAACATTTCTAAGCCAGAAAGGCAATGATGCTACCACAGAAGTATGTGGAGTACTTGGTCATTAGATTGCAATAGCTTGACCTAACTTTCCACAGGACAGGTTTATTTTAAAACCATACAGTATCAATTACATGAGCAAATCCTGTGAAATTCAGTTATTTAATGGAGAACCTGTCAACGACAACCAAACAGAAGAGTTCATCTAGAAATCATAACATAAAGCCATGATAATCCCAAATTAATCCTTCATGCCTAATACTTCATCCTGCAAATCTGAATAACTTTAAAATACCTGTGTATTTTACTGTATAACAAACATGAGAAACACCTTGTCAACAAACAATTAAGTTTTCCTTTTGTACCTCTTTAATTTGAGTGAATTTTAGTCTTCTGTTACACTCAAAAGGGATAGACTACTGAGTGATTTGAGCTAATTCACAGCTACCAGGGTGCACGATGGTACATGACCAAAGCCGTGCAGGATTAAATAGTGCTGGGGGACCCAACAAGGCTGGAGACCACAGCAGTGCTCAGTCTTCAAAAGAGGCCCAGTCTGAGCAGGATACCAAATATGCATATGGCCCCTTTTCTTTGCAAAGCAACTAGTAAAAAATGCTGAGCATTAATGAGTAAAGGCAGGCAGCAGCTAATACGAAAAAATTCAAATGCTACAGGTGGGAGCGCCGCTCTGCAGGCATTAGACTTCATCCCGTCCTGGGTAAGCTTAAGGTCTGGTCCATTCTCACGCTTCACAAATGCTGCTGCATGTGCACCTCTGCATGCAGCTCAGCTTGTAGAGGCCTAACGGCTCTGCCACAGTGCAGCTGGGGTGTTTTACATTGTGAGGAACACCACACTTCAAATAAACTACTATTTTTTAAACCTTGATGCACACTGAACCCAAGAGACTCTAGTTTTCTGAAGAGCATTCCATCAGAGCATTGCACCATTCAAAGCACTTCAGCTGGGAACAAAAAGAACCTCCAGCAGCGACACACCTTAAGTGGTTTGCAGATACTGGCAGACAGTCCAAACTGCTCTCTCCTTGGTGATGAGAGGCTTCGGCAGGGAAAGGTCAGTGCTCCTGGCAGTGGGAGAACTGGTCCTGTGAGATGTAAGGCTATTAGTGCCAGCTTGCAAGAAATACAAAGGAAACCAAGTAGCTGGAAGCAATGCCATCCATGCCTCCGCCAACATCACATCTCCACACCTCCACATTGTCTCCCAAGATCCATAACCCCTCCAAGACACCCAAAGTATGTATCTACAGTAATCAGTCTTACCTTGGCGCTTTGCAGTAACTCTTTGCTCCTTCTATCTTCTACCAGCACCTACTTTCATTGTGAGATGATGACCGCCCGCCACAGAGAGCTTTGTAAAAAGCTTATGTTCATGAAGGAATTTGTATTAGATACTGGTTTGTGTGACTTACTGTATTTTGTAAGGGTTTTTTTCCCTTTGGGAATTGTGCGTTATTAATGAGCAGTTTTATGCTTTACTTCTAGTACATGTATACCTTGTAATTGATGTGCTTTTTGTTTGTTTGTTTTATTTTATTCTCTATACAGAGCCAGTTAATATAAGGTAGATACTCTCTGGCTGAAATTCTGATTTTGCCTACCAATTAATTTATGGATAATTCCTTGTCATAGCTGATGAACAACTGTTCATCAATTGTGTTGTTATAATCATCTGATAGCCTCTCTAGTTCAGCAGAATATAAGATCCTGAATAAGACCAATGCTCGTTGGGCCTTAAACTAAAGGGAAATAGTGTATCACACGTGTTTCCCTACCACCATCACTATTGGCCCTTCTCCCTTAGCATCTAGGACATCGTAGAAGAGCACTGGCTAGACAGTCACTGGAACATTTCAACCATCTGTGTAGCTGTGCTCAATACCCCTCTGCATTTACCTGATCAAAATTATGGTGAACCAGATAAACTGCAATGAATTCTTCAACTGCTTTTGCAGAAAGAGACTGGTTCAAACACAATCTTTCTCAAAAATAAAAGACCTGGACTAAAATAGATATATTTTCCTCTGTGTCCATCCTGGTATGGTTGGAAAAATAAGGGATCTAAAATTAACATTTAAAGAAGTGTGTAATTCCATCATACACCCCGTTTAACAATGGCAGCTGTCTGTCTCAATGGCTATTAATGACCTTTGTGCTCCAGAAGCCTCCTTCCTTGTCCAACTCATTTTCTCTCTTCAGTTTCACCAAGAACTGAGTGTCCAACTTCTTAATAATTGCTGTGTATAACATAGGACATAAAAAGATAAGTTATAAAGCTTGTGCAGGACTTGGTGTTGTAATTAACCATCTTTTGTGCCTGGTTATCAATCTTACAAAAATACAGAGTGAAAACAATCCGGCCTCTTAAGGTATACTTCAGCATATTGTAGCAGCTATTTTAGATAACTGTTTTTATTAGTTTTATGATGGCTGTGATTTCTAAAGTCAGTTCTATTTTGCCACCAGTGATGGTGTATGATAAATAAAGCAACAAAAACAAAACCTCACCCACCTGCCAGGAAGAAACATCTTTTCTCAGCCTTGAAAATTCTCTTGTATAAGACAGGCATTTCTTCTAGTCCTCCTTTTACATAAATAGTAAATCACTAAGAAGATAATATATAGAGTATGATAGTCTATTTTAATAGTCAGCAGTCAAATTTTAGGCTAATTAAGCTAACTAGAAATTCTAGGGTTGCAGTGATTTCCCATTCTTTATTAATACATTGATAATAATACCGTTTACATAACACTCGATGTTTGAAATCAATACGTGCCAGTGTCCAGTGATTTGCTAATCTAGTTTTTGATCTAATCCTGTCCTATTTTTTGCAGCATTCTCTAACTTCATATTATGAATCACATTGTCTTTCTAAAGTGATTGCCAAGTAAACCAAAAATGTGTTTTACAATGCTATTGCACTGCTCTTGTCTTTATATACAGTAGTTTTTATAAAGATGTCATTAGGTTTTAATAAATAAGTGTAACGTAAACTAATCTCTGTAATAAAACTTGCTTTACTGTTTCAAAGACTGTCTGGCTTAGCTTTAGAGATTTGAGTTTATACTTTTTTTTAGTAGCTTCAAACTTCATGTCTTCCTTTCCATCTGCAGGGAAATCCCTAGAAACCAATATTCTGTAGTTTATACAAGGAAAACCAAAGAGAATGTATTTAATACAAAGAACAACACTTGCATTTGGGGGGGGCAAAGCCCCCCCCCCAAAAAAAACCCCACACTACAAAAGAAAAGACTAAGTCCATTTCATAGATAAATACATGGTCCATTTAGTCTGCGTCACATTTCCAGCAGTTGCTAATACCGGGTACTTAAGAGGGAATTGTGGGATACTGAACAGAGACTGCTAAGAAATAAACATAATCTTTCCACTACTCAGGGCCAGCTGAGAAGGCCAAACACGCAACTGAGCGGATAGAAAGCAACATTTTGATTTCCACAAAGTACTCTCACCCATACAGATGTTACGGGAGGTCCACCTACCCAGCTGAGACAGGGGTGAACACAACTGAACTTTTAACAAAAAGGCAGGACTAACAATTCACAAAGGCAAGAGATAATTTTTTTTTTTTTTTTTTCCCCTGCCAGGCTGAAGGATTTGGACAGTTTATACAGAAACATTTAGACTTTCTAAGCACACTGTGCTCTCTCAGGTCCTTTTGTCACCTATTGTTTAGGAGGCTTCATTACCTATGCTTGAAAAAAAGCATTCTGAGCTGAGATTTCAGCCTTCAGCCTAGTAAAAAGGAACATTTTTGACAACTGCATTAAACGCAGACACACAAAAATAACCAACCAAAAAAACTGACTCTTTTCTGTTGGTATCTTTGCTTATACTTAAAGCTTCTTCTCCACCAACACTCAAGAAAATTTCAGTAATATGCATGGGCAGTCTGAGTCCCAGCACAGTGCCTGGGCAAGGGGGAGAGTCATGGGGGTTTTTTCACCTCTCGGTGCAGGTTGCTTCCCCAGATGGAAACGGCTCTTGCTCTTCGCTGTCCTGTGGCTCCCAAGCATCAGTTCTCTTCAGCTGTTGTCCTGCCCAGCACTTGTCCTTGGCTCATCCCGAGTTTTGATGTCCAAGTGACACAATGGCATTTACAAACACAGGATGTACCTTTTCACATTAGAAATTATGCTTTCAGTATCGGGTCGCTATCCCCAGACTACAGACTGTGCTCCAGGAATTGCCTAAAAAGTCAAAAAATACAGAAAATGTAAAGCCAAATTTAAAAAACAGATGAGAAAACCTTTGTAATGTCAATAATTTCATGTAATAATTTCATTAGTTCATTCCTGTAGCTTCTATAACTGCACATCAGCTCAAAAATGGAAAAGGAACATTTTCATTAAAGCAGTACTTCAATAATTCTTAGATTTTTACAACTGTAAGAGACTACAATTACATCCCACTGTGCTGAGATGGAGACATAATGCAGAAAGAGGACAAAAGACCATTTTAAAAATACATAAATATGTAAAAATACGAACAGTAAAAACCTACTCCCCTTCTCAAACTGCACTTGCAGTTATGAAAACAGCTAAATTTACAAGATAAATTATAAGAGAAATGGTAAATTGACGTATTGGGTGTGTTACAGCTCCCTTACCACGTTTCAACAATTTTTATAGCATACCTCTAGTAGTTGAGTAAGAGTTATATTCAATACATTATGCTCAGCAGGAATGTTTTTTATATACCAAGTGAGCAAATTAAGTGTCTCTGGAATTTCCATAGAAGCTGTTAAAACGCTGATAGTGACTTACAGACTGCCATTACCAAGCCATTATCACCAAATCGTAAGCAAACAGGACAATCACAACCAGTTCCTTTAAATATTTGTTCTTACTGGAAAGCAGAGACCATGCTGATCCGCTTGCCATGCTCATGTGCAGAAGGACAAAGAGAGAAAAGGTATCTGGGTTTTGATATTTACTTCCAAGAAAGCAAAATCCTCTCACTCTCACCCAAGTAATTCTCAACAGTTAATTAAATTTGTGCAGCAAATGGAGACTGTAACATACTAATATATTAGGTATGTATGTGTGGGCATCCATGTGTAAGTGTGTAATAGCTTTGATTTCCCATTCAGAATTTTATCTCCCTTCTTTGAACAGCTGAACTGTACAGAGCCTCAAACTCTTCCCAAATTTGAATTCATCATTTCATCCTTAAGTGCAATTCCATCACTGGCATTTATTTGCAAGGATAACAAGGAATCAGTAGGATTTTATAAAGAGCTGAAAAGATATCTAAAGAGAGGGAAACTCTTCTGCCTCTTTCACTACACTTTCATCTGCTAGCCTTTGTGCCTGCCTTTCTACACTTCAACAAAATACAAAGTGGAAACAAAGCATCATGTTGAGATGCCTGTACCTCCCTGTTGCACCCCCCACTGTAGAGGACAGCACTCTGGAGGATAAATCCTTCACAAAGCACATGCTCTCCCAGCTTTCCAGTGGGAGCACAGTCCATACTTCCCCAGTGGCATGTGCTCATCACAAAAACTAAAGCGATATACTTTCCAACACAAGGTGCATGCTTGCATACTTACCTCTGCTATTGTGCAAGCCTGCTTTATTTTTCCAATTTTCTTTGGTTTTTTTAAGCTAGAGAATAGTAACGTAACATCTCTCACTTGTTTCTCTGCCTCCTTATCACTCACAATCCTGTCCCACTGGAACGAGCTATTCATCCCACTGTTGAGTCTCAGCACACAAGGCAGGGCAGGCATAAACGAAGAGGCTGCATGCGTCAGGGAAGTTTCTGGTAAGAGCTGCTGGGAGTCCCAGGCCACGTTCTGGGCTGTGAAGGGTGACAACACTTGAGCACGAATAGCTGCTTTGTTGCTGTGAGAACTACCAGTGACAATTGGGTTTAAATCCATAGCTTTATCAACAACAACAACAAAAAAAACCCTTGATCTAGGTAATATTTGAGAATATTCTCCTACTGGCCATCTAAACTCCAGTTTTAATTTAAGGCATCCTCCCAAATTACTTTTTTTAATTACTTTGGGTTTAAACTGCCTTATAGTCACTGCTGGAAAATGCCTTTTTTTCATGTAGGACTATTGAAAACAATTCACATCTTAGAAGCATCTAAAAAGTTACGTTGCATTTGACCTCAGGTTTTTTGGTCCTCAGCACAGGATCTACCAGCTCCTTTCTCCAGTAGTTGCTGGTCTGCGAACCAAGTATATTATATCATGAACAACTAGTATTGTGCAAACTATTCACTCCAAAGCCACTTTTCTCTAGCACGCCTGGATTTTGTTAGATTTTATGGTGCAAAACGCTGCTGTGGTAGGTGGTAGCGCAGTAGGAAGTACCACCTTCCAGTGAGTAAGTGATAGCTGGGGTTCGCCGTATAAAATCCATTATCGTTTTAACCACACGGCACACCTCCTCCTTCCCTGGATGAACACACTGTAAGCAGCTGCTGGAAAAAACCAGCTGGGACTTTATCTAGCCAGGAGACACAGCATCCCTGTGCTACATCTGCTATTATTATGCAGATACAGGAGCTCAAAACATTTCATAACCTTTCCGTTTTCATTAACTAAAACCCCCAAACCCTACGAAAAGTAATCATGCAATACTCTGAGTCTCACAGATTTTACGTTTTGTTACACTACCCATACAAACGCCACATGAATAAAAAGCACCGCTTGAGCCCACAGTGGAAATTTTATTGAGTTCCTGGGCTGCAGCTGAGCGGCACAGGAGGTGACTTCTGTTGTTTGTGCAGTGTAGTCGTTATTCCTCCATTTCCTATCTTTTTTCCAGCACTGCCCATGTACAACGAGCTACCGCTGTCGTGGTAGCAGGCAGCGCTTTTTCACACACGTGCAGGTGCTCCCACCCTCCCCAGCGTCCCTGAGCCCCAGCCCTGCCTCCTGGCACTGAGCAAACAAATGCCTAGCTGCAAGGACTGATCCCTTCACCCTCCCAAACCGTCCCTCCTAGCCTGCACGTGAGCGCTCAGCCAAGGCAGCAGCAGCTGATGGGTGCCGGCTCCTTATTCTCAGGTGTTTCAGCCTCACAGTGACAGAAGGGGTAACACAGACATTCAGAAGAAGCGCCCAAAACTGGAACTGATTCAGGACTGAAATAAAATAGGAATACTTGACTCCCTGAACACTGCATCTTCCTCTTTCAACTCCTCCTGCCCTTTCCCAATTGCTCAGACAACAGGAAACCAGGCCATGCTATTACGTGAGAGAATGACCAATATTAAGAAATCTCCTTTCTCCTCACGCACAACCCAGATGAAGTATGCGCTAAAGCTTCCAGCATCCTTTGGCAGAGACACACATTCCTTGTTGGCAGGAATGGACAAATTGGGCAAATCCTGTTTTCCATTTCACTTCTCCTCCCTGACAGTTACATGAAGGATATTTCGGCCGGACTGTGAACTCTACTCACCATCTCTCTCCAGCTGGTGCAAAATGCCTGCTGTCCCCAGAGCCCCCTGTGTGTAGACACTAGAGGTACAGACCTCTTCGGTGAGATGCCAATGCAGGGCCCGTGCTGGAGGTCCAGCATGCTCTGGATCAAACCTTGCTCCCCCAAAAAAAAGCTCTGGCAGATCTGTGTGATGCTGTTGCAGCCCGACGTGGGCAGATTTCTGTGCTACTTGTGGCCACTTCCCGAGGTCTGATCCAGGGTCCCTCGTGCTGCCCTCTCCTCCAGTGCCCAATTCCCGAAACACTGCTATTGCCTTTGCCAGATGTCCCCTTGTCACAGTTCTTTGCCAAGGAAAACCTTGGGGTTTTCCAGCCCCACCACAGCTCCTACGCCTCACTCCATCACCAGGCCAGGAGGCATTCCCCTCCTTCACCCCATGAGCCAGAAACACCTGTGTGTACTAGGCAAGGAAGCAGCTCTTAAAACCCAAAACACTTCCAAGTGCACGTTTTGTGTTTGCGGCTCCAAACCATGCTCTGCGGTCCCGATGCCATCCAGTTTGTACCACAGAGCTGGGCTTTGGCTTTGCTGCTGCTCAGGCTCTGCTGAGATGAATTGAGGAGACAAACCTCGGTGAGCTGGCAACCGGCAAATAAACTTTGGAGCAGAGCAGGGTAAAAATAGCAAAGTCTGAAGGAAGGTCAAGCTGCATGCCTGCTACCTTAGAGACCCTTCTAAGCCAAAGAGAACCCAAATTCCTCTTGTCATCAGGGCTGTTTGCATGTATCCAGATAGCAGCTGCATAGCTCAGCCAGGCTCCCTTCCCACTGCAAACATCCAGAGACAGCCTCAGATCAAAAGCAGCAGCCACCTACCCAGTATGTGCGAGCACATACCAAGGATGTGTCTGGAAGCGTGAAGAGCGATCTGGCCCAAACCCAGAACGCTTCAGCCTGTTTGGCTGAGGTGTGTGGATCTGGCTCACCTTCAGTGTGCCATCTCCCAGCTCCAGCCATCGGCTCAGCCGTCCCCTCCCAGCCCCTGTAAGTTACACCACTAATTCCTCCAGACCTGCTATAGGAAAATGCGCGTTACAAATGGCCACTCACCGAAACACATATAGAAAATGTCAGAACTCACAGGAAAATATAAAATTGAGTGGCATGGGTGGGGCTTCTGCAAAAACACGAAGCTTTTGCCAAAGCAACTGCAGGATTTGCCGTTTCAGGCAAGTAACCGGGTTTCTTGGCCAAAAAAAATTTACCCTGGCATACCCGAAGCCATTCACTGTAGCAGAACTATGACTGTGCTGTCCGTCTCCAAGGCACAAAGGCAGGGTGTAACAAATGTGCACAGAGCTGGGGTGGGTTACACTGGGCAGCAACCAGATCTTCACTGGTCAGCATGGGCCATGAAGGTCACAGAATGCATATGCAGAAGAGACTATAAAGCAAAGGTTGAGCTACTTCTTGCCATAAACTGTGTCAAAGGGATGAAACCAAGAAAATGCCCAGTCTGCAGAGTATCACGTGGTCTTCTTCTCAGGCCCTCCTAGTAGGGCCTTCTTGGATGTAAATATGAGAGATTTCTTCTAATGCTTCGATGTGGAAAATCTCTAGGTCAAGACACATGTAACAAGACAGCAAATCCAAGGCCTCGGTCAGAGCTTTATGAAAACTGCTGCTTTAATTCTCCCTTATTGCAAAAGAAAGGAGCCCGGTAAAAGGGTGGTAATTAATTCTACAATACTCAATAAGGGAAAGTTTGTTTTTAATAAACAAAATGGAACTACTGAATTAGCACAAACGCGTTCAGTTAGAAGAGCGGTGCATCTCAAAAACATTTCTATTAGAAGCAAGAACAAAGCAATAATAACCACACTCTGCAGGAGTATTACTTACTTTCTAGTGATTAATAAACTCCAGGAAAGAATAAAATAGATGTTTTTAAGTTTTTTCTTCCCCATTTCCCCCAAACTGAAATGCACAAAGGAGATAAATGCTTACTGTGAAACCTAAGCCAAAATTCATTATGAGCTTACCCTATTACAGGAACATATTGAGTTCCCCTCCCCAGGGAGCTCAAATTATTTGTTATAATGGAGATAAATGAATAATAGGGAAAGTTTCTTTCTTCACTGGAAATTCAGTAAGTATCCAGAAAATACCCCCTGTATTTTCAGGTGCAGGCAGTTAAAGGTCCCAGCTGTCCCTGGCCGGTGCAGCAGGAGGTGGGTCAGGTACCTGTACCCCTGAAGCAGTGCCTGGATGCCACCTGGACACCTGTGACGGTGTGGCCGGGTGCCAGGCAGTGGGTGTGCAATAACCCATGTGCTTTGCAAAGGAGGGAGAGAAAAACTCTAAAGGTCTCCAGCTTCCTCAGAGCTGACCAAAAAGAGCTGTAGGTTAGTCAGCTGTCATTGCAGTCTTTGTTACCATTTTTCAGCTCTAGAATAGCAAAGAGCTTTCTGATTTTTATTAACTGTCTGTCAAGCAGGGGAATGTTTCCTCCCCTGCCAGCCCCAGCAGCCGCAGCTCCAGCAGAAAGCGGTAGGAGCTCAGGCACACACATCCTCAGCCAACAGCAACGGTTAATCCCTACCAAAACAACGCCAAAGAATCAACTAAAACCTAATTGCAATATTTCTCATCAAAACAGTTAGCTCAACAGGAAATAGGGCGTCATACAGGCAGTAAAAGTTGTTTTGGTTTTTTTTATTATCCTTTGTTTTTCCAATAAACTGTAGGAAAACAAACTACAGATCCAGTCACCCCTGGACGTGTGCCTCAGAATACTCCTTTTATCACTTTCATCTAAAATACCCTCTTATCCAAATCTGCCTGGCAATATTTTCTGAGAATTCAGTCTGTCATCATGAATGTGGCAAACAGATTTTATGGCCTCAATGCCAGACCACGGCACGGGGGCAGGTGGGCTTTTGGCTGTCAGACGCTCTCTCTAGGACCTCAGGCTGCACAATTAATCTCTCACCATCTCAGGACCCTAACAAAATGCACATGTCTGAGTCTGGCAATGCAAGAGAACAACCTGGAAATGTTCATGAAATTTTCAGATGTTGTAATGAAGGTGACAGAGAAAGGCAGACAGTCTGTACGGATTTGGCAAGCAGACATTGGTTTAAAAAAATTTTTTGCAGTAATTTAATCTAAAGTGCATTTATCCAGACCTGTCTTCGCACTCTGGGGATACTGAATCCATCCCTTGCACCACACCACAAAGTTGTCAAAGGAGCCATTACATCATCTCTGCAAATGACATGCCCTTTTCGAGTGGCAGCTTCCTCTCCATGTGCAAAGTCCCCCAAGCCCAGCTGTGACATTCACGTTTCAGTGCTGCATATGTCGGTCATTGCAGACTTACCCTACGGGTCACGCATCGTCACAGTGGTACTGGGCACTCTTTGCTTGCATCGCAGCAGCTAGAGTCTGGCATCATCAGCTAACGTGTGAAAATGACTTTTTCTAGACAACTGGAACTGCTGTAACAGCCTCCTCTGCAATGTGCTTTTTTGGAAGCCAACTGAAATGTAGAAGTCACAGACATGTAAAGAGGAGGTAGAAACATTCAGGATCAAAGCAATGGTATGTTTTGTTTGCTTTCTAATTTAGGGTTGGGCATGTCCTTGGGTTTTTGCTTTGTTTAGCTTTGTTATTTAGCAGCACAGTGACAGTGGGGTCTGTCTGGTACTGTTGATCAAAAGCAAAAGAGTGGGCAAAGTACTGAAAGGTCCCTAGTGCTGGGGTATGTGTGTGGTGGGGATTTGGAATGTGCAGCAGTCTCAGAGGAGCTGCATGTTCACATGTGCCCATCAATTTTACTCAAGCAAGTCTTCACTTTTCCCACCCAGAGCTCAGTTTGTAAGCACTGGGCATGGTGCAAGCTTCAATACCAGAAAGTCAGTGGTGTGAAATGCCCAGAGGAAACATCGCTGCCTCCAGCTTACAGCCTGAGCGCCGTGGGAAAGATCATCTTCCTGCAAGCACAGCACAGACTTCAGCACAAGCTGCACATCCAGCACTTCAATGAAGGAAGCCAGCCACCAGGCAAAGGCTTGCACATGCCTTTTGCCCTCTTTCCTCCAAACACGTATTTGCCAAAATCAACCAAACAACAAGGTAGCATGGGGTTGACTGAATCTGTATTTGGTTTCTGGTCAAATTTGCTAGAACAAAGCCAACAAGAATGCAAGACAGTCTTCTCCTGCCTAGTGGAGGCAGGGCATTAGGCAAACACTACATGGCAAAGGAATCAAACCCTTCTCTTCATTGCCTGTGTGCACAGCACACCCACATGTGCCTATTGCAACACCTGGAGAGCAAGATACTTGGAGCTAAGTCCAAGATGAAAATTTTGTTTCAATTCCCCAGTCTGTTCTTCCTGTTTTCAGTTTCTGCCTCCAAAATGAAACTCTTGACAGTTCATTTCTGACACTTTGGGTTTTGTGCTGGTGGTGGATGCTCAGTAGTTAAACCTCATACCCCTGCGAGGGCTTTGGCTGCCCTCCAGGACCGAAGAGTAAAAGATGCACTTTCTAGGAAACTACAGGACACAACAGGCAAATTACTACAATAGCATGGCACAAGCACTGAGCTATGCATATGCCCCATGGTCCTTGATTTTAGTCTCACCTCTAATGAATTCCCAGCAAATTTACCATAAACAGATAAATCCCTAAGAAATCAGAGCTACCACTGATAGTTCAGAGGAGGGACAGGAAGGATTCAGGCAATGCATTTCAGCAGCTCAAGAGAAATAAATTACATTGTAAGTCACTCTCAGGATGCTTGTAAAGGGAAGTCTGAAAGAAGGAAAAAGAAATAATTTTGTAATACTCTGTGGGAATCCCCAAAATAAGGATATTCCTTTGAAATAGAAAACAATCATTCATTCCAGCTGTGTTCACATCCTTTTTGCCTTCCAGGGTTAATCTGCTGAAAGGCTTTTAGCTAAGATTAATGTATATCCAGTTGTCTCTGGACTTTTCTTTTTTATCCAAAAATTAACACTCACCAAACAAACAAACAACTATTGGCAATAACATACTAGCAAAAAAAGGAACATTTCAATTCAGACACAATTCCCACAACATTGCTTTTCATTCTGGAAAAATAGTTACTTGAATTTGTTTTCCAAAGAAAAAAAAAAGGTTAAAAAAGCTGCTCTACTGATTTATAGCTTTGCTCAGAACACAAGGAGATTAAAGGGATTAATATGTGGAAGTTTAGCTGCCAGTCACCTGTGTGGTATGGGTAGTGATCACATCAGCATGGTAACTGATCTACCGATGACAGCAATGGTTTCATCTTATACCAGCAAAACCTTAAAAACCTTCTGCAGCAAAATACGCCTCTCACTGCAGTGCACTGAATCACTGGGCTTGTGTTTGTGCTTAGTGGGTCGTGAGGCAGGGCTAAAATGTCTTTCCACCTTGCTGGGTCTTTTAAGCTCCTGCACGATGGAGAAACACGGTGCCACGTGCTCACCTTCAGCCCTGCCACCCCATGCATGCTGCGGGGCCATCCCTCTGTGGACACCCTCACCCCCAGCTGCCTCCCAAGGGCCTGCAGCAGCGGGACATGGTGAGGCAGAGCAGACCTGCTCCATTTAGCCTGTGCCCCTGCTGAGCCCCGTGCTCCCAGGAGGGAGGTTTATTGAGCAAGTGCTTGCCCCCACATAACACCGGGATCGGGATCCCTCCCCAGCACCTGCCTGGCCAGCTCGCCCTGCCCTGGTGTCTCTGTACTGCCTCACAAGAGGCGGTGGAGAGGATGCTTTAGCATATCTGAATTAATTCATCAGTTTGCCAAAGCCAGCCAAGTCTTTGGTCAGATGTAATTAACCTTCAGGTGACTGGGGTGGGGAGGTCAGGCATTGTTCACAGCCTCAGAGATGCAGGGGGGGGACCTTGGGCTGGCCTTCCCTCTCCAAAACTGCTCAGCAGGGGTTCAGCATGTCAGTAACAGGGCATCTCTCCAGGGTCATTGTGTCAGGCCTTCTGCTCTCAAAGAGAAAATGGAAACAGGTAAAGCATGGCTCCGCCACAGCTGGCTCTGGTGTCAAAGTTTCACCTGCCAGGTGGCTGGAGGAAACACGGCAGATCTGGAGATCCCATCATGCTGCCTGCCCACCACCAGAACAAGCCCCCACCCCCCGTGCACAGGGCAGACATGCCACCTCAGTGGTCCTGGCCAGGGGCCCGACACGCAGGGACAAGCAGCATCAAGCGGCCACCCCTTTGCCGACAGAGCCCCACAGAGACAGGGCCACCAGCAGCCCCGATGTGCAGCAGGGCATGCGGCCATCCGTGCTGCCCCCGCCCAGGGTGGTTTGGTGTTGAATCAGGGGACTAGATAATCAATTTGCAAAAATCCCACAGCAACTTAAAAAAAAATAAAATAATAAATTAACTTGATCCCCATGGTATGCTTGAGCAAGGCCATCTGCTGAGCAAATAAAGCAGTAACAGTAGATACGGTTTACACCACAAAAACAGACCAAGATGAAAAGTAAGACTCCGGTGGCCCTCTTTTCTGTCTGTGGGTGTCATAGACAAGAACCCCGGCTACGATCTCCACAAGAGACACCTGCTTTCTACCCCTGGAACTGTGCTGGAGGAAGGGGCCCTTGTAGAAGTTTCAACAAAGACAAAGATCTAGGGAGAAAAAAGGGCTTAACTAGTTTAGCAAAATTAATTCTTCACCAAAACACCATAAAACAAAACCCAAAAAACCAAACATGCAAACGTATGTATCAAAGCTGAAAAGGAGGAACATCCGTAACCAGAACAGAGAGAAATAAACCAACCAAGATGGCACCATCAAGCATGCTTGATCTAGTCTTGACATGCAAGGTTTTAAGGCATCTTTCTAGACCTTACTAGATTCCTTGATACACTGCCAAATATAACGTGGCTGTATTTAACTTACTGATTTTTACTTCTAACCTTTAATTTAGGTACTCACCATATGGAATGTTATTTAGTGCAAAGTTGCTGTCATTTCATGGTGCACAGCTACACATGGGTAACTGTTAATATCACCCTTCCCAAAAAGAAACAATATACTTTTTACAGCAGAATTACTGCCTCTCCACATTTAATTAACCACTACCAAATTTTGTATTTGCAATAGCCACCACCTCTGCATAGGCCCTGTGATAAAAGGTATTTTTCTTTTTTTATAAGGAACCTGTTTCCAACTCAATTGAAAAAATATAAACAGAGGCGAGGACAACTTCCCAGAAGAGCATCACAGATCAGCAGAGAACATCTGTGGTGCGGTGGGAGGTTGGATGAAGGCTGTGCAGAAACACATACCTGCCCAAGCAGTATGGAGAAGGTTAATTCTACGGACCAAAGAGAAGTCCATTGACGAAACCGCACCACTACCACATTACGAGGTCCGTGTGTAGGTGGGTACACACAGCAGGTGGCCAGAATCCAGATATTTTTTTCACTGACAGTTTTTTTCAGTGGAAAATGCTGATTCAATTTTAATGAAACTGGAAGAAAATAGAATGAAACAATCTCATGAAAATGAAGTTGGAACTTATTCCATCACAAATGTTTTAGAAAGATGTATTCCAATATGGATTCTTTTTAAAGAACAATCTTTCAAGCTGTATGTACTACACCACATTTTCTTCTAAAGTTTAAAATGGAAATAAAATGAATTCTTGCACACAGTCTCTGCAAATGCTTAACTTGGGGCAGGGGGGAGCTCCCTCCAGTTCTCAACTTTTTTGCAAAGTAAAACAATCTGTTCTCTGATCAGCACTACTAGCAGATGTATACCTTTGGAGACTACTCCAGTCCTTCTCTGTGCTGATCCACAGAAAAATGTGTATCTCTTACAGCTACAGGGAAGTTTAATTGGAGCTGCAGAAGTTCATGCTTTCAGGTTGGGAACTCCCCCTTCTAGGAACCAGCATGTGAACCAGGATGGGCTGACATTTGCCATTGCCTTGCTTCTGTGGAGTCATAAAATGTTGTAACATACAACACTTTTGTTTATTGAAATTTTTTTGTTTGTTTTTAAATAATGAGAGAAAGATTTTCCAACAGCAACTCACTAGGAAAATTCTTCAGGATGATCAAAAACTTCTGAAAAGGCTGAAGTGCTGACAAGGAATGGGAAATTCAGACATCACGGAAGTTCTGGAATTAATTCCCCTAACATGTGTAAAAACAATTATCAAAGAAACCTTAAAACATGAATTTGTTTACTTGTTTTTGAAGGCCTGATGTTTTCCCTGGAGGGTAACTGTGAAAGCACAAGCCTAACTGCATCCAAACCAGAATCCCCTGAGGAACTATTAAAAAAATGCTACATAAAGAGGGAACATTCCCAAATGTGCCAGGGCACTGCAATATCCAAACACTTCACTGGCAAATGAAATGCTAATCATACTATACCGAAGTTATAACAGACATGTTTTAGACTGTATCAAAAAAAACAATTAAAAAAACCTCAAACAAACAGCAACAAAAAAACAACCCAATGCAAACAACACAACCAACCAACCAAGAAAAAAAAAAAGAAACACACCCCCCCCCCCCCAAAAAAAAAAAAGCAATCACAGAGTACAAGATCTAAAAATGAGAGCATCTTGGACAAAATAACGTCAACCAAGCTAAAACTAGTAATGACACGGTAAGAGGTGGGAAAAGAGGCTCAGATATTGGTGCTATTCCTGGATCACTGCTATACCACTTCTACCTCCTCCTTTTCTGCTTATTAATAGTTGCTGCTGCTTTTGCCTGAGAGTGCAGTAATTCAGCCACATATCAGAGACACATGTCCGTAAAGCTGGAAGGTTTAGTGTGGGTTGAATCATCAAATGTCTTCTCAATAATGCCAAAGTCTAGGTTGCATCAGTAGACCACTGAGAAAAGAAGGATTCCTGATCTTCTAACCTTCCTTGAGACACTGCTTCCAAACCCGTCAAGGGTCTTCTGCAGCCTCCTCTGAAGTGCTGTGAAATTTACCCTCAGAAAGTATCACAGGCTGATGCTCTCTTCATCTTTTCCTACTTTCAGACAGCTGAAGCTAGCCTGGCACAGTGGGGGGTTCCATTTCAGTATCCCCCCTGTAACTGGCCTACTCCTGGCAACATCTTCTACCAATTTTCATCTTGCAGGTTTTCTGCAAGAAAGCAGACTGCAAGAAGTCATTTTGTTCTCTTAAAATATACAAAAAATACTTTAAAAAGTAGTTGGGGTCCTCTGAGTTCAAACTATGTACTCCTCAACTGTTTTTCTTTGCATGTAAAACTCAGTAGCTAGCTGCTCTGGAAAGCCAGAGCGTGCAATGTGCCGACGTCGACATATCACTGAAGAATTCAGCCACTGCAGTTTCTCAGCATTGGGTGCAGACCTCTTCCAAGCACGTGCAGCCTCATGGCAACACACACCCCTGGCTGAGGCTTCAGCAACTTCACAGGTCAAATAACCAAAATAAACCCCAGAAAATTCAACGTATGCTGCATGAAATACTGTCTTTTTCTTCAAGGGAAGCTCTATTTAACAGATATTCTGCTTTATTTTTTATGACAGCATCTGTTTATTTTATCAGGCTGTCTTCCAGAACATACAGAGCCTTTTGCGGTGCTCACTTTTGAGTCTGATTTGGTGCTCACTTGCACGGCAAAAACAACAAATCATGAAAATAAGATGCTGGCAAACAAGCAAATGGTTGAGACTGTTGGTATATGCAAAGCTGGCAGCATGCGTGCAGCCACCTCCCCCTCGTCCGCACATTGCTCAGGCTGTGACATCAGCTGTGCCGTGCTCCATCAGGGTGGCAATCTAGTCCTGGCACCGGTGGGGATGCAGCCAGCCCTGAGCAGGCTGTGTGTGGGCTGGGCAGCACCACAGAGCACAGGGGAAGAGCAGAACCCACGCAGTGCCCCTTGCTGTCGGCGATAAACAAGTTTGGCTGAGCCCAATGCTGGGGTCTCAGCTGCAGCCACATCAGCTGTCCGCTGCCTCCCACCATCCATGTCATACGAGGGTTTACTAGTGGTACAGAAGCACGTTGAAATCACTTGGGTGGGAAGCAGCACCCCAGATCATTTGGATTTTCAGAATCTGCAAGGGTTGCAGAGATGTAACAGGTGCCCTGCATCCCGGCTGCTGCCCAGCATCCTCCACGTGGCCCCAGGGTTTCCATTTGCAGTGGAGTCATAACCATCACCTGTGACTTTCCGTAACAGATCGCTAACAGTATTGGGAAATGATCATCTCTTTCCCATTCACTTTATTTTCCCCTTACTTTTTTATTATTTACAGTCTTTTTTTTTATCTTTTCCCCTTTATTGCCTTCTTTTCTCAATTGCATAAGTGCATCAACCTTCAAAGCTTTTTAAAGATTATGTTACATGTATAAAGAAAAGTAAGGAATCAGGCTAAAGATGTACCAATTACTATTGCCCTGGAATAAAAATAAGGGACAAAATCAGCTGCAGTTTCTCAAACACCCAAAAAGAACAGATTTGCCCTCTAGCAGCATTAAAGAAGAATTACATGCCCCTGTTGTGGCCTATTTGCTTTCTTCTGCTCCCACTGTAACACAATTAGACCCTAGCGAGCTTGGGTGCTGGAAGAGCCCCAGACAGAGAAGCCCAACTGCTGCCCCTCCGGCCCCTCTACTGTGCTCGCCCAGGTCACCTGCAACATTAATAAACTCTCAGATCATGGATTGCTGCAATAGTATATTTTAAGGATAGCTAATGAGTGATTAATTAAATACAACTCAAAGACAAACATACTTCTGCCTGTATTTATGAGATTTTTCATGCAGATACAGTGCAGTTGGAAAGCAGCATGTCACCTTTAAGCATTCACCTCTAAAGGGAAAAAAAGAAAGCAAAAACAAGGGAAAAAACAACCAACCAAACAAAAAAAATCCCTTTCTTATTGCCAGTTTTCTGCCAGCTTATCAAGCACAAAATGGAGGTGAATAAAGCCAATTCCCTGGACTGAAATACATCTCACACTGCAGATAAGCAGAGTTTAATTCTAAATACAGCCAGCCCCAGACCCACAGAAAACAGTGCTGGCAGGAACCTCAGTGGGTCATCTCCTCTATGCCCAGGGCACAAGGCAGGACCAAGCCACCGTGACAGCTGCTAACCTGGCCTGACCCGTGCTGACAAGCTGCCAGCCCGGGAGAAGCCCCGGTCCCCCGAGGCTGGCTGTTCCTCACTCACCCAGCCCAGCACACACAGCCAGGGTCTTGCTTTTGAGCCTGTGGGATCATTTACAACCACCAGAGCTCCACCTGGGAGTAGAAAGGACAGTTAGCTTACTCCTTTTCTACAAGCAGAAAAACTTCACTATCTCCCCAGGGGTACCACAGTCCCACTGCCCGATGCTGTATCACCGAGCAGCTGGCCGTGTTTCACCTAGGACAGCAATAGGGCTTGTACAGAAACAAGAGAGGAACAGTCTTCATATAGTAACTCTGGATTTTTACAAATTCTCAATAAAGTCTTTTTAGACATCACTGAGCACCAGCCAGGACTGCCCTTTCAAAAAGCGAAATCCTGCCACATCCCATCTTCCAAAGCCTCTCACACCCTTCAATCCCTCTGCCTGGGCTCAGAGAACGACACCACCCCATGATGTTTATCAGCCTGTCACCAAACAGAAATTGGGAGTGGAAAATCTCCCCAGCAGACACCGAGGGACAGCACTTGTGCAAATTCAGCTAAATCAATTGAACAGCTGGCAAATGTAATCCCGGTTTGTTGTTTGGGTTGTTTTGGTTTTTGTTTTTTTCCCAGAAGTATAAATTCACATTAAAAAGGACCCTCAGTTCAAATGCCACAGTACTTTCAGAAACCCAGTTTGTCTTTGCAGACAGCCAGTTTGTGCTAACCTGCTCGGTCCTGTCAGCTCTGTCGCCATGTCCCCCTTGCTCTGCACAGACCTGTCACACAGCCTATCAATCCTCATTACGGGGCAGGAGATGCCTTCCGCAAATCATTATTGCAGGGAAGCCACGAAGCCGAAATACCTATGAGAAAGGGCAGGTTATGCATCACTTTTCTCAAAGGCACAAAATTAGGAAGTTGGGAATAAGTTACATGGAAGCTAAGCCTAACGTGGATTTTGAAGACAAAAAAAAAAGTCACCAAGGGCCAATGCCAGTGAGAAGTTTCTCCAAGGCTTCCTACCAGGGCCGTGGAACCACCTTGGGCAGCCAACACCTGGTCACACACCACTGCTTCCTCAATGTCGCCTGCAGCTGTGAAGACTGACAGTATTTTCTTAACGTTTTGTTACAACTAACATATGCAAGATTTCCACCATGCCCAGAGGGCTATTGCACAGCCATAGAGACAAAGGGCCACATGCAGGACAGAGAAGCTCACATCAGACACTTCAAAGGATGATTTCTGGATTTAAATGAGGTGGGCAAAACAAAGTCCCTTTGGTACAATGCAAATTAGCTCTTATCACATCTTTCTCCTATTAGAGGGAGAGGACCGGGACACTCCACCAACCAGGAAAGGAAAAGCTATCTTATTTACAGATGCTAAGCCACTGTCTGTTAAAAAAAACCCATTCTTTAAAACATGGCAAAAAAGGCACAGGCATCCCTCCATTGAACCTTCTCCCTAGAATCCTCCCTGCATCCCTTTCCGTTACTCATTTCAGCAGGCTGATGCTGCGCCGTGACTCACAGCCCCATGCCGAGACCAGTCACTTGGCATCAGCTGCCAGGCATCACCCAGCGCTCGCTTCCCGCTCTGCCGCCCCTCCCTCCTGCCCACCTCCCCAGCCCAGCAGCACCACCAGAGCTCACCACACACCCCTCCAGCTGAGGGCAAACACCACCCGGTGGGAAGGAACGCAGCCAGGATTTTTGGTGGGTTTGGGGTTAAAAGAAAAGGAGAAAAAAAAAAAAAAAAAAAAAGGTCTGTCTAAAATTGTAAAAATGAATGTGTTCAGTATACTTTCATACTCAGCTGGGAAGGATTTGTAGTTCTATGTTCTGGAATTAGACTTCATTGAAAAAAATTCTGAGGGGGAACTCTTTACAGCTAAAAGAGGGGATGAGAATCAGCAATGCAAGACCTAATACTTACCTAGCCCACAGACATTAAAAATAGGAAAAAATTATAGCATCTCTGTATCCCCAACTCTCATCACACTGGCTTGCAAGCTGGGAAGAAATCAGGATGCTTCAGTCACCATGGACTGGATGCCTGAAACAGGGATTTAAGGATAACACAGCTTGTTACAGACTCCACAGTCATTGCAAATGTACCCTATGCACTACATAGGTATTTGAACCCTCCTGGCTACACTGGATAGATTTATCACTTAAAGGGGAAAAATGCAATAACTACATCACTTTAACAATATAATGTGGAGCACCACCTATTACCTTGCATAAACAAGAGCAAGGTGAATTAAAAATTAGGTTAGCATAGGACTGATCAGGCTTGAAATCACACCAGTAAAAATTGTTTTTATAAGGAAAAGGTTTTTGTGGAGACAAATCCTGAAAGTCTGTGGCACTCTAAACCCCCCAAAAAAGCTAAATCCGGCTGCTTAGGTGATTCAGCTTAAAAATAATTATTTTTAACCTAACAATGCTTGGTTCTTCTTAATCTCTTTATCTACCTGGGTGCTTTTGTTAACACTTGGGTTTTGGTTTGGTTTTTTGTTTTTTTTTTTAAATTTTTAATTTTAATCATCCACCTATGATTATGAGAGCTGAAAACTTCAATAAATGAAAGCTGAATTTCTGAAGTGGTAGGTTGCTTCTAGAGGATGGGAGCTCAAAAGGAGGGGCAGGGAAGAAAATCTACTGCTGAATCGAATGAGTAAATTTCATGTTAAAAATTTCAAGAGTTCATGATAGATTTGTGCCTTCATGTCTTTCAAGAGATTTGCAAAAATATATCATTATTTCCTACCAAATGTTACAAAGAGAAGTTTGGAAATTCCTCTGAATACAGTGTACCTAAAGCACTCTGGTGGCTATGAAATGCAAATAATTGCTGGATGGGAGGAAGAGGAGCACAAATAGAGATGAGAAATTACAAAAAAAAAAAAAAAAAGAAAAAAGAAAAAAGCAAACCAACAACCACCACGAAAAACAAACCAGCAAGCCCAGGCAGGAGCAGTCCCCCAACCTCTTCAAACTCGGTGGCCCCATCTTGAACACTGTGGTGTGCTCAGGGTTTCTGGTTTAGATGGTTGCTGAGCCACAGGTGTGTGGGACAGTGCTGTGCACACGCTGCTCTCTGCCAGAGTACTAGGGGACAGGACAGTCCTGACCAGTGTGAGCTCTGCTCTGGAGAAATGGGCTCACCCAGAGAGGCGGCTTTTCCAGAAACCTGGCAGCTAGCGAAGGGAGAGGCCTGGAAAGGCTTCTGAGAGATGGCCACCAAGAAAGGCACTGAGCCAAGCAGGGCTGATGGGCCTCCCAACTCTTTCCGTACCCTCCATACAGCTGCAAGCTCTTTCCCCTCCTGGAGAGGCAAAACTGCTTTATCTGCCAAATCAGTGTGGTGGAAGAGGAGTCTCTACAGTTCAACCTTTTCAACCTCTGGGTTTCATGAGGGGCACATTTAAGCTTTTTGCCCTAACTTCTGAGTTAAAAGAAGACTACAGACTACCACATCCCGCCTTCCAGAGTTCCTGAGGGAAAAAAAGGTCACTGAATTTCCCTGTCTTCCCTGGGATTTGCTCCCGAGAGCTTAGAGTTTGCATGTTTGTGTGCCTGCTTTGCACTAAAGCACACCAGACCGTAATGAGCCAAGTGCAAGAGGAATGCTCTGCAGATGGTGCCAGATGGATGCCAGACAAACTCTTCATTTTACTGTCCAGCACAACCACTAAGCTTTTGCAGCCTGGTAAAACTTCCAAAGCATCCGACACGAGTAATTTACTAGCTAGAGGGATGTGTCTTTCCAGTGCCAGTTCAGGTCTCGTTTACTTATTCTCCTCACGTAGCACAATTGGCAGAAGTAACAGAGCAAGATCAAAAGGAAAAGAAACTAGATGAGAAGAGATGAAGTATGAAATAATACTGGTAACAGACAAGTTGCAATTCATGATCAAAGGAATGAGTCTGGCCCCAGCTATATAAATAAAGGAGTACCCTCCCCCATTTCTGAAAGGAAGAACTTGCTGTTTGCCCTCATGTCACGCAATGCTTTCAAGTACAGTTATACTTGGGTAGCTGAAAGAAAAAAAGTGACAGAGCACCTCAGATTTTATTTATTTGCTTTAATCATCACAACAGAGGGCTCTTCCGGGATCTCACTGCTTTCCCATCCACGTTGCGTATAATTCACAAAACCAAAATAATCAAACCGCAGAACATCTCCCATTCCAGCTAAACCAGGAGATTGTCAAAACCGTGTGTCTCATGACCATTACCAGCTCAAAGGGTCCTCAGCAGCCAGAGCAGCACTGGCTGCTCCCAGCTTACACTACATGTCCTACACATCTGCCCCGCAAACCATTAGGCACCAAGTGCCCAGCAGTGCCAGTATCTGTGAGTTGACCTCACCCCCAAACCTCATCTCCCGGAATGAAACACAGCACTGCCTGGCCACTTTTGACCTCCTTCCTCCAACAGCTCTTCTATGGACACATCAACCTACAAGGCAGCAAAATTCCCACCTCCATCTTCCCAGCCAGGGAAGGCAGCAGCTTGATGCTACTTAGCCCATGGGGCTTCTTGGTCATCTGCATTAAACTGTAGGCAAGAGTCTCAGAGAGGGCTTGATAATCAGGTGGTGGGAGCACATGAAAAGAAACGGTTTTTCACCCCTACAAACTGACCTCAAATCCTGAAAAAGGAAAAACACCTCAAGCCTCTTGCTTTTCAACACTAACAACCCCACAATGAGACAGCTGCTGCCAGGTCTGCCACTGATGCTCAAGTGAGCAAAGGAGATCTCCTCGTGGGGTTACTGCTGGTCCTGCAGCACCCATCACACAGGCTCGCCCTGGGGAATGGACTTTGTGGCCCCAGGGAAAAAAAAAAAAAAAGTCTTCACTGGTTGAGGGAAACAAAAAAAAAAAACCAAAGACTGCTATTGTGCAGTTCTGACAAAGTAAAATCAAAATAAATATCCAGAAATGTCAGTCTAGAAATCCTCACTTTGTCTTTAAAAGTCTCAAACACCATCCACTTCCCATCTTATTTATTAAGGGTGATAGAGTGCACCCCTTTGGCCACAGGACTCTGGGGAAACGGATGCCATCAGGGTGAAATCTAGACTGTGAGTCGGTGGGAGACTCAACATACTAAAGATCAGGAAGCAGCAGAGTTTCTGTGACACATCTCAGATCTGAATGAATTGTTGGTTTTCCCACACACACACTATCCCATGCCAGAAATGGGTCCAGACCCATCTCCCCACTTCAGGAGAGGTTAGTGCCAGCAGCAGCACCAGCACTGCCTTCCTCAGCGTGCAGATTTCTTGGGCTCTGACCTTTTGTGTCAGAGTCAGAAAAACATTACAGGGTTTCTTACTGAAATCGGTCGTCTCACAGCACACATGTGCATGGAGATTTTTCAGTGAGAAGTGCATGAGCCTGACACCATAACTAATGCATGGTCTGTGAAGCTGAGTATTAAAAAGCTTTGTGTACCCGTGGGAAGGACTAAGTTTTGCAAGACCTGGGCTCATATTTGTATGTTTTGCCAACAACCCGACATGCAGAAAACTTGGTTCATCCAAAAGTCTGCAGGTTTTGCATTCTATTTTGTTTTTCAGTGTCAGCTTTAAAATACACAAAACATCCTTGCAAAACAGAAATTTCCAAGTAATTTGATGTTTGCATGCTAAGATTTTTCAGTGCGATCATTCCTGCACAGAAGGTAAACATTAGTAAACACATGAAAAGGAAACATGCCAGCATCATTGGAATTAGTTTCTCCATTCCTGCTGGCAACTGCTGAAACACCTCCATGGAAATCTGAACTTCATAAAGCTGCACCTTCTGAGAGAAAACAGCTCCTTTGACAATCTCTGCTAAGCTACCAGGTCAAACAGTCCATCTCTTTGCTTTCCCTCGTCTCTTATCTATTTAAATCAACCATGCTAAGGCATCTTTCTTGCCCTATTATTTTTGGGCTTGCACTTGACTTCAGGGGAGCTCTCGCCTCCGTACAAGCCTCTTGCCAACTACTGTAATACCAATCATTCCAGCAAAAATTTTGACTGGGTATATTTTCATAGACATTTTCTTTATGTACCTTAGTCACCTAATAAATAATTGCCAAACAATACATGACTCCTGGCTCTGTGAATGGGCACAATGCTGCAAGGACTAATGAAAGCATTATCCATTAACACACGGTGTTTCACAGAAGAACAATAGCTGTGTGGATTTATGGCTGTGTGATATAGAAAGTGATGACAGCTGAAAGCAGGGAAGCTGGGTGGCAGCTGCAGAAATTAGTTTTGTTTGGCTTTGAATGCAAAACGGAGCTCCTCTCAGCCTTATATTTTCAGCTGACTTGGCTGCAAAGTATTTCAAGGGTATCTTATTGAAGTGGTGATGTGGAGCTGCCTCTCCAGGCTGTTTTACTGCCTGTGTGACCAAGAGCCGTGTTGTCATCCCGTCACTTGACAATCTGGACTTAATTTACTTCCCAAGACACAGAGACACACAGGCTCTGCCATGGGGAGAAGAGAGCAACCTTTCTGGGCAAAGACAAACGATGTCCCATGCTCCTCCATCTCCATGCTCCTCAGGTTGCCTTGAATTTTATTGTGTCCTTCAAGCACCCAGACTGAGTCTGTAACTCCTGTTTGACTTCTTCCCTCTTATTCCCACTTTACCCTCCTCACCACTCTTCCAGGTATGTCCGTACCTAGGGTAGTGGCTCTGCTTGGGCTTGGGGTTTGTTTCCTAGGGCAGCCAGTTCAACTACAGTTACAGCTGTGGGGTGACATTTTCATTTGATGCTTGATAGGATTGAGGGGAAAAAAGGGTTCAAGTTCAGGCAATGAGAGGACATTGTGAGATGGCACTTGGTTTGTGCTGGAGAAAGGAGGACTACAGAGGCAGAAGGAGGGAAATGAAAAAGAAAAAAAGGAAAAAAAAGAAATCTCAATTGTTTCCCCCTGCCTGCATGCTGAAATGCAAGGAGCCTGGTTAAGAAGAGGACATGCCTGATAGGGCAAGGACAGCAGAAGAACCTGGACCATGAGGATTACAACTTCCATCTGAATGACTTCATGAAAAGACCATTTAACAACTCCTGCTTCCTGAAGCTGCAGACTCTGCTGAAAAGCAGCTCAGGTCTCTCTAAAAACACCGTACCTTCCTTAGACAGCCACATTACACGTTAGCAGACCCAGTAAGGTACGCAAAGTTAACATGAAAAGCCAAACTATTCCTGAGCAAGTGCTTTCTCACACATCATTTCCAGAAGAGCAAAGCCTGTCCCAGGGCAAGGGCTGGGGCTGCTTGTGCAGAAGCACCTTCCAACACTGAGCATCCAGATCCAGCCCAGCCATCCCACTCTCCTGCCAGTCTCTTTCCTGCAGGCTGACATTGAGTCGCTGCTGAACAAGGGCAGCGGTCAAACTCATGCTGCTCAGACAAGGAATCAGCTCACTCTGGGAAGTTTTTCTGAAGACCATTCCAAGCCCACAAGGTACATTCTTCCACCTTTGTGCTGTTAGTGGGGCTTTGCAACTAGACCTCACTGGGGAAACAGCGCAGTATCCCAGCAAGTTAGAGTAGGGTCCTCACTCCATCCCAAGGCAGAACAAAATAAGGAAAGCACAGACCCAAACCTCTTCCTACCAGCTGAAGGATTGTGCCTGATGACCTGGCTCAGAGTTATAAAACAGGATGTTTAGGGGTAAAAACTCCTCTTTCTTACTTTAATAATTAAGGTCAATAATACTTCACAACATGTCCTTCTAATAATGACAATTTTTAAACTAAACATCTTGATTTATTCAAAAAAGTTTTTGCTTTTATCTAGGCTTTTTGTTGTCGATCAGTTTTTCTTTAAAACAGAGAAGTACCAGCAAAAAATAAATCTCTAGGGGACAAATCCTACAGTTCTTGATTACTACTGCAGCCCTTCAGTTACAATAGCATTTGGATGCTTCAGTAATTCACTCTCAACTAAATGTATAAAACATCAATACTACACACTATTTTAAAAAATTATCCCAGAGACAGCTTTATTTTTCATTCTATTCAACACAAGTTTAATGCACTTTCTCTAAGCAGCAGCAAAAGAGAACAATTTGCATTCATATTCTTGTCTCCTTACCCACTCCGATTAAAAGCCCATGAGTGTCAATATTAGAGTACCCATCAGTTCTAAGAAAAAAAAAAAAGAAAGAAAAAAACCCCAACAGAAAATCCTTATGGCCAACCCTGACAAAAAGTAAGCTGCTTTCTGTTACTGACCACCACCCGAGCAGAGCTGCAGCCCTGTCCAGCAGCACTTTTAACCCGTGCACCAGGCTCTGAGGGACCCAACATGTGTGTCCTTCTGAACTGCCACCTTTTCCCTTAGCTTGGAGTTTGGCAGCATTATAACATTTATAATTCATCAGTTTTATATCTACTTGCCTGCACAAAGAGCTCAGAGATACAAGATTAAAATCACTGTTGCAAAACTGAACTCATCAGAAGTTCCTGCACCAAAAAAAGTACAACCTCGATTAATAATTCATCTGCCCAAGGAAGGAACAATATTTGCTTTACAGTGCAAGTCTGGGGGCTGATTTTTATGGCCTGGAATGTCCAAAGGAGTATTCATAAAATAATGAAATGTAAGAAATAGTCTGGCAGGCTATTTTTAGAAAACTAAATTATCAAGCTGGAACTTCAAAGCTAAAGCTAGAGCAGCACAGGACTAAGCAGAAAGGAACACAATAACATCACCATTTCTTAAATTGTTAAATATTTGCTCTTTTGAGTAAAATTGTACTTTTATAATCTCTCCATTTAGAGAAGAGTTTGGGGAAATATTGATGTACAGTCTGACAGCTGAATCACCTCCATTTGCTGTGCATCCCATTTGCTTTTTTTGTATTATTCACTACCACAGAGACACGGTGACTTAACATTAATTTAATTTACATATATTAAATGTGCTCAGAATATTTGCACAGCTTGACTAGAACTATGGGACCAGCTTTCTCAATTCAGCTAACTTCATGGCAAAGCCCACAGGATGCAGTTATTTTGCTAAACTGGCTGTGGAACACAGTCACCTCTTAACTCTTTGAATTTAAATATTCACAAAGTTAATTACTTCTGCATATTGGCAACAGCTTGACAAGCCTTATGCATTAGCTTCATCCTTTCTTAGACCCTTGTTCTGCATCTGTGTCTGCCTCAAAGCCTTGCAGAAATCCTCTGTGTTGATCAATACATTTTTCCTTTTGGAAATCACAAAATTTGCCGAGTATAAAGACGACCGTCATAATTTTGAAAGCCTAGGGAATCTGGACATTCACAGTTACCTTTTTGTTCCTTGCATCAGCCTACGCCTTGGACTGCAGTACTAACTATTGCAGATCATGGATTAAAGCAACCTTTTTCAGCCATTATTTAGAAGGATCTTTATTAGAAACTTGTTCACAGCTGGGTGCATTTCACAACCACTACCAAAAAAAGCAGTCACTGTGCTAGCTGATGGAAATGTCAGGACTGCAGTTTGTTGCTTTTAAATGCTGGAGATGAATTAAGGAGAGCCTAAGCCTTAACCCACAGAACTTGCTCTGAATTTTCAAACGGTCTGTGGACTAATGTTTTGCTATACTCACGACAGAGAAGGGGCATCTGTGTCACTGCTGTTGGAGGTGGACTGGTACCCCAGCTTTGGGGCTTGGCCCTCTTCCAGAAAGAGTTTGTTTCAGTTGCAAGGAGAAGCTTGTAGCTATGACCAGCTACTAGGAGCCCAGCAGATGTATTGCAATGAACATGGCAGGTTGACTCAGTTGGAAAAGATCAGAACTTGGAAACTGAAAAAATAGGTTAATGAAACGCAGCCACATCTTGATGTTTTAATGAGCTTATGTTTGAAGTATGTCATCTTCTCTCCTCAAGTGAAGAGGAAGTGGCTTGAAGTGCAATGTGCAACAAAACACGACAATGGCTCCACAGTCACCAGCTCACACAGTCATACAGTAACACTAACAGCATTCCTCTGCTACCGTGAACATCGTCTGACCCAAAGACTTCCTGCTCTCCTGCACACACAACCCGATGTAGGTAATTCACAAAGGTTTTGTGAAAGGAAACACAGAGGCAGGTGTCTGTGGAAAGAACAGCAAAGAGCGCTGCAAGCTGCGCTATGGGCATACAGGGAACAGAGGAAACACACAGCATGAGGACATCCAGATGTGACGCTGGGAAGAACTGTTTGGGGGCACTTGGGGTAAGTGTCTACTGCAAAAGCCATAAAACAACCACCAGTGCCTGGCAATAAATTTACATCTTTAGTAAAGGATTAAAACCACCCTTCTATAAAGAATGATTGTGAAGGAGATGAGGGGATCTCAAGAATGTTACCAGTGTCTTAAGTCCCTTTAATAGTAGAAATGTATAAGATTTAACTCCCAGGAAAAGCTAGACTAATCATGCTCCATTTTAATACCAGAAGCCAGATAGGAATTTGTGTAGTCCTTGCCAGTCTCACCTGAGGAAACTCTCCTTTTGGTCTCCAAATGTGGTGATGCATTTCACTCTGAGACACTGAGCAAGACATATAAGCACCACCGTCTCCTGGGTTTAGTTACAGTCCAAGGAGAAATAAATTCCTTTTTAGTCTCAGCAAGCAGCCAGTTGAAGCCTTAAAGCATGGGATTAGCACAAAATCAATATGATGCAAACAGCAAACCTGTCTCCTTCTAAAGCCCCTTAGAAATACCTATACATGAATCACAACCAGTATTTTCTATATACATTCATTTCTCTGTTGTGTTATAAAATCCCTTCCATAAACTTATGAAGTTCTAGCTTAGATTTCACGTCCTTGTTCTCAGAGATTTGCAGGGGTTCATCCCCCAGAACTTCATCTCTTGGCTGGCTGGAAACCACCTACTCTGCAAATTGGTCATCTATGCATTCAGGCAATTCATTTTGTGCCAGTAGTATTCCTTTAATTGTTTCAGGTAGCTCCTTTAATGCAAAGCTCCTCCACACGCACCATGTAGTAATCTTAAAATTATGGAAGGATGGTGGCCAACCTCTTTCACCTCTTACAAGAGATGTGGACAGTAAAGAAACTGGAACAAGCAGCAGAATCCCAAGTACAGCCATTCCCTAAACCAAAGCACATCCAAACCAGCTCAGTCAGGGGGATCAAAACGAAGTGCAACAAGAAGCAAACACAACTATCAACTTGTGTATGACTCGTTAACTGACCGCTGCAAATAGCAGAAATTTAACTAATAACTCACTAATAGTCAAAAGCATTAATAGGCAACCACAAACATTAAAACATCTGATGAAATTCACATGCTGGAGAAATACTTGACTTGAGAAAGTGCTGAACCCATCTCCTGTGTCTTAACCTAAACCTTGTGCACAGTAGACAGATTTAAACAAAAGCACAAGTCAGAGCCTCTGAGAGCAGCAGCACCACCCCAAGACTGAAGGGGATTTCTCTGTCAGACGACCCATGTCCCCTTTCCTAGAGAGACCGCTCAATCTGCTGGAGATCAGGCTGTAGTCTCTAAGTAAATGATTAAACCACCTCATTGTTTATGCACTCTGACCTAACATGTACTCAATAAAAAAGTTCAATTGCCTTACCTGAAAATTTACATTAGCTTTAGAAGTTTGCTGCTTGTCTGTGACCACTTCAACAGCTCTTCACCACTTTTGATGCTCATGGTGTATTTGGATGTCTCAGCAGTACACGTTACAACCTTTGCAGAATGTCTTTGGCCAAGCCAAATAAACAACGGCTTTTGAAAGCCTAAGACAGAAATCTTGTTCCCTGTTCACTGTAGCATTTTTTCTTTGCTCTTGTCCCAGTTCAAGTGCACCTTTCTAGAATGTGAGCACCTGGCACTAAACGCAAGATGCCAAGTGAGGCTTTGAGGCCATTGCCGCGGGTTAACCCTGGTCGGCAGCTCAGCATTACACAGTTGCTCACTCGCTCCTCCCACAGGGGATAGGGGAGAGAACTGGAAAAGTAAGAGTGAGAAAAGTCATGGGTTGAGCTAAAGACAGTGTTATACACTGAAATTAATAAATAAATAAACAATGAAGAACAAAAACAAGTGATACAAACCCCCCCAGTTGCTCACTTCCAGCCAACTGATGCCCAGCGAGGCCCTGAGCAACGGCAGCCCTGGCAATGTCCCCCCTAGTTTTTATTGCTGAGCCAGATGTCATAAGGTGTGGGATGTCCCTTTGGTCAGCTGGGGTCAGCAGTCCCAGCTGCATCCCCCTCCCCATTTGTTGTGCCCACCTAGCCTATGTGCTGGTAGGGTGGTGGGAGAAGTGGAAGAAGCCTTGACTCTGTACAAGCTCTGCTCAGCAATAGCTACAACATCCTTGTGCTGTCAACACCATTTTCATCAGGAATCCAAAACACAACACCATACAAGCTACTATAAAGAAAATTATCTCTATCCCAGCCAAAACCAGTGCAGCCCTGAAGGAGAATACTAATATTTCCCTAAGCCCTGAACCTGTTTTTTTAGTAGAATCAGCTACATCAGCCTCTGGTTAACCGATACATTCGGATCCACGTCTTAGTCTCTTATTGATGTGTCATCCTCCATGTTAAATAAAATAACCTTGTTATCGATTCCTAAGTGTTATTCATCCCACCTCTCCCACTCCATCAAAACATCACTCAGTTCTCCAGGGCTACCATCAGCCTTCATCTCACCTGAATATTTATGGGTCACCCGCATTTGCTAAGAAATATCTTGAGCTGGAACTAACCACTCACCATCCTAATAATCATCTTTTAAAAGTAAACAAGGGATTCATAAAGCAAATGAGAAACCATCTTCTTTTGCACCATATAAGTATCAGAGAGGCTTATTATATTGTAAATGCCCTTTTATGGCTAGCTCAGGAAGCAAACTTTGTTAGGTTGTGACAAACCTTCCTACAGAAAAGGCTATACGTGCAAGGATACGTAGCAAGTTACTGCTAGTTGTGTCCTGCTCCCACCCCTGCAGAGAAGCTTTGCAAGGGGAAGCAAGGAAACTAGTTCAGCTCTTTGAGGTGATTTTAGGAAGGGGATATGTGCACAGAAGATGAAAAGTGGCATATACTAAAAGAAAATTATGAGAGTAAGAAAACAAAAAAGAGTCAGCAGATGAACCAGCAATGGGATTTGCTAATTAACCATCAGCTGCCATGAAGGTAAGTGGAGAAGAAGTGCACTGTCCCTAGGCTGTCACCATCGCCTCATCAGGGCTCACTTCTCCGCTCACTTCTCCCAGATTTTTTTTCTCCCTATCCTCACCATTGAAAGACAGAGTCCTCAGGGACAAACTGATCAGGAACAGCAAACCACGAAGCTTGGCAGCCAGGCAAACCTGGCACTGAAGCACTGACAGCTCAGAGATGACGTCTCTGTGCAAGCTTGCGAGACTTTTGCATCCCACCATGGAGATGAGCTAGATTTCGTGTTAGCTCTGTGGGTACCATCCTTCACTCAAGACAGCCTGAAAGCTGGCAGAGCTTCACGTTCACTGAGGCTTTGCAGTACAGCCCTTGTCATCTTTCGTCTGATCCCAAGCTGGATATGCAGAAGAAACCACAAACGAGAAATCCTCTGCTTATTAAACTATGTATAAAATTACTGTGTCACATGGGTGCCATCTGTGTTAGCAGTGGTGGGGTGGGTATTAAAAGCAAATGGTGGAAGAACGGAATTCGTGTTGCTCTAGAAAGGCAATTTGTGCTAAATAATACTCCATAGTAAAGGTGTTACTTTAAAAGTTATTTGAAAATCTGGTAAGGCAGTTGGCAAAGTTTTATTAAAGTACCGATTAAAAATTAGGAAATGAAATTATGATATAAGAAATACTAATAAATTTCATTTGCATTTTCCACTTAGCCCATACCTGGGATAAAAAGGACTCTTAATGAAAATTACTATCTAAAAGCAATGCTCTCAGAGAATTTTCTATAAGCATTTTTTAGGTCTGAGTTATCACTCCCCCTTTTTTTTTTTTGAGCAAAATAGATCTAATTTCCCATTTACAGAGCCCAATCTCTGCTTGATTTGCAGTCCAGAATTTGCAGCATTGTGTTAATTCATGAGAAGCAAAGAGATAAACCAGCTGGAAACAAAAGGAAAACAGTCAGGTTTGTCTCACTATGTAAGAAGCAAATACAAGGAATTAATGAACAGAAGAAATAGGAAAGGCATGGTGGAAAGAGAGGGGAAAAAAAAAAGATTTTACTTTGCCGTTACTTTTGAATGACTGCGAACAGCCCCTCCCATCTATCCAAAAGCACTTGCTCTCTGCAAAGAGATCCCTGACTCCCACAAAAAATTAACTGCTTAAAGATGGCACATTAACACATGCCGAGTCCCTGTCTTTATCTCTGGACTGCACGAATCCAAGCAGTCGCCCTGTCCAGGCTGCAGGGCTGCATCTTGTCATCCTAGACCAGACAAGAGCCCTGAGCTTTCTGGCAACCCCCTTCTTCACTCCCTCTCCCCCTCACATTTGGGCAGGGGAATTTATACCAGAGCCCACTGGATTGTCACTCAATCGTTTTCAGAAAGGGAGTCTGTAAAAAAATAATTTGAAAACCATTTCTACCCCTGCAAGCAGGAGAGCGCTGCAGGTGTTGCTTTAAAAACAAATTATAGATTCAATTTCCCAAAGAGCAGTCTTAGTCTTCTTTCTTCCTTGACGAAGTACACAGAACAAAAAACGCTCCCTGATTTCCCCCTTTACAACTTTCTGCTAGTGATAACGTGACAATCTGCTACCTCTTTGGTCAGGAAAGCACCTGATTTTAAAAAAACAGAAATGTCCATCCTTCGTTGCTGGGAGCCTTGCAGACCCCATCCCCATCTCTCTACCTGGAAATCAGCCCAAGAAAATCAACAGCCCCCTAGCAGAAAGTGCTTGTCTTCTGCAGACAGCTCTTCCTGGCCAAAACAAACGATGCAGAGGAGCACGGCACTGCAATTGCCTGAGCTGCCTCTTCTCACTGGTAACACATCAGGCAGAAGCAATACCTTGGGGACAAAGCTAGAGGAATTGGTGCTCCCCACAGGTTTACAAGAAGCGATGTTACTGCTTTCCCGGCCACTGCGTTGGGAACACCTACCCCACCTTGGGCTTTGCAGATGCAAACACCTCTTGCATCCCAACCAGCATCAAATCCGTGCTGAAGAAAGGTGTTTTAAATCAACAACAAGGCTGAAATACCAAAGGACAGTCATCAGATAGTATGAATAATCCTGAAAGGTAGAGGGGCTCAGCCATCAAAATGGAATTCAGCTTGGCAGAGACAGATCCCAAATCCGTCACAGGAGTAGCTGAAGAATGCAGAAATGAGGAAAACTAGTTTTGGCATTTGTTTTTCTTAACTTGGACATGTTTTGAATTTTAAATGGGAAGGGCGTGTTATTGTAATGAGAAGGGGTAATATATGTTGTTTTCTACAAAAATAGGCAGAAGTTACATCACTGTTAACACAGTAACACAATTAGCAATTTCCATGTAAGCATGGGAGTGCATTAAAACAGGTAAGGCAACCTGGCTGGACCATCTTTTTACAGGATATACACCATGAACCTTTTACCTTAAGTCAAATAATCATTTTCTATGAATTACAAACACTTTCACTACCTTTTTGAAGTAAATATTTTTCAAATGAAGTCTCGAGTGGTTGGCAGCAGGAAAGGACAGACCATCTATTTTTTTAATTAAAGTTAGTATTTCTCTTGGTGTTTCAGTCTCTCAGTGACAGAACTGGAACAGAAAAGTCTGCGGGGAGTCCTAGAAACAGCTGAAATTCAACCCAAATTGTTAATCTTTAGGAAGTGGCTCATGACAACCCTGCCACTTTCTTGCCCCTTCTTCTTTGCAGATGCCCGATCTCCAGCAAAACACAGTTGCCTGCTGTGCCAGGCAAACTGGGGCTGGACTGTGCGCAAGGCTGAACAGAAAATGAACAACCCTCAGATCACCAACCTAGAATATTATCTGACCTCTGCTCAGCTCTATCTTTCCGATATGTTACTCTTGCATGCCTATCTGAGAAAAGCGAGCGAGCAGGGATCTCTTTTACAAAATATGCTGGCTTGAAAGCTGGAAAAATGCCTTCTTGGCAGAGCTTGGGCTAGAAACTTAGTCTTTAAAAAGGCAGCCGTAGGTATTCGCTTGCACAATCTGCCTGACTGCATGTGTCGAATCTCTGGCATTTATTGAAAAACAACCCCAAGATTATTGTTACTGTCAAATTATTGTTACTGTCAAATAGCAGCAGGCCTCATCACGGGAGCTTGGTGCCACTCACATTCACCTTTTTGTTTCATTTTCTCCCAGAGGAACTCATAGTGTTGCACCAGGGGTTGGAAAGCACAGACTTAGAAGAGCGGGGTTTGAAGAACTTACTGGAAAACATACACAACTGAGATAAAATAAGTGTACCCTTTGATATTAGATGTTCAGAGGGAGATTGCTTAAGCCAGAGAAGCAGAGCAGAAGGAAGGGAAGGGGTAGGATCATATCTTCAAAGAAGGTACACCTTTGATTTTAGAGTGGAAGAAGTTATGGAAGAAAACTGACACCTTGTTGGTAAGACACAAATAGGCTAAATTATACAAAGGTTCCTCTTGCCTTATTAACAAGGGATCCATTCTCTTCTGTAAGATACTGGGAGAGACAAATCTGAAAGGCTGCACTGCTGTGACAGAAAGCAAAAAGCTAGATGGACAGGCTACAACTGAAAGCACTGAGAAGAAGCCTACAGGTTAGTGTAATGAAGCTTCTGCAGAGAAAGAAGTTTAATTTTACTTTAATAACTGCTAGACCATCTCCCAAGGAAAAAAAAATAAATTGCAAACATTTGCATCCCATGGTTGATAGTGATCAGTTCAGCCCATACACCCTCTCTGAAGGCCAGCAGGCTGTGAAAACCCATTTTCAGTTTAACAGACACATGTCTTACATCAGCTAGTCTAATCACACAAGTGTTCAAACACACCCAGGTGGAGAATTCGAGGGTGTTTTTTCCGGCAGTGCTGTTGTGGCATTTAGGGATTCACACACAGGGCAGGGAGGACGTCAGAAACATATTCTGTGTTCATGTCTCTGGAGATGGGGCCTGGAGCATCCCTCTGGCAAAAAGGAGTTGCATGAACAGCGATAAGGAGAGGACTATCACACTTTTAACCGTAGGGTCCCTGTCAGGCGCTGCCAGGAAAGGGGTTCAGGCTGCAAATCTTTATGAGAGTCAGCTGGCCAGGAAACATCCTGCACCATTTTAGGTACAATGGGATGCCCCACGTAGTCTCCAGTTGCCATCCTTCCAGAAAGATGTCTCTCTTAAATCCCATCAACTTTGATGTATTTGCCACCAGAGTCCAAATATCTCAGATTAATAAAGACATTACAAGCGGCACCAAGACCCTAGGTATAGACAGTCAAATCACACTTTAAGCATCCTACCCAAATAATCACTTGGGTAGTTTGCAGCAGAACTGATATTTTGACCACAACATTTTTCCTCCATTTTTACCTTCTAGCCTTGCTACCATTCAGGGTTCACTGGGTGCATGGATGCACTTTAGGATGTTTTTTCTGGAACAGGTAGCAAGAGCCACTTTCAGGCTCAGGAACAAGAAAAGCCAGTAAGACATTGCTCTTCTCCAGGTAAGTTTATATAAATATTCAGTGAATAAACTGTGAAATCTAGAGGGTATTCTCTCACAAACAGAAAGTAATTGCCATGAATGCAATCAGACAAAACAACACAAGTGGTTTTAACTGGAGATGGTTGGGAAAACTCATGATAAGCTTTTCAGTCCAAAGCTTTCAAGGCTAACGATGCATATTAGAGTTCAGTTAATACTATTTAGCATGCTTTGCTTGTTCTTCTGGTCTTGCATTAATCACAATCAGATTGAATTTCCCCAGGCACATTTATGACACCAATATATGCAGTAACGTCTGCATATCTTATTCTTGCCAGGATTTAGGCACCATCTTCTTCCACAGACTAAAAGAAAGCTGAGGTTTTCTTACCTTGATGAATTGATCTCAAGAAGTTTCTTTTTAGTCTTCCAGGTCTCAGAGAAAGTGGCAAAGAAATTCTGGTTGCTCAGAATCAGTTACATCAGATCACAGAAAAAAGGTGGCACAAAGTGGGCACTGACTGCAAATCTCGCCTGGGAAAACAGCATTTTAGTTTTTCCACAGCAAAAGAAAGAGAAATACAAGAACTTTTCAAGGAGGTTTACAGTCTCAGAAGTTAGAAAGGGTGCTCTCTATCCTATGCTGGGATCCATTCCTTAAAAGGCTTTTGCAGAGTTTGTCTACTTTTAAATACCCCTGCAATGACAGAACTTAAACACAAGAGATGATGTATGATCCAAAGATCTTTACTGACCACCCCTCCCCATGGCCCCACAACCTCCCCCCAAAAAAAGCCCAAACAACTCTTTGGTGGTTTCACTTCATTGGCTTTGTTAACTTCCCAAAATTATTAGATCGCTAAATGTTGTTTATCTCATGGTTGTTCAGAATGGTTAGATAAAGCTGAGGATTGATTTTAGCAAAGTAATATCCGATGGCTAGATGCTCATAGATGTTGAGAGAATCAGGAAGGAATCATGCAGGAGCACTGTGTTGTCATGGAAGGGACACAATCACTTCCATAGCTTCTCTCCATTTATAATTCCTATAATTATATAATCTCATAAGGAAAATAACCTCCAGCATCTCTAAGTCAATGACAGTTATGTTCAGCAACAGCTTTCTCAGATCAGTTATAGCATGTAATGTACGTTCCAGACATATTTTCTGCTATTCTTCCCCATCCTTAGACAGGAAAGGTCACCAACGTACAAGTTCAATGGAGCTCTAGTGGCGGCATTTGGGTTGGGGAATTTATTCACTTTCAAGCTAAACAAGTAGTAGGTTGTTTTGTACAAAATTAATCTTAGTTTGAGCACTGACACTCAGGAGATAATTATGCAGCTAAGCGCCACTCCACAAGCTCTTCTGTTCCCCATAACCCCATTCAACATCATCAGCCCCAGCATGGGAGGCTGAGGCCAAGTATCTGAACAGCACTAAAGCATGTGTCCCTGCAGAAACCTTGGCAGAGGGGCTGTTGGGAGTTAAGCATGGCAGCACGCTTCCCAGAACAGGCAAGAAGCTGGGATTTCCCAGAATAGGCAAGAAGCTGGGGACAGTACCTTTCAGCTTCAAAATGAGAGCAACCTGCAGGCATTGTCTGGTGGGCAAGAAACACCGCATAGTCAATAGGGGGCCAAGAATTATCTTCCTCAGCTTTTTTTCTTAAGTCTTCAGGGACAACCATGCCTTGTGAACAGCAATAAAAGATTTTTCTCTTGTTTTCGAAACTAGAGCTTCATTGGGGTAGGATCCGATTTTATCACAGTGTTCCACACTGCTGCCTTGGCTCCTACAGAAGTGGTCAGCTTTTCACATCTCCCACCTGGACGAAATACTTCATGCCTGTCTGCCCAGGATAGCCCTCTCAGTGCTCCTCTGTGCTGAGCAGCAGCATTTTTTATTATTATTATTTATTTATTTTTTTAGTATCTGTCTGGTGAAGTTGGACAAAACCCTTTTCTTTCTAGACTACACAGCAATTCTGTGAAGTGAGGCAGCATTGGGGCTATTGCCCTACCCCAAACCGGACGCATGGAAGCATCTCTCCTGAGGGCCACGAACTACAGATAAGCTTAATCGACTTCATCACTCCCTCAACCCTTCCCAAACACTGTGGGTTTGAAATAGCCTTTTATCCTTTCTTAATGGATTTTTTTTCTTTATTCACAGGGCTGGCTCTCCTCAGCAAACTCAGCCTTTGTGTTAGTGCTCCTTCCTGTAGCTCTCCACTACTCAATTCCCTTTCTTTGCTCCTGTCTTGGCTCTCCAGGTGGTGGCAGTTCCTGCAGCTTATTATGACCACGAGACAAATGGGTAAACTTTTCATGCAGACATTTTTCTTATCTAGTGAAAGTAAGTATGCTTTTACCCAAGTGTGCAGAATATGCTTCGTTTCTTTTTAAAGATACACACTTTAGTGTAGCCTTTGTAGAAGAGAGGGAAAGAGATCAATAAATAAAATAAATAAACCATAAAGGCATCTTTTCCAGAGTCAGAGGGATGAAAGGGAAATGGTACTGAGGAGGCCACGAGGTTATTTGTGCACTCGGTGTTCATTGGTCTACCAGCATTTCTAGAACATGTGCTGAAATTAAGGAAGATTGTATCACAGGATGCAGAGTTTGGGCGCATTGCTCAAAGCCTTAGCTCCCGGAATCATAGTAGTACATTGCAATTTTAGTATCTTGGAAGAAAGGGGGGAAAAAAAAAAAAAAAAAAAGTAATGAAAAGTAGTTTCCAGCCCTGGTTGCTGGGAAAACAGCACATATAAAAATATGCTCCAAGACGACACAAAACATAATGGTAGAGCTCAGGAGGAAAAAACCCAGGAGTTTTGCTTCCCAAATATGGCTTTTTAGCCAACTAGAGTGCATCACCATCATACAACTAATTTTTCTTGTGAGAATAGCAGTGTAATGCAATTAACATTAATTTGGAGAGGGATAAGGAAATGGCTCACCATGACCACGCATAAATCACACGTACAGGCAGAGCCTCTGGCTGTCAGCAGTCCAGTCACAAGTCGGAGATGCAGGGTAGCGTGGCTAACACTGAAAAGCAAATTTAAGCAGGCTTGGAAGTTAGCTGACTTAAAGTTAGTGTGAATCTGAAGTGGCAAAGGCATTTAGGAGTGGACAATGAAGTCAACTGAATGTGACAGAAGGTTACTTGGATGAAATTACTTTGTACGCAGGGGCTGAATCAGCGGGGGTAAGGCTGTGCAGGCAGAGATGCTGTCAGGCACTGGGATTCAGTCAGGCACAGGCAGAAAATAGCAGCTGTCACAGTGAAGAGGGACTGGCTATGGTCAGGGAGACAGGTGGTGCCACCATTTACCTAAGACAAAGCACCGTTAGGGAAAATGTGATCCCCATAGTCTTCTGTCTTAATGTCGTTATTTACCATTTTTCCAGACTTCCTTTGAATCTGATGGACAAGTCTTAAGGGCAGGGACTAGACCTTCCCAACACCAACCAGAGGAAGAGAAGTGTACTTTAAAGTTTGGTTTATAAGCCATTTCCCCTGATAACTTATGCAAAACTTACTGCAGAGGCACCAGCTGAAAGTTTGGCCCATGATATTGGACTATGAACAGTTTTCTCTTTTGAATATGTCACTTCTCAAGTGACCTTGAAAATATCTGTTTATGCTCCCCTAATTTTTTTTTTCCTTCTATGTTTGAACAAATGACTCCTCTCAGTTCCTCAGTTATCTCACAGTGGTTTTTCCAGCAATACAAGTATCAAATGCTTAGACGTCAAATCACAGAAGCCAGGCAGGGGTGGAACAGAATCAGCTGGATGGCATACTCGCAGCATGTCCCAAGATACTACAAAACCAGAGGTGGCTACAAATAAGTGCATCTTTTCCCCAAGCAGGGCATAAACCAAAGTTGCCAGGAAAATGGGACTGTAACCTTGACTGGTCCAGATTCTAGGACTCACTGTACTGAGTCCAGATCAAAGTCAAAATTAACATCTTTATCTTAAAAATAAGGTCACTTTAAAGCTCTAATATCTGAGAAAACATCTAAAAGGTTAAACTGAATCACCATTCTTGAAGAATCAAACAAATAGCCAATTATATGCTAGCTCTGGCATACTAAAAACTATTAGGTCTTAAAAATGTAATTCTAATTATATTCTGTCTTTCTAATCACTCTGCCATGAAACATTTAGGATTTAGGATTTCCCAAGTCTAGAAAATTAAGGTTTTGTTCCTTAGAAAAAATACAAGGAGAGCCACCCCTCAGGAAAACAGGAAGGATTAATCTCTAACTCCAGCAGCCCGTGAGAAACCAGATGCTGAAATCAGGTAGATGCAAGTGTAAATGATGCAAAACAGCTTATATTCAACAGACCTATATGAAGGCCTTCAGAAACAGTCAAAATTTCTAAATCCTGGCCTTAGACCAGTGATCACTAAACAAAAAAACCAAAAATCCCTCTGGTGAAGGCACTGGTGATAGCGGTACTGTTTTTAAGATGAGATAGAAAAATCAAGATCCTGTACTGCTGTGGTCATTAAGATCCCTTAGCAATCTTTCTAAAACAGGACCGCCCAGCTTTCTGCTTTGCCTCTAATTTAACTGTTTCCTCCCTCCACTGCCTATTGAGAATGACTTCATACAATTTGAGTTTGGAAAGTACCTTTCCTTCCTGTCCTTAATTTCGTGTAGCATTGCAGCAAATTGGCATATATATCACATCTGTTTGATGCAAGGTGTCCAAGGGAAACATGTACAGGCTTTAACAGCTTTGGATCCTGTGGAAGAGAAGTACTGAAAAACATAATTATATAAGCAAGTTAAACAGCAGATCCAGGCTCACTTTGGCAACAACAAAAAAGGATCCATTAGTTGCACTGCTCTGATATTGAAGAACGCATTTTTCAAAGGGCATCTAAATTTATGCTTCCTCATTATAAGCACAATTATTTGGTACCAACAAGGCAGTTCAACAGCTAGCTAAATGGTTTGCACACAGAGCTGCTTATAGATGCAGAGTTCACATAGGGAAAATGTATTCACAGTACTGATACCTCCCGTTGAAAATGTCACAGTACTGCTCTAAAGCTCTAGAGACAAAGCCTCAGCCAGTGTGTAGTGTCAGCTCCAAAAATGAGGCTGTGAGGACGTTTTGTTTTCACAACTTAGTATCCACATCAGCCACTTCCAACTTAAAACCGCAAGTCATGAAATGAAGGCAAAGTTTTACAGTGCAATGCTTTCAGTTCAAAGCAGCCTAATAATACATGGGTAAGGAGCTCTCTCTTCCCAGCTATGCCCTTTTTCTTAAAATTCAGCATAAAATGCTTCAAAGACTTGAAGAAATGTAGTATTCTTGATCTGCTGTTACTCTATTGAGCATAATTTTCCCTATTCTTATTCTTCATTCTATTCTTGAATTAATATGGATGGTTTCTTCTACCAGAGTTGATAGTATTTCATTGTCTTCCCCAAAGATCTGGCAACTTATAATAGCACAAGAAGTAGCCATTCATAAAGGCAGAATTAGAAAAAGAATTATCAAAAATCCCTTTAAGTCCAAATCCTAGTGAATCATATTTGTATAACAAAATATTAGAAGGTAATTATCTTTCCTTGCCATCTCATAAATTTCCCGGTAAAATATTTCCACAACAGAATTACTGTGGTGAACAAACCAACAACTGTAACAAAAGAAATGAGACGGAATTCATTCTGCCACAAATCATTGGTTTCATACAAAACAAAATATTGTTTCATACACATATTTATGTGTATGAAAATAGGGTTTATCAGAACAGCATGGTCCGATGCAGCTGTTTTCCTAGAAGAAGCTTGATGCTATGAGATGTTAAACATCTTGAGTGACCGCAATGAGTCAGAAATCAAGTATACTCTGTACCTCCCTCATATGGCTAGGACCCATCACCTTAATCATTCAGCGGTTACAGTGGGAGCAGCCAGCTGCCCTTGTCACCTACCTGCAGTGCCTGAGGCACCTCCACTCTTCCCACACATGGGAATTGCCAGCAGTAATGTAGAAGGGTGTAGAGTAAGGGTTTAAGCATTTAGGTAAGCCTGGGAGCTGTGAAGCATTAGTTACACAGGATCAAAGTTTCTAAAGATATTTTTTTTAATAGCTTTGCAAAGGGAGTTTGCCAATTAAAAAGCATATCTGCTGAAAGATTTACTGGGGGGAAATATCACTGTTCAGTGTATAGTAGGAGAAAAGGTAATAAAATGGATGCTAGAAATGTAAATGCTATTTAATTAAACTTTGGAGAGAGTACTGTGCATCGTTTAGAATTAGCTGCCTAGGTTGATTCAGACCCAGTACCTAGTTTAACAGGAGGGAGTTTGTGCATATATTCAGTCTCCGAAGAATAATTTCATACAAGTTTAAAACAGAAGCCTTTTTGTATTTTTTTCTTTCTGAAGAATAAGCCAGACAATAAGAGCATTGAAAACCATTTCAAAGTTGAATAACATGAAACTCTAAATGTCCTCTCTAAAGATCCACTGCCCCTCCATGAGAGGTATCATTGCTCAGCAATCTCATGCTGATCCACGTTTTGGATACCGCTGTCTGTCCCAAGTTCACCAAAAGGTCGTTCTTGGACTCTAAGGATGCAATTTAAAACTGAGCTCTGAAAATAACCTTTCATCTATAATGATGTGTTATAATCTCCCTGAAAAATACTAATAATTTGTAAGCCTTGTTGAGGTAATTGTGTTTACCCAAACCTGTAAGTGTGAGGTATTGAAGTGCTGGAGTTTAGATGCAGGTGGTCAAGTCCCTGTGCAAGTACATTCATTCTCATTTAACTTACTGATTATTTTTTTTCTCTCTCCACACATCTTCAGCTGTCATTTAGAGCCAAAGAAAGAAGGAAAATAAAAGCTACTTCTGCCAGCCTTCCTCCCTCTTCTAGCTGTATTTCTTTCTTTCTTCTTTCAGAAAAGTCCTCCTGTGAAGGATAGCGTCAACTCAGTGTGGCAGAAAACAGCAGCTAGAGGCACATACAAATAGCAGAAAGACTGATAATGTCAGTGGGTTAAAAGGGTCATATCATTACTGAGAATCTGCTGTACCAATTACATATATCCTTGCATATTCATAATGAAGACACTCAGGATACCCATCTGCCATGAAAACAGATGTAGCTCTTGGCTGCTATGATGGTGGTCAGCACCTCAGAAGAAACAATGCAAAAGAGCTATGAGAAAAGGGGCTGGGTCCCAGAGATCTGTCGTGAGATGGACTAAACCTGCACCTTCATGTAGGTCTCAATAACATGTGATGTCTTTTCGTAAGCGCCATGTTTTAGACTTGCATTATTTCAAGGGACTCTTGACACCCACTAGAAAAAAAAGCATCTAATATTTTCCCAAAGGAAATATGAGGGTAAGGCAAATGCTCAAAAGCTCAGAGGAAGAATCAAGAGTCCTTAATACTTATTTTTAATCTTTCACTTTTTAAATATCCAGCTTTTTCTAGGTCCTCAAGACTGAAAATTGCATTTCTTTTGCCCTTTTCTGCTTCACGTTCAGATAAGCAGCAGTTATCTAGAAACACACTGAACAGAGCAATTGAGGGTTGGGTTGTTTTTTTTTTATGTAAAGCAATAGATTACAGAAGGTTGCATACAGCATGGGAGCAGTATATTGGGGTAACATCACCAGGAACCAAAATAACATGGCATGTCAAGTCAAAATCAGTTATGGGGAATTTTGCTATTATTTCTACAGTGTTGTGCCATCATAGATGAGATTAAAACGTGTTGATAGCGGGAATGGGGAGGGGAAATAACTTCGAGGTAATCTGTCCTGTAAAATGACATCCAGGTTAGAAAAGGAATTAATCTCCTTTTTCATTTCCAGGGAGATAAAGGCAGCCAAAGGATGCCCACACTGCGGGTAAGGAGGCAAGGTGGGATTCTGAACTTATTCAGGGGGTCTAATGTCATCATCTGTATCTACACTCCGTTAAAGCAGAGAAATCAGTGGTTACAGGCTGAGGGGTACTGACATAATTTTGAATGCCCACATCAGGCAGAGATGCATTTACTGCAGAAGCCTCCTTTCTGTCCTTGGCTGTAATAGGAATCTGAGTAGTTCATGGGTGTATGTGCTTGGGGTACCTAACTTAACTGAGATCCCACCTGTGAGGGTTTCCAGTGTCAAGAGACAAGCTGCCCAACACCTAGAAGATATTTCCACAAGCTATGTGCTTTAGGAAAAGGAAGCCAAATTTATCTGAAAAACTAGAATCTCCAACACATGGGCTATTCCATCAAAACAACATCCCCTTCACAGAAAATCAAGAGTATGCAAATCAGATTGTTTCTGATAAGATTTTTTCCTCCAAACATCCCAGAAGAGTTACTGTTATACAGAGGAATCACTAATCACCATCAGGATTTCCTTAGTCCAATTTTTTTTATTTTTATTTTTTTAAATAAACTCTGGCAAGCTGCACTGTAAAATGAAATCCATGTCTTTAGATTTTGGGGACATGATTACCAACCCTGACCTTGACTGACAGAGATCACTTCACTTCTTGCAAAGATATGACCACTCCACACCCTCAAGCACATTGGTTCTTTAAATAAAGTCTGCAAAATTTGCCTGAAATTTTTCAACAGGATATATCAATTCAGAACTGGAGGTAGAAAAAAATAATAAAATGAAACACACCACCACTCAACTGTAGCTCAAAATAAGGCAGATGTTCCTTGCAGGATTTTCCACTTCTCTTTTTTAAGTTACTGCATAAAATCTAATCACACTGTGTAGCTGCTGCAATATGCACAACGTTTATCACTGAAGTTTTAATTAGTTAAAAATCATTCTCATCAGTAAAAACACAGATGGCTCCTAAAAGCAGCTTCTTCTATACCAAACTGTCCTATCCATCTTCATCACACACTTTCCAGGCACTTAACAGAACAGTTGTAAGATCTGGGCTCCTTTGTGGTGCAATGTAGAACATTTTGAAATATATGCTGTCATTTGGTTAACTGCAGGACTACAGTGAGTTTGAGTCAATGGTTTTTTTTGAGATCTTTGACATGAGAGCAGCATGTCTAAAAGTTATTAGTATTCCCTGTAAATCAATTCACCAGCATTTACTCTATCTGTCAGTGTATAACAAAGAGTCATTTGCTCACTTGGGCTTCCAAATAGGAAATATTAGTACATCTCATGAAATGTCTTGAAAAATTGTAGTTATGATGGAATGAGTTTTTCAGCTTGCAAAAATCTGTACTGCCACCACCTTCTCTGCAAGCTACATGGGAGAAAATGCCGGTGCAAAAGGTAACGAGTGAGGCACAAAGTCACAAACTTCATTATTTCCCTTTTCATGGGCGCCACTGCGAACATGCACTCTGCTTTTCTGCAGGTGTCTAGTAATAAAGTCAGCACTCACCATACCAGCAGCTGGGTGACTAGTAGAAGAGTGATACAGCTACCAATGAAACACTTGAAACGGCCATTACTCTTACAGAACTAATGAGAATTAGAGTGGAAGACTTGGACGGAGTCATTCACACACTGACATATTTATACAACTAAGATCTACCTATCTGATCTGCTTCTACCAGTTGCTTTTGTTAAAGGTGGATTGGGAACCAGGCTGAGAGAAGGTTGTCTTAGAGTGAAAAATGGTGTGCAGAAAAATTAACCCTTTTTTCCTTACCTGCCTATATAGTATGTTCACATAAACAAGTACTCTCTAGCTTTCTCTTATGTTCATACACGCTCTCATTCTTCTTTCCAATCCAAAATACTAATTTCCTCAAGAACTTGTGGCTATAGGACATTAGACTAAGATCCACCAAAAGTTATCAAAAGAATTACTGATCAGCGAAACTTACCCCTGTTAGCATCCAAATTAGCATCAGACTGATAAATATGCATTAGTCTGAAATTGCTGGTCCTGCAAAGTATGAATGGCTAAAATGTCTTAATTTGACATCACCTGCATTGCTACTGGACCTTGTGGTACATCAGCAACAGCCACATCAGGATGCCATCCACAACCTAGGAGTTGAAGTTTAATAGAATTAAAAGAGCAAAGGACTGGTCTTCAGAAGCGAGTTTCCTTTTCCATCAGAAAGCACATAGTCTTCACCTTTATAAGAAGGTAAGTTATAATGAAAAAAGCAGCGCATGTTCTAATATTTAATTGAGGGCAAAAGTATTTCAACAAAATTTCCTCATAACAAAGACAGGGATAGAGGAGAATTTAATTACAAAACCGATTGAAAATGTGTTAGCTTTTCCGTTCTCCCTCCTGTCATGTTTCTCCATTAAGCATAATGAGAAAGCTCACAGACCAGGTACTCCGATGAAAATGCCAGTTTATGAATATAGTGTAAGCTACTGAACATACTGCAGGCAGGAAACCTTTTTAAAAAATTTCTCTTTGTCTCCATGACAAATAATTTCTACCCACCATTGCACTGATACGCTAAATACAAGGCTGCCAAACAATACGTGGTGCTCACAGCACTGCGACTTACCTTTGGATTTGGTTTAAGAGGATGTAACACCACTGATTTCAAAGGAAATTTTTCAAGGTGGGATTGGCAGTGTTAATGGTCGGACTCAATGATCTGAAAGATCTTTTCCAACCTAAACAATTTATGATTCATCTCACATCCTTGCATGAAAATTGAATAGTAAACTGGTTCTAAAAAATAAGCACCTTCAAAAACAGATGCCTTCAGTAAGCCAAAGGCACAGTTACCAAACTACTGAGATTATCAGAAGCACTAGGAAATCCCACAGAGGCACTCAAACCTTTCAAAGTTTGATCAAAATGCTACTGGAGCATCTGAGTGGGAATGACACTGGCAGCTCCAAGATTCTCAGTCTCATGAAGATGTCCATGAACATTTTCCATTCATTTCTGCAGGTGCACTGTCAGCTAAGCACATGCAGGCCACAACAGCATGTGGTCAAGCTGCCTGTTGGGAATGTCAGCACGTGAGTGAAATACTCAGTTCAATACTTTTAATGTACAGATTTAGTCATTCCTCCAGTTTGTGTGCCACCCTAGAAAGATCCATCAAACCTTTAGAAGTATCTTTGTTATGTGGAGGAACCTGCGGTCAGGTATTTCCACATACAGACCACTCACTGAGTTATTACCAACTGCTACTATGGTGTAGCACATTCTCTGCTGGCTATCTGCAAGTCATGGTGTATGACAGATTACTTAAGTCACTGGGTATTATTTCTCCTCCCAGAGAGCTTTCAAAATGGCTGTTTTCATTTATAGAATAAATATTTTGGGAACCATTCCATTGCCTGGATATTTGCACAAACCTAAGCCCTTTTCTATAAACCCTAGGAATTAAAAGAATTAAAAAGATAAGAAAATAGCTTCAAATCTAGCAGGTAAGTATGTCATCTTCATTTGAGTTCAAGTAATAATAATAATCTATTCATAGCAATAGCAGGAACAGCAAATGTAAGAATCACAGAAATTAATGTGGTAGTTGTGGGATGGTATGCAAAACCGGGGAGAGAGGGTGCACTGAAAAAAATTATTGTTCTAAGAAGAGTTTGTTTAATATATTATTTCATACCTATAATAAAATAAAATAAAAAATAATAAAAAAACCCCAAACGTGCATCTCTATTTTTCCTTGCTTTTCTTTCCCCCTGTGAATCCAAAATGATTATCTTAGTTGGAACATTAATTTCATCCAAAGGGATGCTGTGTTTTAACCAAAGATGATAAAAAGTATTAAGCCACATTGGGCTTTATGAACTCAGAGAGGAAACTCATTAAAGTTTAGATGCTGTTAGCAATCCATCATGCTGCCTTCAAGGTAATTTTGAATCAAGGTGTTAGGCTTTGGGAATACGTTTTTCTACCCAATTCACAGTGTCATTTTTCAGCTCCCATTAGAAGTTACTGAACACCTATTGTGCTTCTAGTGGGAGGAAGCCCACCACCTCATCACCAGGGTGCAGCTCTTGAGAGCCATCTTCCTTGCTTAGGCACAAACCTCTGTGTGTGACCTTCAACACGTTCACCTGATTACAGGAGGAACCGGGTCCCTTACCACTTTATGAAACACCTCTCAGTTGTAGTGGGGACAAAATTGCTTTAAAAGCCATGACTTTAAGGGTATCAGTGCTTCAGCTCTTTTGCTGCAAAATGGGACTGACTGCATACTGTTCAAGACAGCATCTAAATAGATAAAAAAGAAAGCATAAGGAAGATCATATCAGAAACCCAACTGAAAATGCTGCAAAAAAACCCAGAATGTGTAATTTGTCTCAGTTCAGAAGGAATAAATAGCAGAGCTGGGAATTGAAAGCAGAAAGCAGATCTTCTGGCCTTAATTTTGAAAATATCTGTATCCAGCACTACCTTTCCCCAATGAGAATTGATAGAAAAGCAGCTGTTTGATTTCTTCTTCCTCCTAAGGAAAATCTCACTGTAAACAAGATGACAAAGTGAAGCAGGATCTAACCAGGACCAGGGCAACGTGTGGCAGGGCTATCAGTCCTGATGCTGCAAGAGCTCTTCAGGGACTCAAGGGAAGGCATTTGCTCCCCAGTCCATGAGCCTGTCTCAAAGGCTAGCTTTGCCCAGCCGTTGGGTAAACTGGATGAAATAAATCCCTGAGGGAGCTGGGAAGAGGTGTTCCAGCATGGGTGGCAGGCAGTGATTTGACTTCAGTAATAACTGATGTAGCTGGGCATCAAAAGCCATGCTAATCTTCACAGAAAAGATTAAAAAAAAGCTATGATGAAACAACAAGTTTAGGATTAAAAAAAAAACCAACCATGGAGAGGATATCCACAATCACTTTAAGGCAATCTGATTTTTTTTATGAGATAAGATCCATCCTACATCTCATAACAGCAAACAGCCTAACCTCATGACAACAGAAGTCCTTAACTCCTCTTACATTCCAGCAGAATCGAAACATTTGTAATGTTATGATCTTACTACAACAAAATTACACCTGCCAACTTTTACACAAACCAACAGTATAATAAGGTATATAGGTATATAAGGAATAAACTAAGGTACAGCCTGACTCCATTTGCATTGAAACCGCTGCAGAAGGCAGAGACCTTCCCGCATGTAACCCCCTATGGCAGCTGCTCAAACCGCCTGTGCGGCCACGCTGCCCCGTGTCCAGGCGCGTTTCCAAATGCTTTCGGCCCTTCCTGTGGAGCCTGCTTTTCCTAGAAGAACCTCACAGTCAGAGCCTGTTTTCTTGACACCCTGCTCTTTTTATTTTAATTACTTGGAATGTGTTGGGTGGGTTTTTTTTTTTCCCTATATGTTTAAAGTCATTCGCAAATGTGGCTATAGTTGTTTCTCTTTCCCATATCACTATCTGTTATGGTATTTGCCAGACTTACGCACCTCCTTTTCAGCAAGCTAAGGAGCATTACAGGCTACTGGTCACCTCAGATTTAGATTCAAAAGATCTGAATTCTCTTAACGTGCTTCATGTTAACCACTGTAGGACAGAAACACTTCACTACGGAAAGTGAGGCAAACAACGAAGAGCACAGAGATTTCACTGGCAGAAGGATGCCATGTCATAGAAGATTAATAGGTATTTAAAGAAGATACGTAGGTGCCCTTTGTAAATATTTCAGACCTGCTACAAAATATAACCAGCTGACAACAGTGCTAAACTGCTTCCCTGGGTACAGTTGTTATCACAAATAAGAAAAAGAGGAGACATGTAAATAGCAGTACATGTCCAGTAGGACAACCTTCTGTAGATATGGCCTGAAAAGGCGGCAGTGCAAACCATCATAGGAGTGGAGCATGGCGCTTTCCAGAAGGACAGCCAGTGTTGTTAGATACAAAATTAAGGACAGTCCAAGTCACAGCAGCCCCAGCTTAATTAGATTTGTAATAAGCAGCTCTTCAATACCAACAGAGACCTTTGTTCACAAAGGATGAGGAATCTGGGCAAGGAACATTTTCAATAGTAAGGCAAGTTCTGGAAAATATCTGAGAACACGATACTCTAAATGATAATAATTTTTTAAAAAGAATTTAAAAAGATCCAGTACTGTGTTTGCCATTTACTTTTCTACTGCTTAAATGGTGATGAACATTTAGGGGTAGACCAGTAGCGGTGGATGGGGGTAGACCATGGCTGACTTGGAGGAATAAGGAAATGCAAAGAGTAACCAACAGCAAAAGAAAAAAGAATAAATAAATAAATCCACGAAAGAAAAAACCCATGCCTTTGAGACAAATAACATGTCATATCCCACAGAGGAGGCAGATGGGAGCATTCCCAGAAAAGGAGAATGTTACAGTTAAAACAAACAAAGAACAGAATGGAGATTGCACTGCACCCATTGAGAGTTAATAAGATGTCATTCCCAGTACATAAGATAAAAGATGTTAACTGAAAAGAATCAGTAGTAACTCAGAGACTAAGTAGAAGTAAGTTGGCAATAGCAGAGGCAGAGATAACAGAATATTTAAATTAATTGCTTACTTCCCTGATCACATGGGGAGATGAGGAACTGATGTCAAGGAAACTGAATTTTATTTTCTTAGGAAGAGATAGTAGGAACTAGGACAAACCAGGCTATTAGCAACAAAATTAAGAAAAACACTGGATCTCTACAAACTTCACCACAGATTTTGGCAGAGACCCAAGTGGAAATGCTTTTACACCCAGGGAATAATCTGAGAGTGTGACAAAAATCCCTGCTACATGGTGCTGAGTGAAGGACCTAGACACAGTTTAAAGGGTAAAATTTAAACCCTAAACTGTGGAGAGAGCATCAATGAGAGCAACAAGATAGTCTCTAATATGCATCTTAGTCTGGAAAAAAAACATATTCTAAATGGCTTAATGAAGGAAGAAATATCAAACCTAAATGTGGTAATGCTGAAGAAGCAAATGTTAATTAAGGACACAGGAGAGCCTGTGTGGGGCTTGACTTGGTACCCTGGGTAGAGGTCAGAAATAGGTCCTGATCCCAGTTTGATCTCTGATCCTTGATCACACATGCCAAACCTCTGCTGTTTGTCTTGTTTCATTAATTTGCTAGCAAACTCTTTGGGGCCAGTGCTGTTTCTCACACTCCACAGGCAGAACACCTGTTACAGATCCAGAACATAATTCACTCAGTTGTCGCGTGAAAGTGATGAAATCCAAAGACAAGGCCATAAGATAAAGCAGAAGATGACTTAGCAACTAGAGGAAAATCCTAGAAGCAGTTTTAATTGAAAAGCAAGAATAAGCACTGCAGAAGAGCCATGGAAAAAAGTAACAAATGCTATAGATGTTATCACAGGGCGTACTGTCTCAACAGTGAGCTGTCGTAAATGACTGCGACAGTGTAGAAGACAGAAATCATAGAATCATAGAATAGTTTGGGTTAGAAGGCACCTTAAAGATCATCTAGTTCCAACTGCCCTGCCATGGGGCAGGAACACCTTTCACTAGTCCAGGTTGCTCAAAGCTACATCCAGCCTGGCCTTGAGCACTTTCAGGAACGGGGCATCCACAACTTCTTTGGATAACCTGCTCCAGTGGCTAGCCACCCTCACAGTACAGAACTTCTTCCTAATATCTAATTTAAATCTATTCTCTTTCAGCTTAAAGCCATTACCCCTTGTCCTAACATACATGCCCTTGTAAAGTCCCTCTCCAGGTTTCCTGTAGGTCTCCTTGAGGTGTTGGCAGGCTGCTATAAGGTCTCCTAAGAGCCTTCTCCAGGCTGAACAACCCCAACCCTCTCAGCTTGTCTTCATAGGAGAGGTGCTCTGGCCCTCTCAGCATCTTTGTGGCCCTCTTTGGGACTCACTCCAACAGGTCTCTGTCCTCCTTACATTGGGGGCCCCAGAGCTGAAAGCAACACTCCAGGTGGGGTCTCACAAGAATGCAGGAAAGGGGGAGAATCACCTCCCTCAGCCTGCTGGTAACACTTCTTTTGGTGCAGCCCAGGACACAGCTGGCTTTCTGGGCTGCAAGTGCACATTGCTGGGTCGCGTTGAGCTTCTCATCCACCAACACCTCCAAGTCTTTCAACACAGAGCTGCTCTCAATCCATTCTCCACCCATCCTGTACTGATGCTTGGGATTGCCCCAACCCCACATGCAGGACCTTGCACTTGGCCTTGTTGAACTTCACGAGGCTCACACAGTCCCACCTCCCAAGCCTGTCAGGGTCCCTCTGGATGGCATCCCTTCCCTCCAGCGTGTCGACTGCAGTACACAGCTTGGTGTCACCTGCAAACTTGCTGATGGTGCACTCAGTCCCACTGTCCATGTTGCCAACAAAGATGTTAAACAGTACTGGTCTCAGCACTGTGCCCTGAGGAACACCACTCGTCACTGGTCTCCACCTAAATCAAATTCAGAAGAGCATGTGAAGACTAGCAACAGCAGCAGATACAGGCAGCCTGATGTACATGAATATTCACACGTTCTTGTTGGGGGAAACACCAGGCATGCTTTAGCCTATCCATTTACTTTCAGAAGAAATATCCGAATCCTTCTTCACCAAGGCAAGCATTTCATACCAGCTTTCCACCCTGTTGTACCAGTGGATGCAAAGTTCTCTTACAGTGTTTCTCTTTTCCAGCTAGATAAACATAGCCCTTAACCAGGTTTCCTTTGTTGACAAGTATTCCCCAAGCTTCTTTTTAAATTATGCACTTTCAATTATTTTCCTTCTAGTAATCTTCTTAGAAAAGAAAATGAACATGTCATGAGCAAACAAAGCAGAACAAATGCACTTTAAAACATATGAGTATTATTAAAAGAGTTTTCAGTTAGGTAGCAGAAAAAAGGCAGGTAGATGACATATTTTATGTATTAATGCTGTAAGCTGCAGCACTGTACAGAGCGATCCAAGCTCACTTCAGAGGAGTTACCTTAGATCTTGCAAACCCTGCGCCAGCCTGGTGCACAGTGTGGGTTGATTCCCCTGCCAGCAGTAGAGGTGGAACCAGTCTGCTTTGAAATCCCTGTTGTTTCATTCAGGCTTAAGGAGACAAACTGCCTTAGCTGCCAGTGGTCCAAGTTAGCACCGGGTAAATCTCAGCAGTCACAAGATATTTGTTTTTGCTTTAATTGTGAACAATTACAGGCGAGCAGTTGAGCAAGTCATGAGATAACCTACTGAGGTGGTGGAAGCACGAGCTAGGTAATCCCCAGCGGTGCTAAGAGGAGTTTCCTTGCTCTTTACAAGCAGTGGGAAAACTTTTCTCCAGCTCAGCATCAGCTGGAGCCTTCTGACACTGCTCTCAATGAAAGCTCAACATCTCCCGGTGAAATTGCATGGGACATGACAGACATACCCCAACCCTCCATTGTGCAAACCCCTACAGGCTGTCAAAGGCAAGAGGTAGCATGCAATATTTCTTGGGTGTTAACATTAATTAAAATAGTCTTTAACCTAAACCTGCATTTTTCCTTTCAGGTCAGTGCTAAGTCCGGTGGGAGAGGTGGCCTCATGCTCCCTCTGGTCTCCAGCGGGCCAGGCGCTCCACAGGGTTTGCCCTTGCATGGCCCTGGTGACACAGACCGAAGCAGGCACTCAGCCAGGAGTGTGGGCACGTCAGACCATGCTTCCTCTATACACCAGCACAACATCTCTCTTTCAGGCTGAACTACTGAAGTTTTCTTGTTTCTTACAGAACATCTGTGAAATTGTTTTCCCAGTAGCTTTAAAAACTCTGTGTTCCTTAAGAGGGATCAAAGCATGTTAAGTCATCCCTGGCATGCTTTAACAAATATATCCATATTAGAATAACATCCTATTTAAATACAAAACGGCCATAACCTGCAGATACAGCTCAGAAAACTAAGAATAGTGTTGAAACCATCATTACAGGATAGCATGTTGGCTAACGTTATAAAACGGTGGTGTCACATTTTGAAGTGTTTGCTCATCTCTGGCTGTTCTATTAAGGATGAGAAATGAAGAAGTCAGAAAAATATCTAGTGAAAGCTCCCAGCTGAGAAAGCGTAGCTGTACAGAATGTCCTAACAGCCCATGTCATCTCCTCGTGAAGGAGCAAAAAGTTGACTTTGCAGTGACACACAGTGTTCTGAAAAGAGTAAAAAACTCCTTAAGACAAGAATTTATGTCACAGACTAGAGACAAAAGATCGAAATGGTCACGTTATCAAGGAAGTTCAGTAAAATATCCTTTTGAGGAGACCAGCTAATATCCTGTGCCAGTGAATTTGGAAAGGCTGATTAGGTAACTTTTTGGTGAGCAAGGATGGAGGGCGTACACTACTGCCAAGCTGAAGACCAGAGGTCTTACCCAACATTTGGATGTTTTCTACCTTTTCTAGTTAAGATTTTAGATTTCATGTCTCTACCTCAGAGAAGCCCAGAGTTGTCTCTTTTCATTTTCTTCCCCCCACCCCCTGCCCTCTTTTATAATATTTTTCTACCTAACTGCAAACAGTTTTGATACCATGACCAGATGTTCAGTCCAGGGGGAGGTTCCTGTATGAAACAAGCCAGTCTAATGCTAAAGTGAATGAGCACAGAGAACCAGTCTGAGGTGCCCTTCCATATATCAGAGGCTTGATGGACTGCACTTCTGGTGATTAACTCTACCTGACTGTTGAACAAGACAGTTTTGTTTAAAAAATTAGGATAAGGCCTTCAGTGTTTTGTGCATTTCAGTATATTTTTTTTTTGTCCCCAAAACTAGTTTCCTTTCCACACTGACCATGTGGGAATTCCCCCTCATCACTCCCACAAATCTCTGAAATTATGACAATATTGTAGTACAATGGCATGTAGAAATCATAGTGAGCTTCATTGTAGCAATTGTATATTCACAAAGTTAAAAATATTCCTTGTTATAGTCTAAATATAGGAAAGAAGGAAAAAGGAGAAATAAATCACCTTACTTTGTAACTAAGGAACCAAAGCCCCAGGACATTCAGAAACAGTCTCCTGGAGCCAGTAAACATTTTTAACAGTTTTCAAACAAGACTCAGTCTTATGTGACAAAATATCCAAAGCCTGCAGTTCAATTTTTAGACATTTTTGCCCCACCTAAATCAAAGCCACTCACAGAGTCCCTGAGCCAAGCACCACATCATACACACCTTCCCTTCCTCAACTCTATCCAGTATATTAACTTCAAAGTGGTTTCACCAGTACTTGGCATATCTGAATTCACTGGGATCACACAAAGTCTAGATCGCATATCCTACAATGGCCTCCAGTGGGCCATGAGAAACTACTAGAAGAAATAATAATAACAGAAAAATCTCTACCTTAAATCATTTCCTTCTGCTTTTACCTTCTCATTTTCAATAGGTCTGTTAGCTTGCACAGGCTCATCTACTAACCCTTTAATCTACAAATCAGCTAAACATTGAAGTTTATCTTTGTTTCTATACCTATTCAACCAAGCAAAGAGATATACATTTCACATTGGTGTTTTGCTTAAATCCTGTAGGTCTCAATACCTTTGTAATGTGTTCAACAAGCAATAGGGGCTTAACTTTTCTCCTTATTAATGACAGTTAACAAAAGGTGATGACTAGCAAATAAATACATGACAAAAATTCCCAGTTTTATCAATAGTAGAGGTGGTGATGCCTGACTCCCCTTATCAAAAGACCTTCCCAGACACACAAATTCATTGAACATAAAGCCCTGGAGAGAAAGCTTCTGGACTGCTTTTTGAATGTGACAAGAATAATTATTTTCGTTAGTATAAGTCTGGTGGAGGGGGGGGGGGGGCATCTGTGGGGTGGAAATACTGCTTTGCTATTTAAAATTTTGAAAAACTATTTTACTGAGTAATCACTGACATTCCATGATGTCATGCATAGTTTGAAGGATGATATTATAATATTTCAGAGGTTATTCCAGTACTTGACCATGCCTTTGTCACTCTGGCAAAACATTGTATTAACTTGGCTAATAACACATCTCTGAATACAAAAGCTTAAACATGTTTGAGAGAGAGAGAGGCAGCTACGTTCCCCAGGTATGTTATTTACTCTTGGCTTACTCTGTTATAGGTTTGCAAAGGAAAATGCAGCTTTCCTGCCTGTGTTTCTTCTCCAAAGTGCAAAGTGTTGCATAGTCACACAGGGAGCTCAGATGGCATCACTAGCAATGCAGGAACATAAGGATGCTGGAAGGGTCTTCAGCATCATCAAGGCTGTTGCTGCCAGGCAATGGTAGAAATAATTGCGTAACTGACCAACTTTTACCTCAGAAATAGAGCTCCGCTACACTTGCAGAGGGGTTACTTCAAAATCTTATATTTCTGGCAGCTGGATACCTTCTAATTTTCAGCTAAAGCGCATGTACAACAAACAAACACCTATTACTTTTTGCATTACTCCTCTATTAGTGGAAACAGTTCTTTTCCATCCTGCTTCCTGCTACTCCTCAATCCCCAGACAGATAAAGGCTCCAAACTTTGTGCCAGCAGCAAATTCCATTAATGCATTCTTACTTTTTCTGCCTATATCACTAAATAAAAATAAATACAAAAGCAACAAATGAAGTCCAACTAGCATGTTTTGTTTCAAAACACCCTGTTACCTCCCCACTCCTTTCCATGACAACACCACAAGAACATGCCCAGATTGCCTTCCCCCTTGCATCTGTGCACCAGTCTTAAGGTCCATTTGCACCCCGGGGGGTATCTCCCCACCAGTGAAATTACTCAATGTTGTACAAATATTTCGAGCAACTGACTCCATTGCACAATTTTGCTGATAAACTGTAATGGCTTTGGAAAGGAATGTGCCTTTGGCATTGCAAGACATCTTTTCTCGAGCCCAAACCATTCCTTAGAGAGAAATAACTGTAAGTGCCTGCATACATTCCTTCCACAGGCCAAGGAATCAGAGACTCTTCCAAGTGTCACCGATTAAATACACATCCATGTCAGAGATTTATTCATCGTATTATACCTATAGTTTTAGGAATGTTACCAACTAGCTACCTAGCAACCATGAAAATCACAGGGTCAGATAATTTGTGCCAATCAGACACACAATCAGTTGATTAGCTGCACCTAATTTGGAGTTTGATTTCTTAATTTTTCAGCCACCTGTTCTCAGGCAGATTTTAACACTCCTCATGTTCCTCAATGAAAAATAGCTCAGCTAATAACACTGAATTTTGCATAAATATCTTCCTGTCAGGAATTAAGATCTGTACTGCTTGTTACATATACAGGAGGAAGAGAAAAATAAAAAAATCCATTTGCAAGAGTCCTTGGACGCAGCAATATACCAAATGGTGCAGAAGCATGTGACATTCCAACACACAGCAAGTAGAAAATGTTTAACAACATTCTTTTTTATTCAGTAGATTCCACTAAAACTTTTTTGTTATTAAAATGACTCAGCGTACCAGTTTATCACACAGTGTAAGCGCCTTTGTTATAAATAGATGCATATGCCAAAACACCACCTACACATGAAGACCACCAGCTGCATGCTGTTAACAGACCCTTGATGATATATCCATCTGAAAACAGAGGACTTGTTCTTCCTCTCCCAGGGACAAAAAGAAAAAAAGCCTTTCATCACCTGTGAGAGCCCTGCCTGTGCTCACTGCTTAGGCAAGCACATGCCAGAGCACTGCTGTGGAGCTGACCCAGTCCTGGTCTCATCATATCGACTCTTCTGTGCTTGCTCCCAATCAGAGATGTGACAACGCCCCAGCTATATCATGCGTTCAATTGTGCCATCCGTAATAAGGGTTATGCACTACCTGCCCTCTGCAACAAATACTGTTCTAATTAACGCAGAATCCCTATAAGAAAAAATCCACGTTTATGACACCTTTAGGACCAAAGTACACTGGACCTTGAAATAGCTGTGATATTTATGCAGAAAAGAAACAAAAGCATATACAGTTTAAAAAGGGTCTGTGATTTGACCCAGAAAGAAATAATGTCCTCTAAGAAAAACACACGCTAAGAGCTCCCAACTCTAAGGGCTTCTATATGAAAAAATAATGAGACCCCAATTCTTTCTTCAACTACCCCATCAAGCTGTACAGCAGCATAGTGATGGGAGATGCTTTTGTGCTATCGTCACAGGCAGTGCATGTGCAATGGCTTGGGCAAATGGAATGTTGACCCAGGATGTCAGAGAAGCAACTCACACTTAAAACCTTCATTCCTGCTGCTAGCTAGAAGGAGAAAGCATCCACCTCCCCCCTCTGACACCACATATACCTTCCAGACACAAACCAAAGCTTGTGGAGGGCACAGTCCCTCTTGGGACCCCCCCCTGCCCCCCAACCCCTTACCTTCGGCTCTCCAAAGTCTTGGAGCAAAGCTGTGAAGGAAGCAGACAGTTCTTAAGGTTACAACAGCATAAAATTGAACATTACTGTTCATAAAATGCTTTTAGGTGTCTGAGGGTATCATCCAGACAGTGTTGCATTAGGTCTAAGGTGGAGGTACCACCAACCCCCACAGGCAACCTCCTATCTATTCGCACTTCCATTAGAAAGGATGTTAAGAAATGGATATAGAAATATAAATATTTTCTGACTTCCTGCCAGTTAAATGCATGAGGAAGTTTCAAATAAATTTTTGGAAAAGTATTCCTGCAATATTGTGGGAGGACTTGAAGGAAGATGACTGCTACTCTTGATTTCACTTCAGGAAAAACATATGCTAAATTGTAGGAATTAATTTTCCCAGCTAATATTTTGACATTTCTACAATATGGTCAAATTGAAATGATAATAACTATGTTTGGCTTGTTCATCTTGTGTGATGTCTGAATGTATACTGGTGGGAGGAGTGTGTGTATGCTAATTAGTGTGAATTTGCATGAGATGAAAGCATCATTTGTGTAGAAGCCATGAGACAGCGTAGAATCTTCTTACCAGCCTGATTTTTAATTCATCCAGATTAACTAATAGTTGTGTGTGCCACCAAGCCACTGACCGCAAGTACAACTCCACCTGCATTCAGAGTTACATGAACTCACTTTGATGCTGATGCACACAAACACACCCGATGAGAAAACACGGACCCACACCTTGACAGCATCTAGAGCTCCATGAAGGGAGATAACCCTTTAAAGGGAGGCTCTGCTCCAAAGATGTGGCCTCTTCATGCACTTGTGCAGAATATCCACATCATTTCACTTTAGGAATTGTATTTTTTTCTAATTTCTAGCCCTGCACATACAGGCTTGGGTATGAAAATCAAACAGTACGCCTTCCTTGTGGTAACTCAGAGGGATTATTTCATGCATGTGTACAATCACCAGTCTCAATCTCTGGCTTTGACCTAGGTGGAATGGTGCAATGGCTCCAGGCCAGGGTTCAGCCTGGTGCTAACACTGGGCTTTCATACAGAATCGTTTCAAACTATTGTTCTGGCTGTTTTCCCCTCCTTGGTTTATTGATTCAGCAGGGAGGTGTCATCTCTGCTAAGAGTATACTCTGTCATCCTTATTCATGCAAATAACACGTCATTCCAATGGTTTAATTAAAAATACAATCACTGATTAGAAGAGAAAAACCATAACAGGACAAAACAACTGCCAAAAATACCTCCATGAGCACTGATCCTGTTCCTTCTGAAGCCTACAGAAATGCTGATACATATATATATTCAAAGCCAATTCAAACTTACAGAAAAACAGTATCTCAGCCATGCACCCTACTTTGAGAGAAGCTGCTTGGCTTGTCTAGAGGGCTGCTGAAGTGGCATGCTTTTGCCTTTACACCCTACAAATCTGACTGGCATGAGGTGCTCTCTGTTGTCTCCCACACAGAAATCTGCAAAATGTCTTGAAGAAATTATCACCTTTCCTTAGGAAACTCTCAAGTCTGGCTGCCCAGGTTCCCTTTGGATTTTTCTTTATCAGACACATTTTAAAAGTTATTCTAGAAAGAAACGTGTAAGACCAAGACCTATCCCAACATCTTCCTAAATAGCCACCCTACCCCTGACCGCCGCAGTCTGTGTTCTGGCTAGTCTTACCCAACAGCCATGGTTTTGTCTGTATCAGCACTACTGGATAAAGGTTGCGATCTGGTGCCCACTCAGTTTGGTTTTAAAAATTGTACTATGTATGAAATGAATTCTAGCCTACATCCACTCGTAATTAGGTTGAGACTAAAACTCATAAATATATCATGTAACTTACTTTCTTCAACTGGTTTGGTCCCACAGGGCCCAAAGAAAAAAGCAGCAGGAATCAAAATGATTTCCACGATTGACTGTGGAAGACGCACCTCCGACAGCACAACACCCCTTGGCGAAGGGAGTGTCTTACTTTACCACACAGCCCGCAGACCTTTTAAATACTATGCAGATGCCAGACTAAACCCAAAGAAGCAACAACAATTTAATTCTGCAGATACTGAATTATGTCTCCTGACTGCCAGCCAGCTGCCACTTATTTTCAGATTAATAGGCAGTATGGCAATGCGCAGGCATCCAACCTCAGGCAAAAACCAAAGGAAACAAAGTTTGTCCAGCAGGTGACTGAAGGAAATGTGCATGTTGGGAGTCTTAATTCGCTTTTTTGCAAGCAACTTAAAGATGTAATACTCTTCGCTCATGAATTCAGAAGATGCATACATTTTCAGCCATCATCCCACAACCTTCCATACCATACGAACAGCTGCAGCATACTATACCCAGCCTTTAAGTTAACATACACCGAGCAACAAAGGATAGTTCAGACCATCACGGCATATTGCAAATGAAATTCTAGATCAGCAACTAGCAATTAACAATTCATATAGCACATTTTAATACACAATCTGCTTGACCTAAATGATTGACAAGGACCTGGAAGTGTGTTAGCTGCAATGTTTTAGCTCATGTGATTTTAAATATGCCCTATTTTTCCTAATTTAGGCCCAACCCTTTTTTAAAAATTACTAAAATATCATGTGAGGGCATGAACATTGGTGGATGCGTGTCAAGGTTTACACTTCCTAAAACTTCTGGCAACAGTATTTCTTCTGAATGGCAAACATTTCCTTCTTTAGCAGATCATTTAGCAACATCCTAGCACAGAACTAACTGTACCCAGGACAGTAAATTATAATGTTTTTCATATCATACAGCTGGGGTGAAGAAGGCTTTTAAACTTGGTCAGAGCCCTTTAAAAGTCACTATCTCAAATAATTGAAGAGCTGGAGGAGACACATTTTAGGTCAGCATCTTAATGCTTTGACTCCTGCCAGAATTCATGAAAAACTTACTTTAAGTCTGATATTTTAAATCCCACCAAACCAGTGCCCTATCCCAGCCCCTGGCATGGGCTGATGGGCAGGGAGCCCGCTTTACTCTCTGGCACTGTGCTCTCTGGGGCACCCATTTATTAGGGACAGCTCAAGGGGGTGCATCCCCACTCCTGAGCTCACCAGCTCCTAACACCAAAGGAATAGCCAGGCAAGGACCGAGGAGTAGCTGGCACGAACCCAGCCAGGGTCCGAGCAGCCAGGCACAGGATTTATATGGGGTGTTAGTGCTGGGATCAGAGGGATGTAGAGGCAAAGGAAATGGAAAGAGCTGTCATACAACTCTCTGAGGGGTAACAAAACAAACTGATTCCTCTGGGAAAGCAGCTTAGCATTTGTGCCAGCACGTAATCCTCGAAAGCTCTCAGACCCAAAGGCTCCAGAGATGGGGGAGAGATGCTGTGCAGCAGGCTCACAGCATACAAAGCAAGGCAGTGCTGACAGGGGGTCATCCACTGCCAGTGCCCCAGGTAAACCTGGCCACAGGTAGCCAAACAGGGTAGAAAAATATTCAAAGGAAAATATCAGAGCTAAGGAAAACATATTAACGTCTAAAGTATATTTTTTCTTATGAGATGCAGTATGAAAAGCAACCAAGTAGTATTATTTGTTTTAAACCTAATAGCGTAAGAGAGCAGATCCTGCTAACCTCAACTTGGTTGAGCAGTCCTTATGCCTATGTCGTCCCAGTGAAATTAATTATTCTTTTCAGAGAGCAAGATATTTCTTTATAAAGGAAAGCCAGAATCAAAACCTCAGGAATCTTCAAACACTGTACATGGACACACTATCTGCCTCAGAATTAAAATAAATGTAAAAGAATGGATTAACAGTGAGATTAATGGGAAAATGCATGTTTGCCACAGCCAACATAATCAGAGTAGAGGGAAGAAGGCAACAACTGACACTTCTTCACTGCATTAAAAGGTAAAAAATTATTGGCAAGCAGAATACTGCATTGGGACAGACAAAGCAATAATTCTCTTTATCTACACCCCAGGAAAAAAAATCCATTTGCCCTAAGGAATACAGCAAACATAAAAAATGATGATATGATAATAATATAGTGAGAAACACCAAGAAGGCAGACCAGCCTGCACACAGCTAATACTTCGTCTCTGATCGTGAGAATTACCGAGAAGGCAGATCAACCTGCAGTCAGTCAATACTTTGTCTCTAATTGAAAAGCTAAACAATACTGGATAGTCACGAAGCTCTGCAATTTAAATAAAGCTGCACATTGTGAATGTTATCGGACACCAGTGGTTGACAAAGGGGCAGCAGAGGTTCACAGAAGCAAAAACTTCCTCTGTATTAGATGCATTTCAGCATGGAAAATTAGATGAGTCAATATCTAATTTGGTATTTAATATACCATTTGAACATTATAAATGTAAGCGGATGTTGGCATTCAGGGACGATAGTGGTGAATGAAAGCAAAAATTACTTGTAGCAGAATGCTGCTAATTTGCACATCATTAATCTTCATGCCTCGTAATTCAAATACATAATAACAGTATTCTCTCCCCACGTCTCAGCAAGAGCTGAATAATGGTGCTGTACTGTAATCTCACATTATGCATTCCATTTTCTTGGAGTCAGGGCTGATAATACCAGCTATTATTGAAATTGAATTGCTTAGTATTGCCTGCACAGTGCCACGCTTGCGGCTGCTTACAGACCTGTGCCTCTACATAAGGCATCTAGATGGACGGTGGGTGTCTTCCGTAAAGATTATTTTTTTCTTCCAAATTAAAAGCTTGAGACAAGATAATTTACTTGTTTCTGAAAATGTGGGCTTGTGAATGGGAGATGTGTTTTCTTCTGCGGATCTTTTTTGGAAAACTGCTACTTTCTGTGTTAGGGTGACAGCTTGGACAGGGCAGGTGCTTCTTCGTGATCTTGTATCATTCTTGCCATCAGTAGGACAGCTACAATGTGACAGCTAAAACTTTACCAAAGGCTCCGCCTCATGGCATTTAGCAGTTTCCAGGGCTGAGCAGCCAACAAGTGCACTGTCTGCTTGGTGCCACCAAGTGTGTTCCCACCTCAGCAAGGCTTTAACCTTGACCAGAGGACAGCCAGGCTGTGTAGGTCCCAAATGTGAAGTCTGGGATCTGGAGCCTGGGGTGGGCTAGGTAGGAACAAGACTTATCAGTGGGAAGGTAGAGACAGACGAAAACAGGGACAAATGGGAGGCAACAGCAGAGAGGAGTCAACCGCTGGGGAAGACTGAAACAGGTGCATGTCAAACCATGATTCCCTCCAGCATGAAGGGTGGGAGCGTTAAGCCCCAGGCTCGCTGTTTTGCCCTGAGCATCCCTCACTGGTTTTACTTCACGTACAGCGTAACCCCCTGCCACTGCCGCCCTTCACTGCCACTGCCGCCCTTCACTGCCACTGCCTCGTTAGCCCCAGAGCTCCCTGTGGTGGACCTGCAGCCCTGCTGGTAGCCCGTGTCAGCATCGTGATGAGGCTGCACAAAGGAAACGGTTTTGTTTTCTTTTGCACAACCTCAGACAGTACACATAAACAGGCTGAAAAGGATATTATAAAAGTCAAAGAATCAGGCAGCCAGCAGTCGGGATGTGTAAAACTGAAGGCATAGAGGGGGATCTGAATTCAACTTCCTTACACATATACATGAAGATGCAGTCTTTAAATATCTGATCACTCCCAGGTTTTCCACAGAGCACCTTTGAAGGCCTCTGTACACAGGAGACACCACAAGGACAGCCCTCATCCTTCTGCTGCCACTGCCCCCAGCTCTATTTACTGCCTGTTGCTCACAGTTGCTCCTGAAACCAGAGCAATTAGCTTTCATATAGGGTCTCCGTGACATTACCACCAATGGTGCTGTAGCGATTTTTAAATAAATATCCTCTACCTGGTGAATGAATACAAAAATTAATATACAAACAGAGTAGCCTGACTCCAACTGTGCTCAGTGGACCTGCAAATCCAGATACCAGGGTCTCACATGAGGGCACAACCAGGGATCACCCCTGAAAAGCTGGCTTTACATGACCAAGCGTCCAACAGAACAGACCTGGGCAAGAAACAGCTGTTTGTTGTTTATTATTACTACTACTGTTATTACTATTATTATACCTTAGTAGCTAGAGATAGGTTTTCTATAGATAGATCAATATTAATTGGTCTATACAGAAAAAGATATATTAAATTAAAACTCTGAGGATATAAGAAAAAACCCCACAACTATCATAGTTCCCAACAAAACCAGAACACAAGAAGGCAGCATATCTTAATGTCTCCGTCAAAGGATGCTCCTCATCCTTCAGGCACAGGTTTCTGATACAGATACTCTCGTCTGTGCCTCAGGTGACCACAGAAGACTCAGTGTGGAGGTGGACAGGGAGAAGAACAACTAGATGCCAGCATAAGAACTGAAGCCAAAAGACTCTCACATTCCTACCAAGCTGCATATCACTGCCTCTTTTTGAACATCTGTAACCTAACATACCCTACCTGCTCCAACTTCATTACTTTCACAGATTTCTTTCAGAAAAAAAATCACATTGATTTTATGTATTAAAAAAAATCAATTGTATTTATTTATACACACATATGTATAAAATACGTATGTGTAAAATACAAACATAAATAAATAAATAAATAAAAATACATGTTTGGCTAAACAAAATTGCATAAAGGGCTTGCCTTGGACTAAGTGTCATGTTCACCCCAACTTCTAGATTAGGAATGTCGTCATCTGAATGAGTGTTGGGATTCACCGAGCAGACTGACATGCTGACCGCAGGTGCCTGAGATTCCTACTGATCAGAACAGTGGTGAGGACATTCTGAGAATTTACGGGGAGAAAGGACCCCAGAGCCTTCTGCTGATGCCTAGGGCTCCCAGTTTAGAGTTTCTGAGATTGCAATGATATTTGTCAGTACTCAAAAATTTCATTCCTCCTTCCAAGCCATTTGTATGCAAAACTGAGCCAGAAGAGAGAGCTAAACCAAGATATTATTTCCGTGGCATGTTTATAAATACTCAATTCCATAAGACAGCAGATTCAGAAAGCACTCCAAAGGATTGTCCTCATTAAGACAGAAGACATCATCACAGAAATATGCCTTTTGCTGTTGAAGTGATTTCCCTGGATTACAACTGAATATACGCCAACGAGTTGGAAGGGTTCCATAGCATGGGAGTAAAGTGTTTGAGGCATGCAAAGTTCTGCTCTAGCACATGTTCCTGCTTAAATATACTCAAAAGGGAGTCCTTTTGGAGATGGAGAGGGAGCGTTATTGATAGCACAGTGAGAGCAATCATCATTTGTTGAATACCAGCTATACCTCTCACTCTTAATCAAGTTATACGAAAATTAGAAGCCTACAAACAAACAAGAAGTGTATCGAATATAATTAGTCTCTGATGTTACCTGGAAAATCTCCAAAAAAATGTCAGAAGTAGCAACTCAACTACTAACACCTTTCTGAAGGTCTAGCAGTTAATCTGTTTTACAAGATGAACAAATGGAAGTATTTGGGGTTTTTTTCACTTTTTACTGTAAATTAACAAAGGAAATGGACAGAACCGAGTCACTAAGCCCTTGAGAATGAACAGGCTTTGGGAAAGGCCTTTTATTATACCTTGCTCACTACAGAGGTTGAGTACCAGAGAAAACAGGACCAGAGAGGCAGAATCCTCAGGTAATAGTCTTTGATTGCATTTGGATCCTTTTCACTTTCACTTCTGCTAACACTGTAGTCAATAAGCATAGAAGTCTGTTTAAAACAGATATTGGAGAAAATATCTATTTGCATGAGAAATTTGATGGAAGTGTCATGATTAGCTCAGCTGTAATAGTAAATAAATAAATAAATAATAAATAAAAAAAGTGATTCCAATTCCACGCACATTTCTATCTCACTGCCAGGGCGATTTCTCTCTATAGAACAGATTTATTCTTCTGTTATACTAACAAAAAAAAAAAAAACACTGAAAATACCCCACAAACAGTCAGAATAGAAATGAGTGAAGGATTAGGCCACTGTAAGGCCTTAAGGTGTCTACAGCAATCCACTTCAAAATCCCATTTCCATCTAAATTAGCTGTAATTTCATAATTAGTCAATCACAGAATTTCATTAAACAGTCCCCTAAACCTGCTTTTTTTCCCCCCCTTTCTTCTTAACACTCTCAGTCATTTATTATTCATTTATGGGTTCTTCTCCATCAGTCGGCAGGTGACAGTAACATATGTAGGATTTGAATTTCTTTCCCACTGTGCAAAGTCTTTAGCATCACTTTTTATGTGCAAATTCGACCCACCCAACTGGCTTGTGTACCACAAGGGGCTGCTTGTCTTCCATGGCACAACCCAAACCTCCTTCATGGGTATCAGTGGGTGCAAACATGAATATTCTGCATGGTACTTGCAGCTCCCTCAGATCTTGATGCCACCAATGACAGTTCTGTCAGGTGTTCAGAGCAATTCTTGTCCTGTGATATAATTTAATATTTCAAATTACTCTTTGCTATTCTAAAAATACATGTTTTACAGCTCCTCACCTCTTAGACATATCACTTAAAGTATGAAGTCTCCTGTGAAGTATCAATGAAATCACAGAAACAAAGTTTTTGAGAAAGAGGCAATAGCAAGTTAAAGTCCCAACAGGACTGGTTTCTTAAGAAAATTCAAGCTAGCTAAATGCATTGGGCTTGGCCCAAAAAAATCTAAAAACCATGTAAAATAATATTAACAAGAAAAAGTTAAGAACTGCAAAAAGGAGTATCACTGGAGGAAGTGGAATGAAACCAAACAGAAGGAAATTTTTACAAAACATAAAATTAAAACAGAACAATGGTGCCATTTGGTTCGTGAAATGGCTCTATCCTCCTGCCTCAGACATCTAGCACAGAGCAGCTCAACAGGCTGTGTCAGGGAACAATTCTGTCATGGTAGGGTGTCATATATATTTATATACATACACACACACACTCGTGTGTACACATGTGGGAGGGTGGTGTATAATTTTATTCTGTGGTGAAATCCTCTAAGCAGGCCATATTCAAGGATGAAAAGCCCTGGAATAAGCTCAGCGAGTAGAAGGTAGATGTTCTAAGCATCTCTACTTAAAAAAAGTTGGGTAGGGTACCCAATCAGTTTAACCTAAGTAGCAGCTAGAAGGAGAAGTAGGTACAATAACCCTCTGTCTTCAACAGGTTGCTAATAAATAACATGGACATAATATTAATGACCTATCTTATGGAAAAAACTGTGCAAATCGGTTAACTGGCATTTGTGAAGCACTTTAGGGGCCTCAGAAAAATGGAATTTTTTATGTAGAGTGCTTGTCTTTGGGAATTACTAAACAAATATAAATGATAATACGGAGCTTGGCAGCAGTTAGCCACTCCAGGGAGTTCTCCATCCTTGCCATTTGGATACTGAAAACAAGGACTGTAAACGGAAGCAAATGAACACACTTGTAACAGAAGAGGAAAATGGTAAATGAGCCAGAAAAGTCTCAGCAAAGCCAAGGGAGCAGTGATGTGCAGCTCGGTGACTGCCACAGCATGGCTGGAAAATTGGCCTCATAATATGCCAGGAGGAACCAACTCTCGGGAGAGGCTGTGGGCCCCACAAAAAGGATAGTATGGCTGAGTAATTAGAGGTAGCTCTCATTCCATATGGACAATTTGGACTGGTGGAGGAAGTTCTTTGAGTCCCCAGCAGTCCTCTGGCAGTAAAATGTGCCAAAAGAGGAGATACTGCAATCCCTTGCTGGAGGTAACTCATTCTCTGGGATTTTCCCCTCTGTCTAGTGAGATATTGAGCCATGTTCCACATCCTTTGTCCATGTGCGCTTGGGAACCTGCCTCTGAACAGGTGACATTGCCTTTTTAGTTGCTCTTTAATAAGGTAAGCCAAACAAACATAAGAAAGCCTAATGTAAACAAAGCAGTCAGAGTGCACCTTCCTCACACTTCATTATCACCAAGTTCACTTGATGCGGCCACTGCTCAGCACCAGCTGTCCCTCAAACCCATGGACAGACTGTGGCTTTACTGTGACCTGCCTGCGCAGGCTGTCCTTGACCACCCTTACTCCAGTGGGGGTGCTCCAGCAGCCACGGAAGCATCACCTTTCCCAGGACATGCCACAGAACTGTTCTGATGCAGAACAACTGATTCAGTTGTTGGTAAAACCCACATTCACTCAGAAAAGCCCCTGAAGTATGGTTTTACCAAGCTGTGAGTAAAAACAACCGTTTCCAGCACACAGTCATTTGCTTTCCAGCCCAGGAGAGCTTGTGCCACCAGCACACCACTCACCAGATAGCAGAAGGTTATCTCCCATGTTTCTGCCTGTTTGTTTCCACTCCATGCTACACAGGTACATCAACAGTCGGCTCAGCCATGGTCATGGAGAGTGACACCGGTGTGGCTGAGGTGGCCCTAGGTTGCTGTGCTTATGCCTCAGTCCTATATAAGCATAATGAAATAAAGTGGAACACTGATAGGCACCAGCTACAGTCCCTTGTCCGAACTATCATCTTTAGTGAGCATTAATCCATCCAGAAGGCAGTTCACCTTCCAGGCTGTGTGGGAGGCTCAGAACAAGTGCCCCAGCATCACCCAAGCTCTAACACCAAATAGTCAGTGTGAGGACTGTGAGCACACACCAAGGAAAATCCGGACTCCAGGTACTACCTGGCTCTTCTGCACTCCCCGTGTCACTGCAGAGCCTGCCCTTCACACACCTGCCGCATGAAGGAAGTTGGCCTCTCCACCACACAGCTGTTTTTCACCAGAAGCTTCTGGGTTTTTTAATTAAGAACAGTCACTACTGAGCCATGTTCTTCTTGCCTGTCCTTTTGCTAACCCCCTTTTCTTCTGGAGTATTCTTTGTATTGCCATGCTGCAAAAGCCTCAAAGTCTAGTATAAACAAGAACCCCACACACCTAAGCATCTGCCTCCTTACCCTGCTTTGAAATCTCATTCTGCAATGCCACAGTCCAGCATGCTGGACCTCTCAAGTTCAGATATGTGCATCCTGACCAGACCCTTGCTCTTCTCTGCTCAATTACAGCCCCCTTTCCCTCTCTGATTTTTTTTCTCATCCGCAAAGAACTATGCATTTACTGGCTATATAATTTCTTCCAGGAGCAGCAGCCTTCCAGACCCTTCCTTAAGCATCATCAGTCATCACTGATGTCTCTGCTCCCCCTCAATATTTGTCAGCTGCCAAGTGCCTTCAGAGATGTTGGGAAATCAAATTTGCCCCCTCCACATTGCACTTCTCTGCTGGGACTGGCCCAGAAATCTTTACTTTCCCCACAGAAATCCCCTTTAGAAAAACTTTTGACCCAAAATTTAAGAGCACCTTAAAAAGAAATAGTTTCTTTAGACCTCCTCTTTTCAAGGGGGAGAGGGGATCTGCAAATGAGAACTTTCAGTTCCTTTTATTGAACACCTGGGTCATGAAGGGAACAGGCAGTGAGAGAAGGGGGTTTTATTTGTCTCCAGGAAAGAAAGTGAAGAAGCTGGGGGGGAGGGAGGAGGGAAGGGGAGGAAGGAGACAAATGAGCAAAGCTAAAAATAATGCTATTTTGCATGATTTTACATTATTTTTCTTTTAATAGGCAAACACAGCATTTCAAAGTATTTCCTTCAGAAGCCTTTCGTTAAGAACAGTCACATTTCTGTAACACTACCTCCAAACAGTTGGGGTTTTTTTCTTTTCCAATCATTTATAGCTAGTTTATTTATTTATGATACAGCAGTTTAGTTTGCTATGCTCAATTAAACTGGCTTATGGCTTCATTCTTTTGTTTTTCATAGCTCTAGCATCAACTGATCTAGAAAACAATTTGCAATGGGAGGGCAAAAGCAAGTTACAGCCTAAAAAGAAGGCAAATAAACCATCTAATATCCACCCATAAATACAAGAATATCCTTCCTTTCCATGCCCTTGCTACAAAATGAAAATATTCTTCACTATCAGGTTTTGACCATAAAAGGTGCACTTAGGGTTCAGGCTTCCTGATTTTCTCCAGTATTAGCGTGATAGCATCCTTTTGCTTCATCACATCCACTTGTGTACCAGACCTCTGGCAGAGCACTCATTTTCCTGATTCAGAAACAATTTTCCAGCATAATCACAAGATGTTCTCCATTAGAAAGATATATGCGTATGACCAGTTCCAGATATATTGGCTTTTCTTTTTGTGTGTAAACAAGGACGGCTATAAAAATTCCAATGATAAATCGCCTTGTGGCCAGCCATCCTCTGAAGCTTGCTGCACAAAGCATTACTCACCACTACTTTCTAAGAGACACAGACAGATTTTTTAGGCTTCGGCCAGCTTGAAAAAACCAAAGGCACATGGGAAGAGGGCTTCTAGGGCACTGTGTGCTGGGCTGGTGCTGTTGTGGTTGGAGTTTATCTACTTCTTCCCTTTGCAGAGAGACTCTGGCACTTTCCTGCCATGAAACATTAATGCCATCTTGATCTATCGCTTGCAGGATTTTTATTCTGTGGGGCAACACTATGATCCAAATGTTTCCCAGAAAGACATCTGTAGCAATGAGCAAGGCTTCTGGTGGGGTCTATGAAGTGTTGGGTGCTGCTGCCTTCTCTGTGCATGGTCAGTACTGAGGCAACGGAAGGAACCGTAACATAATTTCCTTCCCAAAAAAATTGTTTCATCATAAGGCATCTGCACCTATTTTAATTGATTACAGTTTTGTGTGAGAAAGGGATATCAATACTGATGCCATTTTGGCCTCATGGCTAAAAGGTCAGGGAAGCACAGTCAGACATCCCATGTATTTAATGCAGAGGAAATGCTCCTGTAAGATGGGAACTGTGCCAGAAAAAAATACTGTGCTTTGGCAACACCTGGGTAATATGGTTAAATTCTTTTCTAACTAAATGCTTCGTTACCGAACTACCAAGAAGATGATCCACTTCAAGGCAGTGAGTACCTTTAAGAGTCTTTAAATAAAACAATAACTCCATTAAATTACAAGTGCCTCTGTCCTTCCTGGGTATTAAAGTGTGAACCTCTTCCACTGACGTAGGGAAGAAGTCTGAAGAAGAAAAATATTTGTGGAAAAATAAAACCAACACAGCCTTCTGCCGTAAAACGAGGGATACGTCTAGAAAAGGCCAATTCTAGTCAAACCGCCTGCTGCTGACGCAAGGCACAGACTGACAGCAAAATCTTAGGACAGGTAGCAGAATTTTAGGACTTTAACAGAGTTGGTACCAACACACAACCAGCCACATAATATACTTGAGATGAGACACTCAGCTGAGGCTGTGGGCTGTCCTGTTCCTCATGCCATGTAAGCAGTGCCACAGGCCAGAGTGAATTCACCTGGAGGATGTACACCAGGCAGCTACAGCTTGGGTTGCTGTGCTCTGACAAAAACCTGGCTATGCACAGCTCCAGGGCTAAGCTGAAGCACCTGAGATTGGATCCTATGCCTAACACAGAGAGCAACGCAACTAAGTCCTTCCACCGAATTATTTTATGTATCATTACATGAGATCTGTCACTTTAGAAAAAAAAAGAAAAGGGGCAAAATTCCCAGGTAGCCCTTTCACATCTTCTCATCATGTTATGACACCTATAGCAGTTTCCAATACTGGGAAGTTTGAATTATCATACAGAGACTAAACCCAGCATCCATAACTTGCACGGAGTGCATCAAGCTGGGTAAGTGCACTACAAAAAAAACTAATTAAGCCCTCACGGGTGCTCTTCTTGATTTATGGAGTATTTCTCTGTTAGTTCATTCCCCAGTGTGAGCACTAAAACATGGTGTTTTGTTTCAGTCTCTCAAATCTTAGATGCTCAATACTGACAAGATGAAAAAACAGCCTTTCACCTGTAAAGACTTCCTCAGCAAAGCTGCAAGCTACAAAGACACCATTGCCCATCTTAGCTATTCCCTTGCATGATTTTTTTATTACCTTCAGATTATTTATAAAGCCATTCCATTTACCCCAAGCAAAGATACGTTAAGAGATATCCAGAATGAAAACAGAGGAACAGAAACCCTTGTTCTAGTGGCATCACAGCACTTGGGGTTGAAACATCTCTGAGGGAGGGACAATTCTCCCTCTTAAATATTGGAAGAGGCACAGTGCCTCTCTTCAGCCCCACAAAATCTCTGGGAGAAGATCAGGACAACAGCAGCAGTGTCAGAGATGCCTCTTTTGGCATCCCCATTTCTTTTTCTTCCCCTACTCCCACCCCCCTCCATAACACCAGAGAGAGAGGGAAGGGTAAGGCAAAGCCAGGCAAAATTTCAAAATCTGTAGCCAGATTCTACATGTTAATGTACTCACTGACATGGTATAGGAATAGACGCAAAGCTTAAAGGGGGAAAAAAGTCCCAAGCCCCAGAAGAAAGGGGAAAAGTTGCACACACATAACTTTACAATGGCATTAGACTCTGAGTGGGAAAGAAAAGTCAGCAGCTTTTGTTTCCTCCACACATTCTTATTTCTTTTTTAAAAATAGCAAGCCAGTGGAGTATCCTTTGAAAGCAGATAAGCCTGGATATTTCTGTCAGGAATTACTGGGAGCAAGCTGCTAATGCTATTATTTTTCTAGACCAGCTACCTGAGATTTGCTCTTACGCATCCCCCTCCCTGCCCCAGGGCAATCATTGGAGATTCTTATTGAAAAAAAAAAAAAAAAATCACCACTTCAAAGATTTTTTTTCTTGGGGGGAGGTGGGTGGTAGTGTTTTGGTTTAGGTTTTTTAATACAAAGGTATCACTATCACAATGGCTTTCCCCATGGTAATTACCAGGAGTATACCTCAGACACTGGAATCCAAAAAACAGAAGAAAGGCAGGAAGTATGACCACTGTGCCTTAAAAAAAAATAAAAATCTTCATATATTAACTGTCTTAGTGTAAAGTCTAAGCGAGCCGACTATTTCCAGCCTTATGAATTTCCCAGGCTTGAAAACATTTATCTCGGCAGGTTGCAGATCTTTCTGCTTTTGTCTTTATTACATATAGTTGCACCATCTTAATTTCTCGTTTTCTCTCTTGCAGGGGGTTGTTTTCATGGGCAACCACTGTTTGTTTTGAAAGATTTGTGATCACTCCTGTGCCAGGCCATGAGCCATCTCATCAGTTAAGGGTAGGAGGAGATTCCACCCAAATATAGCTGTCCTCCAAGTGTCTATCACAGAATCACTGTAAAGCAACTCCATTAGAGATACTGGTTTACATTAGTGCTTTTTTCTTTTTTTTCTTTGCAATTAAAAGGGTATCTCTGCCTTGACTTGTAATCACGGAGACATGTGGATTTGCAACTAAATATAATCTTTATGGTAAACCTGGTATCTGAACTCCACCCTCAAGGAAAAATTCTTCAATGTAGCATGTGTTTGTCCAGATTCTCCCTTCACATATCAGAAAATGATTACTGAAATTTCTTATTTACTGGATTATTCACAATTTAGTCATTATATTCATTCAGGTACTTTGAAATGGAATTTTGTAGAGAATTTAGCATGCAGAAAGCCAGATGAGCACAATATACACACCCTCCGTACACAGTGTCAGACACTATGGATACCTAGTGAAAGAGCATTTTGAAATGAAAAATAACAGAGCCTAAAAAAAAAAAAAAAAATCTGAAAAAGAAGTTTGACCTGTTTCTGTGTGCATCCATTGAGATTCCTGAGCTGGGGGATGTTCCCCATCCCATGTACTGGAAAACTCACGTTCCACATGGATCAGCCTCCCAGGCTGGCTCCCCAGTAGCGTGCTCTTTGTGCAGACACATGGCAGCTCTGTCTAGGAGAGCTGTTTAGGTTCTGAAATAGCTTCACATTTACCGCGCTCCAGGGACATGCCGGTGCCTTTATAATAGATGCCTTCACCCCGGCCACCTCGGGAGACATCCGAGCCTTGGCAGCTGCCCACTGCAGAGCAATACAAACACTGGCATGTGTGCCGAAGGTCGAGACATTTGGAAAAGCTGGAATTAAATAAATAGATAAAACAAGGAGAAAAGCAGAAACAATAACTTTAAGAGCTGTTTCAGAGATGGAGGGAGTTGCAGGTGTTTTATCTCAGGTCTCCAAAGTAGTAGGGGTGCTCGCTGGTGTAGGCAGGTGTTGTGGAGCAGTGGGCAGAGCCTGGCATCTTCCCTAAAAGCAGACCCAACAATGTTAATCACACGCCTCCACAGACGCACACTCCTGGTTAGCAACGAGCCTGCTTACGCAAGGAAGACAACGACAGCCACAGAGGGAGTTGGCTGGTCAGGCAGCAGGGGCAGGAGGGCTGCTCCCAGGGGCTGCCTCCACCTGTCCCCCCCAAACACCACCATTAATCGGTTTCCCCACCAGGTCACCCTGGCCAAAACAAAGTCAGGGTTTGGGCAGCACAGTGCCCAAGGGCCATGCTAACCATGAGCATGCGCAACTCTCCAGCTGCTCTCACCCCAGCACCCCTCCTTTTCCCACATCCCCACCCACAGGGACCCCCATAGCAGCAGCATGTCCCCAGAGTCACCTTTCCCACCGCAGAGGCAGTGCCTGGCCCCAGCCGAGGAGCTGTGGCGGCACACATTCCTGCAGAGACCACTGCCGTGCATGGCAGCTCCCTACCACCACTTCCCAGCAGGACACGAGGATCACCTCATCCAGGAACATTGGCTTTCCTGACTATGAAATCAATCTAGTTTGCAAAACTCTTTCTTTCTTTTAAAAAAACCCAAACTCCTCATTACAGGGCAGCAAGCCAAGCAACCATTAAAACACATCCTCACAGGAAGATAAATATGAAATAAAACTTGCAGCAATTGGATTCCTAGAGCTGTCAAATCACAGAAAGACTGATTTTGGAGAGAAGCTTTTTTCCAGTATGCTTAGCCAGGCTATTTGCTGATGGATTTTGTCATGTTTGATTATCAATCAGTTAAAAACCAACCCCCTTTCTCGGGAAGCACTGGCTGTCCACAGTCATTTCTCCAAAGATAACACAAGCAGGATTTCCATAAACTGTTTGCTTCAGCTCCCCGATAGACAATTAATTCTTAAACCACTAATACTGGATTTGCTTCTGCGCTTGGATGAGAGGAAGTCCGAGATATCAAAAAGTAATAAGGAAATATCCTTGTTAGTGCTTAAATACCTTTTTGCTATATGCAAATATGGCTAAGTATGCAAAGAAGCTGCCACTGAAAAGTCAGCACAAATGTCTGCAGTTAATCAAAAATAGCTTATGAGCAAAATTGAAGTGAACATTTCATGCTGCTACTAGGATTGCAAAGGAGCGTTTCTTGATTGGACTGGCTCCAGGCCAGCAACAAATGGATTTTCTAGAACCACCAAATTTGTAATAGATTTTGCTCCAGAAGAAAGTTGTGAGCAGGAGGTGGGATCACCTCCAACATGCATGCCCATAGCTCTCCCTGTACCAGGTCAGCACCTGGGTGCCCACTCTCATCCCACCCTTGCTTCCATTTGCGTCCCACGGGTAGAGTCTGTCACTCTCACAAGCACTCAGCGACAATCCTGCTTGGCCTGGGAGCTGCTCTGGAAGGCATCCAGGCAACATCCTCACAAATGGTAGACTACATATTTTGAAAAGGATTTTCCGAAATGCTCTAATTTGGCTTAACTCCCACTGAATTCACAGTTAAGTCAATGGTGGGTGTCTTGGAAAAAAAAAAAAAAAAAAGAAAAAAAAAGAAAAACAAAACACACAACAAACCACCATCCATGAAATTCTGGACAGTGTTAATACTTTCTCTGGGTAGAGGGGGTAGGAGAGGAGGCATTGCCTGCCCCAGCATGTGCTCCGCCTCTTGTCACACACTGTCACCTCTGAGATATCGTCTTCTTTTCTGCCCTCAGCACTGCGTGGTCACTCACTCCTGTGCAAAGCTGCCTGTGTATGAGCACAGTTACATGCTGGCAGCATTGCTTCCCCAGTTTCTGTAGGAATGAACTCACAAGGAGCAAGGCTGTGAGAAGTCAGAGAATAGAGAATTTTCCAGCATGCTCAGTAAGGTGGTTTGCTGATGGATTTTTATATGCTTGAACACCAATCTGTTAAAAAACTTCTTTGAAAGTACTGGCTGCCCACCATCATTTCCTCAGACGATGTTCTCATGAGCACGTCATGTAAGTGTCAGCCTATAGATGGCAGGGCCCCAGCAAAGACCCGGGTCTGAGACCACCTTTCCCAGGCTCCGCACCAGCAGTACAAGGCTAGGACCTCAGCAGGTGGCACAGGCTGACATTGAAGCAGGCTGTGCTCAGCGTGCTGGTCACCGAGCCCTTTGCTCTAAGGGACCCAAACTTGCAGCTTCCCAATCACCCAGCTTGCTCCTGCTGGGTCAAGGCTTGGGCAGGTTTCTTGCCTGTATTACTGTGTCCTCGTGCAGTCGCTGTCTTTGAAAGTAAGACATGAAGAACTGCAACGCTGCTGAGAAAATATGAACCTTCCCTGTGCGCCTTCCAGCCTCATGCTTCAGTCCCAGCTGAGTCTCTTCCTTCTCCGGGCCACCTGTGCCCCCTTACTCTCCTCCCCTGAGCAGCACATTTACCTGCAAGGTCTTGCAGCCCCTAAGTCCACATCCCTCGTTGCCCTGCCATGACGCACATCTTTCACGGAGTCTTTGCCATTCCTCCCAAGGGGTGTTGTCACAGAGATGCTGATCACGTCCCCCCACCCACAGAGCTGTAGACTCCAGGCAGGTTTCATTCTCCCTGGAAACCCTAAGAGATAGCAATGATGGTGGCGAAGAGGTACTGAAAATAGTAGTTCCCTCACCCCACTGGGGGCACTGGCAGCTCCACTGGTGATAAGGAAAAATGGCAGTCAGGCTGAAGCAACATAAAACTGGCATATCATGATTAATAACAAAGTCATAATAAACCCATGCCAGCTGGCAACAGCATCGTCTGTCAGCGGGCTGGATTTGCAGGGAGGGAACCTGCTGCTGTCTGTGTCTTGAAAAACTCAGAGGCCTGTAGGAATTGTGTGTAGTGAGGATGCCAGGGCACCTCCTCCTTCCCTCAACCTTGTCCTTGCCAACACAAGTCTTAGCACCTACCAACAAGTCACAGCATCTGACACAGTGTTGGCCAGCACTCTGGCCAAGGTAGTGACTGGACTAGTGGTCTGCAGAAGAAAAAACACAGTTTTTAGGGCTTGCACTGGAGAACTCAGTAATATGACTGACTTTCATCCTCTAGGTTTGGCACAGATGGGTTCACACAAGACACACCTGGGCAAATGGATTTCATATGCGAGATGTGCAACAAGGGAATGTGAAACATGCATAGCGATTCGCAGCTACAGATAACCAGAAAAAATACATTTTAAAGACATTAGCATCCCTTGGAATGACACACAACCACAGCGTGCAGAAATTCAAGCTCCTCAGATATCACTGTAAACACTATCCTGTGACTCAGTCTTTGGGATGCTCAATATATCAGCTCAGCTTAATAGCAAGTAGGTAACTTGACAGTAGTTTGACTGTCACTCATCCGACAAAACTCAAAGAGCATTGCAAAAGCAAGTCACTTGGATGTAAAACCTTGACCTGCTTGCTGAGCATACCAGACCAGGCCAGGTGACAGCCAGATCAACCAAGTACTTTTGCCTATATTACACTACAATGTGTGCAATAAACTGTTTCAGAGAAGAGAGAAACATGCAATGACATACGGAGAGAAACCTGAAGAAGATAATCAATCCTCCTAGGATCCCTTTGCAATATGATCATGCTTAATATGATCAAGCTATACATAGATCACTTTATTAGTACTTTAACATCCCTGTTTGTGTATGCTTACTTCTTATTGTTAAGACTAAACAGTAGTTTGGTTTATCGAATCTGTCTTATCATAGCTGATACCAAACCTAATAGACTATTCTGCATTGATGTTAAAAGTCTGTGGAAAACATACCTTTTTTGCAATAAGTTCTGAAGTTTCCATGTTTCTCCCATTCCAAAATAAAGGGAGGAATATTTCAAGAAGTATATTAAAAAGAGAACAAATATACAATTTCATACCAACTGGAGGGAGATTGTGGCTTTGGAGTATGAATCAATTTCATGGATTTCGGATTGCTTTTTCTACTTCACACACTCAAGACTCCTTTCCCCACCTCCGCTCAAGAGAACAAGCAGGGACACAACTTCTAACATTTTTTTTTTTATTATTTAAAAAACTTTTGGTATAGCAGATGACACAAAATGTGTTAGCTGCCTACTTTTGCAGAGATGCGCAGTGAACTTCAGTAACATGCTATGAGCTGAATTAAATTGTCTGCCAAAAGCAAGCAAACTTTTCTAGACAATCTGTTATTTGACACACTGCAACCAGTAAAGCCTGTTGTACCATCTGCTCTGTATAAAGTGCATGGTACATGTTTTACACGGTTTCTAAACTTAGCAGTGAGTCAAAGTCAACATTTCTACAGAGGGGATCCCCTATAAGAAATTCTATCAACAGCTCTTGCCCTTTTGGCTTCATGTCCAAGATCCTAGAAAATTCCTTTCCCTGTAGGCTTCGTTACCCTTCCTGACAGACTACACTGTTAGGAGCACTGAAATTCTTTGCAAAGCACATCTTGCTAGTAATCTCCTGAGCAACTTTAAGGACTAAGAAAGCACTGAGATCAAACCTATGGCTCTTCAAGTTCCATTACACTACTAGGATGCAAGCTTTACAGGTATTTGTACATAGAAATTACATGCTTAAATTCCTCTTATCTAAGATACACTAGTTTGGAGGAGTTTTGGTGCGAGAGCTGTGTTCCTCTTGTCTGTGCTGTAACTGTCCCAAAAACAACCTCCAAGCTTTGCCTGAGATGTCCAGCCTTCTATTACTGTTTGCTATTGATGAAGGCCATCATCATGTCGATATTTCTTACACACAAGTATGTGCACAAAACTTGCAGAGTGTACACAGAGCAAACCTGGAGGTGTCACAACTATGAGCTATATCCTATGCGCACCTAATTCTGCTTGCACACTGCCAGCCTGACACATCCAGGAGAAGTTACACTGCTACACACACACAGCACAGCAGAGGGTACATCCCTATCAGTGCCAGCTGGGAGACAGGTATCCAGAAATCCCACACACAACCACAAAAAATCCCAGTGTACAACAGCCGCTTCAGAGAAGCCTGATCTGCTGGAGTTCTCAAACATTCAGAAATTTTCAAAACCTCCCTGCTCAACATTTTCCTGCCAAAAAGGGAACACATCCAGAAAAACTACACACAGACACACATATGACATCCTAACTGCCTTGCATCAAAAGGTAAAATGGGGGTGGAAAACTAGCTCATTTCTGGGATCTGGATGTACCTCTGCATCCCTACCATAATGGTCAGTCAAAACACTATCTTCTATCTTGGATTTTTTTTTTTATATATATATTTGAGAAGGACAAAGGAATTCTTCTTGCATACCATTAAGAAACATTTTAAATTCTTATACAAAGCAGCCAGCTGGTGTTTCCAGATTTTTTTTCCACAGCTTTTTTGCATTGCAAATATGACTTGTCTAGAAGAAACCTTCCCAGTGACGCTCCGACAGCTCTGAGCACAGAGAGGGGAAGGAGCAGGCGCTGCAGAAAAGCAGCTGTTTGATCACCTGGGCCAGCAGCATGAGCGGGGCACAAGAGGGAGGAATGTTGGGGGGGAAACAAGGAGTCAGAATGCCAAAGTACTGAAATATGCAGAAGGAACAACACATAGAAAAGTCAGATGTTAGAACGAGGCTGTTAATTGAGGTTGATTTTTAAATTTTTTGCATAATTTTAGTTGGTATGTCTGTAGAATAACCTGACAAAATACATAGACCTGATTCCACTAAGACTTTTTTTATATTACTATGACAGTATCATAACTTCATGTGGCCCAAACTATCTACACTCTTCTCTATTTTGTAACATAATCGTATTCTTTAAATACATTTAGGATCATATCATATGCTTGCAATAGTACTTCTAGTAAAAAAATCCACAAGAACTACTTTTGAAACTTGTGGCTTTTTTACTCTATAGATTTTATTTTTCATGTCTTTTGGTCCCTAGAAGTCCCACTAACTCTGTGCTTAGAGATTTTAAAATATTTAAATCCTGTCCTGGGGCTGGCAACCAGGTTATGCAACTGGTGGTCCAGAAAATCATCCAAGCCCAGGGATAAACTGGCTCCAGCCCCCCCCCCCCCCCCCCCCCCCGGACATTTCAATGGAAGTACACTCTGCAGTTTAGGATCCTGAGACAGATCCTGCCCTGGCATGAAAGTGATGATTGAATATGATGGTTGACATTTTTTCATTAAAATAAAATGCTCCTCCAATGGGAAAATTGGGCTTTAGGCAAAACGGGGGGGTGGGGGGGGTGGGTGGTAAGGAAAGAAAAAAAGGAAGGAAGGGGAATTAAGTGGGGGAAAAATGAAAAAAGATGGAAAACAACCATATTTTTGTTACACCATAGGCATTTTGGTTCACATATTTCAACTTTCCATTTACCACCATGTGCACAACTCTGCAGGTGGGCTCCGTTTCCCAAAAGAGTCTAAACCACCCCAGTGCTGTAGAGCACGTGCTCCCTACAGCGTGAGGACAAGCCCAGTGCAGACTGCAGATCTCTAGAGGAGATGAAGCCCAATGGGCATCCAGAATACAGGTGCAGGGGACAGCATGGACCAGATGAATTCCCCAGCATTTCATGACAGCAAGATTTTAGGACTCAACTTAGATAGTTCCTACCCAAGCATCCACCACTGTTCTACAGACAAAACTAATCAGGTTTTGACTAATCTCCCTTCTCTAATATTTACCTGTTATTTCATATTATTTTATGGGCATCTTGCCATGGTGTGTGAAATTCATTAATTAGCCTGAGAAAGGGTATCAATGGATAAAATCCTTAAACATTCCTAAAAATTTTAGCCAGTGGCTGGAGCAGAATGGCTTTGGGGACTCCATTCATATTGGAATGACATGGGGGAAACCTCTCAGAAATCTGGAGGTGTTAAGGGGAAGCGTCAATAATAAAGGTGGCCTGATGCACTTTGTTCAAATCAAAATGCCAACAAAATAGAGGTAGTCTGTTGTGGGATGTGTCTGTGGTTTGTTGGGGTTTTTTTTTCATTTTTAAGTTCTAGAAAGTACAGCTGGCTGATGGAGAAGACGGGACAACAGGGATGTTCCAGCCCACAGTACTGTTCTCTTGATTTCATTCTCTAGTCTCAAAACTCTTTATCTCTTTATCTTACTTTGTCTCCTGCTCACCTTGTCACCACCCTAGAAAATGTCAAATAGCACAGGAAACCATCCGTCTCCACAGCAAGCAGAAGGGCTCATACACACTATTTCATTTCCTCCAAAGTAACGCTTTCATCTATCCTTCATTGTAATATTAATTGACTAGAAATAAAAATCACTTGTGTAAAACCTGACAATGGCTTTTATTCTTTGGGGAAATTTTAGCTGCCTGTAAGAGAAAGAACAGCAAGATCCCTTCAAACAGCCACAAACACACACACACCCTTCGAGCTCATGGAGAGGAGGAATTTGAATTAGCTGCTTTCATGGTTTGAAAGCCTAATTGCCAAAGAGACTTCTGGAAGCAACTGTGTGGATGGCTCCCTGCAAGAAGCAACACAGTAGAAACCATTGGAAAATAATAAGAGAAGGGGAAAACACGAGAAGAAGGGGATAGACACTAAGAATAGGCACCACTGCAGAGGAGTATAGGTGTTGCTTCCACCTGTCAAGCACATTTGGGGGCTGCCAGCATTTTCCATCTGGAGTTTAACTGCCTGGTTCCCAGAAAAGCATGCCAGCGAGGTCCCAGCTAGGGGGCTGTAGCCACACGAGGGTGTGAAGAAAATGACAGTGTAATTCTACAGGAGGTAGCTCCTGAGGAGAAGGAGGGAGTTGGACAGTAGGGACATATCTCCAGTTTGCTTTCCCAGGCTTTACAGCCAGTACCTGTCTTGTTCTCTTAATCCCATTAATGAAAACTTCCGCGCATCCACTGCTTCCCCTAAAGTTATCGTGGTAACTCTGCCCCTTCCACCTGTGCTCCTCTCCACAAACCTTGCCACTCTGCCTGCAGAAAGACATTTTTATATGTACAAGGCCGTGTGTTTTGGAAAGACAAGGCAACAGAAAGATAACAGCAAACAGGAGTTAGAAACACTTCAGATCTGTTTGTTCCATGTCCTGGTAGTTGCCTTGCCGCAAGGCCACCACGCCACTTATCTTTAAGACAAGGATAACAACAGAAGCTCCTTGTAGGGCTCTTCTCTGGCTCAGAAATTCTTGGACCATTTACCGGTTATTTAAAAGATAAACAGACTGCATTTTCTTCCTCGGAAAATTCTTCAAAGGCTGTTGACTGTTCATTTTTCCATTACAGTTAAACTCACATACCTAGCTACGGAGCACGATTAAAAAAACCCAACACCTTAATAGTTCACCCTGCTTTTCCATCACAAAAGGCTTACTCTCCAGGATTTAAGCATGAAAACTGTAAACTTAATTAACGGGTCAGTGAATGGGCTTGCATAGAAAGAGCTCAGTTTATTCTAAATATTATCATTCACTTGCCAGCTTAAACAGTAAGCAGCTTTGTTTTTCATTAGCTTACACTTGTAAGAGAAAAGGGAAACAGGTTATCTTGATGTAAGGCAAAAGTAACATATGAGAAAAGTAATATAAATGTATCTTTTTTTCTCCAGTTCCATACTGTTGGAATATTCTTTTTAGCTCTGTCATTTTATATTTATTATTAAAACTATGCCAAGTCTGTGACTACATCTCAAATGTAAATAGTGCACTTGTATATTCTACACCAACTTATGGAGTGGGTGCCTGTATGATGGATTAGTAAAATTCTGTATCATGTTTTAGGAATCAAACACAGGCTCTTTATCAGAGTGTTTAGTGACATCAAACATGTTATAAATTGGCTTGTAGCATAAAAAAACAGATTAAAACATTCATGTTTGGTCTCACTATATTTTTGATTCAAGCACATTAGCTGTCATTTTTCCCCCCTGTATGTTTTCAAAAGAATGACTTGTTCAGAACAAGTTTAGTAGGCAAGCTGGTGCTGGGAAGGGAATATAACCCTTTCTTTTACTAACTATCAAGAACACCACTTCCCCTGCCAGGGATCTGCATAAGTGCAAACGCTGGGTTTACTTATGCCAGAGGAGTGGGCCACAAAACTCAGAACACGCAGAGAAAAAACCAAGCATTTCCTTGAGCAGTAATAACCATCTACCCAGGACAGCACCAGCTAATCCCCCACCACTGAGTCTTTCATAGCTTCTGGGTTATACCTAAAGTCACACACTGGAAGTGACTTCTGGTCCCAGCATGGGGGAAGAGATTCAGGTTGGCTTCCTAGGTGGAAAAGGCCACGGTGCTACCATATCACCACCAAACGCCCTCCTGCCCCGCGTCCCTGCTCTCCACAAGCCACATCCCAGTTTTACCTGCTCAATAACTATTTATTCTACCATCCACTTGCCATGTTACAGCAACAGCAGCCAGGATCTGTGAAGCAAGAACAAATTTCTCAAGTCTCCCAGTCAACTGTTAGAAGCCCATTAAGGAACAAAGCAAGATACCTACGGAGACTTGCATGTCAGAAAACAAGTATTCTCTGCTTAAATCATTCAAAACAGCACACATAACTAACATCTGCTAGGGAAGCAGCTGATTTTCTTGTAGCTCATTGGCACCACACATTGGATTTTTCTCTGTAAAAACATAACGAGGTAATTATTCGTGCAAAAAGGATTAGGCTCAGGGCAGTTTGCAGACCTCTTTCCTCCAGCAGCTGTGCTATATTACCATTTTCAAAGGCAGGACTTGAAGACTTATCGGCATTGCTATCTAAGGACCTTTCTTAGGCTGCGTGATCCAGAGGTAGACACAACAAATTCTCATCTGTAAATGTCAGCACTTGCACTAGGCGAGCTTTGGTTTTCCGTAAACACACAGATGGAGGATCAGATCAGAGATCAAATGTCAGAGTCTCCAACGACAGGAAATTAAATCAGTTTAAATGGAAGGCAAAATATCATCAAAACCTCTCTTTTTTTTTTAATTAGATCTCAAGCTTTATGCAACACAAACATGACATAATTTTAAGGTTAAGGGAGTAGACTGAGGGCTTGAAGGAGTTCTGACTTAAAACCACTGAGAAAGACCAAGGGTGACAGGTAACACAGAGAGCAGCTAGCCTCACTGCATCCAGAGGGAGCTGCTGGGATGCCTGGGGACAGTCGCTGGACTGACTAATCCAGCTAGGAGAGTGTCAGAGGAGTTTGAGAGTCCCCACAGCACAAGTATGTTGTCAGAAGTAGCAGAAGGCGAGAGCTTCACTACTCCCGTTCACGATGGGCTCTGCTTCTACCAGCTGCAGAGGAAGCCAGTATCTAACCACCTCCTATCGGAGAGAAAGCACTCATGTTAGTCATTCCTACAACACAGCTGACACAGGAATTAGCATTCCCACCAGTCTGACATCACATTAGTGCTGCAACAGGCTGGAGCTGACCACAGTTTGGCATTAGCTTAGCAAGGAATAAGGGCATCTTTCTACAGCTGTGCAGGAGATCCCTCTGCCACTGCAGTCTCATGCCAGCATGTCGTTCTGAGTCCCTTTTCCATATTCGAGCAGGCAGATGGTGAAACTTTTATCATGCACTTGATGTGTTCAGATTTCATTTGTGCTGCCTATTCATTTGGTGTCCAATCCATATCCTTTTGTCTGACGACAGCTGGCTGCCTGTCTAAAGAAGGTTTTGAATGCCATCTCCCCAGAGATGCCAAGGTGGGTCTTTCACCACTCTGGTTTTCAGAGTGACTTAGAAGTAGGAAAGCGGGGAGGTTGCAATAACAGCTTCCCAATTCACCTCCAGACACATACTTACAGTGACTCAGTCTGTATATGTGAAACATTGCATGAGTACATGCTTGCATATACAATGTTAATACAGCAAGTGTCAAACACAAGTGCAAGCACATAAACAGTAGCAAATAGAGCTGGGAATCCAAAAATCAGACCATGACATGGTAGGAGAAAAAAAAACCCCAAAAACAAAACCAACAAAAAACCCCGCCAAAGCTCTTGGCCTTGCTCTTCATGTTTCTTTGGTCTTGTATTTGGAATACAAGCAATACAGAATCCGCATTGTAGTCTTCACATCTCCATTCACAATATCTGTGGATACACAAACCAGAAACAACAAAACCAGATGGGAAGTATTAGCAATCCCTGGAATAGAAAGAGACTGCAACTGCCAAAGATAATCTTCCACCTTTCCCCAATTATAATGTAAACTTAGACAATCTATTTGTTACAAGAAGCAAAACAGCAACTACAGAGCTAGAAAAAGTATTTATTCATTAAATTAACTTAAGGAAAAGGTACTTTCACGCACTATCTTGCTGGAAGACAGGATAAAAAATGCAGAGTAAGAAATAATTCTTCACTAGCAGAGAACAGAGTAGACAATTCAATAGGACTTTAAAGCTTTAGGTTTGTTATGATTCTTCTGTGGCAGGAATCATGATGGGAATTACCTGACGCTTTTTTTTTTTTTTTTTTTTGGTTATAACATTTCCATCACACTTGGCTGCCATTGACTGTTTTCTTTTTTCCAATTACTTTTCAGCTTCTGTGTTCTTGGCTAAACAAATTCCTCTTGTATTTTTAATAATTGTAATGGAAGAGGGTAACGGGTAACGGATTGAGAGGGTTTTACTGTTCTTACAGTGCTGTAAATCACTGAGAAAAAGACTAATAATGAAACACTAGTAAATGAGATCCTTAAACGCTCTAAATAGTGTAACTGTACTAAGTACCCCTAAATCATATTAAATTCAATCACTAGCTGAAGATTTTCCCAGTGAAGCTAAAGGAACTGCGGATGCTGGCACCAATATTTCTTACGCTGATCAACTCTGTGTTTGAGGCAGTGCAGAACAGCCAGAGGGAAGGAAAGAAAGCATGGGTTTATCTCCTTTCATACAAAAGGTGGATCTCAGCATGGAGACCTGAGCTCATGCAGATTACTCTTTTCAAAGTTAACATAAATAGCTTTCCAAACTCCTAGCTCTATGTAATATGGCAAAAAGCCCGCAATTTGTGAATGCCTGTTTTATGCAAACTGCCAACATTACCAAAGCATTAGTGGAAAAAGAAAAACCAATGAAAGCCCTAAATTCTAGCTTTCCCTCTCCATGATGTTATGTACTAAACACATGCGCCTACTTGCTTAAATAACTAACGGGAAGAGATAATGCTTTGTATTCATAATAAAGATTTGACTGCCTTATTGAACAACAAACTTTTGAGCTTGATAGAGGAATGATGGGGTGAGGTTATGTACCCAGCAAGAGGTCAGGTTAAGCAGTCAACAGCACCACCCACTAGTGTAACCACATCCTGCATGCCACCAGGAGCTGGTCAAAAAATTTTCTGTGGAGCATTTTTTAAAATTGGAAAATTGCACTCAAAGGAAACTTTTTTTTTTTTTTTGTGGTGGGGCAAGAGAAAGGAACATGCATGTACATTAACTCAGCAATTATTCACTTGGATGTAGGAGATCAAGATTCAGCTTCCACATCTGAACTTGGCAGAATAGCATCTTAAAGGCTATGAATTTCACATTCAGGAGACTGACCCACCAGCTTTTCTGGGTTTGAATAGAGTGGTAGAGTGGCCGGTGTTTCTGATTTTCAGGACATATTCTGAAAGGTATCTTCCCACACGAAACAAGCTTGGTTTTAACACAGTGAAACTTCTTACGAGAAAGGAAAAGAGCTTTCCCTCCAGCTCAGCCGCTCTAATTTTCCTAGGAGCTACTTCTATATTAAATCTTTAACAAACAGTTAAACTGACTTACTAAACAGTTTAAGTTTAGCATGAACTTACTAAAGTTAAAACAATCCAGCCTTTTTAGTATAGACATAAAGATTGTTCAAGACAGTTCTCAGCTTTATTACTATTCATTCCGAATGAGGACCTATGGGGCAGCCATATTAATGAAATGTCTCGGTGTCACCCTGAAGAGCCTACTTTCCTCAATTACTCTAATTTTTGCTAAGCTAGGATAAAAGCAATTCTAATTCTATTCCAGGCAAGTTTGCATGCCATGACTCACCTTCAGAGTTCACAGAAAAATTCAGAAGACCTCCATCTGCCAGCAAGTCTAGTGCAAGGTTAACATTGTGAAGCTGTTAATGAGACAGTAAGAGAAATCAATATAGCAGAAAATATTTCCCACCCAATGGGGCAGTGGCCAGGAGATTTTTAAAAGTATTTCTCTAGTAGTTGAAGATACCGATTCATAAATACGTACTCATATTCATCTCCTTAGTTTTGATGGAGTGCTCTACCAATTTTCATGAATAACTGGATGTAAAATCCATCTCCAACAAAACTTATCCCATGAGGTGGGCTGAAGAATCCATTTATTTAAAAATAGACTTTGCACGTGAAAGTCATGTTAATGGATGTTTCCATGGCGAAAATAGAATAGATTCGTAACTGGATCTAATAGATGCATGGAATTTGTTTCTTTTTTTTTTTTTTTAAACAATGCCCATATGCTTACCACATATGGAACAAAAAGTACATAAGGAGAAAGTTCTCTATATTTCATTCAGAATTACAAAGATTGGAAACCTTCCTGTCAGCTATATTTGTGAGCTAGAAGTTTATGTTTTAAGATAGAAAGATGTCTATACACAGTAACAGTAGTGATGATATCCTTAATATTACTCATGAGAAATTAAGTACACGTCTATGAATGAAAGCTGGGGGTTATTTTCTCATTTTTCCTCACTGCTTTTTCTAGCCTTTTCCCACATAAAAGCAGCATCACATGCATATGCAGTAGTCATGAATGATTTTTTAAAAGTAATATAACATCTCATTACTAGCTTCTAACAGCTTAAGGGCAGTTGTTTACTTGGCTGGTAATTAGGCAACTCCCTTCCTCTAATGAAGTAACAAGACCTGAATGAATGTCAAATCATCTCTTTGTACATTCTTTAGGCCACCGAGCAATTTATGCTTTGGGAGGCGCATCATAACTGCTGCCATGCTATTCCCTATTATCTTCTGACAATAAGCACAGGAGTCCCCCATGCATAAGCCACACAAAAGCTATGTTCTTTGAAGTGAAGCAATAGATTTATGTTTCACCTGTTTCTCTGGTTTACAAGTAACAGAGACTGACAGTTTGGATTCAGGCTTATTTTCTTACTTTGACAGTCAGCAGCCAGGAGAGCTTAAGCTCACACAGATCTACACATTTCTGATCAGAATGAATAAATCAAATGTTTCCTTAATGAACCAGCACAGGCAAAAGGGGCACATTTCCCCTTCTGTAATGCATATGAGATTTGCAAGGAACAGTAACATGCAAATTCCAAAATAAATTTTCAGACAGAAATACTGATAATTACCAAAGAAAGGCAACCTAGAAAAATAAGTTGTTTCATCCAGCTGCACTTCCAGACTCATAAGAGCTGGACAGTTGTCTAGGTTTTACGGCTGGACAGAGGTGAGGATGTTTTGGGGTATTACAGCTCTGGGCCTGTTTTGGCAAAACTACAGAGTTCACAGGTTTGATAAACTACAGAGGCCCTCTATCATCATCATCATCTTCATCTCCTGACTGCACAAAGTTTATCCCTAATTTCAACCTGACCTATTTTGAGATTATATTCTTTGCCCCAAAATACACACCTTCCTATACACACAAGCACCCAGATGAACTTTCTTTATAGCCACTCGTAAACCTCATGGGTTTTGGTTTTTTGTTTGTTTTTTTTGGGGGGGTAATAAATGCCAAAATACCCTGCAACAAATCTACCCACTCAGGGTTGTCTGCTTGCACCTGTAGATGGGTCATCTCCTGAATATCTGCTCCTGTTTTCCTCACCCTTCTCATCCCTCTAAAATGGGCTCCTGCCCTCCCTGTTTCTTGTTTCTATTTCCTCCTCAATATCACTGCTTCCATCCCAATTTCCCCTCCTTGTGATTCAGGAACTTTCTGTACCAGCTTTGAGCCACAAGCTTTCAGCTTGAATGAAAGGTGATGCACTGCACCGATCAGAACAGTGCATGTGGTTGTCACCATTTTCATAAGACAAATGATGTGTTTTAAGTCTCAGCAAAGGTTACATTTTCATACTTTACTGTACCAATTAATGTCTAAAATGACAGGGAGTTAGAAAGCACAGGGGAATTGAAAGACATATTTTATGTACAAATGACAGTTGAACTATGGTCGCTCAATATTTTTAGTTATATTGTCATCCCGCTTTTCATCTTGTAACAAACATCAGAGCAGAAACAAATGGTAAATACCACTTTGGCAAACTGTTCAATAATAAGCCCAGTACCTGGAAGTAACTTTGCTAAAATGAAATCACTAGGATGCAGAGAATTGTACTGAACCAGTACCCAACCCATTATATTCTTCTCTGAGGCCAGTGACCAACCAGCACATGCAGAGTAAGAACTAGAAAGTCTGAGCTCTGATTTGTACCTGAAATGTAGGGGTATCTAATTTCTTGAAAGAAATCTGTGAGGCTTGAATAGGGCTGATTCAACAAGGAAAAGGTTTTCTATGAAATTTTAAATTAAAAAAATATATTCATTGATTTCCTCTAAATAAAGTTAATGGAAATGTTAAAAATGTATTTCCAAGTCAATGGTCCAGAACAAATAATTTTGAAAACTGAGTGGAGGAGGAGAAAAGGAAAAAAATACATGCAAGGAAATGCTTTGATTTTGTTTGATTCAATCCTTCAACACTGGATTTTCCCTATTTTTGGATTTCTAAAAGTTTGCATTTTCCTAATACTTTAAACAGTCACCAACTGACAGTAATGCTTTGTTGACAAAATTTGAACCTAGGTCTTAATTCTGCTTTTAAATGTTTTAATGAAAAGCTCCACAGAGGTATTTATTAATTAATATGGGACCTCTGAGGATTTTCATTACAAATAAGTATTGCCCAGAGAGAATAACTGCAGTGAGGCTGGGAATCAGACAAAAGCCTCATCTGTGCAGGGAAGCTGTAATGCAAACCACGCCAGAGGAGAGATTCCCTTCTCAGGCAGCTCTGAAGCAAAATGGATCTGACATATTTCACCTTCAGAGACCTGACTGAATATAACCCAGGAAAAACAGCTAGAGTTTCAAGATTTTCAGAGCTGTTCAGTGACCCAAATGACAAATCGCCACCCACATCAGAGACAGTTTGAAAATATCTCAAATACCTCAAAATATATGAACATTCTAGATCTGTGGAGGAGGCATTTACACCAGCAGCCCAGCACACACTATATTCTAGCTGATGACACCTTTTTCTTTTAAAGCACTGATGAAATCTGCCTGGTGCAGGTTAAAAAAGGAATCAGGCAAGTCTGGCTGGGTAGGTTACAGCCTTAGGGCTGTAGCCTTGAGAGAGGAAAGGATGTAAATTCTCAAGGGCTTCCTAAGCACAGAGGGAGCCTTCAAAATGTTCTGGTCATGTCTTGATTAAGGTATATTTTTAGAACAGCATAAGGAAACCTATAGGGATCCAGTTCTGCTATGCAAGGGGTGTCCTCCATGTAAAAATGTTGTTTGCAGGACAAATTTGTAGGAGATAGCATACCAATTCCCAACCACACCTTCGTATCCCAGTTCCCCACCAAAATATCTCTGTATTCAGAAGGATGTATATGCCAAATAAATGCAAGTAACAATAGTTTGCCTCCCATGAGACAACTAATTTTGAAGAGGACACCAACCTGTTCCAAGGTATTTTAACAGCACCAAGCGTGTGCATTTGTCCTGTCCCAAACCACTATCCTGCAACACTGCATGCATAGGACTTCACACACAGCCACAGCAGTTAAAGCAAGAGGCAGAGCTCTTCACTGACATATGGAAGCATTAAATACACAAGTCTCAAGCTCTGAAGTAATTAAATAACAACCTACCATCTCCGTGGTGCTGGCTGGAGTCAGGAAAAAATTCCTTAAGTTCAGAAAGTAACCCTCCAGTTGTCCAATTAACAGAAGTAAGATAACTCCATCTGCAAACTAGATGACAAATGATCTGAATATATATTATACACTGGCTTTTAGTAGATTTCATCAATAAACGGCATTTTAGCAATAAATGAATCTAAATGGTACTCTGAGGGAACTGAGTCATTAGGCTGTCTGCTTGCCAATCTCTTCCACAGCGAACTTCATATTTAGTTAAATAAGGCTCCCAAGTTCATATTAGTGAAAATATGACACTGTAAAAGGACAGCTATTAAAACAAACTATTCCAGATGTGGAGAGACTTCAGATGACCACAAGCGACAGAGGCGTAACTACAAATAAAAGAAAATTGTGCCTAGTGCCTGAGATTTACAACAGAACACTTGCGAAACTTCCTTTCTCACAGCTGCCCACTAGGAAAACCCAGAAGAGCACCGCAGCACAGCTCCACTTTTCATCTGCATGGTATAAATCGCAGGGACTGCCACTGCACCAAGGTTTTGAATGCTTAGAGCAAAGCAAGAACTGTGGGCTGATTTCTGCATACGTGTCTGCAGAAGTAGGGAATGAGAAAGCCACGAGGGATGGCCCCAAGCTCATTTCCCATCGCTCATTCACTCCCCAGAGAGGCATGAGAGGATGCTGTGGCTCCCCGGCTCTGCAGGAGCTGCTGTCTGCCCTCCCCAGAGGCAGCAGAGGAGGACAGCGGAGGTGTGGTTGTGCCTCTCTTCACCAGCACCCAGGGACCTGATCCTGAGGTACCTAATGAGCACTTCTTTTGCAATTTCATGGACTTTAAAAAAGCTCAGTGTTCAGAGGATGGGACTTTGAAATGTAATGAAAATTAGGCCTTCCTACCGTGAAGCAAATCTACCATTAAAAGTCACTGAGCACCAGTAATCAACTTGACTTTCAGTTTAATTGTCAGAGAACCTTTATTTCCATACTGACAGAAAGAGCATCCACAAGAGTTGGGCAAATTCCGAAAGTTACTCCCTGTAGCATTACAGGGGCAGCACCGAATACGAAGCTGTATTTTTTTCATTACTTATTAGCTTCAGAAACTTCAGAGATTGAAGCCTAGTATCTTAACCTGAAGCTAGAAATAATTGTTACATTGCCAAGTTTAAATTACTACAACAAAAAGGAGTAATCCTAATGGTGAGGGAAAACAGTCAAACGGCTGACAAAACATGGTTAACATGTAGCTTAGAGCAGGCTACCTGAGATTCGATGTCTTTCACATTTAATCCTAATTTTCCAACATGCTGGTTGACAAATTGCAAAAATACCTAAAGAAAACAGAAGAGGAGGAGAGGGTAGAAGAAACTTTTTCCAGTGAAATCATGAATTATGTTTTAACTTACAAATTTTGATGTCTACTAAAGAAGTAAATTACCTTTTTTACAGCATCCAGTTTATCTGGAGCACGGCTAAATAATTCATCAAAGGCATCATCTTCTGTATCAAAACAATTCAAATAATACTAATTAAATGTTAACTGTCAGATCAGAGGTTTAAAGTGGCTCCAGAAGGAGAAAGGTGTTCACACCTTATAAGCCAGGGAGGAAGAAAGTTGTAGGGAGACAAGGAAAAATCCTGCTTTTGTATTTATCAGAAGACAGGGTTAGAGGCTTCCCTTCAACCTAACTCCAAGAAAACAACTTACTTCATTCAGGTCCATAATTTTAGTCTGTAGAGGTTCTCAAGATTTGTGCTGCCACCAGTATGAGCAATGACTGAGTTTTGCATCTCTACAGTTTATCTCTTTTCAGTTATGTTTTTTTAACCCTGAACCTCTAGGTTAAAATACTGTAAGCAGAGAAGAGCAGCTGTATATTTTACTGCTCTCCCTCAACAGAAACATCAGTTACATCACATTTGCAGAAAAACCACCCCCTTCCTTTAAAAAAAACCAAACACAAACTAGATATTGGGTTTGAAGACACTGCCCTTCCTCTGAAAACTCACAAACCTCAAAAATGACCAGTGCTGCCACCCAGTTTAAAGGCAGGCATGAGCTGGTGCCAGCAGCACTCCACCAGACAACTAGCATGAGTTTAAAGATTTCCAGGGAAATGAGATTCATTGAAGTCCCTGTGAACACCCACCCTTCACGTCCATTTTCTGCCCAGGTTTAGCAAAAGCAGGACACATATCCTCCCAGTAACCTGGCCACAGGACTGCTCTGGTTCAAGCAATGAACAGAAGCATTTGAAACACCCTTCAAAATGACGGGCACTCTAGCAGTGTAACTAAATAGAGAACCAGTTTCTGTGGTGCAGGAAAGCAAAGGCAGCTTTGCTTAAGGAAGATTCCTCCTCAAAGCCAGTGACAAATATGCCTCCACTCCAGAAGGGAGGTTTCTCCATTCTCCCTGTTAGGGTGTTGCTGCAGGAGCAAAGTCAGGGAATAGGTGAATCCATCAAAATCACTGAGGGACAATGGTCTTGCAAGCTAGAGAGCCCTCTTCCGAAGCCATGCTTTAGGACTCCTCTCTTTGTTAAGCAAGCTGTGTCGAAAACAGAGTGCATTTTGCAGATTTCTCTTCCCAGCAGAATCAGCCCACTGGAAGAAACACCTAATTACAGGGGGGGGTATTTTGGTTGTTTATTGGTGTGGTTTTTCTCCCGCACAATTTCAGCCCACATTAGAGACCACTCAGTGGAATAAATGATAAATATGTATTAAATGATACAGTTTGCACCTCTGCAAAGAATGAAAACACTAACATAAGGGGCACAGCAGAGAATTAAAATGGTTGCCCTGATTCACTGGGGATGCAATGTGCTCCTTTGCAGTAGCGAAAAGCAGCTCACACGGAAGCCTAAGCAGTGCCCAGACCTTCTCCAGGCTCTGCATACATGGACATTTTTCACCTCAAGTATTTCATAGCCCTTAAAAATCCTATGGGCAAAAACTCTGGACACATTGGTTTTACTGCACTGCCGTCCATAACTGAGTGCAAGTAGATTTCAAAACCTCATTTGCAAACTGCAGAAAGGAAACTATGTTGAAACTGGTAGCAACAAGAATGAGGTCAATGCATAAATCCAAGACATACTTTGCCCCTAGCCAGGTCTTCTCTGTTGGGTCATCAACCCACTGTTTCATTTCTTGTCTCATGTCCCATCTGCTGCCTGTAGTCCATGGGCTAAGTGGCCACCCAATTTCCAAACTATATTATGTTGATACAAACAGACATTAACAGGAAATGTTTGGAGAAAAACACTAGGAGAAATCCATGAATCACCATTAAATCTGGTGGGAGCACACAGATTTTATCATGAGGTAAAAATGGTTCAGAATGTGGTGTATAACAGCACAAAATGGTGAAACACTGAACTTGGCAATGCCAGTACTTACTTGACTGCACTTCTAAACTCTCCCTAGAATTGTAATAAAAAGCAAAAATTAGAAAAAGCATTCAGCAGAACTAATCTTATTCACAAGCAAAGCTTATCTAGGCCATCAGCTATTTTGTAAAGCAGGAGACAATACAAAGTGCCATTAACGTTCCATCAGAATAACTCTCCAACAGACATTTTTAAGTACTCTGTATATTTGCCCAGGCTCTTGGAAGTATATGAGATTTTAAATTGGCCCACAGACCAACAAACATTTATTTTATAAGCGCAATCCAAAATATCCTCTTCCAATAAGCTGCTCATGATATTAGAGTTTGAAGATGCTCTAGTGTATTAAAGATAAAGTAGGAAAATCTGTTTCTAGTTCTTGGAATAATGTCCATATTTTCTCAGTATACAAATGGTATCCTACTACTAACCTCCTTTAGTAATGACTACTTCACACGCTCAGCAAGCTCAAACCTTTCTTTCACAGCATAATCAGAAAACAACTGCCCCCTTTCTCTGCTCAAACCTTTCTTTCACAGCATAATCAGAAAACAACTGCCCCCTTTCTCTTTATTTAATAATACAATAGCAACAAATTAAAAGTAGATTTAAACCACTATGGCTTTAGAAAATTTCCAGTTTAGTCTGGGACAGGTAAATTTACGGTACTGGATTTGTATTATTATATTTGTTACTATATTTCATGGCAATAAAAAACACTAGGCCTCAGAAATAATCATGCACATTATTTTAGAGAAGTTCATATAAAAAGCATTATACTATAATACTAAATCTGAAGAGAAAAAAAAAGAAATCAGAGAAACAGTTTGCATGCATACGCATGTCTGGGTTTACACTTGTTGTCATCATCATGATACCAGCTATTTTTTCTAAGGGGGAAACACCCACAATATTTCTTTTCTGATTGACAGTGTAAAAAGCAGATATATCCCCTCTTACTTGTTTTCTGTGATGTATTCCACCGCATTTGCTGTCTTTAATCCTCTGGAGGTGTTCTGTTGAAAGGACAATAAATATTTTTGGGTTTGTCACACAGAAAAAAAATACCCATAAGCATTAGTAAGTCTTTCATGACCTGTTTGCTGCCTTAAATGACTACCAGAGGGCATTTATTCAAGAAGTCCAGTGCAACTAGTACAGGCACTTTGAGAGATTGTGGCTCCCCTCTGCTCTCTTCAGTCTTCCAGCAGAAGCTGGGTACTTCCCGTCAGAGGAAGCCAAAGGAGAAGCACGTGGTCCCTCAGCTGGTGAAGTTTGGAGGCTGGCATGTTCACCTGGATTCCTGATGATGCATCAAGCTGCTTTGGGCAGGCAGCAATCTCCTTGTGCACCTCACTGCACTAAGGACACTTCAGTTTTGTAGCACTGGAGGTGGTCACCTCTGCCTTATAACAACCACATGCCGTGGCCTGCCATTGATGAATGCCCCCTGGCCCCGACAGAGGACTTAAGATGTCAATTCTTAGTATTTCTGAAGCTAATTGGGATCTTTGCTGATGTCCTTTTATTTTTTTCCTCTATGCAGATCTTAGTACCCCACATAGCATCAAAATAAAAAGTGCTTCAGCCCAGCTGACAGCCCGAAGAGGCAGGAGAGGCTGGGCATGCCTGCTGCTTCACATGGGTACACGGAAATGTGTCAGCACAGGAGCATCCTTGGTGTTTGCCGCCCTGTCCTCTCAGGCAGTGAAATACGTCCTCTGTTTACGCACTTCAACTCCTTTGGGTCAGCTCGTGGCCAAGGAGCACACCCAGCCCCGCCGGGGCCGCGGCAGGCCCTTCCTGCAGGCATGCGTCGCAGGAGGGCTAGGCCTTCCCTGGCCTCCCTGGGCTGCTCCAGCACTTCCCCCTTCGGAGCACTGCCTTCGCGGGCTCTCCTCACTTTTGACCTAATGACTACCGTTGCCACCAGAGGCATTGATTCCTCCTCCAGGGAACCAGCTCACTACCATAACCCATTACCCCTCTTGCTCCTCCTCTCCCTCCCAGGGTTAACAGCCCTTCCTTTCTGATGCTGCAATTTCACAGATAATCACTCCCAATTTCTGTGCACCTGAGGCAGGGCGGCCCCGTAAGGCACCAGATGGAGGGCTGCTTCCCTCAGAGCGTGGGTCTGATCAGTGACAAGTCCAATGCACAGGCTGGGCTCCCCTTAGATACCAGAGGGAACACTCCCCTGCTGAAGTGCCCAGCTGGGATGGGGCCACAACTGCTACCTTTGCAGAACCCAGCAGCTACCTTTGAAGCTTCAGAAGAAGCTTCTGGGGGACGCTTAAACCTCCTAAAGTGGCACACATAGCTCGAGGGCACGCTTTGTTTCAGTTCCAGTTATGATCCTCCAAAGAGGGAAGAGCACTAGATAATGCCATACAGACCGCGTGCTGGGCCCCCAACACCACTGCACTGCAAACCCTCTGTTAAAACTGTAACACGGTGGTACTAATTTTTGCAATTATATCCCAAGCTGCATGATATTTGATGTTCTCCTAAAGTCCCATAGTTGACTGTAAGAAACAAAACAGAGGAGGAAAGCATCGGCTTGTAGAGCAAAATACCAAAACGTGACCTCAATGGAAGGGGGTAAAAACTCCCTTCCCCTAAAGAAATAAACCCTCAGCATTAAGCCAGTATCATGGTTTATGAGTACAGGCTTCTATTTCAAAACACTTAAAGACAGTGACAGCAGAATTTCTTCTTTGTCCTCTTTACAGACTTCGGACCATTCCTTTTTTTTGATCAAGGAGAAAAAACAGCATAGTGGTTCTGCCCTTTCCTACCCTGAACTGAGAACAACATGGTAGTCTAGTTCAGCAAACTCAGAAATTAAAAGGCACAGTTCATAGAAAATACTTGAATCTCCTTCACAGCTGCACACACATTTCTCCTGAATTCTAAGCAAATTAGTCTCATCAAAGCTCTTTAAGATCTACTGTAACAAATACTGAAACTATAATTACCTCAATGGTGATTGTTTCCACTTGAACATTTGGAGGCATGGCCAGGCTGGGTTTGAAGTGCTTTGCCATTGCAACCAGAAGATGCAGTGTGCTCAGTAAGTCCTTTGTCAAGATAGCTATTCCATGTAAAGAAAAAAAAACAATGTTTAGTGTGCAAAACTGAGTAAACCTCACTCATATCATAAATTCTCCCTATGCAGAGGATTCCAAAGTTATGGAGGACCATAATACAGGTGGGACATCAGATTGGGGTTTATATAATATCACAATTCAGCAATACCGCACCTTAAAAGTCCTATTTGTGAGACATACACATGGACACCGAGGGTTTTTAAGTGGTCCACAAGCCATACAACTTAAAGGATGCAGCTTGCATGACTCAGTCAGGGTCAGATATTCCCGTCTCACTTTTGATCCAACTAGTAATTGAAAACAGGTTGCTTAATTACTGTTCTGGTACCCCTTTGCCTCATAACCGCCTTATAGCAGAGGAGGCTCTGTGATGGACAGTTTTCTCCAATTTCACTTCTGCACCTACATTCCACACTCCATTTCAGCTGACTTTCTTCCAGTTGCAAACACTTAGCCACAGCTTCCAGAATCACAGAGAGTTTCTGTCGCTGTTTTTTTTCTGTTAACGCGATCTTGTCAACATCCAGCTTGAGAGATCCTAGGTTTTCTTTGACAGAGAGTCCATAGGAAGAAGAAAGATGTATTTTAACATCACCACAGGAAAAATAAACCAGAAATATAAAATGACAGCAAAGCACACAAAGTCTTGTTTTAAATGTTCAGTAACACTTAACAGCTTCCACAGGCCCACATCCCACAGCTGTATGCCTTGTTAAAATCCTGTGCTCTCCGAAAGCCTCAGTAAAATGAGTGAAGCTCTGAAAAGGGGAGAGGAAAAAAAGTCATTCCTTGCAGCAGCATCCCCCAACCCTAGCACTCCACACTCCTACTTTTCCTAGTGGAAGCTACAGGAATCCAGTGAGTGAATCTTTCATGTAGGTAGTGTACAAAGGTAGTATCAACTCACATATATAGAAGAAATGCCAGCTCATTGCTCAGGGATGTAAACTACGAAAATAAGCCAATCCTGTTCATGCTACTGGCCTCAGCCTTGGTGAAAAGGAGATATGATTTGAAAGACGTCCCCAGAGAGAGTGAGAAAGGGGAAAAAAAGTGAAGCAGGGACAGGAGAGATGGAGAAATAGAAATAGACTAACAGGCTGTTCCAAGAGGTCGTATCTTTATGCAAGCATGTTGTTGCCTGGACAGCCTCTTAGACTTTCATCAGTTTCAGCCCAGTGCTTTAGACCTAGAACATTTATTTTTTTTTAAAGCAGGAAAACATATAAATGATAGTGCTGATTCCATTCAATGTTTCTGGTAGCATCACAAGTCACCTTTGTGCTCCTGCCTTATGAAGCACTCCTTACTTTCAAAGGCACTGTAATTTCACACTTCAAAGTTACCTTATTATTATGTTAACTAGCAGGTAAAAAGACTTTCTTAGAAGAAATATAATTATATGAAAACAATAGCAGATCATCAGGCATTTGTTGTTCAGAATTGCTGTTTTCACAGATAGTACACAATGTAGTGCTTTCTCCCTTAGTGAGAAACAAGACTCCAGCAGATCACTGCTATTGCGATTTGTGGGGTTTATTCTCTGATCTGGAAGTTTCTCCATGATGTGTTTGCAAGCTAAACTCCAAGCAGTAGCTTACCCAAAAGATGATGAAGTACCAGCCCGTCATACAGATCCTCTTCCAGACTTTTAACTACTATGTGTTCCTCTTTCAGGGTTGTGTTAATCCAGTCAATCAGTAACTGTGGAGGAAAAAGCAGCTGGCAATTACATTATTGCTGTTTAGACAGCAGAGGACTCAGTGCTATGTTCTATTTCACCTTTCTCTTTAGTCCCTTATTTCACATCTTTGTTTGCTTTCAACCTCCACTTCCTTTGTGCTTTTTGGTTCTTTTTTAAAGGGAAGTTAAGCATCAGTTAGTTCTCCCTAATTTTCAAGTGAGATAGACATCTTACAAGTTATATTCCTATGAATTTTCTAGAAATAGTTATACAGATGGAGACAGATCTTATTCCTGCTTCCATCAGGGAAAAGCCTGCAGAGTACACTCCCCAATCCCTGCCTTCATTAGACATCACAAAATTCACACAAATACAGTAGTCAGAAATGGTTTGTAAGAAAAGAGGCTTCACTCATTCTGTTGGTTGTCTCTCAATCATCCATGTTACTAGCACTCCCCCTCTTTCTCTCATATTTTTGTTTTCTTTTTCATTCTGTAAATTTGTACTAATCTATCTCCAAAAACCTTCTTTTTTGGTAAAAAAAAAAAAAGGGCATTTTGTTTATTTTGCTTTCTTATGTGGCAGTCTTCCCATTGTCCTTTCCAATATTCTTCCTGCCTTTGCAAGGGCAAGCTGCTCAGGAAGCCATGGGCTCGGCTACAACTGGAAAGGAACCACATTCCCAGTTACATCCCTTGGTCCTGCACCCCTTTCTTGAACACCACGCTCCTGAGGCCAAAGGAGCTCTTCAGCGCTTCCCCAACCATGTGCTTTATCCACATCTGTTGACAGAAAGGGAAGATGACCTGCTGAAGCAGAACTGAAAAGCAGTAGCCCCCACTGGCTGTTAGCAAGAACCTCTTGAAAGAGGGATGGGTATTGCTTGTATTGCTATTATTGCTACACAAGCGAGTGTCTGGAGTTTGTTTTATGCATAATATCCTTCTCACTTTCTGTAAACAGAGGAGAAAATTCATAGCAGATCCCTGTAAGTTAGCCAACATTAACAGAAATGTAAAAAGCAGTATGGAAAAAAAAGGTTATCTCTGAGATGCTTGAAACTGCACAAGAGACAGAAGTGCCTGGTGCCAGGACTTGCATGAACTGAGAAGCTGTCAAAGTGTTTGCAATATACTTCCTCAGCTAAGAAGTAACAAGAATTTTCTGGAGCAGAAAGCTGTGCTCCTCAGCTAATGCTTGCATGTGAAGAACTGGCGAAGCTTTAGGTGTGAGAGAGACAGAACGGTACCCCAAACATCACAGTACAACTAGATGGAAGTCAGAAAAGGCAAAGCACTGCTGAGTACAGAGCTATGAGATCCCTTGTTTGCTATCTCAGCTCTAAACAGCCACATCCACAGCCTACAGGGTACACAACTCTGCTTTCAGTCCAGTTGTTGAGCAGAGCGCTGTGTCTAAAAATGAGTAAACAGGGAAAGGAGAAAAGGAATACTTCAAGAAGCTTGCTACCGGCTTCCAAATGTAACCATCTTCTATCTTACAAGCAATTCAATATTTATAGTAACTACGGTGAGCCATTTCACATTTCTTATTTTCCTAAAGCCACCTCAAAATGAAAATGTAGTGGAACACAGTCTTTCTCCCAAGCGAGTTTCTTTGCTTCCCTTAAAGATACCTCTTTGTCCCTGGCTCCATCCCAGTCTCTTCTCTAGAGGAGCCATGAACTGTTTAGATTAAGGTGGCAATCGGTGCCGTCAATGGGCACCCAGAGGATTGCCTCCCCTGGGACCTGCTTTCCACCTCCTCCTCATCCAAAGAAGAACATTTTTTCAGGAGTCTCTGATGGAAAATGGATTGAGCACTGAAGCTCACAGAATTCTCCATAAACAGGAAAGCTCTTCATTTTTGGCAGCACAGAAAGAACAAATTCAGTGTCTCTGTAGACAACATAATTGCATTTTGCAGCACCACCTTTCAAATTTTCTCTTTTGTATAAAAACATTGTGAAAAATTAAGTCTTTTAGATCAAATGTGCTAAAAACTTTAAGAAAACGTAACTAGAAACATGCGTATTTCTGGATTTATGAATGCCATATAACACACCCATCAGCACGAAGCCTAAGCTGGCTTTTATAATATTTATAAGAGTTTTAGTATCTCCATAATGCAAGAAGTGCTGGTCTTATAAGAGACATGCCACTTTTCTTCCAGGAAATTTCAGTATGCTAGCCTTCCCCTGAGCTGTGCCATTAAAGAAACGCAGTGACTGAATGCACAGGGAAGATTTTCAAAATTACTTAGAAATAAAGTACTTTCCCATGAAATAGGATTCATCATTCACAGCTACCTCAAGCAGATGATGTACTATACAAAAACCTTGTACCATACTTAAAAGCTTTTCCCCAAATTCTTGGTGACTGGTATACCTTTCATCCCTTTTCCCTCTGCTCTGTGCTATCCCCCTCGGGCTGCATCACAGCTGAGCCAGCTACCACTGGAGGTAGAAGACAAGACCAGAAGACCATTGATGATCAGCTCGGCAATCCCAAAACTTGTTAGCATGGGATCAGGGCAGCAAACCTGCACGTACCCAAACACACATTTTTAGTCACAGCAAATGCTGATGTGGGTTTGCTTTCAGTCATGATCGTTCCAGCTGACTTCCAATTGCTATTACACCATCATTACAATGAAGTAGCAACTGGGTGTAGAGGAATGAAGCTGGGTTAATTAACATTGATAACACAGCTGTGGGCTGGCTTGGGGGTGTTGGCAATGTAGATAAGGTGCAGCTGTGGCTGGTTCTGTTAGGGGGCTGGGCAGCCAGCGAAGAGGGAGCAGCCAAGGAAGAGAGAGAGGAAGAAGCAAGAGAAGAGGGAGCGGGCCCTGGATGAGGTGAGACTAGAAGGCAGCAGAGGGACGGGCACGAAGAGTATGTTGATACGAGATGGTAAAAGACCTTGTTCCAGCTTAATAATTTTGAGAGTGCTGTGACAGCTGGGTACTTCTGGCATGGCTCATCCACATGTCCCAAGTTAGGAGAGGTATCATAGTAGTGTTTAAACCTACGCTCCACTTTACACACAGCAGTGACCACCCTTGGGTGATGCAGGCATTTGAACCTGGGTCCTGTGTGGCCCCAGCCATCCTAGCACCATGCTTAAGCAAAAGCTCTGGTTTACTTGTGTGGAGCCCACATGCCAAAAGCAGAGCTCATCCCACCCCTAGACAGTGGGGAACTGGGGCCAAAGAGCTGGGTAATTTACAGGGATGAACATTATCACAACAGGTTAAAACAGCTTGAGGTGAGGGTTAAACAATACAGTAAAAGAAATGGTACCAGTTTTAATTCTTCCAATTTAGTATTGTGGCTTGAGGTCGGTTTTATGAGTTTCTTCTTCTCGCCTATGAAAGGAAGCAAACAAGATTCATTACAATTATCAGATACGATGTGGATAATACAAGTTTGCTGTAAAGTCTGCCATCAGTTTAATATTACCCAATATCATATTGCCATATGTAGAAACATTATCATTTTTTATTTTAGCTGATTCCTTATGAGCAAGAAAATGGTATATCACGCTATTAATGCTACTGTTGGAAATTATGCTTCTATGTAATTCAAATCAGTAAGATCTAGGTGGACAGTTCTGGAAATAAGAAAACAAATGTGGTCAGCTGGAAAAGACCTTTAAGATCATTGAGCTTAACTGTTAACCTAACGCTGCCAAGTCTACCACTAAACCATGTCCTTAAATGAAATTTAAATTTCAGTTAAAGAACCAGCTAGAATTTGCGTTGTTTCTTCATTATCTGCCTCTAGAGAGTCAGCAGCCAAATTACACACACAGAGTTTAGTCGCTGCTGATAAAACCACGGGACTTCTGCTGAAAAAAAAATACACAATTCATTTGTACTGCACATTTTCTGCTTGGTTTTTCAGGTCATTCTTTGGACCTTTTTCTGTTCTGGTTCATAAAGTACATACCTTGAGCAATGGCATTCTCAGCTAGGAACTGATTAAGCGCAGCAGGCTGTGTAAGCACATTTAAAGAGGCTGGATCCATTGCCTTTTCTCGCTCCTGGTAAACTGGTAAAAAATATGGGGGGAAAAGGAACATGAATAACAGCATGTAAAGATCAAAATCAGTGCTAAGAAAAAAACAAACCCAAGGGATTTTTTTTCAGTTACGATTTCATGACTGGTAGATTGCTTTTTTAAAAAAATCTGAAAATGTATTTAAATCTGTGTAAAGAAAAAGTAGCTTAAAAGAACTTTCCTTTTTTTTTCTGTTAATCATCAAAATATAAGAAAGAAGCCCTGAAGTACTAAAACTTGCCTTAATTCCATCTAATTCCATCTGAATTAGATTAGTAAAATCCTATTTCAACTGAAATGAAAAAGCTTTCAGTTTCTAACTACCAATGGGTATCTGCTACAAAAATGACCATTACTTAAGTAGTATTAAATCCAGAATACAGCAGTTAAATTACTGAGACAAGCTTATAAATATAAGGAGTTTCTTTTATTGCTGGTATAGCTTAGGGGAAACAATGTCATGATTCTGGGTAGATAATCCCATCTCACGTTAGATTAAGTTGCATGGCTTCTTGAAGATTTCTTTATTTTAAACACAGATTGGAGAATGACTTTCTTTCCCAACCTAGATGTCCTCAAATGAAAGCAGAATCACAATACGCAATACAGCAGTGAAAATACCTTGTCAACAAACACAAAACTATGGGCAAGATTTTCCAAAGCAGCTAGGAGTTGTGTTGGAGGACAGCAGAAGTCTGAGAAAGGAATGGGGTTATCAGAGCTGGGTGGCGAGGCTGCATAGCCATCCATACACATGGTCCTACCACACATCCAGCTGAAGTTCATTTCTATCACCAGCTATCATCTATGAATAAGAGGCAATGGTATCCCCCCAATCTTCTAGAAGCCATAACTCAAACCACAGTGCAAGCAGAGATGAGTCTGATTTTCTAACCATGGGTGTGTAAGGCTGTGCCATGCTGCCTACACAGAGAACACAAGAGATAGAGCCAGGCTCTACAGGCAGCCTACATGGTAGGAAATATTTAAAGTGCTTGCTTTTGCAATCTTAAAAGTTCACGTACAGGTTTTTCAGTCAAGTCCACAAGACTCAAATAATTAGGATGCTTTAGCCAGGCAAAGACTAAAACTCAATAAAAAAGTTACAGATAGTAGAATCTGAATACATTCTTTTACAAACTGTACTAAAGAATCATAGAATCATTTAGGTTGGAAAAGACCTTAAAGATCATCAAGTCCAACTGCAAACATAACATGGCCAAGTCCACCACTAAACCATGTCCCTAAGCACCACATCTACTCATCTTTTAAATACCTCCAGGGATGGTGACTCAACCATTTCCCTGGGCATCCTGTTCCAACACTTGATGACCTTTTCTGTGAAGATTTTTTTTCCTAATATCCAATCTAAACCTCCCCTGACACAACTAGAGGCCATTTCCTCTCGTCCTATCACTTGTTACTTGGGATAAGGTACTGACTCCCACCTTACCACAACCTCCTTTCAGGTAGTTGTAGAGAGCAATAAGGTCCCCCCTGAGTCTCCTTTTCCCCAGACTAAACAGCCCCAATTCCCTCAGCTGCTCCTTGTAAGCCTGGTGCTCCAGACCCTTCGCCACCTTCACTGCCAGTCTGTGGACACGCTCCAGCATCTCAGTGTCCTTCCTACAGTGTGGGGCCCAGAACTGAACACAGGATTTGAGGTGCAGCTGCACCAGTGCCCAGTACAGGAAGACAATCACCCCCTTGTCCTGCTGGCCATGCTGTTCCAGATACAAGCCAGGATGCTGTTTGGCCTTCTTGGCCACCTGGGCACACAGCTGGCTCATGTTCAGCTGGCTGTTAACCAGCACCCCCAGGTCATTTTCCACTAGGCAGCTTTGCAGCCACTCTTCCCCAAGCCTGTAGCAGCGCTGCGTGGGGTTGTAATGACCCAAGGGCAGGACCCAGCACTTGGCCTTGTTGAATTGCATAGAGTTGTCCTTGACCCATAAACCAGCCTATCCAGATCCCTCTGTAGAGCCTTCCTACCCTCAAGCAGATCTACACTCCTGTCCAACTTGGTGTCATCTGCAACTTACCAAGAGTGCACTCGATCACAGAATCGCGACTGGCCTGTAGTTCCCTGGGTCTGTCTTAATTCCTCTTTTTAAAAATGGGGGTCATGTTTCCCCTTTTCCAATCAGTGGGAATTTCACCTGACTGCCACAACTTCTCAAATATGATGGATAGTGACTTAGTCACTTCATGTGCCAGTTCTCTCAGGACCCACAGATGCATCCCACCAGGTCCTGTGGACTTGTGCACCTTCAGGTTCCTTAGATGTTCCTGAACCTGATCTTTCCCTACAGTGGGCAGTCCTTCGTTTTCCCAGTCTCTGTCTTCATTTTCTACAACTTGGGATTTGTGGCTGGAGCACTTGCAGTGAAGGCCAAAGCAAAAAAAAATTGTAGTATACCTCAGCATTCTCCATATCCTGGGTAACCAGGTCTCCCATTTCCCTCTGGAGAGGGCTGACATTTTTGCCCCTCCTCCTTTTATCACCGATGCAACTATGGAAGCTTTTCTTGTTGCCCCTGACATCCCTGGCCAGATTTAATTCTGTCAGGGCTTTAGCTTTGCTAACCTGATCCCTAGCTGCTCAGACAATTTCTCTGTATGCCCCCCAGGCCACCTGCCCTCATGTCCACCCTCTGTGGGCTTCCTTTTTGTGTTTGACAGACCCTCTCATCCAGATCATCGATAAAGATATCAAACAGAACTGGCCCCAGTACTGAGCCCTGGGGAACACCACCTGTGACCAGCCACCAACTGATTTAACTCCATTCACCACAACCCTTTGGGCCTGGCCATCCAGCCATGCAAGAAGTAAGATGGCTCTTTATTAAACCAAACGTATAATGATTTAAGTGCAAGAAATCAGAGTTATATACTGCAACTGTACAAATAAAATTGTTGGCTGCAGAGGTGAAGGGAACTATGGAAGGATCATGGCTCTGAGCCCTGGACAATCATGGCAGCATATGGTTTGTGTCACAGTAATATCTGTACTAGCATGAGTAAGAGATCTCATCTTTCCCAACAGTCCTAAAATATAAAAAAGCCAGAGCAAAGACGACAATATAATGACCAGGAAGACTTTTTACACTCCTCTGAATCATCAAACCCCAGCTGCTGCTGAGCGCAGGATACCTGGCACAACAGCCTGCTGCTCTGCTCTCTAATTGGGAGTGCTGCCCGTTAGTGGATGGAAAATGCTCTCCCTTCTCTCTGAAGCTCAGTGCTGCAGGGTCGCTGAAGGAGAGGGGAGGCTTCTTCTAACAGAAACCAAGGAGATGCCCCGTGTTAAGGGTTCACACAGGAGAGGGCTCCTGCTCCCTACCCAAGACACCCATACTAGGAGCCTTGTCTCTCAAGGTTCCCTGCGTAATGAGTGGACATGGCACCTTTAAAGAACAATCCACAGTATTTAAACAAGGATCTAGCCCTGGCTTGCATTTTTCAGTTACCACCTCCATTCTGCTACCAAAAAGACAGCCTCAGCTGCTCCGCAGGTGCCTGAAGTGAGATGCTATGATGACCCAGCCCTGTAAGTACAGTGGAGCGAGGCAGTTGCTGCAAACACTGTTGCACACTGCCCACGGAAGACCTCCAAAGTGACATTTTCCTCTCCTTAATAGCTTTATACACACCAAACAGCATGGTGCAGCTCTGCAAGCTCGCTCTCACATATTTATTAAAGGCTCCAGTCAAAGTGCATTACGAACACATATTTTAACACAGATTTTGTCAAGCCAAGAATATTGGTAGAAAATAGCTACTGGATGCTTTTGCACATCAGTCTGGTAAAATGAATTAGGTACAAAAATCCCAGCAAGCCACTAGGGGAAAGGGTCACAAGAGAATTAGTTTAATTATGGTGGCTGCAAAACTGAATTCTGTCTCTAAAAAGATGCTCGGTAAAATAAGGTAGGAGAAATTGAGTCATTTAGTGCCTAAGGAACAACTGAACGGAGATAAGACTCCCAAAATGAAATTAACAGAGAGAGGAAAGTTTAATACAGAGCAACCTAAGGACAACTGACTTTCAAAGTAGGTTTCTGACAGCTGTTATAGCTGTTATTCCTTGGGATGTCCTGCTCAGAAGTCTTCTGTAGTCATCTGCGTACACCACAACTTACACTAACTCAGCCTTGCTGCAATACTCAACTTGTGTATCTCTTACTTCCTTCGACTGCTTACACATCAAAGTAATGTACTGCCTGCTGCATGCTTGATCTCCGGCCAAGGAACCCAAACATCAGAAGCCACTTTCTAAAATTTGGAAGCCTGTAAGAAAAAGCCTGAAATTAAGAATTTGCAATAGTATAAGTTCATATCCTCTAAAGCTTCAGTCCTGTGTCCTAGAGTGTTAAAATTGCTATACAGGGTAAGACGAGCTTGCCTAGTATCCAGTCCCATACAGCACCCAAAAAGCAGAAGATTACAGGGAAAAAAGAACCAAACCAAACCCAAACCAACCCCTCCAAAAAAAACCCACAAACCAATGGAGCAAGCATATACAGGTACTTCCCTGAAACATTTCAACATCTTACAAATCAGCCTTCCTAAATCAAAACCAGCGTCCTGTTTAATTAGAAGCTATCAACACATTTACTTCCCCTTCACCTCTTGAATATGTGTACCTCCCACCACTCAAGAGGAGGTGAGGAGCATGGCTTCCCCTTGCCTGAAGCACCACCTCCTGCTGCCTGCTCTGACCTGCCACCTGCCAGCTTCCCCTGAAGCTCCCCACTACGCACAGTGCAAAGAGAACCAACTGAAGAATTCACATTCTTCACGTCACCGTGTTACTACTCCACGTTACTACTGTATTACCATCCTACACCCTCAACAGTCATCTCTTTCCAAAACTGAGCAAGTACAGCCTACATCTTAGTTGCCCTTCACAGGGAAACCACTCCACAGTACCTTTGACCATCCTGGTTGCCATTTTCTGAACTCTCTCCAGCATATCACAGCTTGTTGAAGTGCTGGGAACCAGACCTGCCCAGATTTAGAGAGGAGCACTGCAGCATTCACAATGTTGTTCTCCATTCCTCTCCCCCTACTCCCTATTGCTGTTTGCTATTTTGATCGCCACCACGTGCCGAGCTGACACTAACGGAACTACCTATTATATCCCTGAGATCTTATTTCTAAATAGCAACACATCACTCTGAGCCCATCATTCATCTGCAGAGCTAGCATTGTTTTTTCCCCCCTCATGTGTTTCACATCACACTTATTGACACCGATTTCCCACAGAGAAATTTCCCATTTCCCATTTCAGAGCCTGAGAACCGCAGTTCCTTGACAATTAATAGACTCATTGCTTTTTATACTAATCATTAGCATTCGTGAGCAGTCCCTCATGTCGCAAGCTGCATTTCTGTGAGGCTTGGTCCTAGACAGCAGCCTTTCAAAGAACAAACTACTGCAGAAACAACATAAAATGGAACATGACTTGGTTTGGACACCTTCCTGGGGTTAGCTGTTTAACAAGAAATAGGAAGGGGTGCAAGACTCTGTTCTCACACACAAACTTCCACATTTGCTGCAACCAGCCTCTGCATCCATCGTTCAAATTTGCTATTCGGAGCTGTGACTGACATGCCGGTTTTTCCAGCCTCCAGCACAGATCAGTACTTGGAGAAGAGATCATTGTAGGAGACAACTGCTTGAATACTGATTCATTTTGCGATGACATTTCTAAATAAAATTGAGGTTTAATTATTGACTATTCAAATGAAATGGCATAATTTGGTCCTTCAGTCCCTGAGAACATCATAGATGTACAGGCTTGTGTGTTTTGAAGTCAAGAGGCATTTTTTTCTCCTGCGCCACCTGCTGAGGCAGCCAAGAAGTTAAGACTTCTTAGGTCGAGAGGTAGACTATTGCACAATGTTGCAATGCTACAGCTATCAATAAAAGAGCAAATTCCCTAGTTGGGTCAGATCAGCTCACTTTTCCTCCACGAGTCTTCACACAGTCTGGCTCCCACAAATCCCTGATGTATGATAAAAAGCATTAACGAGCCACCAGTGGTCTCCAGCATACAAACTAGCTGTAGACTATACACAAGGTACTTACCAATGTTACCGAATTGTTTCAACTGTTTATTTCCTGTTTGAAAAGACAAAAGCTCTACTCCGCATTAGCTCAAGCACACTTCCTAGGCGCAGTTGACTAAATAGATCACACAAATGAGGGAACGAAACCCAACTGGGAATGTTGATGTTAATAGTGATAGTTCTGCCTTTGGAAAACCAGAATTAAATAAATAAATAAATAAATAGAAAGAGAATATGGACTGCGTGCCCAATTTAAAACTTCCTTTTACTTCCTTGTTTAGTACCAGACCTTTCAAGCACCATTTTTGCTCATTAGCATCAGAAGAGGTGCCATCATAGCAAGAACAATCCACAGGAACACAGAAAGTCTTACAGTTAAAAAAAAAAAAAACCAAACAAAAAACCACGCATTAAAAAGCACCCAAAAGAGTCCCTTTTCCCAAACTTACTATTCTCTCCTTCAGCAATTTTCCGAAAGCTCTTCCAAGACCTTCTCACAGCAGGTGCGATGAAATTTGTGGGGAGAGGGGACAGACCCCCAGGCTCGGCGCGTCCTGCGCCAAAGCTGCAGCCTCCCATGCAGCACGACGCACCCCGAGTATGCAAGGGGGAAGTTGTGCCGCGCGATACTGGCTTAAAAACGAAACCACAGTCGTATCCGGAACTTAATTGTCTATGTGCTTGGTCCCTGCTGGAGACTAAAATAAACAGAAATACAAATGCAGGAAACATGCAACCCTGCAATTCCTTAAATACCAGAAAGCATTAGAAAGACACGCTCATTCCTCCATGGTACTGCATGGCATGACTGCTTGCTAGTCTGCGGCTGGGGTGACTCCCAGTGCACTTTTTCTTTGCATAAACAGCCAAAATCGTCATGCTATATTACACCTTTTACCCATGGTCCTTTGAGCATTTCATAAAGCAGATCAGCACTACTCTACTTACCTGGTAGAAGGAGAAACCTAGGCACAAGGAGATCAACTCATTTGTCCTTAGAGAGCAGATTAGCCACACCAAGGCCCAACACGCTCATCTGACACAAGTGTCATCTCCACTAGGCAGTGCTGCTGCTCTTCCTCCCCTTTCCCATCACTGATTAAAAAGGGAAAGCTCCCTACAGCAACCACTTCCCCCGGACATTTGCTTCAGGTACCAGTTGCATGTGTTAACTCTTCTGGAAAGCAAAAGTAACTCTGCAGTCCTCCATGAAACCCCTGAATGACACAGTAGACAGCCACACTAACTAAGATGGTCCGGTTTAGCACTGCTAAGAGACTGACTCCTGTGTTTAGCTCCATGCCATAGACAAGAACAGATAGTTCAGCATGAGCTAAATGGGATAAAGGAAAATGGGTTGAAAACAGATTTCCAGCTGCCATGAATTCTTAGTAACTGAGAACTTCACCCAAAATGCTTAATCAAAAGGAAAACTTAACTGTACAACATATCCCATTAGCAAAGACCCAGAGTACTTTACTACCTATGCAGAAGTGCATGCAACAGCCCAGAAAAGTTGTAAGTGAAAAACAAAAGTAAGTATAGTTAGAGATGCTATCGGGAACTTTGGACAAATCCAGTTTCATATCAGCAGGCAGAGTGAACAGGAATAATTAAACATTAGGAAAGCCATTTGTAATTACGAGGTCTCTCCTTGCTTCAACTGGCAACTCAAAGGACTTCTTTCCTGAAAGCCTCGCTCACAATACAGTGCAGCAGTGCTAAAAGAACAAGTCTGAAACGTGATGGACAAGCACCCGTTTTCCTCCAAAAAGTAATGTTGCCACCAGTGTATGAAGTATCCAGTCTTCTGTAGAACAGCACTAGTAAATTCTGTATCAGAGTTCATTGGACTTCATACCCATCTCCCCCAAGTTTTTCTGTACATTCCCAAAGCACACCTCATGCACACACACACCGCCACACCTGACCCTTACATAAAAATAGCCACTGCAGAACAATTCAAGGAATCAACAGTGCTCCCACCAAAACCAACTTCTGATAATGCATTTTCCTGCCTCTCCACACAGCTGTGCTTTATTGGAGAGCCCCTGTACACTCTCTCCATACCAGTGCAAGGGGAAACCTACAGGCATTTTCAACTTCACTCCAGACTTACTTAGGCTTCGGGCTTCCCAAGCGCTCTGCAGACGCATACGGGACTGGCTTCAGCACACCAGGCTTCCCTCCTGTGCCACTGCAGAAGAACTGGGCCCCAAGTCTCCTAACAGTATCACAGAGTGTAATTCAGCTACTTTACCTTTTCCTTTTTACAAGGGAAAACTACTTGATCAGGTCCAGTAGCTGAGCAATATAAAAAAGATCCCACCCAAAAAAATGTGGCTGACAAAACCTACAGAAGAGCTCATTTGCATCTGCCCATACAGTCTCATCACCTGCACCAGGGCCAGAAACCTGAGATCACTGCTTTGCTAGGTCTTTATATAAAGTAGGACCCTTGATGAAGACGACAGATGAAGCTCACCTTTCAAAAGTTCTTCCCACAGACTAGCCCATTTGTGTGTGTGTGTGAAAAAAAGACATAGAAAACAAAGTTGTCATTATTTATTTATTTGAATAAATAGTACAACTGTTACAAAGCATGCATAACACTCCTGCTGTGATTTTTAGCAAACATAGCATTGCATTGTAACTTGCTTACAGTACACAACTCTTGTCACAGCTGGATGTCTGCACATGTGACAAGTCCAGAATTTTACCTGCAAAGCTGGTTTTTAGTAGTTAGAAATCCAGAGTAAACACTGTTAAAAACAGTAGAAAAGATTCTTAAAAAGTACATTAATACTGAAAGCACTGAGGTGTGGGGAAGAGGGTTGGAAAATCCTGTAAGGTTTAAACTGATTAAAAAAAAATATCTGCCACTGTTGTTTTTTCATCTTGAAAAACAGGATGCAGCTGAGGAGTATCTGGGCTTCTGTGGTAATATAACTCACTGGACCCGAGTATGTCAAGTAAATGCACCTAAAAGGCAGTTGTATGGACTGGAAAAGACAGACATTCATTAAGTACTTGCAAATGGGGAAGCTTTAATGCTGCAGAGCGTTCAGCATTCCAGATGAACTCAACAGGATTTAGATCTACCCCATTGGCACACAGGGAACATATCTAAAACCCCAGTAACAATGAGTTCATTAATAGTATTTTAAATGTTGACTCATCTTTTTGAGAGGAGAAGTAGTAAATATCATGCATTTGTAACAGAAAAGCATGACAAAAGCAGGTGTTTAGAGAAGCTTTACCTACACTGCTCTTCCTAGAAACTGGATTGACTGGGATGAAGCTCCAGTTCAGTTAAATCCATCCTGCCAGCAATCCAGCTAACAATACATACAGCATCTACACGGAGAATGAACTGGCTAGACAGCAAGGAGCCAAGGAATGAAAAAACATTTTTCCTGTACAACATTTGCCAACAGACTTAAAAACAAAACAGGGTATGACACCTGCCCCCAACCTGTCCAGGGCATCAAGCCTGCAGTCTTGATTGACAGTGATATTAATGTAAGGAATGCAAAAATGGATCCATGCCTCAGGTTGTAGAGGAGGGACTCTGGTTTCTGCAGAGTGACCAGAAACACATATTGAACAAAACAGAGACTCTTAAAATTTGGTGGTACGTTCACATCTGCTCAGATGCAATGAAGATGCCAGCTGTATAATCCCACCTCACAAACAGCCATTCCCCCTCCCAAAGCCAAACTGCTCTTACCAGTCTCTTCTTGTTTTTATTTTCTGTTTGCTTTTCATATTAATATTGCTTCCAATTTTGATAGATTCTCTGAAGGTCTTTCTCAGCAACTCAGAGAATATAAACAGTATTGGCACTTCCATGTCACCTGAAGGGAGGTGGGTGGAATGACAGGTCTTTAACAGACTGATTTCCAATAAATAAGACTGCATTAAACTAGAAGTTTAAGATACCTTTCAGTTCAATCACCTTCCAGCCTGACGATACCCCAGTTCACAGCACAAGTGTTAGACCGATTTCATTAACTTGCCAGGAGAGCTGACCCACCAGGCCTTAGTGCTCTACAAGTCTCCTCTGCAATAACTCCTAGCGTCATGGCCCCATCTGAGATTCAAGTCCAATTGTTCTAGGCTCTGCATGAACAGCAAGAGGTCAGCTCCCTTATAAAGGGCAGGCAAGCAATGATTCCCCGCAGAACCTTGTAGAGCAGATGAGATCTGAATTTTCCATGGAAAGAAAGGGCAAATTCCTTCTTTGTTTTGGAGGTGTGAGGGGAGGTGACCCAAATAATTCAAATACTAGAACTCAGAAGCCCAAAATACAAAACCAAGAAGCAGAAGCCCATTTCTATCCCTTTGAGATTAAAAAATATTTAATTGTAAATTGTAAAATTATACCATTCAAATAGCAGGTTCCCTTATGAACTCACAGGGTAAATAAAGTTTGGTGTAAGAAATCCATTTTTAGGGAAAGAAGATGCCTACTTTGAACAGGACTCAGGTGAGCCCATTGAGCACAGCAATACTACCTGCTTCCTCTCTGGAGCACTCTGACTAATGTTTCACACAAAATCATGGCCGCCCATAAAAGAAAAGTTGCTGCTGCGATACATAAAAGCAGTAGTAAAATCTCTCCCCTGTGCACTCCAGGGAAAAGCGTGCTATTATATCCATATTCCACAAATAATTTACCCTGGAAATTACAGTCCAATTCCCTTCACAAAGCTCTCCTCAAAAATCTACTCGTAGAGCTCATGTTCCAGCACAGCCTTTCATTCACACAGCAGCACCTACCACCTCACCAGCCAGGAACAGCTCTACAAATGAAACCTGCTAAGCACTATGAGGTAACCAGAGCCTACTGGATAAATCTAGAAATCCATTTTTAAAAACAGATTCCCACTAAAATCCCTAACAGTTTAAAAGATTACAGGACTAGGCCAGAGCCTAGAGAGTATTTCTTGGGATGGCACAGGGCAATCCGATGAAATTAGTTTGAAGCATAACTGATTGCTGAAGAGCTTCACGTTTTGAGTGCTTACCATTGATTTGCACTATGTGTACCACATATTGCATAGCCCAGTGCAATCCATAAGTACAGACAAGCTCTTATTTATACAGGAATTCAGGTTTATCCTTTAGGAAAGAAAATATATAATCCCCCATTTATAAAAGCCTGACCTCCAGAACTGTATAGCTGCCAATAACTACAACAGGAATGAATCTGACCCTTTAACTCAGCTATGGGAAATGAAGAGTCAGCCTTTAAACTGGCAAGTTCATTATTGCCCATGTTTGTTTCAGAAAGGACCGGGGGCAAAATGCATTAATCCAGCCTGTGCCTACCTGACCAGCTCCTGACTGACGTGACTGAGGCTGCATGCTTAATGGATGACAGTGGCTCTAGCTACCAAATTTCTCCTAGAAAGGAGATGAAATAAAAAACAGACAACAAAAGATTAGCTGGACATCCCATTGCAAGACTTATTCTATGTAAACAAACACTGAATGGAAATAACACTGAATAGCATGAGGTTAACACAAAACCTGCAGCTTTTGACATTAGCTTCAGATAGTGCCTGTAATTCCCCTCAGCCCCACCCACCCAACAGAACACATAAAAACTTATTTAACAGAAAAGGCTCATCTTCTAGATAAATTCCAATGCTGATTTTCTATTGCTAACACTTAAGCCTGGAAAACCAAACGCCAGTTGCAGCCAAGGAGTATGCAAAAGAAAGTCTATCATAGAATCAAAGAGTGTCCAGCCATGAGAAAGGTCTCATGTTTTCCCTGCTTAATAAAATAGTTAGTGGTATATTTCCTTTATCAAAAAGAATATTTGTTGATCGTAACAAACAACAGACCTAACAGTATCTTCTGGTAAAAGTGTGAAATATTACACATTTTTCAAGTGACCTAGAGAATATGCATGCATTATTTTAAGTGAGATTGTCAAATAAACAGCTACAGACAGACCACATCAACCGTAGAAAGAATGCATGAAATATAGCATAAGGCACAACGGGAGCGTGCAGAGGGTGAATTTATTATAATTTCTGCCTAAGGAGGTTGGAAGGATGAAGACCTCAGCAGCTTCCAGGATCATTCAACGTTCTTGTACTTTGTGAACAGGTTGTATAGAACCCTGAGGGTAGACTTCAGATCCAAGTTGACAACATCTGTGGAAGAAAAGAAGAAAGCCTTAATTTGCTTTTTGTTCTCTCTCAATTGTCCTCAAAGGAACAAAAGTCTCCACATCTCTGAGCCAGCGGGACCAGCAACAAAAAACCCCACAGAGTTCTGATCTCCTCAAGTCAAGTCTTTTCAGTGTCCCATATGATGCACTTCAAAACAGCCTCACGATAACACAGTCACAGCTAACTTCTCTGGGAAATGGAAGAAAGGTAATTCCCTTCCTCACCTAAATCTGGTTACTTGAAAGTACTTCTGCCCGAGATCTAGGATAATGGCTTTGCGAAATACTACCACTGGCTTCACATGACTTCACTGGCCACAGAAGCAGCAAACAGGTAGCCACACACATCATAGGAGATACTGAACCTCACACGCACATAACTGTAATGATACAGTCTACAAATAAACAAAGCCTGAATTCTCTTAGCAGACTCAAGACTTTCGATTCCCTTCTTACCATGCTACGCCAAGGAACAGGTCTGGAACAGTTCTCAACAAAAAGCTTTTCTGCTCACACCTCCCAGTGTATTACTATGATAAAATGCCAGGAAATACCACTGACATGTAATCCAGGGACTATGGGGAGAGGCATAGCACAGAGAAGGCTGAAGAGGTGGAAAGAAAGGTTGGATATAGTACCTAAGAAAGGAGGAGGAGGAAGCAAAAACTACACAGTAAAAAGTATATATGGAAGCAGAAGGAACAACAGATAATGAAAAAAAAAAAAAAATCATTCAAAGTACCAGGAAGACAGCAAACAATTAACAGACTAAGTACAATTAATGCAAGGTCCAGGGAAAACATCTACTGCTCGTTTTGAAGAATCATTGCCAGGACCTCTCCACCCTTCCCTCCCACCCCACGCTGGGTAACACACTAAGCTCCACACTTCATCTGGTATCTGGTTCAGAAACTTCTCAAATTTTTCTTTGTACCCTTTTTCCTGTATTATATTACATATTTCACTCATGATTTTTTAGTTTGCATTTGCAAAAAAATAATCTCCTGCCCCAAAGAAAGGAAAGTCCTAACTGCTGTGAAGTAATACACCCTGAAAAAAAAAAGATGTCTTACCTGGATAACCTAAATATGAAACACGTTTCTAATTTTTCCAGGTATCATAGAAAGTTGCTTACTACCACAGCAACAGCCAGAATTAGCATTGGCTCCTCTGTATCAAGATGCAGTTCACTCAGAGAGAGCTTTAAAATGTAAATCTAGCCAGATGAAACACTGCAACAGCCATGCATTTCTAAGGTGGGGAAATCAAGGCAAGTATCTGGAGAACAGACAACTGACCCTACTGATGCTGGTAGTCACTTATGTTTGCTAATCAAGTAAACAATTAAACCAAGACCAAGGTGCCAGTGGAGAGACATAGAGATCTGGAGGACAGGGCAGAAACATTGCTGAAAGCTAGAAGCACAGCTAGGAAACTACAGCATTTCCCAAGGAGAGAGCAGCCGGGAGTAAGAGGCAGCAAACGGCCAGAGCAAGAGCTAAGGGCACCAGTAAGAGCACAGGCAGGAGCTGGAAGGGGGCCCATACCTGCAGCAATGTGCTGAGCAGGTACCATCCATCCGCCCTCATGCAGTTATTTAAGGCTGACTCCTACTAACCTCCATCAGCAATATGAGCTAGACACCTGCTGCTGTTCACCCCTGGTTACCCTGAGGAATGAGAGGTACTGGGAGGTCCCCCATCACTCTTTTAAATGACATGTAGATTTAGCATCAGAACTAACTATTAAGGTCACACAGTCTGGTCTCACATACAACAGTCCTTAATTTTACCTTGGAAATCCTATACTGAGCTTACAAACCAACCTTTGGCTGAATTAAAATACAAGGTTAACATTGCATGTCTTTTCTCTGCTTTTTCTTTCTTAAATCTTCCAGTAGTGGAAATTCCACCTCCATCCCCTGACAATTCAGACTGATGGGTAATTACCTTCTCTGTTGCAAAAGTTATACTGTAATTCTAGTTTGACATTTTCCTAACTTTCAGGCCTTGTTATGCCCTTGTTTGCTGCATTAAGGAGTACAGTAGTGTGAGATGCATCCTCCCTGTGTGGGTGATTACAGTGTTCCTTATTGATCAGTGCCTAACAGGCATTCCCAGGAATAAGCATACCCACAGCCTCCCATTTATTATTTTAAGATGAAGTCATAACTTTACCAAAAACAACTAATAAAATGTTAACTGAAAGTGGCCATAAATAATCAAAATAGTTTAAAATATTCCATTAATTTAAAATGTTCACACTCCATAACAACCCCATTACAGGTTAATAAATTAATCCGCTACAACATACTTTTGCGGCAATAATTCAGCACCAAGTTCTGCTGCTGACTATCTACTGAAATGGGCTGGAAGAACAGAGAAAAGGAGCTGTCCTGTATGCTATTCTTGTTTGCCACCTGTACTAAGACACCCTAAAATATTAAACAAGACCTCTTTCTTGCAAGCACTGCATAAAGCATGGGCTACAGAAACAGAAGTTGTGATGTTCTGCTCTAGACAAAGTTTTACATGAAAATCCTACAACTAACTCAAGATGCATTTACTACCCAATTCATGCCAAAGGACATGATTCACCTAACAGGTTTTCCAGCCTATTTAGGAACAAACACTAGATCAGTATGGCATTAACAGAGTATACTATACACAAAACATTTTGCAGAGCATCGGAGTCTGTGACAAAATGAATTCCTGTTCTAAGGAAGACATATTACATGACTGTACTGCCTGTCAAGATCCTGCAGAGGATTCCACAGCACTATGGTGACAAAGCCCAAGATGTTACTGTCCTCTCCACAGGAGCAGCTTTTCAAAAGCAAGTCAGTTTTACAGGCAATTTCAACACGCAGGCACCACACAAACACATTCAGTCCAACAGCTGTAAATAACTGCTGCCAGGAATGAGTACACACACAGAAAAGAAAGGAATACACACAAGAGACCGTACATCTTGCAACAGCAAAAAGCAAAGGAATGTTCTATGACTTAATTTGGCTCTCTAGCTTCTATTAATAATTAAATTTCCAATCAGTAAAATACTTAAACATATTTTGCTGCATATATCTACACACCTTGTCCAGAGCAAACAGAAGATCTACTTTAGCGCTCTACCACTCATAATAGTGTAAAGGTGTAAGATAGCCTTATAGGAAGGTAATCTCTGTTACATCAACCAATGAAAAGAAAACAAAGGGCAAGCTTTCAACAGAGAAATTAGGATTTTAACATTCTCTCTCTCAAAACAGGCTTGTCTAGCTTACCTGGTCTCCTACTGCAATCTTTTTAACCCTTTCACTCAAAAAAACCTGCCATTCTCGATTATGCATTTGTTTTTCTCCAGTTTTCTCATCCTCCTCATATACTCACTGACTGAGCCCTAATACTCAGAACACTCCTTTACTTTCTCAAGCTAGCGTCTTGTTTCACTGAATTCCTCAGCAGCACTTTTCATCATTCATTTAAAAGAACAGTGCTGACAGAACACATATGCATTCAATATTGTCTTCTGCCTTTTTTCCTCACTATAACCAGCTCCACTATTTGTTAACCTATCGCCTATCACCACTTTGTCTCATTTTAAGTCAGACTGAACATTTCCTGGGGACTCCTCATTCTTTTTTCTGCAGAAGCCTCCAACACCTACGTAGTTTGTAACACAGGAATAAAAATTGCTCATTTAGCAGTCATAAAGTTTTAATTCCTCTGCTGATCCCTAGTGCAAGCAACAATGCAGACCTCATCATTAATTAATTTCAAGGTTCAGAGACTTTAAAGGAAAAATTTCAGGTTTTACGCTCTTCAGTTCTGACTCCCAAGTCCACATAAATCAAGAAGAGTTTGCTACCTGTTCTCCTAAAAAAAAAACAAACAAAAAGCCTTCCAGTTATCTGCCACTGAAATCTGATCACAAGAGTCCAAACTAGCGCTAACTGTAAGAATTAGGAGAATTAGACCATGAAAAGCTTCCTGCTTGGACTGCTATTTAGAATACCAGCCACATTTATAATACAGCACTGAACAGCTCTCGGATCATTCACTAAAGTTAGACCTGTACACCACAATGAATCTATTCCAGACAAGCAATACAGGTAAAGATATACCCCAGACACAGACAATGAATACTTTGGAAAACTGTCAAGGGGGGCATTTACAGCTCCATTTTGTGGTAGTACTACTGTACTACTACTACTACTGTCTTTAAATAGAGTTGCACTTGAAATGCACCTGTTATTATGTCTTTATATACAGTTTAAAGCTGCATGGCATGTCCGTACCTTCAGGGCGAGCTTTTGGTTTCTTCAGTCCTCCATCCTGCATCAGCTCAAAAGCAAAGGAAACATTATGGACCTGAAAGAGGCAAAGTGTTTAGAATCTCAAAGCTACATAGGCATTAAAAACCTTTAATCATATTTTAAAAAATGCTTTATTCTCTCCATATTTGACATAGAGGATGATAATTCTATTTAAATCAGTATTAAACATTTACGCAGTTAAGCATGACAGAAGGTACATAGGAGGCTAAGAAATGAAAGCTTGTATCATTATAGGGCAAATATTCACTTTTTGATACAAAGTAAATATTTAAGATTTCCAAATTTCAAGTGGAAAAATGTGAGCGGGTACCTCATGAACCAGGAAATCCCATTATACCCCAGTCTCAGTTTCTATGGCAGAGGTCAGAGAGCTCCCAGTGCCAACTACAACAGAGCTGCACTTTGCAGAGTTCTTGCTGCCTGTACCAAAGATCAACATTTCCGACTACAAGGCAACAAGGCATGTAACAGAAGTGACATAACTGAACAGAGATGGGTTGTAATAAAGAAGAAGTAAAGAGACTAAACGGAATTATTTTCAAACATTAGTCTTTTCTACATTATTATCAGCTGCACATCAAGCAACATCAACAACACATCATCAAGGAGCCTGGCTGCTTGTTGCATGACTTTGTGCTAATCCTTTAGTCTCTTGGTGCTTTGGATTCCTCTACTTGAAAACAGAGATAGAAGTCCAATTAGGTTTCTCTAATGAAGCAAATGCTTCAAAAAATGCTTGGTGGTGGCAGTTCCTAGACAGACTGTGCAGTGAACTTGCAAAACAAGCTAGGCACAACTGTACAGAGCAAGCTTCTTGAACAAGCCACCAAGGATCATACATGAATATAAAGTCAGAGGAAAAAAAATGGACAAGAAGGAAAAATGCAAAAAAGTGGGTGTCTTCTTTTAATCTCCCCTTTGAGGAGTGAACATTATGGTTTAAAAAGATCTGTGTAGCAACTTTCTCACCCATGCTTACTGAAATTCAAGCAAGGTAATTTGGATTATGAATTCTGTGCATTTTTGTTACTGCAAATGACAGTTCTGGAGATACATAGCAAGTGGAAGAGATTTAATTAAAGCTACTAATCTTGAAAATCAGAGAATTACACATACAAAGCTCCCCCACAACAAGGAAGCAAGGCCCCTTTCTCTGGCACTTATTGATCAGGACTTAATTAATTCATTGTGACAAACCAATAACTTTCAAGATGAAAATATTTCTTCCTTTCCCAAAAAACACAGAGTCTACCTCTGCTGCTTGGATTTACAAAACCCCTTTCCTCAAGGCAGAGTCTTCACACAAAACCACAGCATTACTTCAAGAATATTCAATAATCTTTATGAATTTAAACTGCCAACAACAAAATCATAGCTGAAGAGGTACTGGCTACAGCTCAGCATCCTGCATTTCTACAAGGGCAAAAATTCAAGATACCAAGATACTCAATTTCCTCTTGCATTGCTGATATGATTCACCCAGACAAAGCTGGGTTATTCTACTGATGATGAAGTCTCACCCCTCAGAGCACATAACTTTGCTGAAGGGTGCTTGACAGCAGTAATCTGCACTAAAGTCGTTATGAAAAAGCCACCATTTTAAACAGCCCTTGCCTTACAAAGCACTCTGTCTTTTAACTTTTGCCAATGTTTCCACTCCTGACCTAGCCATCACCTGCTCCAGCTCAGCCAACACAATTCTCACATCCTCTGCACTGCAGAACCTGGCAGAATAAAAAGCCGGGGGCACATGCATTACTCCAGAACAACCAGGCTCAGAGTATTCTGATACCAGGCACTGAATATAACGCAGATGTGCATGCATGTTGGGGAACAACTGCAGAGAGGCAAACTTTTGCTTATAACCATAAAAGAGGTTAAGCACTCTTCTCATCATTAACACTAGGAAGGACACAGGACAATGGAGCAAGTGTGGGGCCAAGAGCAAGACACTTATTTCACCTCCTTCCATCTCTAATACCCTGATTATGAGTAAGACAATCAAACGCTGCAAAGAATCCACTCTTCTTCCTCAAAGCTCATTTTGTCTGAGACACTGTTAGGCAGCAAGTCATTCACTCCTTACCAAACAGGAAGAAAAATCAAAAAACAGGCAAGTTAGCGCATTCTCTCAGAAGTTGAAGTTAACAACACTGGCAATGATCCTGCCAGGAACTGGACACAGAAGCAGTATCTGTGCTCACAAATTGACTTCAGACAGGCCACTTTTTGCATACTCCCTCCCTGGCAGGATCAGGGCATCCATCTTGGCTTTAAATCAGCTTCAAAACATCTTACCTGTGAGCACTCAACATACAGTTTCTAACCCCAGATCAACAAAAGATCATGGCCCAGGTACCACCTCTCCTGCTCCATAGTATCTCATTCGCATATCAAGTAATAATATTTATTCGCTTGGTTTGTAAGAACATTAAATAAACTACAGAAAAAGAATTAATGCGTATTAGGCAACTGATGAGGCATCAATGAGATGACGGGGCAGTTTTTAAGGATGACATTCTGTGACCTTGGGAAGCAGCTCTATCTCCATGTCAATCCCAGCACATCGGGTGCGGCTAAAAGAGAGCTTCCCATCTCTCACTGTTTTGCCATTCTTGCCTATTTGCATAGTACATGCTAGGCAAGGCCAGGCATCAGCTCTGCTGTCTAGCATAATAAGGCATTCCTGTGCAAAAAAACAGTTCAGGCAGTACTACAATTTAATAAATCACTTTGATTATGCAAAGTACTAAACAGTACAAAGCACTTATTACTGACTAATTCATTATGGATATTTACAAGCTTTATGTGTCATTTGATGCTAGTAACAGAATACCCTTCTTCCTTAAATGTGAGGAATTTACCCATTCATTTCACAAGCAACTTTCAGTGATATTAACTATCAAGTGTCACAGCTAGTGTATTTTTGCTATGGTTCCTGAAGAGACATATATACCAGGTTCTGATTTACTGGGCCCAAAGAGAAAGGACACAATGATTGGCAAGTATCATGTCGTAAAAAAGCGAAAAGAAACTGGAGTTTCCACTCACCTTTTGATCAAAACTTTCAGGTGTTAAGTAGAAGTTATGAAGTGGAACAAAATAGTCTTCAAGGAGACCCATGAGTAAAACCAAGTAAACACCATCTGCAAACTAAATAGAAATACTGATGACATTCCTAGGTGAAAACATCTGTTTTCAAACAAGCATTCACAAACAAGGAGTACAAGGAATGCTTGGCCCAAATTATGTATTTTTGATTTCTGCCACTGTTGTTTTGCTAGCACAGAAGTGCAAGATAGTTCAGGAGTCACAGCCTGCTCCTTTCAGGCATAACAAGTAATTGACAGCAAGTGTAACATTTAGGGCTTTCTTTCATCTGCTCCCTGGATTCACCTATACCCTTGCAATCACCAGTGCAGCTGAACAAGCCAGATCAGTCTTTCCTTAAGAGCCTGTTGATATAGCTGCTTTCTTGTCAGTTCTCTAAATAAAAGGAAAAAACACAGGATGCAAGGCTTTCTCCCTACATCTGGTAGCATTATTTCCCCTACTCTCATTTCCTGAGCAAAACAAAGAAGCCCACCGCTTATTGCTATAGCATTAACCCATGCGAGATCATGTGCCAATGACTATTTAAACTACTCGCAGTAAATCACTCTAAGCAGAAAAAATGAAAAGCAATTCACCTGGGGGTTATCTACAGTTCGTACTCCTCAGTTATGCAGCGTACTTGGTCTGAATAGGCAGAGACTGAAAACATCATCTTCTCTATCCCCAGCCAGTTATCTATTTACTAGGCTACTGAATACTTTGGGGTGAGGTTAGAGTATGTATGTTTGTTCTTGCTTTTGCCCGTGTTCATTTTATTTACTCGAGGAATCTTGCCAACTACCCTACAGTATTTAACAAGGCTCTTTTTTTTTTTTTTTAATCAGAAGGACTTCGAGAAACATGTTTGCACATTGTATACTCCCAGTCCTACTACTACAGTACCTGGTCATTTCAACCCTTCTTAAATGATGCATGCTGGACATTCAAACCTCTGCCTTTAATCAGAACTTGGATGGAATCAAGTTTCCCCTGTCACAGTCTTCCTCATTTAACTTCACCAAATAATTTTTATTTTCCAAGTCAAAATAGATTGTTTAGAGTTTCAGTAAATACTAAATAATATACTGAACAGTTTCACCGATACTACTCAGTGTTCCTACCAGATAGGCTGACTACTTACTGGCTAAAGGGGGTAATGTTATGTATTTCTAATAGACTTCTTACTTGTGTCCTGATACGGTACATGTGACATCCTCTAACCTTTTCAAGAAGAAAAGTTGGGTATTTCCAAGGCATTAAGCAACAATTTCTTGTGATCAGGTCAGATCCAGTCACCCATTTAGCTTAGCAAAGCTATAAAATAGCAGTGAATGACTGGTATTAAACTAGGACAGGCTCAAACCAATTATACCCGTTCTCCTGGTATAATTTTCTAGATGCTGTGCTTATCTTTTTTTGCCAGGACAGTAAGATAACCATCTTCCCACAGTTCACTGAACTCTGGAAAGAATATCTGCTTTTGCTTAGCCAAGCCCATGTCTGGAAATTGCTTAATTTTATCTGTCAAGTGAGAACCACCCCACTGACACCGAAACTCATACTCAAGTTTTCGAAGCATACTCCGTACCTAGTTCTGCACTAGAGACAGAGGAACCCCTCAGAGCAGACACCGATGGTTGACAATCACCTCCACTACCTTTACACAGACCAACCTGGATACCACTGCCAGTCAAGCCACTGCAGCACAGGAGCTTCGAGTCATTAATCCACACTGCTGAGAAGCAAGCACTGCGCACGTGCTCACAAGATAGCAAGGTAAAGAGGAGGATATGAAGGCCTTTGCTGTAACAGAACTGTTTCCAGTCCCACTTTGATGGGATCAAAGTTAGCACTGGTATCTCTGCCACGAACGGCACACTGCAGTCCACACTCCTCCTGAGAGCCCCAGGCAGCCAGCTATTAAAACTTTACACCAGCTCATCACAAACCCTCACAGCTAGAAAAGACACAACCCAGCATCCACCCATAACTATAGCAACTGCTTTGCAGCACTCCGCTTTGATCCAAGAGACAAGCTGCCCTGAAATCTAGTCATATTCTACAGTCATTACTATGGCCCTATTAAATATCCAAGAATTTCACCTTATAATGCAAATCAACAGCATTACAAAAGTCCATGTAAACATGAGTAAAGGAAGCAAGCATCAGTGAATGTCATTGCTACTTAAAAGACAGAGCCCTGATCCCATAAATTAACATGCCCAAAGACAAACAGTTCCATAACATAGTTTTATGGAGCAAGGGCCTAGATTTGCAATTTACACAGTTTAGACTACATACAAAAAAAGACAAAACCTCCTACCTGGGTTTCCAACTCCGTTACTTCCAAATTCAGTTTATTCAAGTGTTTATTCACAAAGGTGATCAGAGACTATAAAACACCAGAACCAGCGATGTTAGTTAGATACTACAGTCAGTGCCTATGTGAAAGGGTTAACATCATCTTTTAAGGTATTTTTTGAGCTTAATAAATATGCATGTGCACTATTTGCTTTTGTGTAAATAAGCGCATAAAACTGAAAACAGCTCAGTCGTATAGTCATTTTTGTTGCACCATATGCCAGAAGTCGCCAGATGGTGCTATTAGATACAGCTTACTAGTTATTTTTCCTAGCACATAAAGCATACTTTAGTCTTGTGGGGAAAAAAGCTGATGACATTGGTTCTTTTGTAGGCTCTTTGTGAAGATGAAGCAAGCAGTAGGTGCATTTCCTGTCCACACTAATCTCTTCAGGTTTCTGGGGAAGTTCCACTGCCAGGGAGCAAGGCATCAGCAGCACTGAGCTAAGACTCCCAAGAAAGGATGCCAACAGCACACTGTTCTGCACGTACCTCTGTTCCTGGAGCGATGTATGCATATCAATTAGCAAATTACAGTCAGGATGTAACCTGAGTCTGGCATTTCTATTCCTCTAGGAAGCAGACATGCAAGATCCTGCTACTATGAGCCAGATATGTGCTAATGTACCGAAGCAGAGCTTCCAGCCTGCTTAGGACACTTCCAAAAGGGATGCAGAATTGGGTGTTAACACTTCTATTGCATGGATAGAGTTAACTTAATTTTCTATCAACTTTAAAAACACACTTCTAGAAGATGTTTCAGACTGGAAAGATAAAATTTTCCATGGACTGCAAAGCATTATTCTAAATGCATACATCTTATGTTTCATATGCAGCAAAGAGACAAATTACAACACTGTATACTACTGCTCCAGTAAGTAACTTAACAGCCTTATTGGAACTAGCTGATGGAACAACATGGAGTCTCTTCCTTCTGTGTTCTCTAAAACTGACAAGAGATGGCAGAGATCAACAGCTACTTTACCCCTACACTCTGCCTAGCACAAAGAGCCATGTCAAGAATATGTCTGGATAGGTGTGCTTTGCGATGATGCTCAGCCTGGGAGGACAGACCAGAGGACCACATGAATTAATGGTAAGTAGAAGCACCCTGGGACAAAAGCAACTCCTCTGTAAAACCTTTATATATAGCAAACTTATTTTTGGGTGAATCACATTTCAGGGTACTGTGGAAAATATCTTCCAGTTGCCAAAGATCATCTTTAGAACAGGAATGAGCTGAAAACCAAACAGCAAGTGCTTCCTGGGGAGACTGAGGCTGAAGACACATGCACGACTGAGTCGGTTGCTGCTGACCGTAGCAAAGGGGTCCCCACCGCCAGCTGCTCACTAGCCTACAGCCCAGCCCCCTCCTTGCTGGAGGACAGCACCAGCGATATAAAAGCAAGTATGACTGTCCAGTCAGAATGATCTGTACCACTACAAATACTTAGCAGAGTAACTTTTTCTAACTTGTGTCATTTTGATTGAATCTAGCAGCACTACCCAGAAAAACCCTGGCCAATAAACCAGGGTAATGAGACAAGCCTGACTGAAGCCAATGAATCCAGGTATCACCGGAGTGAACTCTGGGGGATAAACACTCTTTTCACTATTTCAGAATCCTCTTTGCTATTTTCCAGATCCTTCTAGATATCATTCCAAAATCATAAGGAAGAAAAAGGAATGCAGAAAATGAAACTTGAATTTTATTTTTTACCTTTTTGACTACGCTGAGTTTGTCTGGTGCATGATCAAAAAGTGTGTCAAAGGCATCACGCTCTGATTTTAGAAAGAAAAACAAAATAAAATTAAAACACCTCCAACAGCCATGTACGGGAAGCAAGTTCTGTCCCAAGCTCAAAGGTCTTTCTCAGAAAGCCACATAACACAGTCTCAAGCTAAAAGTTATCACCCTATTTTTGTGTCTAGCTAAATGCCAGAGCAAAGTCCGCTTGGAATTTTAGAGGTAACTGAAAATAAACATATAATTCACTGAATTCCCTTTTCTGCCATTCATGAATATGAGCGAGATCTAATTCAGCAGTGTACAAAGAGCAAAGCTTACATACAGTACGAAGATTTGAATTATGTTTAGACATTCAAAGCATTGTGTAACAATATCTAATTCAATCTAAACATCTACAAAATTGACTACATTAGTGCAACATTTCACACTGTGGCAACTTTTGGGTTGACTGAAATTTTCCAAACACTGACTTTTTCGGATGACAACTGTCATCATCAGGTAAAGCAAGAAAAATTTAGAAATCCAACCAATTGCAGCTGCATTAAACATATGAGCAAAAGCATTAAAATGCTGGGAAAAGTGTGTGGGGTTTAAGCTGTTAAAGTTTTCAACATAAACTTGGAAAAACTGTTAAAAACTAAGTTTTTTTTTTATTTACAGAACATATTTTCATAGTCTTATATTGTTAAATAAACAAACACATTTATTATCCAAATTCCTTTGGTATCTGAAGGTATGTTATTTAGCCCCTATAGCCCCAACATCACTTGTTTCCAAGTACCTTATTAATTACTAATGCAGATATTCTGCAAGAGGAGAAATAGTAGCGTTCACATATTATAACTGGGGGAACAGAGAAACTAAATGCCTTTATCTCACACAGTCCTTTACAGAAGCCCACATCTCTTTGGTGAGAAGTGGTGACTTAATGCCACTAAAAACTAAATGCAAAAAGAGAGGTCTCTTGGCAGCAACACCAAAAAAAAAAATAATTTATTTAGAACACCAGATCTACTTTTGGTAAGGTCTAAACTCTAAAATCTAGCGAACAGGGAGGAGATAAAATACTCCATGCAAAGGAATTAGAGGGGGCTGACTGGTGGCTGAAAGGGGACAGATAAAGGTAGCTTTCTTAGACCTTGTACCATCCACCTCTGCATCAGTAATTTTCATGTGTTCATTTATATATCACTTACATGGTCACATTATGAAGGAGGTGTAATTCTTAATGCTGGAGGTTGCAAAGATTTTTACTTGAAAGCCACTAACAACAGTACTAGGAAATACTGCCCCTGTGCAGCATTTTCACTATTTGTTACTTACAAATGGAAACATACCAAGAGACCTGTCTAAAGAGCACAAGCAGTATAGTGGGTCATCTGGTTCTACCCAGTATGCTCCACATTTGTGTGAAGTAACAAAACCTGTTCCCATAACACATTCCAACCCTGAGGAATTCCTCAATCCATTGTCTTGATCTGCTGAAGAAAAACAGGATTTCTGTGTCTGATATAAATAAACAAAAAAAATTCAGCGTCAACTTTGTTACTTACCAAATCTTCCCATCATCATCCTGCAAGTCAGAGCATTCAAAAATACTGGGTTAGTTCATGAATAATCACTTTGAAAAGACCAGGCCATAGACTTAATGGGCCTTCTCCTGCAAGATGCAAAGACTAACCACTTCTACCAAGTCAGAGGGTTGAGCATGTTGCAGACCAAACCCAACGTGCCACAGGAATGTCCCCAGCAGACCACCCACGATGCCAGGGAGATAAATTTGAAGTTAATGGAAATGCATAATTATGTTTTACACATAATTATGATTTCTTATGCATAATTATTTTTATGATGAAGAGTGAATGAGCACATGTACTTCCATGTACAGTTTCTACCAATATAGTCATCAGACTACACCACACAGCTCAGAAGGAGCAAGGCCATCTATCTCGCTTTAATCTGTTTTCTCTGAAGAAAGAAAACATACATCATATCTGGAGATTATGGAAATATGAATGATATACGCAGCCAGTGACATCAGACATATGCAGATGTTTATCAGCTGAGAATCAAGTCCTGATTCGCACAGAGGAATCTGAAAGTATTCAGTGAATGTTGGATTATGCTGATCATTGCATTTTCTGTAGCTATACTTGTATCTGGGTATGCAACACATTAAACAGCAAACCTCTTAATATTGTGTAATATTAAATAACTTAATAAAATACGTGTATAAACATACATGCAAATCTATGAACATTTGGCTTGCTAAAAAAAACATCTAAACCCCACTCCACAGAATACATTTTACAAACCACATCTGAAGGAGAGGACACGCTAACTATATTGTTCAAGAGCATAGGAGGGAGGGGAGGAATTCTGGCCCACAAACCTGAAGCAGAGCTCTGATCCTACAAAAACACCATGAGATCTTTAATGTCCACACAGAGATGTTATGATCTCATTTTTGAGCGTTTCCATCTGAAAGCTCTTCCCCACTGAGCTAGCCACATGGTACTTCATTTATCTTCAAAGTCACTGAAAGCTGAGCCAACTCTACAGGGAGCCAATACACTGATAAACTGAAAGAGGGCTCATGTTAAGTCCCTCTTAGAAGGGATGCCTTCAGGCCATGCAAAGGAAAAACTCAGCTTTTATTTGCAGCCAAAGTGCATGTCTAGCCTTCTCCTTATAAAAAGGACTGTAAAAACACAAAGCAAAGCAATCTGTTGCAAAAACTGGAGAGGGAAGAGCTTTATTTATTTTATTTATTTTTGCTGAGCTCTAGTTAAAGTTACAATTTTAACAGGGTATTACTTCAGTTTTGAGAGGTATTTCAAAGAATTGCCTTTTGTCAAGCTAATTCTTCTCCAAAATACCTACATTGGTCCTTCACTTGAGACAGGCAACAGCACTGGGCAGAAATTAATTCTAAATGGCTACCTCCAGAAGGCAGGAGGGAAAAGAAAAGAAAAAGCCCCACAAAGGGCAATGAAAAAAAACTGTAACACAAGAACGTCAAGAAGACACTTTTCTCCTTCATAACATATTTCCATAGACATTCTCTATGGTTAAAAATGCACAACATAAAGACATTAAGGGACTCTGTTAATTTAACAGGGGCAGGGGAAGATTGTCTCTCTCTCATCTTTGCAAACGGTCTCACATCATGCACCACAGCCACATTCTGAAGCTAAAGTGTTTTGTGCTTACTCTGTTGTAGTTGTCAGCTCCTCTGTAACATGAGTGGTCTGAAGGAGGCCTTCACGTTTCTGGAAAGGAAGACAGAGTCAGAAACAGAGATGGCATTAGCAAGGGAGAAGCTCATTAGGGCCTCTGCAGCATTCAGCACCTTTCAGAATTCTCAGAGCAGAAAACTGGATAAAGCGTGCTCACTAAGTTTTGCAGATGTAGAGGTGAAACAGCTGACACAGGAGGGCTCACTCCCAGAACAGTGGCATTTATCAGGCTGACAGCCAAATGGATGTTTGGGAAGTGTGTGTGTACATATACAGATATATATATCTGTATGTATTTGCAGCCAACAAACTGGCTAACAATTCTCCCAAGACCACAGTCACATCACGCCTGGAACACAAATTAGAGACAGTTTGTCAGCCCTGTCTTAAAATCCCCAAGGCCACTTGTTCGTGTCACGGCGTCAACCAACAATTTGACACAGTTGGCAGCCTGGGTCTGTGGAGAGGTCTGGGGCCGAAATAACACAGATGGCTGCCCCCAGGCCAGGGCTCCAGTGTGCTGGCAAAGCTCTCTGGGCACAAGGGCAGCTCTCCTAGAGCAGGCAGGTTACTGAGGCCACCAGCCACATGCCTTTCAGGCACACATCCACCAAGGAAGTGTAGGGAACATAAAAAGCCCAAGTAGTGATTTCACAATGAATATTATTTCCCTGTTACATGGTTTTCTCTCCTTGGGATAATTTTCTGCATGAATAAGGAGTCTCCTACCCAACAGAGTTAGCATGCAGTGAGATTCAGTTTCAAAACAGCTTTTTAACAGCCTCCTCAGCTCTGTTAAGACACAGCGCCTTGACACAGGTAGGGTCAAATGTTTCTGAGCCTCTCCAGAGTTCTGGAGACAAGGCACATGCCTCTCAGAAGCTGGAAGTGCTTTCACCTGAATCAAAAACTTTCTTAACATCTCTGTGGGTCCCTTCCAAAACTATGGGATATAGCCTTATGCCTGAATGAAGGAACTTCTTTCCTCCCTTATCGGCACTTAGAAAGCTGACACAAAGAGCTCAAATCTCAGCAGCCATCTAGGAACCAGGTCTGTCAGAATGACTTATGGCAGGGTTAATAAAGCTGCTGGCTCAGGTAAGCAGGGAAACCACCACCCCCAGGCACAAGCTCCATACACACATGCCATCTCAATCATTTTTGCCAACTGAACCCCAAATAAGAACTTAGTAGAGAGAACAGCTTTGAGGAGAAACGCGTCCTTCCCCAGAAGCAATCTAAGAAATAAAAATTGAAATCTGAAAAACAGAAGAACTCCTGCCCTTCCAATCCCTACTCAACAAATAAAGGTAGAGTTGCGTTCTCAGGCCACCACCAAGGGAGCCTGGCTGAAGGCACGGTGAGAGCCACGGTCTCCCATAGCTGTGCTGTTACAGCTCCATGCCTGTGCTGGATGCCGCCAGTTGGCCATGTCTTCACAACACCTCACTTCCCTATCATGCATACATCTCATCCTGCTCCCCCAAGGGAGCCCCAGGAGTGGTGCCAGAAGGTTTGGTGAAACAAGCCAAGATGACAGCATGGATGGAAAAATGAGGAAGCATCTGACAGGGCAATGTTTTCTTGCATACAAAACAACGTCATCTTTATTCCGTTCCATCACATCCATGCTTTATTAAAACAGGTTTTGGGACCTTCCTGGCACCACACACCCCAGGGAGAAAATGCTATAAACTGTGAACAAAAACTCAGTAAGCGATGACTATCCACATGCCTGATAAGAAAGAGGAATGGATGCCAACACTGACTCCCCAATAGGTGGAAATGGCAGCATTTCTGTGTAGCCCCCTCCAAGGCAGCTGAGCACGCTGCTGGCACAGCAAGCCTAGGTCCCTTGGCCTTGGAATCCAAAAGCAAACATCATTCTTTGACTCCTTGCACCACTGCTAAGAGACGTCCTGCCTTGCCTCTGACCTTTCAGTCTGCAACTCTGACTAGAAGGGAATTATTGTAAAAATACCTCTGATCTCCCAGCAGCACCAAGGTGGGACATGCTGCAATTTCAAAAAGAAGAATGAGGAATGCTAAATGCAAAAGATGGCAATTCCTGAGCCTTGTGAAAATAACAAACACAGTGAGCCTTCAGAACAATTTTTAGACTTCTTCTTTCTGAGAATATTTTCCTGAATTAGGGTGTTTCTTCATCATCAAGTTTACATTTCAAATATCAGGCAGTAGAGTCAGCTGGAAGAAAACCCTCAGGGTTTTCAGTTTTCACTGGAAGCACACAGCGAAACCATGAAGTTTCTCTCCTCCCTGCCCTCACTGGGGAGGGCTGGAATGACAGGCACATGCCAAGTGACACCAGTGTGAAAACATGTACCATCTTAGACTCGTAACTCAGCACTTGGAGTAGCTATCAATAGGATCTTAATTAGAAAACCCACCTAATCCCTTACCCTGCTAGGACAATTCATGTGTAACTTGGACATATATTGCCACAGTTATGAAATTTTCTGTTTTACAAAAAAACTACCAATAAAAAACATTTCTGGAGGTTGATTTAAAAAAAAAATGTTTGAAAGTAGCTAGGTTTCAGGAACTCTACTCTTGAGAGAAGCTACCTCATGGAGTTCACTTTATAATACAAAATAATATAAACAGAAGTGTTTTTCTGTTGGGTTAGTCTTGTAGTTGTTCTAGGTAACACTGACAGATAGATTAGGTAAAGGTTCTTCCTTCAAGTAAGGTAAAGCAGAAGGCCCTCTCCAAAATGCTTGCGAGTTTCTGAGCAACCTATACAGTGCAGGACCAAAAGAGGATAGCTTATTGTTTGACAGATACAGATCCTTCTCAGACTCTAAATTAACTATTTTTAATTTTAAAGAAATACAACACTTTATGACAGTCTCGGTCTGTCACCTCAAGACGCTAAAGGAAGGGATAAAGGAAGGGAAGAATTTAAGGGAAGGGCAGAATCACCACCCTTCTGTTGAGGTCTTGGTAAATACTTTCCATATAGCACAGTGATGTCATAATATCTCATTTTATGGAGCAGGACACTAAAAATTAGAGAAGAAAAAGCCCACAATACTTACACAAGCTAGTAAGGCATTTCGCATTGCTCCAGGATGGGCTATGGAAATGCACACAACTTGGCTAAGCAGTAACTTGCTAAACCAGTATGACTCTTATACTCACAGTGCAAACACAGCCCTTCCTGGGCAAGCAGCACCTCATGCATCTGCAGTGTGAGGGCAGCTCAATAAAGTTGGTAATGAAAATCCTAAGCACCCAAGTCACTCATGAAAGTGAGACTTAATGAGTTGAAAATTTCAGCGTGGGTGTGTACTTGCACAACACTCCCACAACATCTTGCAAGGTTTTCTTGCTGTGAGGTCAATTCTGCAGAGCTTACAAAGAAGGCACCTAAACTGTTGATTAATCCCCTTAAATGCATATTCAAGCCAGAAAAGTCATGTAAACTAAAAACTCTCAAGAGAAGACATTTTATGGTAATTGTGATCTAGTTTGACAGAACAGTAATCATTAGTAGGATCTATAATAAGAGCCTATTTAACAATAAAGTAATAATTATAATAATAATCTTCTTAATAACGGTTTTCTTACTTGGATTAGGAACAATATTAACCTCATTAACACTCTTCTGTTTGTCATTAGTATAACAAAGGCTAAATAAAATCCATTTAGAGAGATCTGTGTTACTGAACCAACATGTATTTTTAGACTAGATTATGGATGTTGAACTACAGAAATTCAATTTACCAAACTATAAGGCAAAAGTTATTGTTCCAGAAGAAACATGCTTTGGTTGATACCGTGCCTTGCTTTCCATTTAAATAAACAAAGCTGCAGAGTTGCAAGCCTTTCCTAGCAGTATGATAGGGGGGCTGAAACAAGCCTCCTCTTGCCTGGGGCCAGCTGAGGTAGGCTCACAGCCAGCAGCTGTCCTAACCACCGCCAGGACTCCAGGCTCTAGATCCAACAGCAAGAGCTTAGAGCTTAAATTAACTCTCATTGTACCATTACTCTCACACCTTCAGGCACTCCCTTGGGGACACAGAAGCAGCTCTTTTTCTCTTTTGTTTTTTTTTACTAGTTTCTGTCAGCCTTTATCTCACCCTATCTTCACCTCCGCCTTGTCTAGCCTCAAGATGCATGAACTCTGGTGAACCACATGATCTCAGTAGGTCTCTTCTCTGTAGCCCTCCAACACGAAAAGATGTGAAAACACCTTCTCCATGGCCTTTCCCTCTGCTATAGACGTGGAGGGTCCTGAAGCTTGAACTAAGGACAAGGAAAGGGAGGCTTTACCTCTTTACCTAATGATGTTTTCCGATTTATCAATTATGGAAGACACTTCACTGTACTGGGCAGAAGGAGATTTCTAGCATCAGGGTGTCAGAGCACTGTTGACCACTTTATATTTGCTTTTTCCTCCTTACCTTTCCAAGACAGTAAAAACATTTAAGAAGAAATTGGTGTCCTATTTACATTCATGTTACTTTATATCTGACTCACCATTCTTAACATGAAAAAACTACAGCAGGCTGCTATCAGTTCAAAATCACCTCTTAAAGATAATACATATATTTTTTTTGTGAGCCAGGGAGTATCCATCAACTACTCATTTACATCACACCCTGTACCTCTAGATCATTCAGGCAGGCAGCCTGGAAAATGACATTATTGAAATGTAAAGTAAAATAAGGCTTACTAAATCAACAACTATGCAATCATATCTTGTAAGAGGATCCACGTTTGCAAAACAGAGCCCAAGATCACTTTATCCCTCTCTATTCCTGCAAGGAAACCTACTACCGCTTGACAGCTCAAACAGTGAATGGCATGAACAAAACGCACTTTGACAGTCTGCTGCCAGCAGCTGAGCCTGCCTTGCAACAACAGCACTGAGCACCACAGCAAACAGTCACCACACAACCAGAGTGCCAGCTGGAACAGCTCTGACTCGTGTTTCAACAGCGGTTGAGAAAAGCTGGGTTTGCATGCTACAGACTGTACTGCCACAGGAGCTTCCGCTGGGATAGAAGGTGAGGTAACAAGCAAGGGCACATATGCTCCAAAAGTACAGTCTTTGTAGAGTGAACAACTTGGTCAACACCAAGCAGAGACAGGAATAACTAGAGCAATATCTAGGGCAGGATGGAAAAAATCAGGGTTCCTCAGGTCAGATCTCTTTTCCATATCTAAGGAAAGCTAATAAAAACACAAGGCTGTGAAAGAAACGATAGAAGTCTATTAGCATGCCAAGGAAAACAACATGTCTAAGTCTGCATAATAACTTATTGGGGCAAAAGCAACATCAGTAACAGGCTTCCCAGACTAGGGAAATTCTATGTGCTGAAACTCCTTTGTGTGCTGTTTGTGTTTCAATGGCTTCTCTACAAAAAACGCATGCCAAAAACCATTTATTAAAGTGCCAGAAATTACAGACATGACTCTCTCTCATAGAAAATCCCATCACATGTTTTTAGCTGGATATTGCAGTAGCAAATGTTGGTACCAAAAATATTAAAGATACGATGTTCTTGGGGTGACATTTAAGCACAGCAAAAATACATTCCCAGGACTGGGACTCACTGAACAACTGGGACAAGAATTTTCTAAATGACAAAGAGATCAGGGGGGCAATGGATGAGAGCAGCCCAATACTGCAAAATCAGAGTTATAAACAGTGACTGTTCTGATCAGTTTTGAGAGTTCATACTCACCCGTACAACTACCACTTGTACAGACACATGTTCAGGCAGTCGAATGGGAGCTCGGAAATGCATTGCCAAAGCTACCAGAAGGTGAAGAATGGAAATCAGATTCTTGCCATGGATTGCTAAAGGGAACAAGGAAAATGAAGCAAATAAAAGAATTCTGAAGACTTATTTTAAACATACAGCTCTGAGAAAAACGCAGGAAAAAGGCAGTGAAAAATCCCTTTGGTGAACACAGACTTTTTACGCTTTAATCCTTTTTCCTCTTTTTCCTAAATTTACAAGGCCTACAACACAATTTTATAGGTAATAAAACCTAGATCCAACCCCCCCTTCAAGTTACATGCCTAACTTAGGAGTTCAAACACTTCAGCTCCCTCTCTTGTCAACAAAGACTGGCAGACTCAATCATTGTCTTCCACTGTACTGCCAAAACTGGAGAATTCTGCTTTTAGCAGACTTCCAAAGTGTTAACACAAGCTTTCCTGGCTATATGAGATGAACCCCGCTCAGTGCTTAGGGGAACAGACATCTCAAATTCCACTCTCACTTTTGGACTGTAACAGGCCATGCTTGAACAGAGGACACGTTTTGCTTAGCTTGTCAGAAGCTGCATCCTCCAGCAGGACACAGGATCCTTTTGCTCTCACTGGGGTGGCCTGAAGGATTAGACCACACTCTATAGTACTCAAATGACTAATACATCTCTCACACCTGTAGGGATTCAAATTCAGGAAGCAAACAAACAACTTTCTAATGAAAACATAACTTTAAAAGAAAAAATTACTTCAGTTATCCCATAGCCATGTACATCTGTCCTTAAACTAAGACCACAGAAGAAGGTACCAGTTACAATCCAATACATGGATGTTGCAACACCCTCTACGCAAACAAACAGATAATTTTTAAAAACACACTGCATCACAGAGAATATGATCAACCTACTGATTATCATACCCTCCTTGCCTGTGAAGCCGAGACAGAAAGCCTAACAGAGTCCTTACAGTCAACGTTCCACTTGATTGTCCAGCCATGGGGTCGGAGTAAATCATGGACAGCTTCCAGTACTGTCTGCAACTTTTGTTTCTGACCAATTTCAGATTGCGTCACTTCTGCCACGTTCAGTTTACGGTCAGCCAATTTTTCTGTATTTGGAAAGAACAACAACAAAAAGAACAGACAAAATAAGATTAAACAAGGGCCTGGGTGGGATTAATGAGCACAGAGCACTGGGTAGAGCTGGACTCTGCTAGAAATTTTCCAAAAGAATGATCTTCCTTAGAAAGCAAAATAGCTGAAAGCAAACCTTTCATCGAAGTGCATCAATTCCAATAAAACTTGTGTTAGAAAACTGGTAAGGTCTGGCAGAATATGCTCATCAACCAGGTGTCAAAATACATAACAGTGTTCAGATAGGCACCAAGTTAGTAATAATATTTATTGTAACTCCCATTTTCTTTCACTGTTGAAAAGCATTTGGCACAACACAGCCTCCACTACACAAGGAAACTGCACAGGTTTAATGGACTTTTCTAACAACAATTCAATTTAGGACAAAAAAGGGGAAATTTTGTGCAAACATTTACTTCAGCTTGATAAGCTTTATTTCAGGTTAGCTAAGGTATGAATTTAAGCTAAAGCAAACTGCCTCCACAAACCATCATTTATGAGTCACAGACTCATATGACCCACTACTGACTTAGTGGAACTAATTTAAAGAAAGAAGTAAGTTGGTACAATCTTGTCATGTTGTTATGACATTGTCACATCATGATTGATCACTTCTAAAAATGAACTAATGCAGGAAATTTTGTAAAATGTCATTACTAAAATTTGAATTCTGTTTCTGTAACACAATTATTTGTTGCCAAAGCCACAGACAAGTCATTCTTCTCTTCCTCTGCACTGCGGCCCTTGCCAAAGACACAGAAGCAGAACTTCTCAAGAAAAAAAAAAAAAGAAAAAAAAGGCGAAGAGAGCTGAGAAAGTGGGGTAGAGTCCTCCAGCCATCAGAACAATGGGAACAGCTAATCTCTTTTCTGCCTTCCACCCTGGAGAAAAAAAAAATCATCAAATTCACTGTGCTGCTGAGACTACGAAGTCAGGACAAACAAAACATACTTCACCAAAACTTTTTTCACAAAGTGGCATGGGCTTCAACTCTAAAGATTCTTTCAGAAACATTTCAGAGTTGTCAAAACCTGTTATACCAATATTGAAAACGGTTCTGCTCTCAAGTTCAAGAGTATGTTTCTTCTGGACATTTTACATAGCTGAAGATATTTTTTTTTAATTTTTTAGTTGGTTTTTTTTAAGAAGTGACAGAAATACAAAAATACTTTAGTAACCCAAACAGAAGAAACTTGAAGGTTATCAAATCACAAATACCTTGAAGATTTTGACTGCTTCTGTCAAACTACAGTAGGAAATTTTTATCAAATCTGAGTAATATTCATTGGGAAAATGTTCTTTAACTAATATGTGTCTGAGTTTTTAAAACTGACTACCAAAACATGGAATTATTATTTTAAATTTTAGATGTTTTTACAAAAAAAAAAATATATTACAGCATTCACTCTTTGGACATGAGTTATGGTTCCTATTTACTCTCAGCCGAGGTTAGCAAGCAGAAATTTATTTCCTTTCACCCTGACACCATGTATACCAAGCCACTGCAGTCCCTCTGCACCTCACTACTTGTACCTTGATAAAATTAACTAAACAAGCTGCCTCAGTCAGACAGCTATTTCTAATCTCTTATTCCAAACTGCTTCAAAATAAGCCCACTGACAAGCTGTGGTCTTTCATCTTTTTTGTGTGTCTGCCTGCTAAGGCAGATCTTCTTGAAACAACTCTCACACACAAGGAATGGTAACAACTGCTTTAAGTATAATGACCCTATTTTGTTAGCCTTTCTTGCAGGCACCAGAAGACATGCACAACAGAGGGCTGACCATTCCAAGGTCTTGAGTAACAGGAGCACCACCAGAAGCGTGACGGGCTTTGCCTCTTGGATCAATGACACGGCACAAAGATGGACAGATTCAGTAATATAAAGTCTTATTGAAGAAAGCAGGAAACCACTGAAGAAAAACACATGATGGTGGTTGATTTGTGATAGCTTCAGGTCGGGGGAGAAGCATTTGCTGTCCAGTAAGGCCCAACAGGAAGAAAATGAGGAAAAAACAGCCCAGTTAAAGTCTCGGGCTGCAAGATGTACATGCCTATGTTTCCTCCTGTAGGATACGCAAAGTCCAACTGAGCTACACGTGTACATATGTATGTAAAACTAAGCACTTTCTAAATGTCTGCAGGCCTGAGGGTGGAACCGTAGCCTCCACAGGGAGCGTAAGAAAGCAAAGATACCTACAACAAATGTCTACAATGAAATGCACTACCACCTGCTGTAACAGCAGTGTCTCTATGTTAAGAAGTACAACTGTATTCACACAAATACTCCCCAGCTAAAATGAACTCTACACCCCTGCTCCCCACCATAACTGCAGGGTTCCAGCTGCAGTCTAACCAAGCAGTGTTAAAAAGTACTCTTGTTTTATTCCTCAAGTTATTTTTGAGGAGTTTTATTGCACACAAAATTAATTGCTGTTAACCACTTTCAAAAGTTTGTGAATGCTCACCAAAATGCTGCAGACCTGTTATTTAAGGCGCATACGCAGAAAATTCAGTAAGCAGCATCCATTAGCACCAGTGGAATTAGCACCGCTAGGTCCTCTTGCCCCACTCTGACACATACATCCCACATCCCAGCCCACTCTGGAAAACATGTCACAAGTAAACCAAGAAAAGTTCTGACTATCTGTCTCCAAGAAACAGTGTGGATTTACAATGGCACTTGAAGCTTCCAAGTCTATTTGTTTGCTAAAAGCACCCCCCCCATAAATCACTACGTCATCATAAGGTTTTCTCCATTGTGCTTCTTGTGTGAACACACACATTGCAAAGATGTAAGGGGGTTGCAAAATTAAAATTCTTTAACCGAGTATAGGTTTTCATGAAATATTCACACATAGGCGTGTATTACGAGTACATGCCTGCTGCCATGCATTCTCTTTTTCTCATTTTTTTCTCCCTAAAAAGTAATTCTATCAGGACCTCACAAAAGTTCTCAGCCCAGCAGCTTTCAGAAGCTAAATACACAGACAAGATTTTGGACCACATGGCCTCTACTTGGTTCCCCACTGTAAACACCAATCTCTTCACCTTTTTTCTGCCACATACTTCAGCTGCCTGGACTATACTTAGTCCATGAAACAAATACCTAAGAATCATCTGGATTTCCTCCCCTTTCAGCAGACAGCCTGAGAACAACAGATGGAGAAGCTGACACTGTAGCTATCAGTAAAACAAATTGTATCCCTGGTGAGATGGTGAGTTACTGCATAGGCCTGCTGCTGTCTGCAGCTTTGGAAGAGATTAACTTTGGGCCCCCTCCAGTCCTTGGGGACGCCTTCTCTTGTGTGCACTCACCTAGCAGCTTTTGCAGCACCTGCCCATCATAAAGGTCCTCTTCAAGCTGTTTGACAATGATTCTCTCCTCCACCAGCACATCATTAATCCAGTCAATTAGAACCTGGAAATACAGAAAAAGGAAACAAATGTCTAAAAACCACTGAAATATGTTCCTTTCATTCAAGACAGTAATCAGGAACATAAAACAGAGCAAGAGTAACGATATTTATGTATTTCCAAGTTACAGAGATAGACAAAGAGATGATTTTGCTCTATTGTTTTTAATTCAGGTCTGGCAGCATGACAATTTTAGTGCCCTCTATTTTTCCTCATTAAAATGTCTCATTGCACCAGTTCTACAGCAAGTAGCAACTAGCAGCTCTGCAACAGTAACCTTTGCTAGTATCTATATTCTCCAGGTCCCACAACTCACGTCTTACCTGCTTTATGTGAACAGCAGACCTGCCAATAGATAACAATAGTCCTATGCTCACACCATGATCTCTACCCCAAACAGATGAGTGGTGTGCCAAAGAAGAGCTTCAGAGAGCAAGTACGGTCCTACTACTAGAAGCTAAACAAACCCACTAGCTAGATCCCTGCCATCAGCAACAGGATAAGGCACTTATATCTTAAGTTGTTGCAGAGTACAGAACTCTGAAATTAAAAATTTGGTCAAACAGGCCTGATAAACCATTCTACAACATATATAATAGTCCCCATATGCTGACTAACATAACTATAAAAATCATTCAATCACCTACAAAACAGGAATGAACATAAAGAATGTTTAAAAAGAAAAGGAACTGAGTTTATTTTTCCAGGTGCCAAAGATAATAACTTCAAAACAGTTACAGGAAAAATAGCCTTGACTGATTGAAGTTGGCAGTAGTGCTTTCCTCCAATTTATTATTTGGAAAATGAAATTACTTTCATAAAAATATCATTGTGTGGGAAGAGACACAATGTTAAACCCTGCTAAATCCTTGATTCTGTAAGACGGGAAGAATATTGACAGTCACAGACATGCAAAATCCATTAACTAGAGCCACCCAAAGCAATAAGCCTCATTTAATAATTCTGCAGTTTTAAATTTGCTTCATATAAAATAGTGGATTCTTTAAATTCACTTTCTGATTAAATCCCATACTTCTGCCTTTCCTCAGTAGTCACGATGGCTAAGAAAGTTTTGGTGTTTTAATATACAAGAGACAGCGAAACAAAAGAAAGTAAACAAAATATAGACAGGTTTGCACTGGATAACATCCACCTTGGCAATCCTAGGAAACACAAGCATTTGAATGTGTTCATTTGAACATGTTGGTCACAAGGACATTTATGTTATTAAGCCTGGCTACCAAGGTTCATTGAATCTACCAACCTCAAGTAAGTTTCACAAGGTTTAGTGTCCACAAAGAAGTTTACAATCCAAACACAAAATATTAATGTTTTATGCATGTCTAATCTCTATCTTTAGTACTTCCAAAGCATGCTGAAAATGTGCAGGGCTGAAACTCAGCTCTAAAAATAGCATAAGTGGCAAATTTTAGCTGAGTGATATGGCAACTAGCCAATTTATAGAAAGCAAGGATCACCATCAATGCTCACATATTCAAATCACTTTTGCCCTCTCTAAGCTGCCCAGAGGGATTAAAAACCTCAATAATAAAAACGACTCCTCTAAAGAGGAGCTTTATTTCTTTCAAAATAAAACTTTTCTGGTAAGTTATTCACTAGTCAGTATCAGCAACTTGTATCAAAAGCAATCTTCTCTAGAGCAGGTAAAGGAAAAGAGGAGGTAATGCTTGAGACAAATGTGGACATACAAAGTTGTGCTCTGCACCAGTATTATTTCCCCAGTGCTCCCCTGTAACCTTGCAGGAACCTTACCTATCACTTGGGCCATTCCCCCTATCAGATGGTCTCTGCTGTGTGGTTACAGCTACCACCACTGTTCCAACACATGCCGCCAAGTTGTTCCACACTCTCACATCCACCTAATGCCTTTTGTTAGGCAAGAGGGTCATACAGTTCCTCCCGCTCCTTCCCCTCATGCAACACCTTCATGGCTTGTAACGCCAATGAATTATCAACTGCACTTGAGGAGCCCAGCCTGCTGGCACAGCAGCTATCCCTGGCACCTGGGGTGCTGGATTGAAAGGGTATTGCAGCAGCATGCCCTGGCAGGTACATGTCATCCTCTCACTTTGGCTGTGGTCATGGGAGCCATGCTAGGAAGCCTGTCTCCTGAAACATGCTCCAACATGCCCTAGAAACCATCTCCTTCCATTGTCACACAGCCTGATATATGTTACCACGTGTGGGCAGAGAAAAATGTCAAGACAATTCTTCCTGCGTTTCACCCTCTATCCTCTCAGGATGCCTCTTCAGCAGCCTCTGCATCAGGTAAACTCTCCCTGCCTAGTCCTTCTCCTCTATATTTAAAGCTATGGTTTCCAAAAAAATTGTAACACATCAGCTAGCATCTGCCACAAGGCATCAAACCTTTGGAACTCCTTTGAAAACCCCAACCAAGATTATCTTATCAGGGATTATAGCCAGCAAAACTTAAAAGCAAGAAGATGCAGCCTAAATAAAAGTTAGCAGAGATCTGCTCCACAGGTGGGGAACCATGACCACATTTGGCAAGAAAACTCCAATCAGCTATTCTTGTCTCTTTTGATCTTTTTCAGGGTATAGAAGGACATTCACGTTAAAAGGCGGAGAAAGACATTAGGCCAGACTTCCAAAAGTCCTCAGAAGCTCTGTTAAAGGAAGACTCAGGATGCTAAACTATTTGAAACCATTAACATTTTGTCTGTCCTGTCCTGAATGGTACTGAAGTCAGAATCTAGAAAATGTCAAGGAATTAAAAATAGAAGTCTGGAAGTACCTTCTAATGTAGAAGTCAACATCCGATTTCCAAGAGTGTAGGTACACAGGAATCACAAATTAGCTTTGGGTACAGGGTGTTAAAAAAGGGAAATACGTACACTACGTCCTACTTAAATGTTTCAGAGAAATTTAGCACTGAAGAACTTGTGGCAAAAAAGTACATAACAGAAATATAAGTTAAAAGAACTATGGCTAGACCTTGTTTATTATTTTAATATTTCAGAACCTGAATGAAAGAAAAATATCCCAAAGAACTTTTTAACTTCTTTAGTATTCAGACTACAGCTCCAGCTCCGCCACAAAAAAAATGGATCTGCAGTTTATACTCACAATAAAAAAAATAAATCCAAGTGTTCTTTTTTAACAGCCCTTGAAGACTGGCAAGTGCTGCAATTAGAAAACAAAACCAAAAATTAGATGCCCCACCTCTGATTTCCTGGTTGTGTCTTACTTTGGAGACTGGAAAAATCTTTCTGCACAGAATTTGTTTTTTTTTAAAAAAAAAACAAACAAACTTTTACAAGGGAAATAAAGCACCATATTGCTTATTGAAACGGTGAACACACAGAAATATGTTGACTCTCTGCTCATGAAAAGTCAGCTCTCCTGTTCTTTGTAGCTGCACCTCCATGCAAAGACAGAAGCAGAATATATTTAATAACACCTACAAATTAAAAGAGCCTGATACAGGCACATACTACATGGTGGAAAACACACAGAAGATGTGTTTCCACACAACCAACGCTGCGTTCAAGTTTTGGGGCAAGACACTGAGGTGTTGGAGCACGGCCAGAGAAGGGCAGTGAAGGTGGTAAGGGTCTGGAGCACAAGTCCTATGAGGAGCAGGTGAGGGAAATGGGGTTGTGTAGTCTGGAGAAAAGGAAGCTCAGGGGAGGCCTTGTCACTCTCTCCAGCTACCTGAAAGGAGGTTGTAGGGAGGTGGGTGTTGGTCTCTTGTCCCAAAGAACAAGCCATAGGATGAGAGGAAACGGCCTCAAGTTACATCAGGAGAGGTTTAGATTGGACAGTAGGAAACAATTCTTCACCAAAAGGGGTCATCAAGCATTGGAACAGGCTGTCCAGGGAAGTGATTGAGTCACCATCCCTGGAGGTATTTAAAAGACATGGCACTTAGGGATGTGGTTTAGTGGTGGACTTGGTAGTGTTGTGTTTGCAGTTGGACTTGATGACCTTAAAGGTCTTTTCCAACCTAAGTGTTTCTATGATTCTATGCTTACCTTCAGTCTGCCTGGTCTCACACTTCTCTATCCATTTTTTCGTTTCTGTGCCTGCATTTCATACACCTGCAGTTCAATATTGACCTTTACGCTCGGGCTACATTTGCTGTGTTAAATAACGGGTGTAAGAGGTACACGCCAGTGCTGAGGAAGTGCTTTATTGCAAAGCCTCTCCTCCCAATGTGAGCCCTAACATCCTTACACACAAGGGCTGGTGAACCCACAAGATCCCCCACGTAGTTAATAATCTTCAATGCACCCGAGACTCAATCTTTTGCAGTACTTGGAGACTCACAAAACAGCATGCAGGTACACGGAAGTGTTCATTAGGTCACTTGTCATACCTTTATATAAAGCTGCTTTTCTATAGTCTTCTATAGTATTTGGGATTAGCAGCTTGATTTTAAAACCTTGATACAGTATCTCAATGTCCTGACAAACATGCTTACCCTTTCAAGCATATCCATTCTCACACAAAACATCTCTGAATTGCATCAAATGCTCAGACACATGCATTTGTAGTTGCCAAATTTCCAGTGGTGCTTTAAATTCTGACACATCCATTTATCGTATCATTTTTAGGACAAATGCATATGTCCACTTAAATGAGCCATGTTACATTACTAAACACTGGGCTGAAAATTGAAATCTGCCATGTGGCAGACAGCGGAAACAAAAGTGATGGAAATCTAGAAAGAAAAATTAGCGTGCCTGGCAAATTTGTTTTTTTAGTTCATGTAAGATGGGTTTTTACATCACACTTCATCAGCTCAGTGAAGTATTTTTGTTCTGCAGGCTGGCTGCTCCCATCGCAGTGACGCACATTCAGAGTTCAAGGGCATAAGGACCTCACAGTCATCGCTACACAGCGATAGATAAAATGAAAAATAAGACAAAATACATGAACACATGTGGCACAATGGGAAAACAGGAAGCCCAGTCACCAAAAACAGCAAAGAAAGAAAACTGATTTCAATGACCCTTTTCCCCCTGACTTCTGGGAGAATTAGGAAGCAGAGATCAAAAGCTTAACTGGCTTTAGGGTTTAGCATGGAAAGTAATATTAAGAATTCATATTCAGGCCTGGAAACTGTTGACTAAGCACAAAGCACTGGCAGCCTGTAAACACAGAGAAGGCTTCTTGTTTTCAGAAGCACACCACATAGCATTTAGGAAGCACAGTTTCTTCTGGTCACTTGCAAAACCTTACCCAAAGGCCAGCGGCTTCATTTCGGTTTTCTCTTCACCACAGTGAATTTTAAGAAGCCACAAAATTAGACATGGAAAAAAGCGATAATTTACTACAAATGAGAATGTTTACTCATTTTAGGAAGTATCTAGATCAGCAGTGTTTGGATCTGTATTAAGTTTAGATGAGGCTTTAAAGGCCACAAGTTGTTGCAGTATCAGCCAGTTTTAGGGAAGTCTTTGCAGGGACAGAAAGCGTCTTGCAACTGTGACTTGCTGTCTTTTGTCAAGGCAAGGCACTTTGATGAGACCCAGTTCTTGCAAGTTGCTGTTTGGATTCAATTAGTAGAAGCTCTTCTTCATACTTTTCCCACTGAAATACATGAGAAAACCCTAGGAAATCTGCCACATATGTGATACGTTAAAATGTTTTTTCAAAGTCTCTGACTCAATTCCTACAGCCTGTTAAGTCTAATTATGTTTAGGACGACAACCAGCAATGAAGCTTTTGAAACTTTTACCCTTCGGCAATATCTAAACCAGAAAGGGGGGAAAAGATTCTTTCCACCTTTACACCCAATTGAAAGGGATTGTAAACAGATTCACAATAACATATAGACTAGAAACCTGAGTGAAGAGTAGAAAAAGAAACAATGTATCACAGGACACTTCTATATCCCATCACAAAACCACCCAAACTTACAATTCAAACACTCACTTAAGTCAGCAGTGCACTTGTCACTTGGCAAATATTGGGAAACGAGTAAAAGAAGCTCACACATTCAGACACCAGAAACAGTATTTTGCAAATACACACACACACATATAAAAATATAAGTAAAACAGTAACTCATCTCTTTCCCTGATTCGAATTTTCAGGTTTAGGTCTGCTCAGCCATGTATCAAACTGATTACACACAGAGCAAATGAAGGCTTCTGGCCACAGAGGGAATTTGGTTAACACCTGTGGCCAACTATTTTTAGAGTACCATCAATGATGATAATGAGCAACATTTTGAGACATAATTCTAGTTCCTGATGATTTTCCTATGTGCAAGAGGACTTAAAGCTGGTATTTTAGCTTCCCAAACTACGCAGCCTTCAACAAGGAGATTCACTATTTGCTTTAATAAAAGTGAGGGTATGAGGCTTTTTGTTGCATTGGGGTTTTTTCTGTTGGTGTCTCCATGTTACCACAATGTGATACAATCTGTCTCTCCAGAGTTACAAAAGCTCTGTCAAAATCACTTCCAAACTCTCACACATGGCTTGCACTATGCATGTAATTCCTATGGCATGAGGCTAGCAGAAATTAAAACAACATTCTGTGGAGACAAAGAGATATTAAAGCAGTGTCAGCAACAGATAACTGCAGCTTCTTTGCACTGAGATCCATTTACCCAACTGCATGTAACTGACAGAACAGAAACACTCAAAACCAATGATGGTAAACCATTGGCATGTCTAACTGGTGTTGAAAGAGATTTGGGCTGGCACCAAGGAAATGAAGTCATACTGCCAAATCTCAAAAGGCATGAGGCTCTGTTGCTGCTATTGACACATTCCTCTCAGAGGGGAAAAGAGAGAGAACCACTCTGAACTAAAAACACCCTCCATCTATTCAATCCTCACTCTTTGCTAGTCTGTGGAAATCTTTCATTCCAAGCTCTGTGGGGCAGGCAGTCGCAGTCTTTTCTGCTGGCTGCTGCTGTACAGCATTTCGCACAGCTAATTCTCATCCCAGCACTGGGGCTCTTGGAAAATATCATTAACCACTGAAGAACAGAAAACAAAGAATAAATTGCTCATTTTTTTGCATTATCCAACTCTGGCATAAAATAGGTTTTGCCAATGTAACTCAAACCCCTCCCTGCCTTACAGATTCACACCAACGTAGCGTTTAATATTTTTCTAGCTGAATCTCCATAAAAACTCTCAACTGCTGAGAGGTATGCAAATGATTAGTCATTACCTAAATTACATCATTTTCAAGTAGACACTCTACAGGACACATCTCTCCTTTAAGGATGATCCCAAGGAATCAATTTCCAGTTATGTGCTGTTCCCCGCACCAGCTGCTCCAGTTCAGTTGGTAATATGCTACTCTCTCTTCATGCAAAGTGTGAACTGGCACGGTGAACCACAGCCTGATTCTGCAGCGTGCAGTAAGCACTCAGATACATTTCCAAGTGCCGCTCTAGCCCTGATTTTCGTTCTTCCTGAAGGTTTTCATAACCTTGCTAGACTACGACATCCATGGAAGACTCACCAACTCACATTAAATTCAACAGCAAAATTCCCAACTTAAAAGCAATTCTGATCTCAGTATCAAGTCTCCTGCATCACAGAGTGCATCTGGTTCCTTCACTGCAACAACTGTTTCAGCCAAATTATGCATGAAAATATCACTGTCACACTAGCAGAGAAACCACAGTGCATTTTAAAAGAGTGGTGCAAGACCACTGTACCTTTTGAGAGAATTAATAGATTTAGGTACTAACAAAGAAAGAATGTGCAAATTCACTTAATTTAAAACACCATGTATTCCAGGTGAATTAGAATAACAAAGAAATTTGATCACAACTCTTTGCTAAACTCGATTTGATGTGGTTTTGTAATTCTAAACATGTTACTGCAGTGTTAATAAGAGGTCACTAAGCTTGTTTTAAAGATGCACCAGACGAGCAGTTTGCTGAGGCATTCTGTGAAGCATATTTGTGCAGCCAGGGTGCACAAGGTTTCCTGAAAGGAATGTACCACAGCTCGACCCTCTATCCAGAGACGGTATACACTACCCAGAGTTCTAAGACTCACCCAGCTACAGCTGCATGGTTGTTTCCAAGAAGTGTGTGTGCTTGTGTTAATTTTCATGCTATACTTTGTCTGTATTATTTTTAAATTATTTTTTGTTAGAAAGAGGACGCATTTGTTTGGAATTGCCATCCCTTCTCTTCCTGCTCAAGTTTTCACTATGTTAACCTCAACGACTTACTGCATAGAAAAGGTTCTCCTAAATGCTAGACCCTCAAGATCAAATCTTTCATCATGCCTGGCAGAAACTATGAGCACTGCTTCGGCAGGAAGCCATACTTCACATCAGCACAGCTGGAAACACCATTATCAACACCTTGGGCAGGCATCTCCAGTGACAATACAGATTCAGGACAATCTGGTCCTTGCCCCAAGTAGCCAGGTAAACTGATTACTTTTCTTAAAAAACACCACAAAAACACCAAACCAACAGAATATAGGGCAAGAAGAATCTCAGTTCCAACTTTTCTGTTAGCACTAGAGGTCTCCTCCTTGTGCCCTACCATGCCCGTGCTCATTTCAGTCCTACGCTTTTTTTCTCCTGAAATCTCACTAAGGCTTTCCAAAACTCCTTCCCTGTTTTCATAAACAGAAGGAACCTATGTTTATGTGTGGTGAGTGCAGGTAGATTCAAGCCAAGCACTGATCCTCACTGTGATAATCACAAGGATATGAATGGACAATGGAGCCTTACTCTGTAAGTACCGTGAGCACTCTGACATTCAGCCTTTTCTTTTTTCTCTCATTGTTACTTTCAGCCTTACCTTGTTGATGACCTCAGTTTTCACATATACTTCAGTAACAAGTTGCTATTCCTCAACTACATTCTTAGTAATCAGCTTGTAAATTACTCCAGCTTACTAGTTGAAGATTTGAAGGAGGACAAAATTTCTTACCTTGATCAGTTCTTTGAATTTGGGGTCTTCTTTTGAGTTAGGATCAATCATCGTGCGTTCTTCGTTCTCCTCTGTCCAAGTAAAAATAGGAAACTTTAGCGAGATCCACCTCAAATGTACACTGCTGAAATACTGCAACAATTCATAATCATGAAGTTGCCTGTCAGCTGATCAAGAAATGACAGTGCCTAGTCATCATCTTAGCAAGGGAATTTCCGATGATCAAAGTGTTAGGCGTTTTTAGAGACACACAGAAAGATAACAGCTCTAACTTCCCTAAAATAAGATTGTTTCCACTGATTTTCCCCAGCTCAGACCCTGCTGTATGCAGAATACTTCAGAAAAATTGCCATCTTCTGTACCCTGAGGGGCATGATAACATCAACATACCAAAAAGTGCAGTCAACTAGTTTTCTCCCTCTCCTCAATTTTTATTTGATTTCTATTTGAAAATACCTGTCCCAAATTTCACCATCTTGAAGAGTACAGCAAGTTTATGGTACTGCACTCAGTGTGGCTGCTGAGACTTGGGCTGACACTTTGTTCCTGTGCTCTCTGGTTCCCTGAAACTTTGTCACACATGTGGCCCCGAGTGCATGAACTCCTTAACCTCTGGTTAAGCTGGAGAATGAAAATTACCCCAGTTTGTATCAGTTGTACTTGTGCATGGTGGAAGAACATCAAATAGATTTCTGAGGTGTAAAGTCTTCTATTTCTTCCGTTGCTGGGAGGTGGAGAGATGTGAGAAATGCTCTCCAATGGCCAGCAGGACAACCACAAGAGGCACAAATGTAAAGATCTATTTTTAGAAGGGATGATTTGATGCAGAAGTGTTGGTAGCAAAATTAACTTGACTTCAGTAAGGTTAACAATCAAACAATCTTTGGCAAAATTATCTTCAAAACAGCACACATGGACACATGCGTGATGTGCATGTTTGTATGCTACCATAAATATGGACACCGGTATTTAGGAAGCAGCTGGAGTAAGTCTCATTTTAGATTCTGGTGCTTGCTTTCAAGTAGCAGACCTCTCCCTGCACCCTTCATTTTAGCTCCTTCAGTAGCCAAGTAGTAGCTGTGACCTAGGTTAGATCCGTTCCTTCCAGTGGGGTGCAAATCCTGTCTACTACAAAACAGGAGCACAAGGATGGATGGCAGTGTCACAGCTATGCAAGGAGATGCACATCTTTTCAGCTGAAATTATTATTATTTTTTAATATGTATTATATTTTACATATTATTATATATTATTACTATTTATAAACCCCACGGATTTATCTTTAGCTGAGTCTAGACAGTCCATATGGAATTCTATTTTCCTATTGATTTCTTAATTCCTTGCAGCACGACAACAGAGGGGTTTCGGTATGACCATTACTCAGGCCACTGCCACACTGTATAGAGGAACCCTTTAAAACCTGACAATGCCCAGCCTACAGTGACTGCCTATTGCAGTTCTAGACTTCACTGCTATCAGATGGGAAACACGACACTCGCACAACCTAGACAGAAGACTGACTATATCATCTAACTGGTTACCTTAGACTTTACCCAGACATTTGGGTTCAGTATTTTCCAGGGCCCCTTATCTTTCTTAAATAAGACCTTGCTACCTGAACATACTTGACAAATTTCCACAAACCTAGAAAGAAAACCATGAATTCTTTTGCTGCTTTTTTCCTCCATTCCTTTACTTTGTTACTGCCTAGGATGAGTCAGGCAGTCTAAGCACAAGGAAGTGACACCCACTACACACCCAAAATATTGCTAACTGAAACCCTGGACCAGATTTGACCCATAATGCTATACGATTCACCACAGAACTTTGCTTAAGGTTCACAAGGTTCACTGGTGGTCATGCCTTTACATGACAGACTTTCAGCAGGGATCCTGAATCTTCTAAAATCTCACACAGCTTTAGAAGAAATCATTGGAGACACTCCTAATCCACATACATACACAGAGCAATCAACACTTTGTCCGCATCTCAGGAGAACAGTACTTGCATTTGCTACTACTCTTTTCATCAGAAAGTCTAAATAACTAAAATTTGTTTTTTAGTTTACTGTTTTAATATTTGTCTCCATTACAGAATTAGCTGAAGCAAGCTGTCGATTAAGAGACATATGGCCAGGAAAGAAAAAAAGTATTTTATTTCAACAAGTTTTAAAGACTTTCTGCTGTTGTAGGGACTTGGGGAGGAAACGGAGAGAACAGGTGAATATTTAACTTTTTTCTATAAAGAATTACTTCTTTTACATACTTCTATCTTAATCACATTTAATTACTATTTTCAAAAGCCTAAATGCTCATCTGTTCATCCATTACCACGTCTCATTTTGCTGCACTGTCATTGCAAAGTGGCAGCAGTAACCCAAGGAGGAACATGGCATACACTAGTTAACAGTGTAGTATGTACATTGAGACAAGGCAGTTTTAAGGGTTCCACAGGAATCATGACACACACTTCTGCCACAGACTTTCTGTGGGCTGATCCTTTTGCACTTCAGTTCCCCATCTATACACACAGAAGAGAGAACATACCACTTCCTTACCAAAGGAGGATGCACTTGGCCAATGGGTTAATGGAACTGAAGTAAATAGGCACACAAATTCAGCAGTACTTTCCATGTAATTCTTTGCAAACCTCAACTTTCTATCTACTTTCAGGATGAGCACAAAAGAACTCAAGCTCTTTGCCAATTCATTGAACAAGTCCATTTTTGCCTAAACTACCTAGCTTAAGTGTATCTGCATAATTGGCACTGCTCTTTAAATTCCATTTTAGCCCTTCTAATTTCTAACCTACATGTAACATGCAACAGTTCTCAATTCTCATGCCCAATTCTCTCAGTTCAAACTGAGCAATCTATATTCAACAGTAAAGCAATGGCTACAGGAGTCACAGTGGCAACCTTAACTAATAATCGTTTAGCTGAAGTCTGTAGCATGAATACTTTACCTAATAACGTGTCTTCTGGATGGATGTCCACAGTGCTTGGGTTCATTGGTGCATTGATAGCATTTTTACCTTCTTCTTGGAGGTCACTCACTGAAGACATGGAAGAAACAGAAAGACAGACTGTAATGAACACAAAGTTGGCAGATATGTAGGGATTGAAAAAGGTATTTATTCACAGTAAGAGAAAACTGGATCTGGTAGCTCAATTTCAAAACAGGTGCACAGTTTATGTAATTAAGAACTGCACCCACAGTGGAAAATAATATCAAAAGCAACATCCTTTTATATCTTCTCATTAAACTGAGCCGCCACACAACTGGCCAAAAATACTTCACAAGAAAATCAATTACGTGGTAAGAGCAACCTCGGAGTGCTTGTTTCTCCAGATGGAAGGGGTGTGAGCTTTGTCTGCAGGACAGCCCAGATCCAGAGAAGACAACAAACTGTAAAAACAAACTCCTTTTCTGATAGCATGACCCCCACTCATCACCACCTTTTCCAGCTGCAGAACACCAGGAACTGTAGCTTGGTACTGGCCTTATTAAAAGCCTCAGAGTATTCCAGGGAAACCTCCCAAATAAAGATGAAAATTTATTTAATTCTAGCATTGCCACTGGCTAAAAATACATGTAGCATGATCCGGTAAACACAAATCTGAAATCTGTGATTTCAAGCTCTTGTCCTAAACCTACAGCTATCATTTAGGAAAGTCAGTAAAGTACCCTTCATCAAGAAAACAGATATTCAAATATTTCCCTGTGTCCTGCCAGATGGGAGGAACTGAACTTGAGGACAAGTACCGAACAGTTCTTTAGTATCTTCACAGAGCCTGACTGTAAGAAAAGCACTAGCAATGCTGTAACACTTGTACACTCTCCAAGGCACATCTCCCTCCTAAACTCAGATAACGATTATTTATTTATAATAAGCCAAGCTACTGAAATAGATGCATTTGAATTAGGAGACACAAAGACACTGTAACAGCCCCATCTATTCAGTGACAGTTCTGCATTAGCATGGGCTAAGATCATCTGTAGCAGCATCCGAGGCATCACAGTCTCCTTTGAGAGAGGTCCAAGCCCCATACTCTTTTCAGGAAAAAGCAAGGACTTCCGAATAAATAAGGTCTGCTAGGCAAACTTTTCAGGGAAAGAAAAGGAGGTACAATTAACTAATAGTTACAATACCCCAACAAGGACTACCTTCAAGAACCGTCACTATTCCCCTTTCCCACTGGAAAAATCAAACCACAAGCTAATCATTTGTATACAGTCTGCAAAGGTTACAAAATCCTGCATCAGTACTGGCTCTTTTCCTGCTTGACTGACAGAGAAAACAGATCCTACTGCCCCAGAGGACAGGGAAGAATGCCCACTCCTTTCACAGATACTTGAACCGGGTGCTTAAATCAAGTTACCACATTTCTTAATTGCAGTTCCAAGATGTTAGTTGATTCTTGTCTACAGCATGATATTGAACACAACTAAAAATCCTCAATTATGAAATACTGTTCTTATGTTCTCCAAGCAACAGACACCCGTCTCATATTTTGAGACCTTATGGCTTATGATCCATGTTAGAGCAGCTGGTTGGAGCTAACGAGGAGCAAAGACTGGTGGAAGGGAGCTGCCAGCAGTAAGCACAGATTGCTTTCTGTATTCTGTACCTTCTGCAAAGGGAAGAGGAGAACAGCGTTCTTGACTGCAAACATAATACAATGTCTGCTCCTGAATAGATGTCATTATCAAAAGAAACTCGTAATTACACCCCTTTCCTGCATTCATTCTCATTTTCTCAGAAAACTCTTCAAACAGAAGTCAGGGAGCTAAAAGGCCTCACGCAACAGACCCCAGCAGCTCTAACAGCATGCCTTACCCAGCCCTGTTTGCATTACGCCCGTCTAGAGCTTTCTCACCCCAGCAGCTGGTACACCGCAATGCCGACAGGAATACAGCCACCAGGAGGCAAAAGAAAAATCGTGTGGAAACCAGGCATTAAAAGTAAGATTTTTAAAACCCTGCTAGGACTATAAACGCCCAAATTCCACTTAAATCAGACTCCTTTTGGAAGTACCAGCCTTGTTTCTAGACATAAGTTTCTTCATTATTGTAGCTTTGCTGTCATTATGGGAATGCCAAGCGTTCAATAAGGTCTGGGCATCACTGTTCCTAATGCTCTGCAAATGCAGAACAGAGCTGCTAAGTTCCTCCAGGCAGCGAATACACAGTACTATCTTCAGTGCATGCTATAGAAACTACATGTGGCATATACGTCAAGCCAGAATACTTTTAAATGCAGCTATACTAGTTTTATTTCCAAAAGTTCATTTAAGATGCTACACTTTTTATTTTTAATGTAAAGATGATCCCTACTCTTTCTAACAAAAATACCTTGTTTCTGAGCAATTTGCTAAACTAAAATATTAATATGAACTTGTGTATTAAGCCCCCATCCCTCACAACCTGAAGAGCTCGCCTTCAGATCCAGCGCAGCTGGGCCAGATCCCACAGGACCAAAACATCCTCTTCCACCACCACCGGCAAAGCACGGCTATGGCAGCAGAAAGCCCCCCAAGGCCTGCCGCCCAGGGAGAGCCCTGCTTACAGACAGCCCAGCCCATACACCAGGCCCTAGGCAGACAGCTTACGAAGAGATTCTTGCTACAAACGTAATGTTTCCTACCTCCTTTTTTGCGCCTCTTGCACAGGAGCCCTGCCATCCCAACCCCGGCAGCACAAGCAGGTCGCAGACAAACCGCGTGAGCTGTCTGAATGCTGAAGGAGCAGCAGCAACTGGATAAGGGGCTGCCACCTCGGGACTGCCAAACCTACGTTATTTGGGCATGGTGACACAGGAGGAGTCACTAAGATAGCCTCCCAGCTGCTAGGTGCCAGGGGGGCGGGAGGGAGGGCACAACACTTGTCCATAGACTCCCAGCCAGGAATCCCTCCGTACCCTTGCTGCTTCTGCAGATGGCCAAGTGCCTCCCTTGGCCCGCTGCTGGCCACCCAAGAGCAGGTGCCTCAAAGATGGTATTTTCTCTGCAAGGAGCTTCATGACAAAGTAATCTCCACGCTCTGGCCAAACCACAGCCAGTTTCCCACCACAACAGCTTGCCCCAGGAACATCAGGCTTGCAGAGCAACAGCCAGCATGCAGAGAAGCAATTCCACTCACAAACATAAATTTGCCAGGGTATTTCCAAAACCTGCACTCCAGAACCCTTTCACACTGCACCTGAACAAATGCTGAGGACTTTTTCCCCTGCTCGCTGCCCCCAGTATTCACTTATCACTGTTAAGCAAAGAAGCAGAAGCAGGAAAAGGAAACGGAGCCATAACACTGCAAAATCAGCAAAGCCACAAATGAGCAAGTGGAGACAGTTAAAGTAACAGTCAGGATGGAGCAACAGGTACATTTCTCAGAAGAACCTGATAGGTGTTTTCATGCAAGTTTACAACAAAGAGCAGCTTTCACAAACCCAAAAGTACTGTAAAAGATAATGGATATTAATCGGCTGGCAAACACCAGCCTCCTCAACTTTGTATCAGCAACAGTGGCTTTGCTGTAAGATTTATACCAGATCCTCACAAATGAGTCATCCATGCAAAAGGGCATTTTACTGGTAGCACAGAGCTGCACTTGCCCGGCAGGTTATAATCACTGGTAGGTCCCACATGAGGTATTACTGCTCCTTGCCTGCTCTCCATCTGCCCATTCACAAGTCCCCCTTCTTTCCCCCTTCCCTTCCCCACAGGGAACATCATCTCCTGTTGTGCTGGCATAGTTCTTTGCTCTCTAAATGAGATTTGTGTAAAACATCTCTCTCTAAAGCCTGATCACTTCATTTCATAGATCGGTCAGAGGAAAACTGCAGTAGGGAAAGACACAAAGAGGTAGGAAATTGAGTACAGGCTGGAGTAGCATCATTTAGTCCAGGCCGGTCCCCAGCAGAACCTTTCCTGTATCTTATCCCTGTGCTTTTGTTGCTCCTGCAGGTTTTTTTGCTCCTGCAGGCACACCACGCCAGGGCAGAGGTCTCCCTCAGATGTGCCAGCAAAACTTGTACAAGCAGCCCCAGCATCCAGGGAATGCTCTCCTGCCCACAAAAAGTTTGCCCCCACCTTGACCCACAACACAGGCTCTGCTAAATGGTTACAGCCTTAATATAAAACTTGCCAATGGTCTAAACGACTCAGCTGTGAACTTACACAGGACAAGTCAGGTGTAACTACAGACACAGAGAGACGATGCCTTGGAAAGGTACCTGGCAAAATTCACTATGATTTCTCCCAGATGTCTGCTAAGGCTTCCCTCCTTTCTGGCTAGATATCTCCTCTCTGAGCAGATCCTCAATTAACAGGCAGCACTAGTCCTCCGAATTGCTTCAGTACCCCATCAGCCAGCACGAGCAAAATCCAAATGTAACAAGGGACGGGCAAGCAGCCAAGGCATTCAGCAAAAACCCTGAGTATTCCCCTAAACCAGAAATTTAAATTCATGAGTAAAAGGTCACTTCTCTACCAGTCCCAAGGAAAGCAGCAAGGGTTCCTGGCAGGCCTCCGATGTTTTAACAGTCTCCTGGCAGTGCCAGCAGTCAACATGATTTAGTCACATTGGAAGCTGTGCTGGCCTTTCAAACAAATTAATATAATGAGCAGACTGCATGCACAAATGTTATACAGCACTACATCTGGAAGCCAAGCAGGCTGTCTCGATGCATGGGTTTACATGCAAACTGCACAGAACAGGAGCAATTAGCTGCAGAAAGTTGGAAGTGCCACTGTCAAGGATTTCTCACAAGTCAGGAAATGGCCTTTAAAGTCAGCAGGAGTGCTATAAAAAGAAGAGATGTCCCTGCTGTGTCCTTTTTATAAGGAAGAGTGAGCTGATGTCAACAATTTGATCCTTTCTGCCTTCACTCTTCATAATTTTAGTGTAATTTTCAAGGATAGCACCAACAGCACAGTTCACCTCCTAAGTCTTTACCATTCATTGTCCTGTTATCAAAAAATTGACCACAAGCCTCTGCCTCTTACAAAAATAGATGGTAAATGCTACTTAATTTTAGCTCTAGTTATTTCTGACTGCAAGGCTGAATCCCACCCTGCAGAGAGCAGCAGCTGTCATGATGCTAATCATGGGTTTCTGGATACACTACTTTCCTTCGCATTCAACCAGCGCTGAGCTGGCACCACAGCACAGCCTTTCCGCAGCTTTTATATGATGTACTTCCATCTCATGATTAAACCCTAGATTTGGAAGTTATTAAACTGCTTTGTTAGCCTTGGCTCCATTACAAAAGATTTGTTCAAGTAACTTTGTCATCCTCTGAGGCAGGAGCAGCACACAGACAGGAAACATGCAATGACCATGTAACTCAAACTGCACTGGAAACTCTCTTCCCACCCCAATGTCTTACTGCTTCCCAAGTTTCCTTGCTCCTTCCAGAGAAAAAACTACAACCAGCTGCACTTTTTCAGACAGTGACTCACCTGCCTGCAACTCATCTCCCAAGAGTTCAGACAATAACATCCAAAACAAAATCCATATTCAAGACCATTTCTACCCGATTCAGACCAGCAACACAACCCTCGTTCACTCACACCTCAGGTGAGATGACCATTTCTACCCGATTCAGACCAGCAACACAACCCTCGTTCACTCACACCTCAGGTGAGATGACCATTTCTACCCGATTCAGACCAGCAACACAACCCTCGTTCACTCACACCTCAGGTGAGATGACCATTTCTACCCGATTCAGACCAGCAACACAACCCTCGTTCACTCACACCTCAGGTGAGAGGTGGCCACAGGACAAATCCCCCTGATGAAGCACCCAACCCTTGCATAAAAGGCCCAGTATCTGCTGGAGCATCTACTCCCCATGGGATATATCAGACCAGAAGGCAACAGGTCCCTGGTGGGTGAAGACCCTACAGTGTCTATGCCTTAACCTGCTCCTCTGTTTGCCTGCCGCAGACCAACACACACAGCCATGCACATGCAGAATTTCCACCTGACACCTAAAACTCTTTCAGGAAAAGTTTTCTTCCAAACTGTAAGAGTTCTAGAAAAATTGAAAAAAAAAGAAAGTTTTATAAAAACTGGCATTTTCCAAGAAAAACTGTTGTAGTGAAAGAGTTCAAAATCAGCCCCAAAGATAACACATACTGATAAACTGAGACTCTTTGTCTCTTTTCTACAGACAAACCACACATACAACTCAGTCTGCCACTGCACTACTAATCGCTGAACATTTACAAAAGACTCTGAGATCTTTTCATAGAGACTGCAGGAGAAAAGACAAAGCCTCCATTAATTATAATAGAGAATTAATAATCCCAGGCAGATCAAAGGCAAAGACTTCATCAACTCAACATAAAGGCACTGTATCAAGGGACTGCGGTAATAAAGGAAATTATTTATATGCCTTAGCAGGCAGACAAGGTACTTGCAACAGTCAGGCTCTGTCATTTCAAGAAATGGAAAGACCTTGAAAAAGGAAAAAGTAAAGCTAAAGGCAACTTTAAGGAGAGGGCTGTAATAATGCTTTTGGTTTAGTTGCAAAGAGCAGGCCATGCTTGCTTATATGGATGTATTACACTTACACTGATGAGGGGTCTTATTCTGCGACTGCCAGAACACAGATCCCCGCTTTATTTTTGCCAGTGGTAAAACATATATCTAGCACACTAGCAATATATTCAGTATTTGAGCCGGTTGGAAATGTTTGTGAGAAGCTGGGGCTCCGTTTTGTTTGTGAAGGTGAAATACCACTTTCAGATTTTCACCCACAAAAATTCTTATCTCACTATGGAGTTGGGGGGGGGGGGGAGGAGTGGGAGTGGTGAAAAAATAATTTGCATTTTTTTGTAGGTGACACTTGTGTTGAGATAGCCAATAGTGACATGGCTACAGCTGTTCTGGCCAAGCCCTGCACAGGTACCAGCCCTCCTGAAGAGAGGAGGAGTGCAGAGGTAGAACAGGGACAGAGATGCAGCAGCTTGGGAGAAAGAAGCACTGAACAGACACAGCGACGAGCATCTCTCAACATCACCAGCACTGGCAACTGAACACCAAAACAAACAAAATAAGACTCTAATAATTATATATATATATAAATATAAGCAAGTAATTGCTAAGCAGACAGATCTTTATCCAGTTACATGGCCTGCTTTAATTCAGCAAGAAAGCCGAATCCTGCAAAAAGCAAGCTGCTGTGCACTGAACCGGTCTTCTGCTCCAGCTCCCTGCAGGGCCCTGCAAATGCAGCACTGCTGCTGCTGAGGAGGGAGGACCCCATCCTCACCCAGCTGCTGCCATACTGGGCAGCCTTACCTTAGTCTGTCAGCCACCGACAATGCAACAGCCAGGAAAGCAGGACTGACTACCCCTGCCGTCACACTGCTGGAATAACCGAACCCACAGATCTCCCCTGCAGTATTTATCCGGCTCCAATAGCAACTGACAAAGCCACAGTTGACCCACAGCTGCCTGGGCATAAACAATGATAAGAGCCAAGGTAAACCCACAGTAGCCATCATATAGCCCACATAAAGCCATCATATTTAACAGCCAGGTCTTCTTTCCAGCAGCCATACTAATCCCATACAAGTCTTACAGCTACCAAAGGACCAGACCAGAGGAACTCAACTCAGCATTTAGCTCCTCAGTTGTTTCAGTCTCTTGCTCAGCTCATGCAACAGGTCTAACACCCACTTAGTAAATACTTAACTAGGAATCCTTCAAAATAGGTTCTGCAAGGCAGAAAAGCAAAGTGCAGACTTCGACAGAAGCATACAGAGAGCTATGGAACTAAACCTGTCAAATCTGGGATTCATCATACACTGTTTCTCATTTCTTTCTTAAGCCATAGTTATGTAGCTGTCTTTGTCAGGCAGGCATTCACGCTGTCAGGAAAGGGGCACTCCACACGTTGCCTCCATCTCTAGCTGCCACTCACCCCTTCCCTTTTGCTGGCACTAGCAGTTGCAGAAGCCACATTATGGGACAGAAGGGAAAAAAAATATATAATTTTCACTGTGTGGACACGCAAACACCAATGCTGGCAAAAAAAACCCCAAAAAAAACCACACACACACACACCCCAAACAAAACTCCAACCAGCAGAAATAAGAGTGTGGACAAGAGTGGTGTTTTAAAGTATTTGTAAAGTTACACCTACAAAGGCAAGGTTTTCATGTGTAGAAAAAGCCACCCTGTAGGATACTGAGCAGACATACTGACCTAGTCAGCTCTGTTCCAGTCTCCCTGCAATCCCACAGCTTTGAAAATGACACATTAAGTCACCTTTCCTCATGCCTGAGAGGTGTTTAAGCAGCTCCCAGCAAACAGTTCTGACATTTTGTGTCCCCTGCCTGAAACAGAACAGTCCCCTTCATGCAGATGAGCAAGGAGAGGTCAACAAGCTGCATTCGTTACTCATAACATGCTGCAGTACTCTCAGGATGCACCCTGGCTGTTAACAGCTCAGTGTCACTGAGACCCTGTGCAAACTCAGGTCTGGAGCCAGCACCTGGCTGGAAGCAGGACCCTGCAACTTAACGCCATGTATCCGTTCATTTCACATCGAGATTGTTCTCCTCCATTTCCCACCTCTTGCACAAGCCTTTGCATAGCCTTGTTAATAAATGGGAAAACATTTCAGGTAAAGAGAGGGTCCCAAGCAGGTATTTTATTTTTAAGGCAAAAATAAAATACTCTTTAAAGTACCTACCCCTTACCCAGCTCATACACACCAAGCTATACAGCTTCTACACTCCAGGACACGAACCGGGCATACTTTTGGCATTTGCTTTGTCCTAAACTTGTAAACAGATTGCTTCAATCCCAGAGTTTTTTGACAGGGGAAAGCCAGGCTGCTGCCTTAATCATCACAAGCATTTACTGCAGCTTGAGAGGACCTAAAAAGCAACTCGGGAAAGCTACGTTCCTCCCTCTGCACACAAGTTCTACTTGAAAATGGGGAAAACATACTTTCTCAGCCTCCCCCATTACAATTCCGTCACAACCCACAAAAGGTCATTTCTTCACATGAAGCAATGATAGAGGATTATGTTCTCATGAACATACCACACAAGCACCAAGACAACTTCCACCTGAAACAAGGATGTGGAGTCAAATCTGCCTAATGACAACAGAAGGAAACAAGAAGTCTGGGAAGAAGAGGAAAGGACTGAAGGAGACTTCTGGCTGTACCTACCCCCAGTAGAAAAACTGAAAGGCATTTTAAATTTACTGCCATCAATTCTCCATGAAATACTGTATTCTACTATATAGCGCTTAGCACTCTCCAAGGCTTCTGTGTACTTCTACAACCAAAGCTAATGGGCACAAGCAGGTAGAGAACAGCATGCTCAGCCTAGAAACTCAGCCTGAGATCCCCCAAAGCAGGTTGATTTCTGCAAGGCACCAAGCACCAACAAGACCTTTGACCAAAAGCAATTCCAGAAACCAAAATCAACTCACTAAAGGTATCCAAGTTTGATGGGTCCAACTTCCAAGCAAATCACCAAGGGAGAGACAGCAGAAGCTGTCAGAAGCAGAGCTAACAGCATTACTCTGGAATAGAGATGCCTAGTCTACCCAGTTCTTGTCTTCTACATCATGAATAAGTCTGGCAGAAAACAGCACTTGAGTTGACTGCCTCCTACAAGCTCTCTCTCTGATCCCACATACAAATCTAACTGTGCAAACATCAAGCAAAATCTATCAAGCAGAACACACAGCATTAAAAGAGTTACTACTGTAAAATGTGTTACCACTAGCCACAACTGAGCCAGTTTCTATCCTTCCACCAACTTCTTTCCACCTGCTTCTCAAGGTTTGAGGGTTCATTGTAGGCACCCAAATGAAACCCCCTTCGTTAACTGCCCAAGCAGTTTTCCCTGCTTCAGTTTACTGCTTTCCCCACATCCTTCACCCCTCTTTCCAAAGGCATGAAAAGGCTAACAACTACCACCAAAAGCAGTCTGCTGTGCAGATATGAAAACATTTGATGTTGCCAGTTCTTCTTAACCTGTCAAGAGAAGCACAGAGCAACAGACTCACTTCTGAAGGCAGCAATGGCAGGTGAGCACAAGAAGTAACAAAAAGGCACCGTCTTCTCCAGCTGATACTACAGAGCTCAACAAACTTCATGCAAATGAAAAGGCGGCCACAGCTATAACTAGCAATTCAAAAAAAGAAACTTTTTTGCTTGTGCAACATGATTCTGCAGGAAGAGTAAACTGAGATAAATGATCCTGCAAACCACAAAAAGTGCACATGGCCTAATCGCTGGAGTTGCCCAAATGTCACCCAGAAAGACAAGGGAAACCCTGAAAAACACTCACACATAGCAACTATATCTGCAACGTATACATTGAGGGTTTGCTGGTAAATACTGGGTTTGAGTTCAACAGAGCACAGGACCAATGGAGGGACAGACAGTGCTCCAGACTAGAAGTTTTAGCCTAAACACACAACAGAGCACCATATACCAAGGCTGCTCATGCCTAGCTCTACCTTTCCTGTGTCCTACCTGCATCCATGGCAGTAAAGCAGCATATTGAAAATGAACTGAAATGTCTCGCTATACAAACAGATGCTGCAAAAGACAAAGAATTTTTCTCAATGGTTTCCAGACAAGTCATTTGTGGAAAATTATTTTACTTGTTGCTCCGAGCACCACAGGAGCCTGCCAAGACAAGCACTTCAGTGATAAGCACTACAGACCTCACAGTAAAAGAAAGTCTGGAACTCAGAGCCCACAGTCAGATAAAAGCCATTCCACAGGGAGAAGATACAGTGAAGACAGAAGCTGCCATAAAAGCATTCAGATGCCTAACTCTGCTAGGCTTACGTAAGAAGTAGACAGCACTATGTCCTAACAAAGCTGATGAAGACCATATAAAAAGAGTGGAACCCAGGCCTCTGACTGCCATTCCAGTTCAGTCCCCAAAACACAGCCCTCAAGGGATAACAAAATGCAATCATGAAACAGCCAGCCCAAGAATCAAATCAAAACAAGTCCAAAGCACAAGAAAATGTCACATTTCATCAAGTATCAAAGACCTGCAGCTGTTGTTACTTGCTTACTTAGTCAGCACACCAAAGTTTTATACAATTTGCAGTTCTAGCTCTCTGTGGTCTCTTTTGAAACCTTTGCACTGATAATACCAGGTCCTACGAGTTAGACAAGCTGGTGTTTCAGTGGAGCTAGACATCTTAAAGACTTTCAAGCTCAGCTACTGGTCAGTCCCAAAATAGCTTTCCAAGTATACAGCCTCTCCAATTCATCCTCACTAAAGAAGGAGCCAGAGCAGCAGCCTAGTAGAATCCATGCTTTCCTCCTAAAAGGTTAGACAGAAAAAGAAAAAAACCAAACCAGGGGAAAAAAAAAAATAAATCATACACTTACTGTTACTGGTTTGGCACTGAGGTACAAGAAGAGAAGCACAGCTCCACTGCACACCCTTGTATTCACATACTCATAAATCATCATTAACCCACAGATTTCACGCTGTTTAAGAAATGTCCTTACTCCAGCCTTTAAAGGGTCTAAACTGCCAGGATCATTTGATAATTCGGGGTGGTAAGGACCTCAGGAGGTCTCTAGCTGAACCTCCTCCTCAAAGCAGGGTCAGCTTTGAGATCAGACCAGGTTGCTCAGGGCTTTATCGTGCCATGTCTTAAAACCTTCAAGAGCAGAGGCTGCACAAACTCTCTAGACATCCTGGCCCACTGCTTCACAGTCCCCGGCATGAAAAAGTTTCTCCCTTTGTCCAGACTGAACCTTATTTGTTTCAGTTTATACCTGTTGCCTCTCTGCCTTGCTATGCACAATGATGAAGAATCTGGCTGCACCTTCTCAATAACCTCCTCATAGGCATCAGCAGACTGCTTATTAAAAGTCTCCCTGAAGCAATCTCTTCCAAAGGCTGAACAAGCCCAGCTCCCTCAGCTCTCCTCACAGAGAGAGGTGGCCCACTGTTGAAGGCACTCCAGCTGAGCCACCTCTTCGCTGCATTGAGGCCAGAGCTAGACATATCAGCTGGGATCTAAGGAATGCAGCCTAGAGGGGGATAAGGACTTTGCTCAGTCTGCTGGCGTTGCTTCTGTTGATACAGCCCAGGATACTGGTCATCTTCACCGCAATGTCAAGCTGCTGGCCTGTGGTCAGCTCACCAGGGCCCCCAGTGCCTTTCCAGAAGATCTGTCCCCTGGGCAGGCAGTCTCCAGCCCCTATCACCGAGGGGGGCTCTTCTTTCCCAAGTGCAGGACTTTTCACTTGTCCTTGTTGGATTTCAGAAGGTACCTGTCAGCTCATTTCTCCTGTCTACATCCACCTGAGCAGCAGCCCTGTAACAGCCCAACTATATCAGCTGGTCACCCAGTTTGGTGTCATCTGCAAACTGTATGAGCATACACTCCACCTCCACCAGGTCATTGATGAAGATGTTAAACAGCACATACCCCAGGTCAGACCACAAAACAAAGAGATCGCAGGACACTGGGGCACTGCCACAGGCAGCCATGGCGATCTTTTCCTCCCCTTTTCTTGCACAGGGATTAGTTACTCTGTTTTCACTCTTCCAATGTAATAGATATGAAGTCTTTCACACTCTAAATACAGCTACACAGAATCATCTGGCCAACTATGCTACGACACACCAAACTACTCAGCCTCCCTGGAACAACAGTGCCCATCTCCCTGTGCATTCAGTACAAAAGCAGAATTCCCCAGCTCTGACAGTTTCAAAGTAACTGTGTTTGCATTCTTGGAGAAGCCTCCTACCAACCACTGGGTCAATAGCACATTAGCTTAGCAAATGACAGAACCCAGTGAGAATGCTTTCTACCAAGATTCTCGGCAGCACAGCATCTGCACGTAATGTCATTTATGGAAAGAAGCGTTACTCCTACAAATTACAATTTGTTTTACCATTCTGCCCACAGAAAAAAAATCCATGTATGCTCCCCATTGGTTAAAGAGCTGCCAAAGAAAGGCTTTTTAGCAGGTGCTGAGCTAGCTTGGCAAATATTGGCTCCTGTGACCTGTTTGTTAACATGTAAATGACAGGAATTAAGAGATCAGAAATACACAGTTGGAAAGACAGAAAAAAACTAACACACACCTTAAATGTCAGAGTCATGGCTTGGTCAAGCATAGCTCCACAGCCGCCTTATTGCTCTTACTGATGTCAGCAGAGCAAACAGCCACCACAGTTTATTTTTTTTTAAAATAAATTATATGAAGCTAAATGACACTGAGGATCCAAGGTGATGATTTAGACTATGGCCCCTCACTGTGTTAATGCAGCTACAGTTGCAGTGCTACAGTAAAAGTGAGCATTTTCAAGACAGCAGTCTAATTAAGTACATCGTAAGTGGTCAAGAGGGAAACTATTAGTCTGAATCTGTATGAGCAGTCAGAGGAAAAAACTCACAAGCGCCCTGTTATCCCAGAACACATCATGGAAACAAATACATACCTTTCTCCTTCAACCATACAGCAAAGAGTGGGTACCAAGTCCAGTCCTTCTTCCCTTCCCATTATCATCTCTCTCCCTGACGAGGAACCCCAAAAAATCCCAGCTCCACAAAACCACAGAAATGCTGCTTGCAAGCAACTGCCAAGGTCCAGCTTCAGGCTGGACTATTGCCACATTAGATGAGGTCAGTCATGACTGCTTCATCCCTTCCACATGAAAAAAAAAAAACCCAACCCTATCTGTTTGTGTGGCAGACAGCATCAGATTTGCCATAGAGGCAGATCTGGTTTGCTCCTGGCGCAACAGAACCATTTGGATCATGACATCCTGCACCCAATTCCAATCCAGTTTCCCAGTGGTAGGGCTCCATTATACAGGCTTATTTAATTGCTTATCCTTCCAGTTGTAGGGAATCATAAGGAAAGAAATAAGAAGAGCCAGTAGATCAATACCTGGCATGGAGACTGGTGTCACTAGCAGAATTTGGGGGGGTTTTTCATCGTGGGTCAGTTTACACAACAGCAGACCTGCTGGCAACAGATAGGGTACACCTGTCTCAAAGGGGGTAAAGGATCTTTGCACAGGAGTTAGCAGGGCTCACCGAAAGAGTTTTAACCTAGGTTTGAAGGGGGAAAGGGATAAAACCAGGCTTGCTAGAGATAAGCCTGGGGGCAGCATGCCAGTGTTTGAGGGATGGGTGCTAACAAGGTCCTTCTGTCTGCTATCCCAGTGGAGGTAGAGGATGGAGATCCATGCAGCAGCAAATGTGCAAGTGTTATCAATGTGTTAGAAACCACGGAAGCGCCTGAGAATGGTAATGGAGAATTAGGGCTTCTCCCTCAAAAAAGGTGGTGGAATCAACAGCCCTACTGAAGTGCACCTACACCACTGCACACAGCATGGGCAACAAACAGGAGCTGGAAGCCACTGTGCAGTGCGAAAACTATGATACGGTTGCCACCACAGAAAGATGGTGGGATGACTCACACAACTGGAGCAATGCAATGCATGGACAGAAGGGACAGGTAAGGAGGGAGAGGCGGTAGTGTAGCCTTATGTATCAGGGACTGTTTTGATTGTCTAGAGTTTAACATCATTAAGCTGAGTGTTTATGGGCAACAACTGGGGGAGAGGCCAACAAGGCAGGTATCACAGTGGGAGCCTGTTAGACCACCCAATCAGGATGAAGAGGCAGCCAAAATATTCTATAAGCAACTGAGAGAAGTCTCATGATCGCTAGCCCTTGTTCTCATAGGGAAATTCAACTCAACAGACATCTGCTGGAAATACAATCCAGCAGAGAGGAAACAGTCTGGGAGGATCCTGGAGTGTGTGGAAGATAACATCCTGGCACAGCTGGTCAGTGAGTCAACTAGGGAAGGCGCTCCACTGGACCTGTTCTTTGTGAACAGAGAAGGACTTGTGGGTGACATGATGGTTGAAGGCCATGTTGGGCATAGCAATCACACAATTATTGAGTTTTCGATTCCTGGAGAAGGGAGGTGTAATCAGCAGAACTGCCAGAACTTCCAGAGGGCAGACTTTGGCCTTTTTAAGAGCCTGGATGACAGAGTCCCTTGAGAGGCAGTCCTGAAGGGCAAAGAAGTCCAGGAAGGCTGCACCAGGAAGGTGCAAGGAGCAGGCCATCCCCAAGTGCCAAAAGACAAGACGGGGGGGAAGAAGACTGGCCTGGCTGAACAGAGAGCTTTGGCTGGAACTTATGAAAAAAAAAAAAAGATGAAGAAAAAAATTGAGTTTGTGACCTTTGGAAGAAGGGGCAGGTAACTCAGAAGGACTACAAGGATATCAGAAGATTATGCAGGGAGAAAATTAGAAGGGCTAAAGCCCAGCTATAATTTAATCTGTCTACTGCCATAAAAGATAATAAAAAACATTTCTATAAATACATTATCAACAGAAGGAGAGCTAAGGAGAATCTCCACCCTTTATTGGAAGCAGAGGTAAACATGGGGACAAAGGATGAGAAAAAAGCTGAAGTACTTAATGCCGCCTTTGCCTCAGTCATTATTAGTAAGACCAGTTGCTCTCCAGGTACCCAGCCCCCTGAGCTGGAAGACAGGGAGCACAATGAAGCCCCATAATCCAAGGGGAAATGGTCAGCACCTGCTACACCACTTAGACACACACAAGTCTATGGGGTCAGATGGGATCCACTCAAGGGTACTGAGGGAGCTGGCAGAAGTGCTCACCAAGCTACTTTCAATCATTTCTCAGCAGTCCTAGCTAACCAGGGAGGTCCAAGTTTACTAGAAGTTAGCGACAACCATCTACAAGAAGGGCCAGAAGGAGGATCAGGAGAACTACAGGCCTGTCAGTCAGATCTCGGGGCCAGGGAAGGTTATGGAGCAGATTATCTTGAGTGCTATCATGTGGCACGTACAGGACAATCAGATGATCAAGCCCAGTCAGCACAGATTTATGAAAGGTGGGCTCTTCTTGACTAACTTCTTTGACAAAGAGACCTGGTTAGCGGATCACGGAAAAGCTGTGGATGTTGTCAACTAGACTTTAGTAAAGCCTTTGACACCACTTCCCACAGCACTCTCCAGGAGAAACTGGCTGCTCATGGCTTGGACAGGTGTACTTTATGCTGGGTAAAATAGCATAGAATTCTATTGTTGAATAGAATAGCATCCTGGAGAATGCTATTCTATTCTAAATAGAATAGCATTCTCCAGGAGAAACTGTCTGGATGGCTGGGCCCAAAGAGTTGTGGTGAATGGAGTTAAATTCAGTTGGTGGCTGGTCACAGGTGGTATTCCCCAGGGCTCAGTATTGGGGCCAGTTCTGTTTAACATCTTAAACAGCTATCTGGACAACAGGATCTGAGTGCACCCTCAGTAAGTTTGCAGATGACACCAAATGGAGCAAGAGCGTTGATCTGTTTGAGGGAAGAAAGGATCCACAGAGGGATCTGGACAGGCTGGATTGATGGAGGCCAGCTGTATGAGGTTCAACAAGAGGAAGTGCTGGGTCCTGCACTTGGGTCACACAATCCCCACGCAACATAAAGGCAGGGAAAGAGTGGCTGGAAAGCTGCCTGGTGGAAAAGGACGTGGAGGTGTTGGTCAACAGCCAGCTGAGTATGAGACAGAAGTGCACCCAGGTGGGCAAGGTGGCCAATAGTATCCTGGCTTGTATCAGGAATAGCGTGGCCAGCAGGACAAGGGGAGTGACTGTTCCCCTGCACTTGGCACTGGTGAGGCCACACATCGAAAACTATGTGTGTTTAGTTTTGGGCCCAGCACTACATAACAAACATCGAGGTGCTGAAGCATGTCCAGAAAGGGCAATGAAGCTGGTGAAGTGTCTACAGAAGTCTTATGAGAAGCAGCTGAAGGAACAGAGGGTTTTTTAGCCTGGAGAAAAGGAGACTCAGGGGACACCTCATCGCTCTCTACAACTACCTGAAAGGAGGTTGTAGCAAGGTGGGTGCTGGTCTCTCAAGTAACAAGTGATAGGGTGAGAGGAAACAGCCTCAAGTTGTGCCAGGATGTTTAGACTAGACATTAGGAACAATTTCTTCACCAAAAGGGTTGTCAATATTGGAGCAGGCTGCCCAGGGAAGTGACTGAGTCACCATCCCTAGAGATACTTAAAAGATGTGTAGATATTGTGCTTAGGGACATTTAGTGGTGGGCATGGCAGTGCCCGTTTAGTGGCTGGACTCAATGATCTTTAAGGTCTTTCCCAACCTAAATGAGTCTATGATTTCATTGGAGAGTCAAGATCTGTCAGACCAAATTCAGTACAGATCCCAGATACACCTATGATGTTAGCATTCTTGCAGCCTGCCTGATTTTCCAATGGAACCAATTCACTGCAACAGTACTGGGAGCCACACATAGGGAAGAAGACAAGCAGTAATCCCGAAGGACAATTTCACAACCCCTGCTCCTGAAGAGGAGTATTAAGCAGAAAATGCAAGTCTGGATGTCCTTGTACTCGCTTCTATTCTACTACTTCTGAAGAAAATCCTGTCAATTTTGCAAAGCCTCTAAATTCATCTGCTGGGCTAGGCAAGCCAGAGAGCTAACAACAGTATTCTATTTTAAAATGACAGAAGTGTCTGCATCTGCTTAATAACACACATGCATACATCTGCCAAACAGACCTAGTGGGAAAGACACTTTCCGAGGATTACACATTTTTCTGTTTAAAGACAGTAAAAAAGACACCATGCCTCTATACAGATATCAGAATAGCTCTCCTCCTCATCCAGCTCTCAGTCTCCCTCCTTACTCCAAAAAAATCTTGTATGCAATCATCTCAGCTAATTAAAAATTGGCAATAAGGCCATGTGGCAGCTATAATGGAAAACACACTATTTCTTTTTTTAGTGGATTTCATTATGGTTCAGCCACACAATGAAAGAAGCACTAAAGAAGGAACTGGAATTGGAATTCCAGGAGTCAGAACAGCTTGCTTGTTTTATAACCAAAATGCAGCATATGTTGAAAATAGATTCTATAAGAGTTTCTATCTGATTGCCAGACAGGTCTCCAGGATTATAAAGAAGTCTCTTTTAACTTGGAGAAACAACCACTAGGAGTCAAAGCTGAATTCCCAAAGATCCTGTTACCACTAGCAAAGCCAAAACCAGAATCCCATCCCATGGCCTCCCCTCTCAGCAGAAGGGCTCTGGAGAGGGGTCTGCTGTGGGCGCATGGAAACAAATCATGTGTACAGGATTTATAATTAGAAGCTTTGTTGTGTGGATATATGTTCCTCCACAAGGAACTGACAGTGATTTAAGGGCCCAAAGAGTACGGAGCCACTGCTCTTGGCCAGTACATGCTGCCAGGTGTGCACGTTCTCTCCACATCTGGTTTTCAGAGCAAGACTTAACTGGATTCAAATTACAAGACTCTGAAACCACATATTAGCCCTAACACTTTTCCAGCTAAACTGGACAGGCACAACAGAAGTCACAGACTTTGGGTCGCAGCTTTCTACTTGGCCAACGAAAGGGTACAAATTAGGAAGTCTATACCTGAGTAGAACATGCTTCACCCTGGAGAGATCACTTGGCCACTGACCTATTAGCTGTGTAACACAGAGGTTCCTGTTCCCACTTCCCTTCCATGCTCAGCCCACCCCCAAAGATAAACGGGGGTCACTGTAACCATGCAAGAACTGCTGGGTTAGATCACACGCACAGAGCCCCTTCTGCAATGGTGGGGATAGCACGGTGCACCAGCACTGAGGCAGCCTGTCCTGCAGCAGAGGTCCCAGGATCCAGCACTCCTCCTGAGGGCAGCCTGGAAGAGCCCCCTGAAAAGCAGGGCTTCCCCACTGCTCACCCTGCCCCTCTTTCCCTCACACTTCCCCCCCTCCTCACCGCAACACATGCCACACATCACCCCCAACCCCTCAGCCCAGGCAAGGAGCGCAGATGCAGCCTGTAACAACAACCAGAGGTAGGTACACCACAGCCACGAGGAGGGCACGTAAAGCAAGGGCTGGTTCATGTATGCCATATAGACCCTGGGGAAAACCTGCTGCAGACACACATACTTTAGAGTTAAACAACTCTGACAACTGCATCAGTTGATTTTGCTGTGCCCTGAGGAAAAAACCTAAGCTTCATCAGTGACAATACGTATATATGCCACATTTCAGAGAGCGGGCAGAGGACATACAAGGGAGAAGATAAGCAACTACCAAAGTCACCATGCAGAAGAGATCAATTAGAGGACTGCGCAGAGTAAGGCATGTGGACATCACGACTGCTGACCAGAACAGAGTCTGTGCCATCAGTCACAACCTGACACTGGCACAGGTCAGATCTTTCTCTGGAGTCACCTGGTTGACTTTCAAATGGCTGGCTTCTGCAACAGAATACCCAGATCCCATTAGTTCAAAGAACCTGCAGGTTTCCCAAAGTCATGATGGCTATAACGAGCAGAGGTCAGCACAGGGAGAAGCCTTTGGGAAACAAGGCTTCCCTTCCTTCTTTCTTGCTGGCCTCCAGGTCTGCTGAAACAACCCCGAGGAGTTTTGAGGGCTGGCCCATGAAGACCTCACCCCACAGGCACAAGAATATGGACAGACTGAAAATGCTGAAAAGGAAACAAGGCTCCAGGATTAACTAGGCACGCACAGAGCCTGCTGCGTTACCAGCCACAGCAAGGGTGACATGGATCACAAAAATGATGTTATAAGGAGAAGGAATTTCCTGCCTCATCTGTGATACACGTCAGTATCTCTGTACAGTCGTTATGTCCCCATCAAGACACAGATAACCCTGACACAGACAACCTCCCAGGTATGTATCTGCAGACCAAGATTTACAGCGGTGCCCAAGAGATGTGTACACTCAACGTCCTTTGAAAACTAACAGCCATTTAGCATCCAAATCCCTCATGAGCAGCTTTGAGGCACCAGCTACACTAGCACCTCCACAGCTACAAACTTCAATCTCCTCAGCTGTGTCTGTAACATTTGTATGCATGAGGTATACACACTAAAGTTTATTCCCACTGAACAGCAAAGCTCTAACTGCTGACACGCCAATTCCTGCAACTAGCAGACTGCCTTGCGCTGGTCTTGCCACAGACCACATAACCCTGAATCTCTTAGCAACAAGTTGTTCCGACATGCTTTTGCAATGGAAGGAGCTTGCCAGCTAATCTCCCAAATCTCCTAACATCAAAGTACAATCCCAAGCTCAAAACAGTGCCTTGGAAAACTTCACCAGCTTCATCTGTTTTCGGATCAGCCGGCCTGTAACAGTTCTTAAAGTACATGAAAAGACATTTAGCACTGCTATGCATAACTATACTAAATCTTATGGACTCCTGTGCTGCTGATGTGCAAATCAGTAGGATGCATTTATATTGATAAAAAGATCTAAACACCACAACTTTTAAAAGCACAAGCACTTAAGGCAATATGATTAATGCATTCATGACAACGCACTGCAGAACAGAGCCTATCTCCCTGCACAGATCCACCAAGGGATCCTGTGGTCCCCAAGGGGACCAAGAATCTGCCGTTCACACCATCCAGCATAGAGCATCTGCAGACTTAGCATGAAGTCGTGACTTTGCAGCTCCCCCCATTCAAAGTCTCATGTGGCTCACCCACGTGCTCCTTGAAACAGAAACAACCAGATGCCAGCTTCTAGAAGACTCTCTCATGATGTTAGCATTAATAAATCCTTTAGAAGAAATGAAAACAGGTATCACTGAACAATTGCTTTTAAGTAAGGGCAGACTTTAAGAAGAAAATTAGTCCCTTTCCAAATCCTTGCATTAGTATTTTTAAGAAATGGTGTCCATAACCACCTTGCTAAGGTTTTATGATGAAATGTAATAGCGTTCTTACAACGAATCTTATTTTAAAGATTGCAATTCTGAAAATGTTTTATTTTCATTTAACTTATTAAAATGTCTGGTTTTCTTAAATAAAAGCAATTCACTTTCTTCAGTCCATTACTGTAGCGCTTCAGAGCTACTCTGCATATCTTGCTGCATGCTGTCTGGAAGAAAACTTTCAGCTGTAATTTAAAACTCCATTGTCTCACCAAGAGACTGTGCCTAAAGCTGTACTGGGTGAACCATCCTAGCCTAGCTGCAGTTACAGGAGAAAAAGATGGGATTTATGACACTATTAAAAGGAGGATTCCTGTGCATGTAAAGTTCATTTTGTTTGAGACATTGACACAAACTACATCAACAGTACAGCTTTTGCCAGAACAGAACACTGTCAGAATGTAAACTGGCACTGCTCTAGCAAGACTGAAACCAGACCTAGTCAGAGGTATGCCTGAATCCTACAGGAGGAACTCAGCAATTAGGCTATGCAGGTTCCCACTGGAAATTTAGGTCTGTCTGTTCCAATTAGTAGTAGAAAGTCCAATAAATTGGACCTGAATTTGCATATGTCTGCACAGTCTTTCTATTGATATACACACATATCTGGAATGCTATGCAGCTTCAATATAATCATATGCAAATTCCTCTCTTAAAAAGCAAGTAATTCTGCTTAACCAGCACCCATCTCCTGTTTGGATATTTCAGCAGCAGTACCCCTTTACAATGCACAAACATGCTTCCCCAGCCAAGCATCCTCTCAGACTGCCGCAAATGTACTTGTGTGAATCAGGACCACAGAATTACACCCTACGTCCTTTGTATTTGTCTCTTCATCTAAGAATTCACTGTCACATACTATGAGCATGGAAAGTGAGTGAAGATGGGAGTGAACTCCAACACCAGTCTATTGAAAGGAAGAGTGTTAAAACTGCATTGAGGATCAGGTCAGCAGACAGTGAGAGGCAACCAGTTGAACCCAGTATCTCAGATCACACCTCAAGGACCTGCAAGAAGCCGATTTGCTCATGAAGATTCCCAGCAAGCACCCTGCAAGTTATCTGGCACTTCACCACTAGTCAGAAATGCAGACATGCCTCAGGACAAAACCTAGAGTGCAAGCACCACATCAGTAACACACCTTCCCCCCGAGCTTTCTAGGCACCAGGTGATGCCAAAGTCCCAGCTCTTCCACATCAGAGTGGTTAGAAGAATTACCCTGCCTGTTCATGAAGCGGGTTACCATGGGCACAGCCAGAATGAAACACAATCTACAATGGCCAGGAACGGTTGTGACTGGGGCACATCCTGGGCATGAATAATACCACCAACATGAGTGGCACCTGCAAGGTGAATGAAGATTGAGTTAAGGATGCCTTACAGCTTTACATCTTCTTTTTAAGATCTATTGAACAGCCATCTTCCAGAAACATTTTAAAGCTAAATACACTAGGCAGTGACTAATACAAAGGTGCAGTACAACCCGTGTACACTGATACACCTCAGAGACCATATAACAGACAGCATTAAAAAGAGATCTTAACTATTTTCAGTATACCATATTCAAATGAAACATGAGATCCATTTTCTCAGCAAGTCCAATTTCCCTATCCTGTTGGGAAGCCCTAAAGGCTTGAGATGTGCTGCTCATCAATACAAAGGCAATGAAGTAGATCTTGTTTTGAACCTCTTTTCCCTCCAGAGAGCAATTACCCACAAAAATAGCCCCATCAGTTTCAAAGGAATGATAAAGAAACTGTTTCCTCCAATTTAACTCTGCTGTTGAGCTTATTTCCCCATGTTCTTCCATCCAGAAAGACAAAGTACATCGGGCAGTCCCACCTGAACAATTTGGAGCTAGGTTTCAGCATGTGCAGAGCCATGGGAAATAAGCAGATTATGCGGCACCTTTGCCAACGGATCAGAGCACTAGAGACAACGCAGGAGAAAGTTCCTTTCCCTGCTTTGTCACTGGCTTCCCAGATGACCTTAACAAACCATCTCTTCACACCTCCACCTTTTCTCCCTGCAAAATAAAGGCAACAACTGTCACCTTTCTCTGGGAGAAAAATCTCGCCATCTAGTGGAAATACTAGTCCACCAAGCTATTTACCAGACTGGTGTATCCCCAGGCAATTACAACAGTAAACTTTTCACAGTCAGGCTAACGCACCCTTACACTGAGCCACAGACCCCAAGAACAATACTTTAACGTTACTCCCTTGATATGTGTAAAACTTTTGTATTATTCAGCTGCTGTTGCAATAATTCTGTCCTCTGCAGCACTGTCATTTCCATCCTCCTTTCCGTCTCTCCTACTGATTGCATCAGGCACAACAAATCACGCTTTTCTGAAGCAGTTTCCTCACCCCTATGTCCACCCTCAAGCATGTCACTGGGTAACAACACCAAGCAATTAAGTTTGCTCTATTTTTCTCACTGACTCCTCCATATAGGCTTTATATATATATTCACACACACAGATACAGTAATAGAAGGTTTATTTAGCCAAACACCTGCTGCCCAGATCTTTCATACAGTGTGTTATGAGGAAAAGAAAACAAAGCTTTGCAAGAAGGCTTGAAGCAAAGCTTGCAGCAAACTCCTTCATTTCAGTACAAAGACATCACTCTGACTGACAGGAAAGGGGAGAGTTTTTAAGTTCCATTTACAGATGGAGATGAAACACAGCACTATCTGAAACAGCATCTGAGAAGAAGCAAAGGGATCATCTAGCTTACAAACCGTACACTGCTATGGGCCCTGCCAGCACCCTAATAGTTTCCCAAGGTATTTAAAGATTTTGGAGCTCCTGAACAGGCATGATAGGTTTATTAAGCACATTACAGATGTGGCACATTTGGAAGCCCAAGATACACCAAGAGAGTCATGTCACAGTAGCATCAGGCAAACTTAGATTTTTGCAGATTTCTACCACAGCTTAAGGGGTGGGGTGTGGGGGGCAGAAATTAAAACCAGGTGGGCACACGAGCACTGGAACTAACACATCCCACTTTTCTAAGGGTGTGTGTCATGACTGATTGTAAGATTAAGAACACACATCTCCATGCAGCACTCTCCCCATAGACACGTCCTTTCTCTGGCCATGTTCCTACCACACGGGCTATCTAATAGCTCATCTGTATCATAGATGAGCTCATCTACAGGTTTTCCTGCTGCGGGACTCCACTAAGGGACACCACTACTCACTGGTGACACATTTTGACACAATCTGCAGTCATTTCATAATCCTTAAGACCAGTACTTTTCTCTCAAGGGCATTTTCGGCCAAAATATCAGTTAAAAACTTTCCTGGGAGGGAAGAGGAAGGGAGGAGCCAAACAGACAGTGAGATCACCCGCCCCGTACTTCCATAGGAAACCAGGGTAAAAACGGCTTCCCCGTGAACAACGGTGGCTGCTGTGTTGTTTAAGTCAAGGCTCCCTAACAAGTCAGTTCATCCATAAAAATTCAGAAACATAAATATAAGGTGTAATAGTGTAAAGCAGAGGTTTGAGGTAGAAATTCAAAGGCTTCCTCAAACAGTTACACAACCTATAGAATTTGGCTTAAAACACTGACAAATTTGACCTGAGGTCTTAACCCTACCTCCCATGCTAGCACCCACTTACAAAGCACTATGTCACACCATACTGCTAAAGCAAGAGCAGCAGCACAGTTGTTTACATTCTACAGTAAATACTTCAAATACTGCCACAGTGACTGTACCCCAGAACGTTACTTATCCTCCCGTCATAAAGCAAGGGTATGAACTTACACTGGCCACCTTGATAAGCCTAATAAACCCTCCTCTCTCGATACAGTCTCTCTAAAAATAGATTGCAGCACGTTATAAAGTAATTAGCCAAAAAAATATTTAAATTTAGTTGCTTATGTGTTGGTAGCCACACATTTTGGTTATTTATGACACAACTGCCACCCATGATTAAAAAAAAAACTGCGTAAGTAACAACCAAAAACTTTTTCAGTACCACCACAAGGATCTTTAAGCTCAGAATTTGTGCACAAAGACAAAAAGGATTAATATAACTGGATTACAGCGCTTGCACAGAGCAGGCTAAAGGTCATTGTATCAACACTGCTGAGATGGTGATAGCAGGCCCATATTTACCCTACAGTACAAAAGGCAGGCAGTGAATGCAAGAAGTCTGTATAAAGAGCCCTCCGGCTTGCTTGCTTTTCATGCTGTTAGAGGCAGAGGAGGCAAGAATGATTTTTGTTTGTGGCAAATCAGCAGCCAGCGTTCCCATTTGCTGTTGTGGAGTGGGCAGTATTTGCTCTGGGAAGATCACTCTGACCTCTGCTGGTCCCCTCAGAGAAAGCCAGCAGAAACCGCCTGAAGGGAAGGAGGAGATCCCCCAAACGCAGAGCAGTTCCCAGGCACACAGGGAAAGTTGACCACATGGCTTCTACGTGGTCTACCAGCTCCTTCAAGGAACGCCCCTCGGGTGAGCTTCCAATTTACTTCCGCTTCACACATACAAAGATTTCATTTCTAGCTATGAAATTTGCTTCTGCAGCTGTGCAGGTCCTACCACTAGCCACAGACCAGCCTCTCTCCCCCTGGTGCAGACCCCACCCCACCCCAGCACCTGGTCACTGCTTAGCCCTTGGTTCCCTCCGACTTCACAGTCATGGTCTGGACAGCCTGCATTTGAGAACTACCGCACAAAGAAAGTGCAAAACATAGGAGGGTAATAAGCATTTCCCCCTCCAACAAAGGGCCTCAGCTGCCTGGAGCACCACAGCGTGTCACACCCAATGGGTGGCTCCACAGGTTCTGCAGACTGTCTTTCCTCCCTTCGCATTTTCAGACTGGAAGGAATACCCAAACTAAAAGCTGTGTCACATGTTTCAGCTTCCTTCCCATCCCACTGACAGAAGTGTGACTGTCATGCTTTACTGCAGCAGCGGTTCCCCACGAAGTACCAAGGGCAGGAGCTGCGGCCACAAGAGTAGGCAAAATAACAGGCAAACTCAGCAAAATGAGTGGGTGGTCCCTGCTAAGGTCCCTGCTGAAAGCAGTCACCTCAAAAACATTGCCTAGCATGCCAAAATGTCTCATTTAAGAAGGGATGCAGCCAATCTGTTTAAGCTTAGAAGCCACCTTTGAATGAAATACACCCTTTCAGAGTGTGCGGTCAGCATCTGCTGGAAATTAGTTTTCCCCACCATCTTCCTTCAGAAGCAAATGAGATCAGGAAGGCACAACCATTTCTGCTGCTCTTCAGCTGAACCACAGTTTCTCTAAACTTGATTAAAAATAGATAATAAAGGAAATACCAATAAGCCACACCAAAACAGCCAGCAGAAGGAAAGGGAAGCAATTTCCCTGAGCCAGTTTTGAGGCTGCATATTTTATTTTTGAGTATTAAAAAGCTGCCTCATAATGTTGATGCCAATTAATAGACTCAATATGGATAAAACATGTGCTCACTCAACAGCCAGCTGAAAGGAGGCTGAAACTCAAGTTACATCCCTACCCTACACCCATCAGACACTAGAACAAAACTAAGGCCGGTTTTAACCAGTCAGAAAGTCAAAATCGCACTAAACAGCAAGGCAAGGACACCCAGATTTCCTGCTAGCAGCCATCTGGGATAACGTGGAACAATTTTCTCTGCAGGAGCCAGTACTTGGAGAGATGGGGAAGCAGAGGACAGAGTACACCATCATCGGTGGAGACGACACTCCGGAGAAAGGGACACTTCGCGCATGCAGGGCTGGATCATCTTTAATGATAGCACCACCTCCCTATCTACAAGCACGATAAAAAGTCACGTTGCTTCAAACAGCGCTATCTCCGCACAGCCCCTTGTGCATGCGGACAGCCGAGGGCAGGCCCCGCACGTGTGCCCAGGTGAGAGGCTGTGCCAGGGCACAGTGCCCAGGTGGCCCAGGGCTGGGGCGGGCAGGCGTGGGTGAGCCACACTGACACCGGTGCTGGCCCACTGGGCCCAGGCTGCGGGAGCCTGCCCTGGACCCCCGCACCGAAGGGGGAGGCCAGCGCTGGCAGCGACAGCCCGAACGCACACCCTGGGAGCGCCCCAGCGCCTGCGTACCCACGCGAAATCCGGGTGCTCGAGGACAAGGTGGTTTTACTGAGTATACTTGGTTATGAAAAACATGCTGAGCAAAGTATCCACACCAATGTAGACCCTATGGATGAAGCGTGCCTGGAACGAAACACGGGTGGAATTAACCGTCCCCTCGTGGCTTCCTTAATGCTCAGACGAGAAGAAAAGCGACGCCCACAGCCCCCTCGGTCACCAGAAGTTTGTTTCGCCGCAGCAGGCGGGTGCTGGGGCTCCCTTCCCGGCGGCGGGCGGGCAGGGCAGGCGGGCCAGCCCCGGGGCGCGCTCGGTGACCGGCCGCCCCACACCGGCGGGACGCGCCGGGAGCCCCCGGGCGCAGTCACCCCCCGGCAGCGCCCCCGCCGCAGCCGCCCCCCCGCGAAGCGCCCTCCCGCCGCGCCGCCGCCCCCAGCCGGGCTGAGGCGGGCAGGGCCCCGTTTCCCCGCCGGGGCTGCGGCCGCTCCGGGGGCAGGGAGCGCGGCCCCTTCCCCAGGCGACGCTGCCCCTCCGCGGGGCTGGCGAACAAAGGGCGCTTCTGCTCCGCAGCCGCCGCAGGCTTCCCGCGGGGGGACGGGACGGGGCAGCCGCAGCCAGCCACGCCGGCCGGGCACGCTTTCCTTCCTCCCCGCCGCGCGGGCGAACTCACCCTCCTTGGCTTTCTTCTTCCTCGCCAGCGTCCCGCCTAGCTTGCCCAGGAACGACTCGTCTTTCTTCATCCTGTGGGGCCGCAGCGTCGGGGATCGGACGGGCGCGGCGGACATCGGCTTGGCCGGGGGGTCAGCGGGGGGAGCCTGCCCGAGTCCTGCCCGAACCCCTGCCCTCGCCCGGCGGCTGAAGCGGCCCGCGGAGGCGAACAAAGCCCAGGAGCGGGTGAATCACCCGGCCAGCCGCGACCGAGCGGGGAGAGCCGGCGGTGGGAGGCGTGCGAGCCAGAGCCGCACGGGGGGCAAGGGGCGGGCTGGGAGCCGCCGCCGCCGGCCACAGCGCCCTGCCACGGCCGGGAAGTCCGCGGGAGGCGGGGGCGCGCCGCCACGCCCACCCGGCCCGCAGGCCCCCCGCGGCGGCGGCCCGGGCCCTGAGGGGGCGCGGGGCGGTGGCCGCGCCGGGGAGGCGCCCGGCCGGCCTCGGCGAGCTCCGAGGTGACACCTATGGAGAGCCGTGCGGGCGGGCGGGTGTGTGCGGGGACAGCCTGGCAGGGGGCTGCGGCACCCCCTTGCCGAGGCAGCGGCAGAGGTGCAGGGACCGGGTGGGCCCAGCGGGTGCAACCACCGCTGGGCAGCGGCGCCGCCGGTCCCGCCCCGGCCGGAGCGGAGGGACAGCGGAGAGCCCGCTCCCAGCGCGCGCTGCTCCTCAGGGCTCTGCCCCGCCGCTCCTTGCGGGCCGCGCTCGCGTTTGCCGCCGCCTTTCGCCGCCCAGCGCCGCTCGGGCCGGGCTCTCCTGGCGCAGGGCCCGCCGGGCTCGGCCTCCCGTGCGGCAGGCTGCGGGGTGAGGGGAGGGGGCTGCGGGGACGGGCTGCGGGGTGAGGGGAGCGGGCTGCGGGGAGGGGGCTGAGGGCCCCGCGTCCGCCAGGCTCCCGCCGGCGGCGGCCCACACTCCTCCGGCAGGGATGCCACCATCTCGCCGGTCTCCAAGCAGTGCTGCCACTGTCACCAGCGTGTGTGCACGCAAAAACGGCCAAAAACTGGAAAGCTGGGTTTTATCCCACAGAGAGAATTTCTTATTATCATTTTACAGCGCCCGGGAGCATGATGAGGGCTTCGTGGAATACACATTAAAAACAGATCCTGAAGAGTTTATAGCCTTAGGCTCTGATCCTGCGAAGTCTTACGCACATACTTAATTTTAAGCCCCTGAAGCAGTCCCATGGACTTTAATGACCCTACTGGGTACCTACAGCCACACAACCTTTGGCCCCGCTCCTGCTAGCAGCTCCCTGTTGGCAGCCCTCGCCCCAAAACAAAGAGCCACATTCAAATCAACACAACTTGGCACAGGATCCGCACACCCATCTTTCAGGACAGATTTTCATGCTTGACCAGACAGTAGAAATAATGCTACATGACACATCCAGCGCATAAGACAGCAGAGATACTTTTCTGACTGTAATTTCACAAGAGATTTAACCCAAGCTAATCCCTTCCGTCATGAAGATCCACTTTTGTGCCTCACCTCCAGCTGCTCATTGCTTTTCTAGAAGCAGATCGGTAACTAGCCAAAAAAAAAAAAAAAGCACCCAACAAACCAAAACCAAAACCACCCTGCCCAGCTTTCCAGTATCACTGAGCATAGAGTCACCCAAGGGCAAGTGCCAGCAGAAGGGAAGTGGAGGGAGCAATGACTGGGGCTGGGAAGACCCTTCTGAATGACAGCACAGACTTCTATGAACTGGAGATTATCATGAATTGACAGCCCGATACAGGATGGAATGATGGCTTGAGTCTATGCTAACTCTTTGGGGCTCCAACTCTAAATAAATTGAAGCGTGAACACTATCCTTTTTTATATTTTATTTTTTTTAAGATGATGCTTTAAGAGGAAGGTGCCAGACTGCACTCACGCATTTTATTCCAGCTTTGCAATTACCAAAATATTACCAAAGAACAGGAAGGCTATTGCTGCCGTCAGCAGCAGAACAGCAGATACAGGAAACTCAGATTCTTTTTAACAAGAACTACACATCTCAGAGAGTGAACAGTGAAGCCCACCAGCCGAGGCACAGCAGGGAACTTTAATCAAGAGCCTGTAACTCACCCTGCGGTCACAAGCCAAAGGGACCTGCTGCACCCAGCAACTATCCCACCATGTCTGCTGAGAATACAATACTACTCAAAACAGGGCAAGGCTGCCCTAAACTGCAAGAAAAGCTGCACAACACTCAGCATTTCATGAAAATGCCCTTTCGTTAACTGAGATGGCGGCCATGAAGGATCCTTCAGACTACAAATCCAAAACAGGAGAGTGTTTGAGCTGAAATGTGGCTTTTTGTCCAAAGAAAAACACACCGCAGGATATACTTTGATTTTGCCTGAAAGTGCATGTTTGTAAAAGACTGAGCAATCTGCATTTCTGTCATAACTGCTATTAGCAGAACATGGGGCAGTATCTACATATAGAGATAGTTAGTTTAGCTATGTTGCATTTTAAAATCTGTAAATTTTTTTGTAAAATTCTTTTGCTTTTTCCCTGTTGAAAGTAATATTTAACACAATAGCTAATGAAAGATTCAAGAAAACAATGTTGGCTCACCAGTTTCTCTAATCTGCATTTGAACCATAGGTTTGCCTTACAGGCTTTATTTCTGTTATGATTTGTAAATCAACAGGAGAGTGGCAAATAGACAAATCAGTGTTTCAAAGCATAGAACTGAGGGGTAGCGACAGTTTTGGAGTAGGACCTGCACCTGCTTTTAATATTCACATTTAATGGATTAGTTTCAAGTTTATAACATTCCCCTGCTCAAGCCACCCACTGCTCCAGCGCAGCGAGGTCCAAAGTTGCCCGCAGCACTGCTGTGCGTCACTGGCAAAAGCAACCAAGCACCAGGAGTGCTGTTTCTACGTCTCACAAGTCCTGCATTGCAGACAGCTTGGACCAAGGGTTCCTCATCAGTATGAGCAGTTTTCCACATCTGTAATTTCCTCCAGCCCCATACTACCATTACTTTATGTGTTATCACATCATTTAAAAATCTCACAAAATAATATATACTGTAGATTTTAATGTAGTGGTCACTCTCACTGGCTGTGCAAGCAGCATTCGCTGTTCCTGCAAGCCATGCTTCTTACAGTCTGCTCCGCCAGCCAGGCTGCTGAGTGGTGATGCTGCCCTGCTGAACTTCTCCATTCAGGAGCCCCAGGAACACTGAGCTTAAGAATGGATTGATGATAAACAAAAAATCAAGAAATCCTGGACAAAGCCCCTCTGAAGAAAGCATGACTTCTCTAAAAACAAGCAAGCCAAACCAAAACTGTAATTGCACTATGCTTGAGAACTTCAGGGCACACAGAAAACCCCAGTGTAAATTAGGGCAGTCCCTTACATCTGGCCCAAGCCTCAGTGTAACATACAGATTCACTCTACTTGATCACAGAACCCGTCACAGAAACAATTATAAAACTTCACTATTTTGTTTGCGTAAAAAGCAGCGAGAATTATTATAAAGAACATACAAACGAGGCGTATCCTGCCACTGTTGCTTCAACAGTGCATTCTGCACATTTTCCAGCTGCCAGTATGTCTACCCCCAGACCAGACCAGTGGTTCTCTTCTTGCCAGGGAACTGTAGACTACAACAAAGGCTCCTGGCACCTGAGGAAATGACCTTCACTGACCAAACCACTCAGCCCATGTTCTGTCTTGGAGGATGCAAAACAGTTTAATAATTATGATGACCCATATGCAGGCCCAGTATGTAAGTGGCACTGCTGGAATGAAAAGAACCACTTTGCCAAGTTTAGGAGCTGCACAAGCAGAAGATGACGCCAGAGATCTTTAAGGGCTCATGTGATAAATTGGTGTCCAGACACTTCATGCACTACATTTGCAGTCTAGTTTGTTGGGGGGGGTTTAAAGCATAATTTCTTGCTATAAGCACTCATCAAAGGTACCCCAAATCTTACGCAAAACCTATTTTCTCATTCATTCCCAAAGTTTCTTTTTCCTGATTTTCAAAATAAATTTCAATAAGTGGAAATCCTGCTTAAGACTTGGTTATAACCTCAACTTCTCTTCCTGTTTCCTTGGCAAGTCTCAAACCTGCCGGTGGCTTTCCATTCTGACCTGGTTCTATCGCAGGATATAGGAAGCATCCTGTGACCAGTGTTGCATGGACCATCCAGAGGGGATTTTATGAGTCTGTCTGCACTAAACGTTTAATGCACAGCTGTTGCAAATTGTAGTGACCACAGAGTCTTATTCCACATCATCTCAGCTCTGTGCTCCTGTGTACCAATCGCTAGGATTTTCTCCTCACATGCTCACCTCTCCCCCAACCAGGATTTTCTTCAACTGCTGCACCAGAGCACTCATGTCTTGCTTTGTTACAGAAATGTGTGCCTTAGCTCACAGATAACACTGCCTTTAAGAAGCTGTGAACCTAATGCTATGCTAATTTCGGAATGCATAGAAAATCTAAATCTTAAAATGGAGCAGATTTTTCTTAATTAGACAGCCCACTGCCCCAGCTCTAGTCAAATAACCTCCTCCCTGCAAACACTTCATCTTTATACATCACAGCACGCTAAGCCTGTCTTGTCCCCATAATGGCAATGATGATGATTATTTTTTTATTGATACTGCTTCTTTGGAAGAACAAATACATTCTTCTTCCTGGGACAATAGCGTGTTGCCCATAGCAAAGGCTTCTAGACTGTAAGAGAACTCACCAAGGGTGGGGTTAATACCAGCTAGAAATCTGCCTCTCATTTAAATTACTTTGAGGTTTCAGGCTATACCTAATCAATATTTTATGTTGATTTTCTGTGCAGGAGGGACTTCTTCCCTGTGCTCTTACCAGTGGAAAAGGTGGATTACCATACCAAACATTTCAGCTATTATACTTTGTTCAAATACCTACACTTCAATTATTACACATTTTTCTAGTGAATATTTCAACCCTTGGAGTTGCTAATGGAGTTTGCCATCCAGATCCACATACAGTACTAGTAAATCAATCTTTCACGCAGTTCTGTGTCTACATATCTAAAAACATGGCTGCCACGCTTCTTCAGCACTAGGTTTGCCAATTGTGTGTTGTTGCAGTCAGTAGTAGTGCTACTACAGCAGTAGTGCCACTACAGCAGTAGTGCCAGTGCTGTGAGTGTTGAAAAGTTGCATCATTTCTTAAAGAATTTAATTCAAATAAAGCTCCTGCAGCTTTTTGGAGGAATGCTCTCAAAATCTCCAGAGAGTGGACCTTATGGCCTATGAGACTTGTGTGTACAATACAGTGACGGTAAAATCAAATCCCATGCCCAAGGACCAGGCCCACATCACATCCACTGAGAACAGTCTCTGCAGTTCTTACTACATTGTATGTTAACATTACAATCAATACATCAGGAAAATAGAAAAAAAATTAAAAAGGAGTAGCCTTAATTATGCTGAAGAAGCACATAGAAAGACAGTAATTGGTTAAATTACCCATATAATCTTTGCAAAATTAAATAATTAGCAAGGATATCAACTGCATTCTGCTGGCACAAACCAAACGAGACACTTTACAAACGCAAGCCCCATTTTCAATGCATCAAAAATAACCTGGATCCATATGAAGAACACTAATAACACCAAAGCACACACGAATGTTGATCTGCACACTAGCAGAGTGGATGTTTTCATTTCACAACATTCGCTTAGCTTTAAGGCAGCATGGCAAAAGCATTTTATCCAACCTCTGATGGAAAAAATAAAAATCAATCAGTTCTCATACTAGATTTTTTTATGAAATGGTAATCACAAAATCTGTAAGTACAAACTTCAAGCAAGAAAGCACACAAACTGGTTCATAAGCTATACACACAGTCCAAACGGTATATAAAACTTTACTAACTCAATATAGCACTCAAGATGTAATGACTTATAAGCAAGTTATCTTTTAATAATAGAAATAAACCTACACAGATAGATCCAGTCACCTCTGACTTCGATATCCTATGTATTTATAAAGAAATGCTTAAATCTGTAGCTAAGTAGAAAAAGTGTGCCAGCCTATTGCAAAGTAAAAGGCGGCAGGGTTGTCTGAGCCTGGGAGAGAAAGCCTATGGCAACAGAAAGTAAAAGGACACTCCAAAAAAACCAAAACAAAACCTGGAGTCTTTCTGAGTCCCATCACGGTGCTTCAAACAAACAGTGCTCTTCTAAACAGGAAAGTTAAGAGCTTGCATCAGTACTTTCAAGTGTGTGTTAGTCTTTGATAATTTAATTGGCAAATGGCCATTAAAACTGACACAGCTGCTGGCCTTCGGTCTGAAGCAGATAACTCTGTCTTAAAGCGAAGCATGAAGGCGGCCAGCTACGCTCTTTGTTTCAACCTTCCATACTGAATGAGATACCAGCACTCTGCATACCAGACAATACTCTCTGGTACCCTACCTCTCAGCAGGGATGAGATTCTTGTGAGCATATTCATTAAAAAACCTGTCAGAGCATAAACACATCTTTTCAGAAATACAGAATCACATTGGAAAGACTAAACCTCGTTCAAAATCTGTTTTTAATTTCAGCTCTGAACTGTTAGCTTTAATATTTAGCTGAGCTTTTAAATGTCTGAAGTTACATTTGTTCTTTTTAGCATTGCTCACCTTTTTTAAAGAGGCGTTCCGTTTCCTCTGTTCTAGCCTTACAGCAATTTATACTGTTCTCAAAATCGTAGACTACCTCAGATTACTGTAATTACATGTATCACAAAATAATAGTGATACTATGTGGTCTCTCACAGTTCTTCACATGTTGAAGCAAAGCAAAACCACCTGGTTTTTAAGCCACAAAATCATTATATACAGCCTTGTTCTGTAATAATACCTGTACTCATTTTCTAAGATGATAGATATCTTGTAGACATAAGACACTGTTAATTTTTCTTCCTGGTCTGCCAGATGAGTGAAAAGGTGGGGGTTTGGAGCTTGGGTTTGGGGGAGAGTGGGAGGTGTTCTTTTTTTGTTGTTTTTCTATTTTGATTTCTTTTCAAAATAATGCTATTTATTCAATACTGAGGTAGAAAAGTACCACCTAACTGATGCTACTGATTTGCTTCAGAATAATTTCTATTATGTACTCTATTTAACTGAAAACTTACAAAGACCATTTACTCCATGCAGACATTAGCTCTTCCAGCTGCAGACTGGGTTGCATTTTTTTTGCGTAACAACAGAAGAAAGCTGAATGCCCCGACTTGCACAGCATACATTCAGCATAAAGTCTCATCCCAATTAAGTTAAAATCATCCAAGAGCATCCAACAGCAATTTAGCACTGCTGTCATGAAAACGTACATTCAATTACACTATTTCAGAAACCTTTCCGTGGTAGAGAACTGTGTAAAAATCTTCCTGAAAAGGACTGCTACTGCTGTGGCTGCCAGGCTCCAGCCCTTTTAAAAGCAAGGCAAGAATAGCAGAAAAAATCCTACAATCCTAATCACTCCAAGGCTGTAATTTTAGGATGATTTTCTTACATTGTCCCATACAAAGTTCAGGATAAACTCCCAGACATCTGACCAACTCCTTAATATTCCCTCACGAAGGAGAAAGTTGGGGTTTTTTCCCCCATCACATCACAGTAAAAAATTTACACTTTTCCATTTGAGTAACTGCTCCCACTCCGTAGAGGAGAGAGCTAGCCTGGCCCTCCGCTCCTTCCCCGTGGGCCCGTGCATTTGGAAGTATGCAGGAAGACCCTGCATGCTTCCTCAACGGGCACAACACGGACAGCGATTTCTACACAGATGCCCAACAAAACCAACAGGTATTTCGGAAAGGTAGTAAGTATCAAACATTGGTTGCTACAGCTCCGCAAAGATTTCCATTGGCAGCAAGTACAGACTTGTATTAAAAAAAACACACAGAGAACAGTAAACGTACTTATGTTGAAGCGTGCTTCTGTATTATTGAGGTCAGCATTGTATTTTATTTTTAAAGGTTATGGTTTTAAATCAAATACAGTTATGCTTTTAAGAAGATGGCGGCAAACTGGCCCCTTACGTTCTAACAACCTCCCAGTTTCCTCTTCCACCCTCCCCTGAAGCTCCCTAGCAGCCTGCTCATTAACAAGTACCCAATACCACCAGACCTTCCCTAATATGCTCTTTATTTTCAACTTTTTAATGGAAGTAGAACAGCTCCAAGGAATCGCCCACCACCTGAGAACTGGTGATACAATTAGCTCTGCTTCCGACACATTACTGCCCCCATTATAAGCAACAATACCATGCAGTCATTGTCCCCAAAAGCTCTCCTCTCCTCCCCAGGCCACCTTTAGCCCCTAGAAAGGATTGTAAACAGTAAAGTTACAACACAGCTGAAGAAACTCTGCACTTCAGATGGTATTTGCAGCCTCAGCACCATTCACATAAAAAGCGTCCACAAGCATGTGGGTGGGCACTTCAGGTGCACCATTTGAAGGTATTTATCAGCGTCTTACTGTCCCTAACCGTGGGTGTGGCTATAAAAGCAAGAGCATCTTAACTAGTCAATAGGTAAAGCGATATCCATGCTTTTGAATCACAGTTATGACTGCAGGCCATACCCTTACACCTTCTACTCTTTCAGATACACTCTGGCCAGAAACACAATCAGCCAAGAGAAGAATCAGCTCACATCTGTCCAGAGCTGTTCTGCCACCGAGCCTGCCCAGCATGACAGCAGCTTCTAGTGGGATTCCGATTTCTGTCTTATCCATCCTCATTATTAGAGTCTCTGTGACAAATTTCAAATGGGATTAAGCATACCAATATTCTATAGGACTAACTGCATAATCCAGATGTTGCTTCCAGAGGAATACATGAATACTTTAGATACTGTGATAGCTTTTGTGCACCTGTTATATACCATTAAAAAAGTTACCTTTCAATGTGGTGCAATACAGGTGGGGAAACAGTGACCCAGGTAAAGGTAACATTTTCCTCTCTTTACTCTTCCTGGACAATTCTATGGGGTGTGGTACAGCGTGGTCTGTCAGGATGCGCTTGAAAGGCCTCTTCACACTTCAGCAGTTTCCTCCATTCATCCCTTATAGATCACAGTTCTTTCAAAACTTAATTGTGGACTAGCTGCTTCTCAGCATGCAGACCAAGGTGAAGGCTGTTTCTGTAGGCCTGCCCAACTCAGAAAGACTACTGTGCTCTCTGAAATGGGCAACTGATACTTGCTGAGGGCACTCTTGTGTAGTATCCAAGTGCTACACTGGAGCAGCCTTTAGTGATAAACAATGTGCACAGGAAAACATTCTTAAGGCAAAGAATACATCTCATTTTATGAAAAGGAGCAAAATGAACTTTGAACTCCTAGGAGAAAATCCTAACAGTATTATGGTATCTAAACTTTCCCATTAAAAATATTTTTGTATGTCAAAACATAGATAAGTGCTGGAGGAAAACTAGTTAACATTTGTTGACATTCTTGACATAGTGTCACATTTTATCTTGTAACAATAAAAATCATCAGAAATGTTTTGTTTACTATGTATTTGCTAGAGTAGCTGTTAGATACACACACACCAAAAAGGGGGGGGGGGGGGGTGTATATTAAATTTTGGTATTTTAAATAGACCTGACTTCCATCATTCACACAATTTTCTGTTTTGAACATCTGCGAGCCTGCTGCTGCTGCAACTTTCTAAGGGAAGGATGTTAGGTCAAGCGAACCTCTGCAAAACTAGGCAGATCTAGGAAGCCAGTTACCAACATAAACCGTTAGTTACTATATTGCAGCAACAGTAATCATACCAATGCTAAAGCAATATAAAACTGTGGTGTCTGTAACGGGAGTGGAGTCTTAGTGCCAGCCTGACTGGCAGCAAGATTTCATGACAGTTCTGACAGCATTCAGCCAAGACAAGTAGCATGCCAGTATGTCCAAAGCCTGTGTCTTCAGCTCAGTAGAAGAAATCAGGAGTATAATAGCTTGTGTATTTCTGTTCTACTCTCCCAGAATCTTCTTTGTAGTAAGATTTTAAATTTGCCAACACTTAATAACCAAAAAAAAGTAAATTTAAAAGGCAGGGAAAGTGAATTCTAGGTTCAGATCCTCTTAGGATGACATCCCAGGATTAATACATAGTAAAAAAAAATTAGTACGTAACTATCCTCAAAGATGAGTTGTTAGGACGAAACTAGTGAATTAGTCCAACCGTACAGAAACTGGAATACAAGCCGAGTGATAAAGCAGGAGGTCACTTTTAAGAGAAATTAGCAGTGAAATAAGTCAGTAGAGAGGCACGCCTCTCACACAAAAGCAAACCAGGTAGTATCACATGATCACATGTCTAGACATCCCTTTTTGCAACTGCTACAAAAAGATGTTCACACGACCCACATCAATGGCTTCACTAAGAACATTAAAACATTCACAACTGCCTCACAGTTGAGACCCCTGAACCTTTCAAAGTTATTTTTGAATTTTAGTATTTACTGTGCTAGAGCGCCAACTTGAATTTTTACAGTATGCAGTTCAGATTGTAGGAGGTATTTAAATATAGATGATTTACAATAAAGAAATATATTCAAATGAGAACATTTTGGTTCACTTACAGTCATTACTGGTCCAAAACAGTTTCTGATGCATTAACAGAATTTTTTCAGGGTTATCTGCTGACAGAAGTTGATGATGGACAAAACCTGTTCCCCCTTAATTTCTGCTCCACCCATATTCACACTTGGCCATCCCACCAGTTGTGAGAATTGTGGTTGGAAGACTGAAGGCTATGCAGGCCAATGACATCTATGATCATGCGAACCATATCCAAGAGCCAATTTCTGACACAACTCTAATATATTCAAGTAACAACAACACCTAAAGGCTGTAAGTCAAAGTAGCTAGAACCCTACAAACACCGTCCTCTTTGATAAGAATCAGAGATACAATGAACCTTTAGAGCATAATTCTTTAATGTAGTTTCTTGTGGAGTCTGAGAGGTAAATCATTCAGATGTGTATCTGTATTTCAAGAAAAAAGTTAGACCACACTGAGATACATTATAGTCTTGATTTCAATTACAGAACATGGTTTCATAAAATGATGTAAAAATGTTTCAGTATTATAGAAATCTGATTCCTGCTCCAAACTGAACACCATCACATATCCTGAAAAGAAACAAATAATAAACAATGTAAGTGATATGTAAGTTACTGATGAAATTAAAATCAATTCTCCCTATCCTCAATTTCCCAAGCTTTTCAATCTTTGGGAAGTTACAATACAAATACTAGCTGATAAAGGCTTTTTAAAATAAATACCCTGCCAATCTGTCATCCATATGGAGTATTCACATCTGCAAAGTAAAAACCATAGTTTTCAAATTGCCATTATTCACGTTTCACATGAATGACAAGTAGAAGCATAATCCAAGTCCTATACAAAATACAGAGTATCTCACAGAGTATTCACAGGCAAGAACAGGCTCCTTGAAGCTTTTTTTACTGTGTACTGTAATATTTGCTTGATGTAGGATAACTGGCTGCTAACAAATTAATTTGTTCTCCCTTTCTCTTTATAGTTAATCTTGTTTTTGTTTTTCAAGCAAAGATATTAAACTAGGTATTTATCTGATCATTTGATTTTGGAAGGCTCAAGAAAATCCCATGAGCTGTTTGAGCAATCATTTCACCTAAACAAAATCTGCTACACAGCTATTCATACATTTCAACAGCTGATCTCAAGTTTGAACTTTGAAACTTGACAAACACAGTCTTAAACCAAGAAGTACTGTGAAACCAACAGGAATACAGAGATCTGAAAGAAGAGTATCAAGTGCTGAAAAATCTCTAAATTGGCAAAGAGCAAACAAAATTAAAAGGCAGCAATTCTCTCTGACAAAACCAGACAGAAGTGCAGTAGCCTTTAAAACCAGTTAACACTTAACAAAATTGGTGTAAAAAACTAACCTGTCACCGGACTGTACTCCCATGGGGAAACAGTAGTTAAGCTCTAATCTAGCAATGTTTCCAAGTCGAAGCACTATGCCGGCACCGTAAGACCACCGGATATACTCTGCCAGCTTCTGCAGATGAGCTCTGGGACCATCACCTGAAAGCAAACCAGCAGCAGAACAAGCATCAAAGTTGACTGTCAGGGTGGTCAAAGGCTAACTGGGTTTTCAGAGCTAGAAGACACACTACTTAGGAGCATCTCCTGCAGATTCAAAATGTATGTACTACCCACAACTCTCAAATGCCAAGTACCTTGGACTCAAACTACTATGGTTTTGCTGGTTGATCTTCATTTCCCATCGCAGGGTACCTACTTGCATGAATCTGGAAACAAGTACCAAACACGTAAATGTCTTTAGTGAGTCTCTATTAGTTTTGAAGTTAATTAATCTGCTTTTCAATTGTGCATAAAGTGTTTCACTCCCCTACGGACACCACCTCTCTTCCATCAAGCGAGGCAGACATCAAAGACTATATCCCAAAATTAACTGAAATTATATTGAAAAGTCATACACAATTGGTGATGGGAGAAAAAACCCCTGAAGGCACATCAGCTACCACACCCGCACCTACACTCTAATGCCACCACTTTTTATTTAGTTAATCCCAGTAAACACTGGAATCCCACTAAAACATCATCTTCCAATCTCCCTTCAGAACGGTGTAAGCAGCAGGTGTAAATCAATTACCACACTGGTCTCTGAACATCACCAATTCACAGATACTACTGTCACCACCCTAGCTCTCTTTTCCACAAGTTGTGCTAGACTTTCTGTAAAAAGCTAAAAAAATTACTGCCAATCTGTCAAATATACAAGTTAATAGCAGCAGCTTTTTGACAGGCACCAAAATATACATAGTAAACAAACTGCTTCTGAGTAAACAGGCACAGAACAGCTCTCATCATCTTTTTTACTTTTATATATGTAGACAAGCAGGTTTTGTTATATACAATTCTATCGAGTCTTACCATAATTGAGATTGCAGAGGTTTCCGGCATTAAGGAAGAAATGTGTTCGGAAAAGGTCTCCAAACCCTCCCCGGCCTGGCCGGAAAGGCAGAGGGGTGTACAGATGCAAGCCTCCAGCCCAGTAGGCTTCTCCTCCCAGGTAATCACCTATTTAGGTAAAATGTTGAGATAAAAACATTTACTGTGGAATATATTAAAAGAACCAGCTGTTAAAGGTATGAGAACGCATCCTTAAGTTGTTTTACATTGCACTTCTATCCTTTACAACTCTTGCCATTTGCTTCTAGCTCTCTCCAACCTCACCACTATCAAGTAAAAAAATTAACACTTACACAATTCTTTAAACCTACCAAGTGAAGTGCCCTTTTGCTTCATTCCCTCACTGGAACAGCCTGAGGCACACACCTACTTGTGGTTCATCAGAGACTACCTCCTGAACATCTCTGAAATACTTGCCTTCATTTTAAAAATGGGAAATTTATGCAATTAAGTAATTAGTTTTAAAATATACTGAATACTGAATCCACTGATAACAGCAGGTCATCAGCAGGGTAAGGAATAGAACTGAGGAAGCTTCTGGCTGTCAAAACACCTTTGTTCATCATGTAATCTTTCCCCTAAGCTCCCTGAACATATGCTGTATCACACAGAGATTGAACGTGACTGTTGCTATAACCATCATTCAGGAACTTTTTCAACTTGAAGACTGCTTACTAATTAAAGTGACATACTGCAAGTATGCAAGTCTGAACAACGCACTTGGTTTACAAAATTAGCTTATGGCTTAATGAAGAACTACTGGGCTTTATTCCATTGTGAACTAATATATAAGGACAGATCAAAGACATAACACTTCTCAGATTCAAAGTGCAGAATGAGTGCAATGATTTTTAAGATATACAAAGCTTGGGGACAGAACTGGAGACTGTCACACACTGATATTTACAGTATTGTCAGAGGAGCAGGATGTAAAAGTTTCAGACCTTCACTCTGCGGTCCAATGCTGTACATACTGAATCCACGCACACTTGTTGGTCCACCAAGGTAAAACCTAGTGAATACAGTCAAATTTAATTTAATGCTTCACTTGAAAGGATGTATTTGAAAATACCTAGCCATACCTCTAACATTGCTTTTCAGAGTTACAGGTAACTTTGTAACGCATTTAGTAAAGTCTATTTAAAGAAATACAAAAAATCATATCTAAATCTAAACCACGTATTTGCAAATAAATCAAAATAAATAGAAGTATTAAAAATAAAAATCAATCTTCCGTTACTTACAAAGATCAAAGCAGAAAGATTCTCAGCACCAAAGAATCAGAAATATTGTAGTTAAGATCTATCACATGTGAAGTTAACACCTAGTATTTACTGTAAATAAATGTAAGTCTAAATGATTTATTTAAACACAGGCATTAGAAGGCAAAATTGTCTAAAAAGCCACCGTAGTTACAATAGGCTTTACTTCTAAAAACACCTACAGTTTTACATATGCCTGACACAAAATTTTGCAGATAGTAAATATCATTTTGTAACGACAAATATTGGCAGGCAGAGATACCATGTAGCAAATCACAAATTTAGACTAACCTAATACAAAAATCAAAACCAGAAGGCATGGCTTGAATACTAACATGCAATTAAAGCTAACTAGAAACATTTTAATCTCCTCAGAACCAGAACTACTACTGCTTCTCTCTTCTACTATAGAGTTTTCTTTATACATTACCTGGGTTGACTGAAAAACATAAAGAAACATTTAAAGAACTTGCCTGTCAGCTATACTGGATGGCTTTTCTCCAATAGGTACTAGCATTCCACCCCAAAGAGATGCTGAAAATACCTTTGGAGAGAAAAAGAAGTTGTTTATTAATATGTATTACATAATTTCCCCAAAAACACTCTTAGTAAAATTTCATTGCTCAGTAACTGGCAGAGTTCTCATTAGTCTGACAAAGTTGCAGATGATCACAGCATACGCATGGATATCACACCATCAGTAATGGTATTTTCAGGGAACTCTTGATCATTGCTGCCCTCTTTCTTTCATATGGTGCTACATCTTGAAGAAGTCAATGCAGCAGATTTGAACCAAGTGCTGCTTTCACAATAGCTGAAGGGAACACTCATCAAGCTCCTATTTTCTTATGCATTTTCATGACTTTTTTTCATTTTCAAGAATACACTGCTGACATAAATTACTCCTGGCAATTTTAAACCCACAGGAGGCTAAGTCCAATGTATAGCTACCAAAAACCGTACAATTATTAACTGTCTGTAAATTAGCCTTATAATTAAATGAAACCACCTTCTGCAACTCCCTGTACTGACATCAAACACATATACTAACTAGTTATCTATACAGTAATTCTTGGGAGCTAATCACTATAATGAATACATTTAATCGCTTGCTGCCTGCGTACCAAGTAGAAGTACTACTGCCAGATGGTAAGATCTATTGTCAATACCTAGGCTGAAGGTATTGGATAATGTCTCTAATTTTACAGCACCCTCCTGCTACCTTCTGCCCTGAGAGTCCCCAGATGATACAAAATTTTGCAGATGATAAATACTGCCTGCCATTATCAGATATAAGCTCATCAGGCAGCGTACAGCATATGCAAAAGTCAGTTCCACGCAAGTCTACACTCATGAACAATGAGTGATAATAAAAGTATGTACACCATGTGATGAGACATGCTTCACTTTCACTCACAATGTAGGCATATTAGCAGTCATGGGAAAAAGCAAAGCCATGAAGCCATTAAATTATTTCATAGGAGAATACGCCATCTTTCTCAGCTGAAGGTCAGCAAATAAATGTAAGATGATTACAAGTACGCTTATCAGGCAACGCCCTTTCTTCCACCATATGGAAGGTGCAAATACAATGTAATAAGAAAGGGGTATAGCAAAGAGCCTTAAAATGCCCTTCTGTGTTGGCCTCGTTGGTCTAACCCAAGAACTTCATTGCACTGAGTCACCTCAGAATAAAAGCAGGAAACAGCAGACTGACAGATCCTTCCAGCATCAATTGGTTAGTATCTGCACTATGGAAGTAGTTTGGAGTTTTTCAGTTGTACTGTTGGCATAATGTTAAGATTCTTCCAGTCTCCTAGAAGTTCTTCATCATTAGTGTACTTCTATAAAAACTATCAAGAGGTAGACATCTTCTCAATGCTTTTTTGTTTTTTGTCAGTATGTTGGGATGCAAATATTGTAACCCTCTGATTTTTTAATCTTCATAACAGAAGTTGCTGTTTAATTCCCCTTCAGCTATGAGACAAGAACTTACTGCACCATCTCCACGTGATGAAGAACTTCTTTCTAAATACAGACAGAAGTATTTCTAGGATATATTGAAATTCTGATTTCACTAAGCAGAAAAAAAATATTTCCACCCAATACTAGGTCTGTGCTGTTAAAGCCACTCGAAACTTAAGGTCTCTATGTTCTCATAAGCAGCTGAAGTTCTTTAAACATGAACTTGGAGTTATCCTGTCATTTCCTCTGAAAGAAATCTAGGTAGTATACACAAGAACTGCTCTGCCAACCAAACCCAGTCTTTAAGTGATGATATAGGAATTTATTTCAAAACCATGCAGTGACTGCAAACCAATGCACTAACACAGACACCACACCATAAAATCTGTGACGTGTTCTGCCTATGGGGTGGCAGACTGGGGTCTCACACAAACTTCTCATGGTAACATGTTTTTTTTATTGGAACTTAAGTTTTTCATTGTGCACAAAATGTTGTAGTGCAAGCTTAGCGTTGTAGTGAAATCAGTCTTCCCATTCTTTCCCAATAATTTTACATAGCAGAAATAATTACATGCCACAATACCAAAATTGGTAGTCATATATTCATAATTTACAATGACAAAAGAAATCTAAACCATGATTAGTCAGAATATTCATAACCAAGGCTGTAATAAGTTTTTGAAAAATCACTCAAGAAAGATCACAAAGAACAGACATGCCCAACATTACTTCTGAAAGGAAAAGAGTTCATATGGTTAACTGTCAAACAAGCTGTTCTTTCCAGAATGCCCACTTCTCACATGACTGCACATGCCAGGAACATCAGGTTAAAAATAAGAGGCTTTCACTTTCAAAAAAACAAATCAAGATATCTATGCCATCCATCTTTTACTTCCACAATCTTTTTCTAACCCATGGTGAAAAATCATCATAGACACAGATTCAATAATCTAATTTGCTAACTCAGATTAATTACTAAAATATCCTTAAAAAAATTACCGAATCCCAGATGAGTTGCTTATTCAACTGAAATTCAAAATCCTCTTTCAGAAAGCTCACGTCTCCACCTGTATAGCCAGCCAACTCCTGTAAAGACATGTTTATGAAAGCTGTAATGGATATTACACGTTTCTTCTCTCTAACGGTTCATCATATCTGCATCAGCATAGGCAGTGTTTTCTGTACAAGAAATACAGATATACTGGTATGGAAAGACAACAGAATTTTGGGTCAATGAAAAACCACGCATGACCCTCAGAACAATGAGCTGCATTTTTCTCTTCCAAATAATAAACCAAGGTATTGCTTTCTAAGCCATTTTGTATATGACAGCAAAATAAAATGGAGCAGGAAAATTCAGCACCCAAAATCAAAACTCTTACTGTATTTACCTAGACCGAATAAGATTTCAAATGTACTAAAGCAGGGCTGAAGACCCAGACAGTTGCATTCCACCAATGCAATTTGAAAATAACAAGTGAAGTGACTGAATCAGTGTTAGAGGCAGCATCTAACAAATAATTTGTTATCTAAACCCTGAATTATAACCACCTTTCTGACTCAGAATACTTCACTGTTGCTTACAGGAACAGTAGCACTTAAAAGAGTCCCAATGGCATTTCAAAACAATCTGCTTCTAAAGCATCGCAGAAGTTAATGCTTCTGAAGTCTTAACCCATACAGTAGAAAAGCCAGCTTTTCTAAAAGCTCTGAAACTAGTAAGAGTGAAAAACATTTTCTGTGCCAAAATGATTCATGTGTATGGCGTTGAGAGTTCTTTTTACCCCGTCTCTCATTTTTAATTCTAAGACTTACAAACTTTGTAAGTAGCAACAGGACCACGGTCTGGTAGTCTCACATTACAGTGTTAGAAAACAAGGACTAATATCTACTGGAAAGTGTAGAGTAAATACTGTAAGGGATAATATATCTCAGTAAGTAAATAATTTAATGCTAATGGCAAGATAAAATGGTGGTGCTGTTTGACCAAATGGTATACAAATGAAAATTTGCCATCATAAAAAAGGTTTCATGATTTTAAGTGTCACACACTGTAAAAATAAAAAGTAAATACCGGTCATCACTGTCTCCTAGTCAATTTACGATTGAATTCTATCTTTAGACATTTCTAAGATGAACATCAATTAGGTAAATTAAGACTTACTCAAACACACTTACAGATATAAATACAGTAATAGCATAAGTCACTTAATACTACCTGATTAATTTTCAGCAAAGCCCCTCGTCTTGGCAAGATTGAGGAGTTCCGGGAATCAATTACCATGGCATGCTGAAAAAAAAAAATAAATCAAAAAATATTTTTAGGTTCTCATATCTGTTGAATACCACAGAGTGACACTAGTATTTTCCTTCAAAACCTGTGCAAACAGTGGAAGACAACCACAGCTCCAGCTAAGGCTAGTGCAGCTTCACAGATCTGCGAATAATGTAGAATCACAGAATCATTTAGGTTGGAAAAGACCTTTAAGATCATCAAGTCCAACTGTTAACCCAGGACCTACAGACTAACTTAGTTTTGAATTTAGAGGCTACATGAAATGCATACATTTGTATCTTTTGGGCATGGTACACACCAGAAATACAGCAGCAACAATGCCCCAGTGTAAATCATCAATTTTGTGACAGTAACCTGCAAATCGTTTATCTCCTACAATTTCTAAGCTACAAGTTAAAGATGGCAAGTGACCAAAAACTACTATAGGTAGGAAAGAATATTTACAAAGGGCACAGCAACTCTAGGATGAGGAAATTTACTGATCTCATCTTCCAGAAAATAAGACAATTATGCAAAAAGAGATAGCAGATGAGACAGAAGGAGGCCCTGCAGAAAGAACAAGCCAGCCTATGCCACAGTCAAAACGCAAGAGCCAACTATGAAAATACGTTTTCTCTCTGGACCTCCTGGATGGCTCTGTGTGAATGACCAAACACAGCAAAAGATGTCTGAAGTAAAACACAGTACCCACTAAGACAAAAAGCTCCTTCGGTTCATTCGTAAGTATTAGATGACTCAAAATAATGTGTTTTAAAAATTATCATGAAAAAGTCTTACAGAGAGAGAAGATTTAAGAGAGTGTCCGCTTTCTTCTCGAACAGAAAAGGATGCTGTTCTAGCAAGGCAGCCAAGCTCTCTCCACACGCCCTCCCACTTCAGTGTGTGATTCGTCTTCCAGATTGGAAACTACAAATGAAGAATTAAGTAAGAAATTTAAAAAAATCTTGCTACAAAATTAAAATAAACATTTCCTTGAAAAATCTTTCTCTCTGAAGTTTTTTTATAAGATTCTATGCTTTTTCTTTCCAAGCTTCTTGGATCTGAGAGAAACCCTTTTTCATTTCAGAGTAATACTAATTCTGCTCCAGCCAAGAGAGTTTCTCCAAGTAGGTACACACTACTTAATCCAACCCAAATGAAAAGTATCTTGAATTGGGCTGATAAAGTGAGCTAGGCAACAAGCTGCCTCTCTGAAATCACACTTTAAACATTAAAAATTTGGAGAAAAACACACTGGTATTTTTATATGGCCAAAATAAGATTGAATTCTAGCAGAAAGACTAAGGTGTATTACTTCTGTCATTTTAAAATTGTTGACCTCTTTCAAATAATGACAAGTTAGCCCTGTGCACAAGTGTCTCAATCATTAAAAAAGTAAACCAAATATTTGTGAAAGCCAACTGTGACCCGAATTAAATCTAAATGAAGCATGTGTTCCACAAACCCTTGTGCTACACTTACATTGAATTCTGTTGAAATTCCTCTATCCGTTTCACGAAGAGAGCTCCAAGGGAACTGTCCAGTTACTTTATACAGGTTAACTGAAAAACTGAAACACAACATTACTGGTAGGTTTGAAAGTGAAACTATGTAATTAAGTGGAGGTTTATCACAAAAACTTAAGAAACTAGCTCTGCTACATTATTAACAGACCCTCAGGAAAGAAATACATTTAATTATTACTCACTGGAAGAACTTATTAATTGTTTTATATTCCTTCACTAAAAAAAGAGTAGTACTCAAAAATGCATCCCTTACTTTCTTTCAAAGTTTCCAGGCTGTGGTTTGAAGAATGACAGGCCATATGAAGTTTCCTTTGTTCCATAGGAGAACTGGAAGGTTACCTTTTCTGCACGTCCAAAGAGATTTGGGAACTTGAGCCCAAGTACCTATAGAAAATAAAAAAACCCCTCACAGCATTTCACAGTTTGTTGTCTTGCACCTTAACCATATGCTGAACGCAAGCATATCTATGATGAGAATGAAAAATGAAGACATTAAAAATAGCTGCAATTGAATGTGTTTTTCTTGTAAGTTAGATTTCTCTTTGCACTGGCAGCAAAAGCCATCACAACAGCACAAGTTACAGTTAACCATCCACTTTTTATTGCTGTCCAGTAGCTACTGACTTCATCTGCATTCTTGGTGTACCATCAGTACTGCTATTACGTCACGAAAAATATCCCAGCCAGTCTCAAAGCCCAGGAGAATAAGTCTTTGGCATAATAAGCAGCTGCTCTACCAACTGCAGACTTTCCAGCTGATCATCAGGAAAAGTACCCATCAGGTAGGGTTCATTGGAACCTCAGCAATAACCCAATGGAAAATTATCAGTACAGAGCCACTTCTCCATATTTTATTTCTAGTAACAAGATACTCTTGCAATCAGTCCTGACGGCACTACAACATACCATTACAATTCTCCAGAAACTAGTCAAACACTTCGGCCTGTTCCAACATAAATTTCTTACATCCCTTTGGCAGTACTTGGCCCTTTGGCAGAAAGGATAGGGCAGGTTTCCTCCAAGCACGGACACTATGAGGACTGTTCTATTGTGGAGTGCTCTATTCTAAAAGAACATAAAAAAGCTACCAAATCCTGACTGCCTTTGTCTAACAGCTATTGGAAGCAAAACAGTCACCTGAACTTTGTGATGATGGCTACTATGCAATTATCCAACTAACCAGAAAGGGCTATTAGGATGAAATACTAGATCTATAGGCTTCAGATGAATTTTAGGCATTAGAATAAATGTCAAATCTATTCAACTTTTCAGGAAACAATCTCTGCTGCCAATACCAGCATGTAAGAGTCATGCTTTTACATCACTCAAGTGTTTTGCTTTGCTGTAGAATTAAAATCAAATGTAAGGGGAAGCTGAGCACAAAAGAAACCAAAGTAGCTTTCAGGCTGTTTTCAAAGATACTAGAACCAACGAGGAGGACTCCCCACTGGTTTCATTTGGGTCATGATGCTCTGGACATTGCTCTTAGCAGCAGAGCTGCATAAGCAGCTCTCAACTCACTAATTTCCTATTCTCCTTGCACCTACAAAATACCATCACCTGAGTCATACAGAATCTTATCCAGGTTAAAAATACCTCTAAGAAGAAAAGGATGAGTCCCTTGATCTGGCTTATCTACCAGTCCCAGGCACAGCTGCACTGTGCACATGAGAAGGTAGGAAGGGTGCAAGAATGAGCACCTGAAAGCACCATCTGCTTACACCAGCACTTCTGTTAAAAGGACATTAACAGAACAGCAGCATGGCTGTTACTTTTTTGTGCCAACTGGTAAACATTTTTCACACAAGATTTTTAATGTGATGCATCCTTAACTGAATCCAGTGGGGAACAAGTTCCACTGTTTATATGGTTCTAGGAAACCTTGCCCTTTGCAGCTCAGAATAAATGGTATTGGGCTAAAACAGTGAAAAACAAGAACAATTTTTAAGTCATATACAAAGCATTTCAACTGAGAAGAAAAACACTTTAAATAGATCTCACAGAAACTAAATGCTAAACTCCTTACTAATTGCTCCAGTAGACAAAGCATCTTAAACATTATCAAGAAATAACGTAAATCATTTTAAGAATTAACATACCGAGTTGGAAGTTACAGCATTCTTCCCTAGCTCAAAATAGGCTTTTGCTAAATGAAAGCCTGACTAATACAAAGACTCTTTAGAGACAAGGGTCTGGCCAAGCCTCAGTAAAGCTGGATCAAGAAAATAATTTGGCTTGGTTCACCAAATTCCTTGCTAGGTTTGAAACACAAAAGACAGACAAATATCAAAATGAATTAATAATTATTTGAAATTATCCATACCATACTGCCTTCATTGTTGCCAACCATAGTGTTATAACTTCCAGTTAGTCTTCTCAGCTCTGTTACCTCAAAAGTTACATCTAAACCATTTGGAAGGGCATCATCTCCTACATAAACAAAAAAAAGTATGTTATCTTTAAAGAGATATTCAAAAACCACAGAAGGTGACTTGAATTACTTGAAAACTGGTTGAATTAAATTACAATAAAAGTCCACATTACAAAGAAAAATGGCTTGAGAAAAAGATGTCCTTTGGATATGAGTGGATACATGCCATCATAGCATGCCTGGCTTTAATCATCAACATGTTAGTTTAATTATGAAATAGTTAACACCTGTTTGCTACTTACCCACTAAAAACAAAAGATGTACACAACTTCTTATATTAGAATAAACAGAAATTAAAAACATGGCAAGAACAATGCTATCACTAGGGCAGGGCTCCCAGCATTTTGCAGGTAAGTGCTGATCAACAGAAACCACCCAGTTCCCTCAGGGCTCTGGCTATGGCAGCTGTTCCAAAACACACCCGTCAAGGGTACCTAATTCTCCTTGAAGCAAATGGGACAGAATCCCATCACCAGCAACCTGTGGGACTGCAATGCATTTCCTTCTCAGAAACACAACTTCCCTCTCTGCTGAAGAGAACAACAATGAGTTTGAAAAGCAGCCACAAGCCTGGGAATACCAACTGAGTGTTACTGTGAAGCCTGCACACATTCAACTGCCCCATATATCATACAAGCCAATTTTTATGCACAAGCACTGATCCAGTTACTAGCATTTCCTTAAGCACCAAGGACGTGCTGATATAATGTCAGTAATGGGATGTGTAATACATGGAAGTACAGGACACATCTTCAAGTTTTTCCTCAAGTGTTCCTCTGAAACTCCGGACTGAGAGATGTGTACTTTAATTATTTTAGTGCTGGAAATACACTCATTTTTGCATGTATACAAGTAGTATTTATATACACACACGTATACACAGACACATATGCAAGTACATCTTCATAAGGATAATGGATGTAGACACATACATTCATATATGTAGCACACCTAAACGTACATGTGAGATATGTAAAGGTATATGAGAAAGTAAGTTATATACACAAAAAATGTCCAACCTCTTACACGGGGAAATATAAATTATAAGCAAGCACGTGTCCATATGTGTGTGAGAAAACAGGTGAGGATTCATGAGGCGATACATACCTTGACAGGTATCAATCAGAACATCTACATGTCTAAAGATTCCTAGACGAAGCAACTTTTCACGCGCTTCGTGTGATTTTCTCATCACCTACAGGATGAGACAAGTAGCTTAGTCATGGAATCATGGAATAATTTGGGTTGGAAGGGACCTCCAAAGATCATCTACTCCACTTGAGTCTTTCAGGTTACCCAAAAAATAACTAGGATAAAATAGTTAAAATGCAGCTAAGTTATACAATATTCACAGATTTTGTGTACAAAGACACATATATGTGCCTTCAAAACATATCACAGCCACTTTTAACACTTGAATTGATAAATAAATTAAACCCAGAGCATCTGGCTTAATTCCTACCTTTTGCTAGTATGCTTCCTAATTGTTTTAATATTTAAACCTATGACTCAAACAGGTTTCAGCAGTTAAAACTTATACACCTATTTACAGGCCCCATGCTTTTGGTAAAAAACCCAAACACCCTAATCTGTTTAAATGTAGACCAATTTACAGGTCTAATTGCCAGCCATACTCCAGAAGGAGTCACCACCTAAAAGTGGAAGGACGTACAGCCTAACTCACACTTTGACCCATTGTGGAGATTGGTATCAATCATCTGTGCTGAGATCCAGTAATTCATCTTTAGCAAATTAACTGAAAATGTCACCTGCACGGTTAGCAATTCTCAAATGGGAGGAATGAAGCTGAGAAAGTATCTGAGAGTACTGTTAGCCACCTCACAACGTGAGCTGAACAAATCAGAAAATGCAGGACCTGCCAGTATTTCATATTTAAGTTTGGCTTTCATATCACAAGATCAGAATCATCATAAGACTTGACAAAGTTGCCCCACATCTGAAGGGAGTCTCCCAAAAGCAGGAAAAAGAGAAAATAGTAACCTGAATTTTTAAACAGGAGGTCTGATACTACTACAGTACTTACATCAATGAGATTTTTAGCCTTGAAAACATCAGAGATTTCATACATTATAATGTCATCTTTGGTCCTTCCAAGTCCTTCGAAGTGCACATGCTGAACTACCACCTAAACAGAACAGATGTTTAAACACAAATACTTAATTTGAATCTAATAACGAGTATCAAAAATCACCAACACACAAAAAAATATTGTTGTCCAAATGAAAAAACATATAGATTCCTAGGATAGTCACTGCTAACCTACATTATCAGAAATCAGTGCTACTGACAATCGTGGAAAGTTGTTCCCTTAACATGAAAATTAAAGAAAAAAGAACTCTAACACCAAAGCTAATACTGGTTGTAACAGAAGAGACAGTAACAAACTGTAGCTGATGGGATTTTAGTCATAAGTGTTGTAAGGACAAATAAAGTCACTGCAGAAATCACACCCAGATATTAAGACACATTAAGACAAAACGTAGTTAGTCATTTCTTGTATCAGCTACACATAAGCAAAGAGTTAAAGGAAAAAACAAATCAACCATCAAGCCATAAATATTTAAACTAACTATTACAATTATCACTGCCACTGGAGCATTCTAGTTTAAAATGCACATTAAGATCACTTCCATTATGAGGTTTTATATTTTCTTGAAATCATTCATCTTTTATATAATCATCTGAGGTAATTTTATCTTAAAAATCACAACACACTCCAAGTTAGCTGGTACAAATAGACTACAGCGATTGCATTTCCCTTATTTTTTCAACCTTTTCAGTGTATACAATTTTAGGAGTAGGTGTAAAAAATAACAACTGCAAATGTTTCATGTATTCACTTATAATAAAAACAGCAGAATAAGAGCAACCTAGCATTACTGCAAATTGCTTAAAGAAACCTATCAGAATATATCCATAATCAAATAAAATCATTATTACCAAGCTTCTAGTGAGTGTGATTCTGAATAGCACAAAGGAAAGGAAAATTTTAAAAAGATAACAGTTGTTATCTCACCTCTCTAGCCTGGCTAAATATATCATGGGCCATGACAGACATGCTCTTACATGTAAAATACAAACAAACAAGTTACCATCCTCTGCTGAATTTAGTATTTCCCTCAGCAACATAATTCATGTTGGTGGCATTTTACCCGAAGCTGGCTAATACTGCACTCTAGCAGATTAAGGACAGTTGCTTTGTTTGCACCTAAGCGGTGTTGCAGAAGCAGTAATCTCTTATGAGAGAGAGGTGAAAGCAGCATCTGGAAACAAGTCTAGTAACTCAAAGCTGAATTCTAGTAACAACTGCGGTACGGAAAAAAAATAAATAACAGAGACTAGACAACATCAGATTAAACTCACAGCATTAAATTTAATTCTTCCATATCTCAAACCATAATTTAGAAAGCTCACTTAGGAAAAACATGCAAGCAAGGGTGTCAAGGCATTTCTCTTGAGAAAAAAATGAGCATGTTGTACAGGTACTTACATCTTTGTTTTCGAGAATTTCCTGCTTGGCCTCAGGTTCAACTTCAACCAGTTCAGCTTCCTCTCCCAAGGCACCAAAGTCTGGCCCACCCATTGGAAGAGGCTCCAAGCTCTGAAAGCATAAAAGAAAACTGCATTTAATATGGTATGTGGATTTATGATTTATGCCTTTTGCAAAGGAAAAAAATGTATTGTTCTTGATACTGTGCTTGTTCAGATCCTAAGGGGAAAAAAAGCAAAAGAGAAGAACCCAAATGAGGGGAACGACCAGCACACTTGCTACCTACCTGCTTGCTGAATTTTTTAACGATAGCTGAATAGCTTCCATGCCAAATGATTTCTCAAAAATACTTTGCACTTTTCACAAAATAACCTTATTTTTAAGGCATGCTTCCTATTTTATCTTTTAAAAAAAAAAAAAATCTAAAAAATCAGGGTGCCACTACTTAGTTTGGGTTTTGGGGAGGGAGAGGAGTGTTAATGTTGAACAATAAAAAAAAACCAAAAGGTGTTCTCAGCATGTTACTTCACATATATTTATATGTTTTTATATTTTAATATTTCCTTTAAAAGTAACCTTCCAAGTAACACTCAAGAACCTCAGTCCCTATCCATCAGAAGTGTGCATTTTAATCAAAGTGGTTTCCAGCACAGCATGGCTTTATTTACTATACCTGAAAGAGTCCTAGAATAAGACTTATCAGAAAATAAAGGATTCAAGCATGAATGAGCAGAGGGTTACCTGCAAAAGCAGAGGTCAGGATTGGATAACTCTGTAAATCTACTTTTAGTCTTAAGTGACTAATGCAGTACTTGCCGTATTATGTAGGGATAGTTGTTTTGCTGGAATAGTAAATTGCTATTACATATCAGAATCAAGTTAAATGAGGACACAATACTCTCTCACTCCCAGTAATTTTCAGGCAAACATGAAACGCTCTGCATCCACACAATATTGTGTATCAGTTTATACTACAGATGGATACAAAACCCAAGCATACAAGAAAAAAAAATTTTAAACCAAAATTAAATTAGTCATGGTAATGAGATACTCTGGAGCCTTTACAAGCACCCGGCAGCTGTCCCTCAGTCTAATGAAACACTATGTAAAAGCCTGCTGCTTTTCAACCGGCTCACAGAAAAGACTTAATTGTACCTGGGATCTTGAGGAGTCACCCAGATCATTCTCAGACTCCAAATAAGTCAGTCACTCATTAATCATTCCTGAATTATCTACATCACAATTTTAAACACCCCTGTGCCGGCTCCCCACGGTTACTTTAAGGGGCAAGCACTTTTAAGTTCACAAGGTCTTAACATTTGCTCTGCAATTCCTCTGCTTTACAGTCAACAGCACTGCTGACCTTTTTCTGCGTTACACTGATATAGCCTAACTCTCTCACAACCTGTTTTACACATGCTCCTACACTTTTCCATAAAACAGACTGCTCAATCCAGAATATCCTGAGAAATGCTTCTCTAATAAAGCCTTGAGGCATGGAGAACCCACTGCCTTCCTAAAGTACTTCAGAGCCTACGTATCCTTACTCTTTGAAATTATTTTCTGATAGTTAAAACACAATTTTCCTGTTGCCATTACAAACGCTACTTCTTGTCCTATCTGAACAAACACTTAAACCTTTAAGCTGCTTCTTTAAGCAATGGTATATGGATTTGGAGAGTCACGTAGCTCATCAGGATGGTCTCCAAGTGCTTCAGGGTGTGAGACAGGGCAGAGCTCTTTAAGCAACACCGCTGTTTACCAGGGAAGTGCAAACCTACAACCTCCACTTCTCACCGTGCTGCCTGCAGCTGTGGGGCAGTTTCTCATTGCTTAGTGGTTTGGGTGTTTAGGGGGGTATTTGTTGGTTGTTTTGGGTTTTTTTTCTATTTTGATTCCTACAGCCAGGCTCTCTCCAGGCCCCTGCGGCAAGGTCAGCCCCGACCGTCGCCAGGAAGGCAGGAAAGTTCCGGGAAGGGAGGGCCAGGCCCCTCCAAGCACGGCGGCGGCCGAGCCCGTGCCCGGCTGGGTCCCTACCCCGCCGCCTGCCACCAGCCCGGCCCCGCGCAGGTCCCCGGCCGGACAGCGCTTACCGGCCCGGCTGCCACCCAAGCCTACGTGGGGAACCTCGGGCAAGTCAGGGCACGGCACGGCGGCCCGATCCTGGTCCCAGCCCCAGCGGCCCGGCGCTCGCCCCCGCCCCGAGCCTGGCCCGAAGGTCGCTGAGGCCGTGCTCTCCCCTCAGGCCGTGCTCTCCCCTCAGCGACCTTCGGGCCAGGCCCCGGGCGGGGGAGAGCGCCGGGCCGCTCTCCGGCGAGCCCCTCCCCGCAGCCCCACGGTGCGGCGCTTACCCGTGCGTACACGGTGCCCATGGCGGCAAGGGGAGGCGGCGGCCGGGGGCAGCGGGACCGTGCGAAGCAGGAGCCGCCGCCGCTTCAAGGCCGCGACACGGGGGCGGCCATGACAGGTAGCCCCGCCCTGCCTCCCATTGGCCGCAGGAGCGGGAAGAGGCGGGTGCTTCCTCGCGGTGAGAGGGCGCGCATGCGCGATGGGGGGCGCGCTCCGCCGCGAAAGGGCGGGCAGGACTGGGACGCGTGTGGGCCACCGCGGCAGCCCCCACGGGACAGGGGCGCTAAGCGCCTCAGGGGAGCGGTGACGGGCGGGTACTCCCTTCTGCACAGCATATGCCCGTTACCTGGCGCTGCTGCCTCTGCCGTGTAAATAACTGAGCTTTAACTGAGGAGACAATGCTTGTTTTCCTCCTCCTTCTCTGGTTTTGTGTTGCTTCTGATCAAATACAAAGAGTAACTTGTGAACTAATGAATTGCAAAGAAAGAAGGGTTTAAACGATGGTAGCTTTCAGGTGCAGCTGGAGCATGAACAAGCATCCATCAGAGTAGCACCCTAAGTTGGTATTCTTAAAAAACAAAACAAAAAAAAGGACACCTTGCAAGCATTTATTAAGTCCTTTCAATATTCAATGCAATTACCACATGCTTGTTTTACTTACACTAGGTGAATTACACTCAAGAAAACATGGTAACAGAAGAGATTGTCTTTTTATTTTAGAAAAAGGACACAAAATTAGAGCTGCACACAACAGAGTTAAGTAGTTGAGGTTGATTGTAGTTAGCAGAACTGTTCCAGTATACAGAAAGGAGACAAAACTTGGCCTTCCTGCTTAAATTCTAACATATAACTAGTAAACCCAACATTTTGCAGCAGGTTATAAAATTACACTATAGGAAGCTTAAAATTATAAACGAAGACAATATAAAACAGATCTTGTTTCAACTTCTTTCGCAAATTTGAAGATGCACACGCAGAAGAAATGAACAAAAGAGCTGAAGTAAAATAGCACCAGCGTTCTGTAGTACAGAAATGGGTAGCCTGACACTTTCTCCCACCCCCCCACCATTCTAAAATCAGTTTTCATGTTGTAAAAGTTTAGCACTTCAAGCTTAGTGAAATCAGAACTCAAACAAGTGTGTCCAATTCAGAAGTGCTACATCTTGCTATTGGACTGACTTCTGGATACCAAAGTTCCCACTCCTGAGCAGCACAATTAATCCCTGCTTCTCCTTGTACAAGATACTCGCAGGAAGCATCTAGTCTGCTCCCTGCACTGCACCCAAGTTGCGCAGAATTCATGTTCTTGAATGAGCAGCTTAAGTGTCACACGCATGCCCCCAAACACTTGCACAAACTCAATTTTAAAGCCATCATTATTTCCACCTACTTAAAAAAAATTGTAAAAGACATGAAAATCAAACATCTGAAAAGTTGTTAATATTAACAGTTATTTACTTCTCCTGATGTATTCATACACTAATGCATTGTCTTTATTAAAATTATGCAGAACCTTTGTAGTGGAAAGCGTTTAAAATGCTCATCACTCAATACAGATATGATTTGGCTGACTTTCAACCCACTATTTGAGACCTTCACAGCTCCCTGGATACTTCCACTAAGTCTTACAGATTTGCTTCTCGTAACAATCAGTATTCTGATTTCCCAACTTCCTTAACCCAACTTCCTTTGGGTTATCATACCTCAGCGAGACAGGAGGGACCCCTTCTTTCTTCCCTCCTTCAGCAAGAGGGATGTGAAAGAAGGGAAGAAAAATCTCGCAAGTTCAGGGTGGGGCAGAAATTAAGAACAGTCAGCAGTTGGACAGAAGACCTAAACATCACCACTTGTTAACAAAAATCAACATATAGCATCTTCTGTGAAGTCTACCACCAACTCAAATTACTGTTTGCTACTAATCAGTCACTATTTTACCTACTTTTCAATACTTAGTCAAGTATTAAGCCCTTATTAAGTACAAATAAAGTCCTCCAAAATCACTGAAACTGTACTTGTTTACACTTCAGGGGAATGTGTCCCATTTCTTATGTCTTTTTCCCTTGAAGTATATCAAGGGGGGAAGGAGTCATAGAGGAGAAGCAGTATGAACTGTGGAATATATACAACCACCTAGCATAATACTGTCACTACAGTATCTTGTGTAGACAACTCTTCCATAAACACAACAGTATGTTTAAACATAAGGCAAATGGACGCTGGAGGCCACTAAACAGCTCATTTGTGTATTTCCTTTTATGAATTAAAAGTCCAATTTCATTTAAGTGCTGTAACAGTATTATGTGTTAGGATTACTTTTAAGAACTATATTTTTAAAAAGCTTTTGTTATCGACGCTTGTCTAACAGTGTTTACAGAATTTACATTTTTATGCTGAAAGTGTATTTTTTAAAAAATTATTTCCAGAGAGACAGTTTACTACAAGTCTTAGCACAGCTGATTGAGCTGGTGCTTCGTCAGAATTGTAATCTGTTAAGCAGCCACTGTTTTTACAATCCTTAAAACAGTAGAACTCCCAAGGCAGATTTGTCAAGAAGCTGTAAACAAATGATTTTCCAAGACTTATTGGCAATAAAGTGATCTTTAGTCCTTCAGGACTTAAATTTCTCTGCCAAACTGGAATTTTGGAAACTGTGGCATCTACTTCCAAATTAATACTCTGGAGCAGTTCGGAAACTTGTCTCTGAGGAAAAGTCAAAATCTATTTCCAACCCAGACTCATCAGAATTTGGGAGAAAATTAGGATGGGAGTTTAAGCCTGAATGCTCCTGCATGTTAGCAGAAGCATTTTTCATAGCTGAGTGCATGAAGCATGAAGATTCCCAGAGCCAGGTTTCAAGGTCTGCAGAAGAGCGAGGCATTTTAAGGTGGCAGTATGAAGAATGAAATTCCATAGTAGATGGGACAGTTTGACATTTTCTTAGTGATGCATAATTGTCTTTCCTGTTAAAAAAAAAAATAAACCCAAAAAGATTATTAGTGTTTCTATGACGTTCCTATTACTGTTCAGATGTCTGACAGGGAATCTTCATATAAGGAATACTACTAGAGGAAAATAATTAATTCTAAATGCATTTAGTGAGTTAGGATATGAGACAACAGGAAAAGGAGCTTGAAACTGTCATATCCAAAAGAGGGGCACTCTGCCATTATGTGTTGTTCTCAGAAGTAAGTATAAAATAGTTACACTAGAAGTCACACAATTTTGATGAGTTCAGAGGGGTAGACACAGCTCGTACATTACCTCTTAAATAGTCCTGATCTCCCCCCAGCTATCCACTTGGAATATTTGCTGATTTACCAATCACAGCACTAACAGAACATTAACAAGAATAGTCTCAACATTTACAAGTTGAGTAGCAAATAACAGTCGTTCAACTTCCCAAACGCCATCTCTGCATTCCACTTTACATCTAGTTTATTATCACCAACCTGAACAGCTGGGACAGAACTTTCCTACACTCTAAAACAGCACCTGAATCACCAGGTTAGTCTTTTCCAGTTTGAGAAACAGAAAGCTGAAGTTGTCGCCTAGAATACCCAGTTTTTTCTTTAAAGTTCTCTCTCCTCTCTCGCAGTGCTTTTGGGGAAAAACCCACAACAATGCGCAACACCTCCTCTCACACACAAAAAACACAACTCACCATACACACACTTCAACACTAGTTTCCATACCTGAACTTTAGGTGCACTGGAAGATACCATCCACCAGGTTAAGTTTCCTAAAAGGATTTTCAAACTGTAAACAGCGCAAATTTTCATGAGATTCAAGTTTGATTCCAAAACAGAAGCTAGATCTGGTGACAGAAGGGGAAGAGCATGAAAAGGGGAGGGGGGGATTACTTTCTGCAAAAGCAGCAGTAAGTTCTTGGTGGATGCTGAAACGAAGTAAAAGCCCACCAAGAGTCACCTGTAGAATATAATGCAGAATTCTACACACAAAGCATTGGGATCTAGCTACCTGAAGAGGGAATCCACTTAAAGGAAAGCTTCAGAAAACTTGGAAGTTTGACAGTGTCTACAGGTCAGTGTGAGATGATCACCTTGAAGACGCTGGTCTGGGAAGACCATAAAAACATACAGCAAAAGCCACATGACCACCATATTTTTCTTGTGGTTTTCCAAGAGGAAAGAAACAATGATTCTGGTTAATCACGACTCAATGACCAAGTAACCCTCTGAGAAGGTAGATCTGAGACAGACTCGTGATACCGTGCCTTCCAAGCACCCATTTCAGATGAAGAGTCTCACAATGGCTAAGGCTGGAATAGCAGCAACACCAAGAACCTGCTGAATAAGGGTAAAGCAGGAAGCTGACTAGACCCAAATCTATCATGCAAAGGAGTCAGAAATATCTTCAAGAAAATAAGGAAAAAAAGACACTGGATTACATGTGGTATCAAATAATCAAAGAGATGACAGTAAGATGATAGCAAATATATACCAAGAACTACTACATTTCTGCTCGGGGAGATGGCCTCAAAAGCCAACTAGTGTTACACAAGAAAAGGCTTTAACTGATTTCACAAAGGGAGAAGAGAGAGGTTATTTGCATACAGGAACTAAATGCTGCTGAATTCTGGATAAAACTGAATATTGTAAGAAAAAAAGTATCTTTAAAACTTTAATATTAAAGCCACCATGTAATACTTCCAAAGGGGGGAAGGAAACACAAGCTTCAACCTCATTAAGTCTTCCATTAAGCCAGAACCTTTAACAGCAAGTTTTATTACTCTGTGCCTCCAAGGGATAAAGGGTATGAATTGGATCTTTCATGATGCCAATCCAGAACCTGGCAAAGCTTCTTATGACTAAGTAGGATCAAAGAGATCTCCTCAGACATATCAAACCTGAATTTCTGATAGGTCATTGTATAGCACTGCCAGGGTGAAAAAGAACATTTTTATCTTCCTCTTTATCTAATTTTATTACTGAAAATAGGAACACAAAAGCTCAAGAACTCTTGGCTTGAATAAAAGGGTATTTTTCGTTCTAATTTAAAAATGTGCTGTATATAGAAGATGGAATGTTCTTATGCTTTAGTTGAAATAACTGTTGCAGTTAAGTCTCCAGTGCTACAGCTATCTCTTGGAAGCTTTTATGAAGAATTTAAGAATTCTGTTCACTCCTAATAGCTTTTCGCACTAATTTGTCTGCCCCCACACCCCCCTTCTTCTACCTCCTACCCACCAATTCCAAATTAATATTCATTTTGTGGAAGTTTGCAGAGCTCCTTGGGCAAATACTACACTCCCCAGCAAAAGGTGAAACCGTAACGGTATTCTTAGATTCATACAGAGGTGAGTTGTCACAGATTCCTCCATATACACAGTGCTACAAAGTTTTAACAGAAGTAAAAATTTGAAAGGCCAAATCTCACATCAGTTTGGTAAGGGATGCATAATGAACCTAGTTACAGCCAGGTTAGAGCAGAGGTTTCTCTTCCACAGAAACAGAGGTTCCTAAAAACATTCCATATGTCTTATTTTAATTCTTCCCAACTATCTTACAAGACTGTCCTTCATATTCATCTGCTTTTTAACTTACAACCTTTCCTGTCCAGACTCCAAAGGGTCTAGTCTTTCTCCAGTATTTTCCAGTTCCTACCTGCTACATCTGATTTAGAACATCCTGAGCAACCCTTTCCTCCTGATTGCTCCAGCTACTGTGGAGCAGAGAAGAAACAAAGTCTTTGTTCTCAGTCCAATGCCTGCTCCATAACCCATCCCTGTCTGCAAACAGTGTAAGCCTACCGATAGGCAACACCTCTTCATGTACAATATGTAGCAGTCATTGATCAGTTATAAACAAGAAGCACCAGGAAATATACTTCAGAAACAATGCTAAGGATTAGAACCACTGAGAACTGTTTTGTGTCACTTTCAAGAAAATTATTAAATCCTGTTTTAAGACAGAAACTTCTTGGTACTTGAAGTTCTGGCAAAAGAGAGAGAATTTCTAAAAATGCATTACTTGCATGCAGCAGCAGTCCACTTTACCTGGATGTACAGAACAGCTTGCTTTTAGCCTGGGAATAAACTGTACCAGCAATCCGACAGAGCTGTTCCTGCATCCATCGAACATCAGCAGGCATGTCAGGAAACCAGTTTACTAACCTACAAACAAAAAAACAATACAATTGTTTTGTAAGCAGTAGATCTAATTTATATTTTTACATACCATGCCCAAAATCCAACCAAACAACACAGTTTTCATTCTCCCAAGTTAACGCCCCCACCAGAGTCTCCAGTTCTTCCCAACCTCCCTGAAATCCCATCTAGCCTACTCTCCTCTTTTCTGCAAGCCAAGAAAAAAGGCAGTACAGACCACTGGATCTCTGTCTATGCTGAGGGGCTGACCAGTATGTGCGTGCTACACCCTGCGATCAACATTTAGGAAGCCTGCGAAATACTCCTGTCTCCGAGACCTCTTTCTCTGTGGTGGGAACTTTCTGGTCAGTTTAAAGTTAGGTGGAAGAGGAAGGAAGAACAGAAGAAAAATACAGCGGAATAACAAATAGAAGGCAGAAACAGAACAATGTCACAAATGTATAGCTTTTTCCTTATGATGCTCTCAACAGAAGTCAGTTACCAGCGGGGGGAAAACCCACATAAAAAATCTGTTGACATTTGTTTCCTCCCCATCCACCAAAAAACCCACACATAAGTGACATACTAAGTGGCACAGAGACAAAATATTTTACTGGAGTTCCATGTAGTTCCACTTACAGAACATTTTGTTTTTCAAGTGTTTTCTAAAGATAGGAATGACATCTGCTCAAGGACTGGAATTCTCTTAAGCAAGCACAAAGCTTAGGGTTCATGCTGCATTTATTTAGCAAAAATTCTCCTTTATGAGGATTGAAAAATTTATAAAATTAAGCCCTGTTCCAAGAGCATAACTTTCAGTCAACCTAAACAAACCTAGTAAGAAAATGTGTATGTTGAGTAAACACTGGAGTTGCCTCCTGACTTCAGACAGAAGCTAAAGCATAAGAAGTATCTGGATAGAGTTTGAACATTGCAGAATACAGTAATAGCAATAATGTGCTCCTGGAAAGCAAAAGTAAAGGTGCTTCCTTTCAGCAATTATGAGACAGCTACTAGTAGAAAGAGTAAACTGTTTAGGCATCTTCTTAATATGTTTATCTAGCTTTAGCCTATTGGGGCTATTAGGTAGAAATAATAGCCTTTGGACGGTTACCACTTGAATTCTAGAGTACCAGAATGCCTACAACACTGAATAAGCCTTCAACAAGTAAATTTCCAAAAGTACATTAATTCTAAAATAGTTCATTAGAAGTTCCTTACCGTAAAGCAACAGAGTAAGCAGACTCCACTGGCAATGTATACGGCAGCATCAGATAGGATATAACCCGCATTGGGAAGAGTTTAGAGAACTGAGTGTAGAATCCATTCTGTTCTTTACAAGCTTCCTGCAGTGCTTAAGAATGATTATTTTTAAAAGTATGTTAGACTATTTGAAAACAGTTGAAATAATTTGCTCAAGGTTTAGTAATCTTCAGTCAACATTATCAAGTGTTACTGAATAAGGGTCAGATAGAAAATGAAAGAATTAATCTCAAAGCACTCTTAACGTAAACATTCTCTGTGTTATTTTAAAACATAGGAAACACAGACTCATACCACAGGGACAAAAGGCATTACCCAGAACTTTTATGCAATAAGTCTAAGAATTAATTTGTAATAAGAGGATATAAAATTCACCTCTCCAAAAATACTTATGTATTTTAGATAGCGTTCCTGTCCTGTCGAGAGACTCTATAACTCTGAGGAGCTTGTATAAATTCTGGAGTTCTACAGATTCCAGTGGTTACATATAGTTGTAAGAAATACCACACTTCAAATTTTGCACTGGGATCGCAAATTTCAGATCTCAGTTCTGATCAGCATCCACAAAAGAACCTTGGTATAAGTTACAAAGACATATCAGAAGTGGGTTTGGTCTATTAACAGCTTATTAAAAAGACAGGAAAGCCAAAGAATTAGAAATCCACAGAAATCTGTTTTAAAAATAAGATGGGGATAACCAGTGTTTGGATTTGAGGTTCAACTTAGGTGTGAAATACATGTTTACAGAAATACTGTGCATGTACAAAGTTTATCCAAAATCAAATGAGAATTCAATTCATGACCCTGCAGTGTTTAATGTACCTCCTTCCTCCTGCTTCAATCTTATTACTGTAGCTAAATCAAAATGTACATGTTCACATGTAATAAGCATTTGAAGAACTTTTTTGGGTTGAGCTAGTCTCTAGCATCACAGGCAGTTATAAGATTAAACAAAAAGCATCTTATGCTAATCGTAAGAGTAAACAGGGGAAAAAATAAATCGAAGTTTGCAACTCAAAGTAACAGGAAACAGTCTGTAGCATATACCTTTACGAAGTCTAGGAGGTAGACTCTCAAATATGCTCTTCTCCAAAGGCCATGGATTTTGCTTCAGCTGGTCATTAAATACTGCCATTTTCAAGGTTTCTACTCTGTTATTTTCTGTCAATTTTTTTTTCTTCATGTTGTCAACATGCTGTGGAGCCTCATGAGGATTTCTTTTTGTGAAGGACAAGTGGATATAAATTGAGTCATTCAGAATACCTGAAAGAGTCAAGAGCTTCCACTTAGGCTTGATCCACAGGTCTTCAGAGTACCTGTGTAGTACCTGTAATCTGTTTATCTGTACAAAGGCCTGTCCTGAGGGAACATTATCTACACAATGTCAAATACACTTGCTCTTATAATCCCACAAACTTTTAATCATGCTGATGAATACTCTTTAGCAAGTTTAGGTCTTACTTTAGAACAAGTTCTAAAGGAAAGAAAAAAGTGATTAATTGAAACTGCACTGGAAACTTGTCATTTACCAAAGCTGTTTTCCAGCAAGAAAGCCAATGATTTAAAGGAGAAGAGGAAAACTGATTTAGTATTTATTTGGAACAACACACCTAAACCACTTAAGACATTTGTGAAATTCGACATGGCAGGTATCACGTGAGTACTTTGAGGCACTGCTACAACAGGGCAGAGAAGGAAAGCGAGTAGTGTACAATACTGTTTTTAAGATATATCCAAAGTACCAATCTAAATCAACATCAGTTGCCTTGCAAAACTGGTGCCAATGAAGAAATAGCACTGATAGTCACCTTCAAAACAAGTACTAGGTAATGATCACAAAATGAAAAATACAAGAAGGGTATTTATACTCAGTTTCCAGAAAATGGTTATAAAGCTATTTTTATATACAAACTACCAAATTTGACTAGGATTTATACCTACATACAACACAATCTGTATCCTACTTACAATTACTCCTAAAATACAAATGTTAAAAGAATATACAGGAAATTTAGCAAAAAGGTTATCTGAAGTGTTACAGATGGGGGAAAAAATTAGTATCTACAGTCAAATTCACAAGAAAGGAGGTGCATAATGAATGAGTTTGGAAAGGTTATAATTATGACTGATTAAGCTTGAAAGCAAGACAAACCTGTGACAGAATAAGAACAAAGGTGACACAGGATCAGTAGCGTGAAAAGGAGGACAACAGTGCAATACACAGGGGACGGGGTGGGGGAAAGACACCAAGGAAGAGTTGCAAGGAATCTCAGATGTTAGTGTCAGATGGAAACATGCAGACAGGAAACTTGCAGGTCCAGTACAGCAACGCAACCTGTTTTAGCACAGACAACCACAAATTATAGGCCCTTTGTATAGCTTATGCTTTTAATCACCTGGTAGAAGGTATAAAGCATTAAATATTACTAAGAAAATCAAACTCTTAATGAATGATGATCTTTAACATTTAAGACAATTTTCCCATGAAAACTTGACATGTAACGTTTAATTGTAACAGAATATCAGCAGTGAGCACATCAATCTATGACTGTGCATTACAGTACTGCAGCTGGTACTATCTGTAGTACTGCAAACATCACATTTCAGTTTCCATTCCTCTCATCAGACACAGTACAAATTTGCTTCTGTAACCAAAGACTACAGGGGCTAGGCGTATTTCACCCTCGATTAACTTCATGCTATTATCAGGTTACTGTAACTTGTTTGTCTCAAAGTATGCAGAGAAATAATATTTATTAATATAAAATACATTACTAGAAATCTAGGAGTAGAGTAGAACAACTTTTCAATTCTTCTTCCTAAACTTATCTGGGTCCCAAAAACTGCTACATTACAAGTCATCTTCTTCTAAAGTCTTTCATGATACAGAGTAAGGATTTGTCTGTGACTGAGTTTATATTGTTGTTAGCCAGCTCCCAGTTCTGGACTATATGTCTTTACCTAGAAATACACTTGGATGACAGCAAAGAGGAGGTCGTAAGAAGATACAGGTTTCACAGGAGGGGGAAACAATAGCCTATTCCTATTCTTCACAATTAACACAAAATAAATTAATAACATTATTTCCCTAAATTTGGGGCTTCTTTGGTAATTTCACTTAACAGTACCTTAACATTCACTTCACACAAATTTGACAAAACCCCAAAAGTTCAATTTTTGTGTCGCAGCACAATTTAACCCGGGTGAATAGTTACTACAATTATGTTATTTCTATGACAGCTAAACCTACCATGATCTCTTCAAAAGCCTCAAAGACCTAGCCCCTTCTTAGCTACATATAACTCCCCGCACTTTTTTTTTTAACTTGGGTTGAAACCATATCAACAGTAATTATCCACAAGTGTAACATACCATTCTCTTTCAAGAATTTAAGAGCATCTGAATATCCTTGCTCACAGATCTCTCCTAGTACCTGCAAGCATAGGGTAAATTAGTCAGACAAATAAAACGAGATTCAACTTAAGATCAACACACTTTGCAGAATAAAAAGCCACCTCCACCCACCCTCCATTTTTAAGAAAAATTTACATTAACAATTGCTATAATTCAACAGACTTAGCTTAACATGCCTGCTATGAAGATAATACATGATCATGCATACATGAAGTTATCTTTCAGCTATTACAGATGCACAGAATTATTCACCTAAAAGGACAGCATCCTAATGGCTTGCAAGAATTCCCTCCCTTTTTGTTTCTTTGATTAGCCTTTCAGCAGGTGCAAGCAACAATGAAACAGGATGGCTTGGAGTATGCCAGTTCCCCTCCTTCCCTCCCAGTCCTTTCCACTTCCCAAAACTATGAGAAGTCAGCTGTGCAATTCTCATGCTCAAACTCAAGGCTTAGTCTTCCATATGAAAATATCTTTCACCAGATGCAACACCAGCTCACCTACACAAAAAAAAAATAATTAAATCCTACTTAAGTAGAATTTAACAGTTTTCTTCAAGTGGTCAAAAAGCCCTCACTTAAAAAAAATTATATTTATATCAGTCAGGAATGTTCATTCTCCTCGGTAGGCTATCCCAAGCCAAATGGCAAGATCTGTTTTCATTTGTTCAGCTTCCACAATGGGAATTCAAGAGCATTTCCTTCATCAGATCCACAATTAACAGTGCTTAGCAAAGTTTAAAGGCAACTTGCCTGTGTGAAGTATCAATTCAGAACTTCACAAAATCAGGAAGCTTTAGAACTTCTTTTAAGTTCTGAAGCACCTGGTCAGCAGGTTAAACATGAAAGGACTACAAACTGACAGTTATTAATTTAGCAGTGTTGATTTTATGATTGAATCCTGAGGTAATTCCCAAATAAATACTGAAAGCCAACAGCAAGAAATGCATTTCTAGTCTGAGACTAAAAATAAGACGACAAACTATGAAAAAAATAGAAAAAAGAAGAGAAATGTCACCATAAAAATTTATATGACTAGATGAAATGATAAGATTACTGTAACTTTCTGCAAAGGGAAGGCTTTTATATGGAATTTTAGTAGATATATGTATAGATGCGTATATATATAATATATAAAATATATAGACTTTAGTAACTGCATGAGAACAGTGACTTACCTTAGGTTCTGGTGGAAACAGTGCTTGTGTTAAACGATAAAGGTTCCCCAAACTGAGCTGAATGCTGGTATTAGTCACGTTCATTTCATGAAAGTTGGCAGAATTCCCCTTTGGACAGATATCACACTCCCCAGCGAAAGGCGAAACTGTGATTGTATTCTTAGATTCATAGTGAGGTAAGTTGTCACTGATTCCTCCATCCACGTAGCGCTAACAAAAATTAACAGAAATAAGAAGTCCCAAAGGCTGAAAATTTCTAACTAGCAGATTTCCCATGCAAGAATTACAGAGCATTTAGGACTGCAACAGAACACTCTCTGCCTGCATTCCCAGGCTAAACGTTTTGAGTAGCATGGTTTGTCCTCTAATACCAATAAAAAACATTTCCATCTATAGTTAGATGACTATCTATAGATAGACTAAGAGTATTCTATTTGGGATTTTTCTGTATGTTTAAGAAAAAGCAAGTCCATTTTAAAGTTCACAATCCTACACAACACACAGAGAAAAAGTAGTACAGTTGTGTCTGCCTCCTCTTCCCCAAAGGACAGAACGAACCAAAAAGCCGCCAAGGTACTTCTTTAGAAAGAACAAGTAAAAGAAGAGCTCTCCACACCAAAGCTCAAATTCTGTGCTATTAAACCCTTCAGTCAGAATAACAGTAACTTAAAATTAGTCTTAGTAATTAGAATTTAAAATAAAAGCATCAAAAATATTTGGAAATAAAGAAACTGCAAGTAAAAATGGACAATGCTTTAGAAACCTCGCCAACAGTCACCAATACCTATTCTACTTTGTGTGCAAGTTTAGAAGTTCTTCCAGGTTATGCTTTTGTCTCCTGTGCATTGAATTGCCCATTTCTGTAGTTTTAGTACATCACCATCTCAGACATTTTAAGATCCAAGAACTGAAGAGTTCTGTGTGAGGGTAACTAATCTACAGCGCAGCAGCTGCTACTGCTAAAGGCAACTCCTCCACTTGCCCACAACAGCCACCTTTCCAGCAGGGCCAATTGTAGGTAGTTTGCTCTGCCAGTGGCAAAGACCACCAACTTTGCTGATTTAGTGGCTGCATTTTCCTTCTTCCTCAGTAGGCAACAGACATAACTTGTAGGTCCCTGTAAAATGTAAATGTAACAGAGCAAGTGACTTGAGCAGGAGCAACCTGGATTACCGGTTTCACATGCCTTGATACTGACTCCCCAACCATTCTGAGAAAAAAAATTTAGGAATTAGAAGGACAGCTCAGAGCACTTATCCAACATGCTCTTGGACACTCTTTAGACCCAGCAGCATGCAGATACTGACAAATTTCCTATAGGTGTATAATGCAATCACCAATTGGAAGTATCAAGTACAATACAACAGGTTGGGCCCGCAGCCTTCTCGTGAAATTATTAAAAGGTAGAAGTACATGTCTAAGTCACTGTTCTACAGAGGTAAAAAGTTTTAATTATTTAGTTTCTGCCTATCTGATCCCTTTAGTAATTTTTTAATCTAACACCATTGCTGTGTTTGAGAAGGGAAAAATACCCAAACAAAATCCACCATACCCAGAACATTCACAACTGGCAGTTAGATACACTTATTGCAAGTTATGTTTGTCTGTCTTAAAGTGTACAGGCACAAAGCACCAAGCCAGTGAACAGCCAGATGCTACGAAGTTTACATACATGACATTCTGCTGTGTTTAAACCCTACAGGAGTCACGCAAAGCACATGCGACTGTGGTATTGTTGCCAAGTTGCATCAAAAATGCCTCCTAAGCATTAAAATCATACCAACTAATTGCAAAGATCAAAAGGATACAATGATTCCTTCCTTCCCCTTCCCTCAAAACAGGACCAAATAAAGCATCACTTGCACGTTTTTGTACTCTGAACTAAGCCTTTTAAAATAACATTGTTGTCTGGTGACAAGAACTGAATAGCCAGATTAGCCTGGATCCACCTAAACCTTGGATTCAGTCCAATGTCCTGTTTTCATAACACCTATAATCTGGAAGAGTTTAAGGAGACACACAAGGTTTAGAAGTACAGATAAAGAAAAATCCCTATACAGTTGTAATCACTTTTGCTTAAATTTCAGCATGAAGAAGAAAACACATTTCACATCTATCCTTGACCTTTTAGCGCTTCCAAACTGCCATAAGAACAGGCTGTAATCAACCACTGTGACAGATGTTTTGAGTTTTCTTTCAGTATTCTTCCCCTCTCCTTGTGGAAGGGGCACCAAAGTTGGAAGCAAAGCAAACACAAGTTAATACAGCACTGTAACAAAAAGCTATGAATGTCACTGCCTTGATTTGAAGTGCATGTCTGCTTCCAGAGCTGTTAAAACAACACCACCAATCGACACCAACTTTTCTACCGTTGTTGCCCCTTTAACGGGGGATTTTAGAAAACCCAGTATAGCCATGAAGTATTATGAGGTTTTGTAACTCATAGTTCTCTGACTAGACTAACACACTGACACTCTACCTTTAAAAAGCAACCTTTCTTACACTCAATACAAATGACAGAAGACATTAAACATCTTTGTTTATATCTAACTGAACACAGTACTTTAATCCAGTTGTAAAGTGGATCTACCTACAGCAAGAACACAAAGATACACAACAAACTACCTTACAAGATCGATTTTTTTTAAAGAAAGAAGTGTAAGTGACACTGCCTACAAATTTGTGCAGATAAATGAGCATCGCTTTCTTCAATTACTATTCATCCTTAAGTTAAACACTTGCTAGCTTAGAATACTCTCTTTTCATTTCTGCATCAACAAGCAAGCAATTGGGGGGGGGGGGGAGGGCAGGAAGAGAGAGAGTGTTTTGCAGAGTGGAGAAGAAATAATATGTAACAGATATTCCTCACATTTAGTGTTTCCTTGCTCTTTTGCAAAGTTGTAACATACAGCTACCATACTAGAAGCTATGAAGAAGGTCTTTATTTTACAGTAGGATAACTGAAAAAACATACGCATTGTCTCTATAATATTTTCAGAATAGCTAGAATTATTAACAAAAGAGACTTACCACACCTCTAAATGATGGTGGAATTAGGCCACAATAAATAGGAACAAATGAACTACAGATTAAAGCCTGTAGGAAAATGAGACCATATAAATTAAATGGTAACTGTTGTATTATTGAAATTATAAATTATATTTATCTCTTTAGATGCTAGCAAAACCAACCAAGCAAGCAACCAAAAAAATCCCCAGCAAGTACACTTCAATAAAAAGAAGTGGGGAGGTTATTATCCAACATTATTTTAAACAGGATAAGGGTATTGCACATTTCTTTTTTAGAATGTAACTGTGCCCCAACTAAAAAATTGTAAGACTCACTAAAAGACTGTTTCTAGAAATGCTAATTAGCAAGGAAGTTTATGATTGTTCTTGCAAGCTATGTATTTTTTGAGTAAACAAAGTAACTAACTAGGAACACAAATATCAGCATTCTTGGATCATATTAAACTAGCTTTGTAACTGATACTAAGAATTTTAAAAAGCTATTTGACTGTTCATTGATCACTGCTTTTATAAGAATGACCTTAAAAAAAGTCTTACTCATTAAGGATATAATTTCATTAGACACACTGCAGTTAAATGAATTTATCCTTTCTATGATTGATCCCTCACACCTACTCACTAAAAGTTTGCTGATACATTGACTGGGAAAACTATTAAGTTAATTTATTGTAAGGAAATATGACCTCATCTTGAAGATACTGTCCAAGTCACAATATTCAAAACTATTGAAAAGAAATCCAATGGGTGACATTAAATGGACTTAAGATTACAGAAACTTTTAAAAGTTGCCAATAATAAACGTACCTGGACAACTTCTTCTTTAGAGTTAAAATTAGATATCAAAGCATTTTTACCATCTGATACTCTGGTTAGTGAAATACACAGTCTGCCCGATGACAACTGGTGAGTGTTTTCTGGAAGATTTCTCATCAGTCCATCTCTTATTATCTTTATCACATTAAAGGAAGGATGAAGAGGACCAAGATTTCGCTTTCTAGCTTCTTTGGCTAATGCCAGAACATCTGCACAAGCCTGAGCTGAAAATAAAATGCATTTAATTTAAGAACAAATATACATCAACAATCAAAAAACAAACACTCCCTATAATAAAGCACTAGAGCCAGTAATGAAGTCTAGATCTCTAACTTTTCTCTCTGACTGCTAGCATGAAAATTCAAGAGCTTTTTAACAGATAATATAACTGTCCAGTAGTATTTGATGGAGTTTAAGAATTTTCTGCAGAAAAGAAGTCACTTTAGATGTTTAAACAGAAATCCTGGTGAAGACCCAGCCACTAAGTTACTTATCTTTGATTTATATGCAGGCTGTAAGGTGTAAAATACCAATTTCAGATGCTTCCATTAGGGGTTATCCCATTCCAGAAACACATTATTTAAGAAAAAAACCAAAGATGAGTGACCTTCTCTAAGTATGTATGCATGGACATATTCCATATTCAACATCCATAAAAACCTACGGTGTATGACACACAGATTTAGGTCCACAGTGTGTCTGCTGAAGAAGCAGAGCACCTGGGTTCATCACAGCACCTGGGTTCATCACAGCTAGCAACCCTTGCTGGACTTTAACCAAACTTAAGGTTTCAGGGCACACTGATCTTCATTTATACATAAACACAATAAAGGGCACATTAAATGTGGTAAGGAGCATCAGGAATGAAGTTTTTAAAGAAGCGCATAAGGAATGTGGATGAGATCTGTAGCACTTCTCACACAAGCCTCCACCTAAATAGGTGCATTTTTACCAATATGTAACAGACTATAATCGTTTTTTCTCCAATTAAATCAGCATTGGGGAACTAGATCAAACTACTACAGAAGACACAATTGTTCCCAAAGAATACTAAAATCGTTGTACCAGCCACACACCTAGTAATAGTAAGAACAGCAGCCCATCTACCCGCAGTGTTTTGTTTGACTTTTTAATGTCGTGTTCCTCCAAAGCATACTTTGAGGAAACTGCCCGATAAGCTTGTCAACTTGGTAGAGGAAAGGGGGTGGGGAGGAAGGTCAAAGTAGCAGGTTATTAACCTGAACGATAGCTACAAGGTCATCTAAAAATACTTCCAGAACTTGCATATTTTAACTTACATAGACTCTTTCTAGAATAGACAAGATTCAACTTAAAGTTAAATGTGAGCACTGCACTGGAAACAACTCTGCTTAAGCTTTTGAGTTTAGATTAATTTCGCAAAATATTATCTTTGTACAATGTCACTTTTGACCCCTCAAATAGCAATACCTAAACCTTTCTCATTTTTAACACAGTAAACCAAGAGTCTACGTTCAAAAGAGTTATCTCCCAAAAAAATCTGAGGCATCAGACAAACTCCATTTTTACCACTACAATTTTTTCCCCTTGCAGAGTGAAGCCTTGGGCCACGAATCCACTGATACCAGTAGTCTGACCCCACCTCCCACCCCAGAAGACAGCAAAAAGTTTAGGCACAGCTCACTGCTCATGGTCAAACAGATGCTTATGTTCGTAAAACATATTTTACATGAAATTAAAAAAATGGCACAAGTCACATTCTGGCAAGTGAAGAAGTTATTTCCAAAAGTGGCTATGTAGACAGTTCTGTTTCTCAGGCACTCAAATATAAATTACCACCTCCCTTTTTTTATTAAGCCGATTTATCAATGTTCAGTCTTGTAAGCTTTCTAAAGAGGGGAATCAGGCATGTTGCAGGAGTCTGAGGTAATGAACTACCACAACTCTGCCCAGGAACAGCAGCCTTAGCGCATACATTAACGTCCTCTTGCAAAATTAATACATTTTTGAAAACTTACACACCAAGTGAGTTGCTTGTTCTAAAAACCAGACCAAGAGCACTAGGTGCACGGACACATGATCAAATACACACGCTCACTTCTCTGCCAGATCTTGACCCTGTTTTTCTAGCTAATGTCCTGTCAAACTGAAGCTCAAGCCATTACTTCAGTTTGAAGCATGGTAACACCTTCACTTATTTGCACTACAGGCCTGCTTCTGTGGAATGAAAATAAACTAGTGCCCGCTACAAAACCTTGTGTTGTGATTATTTACCTCTCACCATAAAAAATGTCAAGTAAATATCAGCACACTTTCCGTACCCTATTAAAGGGCAGCAAAACTAAGGACCTCTAACAGTTTAGATTTGAACGCCTCATTTCAACTTCCTTTCAGAAAATAACTACCCATCAAAATGAAAACTGATTTCACAGTTTACCCATCTCTTCCACATACAAGAATTTCTACACTTGATGTAGTCTGTAGGGAAAAAAATAAACCCAAGTTTACATACTTTGTTTACCGTAACCTATTTTAAATATGAGAAGGGCTCCTAAGGAAAAAAATCCACCAAAACCAACAAAAAAACCCCAACAAAACAAAACAACAAAAAAGTGAGAGAAAAGAGGAAGTTGTGTCTACCCAAGAGTATGTGATATTAAAACACTGAAAATTTAAAAAGCTGTTAATTCAATAGACTTCAAAGTATTCCAATTGTTTTCCCTTCTCCTTTCTCTCCTCAACAGGACTAAAATACAGCCTCTTAGGCTGGTGTATCAAAACGGGATCTTCTCAGAAAGCGACAAGGGGCTAGAGCTCAATCAAGTCAGACTAGGATTTTAGGCAGATCTTGGTACATCTGTTTTATTTTTGAGATGCAGGACAGTTAAATAAATTAATATTCCTACTAGATGTGAACTGTTTCTAGTTAATATTTCTATATTCCTAGTTAGATTTCTATACTCTTATTTTTAACAGTTAAAAATTCGTTTCCCACAGAGTAAAACCTGACAGCCTATTTACAGCCCCCACCAAACCTGTTCTCTTTAGTTCCCCATTAGAATGGGTGGGCACATCGCCATCGAAATACCAGTCCTCCAAGACATCCATGGGGAAGAGCTAACAAGAGGAGTGCAACTTCACAGTTCCAGTTTGAAACAGCCTGGAATGTACTTTATCCTCATAAAGTCACCTCTAATCTTCTCCCTCTACCTTCCCCCAAATTCAATGAAGGAAACTTCTTTCTCAATCTGGAAAAGTACACTTTCTTTTTTCATCCGTTCAATGCCTAATGTTTACATTTATTGAAACTTGAAATTCTACAGACTCTCAGTTTGCCTATCCAACACGTAACATGAAGCACAAAGAAAACCCTTTATTTAAAAGTCAGCCACAAATCTGTAAGAGAGGAAACATACACATCAATTTTAGTCAAAAACCCTGTTCATATATATATATATGCACACTCAAGAGTTTTATGTGCACCAACAAGCATACTAATTCAGGGCTGGATCCAGTGAAGTCTTGAACACCTCCAAGGACGGAGATCCCACAACCTCTCTGGGCACCCATTCCTGTATTTTACCACCCTCATGTTAATCTTCCTTATATTCAGAATTTGCCCTGTTTCAGCTTGTCTGCTGCCTCTCACACTTCCACTACCCATCTCTGAGAAGTGTCTGCCGCTGTCTTCCAAGACAGTGAAATGCAACTGTGAAAATACCACATGGTATTGTGGACTTATAACCACAACTGCAGAAATAACAAATACTGTATATTGAAGTATATCAACGTAAGGGAGGTATACAATATGAACTAATGAAATAGAAAAAGTTATTATACCACAAAGTGTTTCTTTAGCGCTTATTTACAATCCTCCGCTTTCACAGCAACTCAAAAAAATAACAGCTAAAAAGATACAGAATTAACTAAAAGAAAATACATTCTTAGTTTTACAAATCTACAATGATTGACAGATTTTAGAACATGGCTGGTGTTGAACTGTCTTCCAAAATTCCCAAGTGGGTTTTTGTTTATTTAAAAAAAAGTTTACAGAAGAAATACACTTATCTGTGAAATGCAGTACCTTGGGCAGTGATCACAAACACACTAGCTATTCTATTAGGGAAAAGCAGAAGTCTCAATTCTCATAGAAGAGAAAGACAAGGGAATAATTTGAAGTCTGCAAGTCTCAATTATTAAAATGGTCAAAATTTTAAAAGCTGTTAATAACATGTACTTTCAGGTAAACAAGGTAAGTTTTTTGTGCTTAAGAGCACTTCAAAAATTCAAAGCCACTTAAATCGCTTACAATGACTTAAGACTTAAAACTGGATACATTCTAAAAATAGATAGCTATTGTGGATAAATATGATTTGTTTTAAAAGCTGGTATTAGGCTCATAAAACTCAAGTACGTTAGGACATTACAGCAAAATTAAAAAGTTGAAGTAGCACAAGTTTATCGCTAAAGCGTTGAAGAAATTCAGCATGTTAGACATCAGCGGCTAAGCAGCAAGGCCAAGCATTTCACAATATTACTCTTGCACGTAGAGAGAACTTCTGTTCACTTCAGTCAGTATTTATCCCTCAGAAATTTAAAAGCAAAACTCAAACCATCTCCAAATTCAAAATAAGTATTTGTTGTTTTCCTCCTCCATCTGTAAGTAAAATGAAATGTGACTTTACAAAGCCTTCTAGTTCTAAAGCTGTTAAGGGTACCATTAACAAAAACGGTCAGTGTTGAATCATGAACTAGAGAAGGTTTTATTCAGTGGATTTCTTTGGTTAAAAAGAAAATTATTTTCACATTTCCAGATATTTAACACGCTTTTTTACCTCCATTCCAGTCACTATCCTAAACACTTTGGTATTTTACTTGTATTAAGGTGGCTTTAATGCCTACCGTATCTAACTCACTAGGATAAACCTGCATTTGGGTTCTCATGAGCTCAAAATAGGTAAAAGAAAGGTATACTTCTCCTACGGCTAGAAAATATGCGCTTATTTCACAAGAGAGACTATATTTAGTTGCGAACTAACATCTTTTATCTGGTATAAATACAAAACAAGATTAACCCTATTACTTAAATCACAATTAAAATCAGTGATTTTAATCAATCCAGTTTCTAATCATATACCTAAGTGACCTATGCAATACACACTGCGCACAGATTAAAGAGGAAAAGCATGTTAAAGCTAACCTAAGCCCTGACCTTAACTCCCTTAGCCCTACCCCAAGAAAGGGGAAGCTTTAGAGGAAGCAAGTTAAAGCTGACTGGAACTCGGTGCGCAAAGGTACCTACGGCAGAAAAGCGCTATTTCCCGATGATGGGTAAACGGTGCGTTTGAGGCCGACGGCGGGGCGACGCCGCTCCCCTGCCCCGCTTCCCGCGGTCGCTGAGAGTGAGGGCGGCTGCCCCGCCCCCACGCGGGCCGGGGTCCGTCCCCGTGCCTGAGGTACCGAACTCCGGCCGCCTGACCGCGCAGGCGTGGGGCTCGGATGAGGCACCGCCAAGACCGTTTCTTGAGCCCGGGAGGTTACCGAATGCCCACCCGAGGTGGCGACACGCTAACCGCCGCCTGCCCCTTCCCCTGCCCTCCAGGGAACGGTCGGCCTGCGCGCACTGCGCTCGGAGGGGAGGCGTGCGCGGCGGGACGTAAAGGAACAGGGGAAAAAAGGCAGCCCGGCAGCCACGGGGCCATATAACCTGCTCGAATTTAACACCACAGAATTGTCACACTCCTCTTCGGGGCAGAAAACGAAGCGAGACAGCGCCGCCCCGCCCACCCCGCGGCTGCCCCCGCCAGCCCGCACCGCCGGCTCCCCGGGCCGGGGCGCTGCCCGGGGCTGTGCCCATGCCGGTGCCGCACCTGCCCCTTCCCGCAGGCCCGCTCCCCGCCGCCCGCCGGACCCCCCGCTGCCGCCGGGCTGACGCAGAGAGCCGCCGGACCCCCCGCTGCCGCCGGGCTGACGCAGAGAGCCGCCGGACCCCCCGCTGACCCAGAGAGCCGCCTCCCACCAGCACGGCGCCGGCCAGCGCCCCGGCTGAGGCGCCGTAGATGTGCCGGGCGTCGCGGATGACATGGGGGGCGCGCTCCTGCAGGCAGGTGGCGGCGCCGATGTGGTAGACGCCCAGGAAGCCGCAGCCGGCGAACGAGACGCTCCAGCCGCCCTCGCGGTCCAGCATGGTCCCGTCCGGGGCGGGCGGGCCGCCGGGCACAGCGCTGCTCCTGCCGCCGCTGCCGAGCGACTGGGGCGCCGGCGGCAGGGCCGTCCCGCGGCTTTAGATGGCGGCCGCGCCCGGCGCCACCGGCCGGCGCAGCAGCCAATCCCGCGCGCCCCTCCGGTGGCCCCCGGCGCCCCAGCCAACCCGGGCACAGATGCAGACGCCGCCCCGCCTCCGCTCGCTCCCCCCGCCAGAGGGAGGGCCAGGGCCGGGGCCGCGGCCGGGGCGCGGCGTGGTCCGAGTGCCCGGGCCGCCCGCCAGGCCCGCCCGCCGGCTGGCGGCCCCCTGCCCGCCCGGGCCCCGCGGGGCGCGCCCCGCACGTGGGGCCGTAACGGCGCGAAGCGGGGCCCGGCTGGGGCAGGAGAGGCTGCGGTGCGGCCGGGCGCGCCCTGCCGCCGTCCGGTGGGGGAGGCAGGCAGCGCCGCGCTCTGCTGCCGCTTACAGCCGCGGAGGGGCGGCGGGGTTCGGCACAGCCACGGCGCGGGCCCGGGCGGGCAGCGGGAGGCGGGGGGCCGGCAGTCACCGCGGCAATCACCCCGGTTATCCGAGGCTCACAGGAACAGATCGTGCCAGCCCGTGCTGTCACTTGTATTTCCTGACCCGCTGTAAGAGCCAGCACTGTTTAGCAATCCTGTAATAAAACTTTTAAGAAAATTCATTGTGATAATACATAGCTTACAAAGGGAAGATTAGAGAATAATCTGCTTTTCGTGACTTGAGATATTCAGAAAACTTACACAATTCTGTGCGTTCATGTTCTACCAACACTTTACAGAGAGAATTTCAAGCAAAATGGCAAAATATCATCTGCAGTCTAGAACAGCGTCCCCAAACAGTCTCAGTCGTTCCCAGCTGTCTGATCCATCGAAACCAGGCAGACTTTTGGGGGTCTCAGTTTTTAAGCACCTGAAGAGCTTTAGAAAACCTGAAAGCTTGAAATAGGAACTGTTATTCATACACGACTCCTCTCCATCACCACAAATCCCCAAGTTTCTATTAGGCTACGGCTGTAATGCTGATAGAGACTTCATGGCTCAGAAGGGAATTCACAATTACCTGGCCCAGCGGGGAGCTCCTCCCCCCAGCTGAGCTGTGAAAACAAACTGAGGACAACATGTCTGAAATGTTCTAGGATGTAATTGCCTCACTCCGGGCTGCATAAAAGCTCTTTAGCTACCTGTGCTCACCATCGTATCCTAATATTGGGATTTAAAAACATCTTAAGAGTCCAAGAGGAGCTCATACTTTCCAAATACAGAGGTTGTGTTGTGCAATTTTTTTATTTACAGAAAGCACGGGAAGAGAGAGCAGGATTCAAGCTCTCTTGAAGCAATACTGAGCAATCACTAAATAGTTCTACGGCGGACATTGTGAGCAAGCCTCAGACAAAACAGCATGATGGGAAACTCTAAATTCTATCTTTAAGTGAGCACCACAAGCACTGGCCATGCTTCCAGTTTTCCCACCTCTAACTTAGCTCTCTAGCCACCTGTCTTATTGGGCCATGCATCTTCATCCATTCATCATTTTACCATTTCAATGAGCAGAACAGAGAGTGTCCTAATCCCAATCCTGCCTGTCATTCGGACACTTCCCTTCATTTAGGGAAAAGGAAGGTGTGAGACTGAATCCACTTCAGTTCACAGGGAAGGAGAGAGCTGAAACCATATCCTACACTTCCTAGAAGAGTCCTGTTTCATTAAAAAGGTGACGGTGACCCCTACCTTTTTCCATTCTTTTATAAAGGAAAAGGCCAGCCACCTCTGCTGTATTTCGTATTCTCTCCACATGTGTTCTTATGCTATTTACTCAGAGCTTAAGTGCAGGAGAGTACCATTTCTTAATCTGTATTGTTGGAAGAGAGACACTAAGGTGTTCAGAGAGGGGCATTTCTGAACATCTACAGAAATTTGACAGGGGGAGCCAATTAAATGGCAGGGGAGCAGGGGATTTGCAGAGCATTATCCCATCATTAGGTTTTTTCAGGGCTAATCTCAATTTTGCCAGTAGAGATCAACTCCGTTTAAAAATATTTTTTATCCCTGAATAGTCACTAGAAGGCTGTTCCTGAACCTCGTTTCTCTAATAGTTAGGAGGAGTCTTACTTCTACTGTAAAATTACACACAGCCAGTTAATAACCACCTGCTCTTGCACTTTGTCCTTTTCCATTAGTATCTCCTATATGTCACACTCAGTGTTTGGAGTGATAAGCCTTATTCCCTGCCAGCCATCATTCTGTGATTCTCAGGGAGCTGAGCTCCTCTAGCTTCCCTCTCATGAGAAAGGTGCTACAAACATTCCCCAACCAGTGCTGTAACCAGTCCTTCAGACAGGTTTCACTAGAGCCTTACACGGTCTTTGCTAGGGAAGCTGAATTACTGGTTCTGATTACTTATAATCATATAATGATCAGCTGATAAATCCAGGTCTTTCCCCATCTCAGCTTAGATGATTATTTTTTTTTAAAAATGTATGGCAGTTCCCCAGTACACAACACCAAGTCTGTTCCCAATGCTGGATCCTCCTTCCTGCATACGCCTTTTGTTTTCAGTACCTGTTTTTACGTCTTGGGTTGCTCCCTAGCAGACCTTGCAATTTCTTCACTACATCATCCCCATCTTAGCAAACAGCTTCTCGTGCTGGAAACAAAACAAAACAAAAATCAGCTGAGGTACATACAGACAGGATGGATCCCACTTCCCTTCCCAGGAAAAGCAGCTGTCTCATCAGAAAGGTAGATTAGTTTGACACGCTGAACCTTTGGCTAGTAACTGGCTATCTCATCTCCCTTTTATCTCCAGGCCTATAAAGATAATTGTCCTTCCTCCCAAAACCTGTTCTAATCCCTTCTTTTTCTTTCAGTTTTTTTAGGTGTGGGGTTTTTTTCCCCTCACATTTTTCAGTTTATTCGTTTATTTCCAACTGCAGGTTTTACTGCCCTGCACATAGCTGTTTAGGATAAAGATCCTGGAGCTAGCTCTAAAATCTGGGACCTCTGAGAAAGCTGATGCAACCTCGTCACAAGCACTACCAACTAACCCTACTGCAGTTGTACAATACGCAGTTTGAAGATTGTCCCATTTATCTCAAGAATCGCGACACATACTATGCTGCAATCTGTGTTGCAGGCATATCCCAAATTCTTTACTGATTCCAGTCCATAATAATTTCCCCATAATTCCAGGAAAATACAGACAGACCTGAAAGGCAATGTGATGAAAATCAAATATAGTTTGATGGGGGTACAATCCTACCCAATATCTGGTACATAAATTCAACAAGCATGCCATGTGTCCATCATTTAACCACTGAAAGCTTCTCCCTTAATCCTTTCTGTCTAGCTACCATGTTAATCATAATATAGGCATGCCAACTTCCTAAGATACAAATTAAATCAAATCTATTATAAAAGAGAGAAATTGATAGTACACTCGTAAAGCACCTTTAACTCCTTTGAAGAAAGGAACCATTTAAGTACTAGAATAGCTGGAGGCATAGAATTTATAGGAAAAGGAACCACATACGACAGAGCACCAACAGGAGGTAGCAAGAGCACTACTGCACTAGTGATAAGTCATTGGGTCTGAGATCCTGGCCAGCCTTGAAAATCTGATAAGAATTTCTGTCATCAGAAGGCGAAGGATATGAACGCCAAGAGACGATTGCTAAGCCCTGACTGGAAACAGCGAATGTTTTCTGTGATCTTTTTGCCTTTCAGGGATTCATTAATAATCATTGGTCTCTCACTTTTCATAATGCATTTTAGAAGAGATTGATGTATCATGACAGCCATTTTCATGGAGGAGGTGGAAGGATATAGTAGTGAAGTTGGTCCAGGGTCACTCAGCAAGGCCAGTTTCAAAGTCAGAGGAGAAGCCTAATTTACTGAGCGCTAAGCCAAGTCAATAGCCTAGCACTTCTCCAGAAGGATGACAAAGTACCTACTAGACTTTCTGGAGCCCAGGAAAATTGCCTTAACTTGCTAGTACAGTCTATCATGTGTGTCTGTGACATTATTCTGGCCTTATCAAGTGATAATTTACCTAAACTAAAAACATCAAGACATCCTCTCTGCCTAATACCTTTCTGGGAATGCTCTATTGTGAAAATCTTCTGAAGAAACACAAAGCATTTGTTGGTGTAGTTCAGATGCAATAATGCAACCTCGTCTCATGATAGAAAGCCTTGTTCTCCTCTCCCTAAAAGTATCCAAAGATCAAAATCAAGGGACCACTTACACTCCCTTTGAGATGTCTTATATGGGATGCTGTGAGTTTAACTCTTGTTTCAACGCATGCAGGGGAGAAAGAGTAGGAGCTATGCTGTCTTTGTTATTCAGGCAACTCCTGGTTATGTTCCCCTGACCAATGCCAGTTTTTCCACAGAAATTATAATTGATAACAGAGATTGATTTTACTCATTTTGTATCATCATTCTGTATGATCATCCTACTTGGGCAGATCATAAGGGAAATCCTACTGGATTGGTGGCCAGAAGACTGTTAAACAGCCTTTACTGTTTAAAATGCATGAAGAACCAGCCACAGGGCAGGAACGGAGAAGTGTTGAGTTACAGAGGGAGGTAAGCCGAGGACAAATACCGATCATAACCTGGACAAGGAATCCCATTACATTCCCAATGCCAATGCCCCACATGCACACTTGCACCGCTCTCTTCACCGACTTCTGCCACAGGGCTGTATGCTGGGGAGCAGCGACAAGGACAGGATATTTAAGTTTTCCTGGCCAAAATAAGTATTTAATCTGTTTGCAGCATCAACTGAAATGCCTTCACTACACTCAATACTAACATTCACAGAGAAACTATACTTGGCACAGGCATCATTCTTGTTCCATTATTGGCTTCCCGTTCTGTTTAAAACAGTGACATCAACCAGCAAAAACACAGGCACTCTGTGGGGCCTTGTTCCTCTTTGCATGTTATATCACAGCCTATTAAGTTTGCAAAGGTCTCAAGTTAACTGCTCAGGTTTCTTTGGCAAGAGATGGAAAGTAGGTCATTTCAGTGAAAGCTACTTACGGCCTTTTCCCTTGGGCTTGATCTACTAGAGTTTGAGCAACATTATGGGGTTTGGGTGAATAGTCTGGTGATTATGTTCCTGAGTGATTATGGTAGAGCATAGTAAAGGTGTAGAAATTTAAGAGTATGATCTCAAAAGTTTGCTTGTATACATAATACCGTAGATGCTGACAGTTTTATCAGTTGTAGTGCGGCTTCCAAGCTTCACAGCCTAATCCTAATGATTTCTTTGAACTAAGATAAGAGGCCTGTTCTCTGAGTTTTAGTTGTGACTGTGGACTAGCAGGCTCTCATTTGGGCAAGGGGAAATCAACTATGAAGATCTGTATGAAAGCAATACAAAAATCTAAAATCAGATAGTTAAAGCAACCTCTAGAGTTTTCTGTAGGATTCTGCCATAATCTTTTTTAAAGGAAAAGAAAAGAAAAGAAAAGAAAAAAAAATCAACCATCCATTTCACATACCTTTGGCTAGGATCCAACACTAAGTCATTCTGTAGAGGTAGACACCTATTTTCTTTGTGATATGGCTGAGGCATGGGAGTAGTAGGCTAGCTTTTGAAAAAAGTCTTCACAGGCCCCGTTTCAACCTGTATGCTCTTAGAAAACTGGAGATTTCATTTTGGAAGCTATATCCAAAGTACTTTCTCTGGTTCCTTTGGCTGGTATTGTAACTATTGCTGAATCTCAAAATATATGGGAGGGTCTCTGGTTTAGATGCATCCCATGTACTAAAAATTCTGTCTGTTGAAGTGCTAATTCTGCTGCCAACCCTCACTTACTCCAAGTGATGTGGGAGGGAAGTGATGTAGAAAAGGCACCTATCTTTGACCAACTTGTTTGTAAACGGGTCTCTCCCAAGAACATAATGTGTTTTAAATGACAGCAGGTAGAGAACAGCACAGTGCAAAGGCTACATGCTGTGCATCATGCACTCAGCATCACTGTGCTGCTGGCAAGGGTCTAGTTACTCCACAGTGCGTGTAATCCACTCACCACCAATCAAGAGCTATCCACCTCGTGGTAAAGGAATGAAAACAGTGACTGAATTCTGTGACCAGAGCCTTGCTTTGTCAATTTATTTCTAAAAACAGGAAAAATCCTCCAGCAGTTAGCATGTTTTTCGTATTGGAGGGTAGCTGGAAACAAGTGTAACTGGTTCTGGTAGGAGAAACAATGAATTTTTGTATCTTGAATTCCTTGGTGTGATCTGTGTTTTTCATTCTCCAAGTTAAACAGATAAATCCCGAGAGTTACAATTTGCTTCTCAGGTCTGATATCACAACCGTTGCCTTTACTCTTCATAATTTCAAAACTATTGCACAGAAAAAATAGCCTAATACTATTTCACATGAACATGGTCTTTTTTTAAAAAATATATTTTCACATTATTTTTGTTTCATAACATTGTGGCCTCATATGTATGTGGCAACAGTTTATTGCAAAAGATCCCGTACAACTTTATATATCCTAGAAAATGAGATACAGCAATGACCATGCCCATTGCTAACTTGCAACCTTAGCTTTTTTTTATTAGTTACTTTTGAAGGATTTGTTATTCTTTAAGACAGAAAACTAAGAAAAGAAGAGTATGGCTAACAAACTGTGGGGGAAATTCAGATAGTCACTGGAGTTAGATTTTTCTGCTTGTCTTGCAGAGAACAAGTTCTTTTTTCTGTTTGTAATGGAGCCACTGTTTTCTCCCTTAAGCTGTCATTTCTACATTAACTATATTATTATTTTTTATTACAATTATGGATATTACTGTATCTGGTAACTGTTAGATAGCAAATAATGTTGCATCTTAAAGACCTAATATCTTGTCATTTAAAGTCCTAATAAATAGCACCTTATCACAGCTGCTGAGATAGATTCTCAGCAAAGCCTCCTCCTTGGTCTTGACCTAAGAAAAGACTTTAAACCTGTTATTGCTCTGAGGACTAGATATTTGAATTCTCAGCTCTAATACCTGTAACATTTAGGGGATTAATCTAGAGATAGATATGTATATAAGGAACAATTTCTCTGACATAATATTTCCCAAGAGTTATGACGCATTTTGAATCTCATCCTGCAGCACAATGATCCATCAGTCAGGAAATACACATGAAGGTTATTTTCATTCACTGCTTACAGAGGTTCCCATTCTGCAGAGAAACTGTGGACACAGAAACAGTTGGTTCTTCATTCAGCACCCCTGAGAGGTAGAAACTCATGAGAACAGTGTGGAACTAACATTTGTAATAAAATGAAATAATTGCTTGTGTAAATAGTAACCAGTAAGCTGGTTAGCATGCATTAGCCCCTTCTTAACATTTGAAAATGTGGTAAGAAATTCTGGAGAGAAGATTATGGAGCTGAACGTAGGTGAAGATGCTGTCAGCAGAGTGTGTGTGTGGGAAATAAACATACTTTGCATAAATAAATGCCTTTGTTACATTAGTCTTGGTTCCCTTGAGTCTTTAAACACCAGGGATTTGAAATTCTTGGATTTTTTCCTTCCAGTTGGAGAAGGGAAGAAAATTATACCAAACAGCTGCACCTTGCTAAACCAAGCCCACAGGCTGGATGACAGAACCACATAAGGCCAGCACAAAAGGAGCAGGGACTTCACAAGTGCCACAGAAGGTTGTCCAAAGGAGTTCACACAGTTTGTCTTGCACAGCAAAAATTGTTAGTCAGCTTTTTGGCAGCAATACCAACATGAGCAGTCACTACCAACCCTCTGCCACCCTTGGCTGTGCTCATACAAGCATCCGTGCACAGTGAATCAGCTGGAGGGACTATGCTGCCAGGAAATAACTTTTTCTTCTGGGGTATTTCTCAACTTAAACCATCCTTCTGCTGAACAGCTACCCACCTGCAGCCTCACCATGGACAAGCTTCCTTGTTTCTCAGGTAAGCCAGGTGACCTGGGAAAAGGCATTCACTGACATGTAAGAGAGGGTGAGGGCAGCAGAGACACCGGGGGTGGGAGGGGAGACAGCCTAGACAGGGGTGATAGATACTGTATGCTGCACAGTGTTTAGGGACCTTTCTGTTCAAATCAACTATTGGAGATCTGAGGAACTTAATGAAAGTTATCCCTGTGTTGTGAAGATGTTGGACAATCGGCCAGTGCCTATCATAGCCAGTCACACTAAATTAATTCTGTAGTCTCTAGGCTTCCTAAAAATGAAGAGGAAAGAAGAGACAACTCAGAGAGTCTGCCATTTCCCAAAAGCTCTCTGGGGACTCTGGTTTTGGAGCTGGAAGTTTGGAGCAGCTATTCCAGAACATAGCTGGAGTGGCTGAAACCATCAAACCTGGCTACACTTCCATCTATGGGCCAACCACCTGTGTTACAGGAGTTGTGATAAGTGACCTTCCTCAGCTTGGACCTCTGTTTTAATCACTGAATTAAGGGGACAACTTGGGGAAAGCCCTTTGTCCTACGTCTCTGCTTTAACAGGAAAAGAGCGCTTTTTCTTTTTGTTTATACACGAAGGATGTTATTTAAGGTCAGTGAAGAAGGCATCTCAACTATGCATCTCTCATTGGCTTAGAGGAAACATCCATCCTCATCATCCTCCTGACAGTTATTTTAGGCAGCTAACTGTGCAAGGCTCTGGCTGTTGGGAATCCCATTTTGAAGAATTCACCATTCTTCCCAAGTGTGCACAGGAAGTTTAGGCACAGCCTTAACTCTACGGTGTAAATTTTATCCTAGGGGATCAAGTGTTTCAAGAGAGCTGATGAAATGGTGAATGTAACAAACCTAATTCCTTTTGTTGGTGTAATTACCATTTCAATTTAATCTAAAAGGCACTAGATACGATCTACTTGTTTAGTAGGCAAATAATCTATACAGCAGACAATGAGAACCTGTTTGTTATGCTCCCAGCTTAACCAGGAATCTTACAGCAGTTCACAATCAGCAAGAATATTACTGTAGAATTCCAATGTCACCAGTTGATTAAATGCCATTATAAATCAACAACTCCCTATCCCTTTGGTATTAGGATTTAAAAATACGTGACATGCGCACATCCTCAATTGCTGCAAATCAATGTATTCACATTTCAAATCTGCTGGTGAATTTGTGTTTAGTTTTAGAAATCAGTGAACTGCTATGCTCAAATAACACTTTTACTTTGAGTGGTCACCCTTACTTCAGTGATGCTTTCCAGTGAGAAAAATAGTATAAAATTTGTACTGGGAAGACAAACTGTTATTCTATACCCACAAAATACGGCAGCAGGGATTAAGTGAAAGGAGACATGCCACCTGTGTGGTATGGCTGCCTGAACTTCAGTTGTGGAGCAGGGATAACTGAAGGAGAAGTTGTGTGTAGTTGTGGTATCGTTTGATGTGAGGAGGGAGCTGTGATCCTGAGCAAACATGCTACCCTGGGTGATGAATGACAGGATGGGGACTGCTGCCATTCTGTTCTGCTAAAACATGTCCAGAGAAGGGGGCTCTAGCTTCATCTTCGATTAAAGAAAACAGCAAAGAGGAGGAACAAAGGTAGGGGCAGACAGTAAAAGCAGAAATTGAGCACATCTATGTAGTCCCATTAATTGTCTTCTACATGTACAATGCTAAGAAGTTGCCCAATGTCCCCAGTCAATGATTAGTATGCTGAGACCAGTGCAACTCCTTATCAATTTGGAAACAGCTGTATGAAAAAGAATTTCTCATAGTACACAAACTCACACTCCAATCTTAGAGTGATAAGTGAGGTCAGAGAAAGTATTTCCCTTTGACTAGAGACCCTGGAGTACATCCTTTAAGCATGGGCATAAAGCTTTGGAGAATAAAGGCTTGGGTTTCACACAACAGTGTAGGATGTGATGGTGAAGGAACAGTTTAAACAATCATCTCTCTACAAAGCAAGCATTTGTCAGGACTTAGCACTTCTCTCACTATTGTGCAACAATCTTACAAGTAACTCAGCATAACAAATTAATGAGGTATCTGAGAGCACATAAGATGACAAATGAAAGATAGATTCCCCCCCCCGCCCCTGTACGCTATTAATGTTTATAATGAAAATGTAACTAGAGTTCCTTCTTCAGCTAAAGACAATTTATAAGCAATGTTAGCATCATTTGAGAAACTTCTATTGGCCTCCATGGGAAGAGACTGAAGGCCTCATTTAAAACACTGTGGTGATAAGAGCTGACTAAAATGCAGCCCACCCCAAGATTTAACTGATAAAACACAAGCATCTCATGTCCCTGTTATAACTGAATCATTCTGAATCTAACTCATGTGAACTCATCCAGGAATTTGACGTTGTATACAGAGTGAGTTCATATTAGAGTTATTTTTATAGGTCAGTGGTGACTACTACCAAATTTTGTTGACGTTTCTCAAGGAAAAAATCCATGCACATTTTCATTGTACGTTTGCTGTTTTTCTACTTCTGAGTCAATTAGTTCAGTCAAATTCACGCTACAGGGCTCACTGTCTAGTGTTACATGAACAGCCCATAGCAATATGCATTTTCTAATACAGATTATACTTTGATAAGCATATATGTTCAGAATTTGTCATTAGAGAAATACCTTCACACAAAGATTTTTAACTAAATTCTTGAAGACTGAAGCAGATTTCCCAAACAAGCAGTCAGTTCATACACTGTGCTGATGCTCTGCTGAATTTTTTTGACTGCAGCATCTGATCTTCATTTACATATTTGCTAGTTTGATATGAACCTTTCCCTAGTATGTTTTTCTCTTGATCTGATAGTCAGATGTGATAAATCCTATTCTTGTGTCAGCAAAAGAGAAGCTGAAAAATGAGAACAGAATCAATACATCCTCTTATAGCTGTTTTGTGCTCCATTTTTCATGATTTTACAGCTTTCTTCCTCTAGGAAAGTTCACATTAAGCCAGCTGTCCTTTCCTCACTCTAGTAATAGCCGGTTGCATCTACAGATGCCCATTGTTTTCACAGTAGAAATGTGTGAATGTATTCCTAGGATGTATGGGTGGTTGCTTATCACTTTTTGGTTCCTTTTTTTTGTAATAATTACTTTGTCCATTTTCTCAGTCAGATTTGCTCAAACCCCTCAGGCAGAGGGACACCCTGTGCTCTGGGACCTTCCTCACTGTTTTATCCTTACTTGTAAGATTTCTTATTCTAAAATATTAAACTATGCAGCTTATCATAGGTGTTTCTTCGGACCAGGGGTACTGACATCTTCCCAGCTCTGCTCTACTGCAAGACCAAGGACCCTTCACTTCCTGATACTTCCATATTTCATCCCTTTGCCGCTTGTCCTGGTCATGATTTCTCTGTTCTTTCCTCCTCTTGCTTCCATGTTTGTATGTTCCCTGCCTTGCTTTCCTTTTCCTGCCACTTCTCTGATCCTAGGCTTAGCCAATTCAATTAGCTAAATTCAGAAAGACAGAAGTGAATAGTTTGCTGGGTTAGAAAGCTGAACTGGCTTAGGAAGGAGCAGCTAAATAAGCACCAGAGGCAGTCTTTTACTTCTCGGCAGAAGCCAGCTAGTAGACTGGTTCTGTCTGTAGCGTAACTTCACCTTAAGATGGGGGTCAGTGCAGCGAGGCTGTGGGTGCCAAGGCACATTTGTAATCATCTCATCTTGTGACTTGTGGGAATCCCCCGCTTCCCTCCTTCGGGTGTGCGAGGGAGAGGGCACAGCACAGTGCCAGCCAAGCTGGTTAGTGGGTCAGTCAGCCGCCTCTGGCACAGGAAGAGACTGACCTTCACCTCCCTCTGCCATTTCCAAAAAAACCCATGCCATGGAAGCCAGGCTGCTGCCCTATCTGCCCTCGATTCTATCAGAAGTCTAGTCTTTTGCAGTTTCTGTCTCTGCTGTGATAAGAGTGATGAAAATGTGGGGTTTTTTGTCTTTGTCCACCTCCCCTTCTCCCCCAGTCTGCTCCATGTATGTAGTCCCCAGGCATGTATAGATGCCCTCTGATGCACTTCTGATGTTTGCATGCGTGCCTTCTGAGAAATGCTGCAGTGGACCACACTGTTTACATTTTTAACCATCTTAAGTTGTGTACAAAACAGTAATTGTCAAATTCTCATGCCTTAAGTTCTCATCCATGTACTAGGAAGGCACAAAATCCTTTTCTCCCTTTCCCTTCCCTAATCCATTCTAATTTACTAATCTGGGCCATCGTGTCACACCACATGTACTCACCACTCCCCCCCTTCTTTCTCCCAGCTGCTGAACGTTGGCTTGCTGTAGGGAATTTGGCTGTGGAGTGATATGTCAGTGATGTTGTGAAACAACCAGACTGATCTTAACTCCCAGCTGGTACATTCAGAGAAACTCTTTAACTTCAACTTTACCCACAGCGATAGATCTGGCCCTGACTTGTCATGTGGAATGAAATACCACATGTAAAAATAGCAGTAAATATAATGACTGTCTTTTCCCTATCTAAATGCTGACTTTGGTTAATGCAAACAATTTCAAAAGCAAAGAATAAAGTTTAATCGCACTGGAGTCAAGTTCTGAATAACAAAATCCCCTATTTCTCTCCACCCTTCTTCCAGGGTGCACTGCTGCCCACCGATTTCCCACTCAGCCCTCAGTGCACACACACCTAGACAAGGCACAGTCCCAAACCCATTACATGTAGCAGAACTGTGCTTCTCATTTCAGCAAAAGATGATGTTTGGAGTTAGACACTGCAGCTCTGATAGCTAGTAGATCAATCCCGTCTTTGCCACCTCTAAAAGGGGATAATATGTATTGCACTGAACAAGAGATGAAGCTAATACTGATTATTCCCAGGAAATACGGCAAGGTCACAGGAAGCTCATATGAACTGCAACACGTGCCAGAGTGTTCACTCTGCGGTAGCAAGCTCTTTTTTGGGTTGGTAGGTTTGTTTTCTCTGAACACAATGGGGTTTTTTCCTACCACAGCAAGAGCATTTCATCATTTCTGGATGCTCCACGGAAGGGGGAAGATAATTCTAGACTAGCTCAGAAGCAACACCATTGCTTTTTTCCCCCTCACCACAGGCATGAAGCAGTATAAGCGAAGATTAGCTGAGGGACTAGAAGGAAGAAAGAGCACAGGTAGTTGGGATAAGCAATCTTATCTTTAGGTGACCTCTTTTAATCTCATTTGTTGCCAAGATCAACATAAGCATAAGTTCTGCATGTTCGGAAACGAAAAGACAACACACTTGATAGCTTTAATCTTTATCTTACATTAAATTTGCCAAGCAAAACTAGAAGCCTGGCATAATTTCATGGGGGCATTTCAAAGTTCAGCCAGGTAATCATCCCTTATGCACAGGAACTTTCAGTGTATCATCAGGGTAAGCTTCTTCTGGCATAAATTAAAGAACATATTTTGATATCTCTCTACTCAGAGAAGACTTCCCTGTGGCTTTGTCTGCCTCCATTGTACCACAAAAACTAATACTGGTATCTATCGAACAACTAACAGCATAAGCACTGGAACACAATTTTAGGTCTTTCCCTGCATAATAGGTTTATAAACTGAGGTGTTACTCTATCACAAACTATTAGCATAAATGGTTTAACTACATAGACACATAGATGCTTATAGACACACTTTCTAACTTTGGTGTCTGCTTACACTTTTTGGCCTTTTTATGAGTACCAAGAGAATGCTGTTCTGTGTGGGGCTGTGGAAATCCTGGCCCCAAAGAGCAGGGTGAAGTCTCTGGAAATATAAGATTCAGTCATGATTAGCTGCCACAATGGTGGCAGTCTCAGTCCATGTATGCTGGGCTGTTTATTCGATTTTGGCCTTTGCTATAGACTAAACATACAGGAGATCACACTGCAGCCTACAGCAAGTTTTTCATATCCCAAGGGTCTACATTTAATGGCTTCATTTCACAGCAAATAGTTCCTGAGGCTGAGGTATGTTTAGTAGCACAAGTAAAATTATAATAGGGAACAACCGAAGTAAAAATTCCCTGCTTCTATCTGCTATCCAGACATTATGAGAGGTTATTTCTTGAAGAGGTACTTGATAGCTGCATGCTCAGATTCAGAGGCTTAAGGCATATTGGTGCAAGGGAGCAAGGAAGCTGGCCTAGGGGCATGTCTAGCTAGACAAAGCTAGCCAAGGGACAGAGTGAAGATCAGAGAAAGGCAAAGAGATCAGTCTTGGAAGCACTGTTTTGTAGACAGTTGGCTCTGCCCTCTAGTCTCAGAAAGCCAACGAAGCAGCGTGACTCCTCATGACCCTAGGTAGCTGTGCAAGCTGTAGCACCTGCTCAGGAGCCATCAGCTGCTCTCTTTGGTGACTCATTACAATAACTGCTAGAAGAGAAGGTGACAGCAGCTGAGTTCATCTTACAAGGACTACCATCTTCCTGGCATTAGGACAGCACTTGCACTCCTGCCTGTCCTTGAATGCCCCTCCTCCTTGCCCTTTTCCTTTGTGGGCAGACTCCTTGCTCTGCTGCCATAATACCAGGCAGCACTCCAGCCTTCCTCCAGCACACGCTGCAGCTCTGTGCCCGTTAATCTGCCCAAAAGGCTTTTCAAAGTGGAAAAATTGATAAACGTGGGACTTTCTCATGCTGTCAGGAGCAAGAAATCTGTTCTCTTCATAGAAAACATCTATTAGCAATAGCCGTGAATAGCTGGGTAAGCTGTGAAAGCCAGCCCTTGACATCAACACTCCAAGGGCTGTCTGCCCCATAAAAAATTAAAAATCCAAAATAAGAAACTTTTCATGGATACCTTCTTAAAGAGGTGTTAAGAGGCTTATTGAGTCTACAGCTAAAAATATTTTCATATAGGTCACCCTGATGGGTCAACTGAGATCAGTTATAATTCTATAATTCCTCCGGATCAGTTTCTAAATTGGTGGGGTAGGGGTGTAGCTAGTTTGAAAAGGTCTTTAGACAAGTCTAAAGTTACCAATCTCTTTGTGAAATACAGTTGCATATAACTGACATACAAATCCAATGTCCAACGGAAAAAGCATGTGGGGGAATGTCCCTCATAGTGTTGGGAAGATCCAGCTAGAAGCTCTTGGCTGTCCAGATGTTAATTGCTCACTGATGTATACATAAGTACAAAAGGTCCAATGCCATATGAAGGCCTATTGTACAGAACTTGCTCCATACATGTCCCAAACTGTGCACAAGCACCTTATTCTGAGCTGTAGAGACCTCAGTCAGCTTTCAGCCTAAGACCTCAAAAAGCCATTCAAAATGCAACCAACCCAGATAAAACACGTCTACAGCTCCCAATCTTGTGAGCTGGCTGTGATATCCCCTGCTGAGGAGATGCATCCATTCCCTTCCTTATTAACTATTGCTAGCTTTAGTGAATCCAGAACTTCAGTCCCAGTCTTCTGCTTAAACTCCATTATTCCTTGCCCCTTCCTGAGAAATCAAACCAGACCAAAGATGTCCTCAAAATTTGCCAAGTCTCCTGACTGAGGTTGCCTAGCTCTGAAGAAAGTGTGCATACTTCCGCTTCAGCTGCCTAAGAAACATCCGGAAAAAATGTGGAAAAAAGAAAGGTGTCCCCACGTCTCATTGTGATCTTCCAGTTGCAGCTGAGTAATTCCTCAGATCCCCACATGACCTTTAAAAAGTACAAGAGATAACTGAATGACCACTTAAATGTTTTTCAAATAAACCTAAGGAACTTTTTTCAGTATTGCCATCCTGGTCACCATGTACTGACAGTTAAATATTAGATGATGAAACCTTTTTATTTTCCCATAATGGAATGGACGTGAGATTGTTTCCATTTCTGCCAAGATTTCTCTGTTCTCTTTCAAGTACTGTGACCCGTCAGTAGTGCAGATTCTAGGTCAAAGAAACAGTGCCCTGAAGCACCAATAGGGAATGGTTCTATGTTGCATTGTTCCCTATATATATATATATATTTCTGGTATACATATATATTTCTGGTTTTCTTGTCAAGAAAAATCTTATTCTGTATAAATTCTTTATTTCATTTACTGATATTCTGCCAACCAGAAGCCCGATTCCCTAATAGAAAATCATTCTCAATTAAGCACTCACTGCCAACACCCTCACACCTTTTATTTCCTCCTCCCAATAAAACCCTGAACTTAACAGAAGACTGCAGCTTATCTTCTTTCATCATGGTCTATTTTGCAAGGTGAATGAGCAGTCACAGAAGCAGTCAAAATAACTCGGAACCTGGCACAGAAGCAAATAAGCAAGAACAAACAGCTGAGTTTGAGGAAAAGAAAGAGATGGGGACGTAAGAGATCGAGAGACAGTATGGTGGAACTGAACTCTGAAGCTGTTCTTTAACAGGCTAAGCTTTTTGTGGGATCAGGGTTTTGTGCTGTCATCACTTCACAACAGGAATGGTTAGGTTTAATGCATACAAAATAGATGCTTTAATTGAGTTTAAGAGATAGTCCTAATTCTATTTAAAGATTTTATCTTTTGTTTAATAACATTCCTGATGTCAACTAAGCTTGATTAATTTGTAGTTTCCTAGAATGACAAAATAAGTTAGAACCTCAGCAACACTGCAAAGCATGTCAAAGCAACCAAGCTTGTCAAATGTTCATTTCACAATTAGAAAAGAGTACAATATAGAGAAAGACTGTACACAATGACCTTTAATTCTTGAAACAACTCTTAAAATTATCAGAAAAGATTATAGAGCAGAGAATGCTCATTGCAGTACTGTCATTTTCGTAAGTTCTTTGAAGCATATATCTCAAGCATATATGAATCTGCAAGTACAATCTACATAGTAATAAAATAAATGCTTGCTGCAGCTCATAAGATCCAGTTAAAAATCTCTGAATGTTTTTTTGACTTATAGTCTATTTTCTGTATTTCAATAGTTTGATTTCCTCTATATAACAGCAGATTCAAAGGACCACAGAATGTTATTTCTGTATTCATTATTATTAGCATAACATCATGTGTAGAAAATGTAACTCCTATTTTCTTATTCTAACATTTTTGCCTTCCTTTCCAGAGAAGGAACAAAAAGCAGATCTAAGACCTAACTGCTCACCCACTTCCTGCAAGCCACAAGGAATCATATATACAAACATACCTTTTTTGGTTGAGGTTTTGCATTTAAAACTAAGATTTGTTAAGATCTAATGGGCAGTGTATCACTAGACATTTACAGGTTGAAAAAGATAGTGCGCAAGTATTTAGCTGATACAAATTGTCATAGAGCAAAAAGTGAATGGTGTTACATATTTGCAAGTAAATATGTGACGAGTAGTCCAGTAACTATTGTTTTGCTTAATCCTACAGCTTTTCCTTTGTAATGCCAACAGCAGTAATCTAGAAGGCAGGTCTAGCACAAATTAATGCAGTCCTATTCCCAACACAGATTATAGTCTCAGTAGCTGGAATGCATATACACAGGCAATGGGGCTTCTGGTTTCTCAATACCAAAGCCAGACCTATTAAGACAAATTTTCTTTTTTTATTATTTTTTTCCAGTTTCATTTGCATGTACTGCATGGAATGTAATGCTGATATAAATCAAGTGAGAGAAAAGCCAGGTGCAAGAGAACTAGAAATGGATTTAGCTTGTTGTGCAAGAAGGAACACTCTCTTTCAGGTCAGATTTTCAAAGTTTGGCAGGCTGCATTTCTTGCTAAATTCTGACAGCATCATTCAACATGTGCCTGGCTTTTGCAAATGCAACAGTATAATTAAAGGATGGTTTCAATAAGAGTTACAAAGGTTAGGTCATGCAGTACCTAGAACTGGGAAGAAAACCAGGCTCCCCATTACAGCTAAAGTGCCATACTTTCTTCTGTTTATTTGCTTTCTCCTTGTATGTATTATTTACTTAGGCCATGAGATGTCATTTTTAAAACAAAATCCATTTAAATCCATATTTTAATCCAAGACTGCTTCATCCCTGTGACAGAAGAGAGATGAAAAGCAATGCAGTTTATGCTAAACATGTCCCTAGTGTTGAAGGATGACATCTGGTAGTCACAGCTGTAGCCCTCAGTTGGAAGCCACCCCCTTGAAAAAGAAAGAAGCATCTGAAGTTCCATCAGTCATTGCAGTTTCAGTCTTTGAATGCAAATTGCATTGTCTGAAATTACAGTGTAGGAAAATGTACATCTTTTTTTTAACTGCCTGGAGTTATACTGCTATTAAGTGTATTCTCTAGTACTGGAAATATTGCCAGATTAAATACGAGTAGTGAATAATTCCTTATTAATTTTTACCAAAAAAAAGTATTCATTTTGAAAAAAGTATTCATTTTGAAACAAAGCAATTCTGACTCTGGTAATGACTATTGCAGTGCAAACCCAAAGCAATGGAATCACTGAAGACCAAGGATGTGTTATTTAGTTTGAAAACGTTAGCTTGGCCACAAGTTCACAGTGTAAATCTATGGAGCAGTTGTGTCTTGTTCATCTCCCTGCTACCCCTTTCCAGACAACACTGCTCCCACAGCAAAGCTGGTAAAAGCAATGGGAGCACACATTATTTGCTTCAATGCAGAGCCACGCATTTTGGTTTATTTTGCTAAAGAAATGCCAGAGTGACTGAGCTAGCCTGGATGACCTAGTAGTAAAGCAGACCAAGGAGTGCTCAGACAATGAGTGTACGTTGCTACTGCGGGACTCTGGCTGGGGGAGCAGGAACACCCATCCAAAACATGGCAGCTCCCCATGACTTGGAAACAATGGCTTTTTCTTCAGGTGCAGGTCACATCAGGAATGAGTAAACAGTGACTCTGGTCAAAGATAGTGCTCCATTTGAAAATGAAATTTGACAAGAATAATGCTACTTGTTCAGCACAGCCTGTAGCAAATGTATAGTGGTGCTTTGGAGAACCTCTACAGGCTATCTACAGTTTCAATGCAATTCTCAATGTATATATCTAACTAGTTTAGGAAACATTAATGTTTTTTGAACATATGGCCCTCCATTATGAATAAAAAGTTGAAGCTCGATAATGGATTTGGGTCTATATGTGAAAGGCAGAGCAGACCTTCTCAAAGAGTGTTTCCTGCCCAATTGTACCCCCACAGCTGAAGCCTTTGCATCCTTTGTTACAACCTTGTTACAATCGCCTTACATACAGTAGCAATCCAGAATAATACCTTCAGCTTGAGCTTCTCAGAAAAAAACCCAACCAACCAACCAAAAAAACCCCACCTCCCCCCCCCCCCCCCGGTGTACTTTGGAAAACTATAGGTGAGCAAGAGAATAGTAAGGACTTGAACAATTTTACTGTTAAATGTTTAGAGAGTGCCCCTGTGCATTTCCTTCCCCTCATGACTGTTCCAAAAATCAAACATAACTTGTAAAACGTGATGCTTGGCGCATCAGTGCCAGTTGCATCTCACTACCTATTAGCAATGTGAACATCACAGCTATGATATAAGAAGTTAAGGCACACTGGCTTGGTATTTAGAGAATTACAGAACAAATTTCTCCATAGCATGCTAGCTTGAATGAGGATTGACAAGCTTTTTTCATATTATCCTATTTCTCTGGTTTTGACACATTCCTAAGTGTGTAAGACCCTTGGAGTTGCTTTTGCAGTTGGAGCGAACCTCTCTCAAAATCACCTCTATGATGAAACTACTCCTCCTCCCACTGGCTTGGAGTTAAATTGACCAGGAGGCTTTTGTTTGTACTAAGAACAGTTGAAAGTCTTTCACGTTCACCTGCACGTAGCTCCTTTAGGACTGGCTTCTGTCTTACTTCATGTTGATTTCTCATACGCATCCAAAGAAGTCTCCTTTACTACCTGTTTCAAAGGAGTGGCAAAGATTCAGTGACAGCTCAATCTATCCTGATTTCTCTCTGCTATTTAACACTTTGCTAAATAGATCATCCTCAATTATGTGCAGAACATCTTCAGTTATGGCCTGAGGTATATTTATTATGACTATTCAGTGCAATTCAAGACAGTCTGTTTGAGAAACTCTCTACCATAACTTTTAAGAATAGGAGAATGAAAAAATAATACAAATTAAATAAAAAAGCATTACCTGTAGGGCCCTAGAACTGCATAGTAAATTCCAGCCTGATCACAACCATTTCACTAAGCCAGCCAATGCCCCCAGTGCTCTGTTTGCCCAGTACCAGGGGAAAGAAGCCAAAGATCCTGGGATGTACTTCTGATGTTTTCCCTCCTCCTGGCCCCAAAACTCTTCTGGTCTGCAGCATACGCAGGAAGCGGGCAGGGGCCTTCATTCTTAGCCAATATATAACCCAATGACCAGGCTGCAGTCCAAGGAGACAGATGATGGGGATTTTAAGCTTTCTCACAAATGTGTTTTTCATCTTTGTTTGCCCAGGCCCTTATTCAAGGTCCTTCAATGCAAACACAAGAAAGGCTCATCTGTGAGACAGTGGGAGTTATTTGTGAGGCTTAATGTAGTCGGTTCAGATGGCAACTGAACACAGGCTGTCTCAGACACCTTGCCTTCTGCTCCTGGAGCGGCTTCCTGCACGAGCCACGCGAGGTACTGAACACAACCAGGACAGCCTGCAGTACTAGGTCAGAAACTCCCAGGCCTGTCAGTGCAGATCTCATTGGGCAATAACTTCTTTTTAACAGCCACTGTCCCTAGCAATTGTCCTCTCCGTCAGTGCTTGACACAAACAAACTGAATTTCCTCCAAATCATTCTCACCAAAGATTTTAACTACGTGCTCATTGCAGCTGCCTCTCAACCAGAAGTAGGGTTTTTCTCAGTTTTCCTAAGTCATCAAAGCAGCTCCCCTGTGTCTTAATTTCTCCTATTACTCTGATGACCACTTCTCACCTTACACAAACTATACTAAATGTGTGGGCATCAGGTGTTCCCTGAGTGGAATTGTACCGTTCATCTCACTAGCTGGTCACACATACATGTCCTAGTGGCAGAGTCACTAAGCTTGCAGGAGAAGACAAGTAAGATAAATAAGTTGTAACAGTCTTGCAAAGTCATTGTGGCTCTGCTGTGTAACTGAAGGTCGAACAAGTCTGAAGTATTGGGAGCTGGGGTTTATGGTGGGAAGCACAGAGCACTGGACATGTGTAAACACGTTTAGCTCAGAAGAGGCTGCTATAAGGAAAGAAGCTTTAGTAAATCCATCATAAAGGCTCTAAGACACTAAGACAAAGACATTTGCTACATTTTGTAAGCACAGGAAGAGGAGGTTTAAGAACTTGAGTGGGGATTGTCAAGTAAATTAGAGCAAAAATGGGATAAGAAAGTAAGACTATTTCCCATCCACATGTTTAAACTTCAGAACAATGCTCTCTCTCCTGGAGTACATCTGACTTGCACTATTTCTCTTTTTAGAGACTAAGCCTACATCTCTAATTCATATGATCAGTCCCATAGAAACTAGTAAGAAAAGAGTCAAGATCAAGCATTTAAATTGCAGTCATGGTTTTGTTGGTTTGTTTTGGTTTTTTTTTAACCCAGCACCTATGCTTTCTTAGCACTCAGTACCTAAACTATGATAATAAAGGTAATTAGGAATAATAGCAGGTTACTATATTCCAAAGGCTCCAAATTGTGTTAGGAAACAGGTAGGCTTGCTACTGGAGGTGTAATATACAGTGTAAGAAAAACATATAGAGCTATTTGCCAGCCTAATTAATGAGTCTGGTTAAGATAAGTCATATTACACCTGAACATATGACATACTCTTGAAAGATTGTGACCTCTGTCCTCACTACAGGTCCACCCACAGGACATGACTGCAGCCATTTGCAGAAGACATCTTACAGCTGAACTATTCATAGGAGCTTTCATGATGCAGCTGATGATACATCCAGAATCATCATGATGGCCACATGACAGCAGGCACTGTGACTGTCTGAAGAACCATATTGTTAGCTTTAAATGTTAGAATCGGGATGGAACAATCCTGATTGATGGATGCAATAGTCAACACGTGGATTTGGCAGCTGAAAGGTGTACTGCTTCATTTCAGAATATACTGTCACTAAAAGAGCCTGCTCTTCCACTTGTATATCACTTCACAACTTCAAGGCAGAGCGACCTTGGAGCCTGGCATATAGTAATGCACAGTATTAATGTGGTTTGTTAATCTGTTACAGACACCTGGGCACAATTAGGCCACTATGAATCAATATTGCTGCTCTGACAGAACCACTCATGGAGTCTTACACACAGGGAAGGTTCCGTCAGTTTTGTATAGCCACTCCTGGGTACCTGAGGCTTGTTCTCCCTATGCCTTACACCATCCATGCAGGCAATGCTGTAGGTATTGCTCACATCTCTTCCTGCTCCCTGCTGAACAGACGTTTTGTGGTAGGAATAGAGGAAGAGCCTGGCTTCTTCCTTCCTGTGCCACACAAGCCTTCAGGGAGCGCACTTTGCACAAGAAGAAACAGGCAGGATCAAAAAGAAGACACGTCTGAAGAATACTACAGTGGCTGCCACCACTCACACAAGAAGCCTTAGCAAAACATGGGGAAAGTCTAGGCTACAATTTCTGAAGTGCTGACAGCTATTCTGTCTGCATTCCATTTGCATAATAAGAAATGTCATTCAAACACTTGTATGAGAAAATATCTCATTCCCTTTCACCAGTATATTCCTGCTACTGCACCAGTGTCTGGAATAATTGTGGGGGGAATTTACTTTGCCCTGTGTTCACCAAGCAGCGAGATCATGGTCCACACCTGCAACTTGTACTCTCTGCACTGTGAGCTGTAGAAATGACATTTTGATGCTTTGAGTAGCTATCCTCCTCAAGGCATCTGTCACCACAATTCCTTCTGCCTTCTCAAGTTCTTTCGAGCCACTACGCTTTCCCACTGCTGAGTGTTCTGCTAGAATCTAGCAGCCACTTTTTCTCAGAGCAGCTCCAGCAGCAGTCATTGGTAAGTGTCCACAATACTCACCCTACAGAGGCTGCTAGGACTGCCTGGACTGCCTACAATTACAGAAGAGGAAATCGTCCCTGAAAATTCCTTTTTCTCCACCACACGCCTAGGAACCAAACAAGTGACTAGGAAACAATTCAGGAGACAAATTTCAGACTCAGACAACAAAAAATCCAAAGCTTCCTCTGAATATTGAAAAGAACTACTCTAGTTGTATGATAAATCATGTATGGTGCTACCTACTTTGTCTTGAGAATGTGAGACATGTTCAGCTGAGGACAATATTGGATGGCAATACTGTTGTAGCTCAAGTTCACAGGCAACTTACTAGGTACCACCTGCTCCAAAGTGCTGACCAAAGAGAAGGAAGGAGCATGTTTGTATGTTCTTACAAACAGGCTGTCTACATGATAGACATTTTTTTCACTGTTTAGTGTCTCAAATAGAACAAAAGTAGTCCTTTACCACAGGATTGCCCCAGGAGTTAAAAATAAGAAGCAGGCATATTTGTGAGAACCATGTGAGCCAGTTGCTTAGTGTCCTAGATAAAGTGTTTCTCATTGCACTTCCTGAGGCGTATGCTTTGAGGCTCAGGTGATACAACTCACAATACCGGATTCTCTGGGAATGCCTTTGAGAACAAGTCTAACCTTGACAGCTGTCATGGGTATGTGCTCACATGCAGACAGAATATACAGTAGAACAACTTGACAGAGGAACTGCCAGGACTGAGATCAACAGCAACTATTTTCTTGATCATCACAGTTAGCTTGACTGAAAACCATTCCGAAGTAGTAGATGACTAGTTAAGTGTACATGTATACATTAATATGTACATGACACAGAGGCATGAACATACAGAACATTATGTCTGTTGTGTCACTAATGACATTACTACTACCACTTCCCACTCAAAGTTTATCTATTTCAACACCTTTATTATTGACACATCAGTGAAATAAAGTATTATAGCACATGATCATTTTAAGTATGTGAAAAGTTGTATTAATGCTGATGTAATTCAAGTAACATATTTCTTCAGTGTCTGCATCTTAAGTCTTAATAAACATGTAGGTAGTTTAGTATGGGTCACAGTAGTATATGAATCTGCTTTTACCTTCTTTTAGGCCCCTTGTGTGGTCTTCCATTTCCCACCACCCTCAATTTCTGTCTTTTATGTTTCTGGGATCTTTAATGCTGCTGCCTGCAGCAGGCTCAGTACTAAGCCATTACCTACTCTTGCAAACAACCCAGCACATTCATTTCACCACCCAGATCCTTCCACCTCTCTCTGGTAAGTGCTTCCGCTCCTCCTAGACTGACTACATTTACACTGCCTTTCTGTGATTGTCCTGTGCCTTCTCTGACATTCTAGCTTGCTCACCTCAACAGGCAGAGGTTTATTTCTCTTTTTTTGATGCTTTCCTCTCAGTCTCTGTAATTCTTTCCTCCTGGCCTTTCCTCTCACAGAAATTAATTAGTAAATGAGGCTTCACAGCTGAGTGTATCCATTTGGTTTCCTGTGTTGATGCGACGAATGTGTAGCAGAGACTGTTGTTCAGTACCTTTCTGAAATCAGGTGATTGTCTAGGATGACATATTTACGATCTTCTGAGGTAAGTAGTCTAGAACCATGATCAACACCTGCTGATGACTAAAGCAACTCTAGACACTTCTCAGAAGCCTGGCTGAGCAGCTTTCTTTGCTATGACCTTTTATTGCTACATACATCCTCATTGTAAAAATGACTGCACAGCTATAGTAGCTAATTTCGTTTAATGGTTTGTTTTTTTTTTTTTTAAATTTCAGTCCTGGAGGCCAGATTTATAAAGCTCTAATTGCTAGATGTTGATCAGGTATCTGAGTGGTTTTACAAAAGTGCCTGAAGGGTAGGCACTGCAAAGCACAGCACAGAGTCCCTAGTCCAATACTATCCCAAGCCTTTAAACTCACACACAGTTGCTCAACCACACACAGAAGCTGCTGTCTGGAAACAGTGAAGCTGTCCTGCACCACTACACAAACCTGGCTACATACACTACGAAGTGACTTCTGCAGACTCAGCTCAGAGTTGTCTTTTCATGTACACATGCTCCCAGTTAGCTGGACATGACATTCTGCAGCTGTTTGAACAGCAGAAAATTGATACAAGAGCACGCACTTTAAAGTCCACTCACAAATTCATTAAGTCTTGTGTGGCCCATGACTTGAAGAGAATCCATCCTCATACTTCTATGTGCTTGTTTAGAATAAAAAATACTGATATACTTTTAGAAGCACAATACAAATTAGAATTTTTCTCACTGATTCTCATCAGGGACAACTGTATCTGTGCCATTTCTACAGCAGCTTGCTTTGAGGTAGATAAATTCAGAGTCATCTAGAAGGGAAAATAACTCTCATTCCAGAGCACTAAAGCAGCCACATCCAGTTCATCACCTATCAGGCTTCTGTTTCTATGGTGTTGCAACCATAACAATCACAAAATCTCCTGCAAAACTAATTTGGTTTTGTGGTGCTGGATCACTGAAATCAGGTCCCTCAGAAATAAACCAGGTTTATATGAGATAGCTGCACAACCTTTATTACACAGAGATAATGAAACCTGCATATCCAAAGGCCACTCGGATATCTGGCTCTCCTAACTCATTGAACACTAACAAATAGTTCCTATAAGAATACAGTGAAAGCCACATTGATTACTGCCTTTAAATGATCATTTGCCGTCAGTGCTCTAATCTCAGTGATCATTGAAGTTATGTCTTAACTGTTCAAAATTAATAATGACACAAATAATGAACATAAAACTAATAATTAATAGGCATAATTGATAGTATTGTTATATATCAATATTGAATTTTACTTTCTCCCATGAACACAACTATGATCAACTGTCTCTGTCTTCCTTTAAAATGACAGGTGACTGAAGCGAAGGGTGGCAAAGTAACTCACCCAACTTCACCTGTAGAAGTGGCAAGTTTGCAATGGGATCCAGGTACCCTACATCCCAGGCCAGCATTGTGCCTACAAGGCCACATTGTGAACATTTCCAATGAAACCTAGGGCAGATTAAGTTAGAAATTTTCCTTCTTTATGGCTCAGTCCCTGCCATTAACAGTTATGCTACAAAAATTATTCCAAATTAAAACTTAGCCTTTTTGTTTGAATAAAAGTTGCTGTTAAAGAAAGCCACAAATTCAAAATTGTGGGAGGATGGAACAGAGATAGAAAAAGAAATGCGCAGATAGCTAAAGCAATCTACAACCCAGTGCAGAAATACTTACAGTGTGGCTAGTTAAGTTATGCAAGGTATCCCCTACTGTCTTATTTAGCGTAATTATCATCACACAGTCTGTGGTGGGGGTTTACAAAACTGCAATTCTGACCTTTCAGGAAAGCAAAGCTATTAATCTGCCATGCTGACTTATTTACTGCTCATCTTCCTCTCATGTGATCTTTGCTTTGACTCACTGAAAATACTGGTGCACCTCTTGCATTTTTCCCTTGAAGCGATACCAAGCCTTGCTGATTATTTTTGGTTATGTGCCTTTTTGTGTTTCCTGCTCTCATTTCATGCAGGATGTATATGATGCATCACCAAAGTGATCACACATTTCCTTATACCGCTTAGGCTGGTGGTAAGGCAAGCTCATCTTGTCTGAAAGTGTCTCCCTACATGGCCTGCTGGGAAGTATAGTGCTAAGAACAAAGATGACACATGAGATTTACAGGTACTCATGATCCAAGTATTCTGAATCTGAAATGCTGTAGGGTATAGTATTAGAAGCACTATAATTTTGTGGAAAATATCATATGGTAAGGACCTGCTTCAGAGTTGGTACACTGAGTGATTGACATTGCTGCTGAATTTAATGCTCAGTGGTTTTCTGAAGCCTGGGACACTGAGCAACTGTTTCTTTCAAGTACAAGGTATGAACACCTTTGAGAGAAATGCAGACCCTTGATCGTGACTGTATTCATCAGGATCACATCAAAGAAATCATGATTTGCATCAATCTTGCCTCCAAGAAAGACCATGAATCTTGTGCTTGGGTAATGGGAAGCAAGAGATTTATCTTCTTAGAGCCTTGTGAGGTGGATTACAGTACTAGCAGTGTCTTGACAGGTGGAAATTAAAGCACGGGAAGACTGAATTAGTTAGGGTTCCATAGAAATGCTAGTAGAAAATGGATCAGGTTCCTTAGCATCTTGGCTATGAGGCCAGAGCAATCATTCCTGGTTTCAGGTACCAGAAACAAAACAAAAACAAAACAAACAAACAAAAAGATGGTGAGTGCTGATTAATGACTTGATCCTCAACCCCATTCAGTAGAAGAATTAAATGCTGTGACAGGATCATGTGCTCCAACCTCACACAGCCAGGGGTCATATTTGGGCTGTGTCAGTAAGAAACATTCCTGAAAGTTCATGTGTACTCACTGAACAAACGTAAACAACTAGCAGACAGCAGTGTTTCATAAATGCCAATCTACTACACAGCTGTTTACTGCATTAATACAGTATCACGTGTGTTATTAGGGTATCACTACATCACCTTCATGCAATATGTACAACAGCATTTATAGATTTCATGTCTAAACCTAAACTGCCATTGGCACCTCAACATGTGAATACAAGTTTATTTTCCTCTGAATGTGACCCTCCAACCTTGATGCAGGTTGCTGTTAAAATGATTTAATAAAAAGGTAAAACAAAACATTGCCAACTTTATCTTTTTTCCTCAGACAGACTTTTGAAAGCTGAAACTCCATTTTTGTGTATGCAACAGTACACACACATCTCAAGAGAGGGACATTCTTTACAGATCTTCAGCTAATAAGTAGGCACATCCAACAGCAAAGACAAGGAGACACCTTCAAACCCTTCAGGAATACAAAGGGATAGGAGTGGACTTTGTAGTGACAGACCACAGAAATACAGACATACCAAAACAGCATAGGAACAGTCTGTTTCCAGGGTTAAAACCTAGTTTTGCATATCTTAAAATGACAACATTTCCCTAAGGTCAGCTTCATTCTTTTTCTAAAACCTTCTTTTCCCAAGTTTCTTCTTACCTAAGTTTTATACAGAGGGGAGCCCAGTGATTTCCGTGAAGTTGGTTCCAGTTTACATCATTGTGAGAGAATCTAAAAATTTCACGTACATTTTTTCCTCCTGCTTCGTGAGGACACCACATAGCTATACATTCTGGGATTAATCACATTACAGAATGACTTAAGTGTTACAGAAAAGGCTGGGAACACATTCAAACAGACCAAGATACTGTCAAAACATTTTTTTTTTTAAACAGAAAAAAAGTCAATCCACCAAAAATTATTTTGCAGGCTACATGTTCTGATTCCCTCTACAACTCCTCTCTAGTTTGAGGGTAAGTGAAACACTCCAGCATGGTTCATCTGTTACAGAGTATCTGACTTTTATTGAGCTTTAATACTGAATCATCCTCTGGTGGTTTGCATATACCCTTGAGTAACTGAATGATGGTCTACCAGCTTCACTATTTTTGTTGTAATTACCCTGTTTTTGAATGATGCACTGCCTCTGAGCACAATGTACTGACTCTAGCGGTTTTTTTACAGGGAATTCCTAAACAGCTTTCATGCATTTTGTAGTTCATCTGTATTTGAATTCCAGCAAATCTGATGTGTCTCAGATATGTCAGATCTGAGTAAGCACTGGGCTGGTGATCTGCCTGCATGCAGCAAATCCTGTATGCTTAATATCCACACACATAGATCAGCTGTGCAATTTGTGCACTATAGGTCCAACATCCCTACGTCAGGATTTACTGCACTGGTAACACAGGAATGACCTTTCCAAGTGCAATAATGCAGGGCATCTGGTTTCTCAGCCACATTGGGCTCCAATTGTTCCTTCATTTGAAACATTGTGAAGTGAAAGCATCCATTACTAAAGAGGTAGCTGCAATTATTTTTGCATCCCGTAATGCCTGCCTGGCTTTTTGCTCTACATAAGCTGATACTCCACCCCAAGACACATTTCTACAACTCTTATTAACTTAAAAAGAAAACAGAAACTGAAGATTTCAATTGTCAATATGGCTTCCTCCACTTGATGTATTGAGCAGAGACCATATCCATGCCTGAGGACAAAGTTAGGAATATTAAAAAAAAAAAATTAAAATTAAAAAAAATATTAATAGAAACTAGAATTCAAGTCTACCAGTTTTGTTGGACTTTAAAGTTATTTATTACTGGTATAGCTTAATATTTTAGAACATCAGAAGACTAATAAATACATTTTGCTTCAAAGGTTGGCTAGAAAACCCTACAACTCTAGGTTCCATGGAAAACTGCAATTTTGAATTATTTTGTTAAACAATGAAAATAAGAAATCAGGCCATTTAAAACACCATAGGAAAGAGAATAACAGGCATCAGTGCCAGAATGCCAGTTGCTTCTGGGTTTACAATATTGCCTTAAAATACAAAACACCAACTGCCCAGCTGCCTGTTATTCTGGTCAATTTTTCTCAAAAAAAAAATTTTTTTAAAACTGGAAAACTTATTTTAGGTATCAACAGATAATTCTGATTCCAGTGTCTTGAAGAAGTAGACTCAAAACTAAACATAGCATTACAGGGGCTTGAACCTGCATTATCGGTTTGTAGGGCAAGTCTCTACCAGTCAACCACTGACTCTAGGATGAATTTTTCTCTCAAAGGTTGGTTTTTCATTCAATGAAACAACACTTTTGATGTTAGTTTTTGGTGTACTTTTCCTACCCGCTCTAACCATAGTTTTAATGTCTGCAGTTTATTATTCATGTGAACAAACATAAGTAAGCTATAGAGAAAGTGTTCATCTACGCATGCTAGTAGATGGAACTCTAAAGGCTGAAATCAATGACTGTCCTGAACTATTTGTACTGTTGCTTTTCCTAAGGTTGCTCCTGTAGAATAGACAGTTTGACAGGACACAACCTCTGGCTGGTTGCTGTTTGCAATTCAGTAAACTCAACTGAAATTAGCTATGATTTACTCTCTAGTACTTAGAGATGTGTAGTTTCTAAGCCATTGTACCTTCTTCCCTGACTTTAATGCTTCTTCGTATGTTTATTTTTTCTCTTAAATGCACATTTAATATAAGCACTTTGTATCTAAAGCTTTCAAAAAAACCTCTCCGATTGTATTTTAGCACCGTTACTAAAGCATATATAACTAAACACAAAATAAAGTAACTGTTAAAAGGTTTCTAAAAGTAAACTAACCAAAACTCTTCACTGACCTTTCTGGAAGCAATAGGAGTCTTAACTTTGTTGAACAACTGTTAGCTTTTCATTCATGCCAAACCAAACAGCATTGATTTCTTTAGTACAAACAGATCTTAAGAAGAGGTTAGAGCTTTTATGCCTTCCCATCAGATACTAAATAGGCCTTAAATACCCTGAACAGCAGCACCTGGAATGTCTTGCCCATAAACCCAACTGGGAGTGCTATTTGAGCTCTGTTCCAGGCCTCATTTGAACTTCCAGGAGCAGCAAGGTTAGAGCTCCTGTGTTAAGGGTGAGCAGACAGGGCTGTAACCTCACAAACCAAGCCCCCAGCAGTGCTGGGACAGGGGTGGTTTCAGCTGCCTAATTACCACCAAACAAGGTAGGTTAATAAATCAGTTCTAATGCCAGCTTGGGAAGTATAGGGAGCAAGTCAGGGCTGGCAGGTTATGTGCTGGCTATCTGCCTAGGCAGGGGCTGGATGCTCAGGCCGGACCCCACCTGTGAGATGCCCCATGCTGTAACGAAAGCTGTTACCCTACAGAATGCAAAGAGGTCACGTCCAAGAGATTGGGAGGTGGGGACCATAGTGAAAAGCTTGCTGTGTTAAAACACAGGTATGGGTTTAAACTCGAGCACTGATCTGGAGAAATTATCTGTGCTGCTGAAAAAGGTGTGTGTGCGTTCCCTTACTGGCTCTTACCCACCTCCCTCCCGCGCATCGTGCCTGGGCGCAGCGCGAGGACGGGGATGAGTCCCTGTGCACCTGAGCGCAGCTGCTCGCCCCCCGCCCCCCCGGCCGGCCATCTGCCGCCTGAGGCCGGGCCTTAGCCGCTGCCGCAGCAGTGTGGAGCCGCGGGCTGAGGTGAAGCGGGGAGGGCATGTCTGCCCTCCGTCCCCTGACGGCTGCGGCCGCTGCGCTGAGCACCTGAGGCGGCCTGCCCGGAGTGGGGCTGAGGGTGGGCGCCATCCCCCGAGGGCGGCCAGGCACCCGGCCGGCCCTACCCAGCCCGCAGAGGGCCCGAGGGGCGGCCAGGCACCCGGCCGTCCCTACCAGCCCGCAGAAGGGCCGAGGGCGGCCAGGCACCCACGGCGGCCCTACCAGCCCGCAGAGGGCCGAGGGCGGCCAGGCACCCGGCCGTCCCCCTACCAGCCGCCGAGGGGCGAGGGGCGGCCAGGCACCCGGCCGTCCCCTCCCAGCCCGCAGAGGGGCCGCGGGGCGGCCAGGCACCGGCCGTCCCTACCAGCCGCAGCGGGCCGAGGGCGGCCAGGCCCCGGCCGTCCCCTACCAGCCCGCAGACGGGGCCGAGGGGCGGCCAGGCACCCGGCCGGCCCCCTACCCGCCGCAGCGGGGCCGGGGGCGGCCAGGCACCCGGCCCGTCCCCTACCCGCCGCAGCGGCTCCCGCGCATGACATCACCGCGCGCGCAGCCCATGCGCCGCCGGGCGGTGCGGCCCCGCCAGCCCCGCGCCCCCTCCCCGCGCGTGCGTGGGGGCGTGCCGGGGGCAGGGGCTGCCGCGCCGCGCCCGCCGCCGCTCGCCCGCCCGCCCCGCCGGAGCGCCCGCCGCCCCCGCACCTCGGCCCGCCCCCGCGGCCGGCAGGGAGGAGGATGGCGGAGAGCGAGGCCGAGACCCCCAGCACGCCCGGCGAGTTCGAGAGCAAGTACTTCGAGTACAATGGGGTGCGGCTGCCGCCCTTCTGCCGGGGGAAGATGGAGGAGATCGCCAATTTCCCGGTGAGGGACAGCGACGTCTGGATTGTCACCTACCCCAAATCAGGTAGGCGGGCGGGCGCCCTCCCTTCCCCTCCCCGCCGGGCTGGGGGCCGCTCTCCCCGGTTCGCAGGGCAGCCGCCCCTGGGAGGTGCCCGCTCGGCCGCGTCCCCGCCCGGCGGCAGCGCGCAGCGGCGGCGTGTCCCCGCGGGAGGCCGGGCCCGGGCCTGCGCCCGCCGCCCGTGCGGCTGGGGGGGCCCGGCGGCCTCGGAAGCCCCTCTGAGTTGAGGGGGGCGCCCGCCCTGGGCCACGGGCACGGCTGGGGCGGCCCTGCCCAGGGTTGCCCACCGAGCTGAGGTACGAGCCAGCGCCAGGTGACTCGGGGGTAAAGGCGCTCCCTCGGGGATGTGAGGTCTTGCTCGGTGTAGATGCGGAAAAGCGGGAATGTGTGTAGCATGCCTGCGTGCGGATTTCTGATGTGGCACACAGGTTTGCTGTCAGCTCTGCAGCCCTCCGTAGTGCACTCCCGAGCCGGCCGCCCAGATTGTTCTGGGAGAACATGTGCTCCAAGTGCAACCCTTGCTGCACGGTCTGAATTACCAGAAATATCCCCCGTTAGGCGGTACAATTGTGCAGTTCTCATGTAGGCATATCCTTTGGTCGTTTTATACCATTCGGGTGTCTGCTTTTAGTGTCCTATTTATTGCCCTCTCCATTTCCAGGCAAAAATGTTTGAACAGAATTAACATGGATAAAGTGCAGCCTGCGAAGAGGCAGACAATATGGTAGCTTTGTAACCCACATGATAAAACCAGATACTTTTCTTAAGCACGTTCTTGAGTGACTTTTTTCCTGATAATAAGGAGTCTTTCTAGAAAATTCAAAGTCCGCTGGAGATAACAGATGTTAGCTCTGTAAATACTCTTGTAAAACAATCTTTCAGTATTGTAGGTTTCTGACATTCTTCATTGTTTATTGTATGAATGGCTAATGCTTTTCAGTGTCCTGGTGTGCTGCTTCAAACAAATTGTCTACAATGCAGCATCTATTTATGTTACCATTTCTCAAGCAGTTTCAAATATTTGTCTTCACATTTTTTTGATGCTCCATTACTAATGATGCTGTTAAAGACTGGCTAGAGCTTGATAGATGCATACATTAGATAAGGGATAGTATGTAGACAGATGGTTCCCAAAATGCTAGTATTAGGAGCAGACAGCCACATCTTTATCATTCTTTTGAACTGTCTTCTTCAAGATTTATAGCATACAGCAATAATGCTATTTAAGTTTTTCCGTTTTAAGATCTCAGGTTTTTGAATCTAGATTTATGGTGTTCCTGTGTTAGTATTGCACCCCAACTTCATATTGGCAGATTGTTAAATATCCTCAGCTAACCTCGGTTTTCAGCAGCTGGGCACAATATAGCTAATAAATCAGTTGGCAATAGCTTAGTTTTGGTGGCTATATAGTTGGCTGTGGAAAGCCAGCTTGCATAATCATATTTAATTTGCTGTGAATATAGCAACATCAGACTAGGGCTCTTGGGACCCTGGCTGAGGCTGGTGGCAGGGAACTGTCCACTTAAAAACTGTTTTACTGGCAGGGCTTGCTACAAGAGGATTTACCAACAGTCAATGTGAAAGAGGGAATAGGAAGATTGAGAACTGGGGCACCAAACCTGAAGGTACAGTGTTGTGTGGAGGAGCTGGGGGAACAGCCCTGGGATCAAAATAGATGCCGTATTATTTTACTTGCCAGGAAAGGCAATACTGAAGTCTTGAGGAATCTGATACCCTTGTCATGGGAATAGGCTCTAGACAGTAATAAAGCCTGCAAGCTCCACCTTTAGGTAGCCTGAAGTCTACAGAGACCCTTGGAACTTGTTTTGTCAGCTGATCCTGTGTGGGTTACAGCTCAGTGCCTTATTTAGGGCTTCTAAATCAATTATCAAAGGGTCTGCTGACTAGGGACAGGCATTTCAGTAGAAATTAGGCTGCCCTAATATGGTTCCCATTGATTTAGCCAAGGTCATGCAGGAAGTCTACAACAAAACCAGAAATCAAATCCAGAACCCCAAACATCTCTGTATTTCCTTAACTACAACTTCATCATACATCTACTACTGCCTCTCATAACACTGACAAAGATTTTTCTGTTTACTGAAGCTAATGAAAATTTTCATAACATTGCTGTCATAAAAAAAAAAGTAAGTTTACAAAACAGATTTCATGCACAAATTATATTTGGGGTGAAATATTTTGGCTTTTTTTTGGTAATATTTAAAGGTAAAACATGGTTGGAACTCTTGATCTAGTTTCTGTTAATAAATTAAATTTGAACAAAATTTCAAGAATATTTCTGATAGAATTTTAGGAAAGTGAAACATGCACCAATGTCAGACAGGTTCAATGGAAAACTTCTGTTGTTCTCTAAGGAAATTGGTTTTGTTCAGTGTTTCACCAGCTCTCCATCTGCTCAGACTGCGGAGAAGATGCAAACAAGTCTGTCTACAAGGGCCAGAGCCTCTAGCTCTTCAGAGCCCTATGCTAGAATTTAATAGGAGGAGGCTCCATCAGTAGCTGTTGTGAACGTATGTTGGTTTATCTGACATACAAATTACACAAGTGGCTTATAGGGTCAGGACTGCTTCAGTAATCCTAGGGACTGATGAAGTAGTATGTATGCTATTTTGAAGATGTGATACTCTGCAAGACTACACAATACAGCTCTAAATGTGAAATGGAGATAGTGCTTGGAAATAGTTACCGATACTGGTAAATTGGGAGTGACCCAGGAAAAAGCTGGTCCAATAATGGTAGAAAATTGAATGTACCAGTGGCCTTACTGGGAATAATGTAATAAGCCTAATGGGAAATGGCTCTGCTTTAGTGTGATTTCCACTGATGGATGGCTAAGTAATGATACTCCTTGTATCTTAATTATCCTTAACACCTGTGTCCAATCAATGGTAACAGCTTTTGGGAGCTGCTGGACTAAACCCGGAGACTCATTTAGACATGTGAATATGTGGAGGTACTTATACTTCTATGTATGCATACAGTAGAACTGCAATTACAGAAAACTTTATCATGATGTATCATTTAAAATCAGGTGTGCTACTGCTCTTGAAGAAATGGAAGTCACAAGTTGTGTCTTTCATGTAACTTTGTAGTACAGAATGGGCAGGCTGAATGGGATGCACTGAGATTTACAGCAGCTGTAAGTGTAAAATGGAATACCACTCTAAAATTAATTAATTGGACCTCATACAACAGGTTGCTTCACAAGTAAGATACAAATGCAGTGTTCATAGGAGACACTGTACCTCTATCACAGCTTTGCTTGGATCCTCTCATACTGTGTGCTTTTTGTACCCTACATGAAAATTAAAATTCTCCTCTGTGAACTTAAACTGTGGAATTAATGAATAAGCAAAATTTTTTCAGTATTCGCTCAGTCACCATGCCAAGAGCTAGATTAGCTGTCTATTAAGGTCAATAATTTCAATGGAATTAAATCAGTCCCTGAAGTATAGTATTAAGTCCAGGTTCACTTACTATTTTGCTGTATCTTACAATGCTACTGTACATGATCTGTCCATTTGCTTTACTCCTAAGTGGTGTACAATAGCTCTCAACACCATCCTGCATCTGTTCTGAATGAATGTGCATTTTGCATTCTTGGGTCAAAGCCCACAAATTAATGCCTTTTGTAAAACTGGTAATTTGAGAAAGTGAACTATTTACATTAGTAATGAAGCTGTCTCTCCCATGTTGTTTATTTTGCCAAATAATTTTCTGGGATTCTGTGTGGGAAAATGTCAGTTGTTGGGCAAGTATCAGCTTCAAGTCCAGCTAGTTCATGAGAACTCTTGCATTTAGCACCAGACAACAGGTCAGAAGAGCAAGTGCTGGATATGGTCTTTATCTGCCTGGAGGTGGTTTTTTTTTTTTTATAGACAGCTTTTTGAATTTTCCTTGCAGCACTGGATTCTTATAATAACCCATTAGCTTGTAGGGAATATGATGGCTGACTCTAGGCCTCTGGCTTAATGAAGTGCCAGCAGTGAATTTGCAGATCAGTTCAAGGACAGCTTTTGTGTGTGTACATTCATTGAGTTCTCCTCTTTCAAATTCTTTAGCACTTACCTCTGGTGTTACATGAAATCAACCAGAGAAGGTTAAATCGAGCTGTCCATTATTTTATTTGCTTAAAACATTCTCTATGTACAGAAGAAGGTCGTGCTTCTCATTGCAACTGTTGGTTGAGTGCATTGCGTGCATTGTGGGTTTTCTGTCTCCTCCTGTTTCGTGTGCCTCTCCCACTGCATGCATACCGCTCTTTTTATCCTCTTCTATTTCCAGCACTCCTGAATCCAACACCTCCTCTTGCTGGGACACTGGCATGCCCTTATCCCTTCCCTGTCTGATGGGAGAATCGCTGTCCTTCCTCTTTCTCTGCCAGGGGCTCTGTCTGCACTCTTCCATGGCCCATTTCCCTGGTACTATAATCCCTGTTAATTTTTCCATGCCAGGGACACTATGTGCCCCAGGGTTTTCTTCTGTTATGGGGAAACAGTTGTATGATCCATTGACCATTACAACAGTGACAATCACAACTGCTGGGCTGTGAACCAGATATAGAGGCCACAATGAAAACCCCACTTTTCTCGTTTGTCTCATTCTCCAGTAAAATTAATAGACTTCTGCTTATCAATATCTAGAATATTCTTTGATCAGACACAGCACTTAAGTTATTACACTTAAGGCAAAGGGAGGCTTGAACCATTGGGGATGTAGACACATGTAGTTTTTATTTGGCTGTGGAATTGGTATAAGGGCTTCTTATCTCTGGCCTCTTGTTTCTTCCCCTTCACTTTCCTATAGCCTTAGCTGTCTGTGGGACCATGTTATAAAAACATACTAGCAAAATGTCTTGATCTAAGAAAAACACCATAAACAAAATGTACCAAACAACTATGCCTTGTATGAAATCTTGCTTTGTTTGTCTTGTGCAATCCTACCCTTCATGGTTTTCTGCAGACTATTAAATATGATCTCTTGGCAGTGAGGTTACATTTACCAGGAAAATTGGTTTCTGATTCTTTAAGCATTATTGTACTGCACAATAATACTTACTATTCAATATAAAGAGTATTAATTGCTTGACTAAGATTATGTGGCTACACATGACCTATGCTTGAAGGATCATTCTGCAGTCTATGGACATCTAACCCAACAGCTAACATGCCTGCAGTTCTCTGCCATAGCAATCAGTGAGTAGGTGACAGGTCTGTATGGAGGTGTGTCAATTGAGTATTATGTCAGGGAATTGCTGTGCCAGTGGCCTATTACCTGCCTGTAAGCGTACCCTCATTATGGCTTTGTAAGTTGTACTTCTGCAGTGCCCTGGCTTGCTGCACGACTAGCCAACATGTAGTAGTGGCCTCTGCATGATGGGACAGACTGATAAGCCTAAGCACAAGGAATCAAATTCTCACCTACCCAGCTATGCATAGGTCTGACGCTGCTGACAGTCAGTCCTGATTTGCAGTCATAAATGAGAGGAGAATTGGACTGAAGGGTTGCCCAAGGATGTGCCCAAGTTGTGGGAGTTCCTAGGCTGGGAGCTATCAGACGTAGTGACATGAGGCCACTGTGGTGGATTGCAGAGGTTTACCCTGGTAATGGGAAGTCTGAGATGGCCTTGCGCAATTGTAGGTAAGGCTCCTCAGGTAACATGAGCATCCACATGGATATTTGTATGTTAAATTAGCTGATTTGCCTTAATTTCTACTGTTCTCATATGGAACTCCTCCCAAGAGTTTTGTTGGTATTTTGTAACAACCGTTTTGCAGTTGCAAAAGAACTAGATTCTGCTATTCTGGATTTATAGTCCTATTCTTTCTGCAGGATTTTGGTGCCTTGAGCTTAATCCATTTTCATTTAAAGAATGTATGCAAATGTTACTGGCCTGGAGGCATGGTGCAAGAAATTATGAAGCTGGTGTAAAAATCAAAACACTTTTACACAAAATACATTTGGGATTCTTTTCCTTTGACCTCTGTTTTTTGAGGCAATATTATGCACACTTAAAAGCTTTTCCCTATGACATGGAATGGTAGGAATCCTCTTAGTTTCATGAACGTGAATGAGCAAGTTAGTGTCTTTAAAATCAGAATATGGTATTTAACTTCTTTCTTTTACATTAATATCACAGTTACTTGGTTTCTTTATGTTAAGTAATTTATAAAGCTCAGATACCATTCTGTTTTAATGCGATACGAATGTGCATCAGTTCTGATACCAACTGGCCAAAGAGTATAGACTTGGGCAAACAGAAAGGGAGCAGCCAACTGCATTGGCTGATGGAGATACGTTTTTGTGAGCTGTCCTTTTAGGGACTGATGTACAGGGTCCATATTTTAATCTGATTTCATGCTTTTGCTGACTTAAGTCATGTTCCTTCCATCAATTAGAAGAGTAAATACTCTGCTGCATAAACTCACTTCATTGAGGACTACTCAGATGCAGAAAGTAACACACCTGTATGTGTTGCTGGGGGTTAGGGCCACTGGGTTTCTGTGCTTTGAAAATCCCTTTGAATTGGGTCTATCTTCTGTTTTATTTATGTATAGCTCAAAATACCTTCTGGTATTGACTTAGTCTTAAATACTTCTAGGCAAAGAAATGATAAATCAAACCATCAAATAATAGGTGATTGAAGGCAATGTTAAGTTTGCCACTGATGCATTTGACTTGATCTCAATGGGAGTAGAATTGAATAGGTCCTTAAGTGCCTCAAACAGGAAATAAAGGTGGAAAAGAAAAATCTGTTGTTAAGGAAAACTTATTTTTATCTGCTAGCAGTGTTTCTCTCATGAGCCTTTTATCAAACCAGCAAAGAGATGTTACTAGAGACAGGACAAATGGTTCAGAAGAATTCTCCAGCTAACTAATAGGTTTTGCTGAGTCTTTTGCAAGTGTAGCGTAATTGCTTCCCTGCTGTGACTAGGAACTTGTTTTGAAAGCTGGCTGGGGGGGGGGGGGCAGTCGGCGAGGGGAAGGTTTTACCCTTTGTGAAAAGTGTATTATGGACATATGAAATCACTGTTGACTGGATTAGAATCATCCTAACCCAACAGCCAGTCATTCTGACTTCATAGTAATGTTCATCTTTTATAATAAAGATATTAATTAAAGGATGCAAAATGCTTGAACATTGGACTGAATTAGATTAAGCACGCTTAATTTTTTCATTCTTACTATGCAGTCTTTTATTAAATGCAGATGTTTTTCTTGTTGGGTACAGTAGGGATTCATATACCCTATGCTGCAGGGAGAGAACTACCCCCATATTGTCCCGTCATTGATGTAAGGTTTGGTATGCTGGGCATGTGATAATGACTTTTTGGATAGAGATTCAGTGACCTTGGTTAAGTCGTATAATTTTTTTTGTCTGCATTTTCCACTGGAGGCATGTGGAGGTATTTCTCCTCTATCAGAATTTTTCATGTACAGTGACATGAAATGTCTCTTGGACAAAGGGTGTCACCTACTATCTGTATTTTCATAGAGAAGCTAGCAAGTTACGGCTGTGAAATTGAATTAAGCATCTAAGTATTAAAGCTGAGCACATAATGCTAGTATGTAGGAATGTATTTTACCTCTCAGTGGGATGGAGCAATGAACAGAGGGTTAATCATGTGAAGCACCCAGCATTCATCATTTCATCCCTATTCAGAGTTTCTGTAACACCTTGGAGAATCCAGGAAGGTGGGGTACTGCAGCTGCAATAATTACGGCTCTGTCTACCAAAGTCTTTCACAGACTCATACAAATAAATAAACCATTTATGTCATGTGTTAATCCTGTAATAATATTGCAAATTCAGAAGCAAGAGAAGTGTTGTGCTGTGTCTGTGCGCAGACAAGACAACATGGCAGAGGAAGTGGTCTATCATTATGACACTACAGCCAAATTGTGCTCTAGGCCTAGGAAAGCCCCTGTGGGGGGAGTGAAGGGGTACTGAGGAATGTCAGGAAGGTTGAAAAGTAAACCAAAGAGTGCTGGAGAAACAACTGAGGAGGGAATTTTGTCACTACATGCCAAAATCTATAATTTAAAAAGACAAGCTGATTTCATATGCTTTTATCCTCCTGCTGTTTATAGTACAGGATGTGAAGGCCATCATCCTTTATAAGGCTGCAAGTTCTTAGATGATGTATAATGACATTAGAGTACCATATGCTGTATAGACAATGGTGCTGAATTAGCCCTTCACTGCACTCGTTGCATGAGTAATAAATCTAAGGCAACAAAATGAGACAAGTGTGAAGCAGGTGAGATGAGAATCATGTTTAGAAGATGCACTGACTACACATACAGCCGTCCAGATTTGGCAGTATGTTGGTTGCTTTGCAGTGTCTTGTTGATTCAAGGCAATCATAAACCCAGGTTAACCATCCAGGTAAAGGCATGTTTACTGCTGATCAGAGTTGCCAAAGTGGCACAGCACAGCTACAGACTTTGCTGAAATTGGATTGCTCTATGCATATATAGCTGAAGTGCACATTAATAATGATCAGTGTCAGTGCTTCTGTTGGATCACCAGTGCTTTCTATTGGAGATAGTGTCTCCTCTTCAAGGATTTTGCTGCAGTACTGAGAAAACCCATGGTGATATAGATTGGCTGATCCCCTTTTATATTTCCAATTAGATCTATTTCCATTACTAATTCTGAAGAGCAGCAATAGGAATAGACTAGAAATGGCTTTAGTTTGCCTAAAACTGCGATTTAGCAGACAGAGGGAATGATTGTATGCTAAATATGAATGGGGATAGGTACGTTGCAAAGAATGGTTTTGCTGAAGGCAGCTGTAATTTGAGGGGGATTTTGTTTGACACAAAATGCTTTATTCCCTGACCTTAAACAAGCAATAGCTGCCTGACCAGGCTGCATAGTTTCATGCATAGAGGGTAAACAGTGTTTCTTGAAATTCTGAAACTAAAATGTGCTGCTTCTTTTTAATATAGAGCACTTATCTGCAGTGGTTTCACATTATACTGTTGGTGTACTGCTTTCTTGCAATTTAACTACCTAATATATGCAAATGTACATTAATGCGTAGGCAGGTTTTGCCTAACAATTTTCCTGGAAAGGACTGAAACTGAGGCATAGAATTGCATTTTCAGTAGTGACAGACATCTTCTGAAATATGCTTACCATATGGGGTGAGGAACTTGTTCACAACAAAGAGTATGAGAACTACTTCAACACAAGTTTCTAATATGGGTGCCCTGTTGTCTCCTGCCTTCTGATTCTGCTTCAGCTAGCAGAGCTCACTGAGGCTCTGCATTTAGCCACAGACTATATTACGACTCTGTAGAACAGAACACAAAGTGATAGTTAGAACACAAAGTGATAGTTGTCCTAAAAATCAGTGGCACTAAGGGTAATGATGCGCTTCTCTTCCATGTAAGGAAGTCCTTGAGTGATTTTAAAAAACAACTTGCCATTACAGCAAAGTTCTCTTCTGCATTGTTATCCTTGGTACAGTGTTGTGTCACTTGTACGAAAAGGAAGGGAAATTAGACACAGTGGGCAGACTTTCTGTTAGAAATTATGAGCTCCTCGTGGGGTAATGTGTGATGCAGTTTAGGCATATGTTTTATATAGGCTGTAAAAGGCTGGGAGAATAGGACTGCTGGAGGAAGCAGAAGGGCAGGATACAACTGAGGTAAGACTGGGGTAAGGGCATGTGCCGCCTTACGTATGCTCCTTAGAGGCGGTGAGATTTGAAAACTTGCCAATACACCTTTTGCCCATCAGTGTGAGGAGTTAGATGACACGGCTGAAGTTTGCCAAATAATTTTCAGATGTTTGAGACAGAATCTGCCCTGTAGCACATATTGGCCAATCAAAGTACTCTTCCCCTGTGAATTACTGTCCTGTTGGACAACCCTTTGGTATGACCCTACGTGCTTGCAGTATTATCATGAAAGGCGTGGTATCGCTGAACTGGGTCATAAGGATGTCCATCAAAGGGAGGAACCTGGGGAAACAACTGAGTGTAGTGGGTTGACTTTAACCTGGTCAACCTTGAATATGTGTGGGAAGGGTGAAAAGGGATGTCATTCTGTCATAGTTGGTAACAGAGCAAGCAGTCTTATCTGTTATTTTCATGTTCCTGGTATATTATACTCTACATTCTTTTTTTCTGTTTTAGCATGATAGATGTTGTGCTCTTATGCCACAGGAACATGCTTAGTGAATAGGAACTGAAAGATAAACAGTCGAAGGGTATGGTAGATGTCCTCTTCTAAAAGCTCTGTGCTAGTGTGGGATGTGGGTGTCCTTAGCCTGCTGTTTGTCATTTCTCTTAAAGAACCACCTGCAGAGTATTTTGTAACTTCACACAAATTGCTTCATTGGTGATGACATCTGATGCAGACATGATGAGCATCCATAGACATGGACATACTTACCAGCCCAGCTAAAGCTTAGAGAGTGAAATACTTTTCCCTTTGAATATGAGATACCAAGAAATATTAGTTACCAACAGATACTAGCTGTCAAGGAAGGACTTCTAACAAAATCTGGAACACCTAGATATGATGAAATCATGGACATGGAGACAAGCATGAAAACACAAATCATGACTTAACAAACAGAAAGCAAATAAAGACAAACCTGTGGCTTGTTTTTAATCCTAGGTTTTGAGTAATCTGTGAACTGACTTAGTTCTTAGAGCTGTTAGTATACTACTTACCTTGCTGCAGTGCATGTGAGGATGTTGTGGCTTATTAAGGGGGGTAGAAAAACACTTTTTGCCCTAGCTGTCCTCAACAAGAAGCCTTTGTCTTGTGGACCTGTGCCTGCTGAAACAGATCGGGGTAGCCATGGGTTAGATGCAATGGTTAAGGGAGTATGTGACTCTTATTTTTCTTCTGGTTTTACGAAGTCTAAAGTAGGCAACACAGACATTCCAGATACTTCACCATGGCTACACTAGTAAACTAGTTCACTAGACAGAGGCTCTGACAGGATGTCATCCATGCGCTTTCCTTGCTAGCATGTTCCATGACAGTTTTGCTCTCTCCTAGACAGTGCGCTCCCCAGCACGGTGTGGGAGATAGCTTCCTAGGAACAGTCCCTGGCTCCAGCTGTGGATGAGGCTGCCTTGTTTTGGGAAATCAGTCTCTGTGGATGTGGGTTCAGCTGTCCCCCATGTCCTTCCAGAGAACAGGCCCTGGTGTGTTCTGTTTACTAGTGTTGCTCCAGCTTTAGCATCCAGCGTGCTCGGAAGTGTCAGCAGGCCGCCTTCTCCAAGCTGCTTCTGCTGGTGTTAGGTATGAAACATACCGCATCGCCTGCCTTGCTGCATGGGAGTGGAGATGCCTCAACGGTTGGTGCATGATCTGAGATGCACTGTGGTCGATTCTACACTTTTTATCCTGTCCTCCATTGAGTAGTTGGTGTGCTAATGTGAGGGAGAATTAGGACTCAGGCCATTTTTTAAAAATAGTACTAATGCATTAGCTGAAAATAACACTGTTTTGTAACCTGTTCACTAAAGCGGTGCTTTAGGTTAATGTATTATACATAGTAGCAATAATTCTATGGATAATACATGTATTTAAACAGTTCAGTGACAGCTTTTTTCATCAAATGGAAAGTACATTTTAGTTCTAAATAGGTTATGATTTTCATAGTTTGCTGTTCACAGTCTCTGGTGAAAAACATTCAAAATGCAACTCAGACCTAATGGTCTGCATTCTTTGATGCAAGTCAAGTGAAAGACAAGCAGAATTTAGCCTGTTGGTTTAGTTTTAAAGCTAATAGCTGCAAGTGGAAAAATACACTGATTAATATGCTTACTGAATGTTGCTGGAAATCACACAGTTAACGCTTGTTTTAAATCCAGTCTTATTTAAGCTGTTGCCATCAGTTTCAGAAGATCTGGATTCTGTTTTCTCATGTTCCACAAGAGTCCCTTGACAAGTCACTATTGAATTTAGGGGCATTTAGGCCATGTAAAAGGGGCATTAATCTTACAGAATGAGTATTCAGTCCTTTCTGAAAATCAGACCTTCTAACACATATTTAATAGGTCAGTCAAAAATATTGGCAGTGTAACATCACAATTTCAGCTTTCATTCTGAGTTATGAGTCTCATCTAGGAATAGAAGAATTGGAAGATACAGTATCAATGTATAAAAATACGTTATTATTAAAACCCTTAATGATAATGAAAAACCCTATTCTTAAGCCAGTTGGAATTCCACGATGTAGGAGAACTTGAACGTATGGACTTCAGAGATATTTTTATGGTTTGGAAATTGTTTTCTAATGGAAAAGTCTAATTTTCCCTTCAGTATTGTAGGGTGAAGATGAATCTGTCATACTTACCTGGAGATACACACTGAAATTGGTTAAAGGGGAATGAGCTTGTATGCAATTAGGACAACTGTGTGGGGAATCGCCTTACAGTGCTTGCTAGGCCAATCTGACAGCTTTAGCAACCTTCATTTTTAATAAGTACTTGCGTCTACCAATGCTATAAAAAAATTATGAGTCATAATGGTTCCATTGCATTGTATTAGCTGACACTTGATCAAGCATTGGTAGATCAAATAAAGTGCACCTAACTGGGAGCACTAGAAGACTGTTAATACTAACATTAGTATTTCTTTATTTTATTTTTCCATGAGTTTTCCAGACAAGGGGTGTATAAAAGGAACATACCAAAGGCCCTTGCATCCTTGAGCTGCGGGTTTGTCCCATGTTAGCTGATATGGAGGGGAGAAAACTGAAACTACATTAGAAACCATGCAGGGAAGCAAAATTCCACAGGAAATCTTATGTTTCCATATCTGGTACTTCACTTTGAACAAATTTGTGAGGTTCAGTGGCTACAGGGGAGTGTGTCAGTGGCCAGAAAGTAGTAAGAGAAGCCAGAGAACAGCTGCACTAAGGAATATTTCTCCCTCCTATAGAGACTAAATTTGATGTCAAAAGACATTTAACACATAGAAGCATAAAGGAGTAGTTGGCGGTGTTTCAGAGTTTCAGCTGTCTTGCTGTGCTGTCTGGTTGCTGCTGCAGCAGAATACCTACTGGTTAAGTAGAGGCAGTATGGCCATGAACTGACTTTCAGCTATTGTTGCTGAGGCATTGGCCATGAAAAAGGGCACAAATGAAGGATTCCCAGTCATCTTAGGGGCTGCTGTAGGCATGATAGGATTCTTAATGAGTCCTGATTTCTGTGCATCATTAGGCTCCACAGAAAAGGACAGTGCAGCCCAACTAACACGCTGTCAGACTGCTGTGACTGGGCTGTTTTTGTACATGGTGTTATACAGAGTGGAAATACAGGTTCACGGATAATTTGAAAGGCTTCCCTAAAAACCTGCAAATTCTGGCAGTAGCTTATCACAGCTGTTTCCCATCCTGTCGCTTTGGAGATTTTGTGATAAACTGGAACACTGTGTTTTCTCCTGAGGTGTTGTATTGACGTAATAGAAGAGCTTGTCAGGGAAAAGCATTTCTCAGGTACAGTGCACTGAAGTTCCTCAGATGCTGACTGACTCCATTTTAGTTTGAACTGGATAAGCGTAGATGAATTCCATGTTTGTTTTGGCAACGTGACCTTGGAGGTAGCAAGACCAGCAGTCTTCCTGCAGGATGAAATGTGGATCTGTCGCAGCTGGAAGAAGGAAAGGTAGAATTGCTGGGTCTTTATGCCTGTTGCATCTGGTGCCTCATGCCCAAACGCTGACAAATTAATCCTGTTTATCAGTGACTGTTTACTCTTTCTGTACCATCCCAAGAGAGGCATGTATGTACATGCACACACATTCAGCAATGCAAGGAGAAAACAATGGAAAATAGTAGAGACGCATAAGATCCGCTGCCTCCAAGAAAAAAACTTGGCTTTATGTGCGTACATGCTAGCTTTTCCACTTAGTGACCTAATCCTTCCTTTACTTTCACTTAAAGCGGGTAACCCTCAAGGGACAATAAATCATTGTTGGCAGACAGGCCAAAAATCTAGGGAATATAAAGATAAGCTCTGCATCTTTTTTTTTTTTTTTTTTTTTTTTTTAATTTAGCTTCCTTCATCTTTCCTTCTCTCCAACAAGTATTTTCCCTTTTACTAAGAGAGTTTTTGTGCTATTTAGATCTGGCTAAGGTTTGTGATAGACTGGGATTATTGGAGGTTATTCCTGTAATCTTTGAAAATCTTAGTTTCAGCAATTTACTCTAGCTTCCACCCGTAACATCTCCATAGACATTGATTTAAGTCAGTTGGTTCAAATGGCAAATTACTGTGTGTTTTATATGCAGATGGAGAATCAGGGGCTACAGCAGAAGACTTGCATTCATCTCCCAGGCAAATTTGGTAAATTCTGCTAGCCCCAGTCTAGGCTTGGGCCTCTCATCACGTGCATAGGTACAGTATCCCAGTTTTGTTTGGAGCTCGTGTTCCCAGGGGCTAGACGATCTTGCCCTAGCAGCTAGGTCTGGAATTCGGGCTGCTGTTTGTCTGCTGCTAGGTTAAGCCATCATTTCTAAACTGGAAAAGCATTCAGCTCAGATACCTGTGATTTAACTTGAGTTGTTTTTAATCCTAATAGAGATGTGAGGAGGTTTATATATAAAAGCTTTTAGCTTTTTTTCTTTTAAACAAATAAGCATCTGGTGGTTTAGTTTTCTTTAGAACAGTAGATCAGGTCAGTCATAATTTTTTGTATGGGGCTCTTGGGAATGTGTGTGTGGGATAAATGATAATTGATTAAGGGTGACAAGTTAAAAAATCACAGTTCCCTCAAAACTTAAATCGCTAGTTTTCATTTGCAATAAGACCCTGAAAATCCTAAGCAGAGTAACTTAAGTGTAAATGTGGGAAAAAATCAGCTAATATAGTGAGTGACAAAAGTGAAGACTAGAACAGAGTTCATGGGTGGGAGAAATCAGGATCAGTGGTCCTGCTGCAGGTATAGGGAGGAGAAACTTTAACCTGCTGAATGGCCAGAAGCCAGACATCTAAACCATCCACTTGTTGTCGTCTTTGTTGAAATACTGCAGAAATACTGCTTGCTGTGTGGATTGGAATAGGGTGCTGGAATATGTGCAGCGTTACGTACATAACTACAGTAATCTGTGTATGTGCACACTAATAATTAGCACTGAGGTTCACCGATTTAAAGCACTGTTTTAAAGAACCTGTACTTGATGGAGATTTTTATTTTTCTGCCATGTGCCCAGTATTAATCTTTCAGTGATTCACTGTTTTTGATGGATGTACATTTAGTTGAAGACTTCTGAGCTTCCAAAGGCCCACTTCCTTCTGAATCAGAACCCATCTTCCCTATCAATACGCCTTTTCCTGTCTCTGCAGTGCTCCATGGATCTGCTAGCAATCGAGCCAAGTCTAGCACATGGCCACGGGTCTGAGCAGAACTAGGTAAGGCCATGGGGGCTGTGCTCCCTGGCTCTCACCTCCTATTTAACTGGTGGATTTTGTGGAGAGCTATTAGGGAACATGCTGCTCTTCAGAAGTTTCAGCATAGTTCTGCCTCAACCCTGTGGCCCTTCTGTATTCAGAGGCACAATGGAGATGGCTGGTTTTTGCCTAGAGATCAGCTGAGTAATGAAAAATTAGAAAATCCTGGTGGTGGTGTTTATCTCCATGCAGTTATTCCTTTTCTTTTTATGGAACAGGGTTGCTGTAATAGCATTTTTCTTTGCAGGTAGATTTGGAAATACAGAAATAAATTATGGAAACCAGGGTGTCCTCTGTCAGAATAAATGTTTAATGAGGACAAGGGTTGTGCTTATTCAGAGTCACAAGGACTGATACTGAAGTACTATATGTGTGTTAATTTTAATGTATAAAATATATGCTTGGACTTAAAAATGCGGAGTGAACAGCCTCAGGGGCAAGCATGCATTAAATCTGACATCTGTCTCTGTGGGTGATGGTAATGGAAAAGTGTCTTTTTTCTTTTCTTTTTTTTTTTTTTTCTGTAACCCATTTTAATTTATCCACTAATCAGTCAGGAAACAGAGGAATCTTAAAGTATTTGCTCTCCAAAGCAATTTTTGGAGGTGTGTGTTCTTTGACATTGCATCCTGATTGTTCACTCTAACTAGCCTCTGAAGTACATCAGCTTTTTTTAACTCTTCCTAGCTCAGATTAAAAAAAAATACCTGAATAATGGTACACTAGTTTTCATTGTGTTGGAACACCTTACAGAATTTTTACAAAACATGTCTGCTAGTGTGCACAGTCATGCTAGTTAACATGAATTAACTAGTGACTGTTACAAATGACTTAAAACTTGTAAGTTATTTTCAAGTTAAAATGGGAACAAAAGTGTGCTCGCAGAATTTGCAGCTCATCTTTCCAAGGACATGAGATCTTGAGGTGGGCTTGGGCTTTCTAAAGAGTTCTGGAACAATTACTGGTTCCTTTAGGCGACATGAGAGAATAAATCCTGGTCTCATTTTCCTTACTGCTCACAACTCTTAAATAATTAGTCTGTCACATGTGTCACAGTATCCAGGATGTCCCATGCCTGTGTGACTTGCCGTCTAAACTGTGGGGTCTCTTCCTTGGTAGTTCGCTTTTTCTCTTATTGTTCTGTTCCTCTGTCTCAACAAAAGCCTCTGCCTTTCTCTTCATAAGCCTCTGTCAGGTACTTTTGAACCTTTGCCTGTTGTAAAAGTTTCCTACCTGCCTGAAGGTAAAGTCATTTGAAATAGTTTCCCTGTTCAAATTTCTATTTGGAATAACTGGACTTTGGAAAATTAATAGGTATTAAGGCTATAATAGCTAATGCTTGCTTTGTAAATGTCCTCGGACTGGAGAGAGATGTAACTGGGGCCTCTAAAGCTTATGACTAACTCACTATGCATTGATGCATTGTGGTTTATCCAGTCCATAATGTGGAGGTATAAATAGACTTTGAAATCATTGCATAACAGCAGCATTGACTACAGTTTAGAATAGATGACACTGGCAGTTTCCCAGTATGGCCACTAATGGCATTTTGTGAACTTGTATAATCTGTCTGCTTAATTTTTTTAATTTCTAAAATGGAAATAGTAGTATTTTGCCTAGCTAACATTCACAGGGGAAGAACTCTTTAAAAATGCTTTGCAATTCACAGGTAAAATTATTTGGAGACAGCAACATATTTAAGTTATTACTGAAGAAAAATCTCAGGTCTTTTACGTGAAAGGAGATCTTCATGTGTTTTAAAACAAAACTGAGGGTGCAGACATGCTATGTTAAAACAGTAGTTACAGCCTGAGTCCGCAGCAGATGTTAAGGTCAAAACTTACCATTATTTCTATGTCTAGGTCTCCCTTCATATGCTTCTGTTTAGATAAGAACTGTAATACAATCTGTTCTCTTTCATTGTTTGGTTTATGCAGGCACAGGCTTGCTACAGGAAGTGGTATATCTAGTGAGTCAGGGAGCTGATCCAGATGAGATTGGACTAATGAATATAGATGAACAACTTCCAGTCCTAGAGTACCCTCAGCCTGGTCTGGACATCATCAAGGTACAATTTATTGCAAAGAAAGTCTTTCAGCATTTGGATATCTTTTTCCTCAGTTCCATATTTAGCATTTCATTTCATCCTGTCCTTGTCCTTTTCATCACTGGACTTGCTCAGTTTATGGGAATGATTCGAAGTATTATTAGGTTATTTTAAAATTGCTTTTATCAAGCTTTGTTATAATCTATGTAATGCTCTAGATGTTTCTCCAATGTCCTAAATATATTGCCAGTGGGTTTTCTGAATAAAAGTTCAAGGGCTCCCTTGCTTACGTAAACAGAAGCTGTCCAAATGAGGCAAATTTGCTTTGATTCCTTCCCTGAATTTGCAAAAGAGGAACTACAAATACAGAGATCTATGGATCTGTAGACCCACTGCTCTGAATTTATACATCTAAATCCTTAAGAGACCCATGATCTCTGGATCTACAGACTCTGTAGGTGTAGTTTGAGGAGTCTGAAATGTTCTGCATGAAATGACTGCCACACTATTAAGAACCACTTAGAGACTAGTGGCATGGCATATAAGTGTGATTTTTATTTTTTTTTTTTCATTGCTGTAACTACTTCTGATATAGGCATATCTTGGAATGATTACGCAAAATACTGGGCTCCATCCTGTTAACAGCTACAGTGCTTGTTGAATTGCGCTAGCTAAGGCTGGCATGAATAGATTTAAGCTGCTTCTGGTCAATGATAACTGCAGCTTCGAGAGTATTTAGGGGTCAGAAGTTGCTTTTCTTTTTCATCTGTGTGATGCCTAGTCCAATGAGATGTCAGTGCTACCCTGACGCAAAGAAGTGCTGGCAATAGTGAGAGGTTTAGTCTGAGATTGCATGTTGCTACCTATGCTGTGTGATAGCAACTTGATCCAATGTGGATTTATGCAGTTTTTAGCTACTAGAAGATGATTTGTGTCATAAGACGATTTTGTTTCAAAATACAGAAAAATAACTCTGAAAGATGTTCATGCACTCAGATAAGCCTTTGGATTGTCTGGGCCCAATTCTGAGGATAAAATAAATTGCAAGAGTAAAATAGTTAGGGGTGGGGTTTTCGGAGCTTCTAATATTTCTCAAGGAATTTTGGTGGAAGTATCAGTAGAAACAAAGTTAGTTTGACACTAAGAATCCTCAGCTATTTACTCTTTCCCTGAAAAGGTCCTACAAATGGGAGTACCTTGAAAACAAAAGGGAGGAAAAAACCCAACAACCCCCCCGACACATTATCCAGCCTTCTGATATTTAAAACAGATGTAACTCCCCAACCAAATTACTAGTCCCAGACCCCTATTAATTTAAGAAGTGAATTTGTAAATGTGACTCAGTATATTAAAGAGCCTCAAGTATGACAGTTCAGGACAGCTCAGGATGTGCCAAAAACTAATGCACAGTAAGAAGTGTTTCATGTCTGCTTTATTTTAGGAACTGACATCTCCTCGCCTCATAAAAAGCCATCTACCATATCGTTTTTTGCCTTCGGACCTCCATAATGGCAATTCAAAGGTAAAAATGAAATTAAATCATGTTTCTTTAACTATATTGGCAGCAGTTGTTTAAGTGCTTTGGGAAACAGGGTGGGGGAAAAGCTTTCAATAAGATAATTATTTTTCTTTTACACCCCACCCCATCATAGGTAATATACATGGCTCGCAACCCCAAAGACCTGGTGGTGTCTTATTACCAGTTTCACCGCTCCCTAAGGACCATGAGCTACAGAGGAACGTTTCAGGAGTTCTGCAGAAGGTTTATGAACGACAAGTGTAAGGAGCTGTTCTCTCTGCACACGCTGTTACACATTTATTTTCATCTCTGCATTCCTTCTGCAAGTACAGAAATGAACTGGATAAAGGTGCATTTGTTTTGCATATACAGCAAGGAGGTTGCTACAGATAGCGCTGCGTGGACTTGTCCATGCAAACTATGGCCATGCCTTGTAAATAAAAAATAATCACCTTACAATATTTGATCCCATGGGCTCAGCAGTGTTCCTTGCTTAGCTCAGGCAAAACTCTGGTCTGTTTTTCTAAAATTCAGCTTGCAAGTTACCAGGTACCTTGTGAGAAGTGGTATCCCAGCATCATTTGATTTTAGTTGTACCACACTGTTGGCTACTTCTCAGGAGTCTTTCTGTTCCTCAGGTGTTCGTTGGTTTGTTTTTTTTTTCCTGGTATCCCTTTAATATTTTGATTTCATCCAAAACCTCAAGATTTGTCCCTTGCAAGATACCAGTTAACACACAAAACCCTCTACTTTGCATGAGATTGATCTGGAGTTCATCAGTAAGTTGAAGTGAGCCCCTGTAAGAAGGCGGTTGCGGCTGTATGAGAATGCAGTAACCTGCTTTACAACAACAGCTGCTCACCCAGGAGCTCCTTTGAGTGAGGGCTGTTTGATGACCCACCCACCCACTGTGATCCCACTCGGGCTGCACTGCCTTAAGTAGCTCCATTGCACTAGCTCAGTAATCTTAGAGGGAGGGCAAGCCCCATGTTCTCGTGTAACTGGCTGCCACTGGGCTTTTTGCCAATGGATTGCCACACTTTTTAGCTGGGAAGAGAAAATTTTTACTGCCTTCTATTTCTCTACAAAATTTTCCCTGTAATACCATAATTTGACACTAAGAAGTCATCAGGTGCCTTGTGCTCTGAGAGCAGGATTTCCTCTACATCCAGCGCAGCAAATGTTCCTTCAGCCTGGAATTTGCAGGACTTGATGCTGAAAGAGCTGTATAATACTGAAGGGAAGAAAAACATAAAAACCTACCAATGGAGGTTATTTAACAGGCCTTAAAAACCATTGCTACTTTCTCCTGCAAGTTTGTGCAGGGAAAGTTAATGCTCTCCTTCCATTCCAGTCCACTTTCAGGTTTTTCTTTTGCATTCCCTGAGAATGGGATGTTTGTTTGTAGCCCATGATCAGGAAATTCTAGACCAGAGATATAAAGAAGACACATTATAAGGCCTTCTAAGATAGGAGGAAGGTTCTCTACTCTTTTTCATATAAGTATTCCAAGAGTTATTTATATCTTGTAGCAGCTGGTTTATCACAACCTCCTAGAGTTAGTAAAACATCACAGCATGTTCTGTGTCCATAATTGGGCAAATCTAGTGTTGTGTAATGCAGTAAATGTAGCATTTAGCTAAATGTTTTCATCTCATGGAAGCAATGCAGCAGCAAAAAAAACTTCATAAGAAGTCAAAGTACTGTTAGAGGAAGAAGCACTGAGCTCAAATAATGCAATCCCACTCTTTACCCCTCCTTATACCTGACCACCTTGAAACAAATCCAGTGTATATTAGCTATTTTTTTTGAAAGCATACGGGTGGATAGGGATTAGCCTCGAATGTGTAATTCTTTGGAATTATCCTCTAAAGCTTAAGGGAATATCTTGCATAAAGCATAGGTAAACTGTGCTAAGATCTTAATGGGTTCTCCCCTGCACCATTAAGAGCAGCTAGGAACGCTTCTTGCTTGACTGATGTGTTAGCTTTATGTGTGAATTTCTTTAGGGATGTATGGAATAGGAATAACAAAAATGGAATTTTCCCAATACATTTAACAATTGAAACTGAGTCAGCTGATTAAAATAATTTTCCTATGAAACTGACCTCTTTGTCTGTTGAAAATGTTCCACTTACCAAAATTAAACAGTTATTTTTCAAAGGGAAAAGGTGGCTTCAAAATGCAAAACTAAAAACCCTAATATTTTTCTATAGCCACTTTGCTGAAAAGAAAATTGACCAAAAAAATATTGGGAAAGAATGTGAGAAACTGCTCACCATATTTGCTTAAGTCCTGTCTTGATTATCTGAAGTACTTTGGGGAAATTTATCACTGGTAACAAATATGCAGAACGCATATCTGTTTGTGTTGTCTTTCTGGCAACGTTGGCAGCAAGATACGGTTTCTAAATAATAAATACCAGTGTCTGAACCTCTGCTAGACACATGTAAATTGACTGAAATCAGTACAAATGTGGATTTTATCAGAGAAGTGAAAAACAAGGAGGAAAGTTTTGAGGGGTGAGTTAAGACTTCCAGTAACCACTGCCTCAGCGGTGCTGGGAGCACAGGCTCTCCCAGCATAGCACCTCAGCTTCAAGTCCTAAACCCCATGAAACGGTATGGGGAACCGAAGACAAGCTGCTGGTGGCATGCAGCAGGTAGAAGGCATAAGCTTTTCATCATTAGCAATCCTGCATGCTGGGCCTGCTCATGACTTGTGATTACCCCATCACATCCCTTTGGGCTTTCAGGAGCACTCAACACCTCGTTGGCATCTGGTTGTAGTCTGGATTTATTGTGCAATAGAGATAACTGAAACTGTTCTGGCATGTCTACAGAAGTTGTGTGGAAGCGTTCAGAAACTTACAATGGAAGAGAATGGGTCTTAGATTTTAGCGGGGAGGAGCAGAAGATGTAATAATAAACAGGATATTCTGTCAGTACATCCTCCATTTTTTGGAATGACCATGAAGCATTTGTATAGGTCTGTGTCCTCAATACTATAATTAAGAAAGGAAATGACTGTTAGCCATTCTTTGTCCGTAATGGAGGATGCACTATGGAACTTTCCACAAACGCTGTGTCTAGCTTCTAGGTGAAAGAAGCTGCAGTTAATTGCAGGAATTCATGCAGGTTGGAGCCACTGGAAATTTGCCTTCTGCAAATCTATCTGTGTAGTTTTTATTTTGGCTCAATTTCCATTCAGTAGTCATGTGGTGTTGATACTGAGCTCCAAGAGGTTCATTATGAAGTATGGTGGCATTTTCTGTTGAACATTTTATGGTAAATCAGTTCCTTTGAATATTCCAAACTGATAGAAAAACTTTTTTAATTAAGTTCCTTGCTGTGCATGGCAATGTGTCAAAACCAGATACTGTTCTCTGGGGCTATGAAACACTCCAGTTTATTTTTTATCTTTTTTTTTTTTTTTTTCCTTTTTGAAAAGGCTTAGTAACAAAAATGTTCATTTTCCTCATGCTAATCAATGTCTTTGTAGTAGGATATGGTTCATGGTTTGAACACGTGCAGGAGTTTTGGGAGCATCACATGGATGCCAATGTACTTTTTCTCAAGTATGAAGATATGCATAAGGTAGGTTACATGTAGCAAAAAGGTATTTTAATTATGTCTAGCGTCGTACTGTTTAAAATACATAAAATACAAAATTTGTTGCTTATGTCCTTATTTGTGCTCCCTAATGTCTGATGCCTTGTATAAAGTACTGGTATTCAATTGCTTCTGTGGACTTTCAGCACTTTCATAAACTTAGTAATTTACTTGGGAACCTGCCTGCATCTCATAGGCACCGAAGTACTCACGGAGGAGGCAGAGGTGTGTAACTTTTCAGTGCTTGCTACACTCAGCCCTGGGCATTCATTTAAAAGGAATGTCTTGCTGTGTGTGCTGTATCAATGAGAAAAAAACTATAGCATCAGTATTTTGTCCTATATATTTGGCATTTATTCTGATAGTTAGGTTGTTCTTGCTGTCTTTTGTGAAACAAGATTGAAAACAATTAGGGGTGATTGTGTAACATAAGGTGACCATAATTATTGGGTCCTTATAGTATGCTGGCTGATAGTGGAAATAATACATAGAACATTAGTTTCTATTTCCTATTGCAATCGTGTATTTTTAAGAATTAATGAAAATACTTCAAAGTGTTTATTCGATGGGAAAATTAATGCCAACATAGGAACATCCCAGCTCCTATCTCTAAACCTCCAAAAGGCAAAATCCCAGTAGAACTCCATAAAGCTGGGTGAATTACAATTTCAGCTTTACTGAGCCTTCTGATGGAGTGGGATGCTAAAAGATGTAATACAATCAGAATGATTTTTAAAGTTTAGAAGAAATTATTTCAAACCAGTGGATTTGAATAAAGATATATTCCTAGCTGTGCTCATTGAAGGATACTGTTGAAATCTGGTAGCATCACAGTATCTTTCTGCTTCCTGATAAATATTGCTATTTTGTCCTTACAATTCCAGGAGTCTTACTTATACTTGAGGAACCCTGGAGTTTGGATATATAAATTAATGACTGTTTAGTCTCAGAGGCCACCTCACTAGATCCTTTCCATCTACATGAATGCAGTCCCAAAAGCTAACGATGAAGGAAGGGCCAAACATTTGTGGTAATTTATTTTACCAGAATAAAAAAGTAACTTTTAATTCCTCCAAAATAAACTAGTATTCCAAAGTCATCGGCTAAGGGTGTGGTGTTGTCTGAGTGGGAAGCATCACAATTACTTTGCAGTTCTCCATTCTAATAATTGAAGGGATGAGCTTGTATGACCATGTTCTCTGCTGACCTTACCCTAATTACTTGGTATCTATTTATTTTCATCGGATTGGAAAGTGGCAAAATTGTAAGACAGTGGTGTTTCTGCAACTTCTGCATTTGTATTTTTCACACTCATCAGGATATAACACTTTGAAGTATTTAAACTCATTGAAAAAGGTCACTTAAAATATTGTAAAATAAACTGGTTTTAAATACTCTCTTACAGGACCTAGCCACAATGGTTGAGCAACTGGTGAGGTTCTTAGGAGTTTCTTACGACAAAGCACAGTTGGAATCCATGGTGGAACACTGCCATCAACTCATTGATCAGTGCTGTAATGCAGAAGCACTTCCCGTTGGCAGGGGTATGTTTAAACCCACAGTAACACTCTTATTGTGGATGTTGCAAGAAGCAACTGACAACTTAGTAACCTTCAGGATGTGTTAAGGTGTTGGCAAAATATTGCTGTGTAAATGATAGGAGGTAAACCAACTGTTGGTGCTATTTGGGGGGTGGTTTGTTTTGAAATAGTTAGGTAGAAGTGACTGAAAAGCATGGAAACATCCAAGATCAACAGTCTGTGTTCAACACTATGCAAACCACTCTGTTGGAGAGTCTATGGCTTACTTGAACAGGTTGAGCTGTTCATGCTGAGAAGACCGCACCACTCCTAACCTTTGGCATGTCAAAGCCCACACAATTTCATACAGTTTAACCTGGCCTCAGCCCTTGTTTTTAAGTATATCAGATTTTCTAGAATAGCAGATAATTCTAATTTGAAGGCATGAAACAACGAGGACCTGTAGTTTTCCTTATGAGCCTTTAACTTTCATTGTCTACCTCAGCTGTGCAAAATGCGTTTAGCTTCTAGGTGTTTATGCTGGTGAGGCCTTTCTCTAGGAACTTGAAATGCACGTTGATCTCTTGATACATATGTCCTTTAATAATGTCAAGAAATCAAGTCCTTTCTCAGTTGTCTTTCTGATGAGCATAAAAGAGGGAACTCAGTAAGTCTCCCTCAAATTATTTTCTGTAGGCTGCTTTACAGCACTTAACGGCTCTTTTTTAAAATGAGGGAATAAGATCAAAATGGTCAGTTCCTATGTCAGCCGCACAAATGCCTTACCCAGACATAAAATCACTATCCACTAGTTTAATCCAGTGTTAACTAGAACTTTCCCTCCCTTTTTTGTCCATCCATACCATGTTAGCACTTTTTTGATACAGCATCATACATGAAGCATGTGTTTATCGTGACCACAAAGCCTTTTCAAAGGATTTTGATTGACTGATTTACAGCTTATTTTCTTACTTGGGGATCATGACCAGAGTACTTCATTCTTAAGTTTCTGTGTAGGAGCCTTTTCCATGCTACCTCTCAGCCAACCTTCATGTGATCTGCAAATTGTGTCAGCTCCAATTTTTATAATCATTTTCAAATCTCTGATAAAAATACTAAGTATTGACCGTCCTTCTTGACTACTAATTCTGAGTTAGCCAGCTGTTTATTCATTTGTCATGCATTTTGTTGACACTATATGGTTCTGTTAAAAAACACTAAAATTGCATGCCTTACAAAAGTCTATTGTATCTTTGCATTCACCTTCGCTCAGTCAAACTGAAATCTTTATCTTACCAACACTCAGTCAGGTTTGCTTGAAAGAAGGTTTGCTTTCCCATGAAAGCAAGTTCACTGGTATTCTATACTACCTTTGTATCTTTCTTGGCAGACCCTTATGTCAGTTTTCCATTACTTGGCTCAAACTATCATCAGAATAATTGACCCAGTATGATTTGTCCTTGTTTGTATGTTGGCACAAACATTTCAGAATGTCATATGTGGAAAAAAGCCATTGCTTGCACCGCCTTGCTTCTGTATGTGACTTTGCACACCTGGTATGGAAAGGCTTTCAGTATGTTCTGTAGGGGCTGTACACTCCAGTTATTACAGTAGGACCTGGAAACCAGACTCCATCATAACTGTGATGTCGCACATCTTTTTGCCCCAGTTCACTTATGTTATTGTAATGATGAGTTCTTGAAATAAATATCTCAAGTTTGCTGGCTTGAGGTAAAATTCCAAAGAAGACAAAGGAGTTTATAGTGTCACTGAAAGACCTGATATATTCCCTATATGTTTCTGGTAGATTCTTCACTGAATGGTGTCTTTTCCTGCTCTTAGTTACCTTGCTTTCAACTCCCATCCTAACTCCCCTTACTGCTTCCAACTAAAAATTCATCATGTAGCACAACTTGTATCTTATGTGAAAACAACACACCATCTCATTTGCACTAGGATGTTACAGCACATTGCCTAACTGATTAGCAACCCACTTCTCTGCTATGAAGACAAGATAATGAGTTCGGTAAAACATCCTGAGGGCCTTGGATGAAGTGTTCTATGTCAGTGCAAGATTTTACAAGCAACAGAGCCGCTTTCTCCTCCATTGACTTGCATGTAACACAAAAACCTAGGTTTGTCCTAACTTCCATGATCTGGAGGTCTGTGGAGCAGCAGCACTGCCACATGCACAGTCAAAATCCCCTCTCCTTGTCCAGTGAAAGCCAGAAGGGTGGTTGTAAAAGACAGATGAGGTTGTAATACAAGAGAAGAGAGAACAGAGCTGCTGGTGAGACCTTCCACAGGCAGAGAGGCTAACTGCTGTCTCTGCTGGCCAGTTCATCTCCATCCAGATAAACAGTGATGCCGACTTTTGCTGCATGTACTGTTCTGTACATGGTGTTAGTTCGTTTTTCTGTAGGGGAGCCTGCAACCTCCCAGCCGAGGGGCACAGCCTCTTATTTATACCACCTACAAACCTTTCAGAAAGAAGCCTCTGCTGTGTAATAGAGAAGGAAGGGAGCAGTTAATCTAATATTTTAATGTAATATTTTGTCATTTGTTCACTGTGTGCTTTTTATTAAAAATATCCTTATTTTGAATTTCTTTTTTTTTATTTTTTTGCTGCCTGGCTTTTACAACAAATTGTTACTTCAGAATGCAGCTTCATTAACAGTGCTTTGTTCGTTCTCTGTTAGTTTCTGTGACAAAGAATGGTGGCAATAACATGACAGCTTATTGTAATTTGTTTTAAATATTTTTAATTTGTCATTAGTTACCTTTACTTTATTTTGCTTTATTTTAGTTCTTCATTTTTTTTCCTTTTAGCACATTGATCTTTACTCTGAAGATAACCCTGAGCTGCTGTGAAAGCAGAACAATGATTAGATATGTTACTTATATTTGACTTATCACATCATAATTTACACAGTTGCATGATACAAATCATAAACCAGGTGGGTGACTTTTTGACAAGCTATCAGTTCATGTGGTTAAAAAAAAAAGATGCTACAAATAATCCACTGCATATGTCCTTCATAAAACTTGTCATTTGTCCACACATGTTGTTAGGGAGATTCAGAAATAAAAGGCTTATCTTCCGTAAGCAGAGGAAGAAAATGTTTTATTATTGTTATTGAAAGGGAAATACAGGCTTTTATGTTTTGTGCTGTACTTTATGCAATTATAGCTCCCAGAGCAAAATGGAAATTGGTATCAGATGTTTATGATTGCAAGTGCTTCCTTAATGGTTTTTTTTTTTATACAGGAGAAATTTGGTGAAAACAATAAATGTGTTTTCAGTCAGTTTAAGGTTCTTTTGATCTTTGGATCCTGAAAACAAACCAGAACACTATCATACCTTCAGGAGTTATAGGAAAATCCTGATTTCGTGTAATGGCCCTTGCCACACGTACTACACCATCACGTTAATATGTAATTTGTAGATGTTTCAGACAGTTTTGTCTTTGGACGCAATTATAGAGTTGCTGCATAAAAAGCAATGGTAATTAAATTAAATGGGTATTCTTCTTATGCATCAAATGCATAATTAAGCTCCCTGCATGTAGTTTTGTTCTTGCTGTTATGATTAAACTCTCTGATAGCACAGTCCCAATTCTCATTTCATTTATTCCAGTTGAACAAGCCTGGATTTTGTCTTTATTTATATCTAACATAAATGAGAAGAGAATTGGGCCTCTCAGCCTGGTTATTCCATGAGGCTTATTCACCAACAAGTAACCCTGGATGACTCAGAGCTAAGCAAATTTTGCACTGCAGTGAAACAGTGGTTAAGGGGGCCACAACCTTTGTCTGGTGGGTTCAAAAGTGTCATCAGGTTATGTTACTAATTGGGTTCAGTGAAGTAGCAGAATACTCCATACAAGGATAAAGTGTTCAGTGTCCATATTTCATCTGCTGAAAGCTTCCTATTGTGTATAAAACTAGAATTTAAATGGCACGAACTGTGTGCATAGCACTTATGTTTTCCATAGATATAATCCAGGCACTTGTATTAAACCATGAATTCTCTCCATATTGAGAAATGTAAATTCATTTCTTATCTGTAAACATAAAATAGTAGAAATTAGTAATGATAATATTACATCTCAATAATCAGAATAAAATAATCGGTTTAATGCCTCGCATTCCATGTGCCTTTCCGATAGTTCTCTAACCAGTGTATGCTGGAGGCACAGCAATTTTGAAATGTATTATTGTTAGCTGTTGAAGTTATTAAACAGCCATAGCTTGCACTGAAACCAGAAACCCATTTTTAAAAGAATACCCAAACCAAAATCTGTATTCGTTTCTGATTAAGGCTAAAGCAAAATCTCACAAAAATCTGATTTCTTCCTGTATAATACTCAGCTGATAGAGATGACAAGGTGTGTGGTACTCACTTTAAGGCTATTTTAAGGCTTTGCAAGGGTTGTAGCAGGGGAATTGGATAAGACAGTGAACAGCCTTAGGTGTTGCTGAACTTTCAGTGAAAACTAAGACTGATTAGCATCTCACAGATGATACTTCATGCTCTGCATGATTAAGACTGTAGATATTTGGTGTCCCGTGATGTCCACTCTCTGACTTGTGTTCCTTGTCTGTGTTTCAGGACGAGTTGGGCTATGGAAAGACATCTTCACTGTTTCGATGAATGAGAAATTTGATTTAGTTTATAAACAGAAGATGGGAAAATGTGACCTCACATTTGATTTTTATTTATAAAAAATGCATGCATATGATACCCAAATATAGCTAGAAGTGCTTTATGCATTCATTTATTACCTGCTGGACAAACTACTGTAGCTATTATGTGTAACAAGATTTAAAGAAAGAAAAACAATCTAAGTAAACCATATGAGATACAATTATCTTTGATCCTAAACAGCTGTTTATCTTCTAGTATTTTAATCCTTCATCCACATGCAAGAACTTCTTAGACAATACTAGAATATTCAGCTGTTATGGAATGTATTATAGACGTATAAGGTATGTATCATATATGCAACTAGAATGTACACCTTTTCAGCCCCACATTATTTAATGTGTTTTATAAAACCTTTTCACTAGAACCTAAATAAATGTCCGTAAACCAAATAAAAAATTATTTCAGAGGGAAACAAGTAACAGGCCAAAACTATGCTAGAATGATCTCAGGGGTTAATCGTCACATTTATTTTTATAGCAGGTATATCAAGTATAAATAAATCCCATTCCAAAAAAGTAACTGATACAAGTGGGGTTCACATTAGGTTCTGCACACCCTTATCTGTATGATTTGAGTAGGTTCTGTGCACTGGCATACTCTGCAAGACAGGTCTTGTTAAGATGTACAGCTGTGATTGTCACTGTAATCCCCAAACCCACCTGTGCTTTCACGGAAGACAGCACACAGCTGTCTTCATGATAGATGAAGTTCTGCTCCATGCTGAAGGTCAGCAAACAGAAGCTTCTTAAGCCCCCAACTCTTAATTCAGTCCTCAAAATGGGGCTTAAAAGCAAGGCATCTGGTGCAGGGTGTTCCTTGAGGAATCTCTCTGACCCACGTCACCTTCCTGCATAGATGTGAATTCTACCCAATAGCTACAGTAAGATAAGGTGCTGGATGTCCTCTAGTTCCACTGGAAGTTAAGGGTGCTTAGCACTATTTGCAGTTTGTGCTACTGGACTCCAAACCTAAGTGGAAGATGAATATGCCTGTGAGAGTAAGCAGGCAGAGGAAACTGCAGCACTGAAGGAAGGGAGTTTAAAAATATGCCACCAGGTGGGAGTATTGCACAAATATTCATGCAGAATAGTTTCCATAATTGTAGCCATGACCGGTCTGGATTATAATCAGGATTCAAGTTTATTTCTGTAAATTTTTTATTCTCTACGACAGGTACACAAAGAGCTTGAAGCAGGCTACTATCACTATAAAATTATCCAGAATTATGTTGTTGTTCCGTTAGGTAATGACATCTATGCTTTTTAGGCTCTCAGCTGCAGGAGGCCCATTTTTGCTAGTCAAATATTCAGGCTCACCAAAAGTTGTGAGGAAGGACTAGCAGATTTTTAGTGTTGCAGTTCTGTTGGGAAACTAACTGTCAGTTCAGCAACTGGCAAGTGGTGTAGCATGATGTGGCTTGACAGCACTTTTCCTTGTATATTTGTGAGTGAAAATGCTTTTGGTGAAATTTTATTTCTATTTTTATATTTTTAGTACTGTATGAATATTAAGCACTACACATTATACTTCTGTGCTTGCTTGCTTATTGAATAAAAGATGTGTTCCATGCATTGTGGTTTGCTGATTTTTCTAGACCTCCTAGTCAGGCCAGGTGGTCTTTGTACAAGCCACAGATCCTCTCCCCTACCCTCATCTCTTAAGTTAAGACAAAATAACCACAGAAAGTTGGCATCAACTCAAACGACCATCTGACCCAGTGAGCTGTCCCTAATGCCTGTGCCAGAGTACAGCAGAGAGCACAGGACTCTGTAAGCACCTTTGGCTTTAATAGCCCTCTGCAGGCTTTTCTTCCCCTCATGCTGGTATTAACAGCATCCCATGGCAAGGAGTTCTTCATCTAAATACACAATGTACGAACTGTCACCAGATAGTGTAATTTGGTGTTCCTGTGTTCCTGCATTATGACACACGACACAGTCACTGTTCAGTCCATGCAAGGTTTTACACACTTCTATCTTGTACCTCTCAGGCAACTCCATGCTGAGGAGTCCTACTAGTCTGTGTCATATAGGAGACCAAAACCCACAAACTGCAAGAAGATAGGAGTAGGAGAAATCATTCTTACCACAGAGAAGACAAAATCACCCCACAGTTCCTGCAGATTAGAGTCAGAAGAAAATTTCATTAGTACCAAAAATCTACTTAAGTCACTTAATCCCGAGGATGTATGAGCAATACATCCTTACTGGCTGCCTAAAAAGCTTCTTGTATTTTATTTCTGAAGACACCAGGGAATCCTACTCCTGTTCCCAGGCACAACCGGCCTCCTTTGCTACAGCAGGAGACCACCCCAGCCCCCAAAGCCAAAAATGTTCTAAGGCCACATTTTTAACACCCAGGTGTATACACATGCCATTGCCAAACTGAGCTGGTGCAGAGGGCCACCAGCTACCGGGCTGGAGAGGGAACTGCTAATTTGGCCAAAAAAAAAAAGTTTCCTTATCATAGAGAGTAATAGCCTCTGTGTCAATCCACTGTGCACCTACTGCTGTGCTGGTGTTCCTTTTAGACAAGAAAGTTGCTGTGTGCTAGGAATCTGCTTACTATGACCAGAAAGACTGTCCTTAGCCAGAGCTGTTCTTTCCTACCCCTTGACTGTTGCTTTCTGTGCTATCAGGTGAAATCTATCCAAGAGTAGAAAGTCTGGTCAAAGCCCATTCCCACATAAGCTGTGCTGAAATTCTACTTTTCCTTGGTAGAAAGGACCTACCCAGTCCTTGAAAGCATTTCAGTCTTTCTATTAAAGTCCATAGGTAGTAAGCGCATTCCTAGTTTGACAACCTGAACTTCCAGGACTTGGCCAAATGACTTTCTGTACAAACACAGGCACCCCCTGGCCAAGTGCCCCAAATTGTCTCTGGAGAGAACGCCTCATTGATGCAAATGCACTGCAAATGAAGCACAAAAATACCATAAAGCCAAGAGATTTATTTTTGTCTCCTCTCAGCATTCAAATTTGGTAAACTTCTGCTGAGGTAACTGCCACAAAGTTAGCATGCTAGCAAGATTTATCATAGTTAGCAGCGGGTAGCCCATGTAGTGATACAAATCTGCCAGATACAGGGAGGATTCAGATGGCTTCATTGCAATGGTATTTCAGATCACCAAGAGGTAGCCCCCTTTCCTATGAAGCACCGAGTACTCAGCATTCGTTCAAACCAGCCATCACTGGCCATGTACCTTCGTGGAAACACCAAATACACCACTTCACTGGATGAGCCCATCACCAAGCAGACACACATCGCGCTGTACTGGGAAGCCTTGGCTGTAAGGCCCCCAGCAGCCCCCCAGCTGTGCTGAGCACCGCTGTGACTCCTGCCTCTCCACCTCAGCAGCTTCAGTTGGTGAGGCACCTCATATGCCAGCACCGTTAAGTGACTTGCCTCAACAAGAGCCCTCCAAAGCATTAACGTGAAGGAACTGGGGGGAAACTAATCTAGGTAAGAAATTTTTGCATGGTTTTCTATACAAAAGGTTTAAGTGTTCACTTCAGTGAAGTTGGGAAGTAAAGAGGAAAGAAAGAAAGCTAATGTGTAACCATTAAAGATTCCCAGCATTTTTGTGTAAGCATCACCACATAACATGGCACCAGTAGTTCTTGCAATAATTATAAAGATTTATAGGCTTGAGTCACCATTATTATAAGCCATTCAGTCTTGCCTGGGCTATAAATAACACCACTTAGTAGCTACCAGCAAAGCTTTAGAGGAGGATTAAGGAACAGCATTTGCCTCTTCAGTCAAAGGAAAGAGGCTAAACAGAGATTCAGCTGAATCAAATAATAACAAATCCCAAACCAGTGACCACACCCATCGGAAGGACACAGTACAGAAATAAGGATATGTAATCTCACTACATGATCCATTTGATGCCTTTACTGCAGGATCTGCAGACTGGTGTCCTCTTGTGTTTGAATCATAAAACATGCAGATTAATATTTTCTGCTACCTGTCATGGTGTGTATTACACAGATAGAAATAAATGCAACCAATAATCGGCTTCATGCTGGCAATGGAAAGAGAGTGCAAAAATGAGCACCTTAATTTAAAAATAAAACTTACTCAGATTTTGGCATAATGAGGTTTAGACCTCGCATGCTGAGTCATACTCCAGTAAAAAACTGCTGTTCTATCTTCAGGGAGTGGCGAGGAAGTCAACAGCGCTGATGCCACTCTGCCCTGGTCCAGCTGCACATAAATCGCCCCTCTAAAAGATGGGAGAGCGATGGCAAGTTCTGCAGGCAGACTGGAACCGTGCCTCTTTCCAGCTCTCAGGCTTGAATCATCCATAGGAGCATGTAACATCCAGTGTCCTCCAGAAAGCATCTGAGCTCTGTGGTCTTTAAAAATGAATGTATGAAAAGTTTACAAAAATGCAGGGCAATTTTCTGTGCTTTGGGATGCCAGCATGCAGGAATTACTGTTTGCAGCATAGGACTCCTCACCGTAAATTGGTTTTAGAAACACTGAAGCTGTCTACACCAGTGAAATAGAGAAAAGAAAGGAGAAGCCTTTGTACTCCCTGCTAATGCAGGAACCTACACGAGGTTCTTTTGGTAAGCGGTGCTGTGCCGGTATCATTTTTCTGGATTTTACCATTCGATCAATGGATAGAATTGTAAAGCCACGCAACAACTCTTGCTGGAGTTCTCACCGTGCACAGATGACAAGCCCTGGCAATGCACACAAGTAGTTTTAGAAGCTACCACCTCCAGCTGTCCACTCTGCCTCTCTGCCAGAAATGGCCACCATGGAGGAGAGACAGCAGAAGCAAATGTGTGCTGGCTCCTCAGCTGCTGCAGTTTACAGGCTGACATATTAACTTAAACTGATATGGATGCTGGTTTCAGATAATAGGCTGATTTGTGAACTGCAGCTGCAAGGAGCCAAAGCGTGTCCTTGGGTGCTGCCCTGGCTTGGAGGTGATCTCCCAAAGCCTTGTCAGAGCTCTTCAGAAAGAGCTCTGCAAGCGGCTGAATGCAGTCTCCACTTGGCAACAGTCTATTTCACATATGGACCAAGTTTAACCTGTGAAAGATGGTCTACAAAGGTGGACTCGTGTCCTTTGGCAAGAAGGGGAGACAGATCCACACTGCCACATGGAATGAATTAACGAAAACCTACTTTTGGAAGGAGTATTGTTTTGTAGGAGGGAGTGCTGCAGCAAGACATGCTGTGTGACAGCATGCAAGATGCAGAAAGAACGGTAAAGTAATGGCAGCTGACTGATTCCAATCACAGTCGCTAATACACTGACTTGCTTGATATGTGTGGTACGAGTGATATTCAAAGTAACTGCCACCCAGACGTTAAATCCACTGTCACCATCTCTGTCACATACTCAGCTTTTGCCAGCACTGAATGTAAGATGACAATTTAATCCTCACATGCAGATAACAGTAACACAGCTGGTGTAACAGTGTGCTAAGGCTTCAGCCCTCGCAGGCCTTACATCTGCTTTCGTACGGCTTTGGAAAAGAGTCACATAAAATATGTGAGAGCTCTAAGAACTCAGCATGAAGGAACCAATTAGAACAAAACAAGAACCAAGGAAAATGTTTAGATTTCAAACTCCACTGGGAAGGCAGTATTTTATTTTCGCCCATACATCACACAATCAAATGGTTGGAGCTTAATAAATACTGAGGAAATACCAGAGGAGACAAAGGTGATTACAAATGCTCCCTACTCAAAGCTTGCACCACTCCAGATTTTAACTTTTCCCAGGTTATTCATGTACCATTCTTGTTTGCTTCTGCACCTTGTTTCTGGTGCTGCAACCCCCCAAAAAAGGCACTTCTAACCCTATTGAAACAGGTAATACTGGGAATGCTGCAGAAGATTTCCAGTTCCTGGGAATGCCACCACTCCATAGTTGGCAAGACTGAAACACACAGCGGAAGATCCACAGTGGGTTTCCAGTTCAGTTGTTTAACCACCCTGCTTCAGCTGCCCCTGCTTAGGGGTTAGTCTCTCTTAACAGCCAGACCTTTTTGGACACGTTCATTGTTCCCTCAGTAAATCCCAGTGAGGTTAGAGACTGAAACTAGTTCTGACTTTGTTTTTAGTATTAAATATATGGGTAAGATTGTGTATTCTGAACAGGATAAAAAAAAAAATGAAGAAAAATATGATAAAGGCCAATTCAAGCTGTAAGCATTTGGGTTTGAACCATGCAAGTATGGACCATTTGGTCACTTTTATACCCAGTAATCTGGAGTAGATTTACATGAAGTCTTTGAAATGAAGAAATAATTTTAGAACTATTCCTTTTTTTTCCTAGCAATAACTATGATGCTATGTACAGCCATTACATTGCTGCAATCTTACATACTTCTGCTCAAGTTATTGTCTCTAAATTACTGCCACTGAATTCAAAGGGACCACATGAAAGTTACGTACACAATTATTTGTGGGATTCAGAGCTTTAACATGTCCTGTAGGGCATTAGTCTGTATCAAGAACTACTGAAATACTGAACTTGTTTGTGGACTTTTGAAAACAGAAAATGTTATTGCTTAATTGCTGATGCATGGCCAGTGTGTCTGGACTCTGCAAGATAACTGTCATTTTTTGAGACAATGGCTACAATATAATTTCCAAAAAAATCTCATTCATTTTATTGAGGGGAAAAAAAGGAAAGAAAGAAAAAAAATAAGAACAAAAAAGACACCAAAGCTTAGGGAATGTCATAGAATAAGGCCTCTTTTCTCATGGTGGACTGCAGTAATTTACGCAGTCCTTTTAGAATTAACAAAAAGGGCTTAAATCAAGATGGTACACCCTACCATGAAAAGGTCTGGGTTTTTTTACTGAATCAAGCCTTAAAGAGCTCAATTTCTCACTGAAATGCTCCATGGAATCTTAACCAAAGGCACTCATGCACCGACGGGGGCAAGCAGGTACAGACACCCCCTCAGCTGCTCCTGAGTTCAGAGCCTGGCCAGCGGGCACGCCACGGCCACGGGGATGGCCACAGTCACCCACGGTCACGGCCCCTGTGCCGCGCCTGGACCCATCCCCGGTTCCCTACGCGAGGCTCCGGGCTCGGGCCCTGGGCCCTGCCTGCTCCCGAGGGCGGCGGCGGCCCTGACCTGCGGGGGCCGGGGGTGGCTCTAACGCCTGCCGCGGCTCCGGGGCACGGCACAGCGCGGCCCCGCGGCTCCCGCCACCCTCTACCCGCCCCCACGGGGCGCCGGCGGTGCGAGGGGCGGGCCGGGCCGGCAGGGCGAGCACCCAATAGGGACCTGCCTTACTGTTGCCACGCGAACGGCGGCGGCTCTGCCCAATCAGGTGCGAAGGCTGTTGTTACTGCGGCAACAGCGTCCCGGCACAGGAGGGCCTCGAAGAGGTGCGGAGCCGGGCCGGTACCGGTGGGCGCCGCGCTCCCGCCCTGGGCCGCAGGTAACGACCCGGGGCTGGGGAGCCCGGAGGCCGCCGCAGCTTTGTGTGGGGACGTGGCCGGGAGCAGCGGGGGCCGTCCGGGCGGAACAGCCGCGTTGCGCCGCCGTAGCGCCGAGCGGGGCCTGGCACAGCGGCAGAAGGCCCGTGTCGGGGCCCTGTTCGTGAGGGCGGCTGGTCCCCGTGGGGCGGCTAGCGGGGCACCTGCCTCCCTGCGTGAGGGAGGGCTTTAATCACTTATTAATTAATCACCTTATTTTTCTGTCGTCTAATAATAAGCACAGCTTGAACCAAGGCAGAAGTGCTGTGTGGTTTTCTTTCACCAAACTGCTTTGGAGGCTGGAGTCAGGGACTGTGCTGGTACAAGGGCTTGCTGCAAGGGTGGAGGGAAAAGCGCCTCTGAGCTTCGTGCTCTGTCAGGGTGAGGCTGCAGGTTTGGTCTGAAGAAAATACAGTGTGGCTGTCATTTGGTCATTCTGATTACCAGAACATGCTCTAAGTTGAGCTATTGTGACAGACTACCGGCCTGTAAAAGGTCCTGCACTATAAAACCTCTCTGTTTCAGGTACTTCACAGAAAAGGCGAAAGCACTCCTGGCAAACAGAACTGTGGAATAAACCACATGTAAACCAGATTCTTCTTTATCAGGGGCAGTTAGGGATGGCCTCCCTCCTAAGATAATTTTTCTTTCTTTACTCCCCTTAAACGTAACAGCAGAGAATTTCAACAGCCACACTGTATTTTCTTCAGACCAAACCTGCAGCCTCACCCTGACAGAGCACGAAGCTCAGAGGCGCTTTTCCCTCCACCCTTGCAGCAAGCCCTTGTACCAGCACAGTCCCTGACTCCAGCCTCCAAAGCAGTTTGGTGAAAGAAAACCACGCAGCACTTCTGCCTTGGTTCAAGCTGTGCTTATTGTTAGACAACAGAAAAATAAGGTGATTAATAAGTGATTAAAGTGTCCACACTGTGGACAGGGCAGTATAGGAGGCAGACTGTGTGCTATTGAACTTCCTTGTTTGATGTGTTGCAGGTTGGCTTTAACTTTGGGGGAAATTCTGCTTTTGGGACACAGTGTTACACACTCCCTGAGCTCATAACATATAATTTTCTCTTTGCAAAATAAATGCACATCCTGTCGGTTATCTCAGTCTTGAGCTATTTTATCAAATCTTGGAGTGGAAATTTCTGTATTTGCTGAAAAGCCTCATTTGCCATAGCAAGAAGGTTATTGCTACAGATTAGAGTGGTGCCAGGTCCCTGCCTGATTTGTCAGAGGTATGCTTCTGGCTGTACCACCTTGTTGGATAAACACAGGAACAAATGAACATGCTCAGCCACTTAAATAACATTAGACCTTTTAAGGGGCAGGGCTCTTGGAGGTGGTTTGTCCATGTAAAAGACACACATGCTGGAATCCAGAAAGCTCTGCCTTAGTGTGTCACACAGGACAGCTTACATACAGGAGAGGATGTCATATCTAAGTGATTGCTCATTCTTTCTAGAGAGAGATTTTATGTTTATTTGCTTCTGTTTTGCATTTCCCATAAAGCAAGTGCTACTACTGTTTTCCCTGGATTGAATGGAGTAAGGAGAAAACTTCTTTGGTCGCCCACTGAGTAGGGTGAAGACTGGCTCTAGGTAGTTGATTCTTCTAGCATCAGCCTTTCCCACCCCCCATGCCATGGAATGAAAATAGGGAGAAGTAACAACTGGAAACTGAGAATATATTAATTAAGGATTTCATAAGTGGAGTTAGGGAAGTAAGAAAAGGCAGGCAATCAAAAGACACCATTTTACAGTGGATAGTCTGTGATCTGACGCCAGAATTTTTCCTGTGGCTAACAAACACTGGTGAAGGTGCCAGGGTGACTGGCCCTGTGTATTGGGTGTAGGCATCAAGCTGTTGGTAGCGGGAGCTGCAGAGGCAGCCTCTGTGAGGAGAGGCAAGGGGCTGCCCCTTGCCAGATACAGCTGCTTCCCACCAGCTCCAACAGACCCACTGCAGGGCAAGGCGAGCCCATCAGCTGGGGCACATCTGTGAAAGCATCTTTAAGAAAGGGTTAAAAAAAAAACAACAAAAAAGTGCACCACAGCTCTGTTAAGAGAGAGAGAGAGAGAAGGGAAGGGAAGAAGTGTGAGAAACTGTCCTGCAGATACCAAAGTCGGAGAAGGAGATGTTCCAAGCAGCAGAGCGGAGTTGCCTGCAGCCCCTGGAGGAGGTCATGGTGAAGCAGGTATTTCACTGCAGCCCATGAAGAGAAACATGCCAGACCAGATATCTACACTGCAGCCCACAGAGAACTCCATATCAGAGCAGGTGGGCATGCGCTGAAGGAAGCTGCAGCCTGTGGAGAGCCCATGCTGGAACAGGCTCCCAGCAGGAGCTGTGGCCTGTGGAGAGGAGCTCATGCAGGTGCAGTTTGTGAAGGACCGCAGCCAGCAGTCCTTCTGACTGGCCCAGACTGGAGCAGGGGAAAAGTGCGAGGAAGAAGGAGTGGCAGAGAGGAGCTGTTATGGACTGACTGCAACCCACCATCCCCACCCCCCTGTGCTGCTCCAGGGAGGGGAATAGAAGAGCTGGGAGTGAAGGAGTGAAGTTGAACCTGGGAAGAAGGGGAGGGTGGCAGGAAGGTGTTCTAGGTTTTTTGTCTTTGTTTCTCACCATCCTATTCTATTTTTAATTGGCAACAAATTAAATTAATGTTCCCCAAATCAAGTCTATCTTGCCTGTGATGATAATTGGTGAGTGATTTTTCATGTCTTTATCTCAACCTGTGAGCTTTTCCACATTGTTACCACCCCCTGTTCTGTTGAGGAGAGGGAATAAGAGAGCAGATGTGTGGGCATCTGGCAGCCAGTCTAGGTCAACCTACCACACCATGGAAGCCTCTGGTAGCCCATTTCAGATCATGCAGGAACTTAGTCTGGTGTGGCTCTGCTGCCGGTTGTTCACTATAACCCCATCATGAGAACAACAAATTGTGTTAGAGCCATAAACTGTTCACCCTTCATCTGCGTGGGGGATTTCATAGCTTTAATTGTTCCCTGACAATTGCAGAGACTGGCACTCTTTCAAGGGGAATAAAATGAAATAAAGGACAAGGTTACAGTGATCCTTTTACTTTAGGTTACATAAAATAGAATGTATTAGGCTTTAAAGAAAAAGAGCTAAGAGAAAATGAAGGTGAGACTTGCTGTCTGTCTTGCCAAACACAATACAAAATCGTGAAGCTTTCAGATATATTCAGATATATATAAATAGAAAAAGAATTCTATTCTAAAGCTTTATTTATTCTTCCAAGAAAAGAAAACGATGTAGTCCCATGGTTCTGACTGAAACACTGTAAGACATCCTCATTATTCTGTTAGAAACCGCCTTCTACATTTCTATCTAAACTGGCCAGAAATATGTTTATGCCATTTGCAAGAACATCCATCTTGTAACTATAGTGAAACACGCCTCAGATGCAAGAACTTGGTATATAGACACTTGGGAAACTCTTATCAATTAAATTATTGAAATGAGAAGAAATGAGGGGCAAATCCCTTAGTGGCTATAAATGCTGTAATTCTTCTGAAGATGGGAAAGCAAGCAGAGCTGTTCTGATTTATGGTAACTGAGGATCTTGCCCTCATACTAGTAGTAGTGTACTTAAAAATATAAGCAATGGATCTGATTTATGACTTTTTATGCACCAGCGTGAATTCCAAGTGAAATATAAATCAGGAGCTATTCAGTGCAGGTAAGTTATTCTTGATACAGGCACTGATATTTTGCAGGTGTAAATGCAGTGTAAGTGGAAAGAGAACCAGGCTCAGTATCTGATGAAAGTTCAAATTTGATTATATGAGTAATCTTTGACTTTCAGTGTATGGACTTGTTATGGACTATGGACTATTTCTGCAGGGTCTGTGAGAGGTAGCTAAGAAAGGCAAGCTGACTGTTAATAGACCAGATGCACATACATTTCTACCAGAAAATGTCTAGAGTCCACAAAAATACCAGTTGCACTTGGTTTTTATGAGTACTTCAGAGCTCCAACCCAATTTTCTGGAGTCAAAGAAAGCTTTGCTAATGAAGTCAGCAGCAGCAGGATGTGCTTCTACTTACCATACTGTTTTGTAGCCTAGCTAACAAGCCGCATAGCTGTTGCTGCCTTAGAGGTTGCAATGGTCCTTTTGCCAACAAATTGATTTAAATATGTCTGCTGAACCTGTAAAAAGGGTATAGTAGTAGTGAAAGGTCTGTGAATTTCCCTCTGGCTTGGGCATGATACAAATAGCTGGCACAACCCCCCAGTACCTGAGATAAAGCTTGGTGGTGCCTGAGGAGGCAACGGCAGAATCGGCTTGCGTTTGTTTGTTTCAAATACACTTATTGTCTGCCTGTATTTATGATAAGTTAGATCTTGCAGCCAGAACCCATTCATTTGAGCTCTTGGCCTCTGAGAAATGGACCCTCCCTGTTTATGGTTTCTAGGGAGCCAAACTTGCATGGTTGCCACTGCAAGTGTTTCAGCCAAGTGACTGTAGTAATGGTGATGCTTAGCCATGCATCAGATGAAAAAGAAAAGGTTGTTTTCCACCTGAGTGGTGGAGAAAGAATGCTTGGAGGCTAATTTCTTTTAATGGATGACTACAGAGCTAGGACATCTGCCAGGGGTTACTGCTGTAGAAGGGCTATGCTAGTAAGTTAAGTGTGCTTGTGACTGTTTCTTGGCACTGAGGCCAACTGGCATGGCATAGCCCATGTCCAGACTGTTAAACACTTCTCAGCCTTTGAAACAGGATGGCTGCATGCAGACTGCCCATTGGGAATGGTTCCTGACCAAGCTAACTCCTGAAATGCACCCAAGAAGCTGCTTGACTCAAGCTCGCGTTAAAACCCAGTCAGAGATTATTCTAACAATTTGAGCATACAGAGGATGAAGATGCAGTGCAGTACCCAGCAACTGCTTAATTTGCCGTGTGTTAAACAGCGAGGATGTTCTGCTCAGATCTACTTAATTTCGGTTTGATAACATGAAGATGGCTTAAGTTATCAGAAAGGTGGTGTTCTCCCCTTCCTGCCCTGCGTTCTCCCTAGTAGTCCAAAGCACTGAGCTGGGTAATGACAACTCTGAGTGTTTGAACTATGGTGGGTTTGTTTATTCATTTTGGACGGGCTTGGTTTGGGGCTTTTTTTTGTGGGGGGAAGATGAAGAAGGGCTTTTCTATCTGTGTAAAATGCTGCACAGTGCTGCATTTTTGCTAGATGACTAGTGAGTCTTGCTCTTGTCCTGCTGTTTTTCACTTGGCCCTGCAATGTCTGCTTTATTTTACTTCTCAACTCCCTTTACAGAGAATTGACTGAACCTCCTTATATAGCTTTTGTCATTTGTTCATAGCATGCTGGATTTTCAGAAGGCTACAGAACTCATAGAATTCCCTGTGCTAACATTTGCTTTCTATACTGTGGTAATTGAATGGCAGGAGCACAGTGCAATTGATTGGCACGTGTCAGAGAGAAGAGGAAATGCATTCTACTAGCTGACTGCCGCGCAGTCTGGGGAGAAACCAAATTTCTAATTATGTTTGTAACAGAGGAAACAGGGCCTTTTAAAATCTTTCCTTTGAAGTGTCTGATTGGGTTAACTACCTAAGTATCCACAGAATTACCCTGTGATCCCGTGCATAAGACTGCCAATATTTGAAAGTATTTTTGTGACTAATGACTGTAAAATGGCATGGAAAAGATTGGGTGATAGTACCATCGCCTGGATCACCCTTATTTTATTAGCACTCAAAACACGTTCCACATGGGCAAAGACAAATGCCCTATCAGACCTGAATAAGCCCCAGGGTGGCATCTCCCATCGGTTCGAGTGGTAGAGCATAGTCGGCTCTCAGCATTCCTACCGGGAGCTCACATGGTGGCGTTTGCAGTCGCAGGCGCTGTTCAAGCTGTATGGTTGCACAGAGCAGATGCAGACCGTTTAACATTGCCTAGCAGGTCACCAGTGAGCCACACTTATGGAACTGTTGCATATGCCATGCAACACTATCTTTGTCTGATTGTTATTTTCCCAGTTAGCTCTTCTGTTTACACTTACAGTATAGTTTGCCTCAGATTTCCTGGTGCAGAAAATTAATAATAGCTCTTCATAAAACAGACTAATTAGTGTAATGAGCTGGTGTCTGGTACATGTATTTTTCTCCTGCAAAAGCCTAAAAGTCTAAACAAACAACTAAGCAACTGTACTGTTTAATAAAATAGCAGGCTTTTTTAACTAAAAGGTTGTGTTTTTAAAGATTTTTAGAGTACTTTAATGTGCATAGCCTTCAGTAATGGCCAAAAACATTTCCAGAGATAATTCCGTGTTATTTGGTAGAGGAGTTAGTCTACCACTCTAGTCTACTCTGAACTACACATCTGAAAGTGCTGACATAAGAGATAGTATCCAGCACAACCACAGAAATTGTGAACTCCGCTCATCTGGCCACTGTTAGTGAGCAAGAGTTATCTCATTCAATATTTTTACCAGCAAATTAGATCTCATATCAAGAAATCAGTTTTTGTCTTTCTTGTTGCTGTTTGCCAGCCACGCTGCTTCTTTTTGTGTCTCATATTCTAGCATATTTTTGTAGTCCTGTTTTAAATCCAGGGGAGACCATCGCCAAAGTGACAACTGCAGAAGAAGGGTGCCTTGCACCCCTCCTCTCAAGGCATGACATTTACCCCAGGACCTCATTCTACACAAAACTGAGCATAATTGCATGACAGCAGGCAGCGCTCAAATCAACTGCAGATTTGTACTGAACTCTAGGCATTCGCAGTCTTGGGACTTTAAGTCAAAATCCTTCTATTGCTCAGTGGACGAGTACTGTGTAACTTGTAGGTGGCATCATCTTCTGAATTCTTTCTGTCTGTCCTGGTTTCAGCTGGGATGGAGTTAACTTTCTTCTTAGTAGTTAGTACAGTGCTGTGTTTTGGCTCTGATGTGAGAACAATGTTGATAACCGCAATGAAGTTTTTAGTTGTTGCTGGGTGATGTTTATACTAAATCAAGGACTTTTCAGTTCCTTGGGCCCTGCCAGCAAGAGGGCTGGAGAGGCACTGGGAATTGGGAGGGGACGCAGCCAGGACAGGTGACCCAAATTAGCCAAAGAGGTATTCCATACCATATGACGTCATGCTGAGTATATAAACTGGGGGAAAAAGAAGGAAGGTGGGACATTTGGCATTATGGGATTTGTCTTCCCGAGTAACCGTTACGTGTGATGGAGCCCTGCATCCCTGGGGATGGCCGAACACCTGCCTGCCCATGGGAAGTGGTGAATGAATTCCTTGCTTTGCTTTGCTTGCGTGCGCAGCTTTTGCTTTAACTATTAAATTGTTCTTATCTCAACCCTTGAGTGTAATATTCCTTTCTGATCCTCCTTCCCATCCCTCTGGGTGAGGGAAAGTGAGCAAGTGGCTGCGTGGTGCTGGGTTTCTGGCTGGGGTTAAACCACGACACTGTCCTATTGCTTTCTTGGGGTTCAGTGGTGCCTTTCAATGTAGCGAGCTGTAGCAGGCAAGAAGCCCTTGCACTATTTAGGATTTGGGGTCTATTTCCCTTGATACTTGGAGAGAAGTCATCTGTCACAGATACACCATGTTTGCTGGATCCTGTGGACATGAACAAAATCAGTCTAGTTCTACTAATGGAGAAAGGGTGGAAGAGGGAGCCACGGCCCTTCTCACCCAACTCTTGTTCCTCCTGCTTGCATATGAGGAAACAGGGTCTTCCTTCCCTTCTCTGAAGTCCACTGGAACTTGAGAGATGGCCTTCTTGGGGCTACTGTCTCACTTATGTTCTGAAGTCACTACAAGATCACTGGTTCCAATTATAACACATTACCAGATTTGATATACATCTTATCCTTTGGGAGCTCATTTGAAATGATTTACCAGGGAAAGCTCATTTTCTGGAGCACTAAGATTTATAGTTTGTTCCAATCAAGTAAGAATTTGCTGTTAATCCCAATGTGGACATTCCTCTTGCAAGTAATTTTTAATTATTATCATGCGAGGCTTCCTCCATCATGGTTCCTGTCACTTTTTCTCTTCTCCCTGCCATGTAGGTTTAGATTTAGGGTCAGATTCATTGTAGGAGTAAGCTGTGACAGCTCTATTGATTTCACCAAAGCTGTATCCAGCTGTGAATTTGAATGCTTTCTTTTGTCAGAATGGCTTGAAGTTGAAATGAAATGTGCAAGGCGTCCATGATTGTATACTTTCATTGTAAGGAAGAGATGAGCATAAGAAAAAATTTGGCTCTCATAAAACTGCAGCAAAGCTGTAAATAACAAAAAGCTGTATTTTGCCATCTTGTTTTTTGTAAACAAAGCTGCTTCTGAAGGCAGTTACATTTTGTTTAAGAGCAGATCCTAGATTAAAGTTTGGAAAAAATGCCTATGAACTAGCCCCAGTGTTCAGACTTGTGTACAAAACCTCGTTTGATTCAAGTAGAAGGTAATTAAATCCTCATAACTGTTGCTGAATTTGGCTCATTATGAATCCAAAAGAAACATCAGGCCAAATCTTTTGGTCTGTGTTTAGTTCTTATTCAAGTCTAATGAGAGTCAGAGGTGTCTTAAGTAATATAAGACATCGCTGTACACTACATTGCACTGTCAGGGACTTCCACTCTCCATTGCTGGTGATATTTTTAGTGGGAAAGGGGCTGGCATGTGCAAAAATACTTACCAGCTATAGACTCCATATACAGACAGCGAACATTGACCCCACTACTTCTTGGTATCTCTAACCGAAGCTCAATAACTAAAAAAAGTCTCTAAATTTTACAGGGCAAAGAGATCCTCTCTGTAGTTTGAAGTGGGAGGTCTGCTGTGATAGAACACATCTATCCATTGTAACTTTATTTTATTTATTGTTTTTTAACTTTTAGATCTTAAGTGGGTATTCCAACTTGCTGTTTTGGCTGTAGTAGCAGAAAGAGAAACCCTAGAATCTTTTATTTAAATATTTACCATTGTGTTTGGTTATTTATTGCTTTCAAATCAGTGGACAAGCAATAACCAATTTACTTGAATATTTTTGGGAATGAACTGATCTGTATTGAATTCTGAGAAAAAATATGTGATTTTGCCAGACTTAGGCATAGCTGTAAAATATATTAGGCATCAGATACTCCTATGAGCTCTGTCCCAGATCCCGCATTATTCTCCTGGGACATTGGGCAGATCTTGCTTCAAAAGACAGCTGAAAAAGATGAGCTGAAAAAAGCATTTCAGGTGCTTGATGTTGGTCAGACCCTGAAAGTCACAAAGGGTGGATTCAGGGGAGTGATTGAAATCTTTCATCTAATAGAAGCTGAATTTGATGCTGTGCTGGCAGAGGTATGCTACGTCATTGCTGTTCATAATCATTTAGAAGTTGTTTCTATTTATGTCAAGAGTAAAATTTCAATGGGAGCAGGTTCCAGACCAATATTATCAAAAAGATGCCAGACATGGTCAAAACCTTCTGTTCAAGTGAAAGTCATAGAAAACTTGCAAAAGTAAAGAGCTAAATTTGACAGTTTAGATGTCTATATAAGGATTTTGTCTGTGTAGTGTGTCTCACTGTTTGAAAGAGTTGCCATTTACTAGCAGTTTTTTAGATTAAAACAAAAAGATCTGACAGCTTCAATTCATATACATGGTGGTGTTATAAATATGCATACATTAGGTTGTGAACTCTGAGTTAGAGATCAGCTGGTTTTTGTCTGCCTGGGGAGTTTCTCAGCTCACTTTTGGTATTTGCTACCTTATAAACCATCGTCAGATTGGACTTAAAGGAACATAGGGTGTTTATATGACATCAAGACTGACATTTACCAAAACTAAGGGAGGATTCTGACGTGCAGCCTGCACCGGCATTATTGTACACTTAAATTTCTGTCCTGAAAGTGTAGGTGGCTAAGTTTTATATATATATATATATATTATTTTTTTCTAATGTACTTGAGTCTTGTTTGCCTGTTTAATTTGGGTGAGCCTATCTGTTACATTTGCATTTTAAACTGTAACGAGTTAAGCCCATTTCAGCTACGATTGCTGTTAAATTCTTTGCTAATACTGAAGTATCATTAGGGAGACACATGAAGTAGTCTTTTGGAACAAGAGAAGGATGCATCAGAGAATGAATATACTTTCATATATACGTGTGAGAGATCATAGAGCTAGAGAGTTGAGAAATCTTTATCTTGCAGGATGGAAAGACATGTAGGTTGTAACTTTTTTGGGGAGGGATTTACCAGATATTAAATTAATGTTCTGCTTAATTCTAGACAAGTTGTTGAGAGTACACAAAACAAAACCAAAATTATAAGAGAAATCCGTTTTTGCTGTTTAAGAGAAGAATAAGTAATGCAAATGAAGTATTTAAAAAACTCTGGTATCACTCTAGGACTTATCCATGTATATCGAAATACAGATCCCAAATATTGACACAGTTACTGGGCCATATCTTGACTTCCTGTCAAAGTTCACTAAAATTGCCAGAAGTACCAACGTGCTCAGAAGGTAAGTGTTCCCTCTTATGTAGTCAAATTGCTCCTAAATTGTAGGCAGTCATGAATCACTTGTGAATTATCTAGCTCTCAAGGCAGAATCTAGCTGCTAATGTGAGCTTCTAGTGTCATAGAGATACGATATGCTTTCTTCTAAAATCGCTTTTTCTGTATGTGTAATTGGCATAGTTGCCATAGGAATGTTACCTGATTGGCAAAGGGAAGGGAATGGTCTGCTAAGCCGCCAATCTGCTCCTGGAAAAATATGAACTTTGAAGACTAGTCAGTCTGTTCTCTAAGTTAACAATGAAAGTTGTTGTGTATGAAAGAAATTATAACTGATTGTTGAATAGGGATTTGAAAACATGCCACTTGGCTTGACATGTCTTTAAGTGAAACACAGAAGCTAAGCCAAGGGACCCAGTAATGGGAAAGTTATAATGTTTCAGGATTCAATCCTTTAGGATTAAATAAATTGCATTCATCTTGGTTTCCAGTGCAGGTAATTTTTCAAAAGTAAAGTTGAGAAGACACCAGCTGTGTGTGAACTGGGATTGATTTGGATTCTTACCTTCAGTGAAGTAAAATGGAAAATAGAGCCATACTCTATGTAAAAATAATAATATCTACATACATACACACATACAACCCCCACAGCTGCCCCCCCAAATCTGTGCTCTCACAGTAGCTTTCTTAGTGGAGCACTAAATATTTTTGACACCACACACCTTCCCCACCCCTCCACCCCCCCACCCAATAAAATATAAAGGGTGAAATTCAGCAGGGAAATTCCTTTTCCTGCAGTTTGTCCTGTGGGTTTGTATGATCTGGCCTTCAATAAAGAGTTGCCTCAAAAAATATTCTGTAAATTCCAGACCAAGTTTGTTCCCAGCAAGTGCAAAGCTAAGAAAACTCCCAGACAAAGAGAGAATGAGGGAGTGTAATACTGAGGATACAAAAATGGGATTAGGACTTTGAAAGGAAGCAGGAGGAAGAAGAGGAGCAGCAAAAGAAAAGAAGAAAAAGGGAGGCACCTAAGCCACTTTCTCCCAGAGAGACAGGGGAGCTTAAAAAATTCTAATTAATTAGTGAAAACTAATTAAATAACAAATGAGGGATCTTTCCTGGAATAAAAGGTTAATCTTTTCTTTATTACATGCAATATAATAAAATGGTAAAGCTTTTTGTTTGCTTGGGGTTGGATTTTCTTCCAGCGTTCAAAGAGAATATATAAAACGTTACTCTTGATTTCCTTTTAAACTTACTAAAATGTGGAAAGTAAGCACTGCGCTTAGACCGTGCTGTCCTTTGGCCGGCTGGTTTGTTGGGGAACTTGTCGGAGAGCATCTGCGATTACCGGAGCAGAAGCGCCGGTGGGTCGGTCGGAGCTGCCGGGCACCGGCGGTGTGACTGCACCACGGGAGGGCAGTGCAGGTGCTGTTTTCTGGCAGGTTCGGTGGCAGGCATTGTCAGAGCTACTTTCCCTCTGTAAAACTCCAGCAATTCCACTAAATTCAGAGGCTGAAATGATGGCAGAGCTTGGTTTCTAGGACTTGATCCCACAAATACAGCTATGAATAAAATTGCACAAAGCTTTTCAGAAGCAGTTAGTTAAGGCTGAAAGCAGAGAAGGATGTGCAGAGTGGAATTTGGCACCTGCAGAAACCACTAGTGAAAGTAAACTTGTCCAGTAGATAACTCTGAAAATGACCTGCTCTGGTGCTTGATGCAAGCCAATAGGACAAAGAAACAAAAGCAAAAGCGAGGCAATGTTTTCAAATTTTAAAAATAATTTTAGAAGTTACCGGTGACAAACGCATCTCAGATTTGTGCTGGGGGAGAAGGGGATGAGGAGACATGCCTGTTGTTCTCTGGAGAGTATCTGATAGGAGCAGAGGAGGGGGGACTACTCTGCCATCCCAAGGGCCAGATCAAGTTGCTAGCATCCCTTTGTATCCCCTATGGCAGCCAAAAAAAGAAAATCCTTCAAGAAAAAATATTTTACACTAGCAGTCATCGTGGTTGTGGCAGAGGAGCAGCTGTTACATTTCTGTTCTGCTCAGAGATCCAGCTCTGTGATGGTTTTCTCTAAAAGCAGTGCAGGGCTGTGAAGATTAGCCACAGTGAAGGCAGGAGCAAGCCACCTTCTTGCATTTGTAGTTGTTCAGATGCTAAAACAAGACTCTCCCATTGATGTCCTTACAGTGGTCTTCAATGGTACTGTGATGCACTTGTGGTTTCTGTTCATCAATGCACTCGTGTTTTATGTTCATCTAATCTTTTTTATTATATTTATTTTCAGATTGAACAATGATCCATGGTTACATTTTTGTATGCATGCAAAACCAAATTAGCCACAGTTGCCAACCAATGACATTAAGTTAGCTGGAATCCCTGCTCAGGAAGAAAGTATGTTGACCAGGGTGGTAACAGAAACCACAGGCTGGGGTAGTAATTCATTTCAGGTAAGTAGAAGATGCTCTTAATGTACTGATATCACTTTAGTAACATGTTTAAAAGGATGTTGCACTGTTGTATCATGAATATCTGGTCATATTTGTATGCTTAGGATTTTTTTGTTGTTTCGCTTTTTTTAATTATGCTGAAGTATTAAGCAGTATTTTGAAAGCCTCTCTAATCCGCAATGTGCATCACTTACAGCATCAAAACCATAAGCACTCTTCTCTTTCAAGCAGTCTTGCAACAAATCTCTGATGTAGGACTGGCACAGTCCCACTGTGATTTTACTTCTTAGTTACTAGATGCCTTGTGGCTTGAGTAACAATGCTTACTTAAGAAAGTAGACTCTCCAAGGCTCTCTGCACGATTTTTTTTTTAAAATAGAGGAGGAAGTGGTGGTGTGAGTCTGGGAAACCTGGATTTTTATTGTTTTATTTTTGCACAAAGTGAGCCATGAAAATCTGTTTATAAACATCATGATACTTTATTATATTTGGGCATTTGCAAGTTAACCTAATGTCATATATCATGGCTAATAGTAGTTATTATTTACAAGGACACAGAAGAGTATTCCATGCCTTCTAGAGTACCGTGTGACAGTCTGTTGGCTCTACCCTAAGACTTTTCATAGAAGAAGAAATACATTAAACATAACCTGATATAAATTCCAAGGAAAATCCAACCTCCTGCTGTGCTTGGCATGGGCTTGGCCTGTAATTTGGGAGGGGGAAATAAAATCTTTCTGATTTCACAGCTGTTATTGCACCTCAGGGCTGCAGCAGTATTTGCAACGCATTTGCTTCCCTTCCACTGAGTAGGACATCTGAATATATCCTCACTCTAGTCTGAATAAAATATTAACATATCGCAAGGCTGTTAGGACAGATTGTATCCAAGACAATCTTTTCTCGCTGTAGAAAAGCCTATCAATCATGACTTGGTATAGTTGTTATTAATGTCATAGCTTTTATTCATTTGGCTATACGCAACTAACTGAAGAGTAGCATTTATGTTTTCGTGTTAAGCATTTCCTATCACAAAAGAAATGGCTGTAATATCTTCTTATTATAGAATTTATAAATTGAAAATATCCTCCAAAGTCCTAATTAGAGGTATATTTAATTTACAAGGTTCTTTGTTATTTTTTAACAGCATTGTGAAATAGAGCTGTTATGTATATTTTATTATATTAACAGAAAAAAAATCATTAACTTAAGGCAAGGTTACTGCTGCATATATATCCCAGGAACAATTCAGTTAAAGAAGCATTGCAAGATACGTAAGTGCATGATGTACACAGATAATTATTCAGATACGCTTAAGAGTTCATGCATTCTTTTAAATATTTATCTGCAATATTGCAATGGCTATTCCCAAGCCAAACCTTATTCTGCTTCAGTTTGGATGCACATGATCAGTCAAGGATACACTTATATTCGTGACTCTGATTGGGTTTTGAATTTGTATGTGCATGTTTGGAGAAAAAAAAAAAAAAGAAAAAGTTCCTAATGTCCTCAGTATAATATGGAATAAAATTTTTCTCCTTGTATAGGCAGAAAGCCACATTTGGACCACCAAACACACATAGCTGTATTTAGACAACATAACTACTATAAAGCCCAAGATCAATGTGGTGGGTTGACCCTGGCTGGACACCAGGTGCCTTAAAGCTGCTTTATCACTACCCTCTTCAACTGGACAGGGGAGAAAAAAATATAATGAAAGGCTCATGGGTCAAGATAAGGACAGGGAGAGATCACTCCGAAATGACCATCACGGGCAAAAGAGACTTGACTTGGGGGAATTAGCTTAATTTATTACCAATCAAATCAGAGCAGGATAATGAGAAATAAAAACTAAAGCTTAAACCACCTTCCCTCCACCCCTCCCTTCTTCCTGGGCTTAACTTCACTCTCAATTTCTCTACCTCCTCCCCCATGAGTGACGCAGAATGGGGGTTACGGTCAGTTCATCACGTTATCTCTGCCGCCCCTTCCTCCTCAGGGGGAGGACTCCTCACACACTTCCCCTGCTCTAGTGTGGGTCCCTTCCACTTGGTGCCATCCTTCAGGAACAGGCTGCTCCAGTGTGTCCCCCCCACAGGGGTCACAACTCCTGCCAGCGAACCGGCTTCAGCATGGGCTCCTCTTCCCACAGGTCCTGCCAGGAGCCTGCTCCAGCACGGGCTTCCCACAGGGTCACAGCCTCCTTCGGGCATCCACCTGCTCTGGCGTGGGGTCCTCCATGGGCTGCAGGGGGTTATCTGCTCCACCATGGATCTCCACGGTCTGCAGGGGGACAGCCTGCCTCACCATGGTCTTCACCACAGTCTGCAGGCAAACCTCTACTCCAGCACCTGGAGCACCTCCTCCCTCCCCTCCTTCACTGACCTTGATGTCTGCAGGGCTGTTCCTCTCACATGTTCTCACTGCTCTCTCTGGCTGCAATTGTAGGCTTTTTACCTCCTTCATAAATACATTATCCCAGAGGCACTACCACTGTCGCTGATGGGCTCAGCCTTAGTCAGTGGCAGGTCCATCTTGGAGCTGGCTGGCAGTGGCTCTGTCGGACATAGGGGAAGCTTCTAGCAGGTTCTTACAGAAGCCACCACTGTAGCTGCCCACCTGCCCTCCCACCCTGCCTCCCTGCTACCAAAACCTTGCCATGCAAACCCAATACAATTAAGGAAAGCAACAGGTGGTTCAGAGCATCATCTAGTCAGTGAAGAGACACAGGGGAACCAAGATCTGACAGGAGGCCTTGGATTTCTCATCACTGCCCTGCACTTAGAAACTCTAGCCATGCTGACAGTTTACTTAACCAGGTGGTCCAGGGCTGACCTTGCCTTTCTTTATGAGACCAGTTATTTGTTGTATTTGTTGGAAGTGAGCCTTCCTGCCTTTGTAGTCATTCTTACTTGTTCAATAAAGTGTGGGTAATCTAGGAAAAGATTTTGAGCATTTCAAATGCCAGGGTAAAACTTTAAATTTAGTTTTGACTATAGAAGTCCTTCCATTGTTTCTAGCCAAATGTAATAATATGTTACTCCTGAAGGTCGCTGTCTTGGGAAAAGCAGGTTTAAAGAAAAGATGAAAAAAAACCCACAACTGATCAAGAAAGAAAAGTAACAGCAAATTGTAGGAAAATGGCCACAATGTGTAGGATACACAGTGCTGCCTCCTAAGAAAAGAACAGCCTGGGAAGGTGGGCCAAATGCTGAAGGGAGGTGTGCCTGGGAATATAAATGATGGCGCATGAAAGGGCTCTTTTCTGCTGACTCAGTGAGTGTTCAAGGTAGTAAGGCAGCAATGTTGTTGGGGTATTTATGCACTTTATGTGCTGTGAGTAACAAGAACCAGAACTTTCATACCATAATAGAAGCCCAGACTCTTCCATGCATCTGGCCAGCTGATGCCCTGGCTTTATGCTTCTGCCCTAGTGCAGCAGAGACCTATTCAATAGAAGGCAGCTTGTCTTCTAAGCATGCAAATCTGCCTTCTTTTTCTTTATAGACTGCAAATTCACTGATGTGGCTGCTAGGACTCCAAAAATAGGGACAGGATTTGTTTCCCAGTAATACTTGCGAAAGGACATGGGACTATAGAAAGGATCCTCAACTTCAATGACACTGCATTCTTGAATGTTAAAAAAGAAAACTTTGTTCAAGACAAGGTTGCAACCTGCAACAGTTTTTTTTAATGACAATGAAAGGACTCTTCTGAAGTGAGTCAACCCCTCCAAATAGTAGTCTCCTTAAGAAAGGAATCCAGCAAGTATGAAAAAGAAAGAAATTCAGTTTGGTGGAGTGCAAAGATGGCTCTGTATTGCATGTGCACATCCATTTTGTATGGAGGTTTTTTACTTGTAGCTGGCTGGTGGGAGTGGGAATATTATGTTAGCTAAGTTCAGACCCCAACTGTTTCTCTTTAAAGATTACTGAAGTACTGGGATTGATTCACATTTACAATAAGGCCACTCATGTAAAGCAGAATGTAAAGCGGACTGAAAATTGATTTATTTTGTTTACTGATTGCACAAATTTCAAGGTCTCTGAAAATTGTTAATGGCTTGTAAAGGGCTATCAATATGAACAAGCATCAGGCCCATGTATCTTCCTCACTCCCCCTACTCTTATCTCCCCTCCCCCATTAATTTTTGATTTTATGTTTATGAGGATCTGAAAATAGTCTAATTCTTTTCTATCTGATTTGGGCCTATCTTTACCAGCTGGTAAATAGGAAATGTTCACTGTAGGAAGCCAATACTCTGCAGAGTGTAAACAGATGGAATCAATATAAAGTGACAAGTTAGACTGTGCTACTGAGAATACAGAGCCAAAACTAAGAGCATAACAGTCATGATACTTATTTTGTTCCAATTCATTTGGTACTGAATAGCACTTCATATATGCACAGCTGTGTCCTTCCGTTTTTTACTTTCTTTCTTCTGGTTTGATGATGACAATTTCAAAGAAAAACTTTAATTAAAGATTTTACACAGAATGGCCCAAAGTAGAATATAGGGAAAATGAGCACTGATGTGTTTATAGCAAGAGAAGAATATTTTTCAGGCATTTATTTTCTTTCTTTCTTTTTTTAACAAAACAAACAAAATCTGATGTATGTATCTCTCTGTGTGTAATATGCTAGATTGATAGATCTTTGCAGATTGCAATCTTTCATTTGGTCATGAGGTATATAACCATAGCTCTAAAAGCTTCCCCATCATCCTCTTTCTTACCCTGGTACCTTTTACAGCAGGGTACCATGAATGGCAGGAAATCTAAGTGTACATCTCTGTATGGGTGTGCTGGCTGACGGGAAGGGGACAGTCAAGCAGAAAGACTGCTGCAGACTGCTGTCAGACTGTCTTGAGACAGACTGGAAGCCAAGTGGCTGAGGGTCTTCCTTTTCCTGCCCTGGCCAGCTTGCTGCACGTGCACCTCCTCCACTCTTGAGAAGGGTGTTTTGGAGACTGTGGATCTGATGCAGTCCCTTCAGGGACAGTTAGTGGGGTGGTAAGCTTCCAAGCTGTCCTGTGTTGCAGGGTTTGCCTTGAAAGCACATCTGAGCTCTAGTTCTTTCACCAGAGAGAGTGCCAGGTGTTACAGCACGTGTTTTTCTTTACTAATTTATGCATTTTTGACACATTTTTCACAAAAATTGAAGAAGGCAGCATGTTTTACCACTCTGTCCTCAACTTATTCCTTGCAGCATATTTCTTAATGCTGCCATTAAAATTTTGTTATTTTGCTTTCTTGGCAAATAATAACCCCAGATTTCCCATATGTTGTTTATTAGGGTGACTGTATGGCTTTAATGAGGGGCAGCAACCACAAATTTGAACACAGATTTTGCTTCTGATCCTCATGTCAAGGGCAAGAAGCTTTTGTTTCCTGCAGAAGTAACACTGGATCTCTCCCAGTCTCCTCCATGCATATCTCCCTGGATAGGCAAGCCATTGTATCACAGCTGTGCAGAACTTCTCTGCCTCCCTATCCAGCCATCCAGCTGCCATCTCTTGAAAGCACAATTCTTGTTCTGACTGTAATGGTTGGGGCCTGTTTGTTTCAGGGATTCCCTATAACCTCCTTCAGACTCATTCAGCATCAGAAAGGAGGTATATATTGTTGTAGGCAGAATTCAGGAGTTTGGGGTGGGTAATGGGAATGCGTGAAAGCCACTTTCCAGATCTCCTTTGCACCATTGCCAAATACCCTGGGCCACCAAGCAAGTTCCATAAAGACTGGGAGAGGGAAGCAATGCATGGCGCAGGTGGTACCTTAGAAGCCCAGATCCATGGGATGCACAGTTGCAGGGAAAATGCCTCGATATACAGTAACTGGCAATACTTGTGTGGGTAGCAAAATGAACTTCAGTGATTCGTAGCAGGAAATCATCTCACAGTGAGCTGCGGTCTGCATAAGGGAGTGTCTGGAAATTCCTCCTGTTGCGATGCCTGTAGAGGATGTGTTTTCAATGGATATCCTTTGTGCTTCTGAAGTATAAGAAAATATTTAAAATATTCGTTGTCTTCCTTCTTCCCAAGGGATCCCCAAGTGCTTTACATGCATAAATGCTGCTGAAATGCAGTCACTGCTGGGGTGGGGAGCAGCAGCCAGCTGGCATGTGTCAGTGACAACAAAGCACGTTATGCCAAAGACACAATGGCAAGGCCCTGTGGTTGCTCAAAGTTCTGTGATATCACTAATACTCCAGAGAACAAACAGGAACATTGCTTCTAGTGTCTCTGCTGAAAGATTCTGATAGCATAAACTGGTTGGTATGTAGCTTATCTAACCTGTAAGGACAAATGGTCATATCAAGCTGGCAGAAAAATGTACCACTGGTGCCAGACACCACAGTATCCAAACGTGTGCTTCACTCATTAAATAATACATTTCAGTTAAATCTGGTTATAGGGATAAATTAATCAAGATTGCTGTTTTTCTTTCTCCATGAAAAGCTTGGAGTTGTGGTGGAAATGTTTTGGCAGTTGTGGCAAGGAAGAAAAATCCTTGCCTACTCTGGTGAATTCTAATCCTTTCTTTGAATCTGAATTTCCATTGATTTAGATCCATCACTATAGGAAAAGACTTTTTTAACAAACAAAAACTGTTTTTTCTTCTTCATGTCTTTAGCTACATAAAAAGCTTTATCTTCTTCCACCCTTTTTTGCCAGGAAGAGTTGCCAAGGACCAGTCATAGCTGCTTACTTTGGGCAACCTTTGCTTACATCAGTGGATGGTTATAGCCACAAATAGGCTATTCACTCTGCATAATTGCTCCATCGTGGGAGTACCAGACCTGGAATCTCAACTCTTTTGATGAAAACAAACAAGATATGAAATCCTGGCTCCATTCAGTTTGTATGCTTACTTTAAGGTCCAAGTTGCTGAGATTTTTGACAGACTTGGAGAAGACAGTTGCAATTGCTAGAATGTTAATATATTTGTCAGTTTGTCCCAAGTATACATTTTCTTTCAGCACCTAAATTTTCTTGGTCTTTTTAAATTTTTTTAAGTGAAGAAAAAAAAGAGAATGCTTTGGTATATGTAGAACAAATAATTCACTGATATTCTGGACTTCATTGATACTTATTAAATGTATACCTGCCTTGATCTTTGATATCTGGTTTCCAGCAAATCTTAGGTTTCAGTTATTGAAGAAAGATCATCCTCTTCCTTCTGTTCAAAATATATGAATCACATCTGAAATACATTGCTTTGTCTAAAAGAGTTTTGAAGTTTACTAGTGCCATTTGAAGAGGAAATTGCCTTAGACATTGAGTAAATTCCAAATACTCATTTCTTGTGGAATGTTATTGTAACATTTTCTACTGTGCCAGGGAAGTTTGTCCTGTATTATCAAAATAGGTATAAAATGACATTTTGTATTATATGTTAGCCAAGATTTCCAGTGCTTGCATTTGTGTCAGTTGTGTCATTACTGGTTTCTTGTTCATTGAGATCATTGAATTCATTGTAACTTGCAGATTGCAAAGGAAGTGAAAAACATTGTTGGGTGCTGCAGACTTTTTGACTACAGCCACGCAGGATGGATAAAGAGGCACACACTAAGGCAAATTCTGGAGATCACCTGTTTTAGGATGAAGGACTTGGAATTCAAAAAGTGAGTAAAGAGACAGCCATGATTTTTCTGTGCAAGTAATAATAACAATTGGGCCTTTGTGGTCTTCTGAATGACAGTGGCTGGAGGCAGCTTGCAGCAGGCTAATTTGCCAGTTTATCTTCCGTATGCAAGTTGTGGCCTTCAGCCTTTCTCTGAATAAATGGATGCAATAGTATGCAAGGATAAATATGTTGGTAATTCATTCTAAAGGGATGAGTCCTGCATGAGAATTCATCCTATTCAGCTTGATTGTCAGGATGGGGGTTAAGATACTAAAGGGGCAATGTGAGACTCTACTTGCTTGCTGTCTCAGATCATGATGTTGGGGATGGATGTCCTTGGCCTCGGACCCAGGACAGTGTTGAGAAGTCTACATGGAGATGCTAGTGTCCACTCCACAATGAAAGCTGAACAGAAGAGACAGTGAGAACCCCAGAGGCTCCTTCAGAGGAAGAAGTGAAAGGATTTCCTTACTCCATTTGTAAGAGGTGTTAGGATAGCCTGTTCCATTTCTTTGGCTGACATAGGATATACGTAAGTCTTTCTGAAATATTGTTCAGAAGAACCAATATATTGAGAGAACAAAGTATGTGTGCAGGACATACCTATGGGAGCCAGGACCTCCTCCTTTTCACAGCCAATTTGAAATTGTTGGCTTCTGAATGAGAAAGCAGCTCCCCACTCCTGCTGAGATCAGTGAGTGGAGAAAGCGGAGAGCTATTGCCTCTCACTGGATAAAAGACCTTGATAACCAGCTGACCACTGAAATATTGCTTTTGAAGAAGATAACAGCTCTCATCAACTCTGTTTCATGCTTTTGCTGAATTCCTGCAAGTGGTTTGGATATGGCTGGTTTTTTACCCATGGGGTAGAGGAATGCTGTTATTTGAAATAAAATGGTACCATGGTACATCTTCACATCCTGTGCAGCTTGAGGTGGTGAACACGGAGTTGTTGTATCCTGGATACTATGGTCTGCTTCTTCTCCCTTTAGCACGGTTTTCATGTGAAGTGATACAGTGAAATGAAAACTCAGAGGCTGCCTCCAAGTAGGGTGAAGCCAGAAAGCAAGGAGTGGCTTGATTCAGTGACCCAGTCACCTAGGTCTGGTTCACCAGGAACCTCAGAAGAAATGCTTAACCTTTTGGGGCTGTAGTTTGCACAGCTACATAAGGGAATAATAGTTGCTTACCTCAGAGGTACGATGTGAGCCTTGATTAATGTTTGTGTAGCATTTAGAAACTAGATTGCTCTGCTCTTTGATGGCATAGCAATGGCCAAGTATTAATATTGTGACTCCATATTTGCTTCAGATATGATGGTTCCAGTGCCCCTACTAGTTTCTACTGGCAGAAGTTGCTCTCTCAGAGCATAGGTTTGGGGATGGGAAGCAGCGAGAGCTTTGACTGCATTAGGGGTTACAGGAAGAAGGATGGTCCAAGCATGATGGGTAGGAGAGCAGATATCCAAGGAGTGTGTTCAATACTACCTTAGTATCTTTGCTGATGGGTTGCTGTTGAAATTGTACTTATAAGGCAATATGATGGAAATGTTGAAAGACATCAAGTGATGACATGCCTGTGAATTGATGCCAATGACATGCAGGATCAGCTACAAACTGCCTTAAACTGACATGAATCTGTTAGCCACAACGGATAGTCCAAGGGTGATCAAAAGAGACTTCAGGGCCTTGGGATGGTTGGTAAGGGAATCTGGAGCACAGGTTATTTTTGCCTCTCTCCTTCCATTTGCAAGCAGTGACACTGGGAGAAACAGATACACCTTGTCTATTAATACATAGCTCCATGGCTGGTGTCACTGCCACAGTTTTGGTATTTTTGGTAACAGGATGGACTACGTGGCACCAGGCTTGTGGTTGTCAGATGGGATTCACCTTTCTCAAAGAGGGAAGGCTGTCTTTGCTTATGAGCTAGCAGGGCTCATTGATAGAGCTTTAAGCTAGACTTGAAGAGGGAGTGGGATAATATCAGGCTTGCCTGTGACAAGCTGTGGGATGGCACGCCAAGTTTAGAGAGATGGGGTGCTAGTGAGGGCCCTCAACCTGTTGGTCTGAGTCATGCTGGCCGCACTGGAGCATACTTGAAGTCTTATGGAGATGAGCCAGGGACTCCTGAGGTAACAGGAGCCAATAGAGAAACACCAGTGAAACACCTCAAAGGAATTAAAGGGTGTTCCTCTAAGAAGGTGACATGGCTGACAGCCCAGCTAAAGTGCCTCTACACCAATGCACACAGCATGAGCAAAAAACAGGAAGAGTTGGAAGCTGTCAAGCTGCTAGAAAGCTACAACCTAGTTGCTGTTACTGAAATTTGGTGGGACGAATCCCATGACTGGAGTGTGGCTATTGATGGCTACAGGTTGTTCAGAAGGGACAAGCGAGGAAGGAGGGACAGAAGGGATTGCCTTCTATGTCACAAAATGGATAGTGTGTAAAGCTGTCTCTGAAGAACAGCCATGAGCATGTTGGAAGCTTATGGGTAAGAATTAGAGACCAAGACCACAAAAGGAAACTTGCAATTGATGTCTACTACAGGCCGCCTGATCAAGGGGATCCCATTGATGAAGCCTTCTTACTCCATCTACAGTGGTGGTCACACTCGCAGGCTCTCATCCTGCTGGGGGACTTCAACTACCCTGATATCTGTTGGAAAAGTAGCACAGCAAGCTGCAGGCAATCCAGGAGACTCCTGCAACGCATTGAGGATAACTTCTTAAGCCAGGTAATAGACAGCCCTACCAGAGGGGATGTGATACTGGACCTGATGGTCACCAATGCAAGTGAGCTAATCAGTTATTCCAAGATTAGAGGCAGCCTGGGCTGCAGTGGTGGAGTTCGCAGTCCTGGAGAATATGGGTCAGGCAAAGAGTAAAGTCAGGACTCAGAATTTTAGGAAAGCAAACTTACAGTTCTTCAAGGAGTTAGTCAATAGCCCTCCCCACCCGCTCCCCCCCCCCCCCCCCCCCCCCCCCCCCCCCCCCCGGAAACTGTCTTCAGGGACAAGGGAGAAGAACAAAGCTGGTAGATCTTTAAGGATGTTTTCCATAGAGCCCAAGAGCTCTCTATGCCCAGGTTAAGGAATCAGGAAAGGAAGGCAAGAGACTGGCATGGTTCAATTGAGACCTGCTGGTCAAACTAAAGGGCAAGAAATGCACAGGCAGTGAAAGCAGGCCAGGTATCCTGGGAAGAGTATAGGGATGCAGCCCAGTTGTGTAGGGATGGGGTCAGGAAGGCCAAGGTGTGGCTAGAGCTGAACTTGGCAAGCGATACAAAGCATAATAAGAAGGACTTCCACAGGTATGTCAGCCAGAAAAGGAAGGTCAAAGAAAGTGTACCCCCCTTATGAGCAAAAATGGAAAACTGGTAACAATGGACAAGGAGAAGGCCATGGTATTCAACAACTTTTTTGCCTCAGTCTTCACTGGCAGTCTCTCTGCCCACACCTCTCAAGTGGATGGACTGCAGAATGGGGACTGGGGGAGAAAAGTCACTCCCACTATAAAAGAAGATCAGGTTTGTGACCACCTGAGGAAACTGAATATACATAAATCTATGGGACCTGACAAGATGCATCCCAGAGTCCTGAGGGAATTGGCTGATGTAGTTGCCAGGCCACTCTCAATGATATTTGAAAAGTCATGGCAATCAGGTGAAGTCCCTAGTGACTGGACAAAGAGAAACATTGCACCCATTTTTAAAGAAGATAGAAAGGAGGACCCTGGGAACAACTGACCTGTCAGCCTCATCGCTGTGCCTGGGAAGATCCTGGAACAGATCCTCTTAGAAACTATGCTAAGGCATATGAAGGATGAAGAAATTATTTAAGACAGCCAGCATGGCTTCACAAAAGGCAAGTCCTACCTGACCAAACTAGTGGCTGTCTATGATGGAGTGACTACATCAGTGGACAAGGTAAGAGATATGGATATCATCTATTTGGACTTCTGTAAGGCCTTTGACGTGGTCCCCCACAACATCCTTCTCTATAAATTGGAGAAATATGGTTTTGATGGGTGGACTGTTTGGTGCCTGAGGAATTGGTGGATGGTTGCATCCAGATGTAATGGTCAATGACTCAATGTCCAGGTGGGAGACAAGACCACAAGTGGTGTCCCTCAGGGGTCTATATTGGAACCAGTACTGTTTAATATCTTTATCAATGACATAGACAGTGAGATTGAATGCACCCTCAGCAAGTTTGCAGGTGACACCAAGATGAGTGGTGTGGTTGACACACCTGAGGGACAGGGTTCCACCCAGAAGGACCTGGACAGGCTTGAGAAGTGGGGCCATGTGAACCTCATGAAGTTCAACAAGGCCAAGTGCAAGGTCCTGCACCTGGGTCAGGGCAACTCCCAGTATCAATACAGGCTGGGAGGTGAAGGGATTGAAAGCAGCTCTGCGGAGACGGACTTGGGGGTACTGGTGGATGAAAAGCTGGACCTGAGCTGTTGCATGCCCAGAAGGCCAGCTGTATCCTGGTCTGCATCAAAAGAAGCATGTCCAGCAGGTCAAGAGGGGTGATTCAGTGCCTCTAGTCTGTGCTGGTGAGACCCCACGTGGAGTGCTGCATCCAGCTCTGGAGCCCTCAGCACAAGGAAGACATGGATCTGTTGGAGCAGGTCCAGAGGAGGGCCACAAAAATCAGAGGGGTGGAACACCTTTCCTATGAAGACAGACTGAGAGAGTTGGGGTTGTTCAGCCTGGAGAATAGAAGGCTTCAGGGAGACCTTATTGTGGCTTTTCAATGCTGAAAGGGAGCTGATAAGAAAGATGGGGACAGACTTTTTAATAAGGCCTGTTGCAATAGGACAAGGGGTGGCGGTTTTAAACTAGAAGAGGACAGATTTAGACTAGATAAAAGGAAGAATTTTTTTACAGTGAGGGTTGCCCAGGTTGGTAGATTGGAACAGGTTGCCCAGAGAGGTGGTAGATGACCCATCTCTGGAAGCATTCAAGGTCAGGTTGGACGGGTCTCTGAGCAACCTGCTCTAGTTGAAGATGTCCCTGCTCGTTGCAGGGGGGTTGAACTAGGTGACCTTTAAAGGTCCCCTCCAACCCCAAACCATCCTATGATCCTACATGCTCTGTTTCCAAAGAATGTTCAGTGTCTTATGATTTTGAATGACTTCTGTGGATTTTGGTGTCTATGAATACCATCAGGAAATACCACTACAGGTACTATTTGCTGGATGGGGACCTAAAAGAAAATGAAGCAAACCAGGATGGTACTTTATTGCTTGATGATTTTTGTTTAGATTTTTTATTTGGATACTTTTTTCATTGTGAGAAACTTCCAAAATAATTTTTGTCAGTTCATATTGCCTGGCTACACTATTTCACTTTGTGTAGTTTTTCTGGTTGGGATACTTTCCAGAATTAGATATCAACAAAACCAATTAAATAATTTGGTACAGGCAATTATAGAACAGAAGCAATATTCTTCTAAAGCAGGCAATCAAAAAACCAAAATGATGCTTTATTTGACAATAAACCTTGTGTTTGGCGTTGCAATCTGAAAGGTAATAAATCTATAAAAATGTTACTACATCTCTTAAATGCTGAATAATAAAAAAGAACACAAATTTTCATGTTGGGGGCTTAAAGCTCTAAAATGATAAAGTTTTATCAGAAAAAAATCTGAAGCTTAATGAATAAAAACAATGGTACCAAGTCACCTCTGTATGATACAACAGAATAACAGAAATAATACAGAGATAAAATGTGACGTTTATTTTATTTTCTTACTGATGAAATATCACACAAACCACTTTTGAAGAAGCTTATTAAATTGGAGATTGTTTAAATATACCCAAATTATACCTCCATTTCTTATTATGGATGAAACTTAAAGCAACTGAAAGTGTATTCTCTTCTCAAACTACAAGTTGCAAGATAATGAATCTTAATAATGTGTTTAAGGAGGGATAGTAATGCCCTAGTCAAAGGACTAAAATGTTTGGGTTTTTTTGAAAGTGTGGTTAAAATCATGGGTCAAAATCACTTCTGTGCCTGGTAATTTTGCACTGATCCAGTTAAATCTCAAGGACAACATAGAACAGAGAGTGTACTCTGCTTTTCTGTCTGTGCATTCATTATTATACACAACCTATATGTCCTGTAATCATCACGCCCTAAAAGAACATTGCCCAAGTGAGTTACTTAAGTCATGTTGACTGGGTTTATTTTGTCTGTGTCATAGGTGGTTGGGGAGGCATGGGCAACCCAAGAAATTTGAACCTAAATGCCCTCTGCTGTTTCAAGTGTATCCATGTCTCCCTCTAAATTCCTGACAAATTAGGCAAGCACAATACTTTTTTTTTTTTTTTTGCATGTTGGGAACCTTATTGGGTCATTCAGCTGTTCCAAAAATCTACATTGCTGACAGTAGCAATAATGGCTGAGAAACTGGAAAAATCCAAAGAGAACAGTAAAAAATCTAACCAAAATGGGTCTCCCACAGGGTATTTAGGTTCTCCAAATCGCCATCCAGGAAATCCCTTGACAAAAATCAATAAACCCTGGGCTTCCAAGCTGTTTTTTTTAGCATGTTGAGGGCAATTAAGCAGGCAGGAGAAGTAAATGTTAACAGCCTTTTCAGACTGTTTAGATGTATCTATCCACCTTTCTTCCCACTCAGCTCCCCTCCTCAGCCAAAAGATTGGAGTGTCATATTCCAAACCCCTCAACCTAAAATCTTGGTTTCATTAGAAAGAAATTTTCTTCTATTTTTGAGATTCCTGGTGAGGTTTCTGTGTATCTAAAGAGCCTCTGCTTCAAAGCTGTGGTTGTTCTAGGGCATTGGATGCTCATCTAGCTGCTAGGCCACGTTTCTTTGATATGATTGTCTATCACATTTCTATGGACAGTGTATCTTTCATAGCATGGACCTGTGGCTGTAACTTTTAGAGAAAATGCATCTTACTTGATTAGGGCCTGAGCTCTTACTGTCCTTCAGGTTTCTAGTTCTGAATTACAGTATAATATAATCCACTTAAAATACTTCTTTCTGCATTGATCGAGGAGAAAAATCCCAAACCAGTACTGTTCTTTGGACCAAGTTCTGCTGCTACTGTTCTTTCTGCTGTCCCTTCACAGTGTGGTCTGAATTGATTCCTGCTTTTGGACTCTGCAGCTGTTTCTGATTCAAGCCAGAGCCTGCTGAATGTTTGCCTTGGATCGATTAACAAATATTTTTCCCCATAATCCTGTTATAGTTGTTCTAGGACACAGTGTCGAGTCTCTCAATTAACTTTAATGGACTTTGGAACAGTCCTGCAATTATTAAGAGGGCTTTTTCTGTCGAGATATTGATATAAGGCGCTGCCCATACATGTCTTTTGGGCTGGGGACACTTACAACGTAGTCAGGAGAAAATACTCATTTCAGAGATGTGTTTTGGATCCACAAACTCTGCCAGAGAGCCCTGTTTGTCCTCATAGCATTTCTTTCAGATAGGTCAGCCCAACTCCAGAGAGAAAGAGCAGTTGTATTACCTCGCCAAAAGGATATTAATTTTTTTCTGAAAAAAAACAGAAGTCTAACAGTTCTGAAACCCAGTCTCTGCTAGGTTATGGACCTCCCATCTAAACGTTTCCTTGATTATGTGAAAAATATAACTCTCCTTAAGACCTGATGCCAGGACTTCAGCTTTTAGGCTTTCACAGTTGGGCAGCCTTGATCCTTCTGGTCAGGAAAGCTATTCAGGTATTGCATCAGGGCTACATTCTCCAGTTTTGTGGGGAAACCCACCCATGAATATATATATCTACACCTATTTCGTTAACATCCCAATGATATCCCAAATCTTTTGCAGCCAGGTAATACAAACCTTCAATATTAGATAAATGACTGAAAACAGAAACAAAAACCATCTAACTTCATCCTATATGTGATAACTGGATTTAATTTAAAAATCAGAGAAAGAAAAGGGATATGGCAGTGATTTTTAAATATTGAACTTAAAAGCTTTTTCTTTAAAAGTCACATGCTCAAGACAAAGCTGTCCCTAGGCACCTTTAATGTACTTATGTGGCAGTTATGCAGCAAATAAAGTTATTTTCTTTGGCAGCAGTTTCAGAGAATATCTTCGCGTAAAGAATAATTTCTTTTCCTTGAACAATGGGATGGGTTCATAAAAAGTATAATGGGTACATTTGTTTGTTTTTCAGTTTTAACAATTAGGAGGTATTTGTATGTGTGTAAAAATAGAAAGTAGGAAAATAATGGATAGTTATACTTATAATTAGCATATTTTGATACTTAGGAAACCAGAAGCCATTTCTATGCTTATTAAATGTGCATTGTCAGCTTCAATTTTTTGAAAATAGCTAACTAAAAAAATAATTTCAGATGAAATGTTGCTTAAGGAATATATACTGAAATTAAATGTAAACTCAGACTTTAAAATGTGTAGAACAATATTTAGCTTTCTCGTGCTTAGAATCATAGGGTGGTTTGGGTTGGAAGAGACCTATAAAGGTCACCTAGTTCAACCCCCCTGCAATGAGCAGGGACATCTTCAACTAGAGCAGGCTTCTCAGAGACCCGTCCAACCTGACCTTGAATGCTTCCAGAGATGGGTCATCTACCACCTCTCTGGGCAACCTGTTCCAATGACCAACCTGGGCAACCCTCACTGTAAAAAAAATCCTTTTATCTAGTCTAAATCTGTCCTCTTCTAGTTTAAAACCGCTACCCCTTGTCTTATTGCAACAGGCCTTATTAAAAAGTCTGTCCCCATCTTTCTTATAAGATCCACAAGATCTTATAAGCTTGTTAGTGTAACAGTCTTATCACACTAGCCCTTTAGATTTTAAGCAAAACTTGTGCAAAGGTCTCCCATTGTGGGTCTGGGTAGTCCAGCTGTATTCACGGCACTGATTCAAGGATATTATGGCTGAACAGGGCTGGATGCTTCAGCCTATCAGAGCTAAAACTACTGGTAAAGTTAATGTAGTTGGGACCCATGTGCTCTGAAAGACTGTGTTTGCAAGAACACGGCTTTAGAGAGGGTTTGAACCAGTGTCCCTTGAATGTAACAAACACTGTTTTCAACTGGTTTCAACTCAATCCTTCCATCTTGGGTGTGGAGAGGAAACAGTGATCAAATATGAACAGGTGTTGAACATAAGCAGGTACTGGAATTTTTTTTTCAAGTGATAACCTATGAATTGGTTTAGGTTATATAAATAAAGAAATAATTAGGAACGTCATAGAAATAAATAGAGAAATTATTTATTGACAGGAAGGGCAAGGCAATCCAAAGGCTAACTTAAAATACCCGAGGCCTGTTGCCCTTTCCAGTAATTCAAAAAATATTAACATATCCAGAGAGCAAGCAGATGAGGACCATAAGTTAGGATTTCTGAATCACCCTGTGGTAGTACTTGTTTTACTCCTTCCCATATACAGAGAAGGATGGAAGAGATCACTGTCATTATTTAAAGCTAGTCTTTGGGAATACATTCCTTGCTAAATAAATTTATGAAAGCAAACTAACTAATCATTGTAATGATTGGGACCAATAATTTATTTTGTAAGGCATATTAACATAGATCAATCAAGACTGATGCTACATAATTTGTGTTCTCTTCATATGCCCAGATGAGGGCAATAGAAAGTCTCCTATTGATTTTTATCATGAAATAATATGTCTGCTGCAAAGACCAACTCAATTGCCGTTCATTACACATCCAGATTGTATCTTGACCCTTCTGTAAGGATGTGGTTAATGGTGATCCTCGCCTATTCATGGGGATCCTGTGTAAGAAGCTGGAGGGTAAAGAACAGAGGGCAAAGTGCAATTTTGAACCAGTAATCATTTCTGTATTTCTGTTTGTTTATTAAATGAGATTGACTTTCCAGCCTTGATATATGCAGATGCATAATAAGCCATTTGGTTCAAACCAGCAGAAATTGCCTGAAAGTAACAGTAGAAAGTTCCTAGGGGAAGGAATGCAACTGTTTTCATGTGACAGAGAGCAGAGTACCCCATGGGTTGCTGAGAACAGTCACAAATGTAGGATAATGACTGAAGAGTGTTCCTTACTATAGTAAGGCCATGGTAATTTGTGTATGTATCTGGTTTTTGTTGTAGGTTGGGGGTTTTTGGCAGATCAAAAACTAAGCTGTAAACAAGGCAGAATTTCACACACTACTAAAATGTGCCAAAGTATTCTTCCTGATGCTGAGGTTTACTATTAACCTGATCTTTCTCATGGCATTTTCGTAAAGTAGAATTGTCAATCCCCAAATAATCCAATCACACAAATGTCTTTTAATATTCCTTTTAGAATGTATGCGTGAGAAGTTTGTTCAAAGTGGAACTGAATCGATCCATTTTATATGTTTCTACTGCATTTCACATATGTCAGAGTTCTGTCTGTATATTCATTCTCTATTTCCATATGTACAACTCACAGCTAACATAATCTTAATCCCTTTAAAATTTCCTTTAAAACAAATTCACAGATAATCCTCACCCTCTAGTAAGGCATAAAGAGAAGACTCGAGGGGAAATAGGATGTGGGGGAATTGCTGGGGAAAAGAAGTGAAGTCCTCCATGAATTATGCATATACCCATGGCTTGCATGCATCAGAAACAGGTGTATGGTTTATTGTGATAAGCAGGATAGCCCCATGGGTTGGGCAGGCGTATAATTCAATTGGTACAAGTGGGAAACTGAGGCAAGAGACAAGTCAATGATTTCCCAAGTTTTTAAAGTAAATTTAGTATTGTGATAGGGAATACCTGTCTTTCAGTACCCCACAAAAGTGATGGAATTATTATGATTTTAGCAGCTAATCATACCTTCACACTTTGCTGTACAACCTAAAGAGAGGAAAAGAGTCATTGTTACAGTGCAGCTCTCATCTTGCCCTAAATGGAATTTGCCAAATATCTAACCAGGTTCTCTTCTCTTTATCACCTAAATGGTCTCATAGATGGCAAATGGAATTTCCCAGCCTCACCCCTCATGTTGATGCAATGAGTGGGTTATAAATGGGTAGTATTTGTCTTTTTTTCATAAGGTCTTGGCTTCTACTATGAGGATGTCTGAAAGTGTTAATGTCCCAGAAGTGACTGGAGAAAGTACTGAGCAGAAATAGGACTTTTATTTTCATGTATTGTCAAAGTCAAAACCAGAACACAATTTCACATCATGTACTTTCATTCTCAGGATGCTGGGAAATTGTGGGGGAAAAAAACCCAAAACAAAACAAAAAACCAAAATCATCATTCAAGGGATGGTGTGGATGCTTTACAGCTTGATTTCAGCAGACAATCTGTTTAGCCTTTGAGAAAGGGAGTTTAAGAGGTAACTACATCATATGGTGTAGTATCTTCACTGGATTGACAAATTCAAATGAAAAATAAGGCAATCAATTCTTCTTTCATTAGCCCTTGAAACAAATTCATCAGGACTAACTAAATGCATTTTTGTCAGACGCGCTAACACAAGTTTTATTGTATTTAGAGACTAATTATGAGACTAAATGGAAAGGAAGTTGAGAGAAATTTAGTTGCCTGTGATACACAAGATGTTCTAATGGTACCATTTTAGCTTTAGACTTTATGCAACAGAATTTTAATTTTCATTTTAAAAACTGTGTCTTTCTAGGTTTCATGATTAGGAAGATAAAACATGTGCATGAGTCACGGCAGTATTTTCTGACGGGGATTGGAGATAAATCCCACAGCAACTTGTGATAAACTGGTCCTGGATTCTCTAACAAACTGTTGTTCTGAAAGGTGAGAACTGCTCATTTTTTCTAAACATTCGGATGCAGTATGAGGAGGGTAAGTGCATACAGTATTAACAACTTCACTGCCAATCAGGAGAAATACCTAAAAAATAAACACTTGCAATCAAAGATTAATTTCCAAGCTGTGGAAGTTAATACCATGTAGAAGTGAGTTCTAATTGCAAAGTGGATTCCCGTTTAATCCAGAGGAAGCTCCTGCAAATTTTTTAGCCTGCTGTAAAATCCAGACAGTTTACTACAGAGTTTGGGTATGACTTATCATAAGTTATGCTGGAATTTATTTAAGAGTATCATAATATTCTTATATTATTAGAAGAGAAATGTCCTTATGCGATTATATTAAAATTCATGTTCATGTAGATGGCCAAGAAAATGGCACTGTATATAGGATTTGAATCATATTATGCAGACAACTCATATACTATAGACAATCTTGGGCAGAGGAAAGAGACCAGAGAAAAATGTAGTGGGAAGGTAGAAAAAAGTAATTCACTGCTTGTTTGTTTTTCAGAGTCTTGTACATATTGTGTTTCTAAAGATTTCATAAATTTCCTATTTCTTTAATTCACTACAAGTATGATCTAGAATAGCTGTGTTCTCTAAAAAGTGGCTCTTTTTCTCTAGGCTGTGAAACTGTTACTGTTTTAGAGATTCTAATGTGATGGATTATAAAGAATTTCTGAAGAATTTTGGCATAAGTACAGACTGTTAAAAAAAGCACAGAACACAAAATTTCAAGTATGTGCTCAGAAAAAGAGTGGAAACTTGGGTACTTTTCCTTTTTCCGTTTATATCAATAGAAGTATTTCTGTTGGCCTTGATGGATCTGGTTTGCAATTTTGTAGAACGCTGATAGCCTCTGATTCTCAGCAGATACAACTAGGACAGGGAGGAAAAGAAAGCCAGTTTCCTTTGGCCTGGGAAATTTACCAAGTCTGTGTGAAAACTGCCTTTAAAATCAAAAGGTGACATGTTACATGGGCCAAAAAATAAAATCACTATTACAAGCTCATAAACCCCAGATAAAGAATTTGTTACTGTAATTTGGAATCTTGTAGCACTTGGGAACCTCAGTTTTCACCCAGCCTTCAATCATACTGAATTTTGCAGGTAATCTTTGTAACAAAGAACTTGCACCGTAAGGCAGTAACAAAATGGTGAACTTGGACATGTTGGGGAGGTCAAGGTGACAGTAAGACATTTTTTGTCAGCATGACAGTATTTTCAAGCATAGCAGCAACCTAACTTATTGGAGTGTTGGGATTGTCTTTGTAGGCATCAACTTAAAGAAGGATGTTTAGGAAGGATTGATGGTCAGTAATTAAGTCAGTTTGGGCAGGTCCTCTCTAAATATAAGGATCAGCATAGGAGTAGATGCAAAGTGTATCTGTTTGAAATTGCAAGAACCAAACAGTCCAAGGTGGCATGAGGGGTCATTCCTGAGTGAAAGGCGATTGCCATGGAGGACATGGGATGTGGAGACCATTAAAATGAAGGTGTTAGCTTATGTTTGCTGTCTAGGGAAGGAAGAGTCATTCATAAGAGCAGGATACAGTTGTTTTCGTCAAAGATAGAAAGAGTGTGTTTCAGTAATTCAGTTGTTGGAGGCAGTGAAAAGATTTAGCCCTGTATGTGGATGAAAAAGGTTGTGTTTGAGAGGTTAAACAGCAAAAGTCTGCCAGATTTACCTGTAATGTGAGTGTGAGGACCAATGGAGAGGTGGATTTAAGAAGGTGTTCAAGTTCAGATAGTGAGAAAGGCCCTTCCAGCACATTTATAAATAATAGACACCTGTTTGCCTATCTTGGAATTTAATTTAGTGCATTTAACAAGGTATTTTCTTCATCACATATGTACATGTATGATATTTTGGCAGTAGTTTTTTTCATGAGTGTGAGGCTAACTGCTAATATTTTTAAAATTTCTTTTTGTTTTAAAAAAAGCATTTAAACTTACCTTTGCTGAAGAAAGCCAGTCATGAATGACTCGTATTTTGCAGGCTAAAGAGCATTAGCTTCATCATTTCTACTACTCAAAATTTAGTGCTTCATGAAGAGGATTATTAAAAAAAAATCCATCCTGGTCTAGAAAAGTGAAGTCATCAGTCCAGAAGTCTGAATTAGGTTTATCCTATTTCTGACAAAAAATATTGCCTTGAGTGGTAGGAATTATTTCTGAACCAGTTTTGAATAGGTGGCCTGGTGTTCAAAGGCCCTGGATACCACTAGTTCACATTGGTTTCAGTAGGATCAGATAAAGCTGAACTGTTTTGAAATCATGATGACAGAATATCTAGTATTTTAATAATACTTTTTCTTCTCACTATTTTACATGACCGTGGTGTGATTATATAGAGTTTTGTAAGTTTGTGCAGTACTATCAAAGATTGTTTTGAAACCATTACTAGAAGTAAATATAACTACCAAATACAGAGTTTTTCCCTGTGTGGGATACTGAAATTGTGGAGAAATAATATTAATTAAGGCTCCTCCTCCTTCCTAGTAGTGCTGTACCTAGCACTGTGCATGATTAACCCCCTTAAATGACCCATCTAGTTAATGGGGCTGGGGACACAACCTCCCCACTCATTCTGCCATAGGATGCCTCAGACATTCAGAGTTTGCTTGTAGGGTGTTCCTTCAGCCTTACCTTGCTCACAGTGTCTTGAATTCACCTCTTGCCTTCTGATTCCCAATTTCATCTCTTTCACCCTCCCACTTTGAGAAGTGTAGCCTTGTCCACAATAAAGTAGTTATAAAAGATTACTGCTTAACATGGGTCTAAAAATAGATTTTACAATCATCTAGATAAATTAGGGGTAAACCTCTCTGGTTCATTTCTGACGTGCAAAACTGAGTGATATTTGTTTAATAAATATTAGTACCCAACCAAAACGAATTTGAAATAGGGTAGTTCTAAATGGAATTGAGCACTCACACAAATGATTTTCAAAAGCTTAAGTAATAAAAAGTATAGCTTTATTTAAAAAAGAAGGAAAAATCTATGTCCAGCAGGCCACTGAGTGGGCAGAGGGAACAGTGGAATGCATGCCCTAAGCAGTGAATAGTCACACTTTGTACAGAACAACATTTTGTTTCCTGTGTAGCTCCACTGGAATAACCTTTGAGTTTGGTGCACATACTCTTTGTGCATAAAGTTCACGTGGCATGTGCAGGACAACCCAGGGATCAGGCCCAGCCAGCATGGGTTTATGAAAGACAGGTTCTGCTTGGCTAACCTGAGCTTCTATGACAAGATGACCTGCCTAGTGGATGAGGGAAAAGCTGTGGATGTTGTCTACCTAGACCTTAGTAAAGCCTTTGACGCCACCTCCCACAGCATTCTTCTGGAGAAACTGGCTGCTCATGGCTGGGACAGGTGTACTCTGTGCTGGGTAAAAAGCTGGCTGGGCGACTGGGCCTGAAGAGCGGTGGTGAATGGAGTTACATCCAGCTGGCAGCAGTCGCATGTGGTGTTCCCAGGGCTCAGTATTGGGGCCAGCCCTGTTTCACGTCTTTATTGACGATCTGGTTGAGGGGATCAAGTGCACCTTCAGTAAGTCTGCAGGTGACACCAAGCTGGGCAGGAGTGTTCATCTGCTTGAGGGTAGGAAGGCTCTGCAGAGGGATCTGGACAGGCTGGATTGATGGGCCAGGGCCAATTGTATGAGGTTTAACAAGGAGAAATGCCTGCTTTGGCACTTGAGTCACAACAACCCCACACAATGCTACAGGCTTGGAAGAGCAGCTGGAAAGATGCCTGGCAGAATAGGAGCTGGGTTGATGGCTGGCTGAACATGAGCCAGCAGAAGGCAAATAGCATCCTGGCTTGTATCAGAAATAGTGTGGGCAACAGGACTAGAGAAGTGATTGTCCCCCTGTACTGGGCACAGACGAAGCTGCACCTCAAATACTGTGTTCAGTTTTGGGCCCCTCACTAAAAGAAAGACACTGAGATGCTGGAGCATGTCCAAGGGCAGCAAAGCTGGTGAAGGGTCTGGAGCACAAGTCCTATGAGGAGCAGGTGAGGAAACTGGGGCTGTTTAGTCTGGAGAGGAGGAGGCTCAGGGGGGACCTTATTGGTCTCTACAGTTCCCTGAAAGGAGGCTGTAGCAAGGTGGGGGTAGGTCTTTTCTCCCAGATAATGAGCAACAGGACAAGAAAAAATGGGCTCAAGCTGCACCAGGGGAGGTATAGATTGTATATTAGGAAAAATTTCTTCACGGAAAGGGTGGCCAAACATTGGAACTGGCTGCCCAGGGAGGTGGTGGAATCACCATCCCTGGAGGTGTTTAAAAAACGCATAGATGTGGTGCTTAGGGATATGGTTTAGTGGTGGACTTGGCAGTCCTGGGTTAATGATTGGACTTGATGATCTTAAAGGTTTTTTCCAACCTAAATGATTCTGTAATTCTATGGGACACTGAGACAGGAGTATGTGAAGGAAAGGGAAAAGATAAGAGCCTTTTCAAGGTCAATAGGAATGTTTATTATCAAAGGCCTGTAAGGACACTGTCTTCCAGTTCCTGAAAATACATTTTTGGTAATGGATAATTCTGAAAACATACTGACAAAGAGAGGCAGTTAGTTTCTAGTAGCACATTCTGATATTAAATGTAGCAAAGTTAAATGGTAAGTTTCTAAGTTATGTATATTATGTTTTAAAAGATACATGAAACGAAAAGCTACTACAACAAATTCACAGATTAGTTAGTGTAATTTTGAATTACTGATCGGCTTTGAAATACAAGGATATACAAGAAAGTTATATTTCAGGTTTGGTTTAGCCTGTTTGTACATAAAGATTTGTCCAGTTATCAAAAACGGTCTTTAAGAGTTGTAGATGGCATTGTTTCTTTGAAGCTGACAAAGATGTGGACTTTGCTGGATCAGTTTTCTTAACAGCACTAATCTGCCAGAAAGTAAAAGCGAAGGAATAAAAGCTGAAAAAACTTTTTCCAGTCTTCACCAGCTGAGCATGTTGTGGCAGAGTGCAGTCTGGATAGCACTGAGAGGGCATTTCAAGAAAAGGTAAGGGAGTGCCATTAATACTTTGAAATACTTTGACAGGTGGAAAAGCTGACCCAGGCATCACAGGAAAAAAACCCAAACTGCCAAGCTTTGAGGCCAGTTAATTATATCAACTTCTTTTATGAACAGATTCCATGCACAGGGTTTCTTGTTTGCTTTTACAGCTGGTTAGCAGAAACAGCAGTTCTGTTTTATTTTGTGTGTTGCAGTCTTGCTTATTAGCTTCACAGCATTAGAAATGTGTGTATTAGAACTCCAGATTCCTTAGGCTAAAACAAAATGAGAGCACATCGAAGCTTGATGGCTAAGGTATTTCATAATGTGAATTGCTAGATCACTCTGTCAGATCAAAGTAAGTGATGACTCACACTGAGTAATGAATAGTTGTCATTGTATGAAAATTGTTTTCTGGCCTGCATGGAGTAAATTATTAGTGGATAGGTGCTACTGCAGAAACACTTTTTTTTGTATGTGATGGCAAGCTTAGAATAGAGAGTGGAGCTGGAATAGACGATGACAAATGAACTCTCCACATGCCCTTAAATGCGATCTTAACTGAAGAGGGCTGGGGAGCGTGATGGTGGAACATAACTGTGTTCCACCTGCTTTATGGGAAGGTGAAAAGAAAAATCTCCAAAACTCACTCTTGTGCCTTCATGTCACGAAAATCCTGACTGTCTAAGAAAACAGGAGCTGATTCTGTGCATCAAGACTGCATATTCTACTACAAACTCAATTACACAGGCCTGTAACTGTGCTTTCTCAGCCTTGAAAAGACAAGAGAGGACGGACAAACAGGGCTACAGGGACATTCAACATCTTGATCCTTTTTCATCTTGTATATCTTTGATATGGAGGTCAAGGCCTGGACTGGAAGCACAGTACAGCTCACCTTACAAGTCCTCACAGTCCTTGGTGTTTATTTTGGGCTTTCTAAAATCTCTCTATACATTATCTTTACACTGTGATTTTGGCAGTTTTGAATGAACAATAATCAGCTTAGAAGCAGATGGGGTACTTGTCAAAAAATGGCAGGGGGAGAAAAGCCTCAGGGATGCTTGCAGTATTCAACAACCCAGTGTGAGCTAACATTTCAGAAAAACAAACCAGTCTTCCTATTGTTTCATAAGCCTTATCAAAATCTGCAGTAAGTCAACTTTCAGGCATTTTACAAGTCCCATAAGCAAAACCACATCCACGTAGCTCCTTTGCAACAACCAATGAATTAAAAAAACCCGAAGAAGTGTGATAAGTTTATACAACAGCTATATTAACTATTCCGTCTTCTAACATTTTCCAGTATTCATTGTGCTAACAACCCATTTTAATAAAGGAAACTTTAATACTAGGTTATGCCATGAATGGTTTTAAAGTTACATTAAGACAGGTGTTATGAAGCAGACTGATCCACCAAGTATTTTTAGCTCTGAATTTTGAGGAGAGTTATTATTTGAGAAACTTGTCTGACTTGTCATTTGAGAGTGTGTGATTGGGAATACTGTTTTGTAGTGAGCTTATTAATTAAACATCTGACGGTCAGAGCATGCCAGGGTAACCTATTTGATCAGTTCACAGAGAAGAACATTTGAAAAGGTCTTGTAAAAAATGTATTATTGTTCTAAAAGCTTCATGAACTTGATTTTTCTGAACAAAACACTATAAATTGTATTCATTACAGCTGTGTTCAGCCTATCAGGACATTGAAAAAGCCTTCAGAGCAATTGATGTCAGTCAGAGTGGATTTGTGTCTTTGGATTACTTGAAGTCAGTCATAAATGGCTTTATATTTCCTTTGCTGAATGAAACTTTTCAAGAGCTAATGAATAGGTAAGAATCATACTATTTTCTTAGGGGACATTTTTTAGAGCTGCTGCCTTATAGCTTTATTATTGCTTTTTGTCACTACCATCATTAATTCATCTTACTTGTGCCTGTGTTGCAGTATGCATGGCACTGATATAGCTGGGTATAAACCCAAGTTTTTTTGCAGTAAGGCATATAGGCTTAATGGAGTAGAAGCTTTAAGTTACTGCTTTCTTACTTCTATTTGCTCACAAAATTGTATTTAATTGCCTAAATGGAGCATTACTGTCTTGCATTCAAATGACTAGTGATGTGGGATGGTGTGAATTTGCTGGAAGAGCAGCTTCATGACTGTTAGCACCATATTCGCATGGTGACAGCATGACTATACAAGCCTCTCCTTTTTAAATATGCTGGTGTGGCAAGGAAAAGAAAGGAAGAAGTGAAACTAGAGTGGATGAATGAGCTAATGTTGAACGCTTTCACTCTGCACTGCTCATTGTCAGTCACTGAAAAAGAAAACTGAAGGGATACTTCAGTGCTGCATAATAAAGCAATTTCATACCTGGAAATCTGAATTTAAACTAAAATAAGGCAAAAATCTTTTGAAATTAGGTTTTGACATTGTAAATATTTTTATTAAAAGTGCTGTGAAGGTTGAGAAATCATGCCAGCTACTGGATTCAAGTCAATGTACTATTTTACTTTAACCAGGCAACTTTGTATCTTATGACCAAAACTGAAATCATCTTTTGGGCAGTCTAGTGTACAGAAGATAAATGGATAAAAAACATTTTCCAGCCCAGCCTCAAGGATCTCAGCAGAGTTTAAGCTACAGGACATTTTCCAAAATACAATTTCCTGGACATGACCACTTCAGCATACGCTGACTATCTTCCTGAACTCATATTTCCTTTTTAAAGCCAAAATATCATAGGAATGGATGTTTTCTGTGGCTTTTGGTTAAATCTAGACCAAGATCTTTTATGATTAATCTTCTGTACTCAGAAACCAAAAACTGTGAGAAGAAAACTGCCAGGATATACTTTATACTTGTTGGCAACAGTGCCAAGGGCATATGGCCAGTCAAAGAGAAAGAAAGAACAACTTAACTCTTACACAGCATTTTTACTCCAAAACATTGCTTAGGCTTATAACAACAGGACAAGTCACCCAAATCATACTGTGTGAGGAGGTCAGTAACCAGACTATGCAACAGCTTAATGATTCCACAATTTATAGTTTATCCATTTAAATTGTTGGAAGAATAGAATCATCCATGTAAATAATCAGTTGAGTTATTTCTTTCTTTATATGCACCAGTTAGCTGTAAAGACCTCAGTGCAGATAGATGTTTTACAGCAGCAGGTGCTGTATGAGAATGTCATCTGCAGTAACCATATTGCTTTGTGCATTCAGCAGATAAATCTGATTTGCTTCTAGTCATTCACAGTGTGATATAACAATGATCAACTATTACTTTGAAAAAAAATTGCTATTATAGTTTTTTTTCAATTAATGTCACTTGCTAGTTTAAATCTTAAAGTAAATCTTGCTCTTAAGAGCAGTTGCATAATGGAGAGATTTCTGCATGTATTCTTCCACTGGAGCTTTCTCTAGTATTTGAAAAATATAGTGACATTTTAATGATGCTGTAAACAGAAATGTTCAAGCCTATGTATGCCATATCTCTTAGGTGATATTTCTCAGATAATGTAATTCAAAAGCTCCACCAGGTGAATGGAACAACAGCAAAAGTTCCTCATAGTCATCTAATTCTAATAATGAAGTAACTTCATTGCAACTGATAATAAATTTAGTAGTAATTGATGGGCAAGCAACGTGATTTCAAGGTTTTTAAGATTCTATTTAAATAATCTGACATGAGATGTGCCAAGGAGCTGTTTATAAGAAATAATACATGACAGCATTTTATGATTGTTAGAGGTATTTAAATCTCATGGGCTCCTGATATAAAATTCAGGGCCCATTGAAGTCGATGCAGTTTTGCCTTAGACTTCGGCTAGGATTTCATCCTTGACTGGTTTAGGACCAGATTACCCACGCACTTATCTCTCAGTATATGTCCCCACTGCAGCAAGATCAAATACATCAGAGGCAGACCATTGAGGTGTACTTCATTCAAAGGACATCACTCATCTGAGTCCTGAATTCCCTGAATTCCTTCTACTCTTGAAAATTCTTTCACTTAGAAGTAAAACATCATGAACTTGAGGTTATATAAAGAATTTCATAAACTGAAGGATTTAATTTCACAGTATTTCAGCATTCCCATGTAAGAAATATTTTGGTTATGTTTTGGAGCTTTGCTGTGGATTGTGTCCCTTCACAAGTGGAGGGGTATGAGTGAAGTGTTCTTGTTGATGGTTGGGAGCAAATCATACATGACTAATGTGAAGGCTTTGCCAATGGAGGGTCTAAATTCTAAGATTTTTCTGGTGGCTGCTGGGATTTCTAATTGGTGACCTTTTTTGTGATATGAGGTAAATCATTGTGCTCACTTGGTCAGGACTTGGGTGAACACAGTATCAGTTAAAAAACACAAGGACAGTTCAGCAGCAGAGGTAGTTTTAAACTTTTTGTGTTACCCTCATGCTTTAGGTTCTTTAATTTATGATTTGTATAAAAGTCTCAGTGCTAAGGCACTGATCGTTAAAAATTTCTCAGTGGGTATTTTCTAAAGTATCACTATGAGGTGATAATCACACAGTTTTACCAGGTATCCATGTTGTTACACTCTAATCAGTCAATTCTTTTGGAAGTATATTCCTTTGTACTTGGACATAACCATAAGCATACTTCTGAAAAGCCATGCAGAATTTATTTTTATTACTTCAATAAATTAGCTGGCCTACTATATTAGATTAAAAACTGGATTACCACTCACTAAAGATGTGCATTTTTTTCTGGCTCTACTGTGGAATGATCTTTCTATGCTCCAGTTATTCAACCTATAGCATCTAGATATTGTACTTACTGCCCTTCTAGCACAGCTTGAAATCTGAGGGCCAATATTATAACTATAAAGAGGGATTGTTTTAAAAATAAAATACAGAAGTCCTTCCTCAGCTTTTATTACCAATGATTCAGCTTTGTCTAGATAGGGCTTTATTCAATTTGATCCACAAAACTTAATGCTGGGGAGTTCCTCCCTGGCCCCCATGAGGGCCTGATTCATCCCTTTCCATGATGAAACCTGCAGAAGAGACATGCTGTGTTGGCCAGCCACAGGCAGAAATGGAAAAACTCCACAATCCTTCACCCATCTGCAGAACGGGAGAAAACCACTGCACCTTGTGGACTGATCAATGTCACCACAAATCATAGCTAGTAATGCCAGACCTTCACACACCCGTATTAGTATTTCTTCCTAAGTTCCCTTCCGCTTCCAGGATTTTGGAAATTGTTGCTGCTGAAGTCTGAGAGGCAATTGTAGAGCTTCTGAGCGAGGAGGTGGATGTGGAGAGGTCTGTTGCTCCGATTGACGCAGCTTTGGCTGGTTGCTCATTTTCAGCGCAGAATTGCTCTCTACAGTGTGATTTGAGTGATTCAGTAGACCATAGATATTTGAGTGTGAAGGGATCTCAGTTGGGGGCTCAAAATAACAGTTGTTATCTTGGCCTTAATTTTAAAGATCATCTGTTATTTCGTACTGTTTGTTTCATATTCATTTATCCAAGACAATAATCAGATATGAAATATCTATCCTTCCCACAGCTTTTTTTAATAACCCATTCCTCAATAGTATTGTTGGCAAAGCCCTTTCCTGCAGGGAATGAAATGGTGAAATGTGAATGCCAGCACTGCTTCTGTCTTCATTTACCTTGAGTCTTTGGTGCTTGGCCCTTCCCAGCCCTTCTTCTGGGCTCTGGTGCAATTGTGCTGCTGGTGCTGTGGGAGATGCTCAGCCCTTGAGCCACTGAGCCGTGGTGCTACTCTCAGCCAGGACCACTGTAAAAAATCAGGTTCCCTCCTCACCCGTGCTGTCAGGTTGTAGTCAACCAAAGTCTGAATGCTGTGATTCTTGTAACTTTTGGGTTTTAGCTTTGTTGGCTGAGCTTAAGGAGCTGCTGGATAGTCTGAAAATGAGGGTTTTTTTTGTAAAAGATCCAGGTGACTACATTTGGTAAATTTTCAGCCTTGTCCTGTGCATCCTGGGTTAGTAAATGCTCTAAACACCATCTGCCACCATTTTAAGGAGCAATAGGAGTTTTAAAAGCTTTTCTGAGATGACTACAGTAGCGAGTCAGCACGTTTCTGATAATATGTGAGGGATGTAATTGCCTGCAAAGCACCCTCTGAAGTAGGAGTGTATTTAGCCATGCTCATTGGAGCTTTCTGCTATACCGTTGAACCTGAATAGGAGATATGCCAATGGTCTGGGGAGTCATGGGATTAGGTCCTTATTGATTTTAAAGTAATTATTCATGGAATATGATACTGGTGAATCCCTGAATTTTTAATGTAGTTTAACATTTCCAGTACTTTTGAAGTTTTCAAATATGGATACAACGAACATCATAACATTTAAAAAACCAACATACTATTCCCCTTAGTTAGTTTCTCTACTGTTATGTGTAAATAATGAGAAGGGATGCATTAAATACTATCTTATTCTAGACATCTGTAATGTGAATGTCTACGCCTGAACTGCTCCTCCCAGACTCCATTTTATAGTCACTGGAGAGAAACAACAGGCAGGATTCATCTAATCAGTTTTAGATGTCTACTTTAGGATGAGATGAATCCTGTCCTGAAAGTGCCTGTTTCTCCCCAATGACTATAAAGGGAACTTAGAGTGACTCGTTCAGGTGCAGGCATGTACATTTGGTTAGATAAATTCTCACTTGGGGTATAGTTCTTCCACAGCTAGACATTTGGAATTGAGAAAACAAGTTGGCTCAGTTTATGTATTTAGTAACAAATAAAATCTATGCAAGCTTACTGTAATTATGAATGTTGCACACATTGATGTTATAACAATGATGTGATGTTCTAATTCAAAATTCTTCTTGGAGTGTGGAGTGGTTTTATAAGAAAACCTTTTAAAATTGTTTTGTTTTTTAAAAATCAAGTTTGGAGTGAAAGCCAGAGGTAAAATTGCTTGGCAACAATTTTAGAAAAAATCTGGGATGCTGGGAGCACCTTTGAAAACATGTAGACAATTCTTACAAGAAAAAAAACTAACATAAGCGAGTAGGAAGTTAATTTTTTATGTGAGTAACCTGTGGTATATGTAATTAACGAAAGTGTATCCACTCAATGGTCAGTCTTGTTTAAACTCAGCTAAAAAAAATCTTTTGGCAATGGTTTGTCTCATATTTTGAATCCTATCAAACCCTGATTCTTAATGAGGTGATTTATTCTTTCTGCTCTGAGAAGAAAATAGCGAGCAAAAGGCTGAGACATGAAAGTGTTGCAAAGTTTGTCTTTTTCCCTCTTGCAGAGTAAATCCAGCTAGAGATGAAGTGACACTGTTCTTTAGAAGCTGCACAGAAACATCCAAGATGCTTATCCCTCTTTAAAGCAGGCATTCCTTATGCTTGATGAAGTAAGAGCAATTATTTTTAGGTGTTGTCTTGGTTAATTACTCTTACAGCTAAACATTTGTGTCTCATATCTGCTTCAAAGTAATCTGGTAGTTGCCAGTCTTTGTTTTCTGTTACAGCAGCACACGGAGTCTGTTTTTCAAGTTTCTTTAACATAGATATGTGCAACTGGGGACTAAATAATCTGTAACAACCTCTCTGATAAACAAAAATTATTGGCCTCCTACAATTTCACTGGAAATCATGTTGGCCAGTTCTTTAATCATCCCTGTGGCTGCCTTTGAACCTCTGCTAGCTTTTCTGTATATTTCATGAAACGTTATGACAGAAATGAGAATTGGTGCTTTCATAGAAGTTACACTGATACCAACAAAAAAATAATATATATAACTTCTCAGCTAAGTGTTCCCCTGCTTCTAAATCCAAGGATTGCCTTGTGCTTAACATCATACTGGCATTTTATTTATGCTTCGATTATATATTATGACCTGCAAATCTTTAAGAGTAACTGCTCCTTATAATTAAGATTCCTCTTCTATTCTGGCATATTTTCTCCATTTCTCATTGTAGGACTTCATTAAAAAGCTTATTTTTGTGCTTATTCTTCCCAGTCATATTGTATCAGTGATTTGTTCTCTTCATCATTTTACCATTCCGTTTGTCTTTGTTATCTGTGGTCATCTAATGTTTTAAAGTTTTGTGGTTTTTTTTCCAGGTTATTTGTACATATGTGCATGTGCCTGTGTATATATATGCATAGAGAGAGAGAGAGAGAGAGAGAGAGAGAGCTGTGTTTACTCTGTACACACACACACAGAGACATGTATATATACGTGTGTGCATAAAAAGGATGTATAGCACAGGGTGAAAAATCAGCCCCAGCAAGACCTTGTTAGCAACAGACCTACTGGAGAATGGGTTATTACCTACAATTCTATTTGAATATTTCTGTTATCTGGCTCTGTTATCTATCACGCTTGTTTGATATCTGCCATTTGCATCCATAGTGTTCTCATTTCTTAGTCAAAACGGCATGCCACTGGTCACAAGTAAGGTATACTATTGCCTCGGGCCGCAGGCTGCCCCAGGACGGCAGTGCAGGCAGGGCCCTAATGCCTATTTTGCCTGTGCCAGAGTGCTGGACAGCCCTGTTAGCTGCTGCCTCCACGAGAAGGATCCAGATGTGTTAGTGTGCTGTTGTTGACATCCCTATGGTGACTGGTACCATTGGTTATGTCAGTGTTGGGTATTATATTCTGATTATAGAGGTTCATTATCCAGGTTCATCTCCGAACCTGGCTCTGCCTTCCCTCTCCCCACTCTTCCTCCTGCTCAGGGCTGTCTCTAGGCTCAAGTGGATCACCTCCTCTCGTCTACCGGTCGAACATGAAGTGTGGTAGCTCCCAGAAAAGCTGATTTCCTTATTGGTAGGACAAAATGCCATACCTACAGGCTTTGACATTTAATGAAGAAGGAATGCTATGAAAAATGTTCAGTCTCATGTGATCAACACAAGAAAAATATTCTTGGATGTCTTATTTCCTTTTCACACTAATATCTGCATCATAATATTTAGCAAACACTATTCTGCTGAGCTGCTGTATGTGATAGTTCAACAGAGCAGTGATCTCACCAGTGAGCTCATTATTAATGTCTAAACGTGAATCTGTAACATTCCTAAATAGTTATGTAACTGTGTGAGTGAGTTTTCCGCTATTGTGAAAAATCCATGTAAAACAGGTAAGACTTTTCCTCATGTCTTAGAGTTAACAAAAGTAAGTTTCTTGCTCTTTTTTTTTTTTTTTTTCAGGAGATAGAAATAGATTTGAACTTGAATGTCTTCTGTTCCAGGACTTAAATACATTCAAGTTCTTATCTAAAAGTTTTTAATAGGTTCATGCAGCATGCTTCTGATTCTTCATCACATCACTGCTCAGCCCACAACCAGCTGCCTGCTCCCTTTTTCTTCCAACTGATGTTTTTTTTCTGAATTGTTCTCAATGTGTTGGACTCTAAAATGCTACTGGTCCCTAGTTGTTAATCTATATCCTGAAAACAAAATCCCAACCAAGTAGCAGTGCTTTCTAATGTACAAGCTAGAAATATGTTCCCTGAAACTATACCACAAATTTGACTTTAAAATGTTGTATCAGATTGATGTTTTATAAAAGGATGAGTGAAGCACCCTTTGATGTTCTTTTGTGTGTCCTCAGTATTTTGTGGTTTACTTTTAAAACTTGGATCCTAGAAAAAAAATAGTTATACAAGTGCTTCAGCACTAAAGAATTAAAAAGAAAACATCTCTAGCCTCCTAGAATGTTTTCAGTTTCTCCATATATTCTGAAACACAGAAACAAAAAGACATTACAAATAATGTGTGAAATATTCAGTATAAATTAGTTGAATTTTTTTTTAAATTAATTATATATGTATGTTATTTTTATACATTCCACTATATGGAGTGCATTGTGTGATAGTTCTTGTTCTTGATCACAGGCAGTGTCCCAGTCACCTAGAGCATTGGCATTTGTGTCATTTGAAGATGTGACATTGTATTTTTTATGACTTTCAGAGTCATATTGTTGCATCCCCTGCAAATTTAGAATCGCAGTATCAAGTTGTAATCTTTCACCTGCATTATTTATTTTCTTTTATTTTAGTCTCTTTTAAAAGGAGATAGTTCACTTCAGGGCAACGAAATCAAGTAGTATTGAAAAGTCTTCTAAATCAAATTATTAAACCCATCAGATTCATAAGAGAAACTAAACCGTTTTCTCTCCTGTTCTGAAACATGGCATCAGGTAAACTTTAGAGTGTTCCCAGCATTATTAAATGTTTAAAGGAACATAGTGGGTTTACTATTATATCTTAATACTACAGAACATGAATACCTATTTAACATTACATGTTGAAGGAGACCAATCGGTTGTGTTTGACATTTAAATTAGAGATAGCCATTAATATTTGCAGGATAAAGCTACACCTTAGTCTGAGATACAGCATTTTGGAGAAGGGAAGCGTGTACATCCAAATACACTGCTTAGCAATGAATACAAATCCCCATGGTCCCTGGGCACACAGGAGAAATTACAGAGAAGGTGAATCTCATTTGATGAAGGGATAAGATCAGTGTGATAGATACAGTTAATGAGAATCAGAACTATGTAGTAATGATTATAAGCTTGTATTATATAATATAAACAGCGCACGCTATCGTGTATTTGTAAAAGGTTTGTGTTTGCAGTTTGTCATCTGGCAGGTAGCTGTAACTCAGGTGTTACACTGACAACTTGAGCCTACTGTTGCATAGTTCACTCCAATTTCAAAAGTACCTTCATCTGACTTTTTGTAGACTTTGGATTGCCTTTCTGTGTTTAGCTCTGGAGTATGATCTTTTGATAAGAACTGTCTGTCCTTACCAGTTCTGTGGCCCTCACAATTTACAGAACTATGCTAAAATGCCTTTCTGTCAGTTTTGATGGAATGTCATGATACGTATGTCCCATACACTGGATTGTGTGATCATCCTTTTAGTGGACAAGCTAGTTTTTTTATTACTTTGATTTGCTACATATTGCACTTCTTAAATTGTAGACTCTGTATTTCAGAATTGAATGAGCAAATAATAGACTGAAAAAATTAAAGCTCTCAGTCTGGTTGACACAAGCAAAAGGAGCACTGGGCATATCTTCAGAAGTACTATTGGCATTTTTTATTAGATGGTTTTATATAGATGATGTATCACAATTCCTTTCTAATATGATTACATAAACCCAGTTCTTTTTAGCTCTGCAGTATTTCATCTATATACATATATATATGACCACAAAAAAGAAAGAATTCACCTAGCAATTTATAGGAAAAGAAATCAGTTTCATACACTGCAGTAGATAATAATAACGCCTACAGCGTTCAGGCCGTGATTCAGTAAGGCACTTTACGACATTATTTTAATTCATATACTGAACTGGAGCATTACTGAATGAAATTGTTAACAAAGGCAGAGGTATTGGGGTTGGTGGAAAGACAGGCTGAAGAAAGAACTGTTTAAACCCCAGCACGTGGAGGCTCTCACAATGAAAGAAATACATGTAAAAATGGCTTATATTTATAAATAACATTATTTTTTTTTGGTTGGAATAGACCAGTATGTCCCCAGTTACATTACTGATGCTGGACTGACTTAGATAATAATCTGGGCAATAACATTAAATCCTTTTGAATAAATAAAATTGAACTTGCAAGGTGGCCAAATAAGCAAATGCACTCTGATTAATAAATCCTGATGTAGTATATCTTAACTTTCCCATATTATCTAAGGTTTGAACAAAATGTAATTTATTTTTATCTTAACAGATATTTCATCTTCATGGGTAAGACCTAGTCATTCTGCACAATTGTTTCTTGTGAAGTACAAGCTATCTTTGTAGCTTCAGTACCAGATTCCCTAACTTATTTACTGGGGGAAGTAGGTATATTATCAGGTTTTGTTCCATATGATTTAATACAGTGACAGCAGTCTCTAAAGAAAATTCAAATACCAGATAGTAGTTTCACAAGACCATTATCTTTTGATTGCCAAACTTTAAAGTATTTCCCAGACCAACTGATGAAGTAAGTAATTGCTCATCCTCTATATTATTACTGCCACCCTGGATCTCTGTGGGGGACTAAAGGGAAACAGAATTTTCTTAGGGTGAATTTTATGAACAGAAAGATATTTGTTTAGTGCTTAGCCAGGAAAACTGAATCACTGAAGGAAATATTTAATCCTAATTTCTCTGTTATTGTTCCAAAGCCTTTATTCTACTCTTTCTTCTTTCCCCCCATTATCTTTCCTCAGGTTTCTTTAGAGAAAATGAAGAAACAATTTAAAAAAAAAAAAGTTCAGGGACAAATTTAAAACTATGAAATGCAGTAGACAGTCATAGAAAACAATTGGTACAAACCCATGTTTAAAACTCACCTACAGAAATTATGGCTATTATTTTCCATGGGAACTGAGAGAAGAACTATGCCTTAAGCATAGCAAAGTAACAGTATCCTGATTCTGTTGCGTGAGGACATTTCTATTTCCATTGCCTAGAGTCCTTAGAGTCCAAATGAGTAACCATTGGCATGACAATGTGACTGGGTGTCAGGCCCTGGATAAAGATTCTCCCCGAGAGCTGATTTACCCTCAATAACCAGATCAAGAATTCCAGTAGACCCAGCCTAACAGCATTGCTCGTTTAAAGGATACATAAAAAGATGCAAAACAAACATGAGAAAAGAAGAGGAGATCCAACAACAGTACGCCTCAGATTAACACACCGCTATCACTGTCAGAATTTCTCAAGGCTCACCATGTACTTATAATTGCATCTTTAACTGAAATCTCTGTAATGACCCATGTGTTTGCATATACTCTGGCATTATGGACTGCTGTGGCCATGAACAGTATCTGAAAACTACATCCCTAGAAAAAGCTGTGCTCAAACATAAAATTAGTTGAGTTTTGGGTTTTGTGCTGAAGCTAATCATGAAGAAAATCCTGCCACAGATGAGTGAACACTGATAAATTTAGGCTCTTGTGCTGTCTATGAATATGCTGAGAGGTATATTAGGATCTAATAACAAGTATCACTTGATGGACTCTTGTTTGAACTTAAGGCAATGGTTAAGGTGCATGGTAGCAGCAACTTAAGATTCGACTTGTCTCAACTGAGTCAAGTTCACTTAGATCCAGCAAGTATTCAGTCAGACACAACTTTGTGTAAACATTGATTCCAGACCAGGTAAGGAATGAAATGCAGCTGATAAACTGAGCAGAATGTGAGCTGGTCTGGGCAAGGCAAGTTTACATATCCGTTCACTTGTGGCACAGTTTACCAGCAAACTAAATAATCTATTCCCAAGGTCATGGAAAAGTCACTGCAGTTTCATTCCTGTAGATTTAGTCTTCCATCCAGTGAATATTCCCGTTGTATGTTCACTGGCAGCTGGAGTGTATACAGGCTATTGAAACAGCTACAGAGCTCTCAGTTATTGTAGGTCAGAATGATCTAGCAGTGTAGAATGACATGATGGAATCAGCATCGCTTTAGTAAATGTTTGTTGGGTTTTATGCATTCTTTCTTTTTTTTGTCCTAGAAACAAGATGGAAAGATCACAAGAAATTATCTTCGTCATGTTTTACATAACTTGGTATTTCAAATGAAACATAAAGACTTCCCAAAGCTAAATGATATAATTGATCCAGAACAGATGGGATACCTTGACTACCACAAATCTGTAGACTTGTTTGAATAAAAAGAATCAGTAGTAAGTGTTTACTTTTAATTCTTTAATCATGACCTCTTTTATAATGGCTGTGGCAAAATGCTGGATTATGTTTTGGTAAAATGTTATGCTCTGCATACAGTTTTTATCTAAGTTAGTATGTTCACATTCATTCCAGTAATGGAATAATCATGATCAGCACTTCTAGACTTTTTTTCTGAAGCATCAGTTGGAAAGCAATCTCACGGTTACTAGAAGTTTTTGAAAACTACAGCAGAATCACTAGCTCATGCATGTGTGTACAGCAGAGGAGGAATAGTAGTCGTACTTCTTAGCTTTCAGTTGTCAGATCTGTTTTGCTGATATTTTGCTGTTTCTTGTTTTATCTATTATTCTTTATAATATACATTGGTTCAAAATATATGCTATATACTACACAGGCAATGCATATATTCCTGGGTACAGCTTTGACACCTTCTGAATTTGCAGTCATCTTATGGTATTTTCCTTTAGAACCATTCACCAAAGGTATAGAGGGGTTATATGCTGAAACCCACAGTCAATAGTTCTGTGCAGTATGTCTGTTTCCTTTTACAGAAATAAGTCAATACTTTTTTTCTTACCAAATCATTCCAAGAAATAACCTGAATTGCAGTTTGCAAATATTCTTCCTAATATTAAGAAGCTGTTCCTAATTTTCGATATCAACTCTCTTTTATGTTGGCATTAGTACGTCAACTGACTATTTAGCTTTGTCTTAGGTAGTCTGGGTAGTGTTTTTGAGAGATATCAAAGGAGCACAGTAGTGTCAAGAGAGATACTAGATGCACAAAAAGAAGGTCCCATTGAACAGCCCTGAATGGTGTGCATTGCTTTGAAATGCTTTGATGTTAGGAGCTGAAACAGACTACTTTCCACTCTGATGGTTCCAACAATAGCAACATTTGATGCAGCAGCTCAAGTCCCTTCCATCTGGTTTTGAGTAGAATAATGGTCAGGCTGAAATTCTGGGGCAAACTTAAGTGGCTGCAAAATTAGCATGCTGGGGGAAACGTAAATGCTGTAAACAGTGCCTACATGTGCAACTGATGTGCACACTAAGTGGGATTTACAATTTAAGCTGGTTAGACTCTAATTAGAGATGTGGATAGATAACTAGCCATTTTTGTCATTTAAAATAAGCATTCCAAATGAAGTAAATGCTAGCATGAGGGAAGACAGGTAAAGGAAATGTTTAAAGTCATAGAACATTTTCATCTTGGCATGAAATACCACTAGGGATGGCACCATAGCCACACATGACCCTGGTAGCTGTGGTTTCACACTTGGAGAGTAATTCTGCCTGGAAGAGTATGTCTGGATTCTGTGACTGGGTTTGTACCCAGGTCTTGATGAAAAGCTGCTGCAAGGAAGCCCAAGTGTCTTTTGTTTTGTGTCCTGAGTGGTGATGCCAGCTCCATCAATGGCTCATCTGTATAAAAGGCAAATTATGGGTTGTACAAATAAAAGAAGACACCTTTTTCAAGAAATCTCTTCATTTTTATCATTCCTGTAGGAAATAATTCAGTCAGAGGAATCTTAAAAGCAGCAATGGGCAGAAACAGAACCTGGCACCAATCTAGGTCCCCAGCCAGCTAAGACAGCCCAAGGGGCATCTCAGCCTCCTTCCTTCCACCTGGAAATCTGGAGCAGGGTCTGGAGCACAATTCTTATGAGGAGCAGCTAGGGGAACTCGGGTTGTTTAGTTTGGAGAAGAAGACTCAGGGGGGACCTTATTGGTCTCTACAGTTCCCTGAAAGGAGACTGTAGCAAGGTGGGGGTAGGTCTTTTCTCCCAGATAATGAGCAACAGGACAAGAAAAAATGGGCTCAAGCTGCACCAGGGGAGGTATAGATTGTATATTAGGAAAAATTTCCTCACGGAAAGGGTGGCAAAGCATTGGAACTGGCTGCCCAGGGAGGTGGTGGAATCACCATCCCTGGAGGTGTTTAAAAAACGCATAGATGTGGTGCTTAGGGATATGGTTTAGTGGTGGACTTGGCAGTCCTGGGTTAATGGTTGGACTTGATGATCTTAAAGGTGTTTTCCAACATAAATGATTCTGTGATTCTATGAAATTTTGCATAGTACAGTGTTTGGTCAGATCTACAGTTATGCTGAGACTTTCTGTTGAAATATGATCCTGTTTTTCTTCTCAGAACCTTCTGTTTTTCATGTACTCAATTTACAAGTGAAGAACACTTTTATTCTAACTGCTAGTGTAACAGACAGATTCTAAAGCAGGTTCAGTAAGCCAGATTTTGTCATTATTTTCCCCCGTGCAAGCCCATTGTCTTGAAATTATGCCCTGAGTAAGTTGAGTGCCACTTGCAATTCATTCAGTCTTAGTGGATTTTGTTTTACAAGACTGAGGGGAGAAACAGCCAGCAAAAGCTCGATGTTGTTATCAGTCAGTAGACATGCCTCTTCGGTCACTTAAAGAAGCAGACCTATGAAGTGAGGTATGCACTTTCTTGCAGTCACTTTTCAGTTAGTTTTGAGAACATTTTCCAGGGTACATTTTGGGCCTGATGTTGCATCATGCTTTGAAATGCTTTTAGTGAACATAACTTTGTTTTAAATTTGATGGTCCATGAATAGCTTAATGGAACAAACAAAATAAAATAGCCTGTTCTTCTTGTTCTAGCTTGCAATACTGTAAGTGATAACATAGTTCATTTTCAGTAAGTGTTGGTCTTCCAACATTAGGTTTGTCATTTTAGTACAATTTTTCATGTGGTAATGGTATCATAGTTTAACCTCAGGGCTGCTGTTTTTTCTTTCCTGCATTATTAATTGATTTGATTGTTAGGTGGAGGACATCCTTTCAGATAAAATCGCAGAAAATTGGAAAGATTTTCATAAGACTTTGCAAGTCCTATGATCCTAATGTACTGGCAGTATTAACACAAGTCATCTAAGAAAAGTTGTACAGCTGTGTTGTCCCTCTTTGTCAGATCAATGGTTTATGAAGTAAGTTGATGATGTGTGAGTTATGAACAGATTTAATGTAATTTCTTTTCGTACCGTATCTTTCTTCCTGTCTTTTAATTTGACAGCTATAGCCAGAGGCATTAAGTATTTTGGTCTCCCTTACACATATAGAAAAGGTCGGTGGAAGAGATGCCCCATTCCTCATGTGATCAGCTTCTAAAAGCCTTATTTAATTTCATAACAATTCCATGTTGGAAACTTGTGTTTGACATTATTTCAGCATTTCAAAGGTGAGACAAGCCTCTTCAACAAAGCAACAACTGATCTGCTGGAGATCCAGGACATTATTGAACATTATTTAGTATTTCCAAACACAATGTAATACACAGTTTATTAGATTAATGTTATGTCTTTCCTCAGTAGACTATTGTTTTAAAGAAAAAGGAATTGAAATTTAATACTGTCAACATGAAATCTCATTTTCAATATAAGCAGGATCCCCAAAGTGGAGAGTCAAAAGAGCTTCAAGCATGAGGAGCATGGGGTCAAAATATCTGTGTCCAAAGAAGAGAGAATTGTATTGGGCATTTTATTGCAATAACATTTCAGTCAGGTTATAATCAGGTCTAATCTACTCTCTCAAGAGCTCTAGTTTTCTCTGCTTACAGCCAGTGACTTTCAGAAAGATGTGGAATTATTTCCTACCTTTGAAAACATAATAGGAAAATCAAAGAAATCAGTTCCAGTCTGACCCTTACAACCCAGTGTCCTGCTGATCATTGTGTGTGAGGAGCAAACACAACAGCATCAATAGGAAATGGCTGTTGGAAAATAATCTTTGATCCTGAAATATGAATGAGCATGAGTGTGATCAGTAAGACCAATTCTACTGTATGCATTTTCCTTTCTTTAAATGTCTTAGAGAAAACTTCGGGTGCTATGCATCGGGTTCATAAAAGTCATGTTCCCAGCACAGTGTGTTATAACCATATGCTTTCATCATCTGTCACTTTTATAGCTTTGTGTTGTGTAGTATATAATTAGTGGTCATTGATCATGAACAAGTAATTATCCTTTGAATTACCTGGGACCTAGCAGTTATACGATTTTCTAAATAATGTTTCTACCATTATTTGTGTCAATGAGAGATCTGTACTATAGGAAAAGTCAGGAATTACAGGCACTTTGAATTGGAAAGTGGTCTTTACTTGAAATTCTAAACATTCCCTGTAAGAAAATAATATAGAGTAAGGTAATGAGAGGAAAACTGTTAAGGTTTAATTCATTCATCATTGTGGTCAATGGTTGTTTTGCTTTTATTTTAAAAGGATGCAAGATAAGCCTTGTGAGATCAGTCTAGCCAAACGCGGAACACTGAGACTGTGCTCTAGCAAAGCAGGAAGAAGCAGGTATAATACCTCTAGGATTTCTGTTACGGTGAACACCAAGCACATACACATGTTTGCATTATTGAACTGTGGCATTGTTGAAAAGTGCAGATATCTGTGCTTATCAAAGCAAGCTGTGCGACACCACAGATGGGATGAGTTTGGAATCTTTTATAGGAATAGTATGTAAAGTATACATCTAAAAGATAAGGTTTGGATTCCATTGTCAAAGACATTCAGGGACATATAGTCTCGCATTGGCCATTTTCAGTCCGTGAAAACTGGGTCTTATTCACACCATATTATTAATTCATCTGTAGTAAATATTCCTAAAAGCACCTGTTCTTAGCAGTGTCATTCATCAGGGTCATGCTTTAGAGAGCTGGTGACCGCACTGAGGAAGAAATGTAATTCTTATAATAAGATGAAGGGGAATTTGTACTCAACAATGCAACAGATGGCCTACTTGGTTGGAGCAGTATTTGGTTTCAGGATAAATGAGTAACAACATAGATAATTAAGTCAGAATGGCTCATCCACAGGTAGGAGATATTTTGAAAAAAATCCTTTGTTGTAATCTGCTTTTAGAGTTGTCATTCTGTGATTTATCCTGACTCCTTAAAATATGTTTTGACTTGCATCTTTTTACCAATCTGTATTTCTTTGTTTCATTAACTTGTATACTAAATCTTATTTAAGACTATCCTAGGAAAATGTTGTGGATTATGCAGAGAAACAGTGGATGGCACTGTTCATTCGCTGCTCTAAAGTGGTAAGAAATGCCAGGTTTAAAAAGGCTGTATTTTAAAATAATAAGGAAAAAAAAAAAAGAAAAGTAATTGACTCCTCTAAATGCATACACACTGGGCTTAAGACTACCACATCTGTGCTGGGAATGTCATAACCAGATTGGGGATTTAGCATGGGTGCTTTAAGGGATGCAGGGGTTTTGAGCAAAAGGTGATGAAGTGACTGAATTACGTTCTGAATTCCAGTGGTTCAGCTACATCAGTCTTATTTATTTGAAATGATACTTCTGCTTTGGGGGGCTTCTACTATAATTGGACTTTTGCATTGATGTGACTCATCCTGAGGCACTTGAGGACAATACTGCTATCGCTACAGCAGAATAGCTGGCATGCTTGTCCCAGATGGCTTCCTGTGAGATGACATTCAGACTGAGGAAAAGAGGGAACAATTTTTAAGGGCATTTGGAAGCCTTTTATGGATTAGACTCACAAAGCAGATGTTGCTCTGTAGTGTTGACAGCCATTTTCTCTGTGAAGGCTACACTTGTTTTAGCTGAGCAGAGCTTCACAATTACTAGAAAATGGAGACTCTTTCCCCTCTCTCTCACCCCCCTGACACTTTCTCCCCTGCAGTGTATATGGTGTGGATTAGACTTCTCAAAAGAAATGAAAGCTCTGCTTTCTTTCTTTTTCTTTTTCTTTTTTTTTTTTTTCCCCTTTTTTTTCAGAAGGAAGGCATTGAGGCACTTGACATGTTAAGTTATGAGTATCTTTTACCATGGGTATTTTTTTAGCGTCATTCTAAATAGAACAGGCACTTGGTTGCAGTAAGTGGAGTGCAGAAAATTCCATGCATCCCCAGCACATGGACAGGAGCCTTCTGCTTTCATCCAGGAATGCCCCAAAGGTTTATGAACATGAATGAAAACCTGGAAGGCTGAACAGCTCAATGAAGCAGCGACACAGTGATGACAAGAGTTCTGATTCATGAGCTCCGCTAATTTATATGGGAATGATTTCAGAGGGTAATTTCACAGGCCCAGGGAACTACCAACTCGACCTCTTCACTGGAAGTTACCCTCAGAATAACAGAAGGGGCTGAACAGTGTGTCTGTTCCTGGGCTGCAAAGGTTCACATCCAGGAGTGTTAACTTAGGCCGCTAGTGATTTCATGTCATGTTGATATGCCAGGCAACACATTAAGGTAAACAAGGGCTTTCATTGATGATTTCTGACAGATTTAGTTGTGCATTGGCTGTGATCTTAGCTCCCTCTTCCACCAGTGCAGCTGAATTTGACAGGTCAATGTCGAGTAAGCTAAGTTTCTTCCAAGTGTCCACCATATCATTCAAGTGTTCATTACACAGGGTATTGACAGAGGGTAACTGTAGGTGAGGGAGGCTTATGTCCTTAGGCTCCTTCTAAAGTCAATGGAGCTCTTCCAGGCAATGATACAGTGCTTAACTTAGGTTCCTGCTTTCTCTGTAGGCTACAGAAAGAGCCTGGGAAGGATAGTTTCCAGCACCTAAGGACAACCTTCTGAATAATGTCCCTAACTGTATGTGGGAAGGAAATGTGTTACTTTGATCATCTTTGCCTTAAGACATTTGTATTATACATTGTTCTCAACCTCTCAAATTATTTTAAATTCTTATTTTATCCGGGTTATGCTATAAATACAAGAATAACTCTTCTGATATAATCTTTTATAAGATGCTTTTGGATAACTTTAAAGTTGCTGTTCTTTCTGGTGACATAAATGGTATCAGCTCACATATATCAAAAGAAAAACAACAAAGAGAAGAAAAAAGGCAAACAGAGCTTTCAAAAAGGTACTGTTATTACAGACAATTTTCTGTTTAATGTAAAGAAAAAATATGTATAGAATGGAGACTTTCAGATGGACTGAGGATACATACTGTTTTTCTAATACTAAGTACTGTCCTGGGCTGACTCTCATTTTGCAGAGATACATTCAGAACTGTACAACACTCAAAGTATTACATCAGGAGAGCAGCCACACATGAATCATTCATCAAAGGCTCTAGGATTCAGGTAAAAACCGTTGAGCTCACTTTACAGGGTCCGCGAGGTTTATATCTCACTGCTTCATTCAAAAATTGGGGGTTTGCCCTCTAGATAATGTCTGAAGAGTAAGCTTGTGATCCTTTGTAGAATCAGTATGGCTCATTATTCAGGAATTGGATCTGAACATTCTCAGAGGATCAGGAACTTTGGCACATCTGACGGCTGTGACTAGCGCAGGCCATAGCTACAGCCTCCAACTGAACCAGCATCATTGATACTGGCATCCAGGTTGCAAAGATGTATGACCTGTTGCTTCTCCTCACTTTTTATTTTTGAATATATGTAAACACCTACATAATCTGGAAGGGGTGGGGTGGGACACACACAATGAACTTTCCCTTGCAATGGGATGAGCTTCTCTTAGAAATATTTTTCTTCTATTTGCATGATAATCTACATGTACAGTCAAGCCCGAGACACATGTATTTCCTTTCACTTGAATCCAGATAATGCTTTACTCTAATACAGCCACGATCACTGCCTATCCTTCTGCATTTTCAGGCTGGTATTACATAAAACAGAATGCCCTATGCAAAGCTCACATTTCTGTCAATACCTCTCAGGACGGGAGTATGTCCTGTCTTGCCCCAGATTCTCCTCAGACTTCTTTGCTTCCTCTTCAACGATCTGACCTTTTTGTGTTTCTTAAGTCCCCATTTGTATCCCCTCCAGACCGGCTCCTGGGATTGCCTTGTCTGTGCATTCACACATCAGAACTGGCAGCTTATTCCTATGGCTCTAAAAACCCGTCTCTGTTGTCTCTGTTCTGTTGTCCCAGAGCCTTGACACAGGATCTCCACACACTTTTCAAAGGAGGCTGAATGTTGCAGGGACACTAAACACAGGTATAAACAGTGGCCCCTGAGCTCTGACCCTTAATAACGATTTCAGTGCCACTCCTAATGCAACCTGCAGCACAGGTCTCACAAAATTGTTTATGGGTCCACCAGGACCTTCACGTTTCTGTCATGAATATAGAGAAATTGGCAGTGGATATTTGGCATTGGAATTGGCAATATGAGGAATCAAGTGCCTGCTGAAGGACCCTGCCGAAGGACAGCTTGCACTCACCAGAATTCACTTACCACTCTTTGCCAAGCTCTGCTGTAGAAAGACAAAGCAGAGGAGGAGCAAGCTATCCATCTTCTGAAGGCCCCTCAGGCACTGGGACATCCTTCTGTTTCTCCTAGTCAGGTCTGGGAATGATACAAGCTTTCTGGGATATTTTAAAAAAGACCACAATCTCCTTTACCTTCTTACCAAGGTGACTGTTGGCTACGAGGCCTTTGAGCTGCTTTATACAGTGCGGTCAGTTGCTAGCTACTGGGAAGATGTCAAATATTTGGAAGTGTTACTGGGCTACCTGCCACCAGTCCATGTGAGACAAGTTCTCAGGCACATGGTCTGAGTCATTTTACTGTGTCAAGACTGCACAGAAGTGAGTCAATCACTTATGCAGAAAGCTGGGACCATGCTGCAAACATACGAAGCCTGACTTTTTGTTTACGACATTGACAAGAACTGTTGATTTAGGCATTCTGACAAGTTTAAAACAGAACCTTTATATGTTCAGCTCCTGTCTTGGAACTATGTCAGATGAGTTGCTCCTTCTGTAAGTGTAAGCAGTGGTTTACATCTTCCCTTCAGTTCCTCTTGTCACAGTGATGTTCTGTGGTGCTCAAGCCAATTCTGGTACCAACACCTTCTAAGCCTTCTAGCCTGGAGTTCAAGGTTTCTGTCCCTCCTCCTAAAACTCCTAAAATGAAACTTGTTATAACTTCTTTCCTTGTGTAAGGGGTGCTGTGTGGCTCTGACTGGTAATGGAAAAGAAATATTACATGACGTCTCTAGGAAAGCAAGCCTGGCCTCTTTCTTACCAAAGTGGTGATTTTTGGACCAATGGTCTGCAACAGGTGGAATCTTGATAATTCCACATCCTTCCACCTGTAATTAAGATGTCTCTACCTGTGAAAGATTCTATTCCACAATGGCCTTCATCTTAATCTTCAGGACTTTAGCAAACTGCCTCTGTCTGAAATTCTTTCCTAATTTACTTTTGTGAGACACTAGGAAATATCTAAGTCCTTATGGCTGGATCCTTTTATGTAATATTTTTGGGGAAAAGAGTGTTCCTGCAGGCACATTCCAAGATTGTCCCCAGAGCAGAATATGATCAGTACTTCAATCGAAAAATCAACCTGTTTGTTTTCTGCAAGTTGAGCTTGCCCTTCCTGTTCTTGAGGTCAAAAGATCCTTCAGAAATTCTCCAAAGTTATTTTTACTGAGGTTCGATGCCTTTTCTACTGAAAGACTGTCAAAGCAGAGAGCTGGCAAGTTAAAAAAATACAGATGACTCACCAACGTGCAATACAGTTCTGTCAATAGGACACAGTACGCTAAACTCAAGATTAATCAGTGGCCTCACTAATAAATATCTCTGTCCCTAACTTCTGCTGAGCCACCATCTGGAGCTTTATCCACACCTTCAGCAAGCGTTCTGGCACCCAGAGCTGCTGTGTTAGAGTAGACGGTTAGGTTGGGTTTGTCAGGCCTGAACGAAGAACTTTGCAACCCAACCTCAGAGATACAGAAACATGCAAGGGAGTAGGGTTTGGTGCCTCACACGGCTGGTAAATGTACTTGTAGCTTATTACTTGAACGTAGAAAAAGAACATACTTCTCACTGAGTACTTCAAGCTGCCAGCTGGGAAAGAGACAGTGCATGGCTAGCCCAGAGAGGCACATATGCTGATTGCTTGGCTAGCTGCTAACAAACAGAAAAGATAATGTCCCTGCCTTCCCAACCAGGAGGATGAAGAGTTTCTCTCCTTTTCATGACTGTCAGTTTCACAAAACTTGTAACCACTGTATCTGAAGACCCCACCACTCTCAAGTTTGTCTGAAATTGGTAGATGGACTCCAAATTTAGGGGAAAGGCTGACAGATGGGCATGAAAAGGATGATTGCATTATTCTTATTTCCCTAGGAAACCAAGGTAAAAGTGATGCTGTTAGGAGGGGAGTATAATTTAAATTATTATCTTCCCTGAAATCAGGGTAGATCTCAAGGATCCCTAGTGGCCCTTCTGTCTCTTAACAGACTTTGAACTCTTTGTGACTCTGTAATTACTGCCTGAAAGCAGGAATAGATTTCTTAGAAATATGTCAGTAACTTTCCAGTTCTTCTCCTTCCGTCTTTTTTAAGCTAGGTCATGTGTTTGCTTTTCTGCATAAATTTGGGAGGCAACTTTAGCCAGTTCTTTAAGAACCAATATGAATACACAGCAATATTCTATAATTTGTTCTTTCCTTATTTTTTGTTAGTATTACTTGTTCAAGCAGCCTGCTTATATTGACTCTTTATTGAAGACTGATACAAAAAGAGGCTTTAAGTGCTTCACCCCCTTAATGCAATCTGTTGGTAGTTTTCTTTCTCTGTTGAATAGAAAGCCAAATTCTTTCTCAATTCCTTTTATATTACTGAAGCATTTATAGAATGAGTTCTCATTGCTCTTGATATTTTTTATATTGAATCTCACATTGTGTTGTGGCCTTTCAGGTTTTGGTCATATATACTCATGCTTCTCTCTTATACTGTGACGGCATGTTTCACTGATGCACTGCCAGCTCTCCTTAAGTTATTTTCCCTTTAGACCCATTTTCTATGAGACTTTACTTTCTTGAGAAGGTAGAAATCTACTTTTTTCACTGTTCTCCTGCTTTCCTTTACAGGTGTCATAAACTCTGTCATTCCATCATCGTTCCTGCCTAAGCTGTATTTCACCTTTTCAAGCAGTTTCTCTGTGTTAATTAGGATAAAATTTAGAAAGACTTGCTATTCACTAGATTTTGCAGCATCAACAGGATGTCACTGACACATTCTGCTAATCTGCTGGACAACATGTTTTCTACTGTAATCATTACCCAACCAATTACAACCAGCTCTTTTACCTGGATGATTTTGCTTCTTTTTCTCTTTTCTTAGAAAAAAATCTCCAAATCTCCAAGTGCTTCAAATCCAAATCCTGTTTTCCCTGTCGGTGATATATAGTAGGCATCCTACCACTGTAGCACTCATTCTCATAGGTTTTTATCAGTAGAACTCTAAATAAGGCTTAAGAACTGTAAGATTTCAGGATCTTCCAAGAACCATAAGGACTTCCAGGTTCCCTTTTTTATACCATATTTCTTATATTCGTGTACTGACAATCAGCATGCTTGATCCATTCTGTCTGCTTTTGTCTTTTCTATGACTCTGTAACGTATAGCCCTATTCCAAGTAGTTTTAGGTCCCCAGCTAAGTGGCTGTGGTTAATACCTTCCTGTGAACTTTTATGTCAGCTCTTTTCTTCTCTGGTCTAAGGCTTCCCTACTAGGTTATAAAGCTAGTAGATAAAGAGAGTTTTTTGCGAATAAGCCCCTGACAGGGCAGATGGTCTTTTAGATAACATCCTACAAGTAATCATTCATTTATTTCCAGGATACATCCAACCTTTGCCTCAGTCTTGAACTTCAGTAAGGAGGAATGATATAAAGAACATTTGGGTTTACCTGCATCACCTGTCCCGTAATTACTTTTTCATTTTCTCAGGGTCGTTCATACAAGGCCTATGTTGATAGGCAGGATGATAGAATAATCAGTTGGATGGGACAGGTAAAGTTGGTAACTACATTCAGGCAAGAGAGCAGATATCTCAGAAGACCAGGTGCCTTCAGCAGAAGAGTCCATCTGAGATCCTTAGGAGGTAGTCACCAGGCACTGTAATCTTTTGATCCCTTTTGGGAGGCTTAGAGTTAATCTTCTGTGTGCTGCTCAGATCAAAGTAAAACTCTTTTCATTAGCATATTTTTAGAATAAGTTTTAAAATGTTAAGATTATCTTCAAGTTTAAGGAATACTATAAAACACATTTAATAAATCTATAAAATAAGACTGCTGAATATTTCTGCATTTTGCTTATATGGAAATACATTCTCTAAAATTTAACAAAAATAATTGTTCTAACTTTCCTTTTCATGGCTTATAGTAAATCCATAATGGATGTAAAAGGTGCAAGTGGGACACATTACATACCCTTTAATTTAATTTATTTTCTATCTTTAAAAGTCTTAAAATATTCAATTGTTATTTATTTTAATGGCTTATTGATGAAGGTTGTGGTATTTCAGCGAGAAGACTATATAGTCCATATCTATGGTCTTTCTTATAGGGCCTAAGAAAGAAAGGTATTCTGGCAATTCCTCCAAAGGGAAAAAGCATAGAAGTGGTTTAGTTGGGATACAGGAAGAGAGAAGACATCATAAGATATATTTTTTACTTTTAAAATCAATGGAAAGACTTTCATTAACTTCTTTCATGGTAACTTAACCATCTCATGTTAACTGAGAAGATATTAAAGGATGAAGGTGGCTCCTTAGCTGGTGTAGAAACTTGGGCTCTTTAGAAACTAAGCCTTCGCTTTGGAGGTCTCCATTTGCAAAATAAACACTTCAGAGCAGTAGCAGTCAATTTCTGGGGTGGGTTCTTTTTCTTCTCTCTCTCTTTTCTATAAAGCAAGCTATACATAAGAAATGTTTGCACAAGATGGGCCTTGGCAACCTATCATTTTGTTTTGCATCAAAGAAGCTTCTTCCATGTCTATGTCTTGTTTGTCATTGAAGCAATCTTGGTCATTATTGCTGTATCAAATGTTTGAAACTACAAAAAATAAGCAGCTTGTCTTCATGCACAATCTTTCAATTTTAGAATCAAGTAGATTGAAGATCAATCTAATAAATATGCTCAGAACAGAACTGTTGAGGAAGTAATTAAAAGGCAGAAGGGCAGAGTGTTAAAACAGACAGCAACTATTAAAGACAGCTTTTTTGCCTGCAACAAGCAATCACATGGGAAAATTAATAAAGCTGGCTTGTGAAAGGTAGGAAAGATGTTACCTATTTTTCTCTCTCCTGTACTTTTCCCAGAAAGATACTGTCTTAGCAATGTATCTGCTCACATAAGTAAAGTTAAATCCTTCAGGACTGTTTCAGTTACTGATAAGCTAAACAGGTCTTATGTAGGTTATTGTATGAGAAAGGATCTCATCTTTAAAGACATAAAATTGTCATCCTGTAGTAGCACTATGTCTTGAAAACTTCAGCTGCTCCCAGTTGTCAAAAAGTACATGTATGAATTGGGACTGGCAAGACACAGCTGGGACTTGGGGGCCTAATGTCAACCAACAACACACCTATTGTATGAAGTGAGTGGGCATACCTTAAAGAATTACCAAAGCCTTAACTCAAGAGTCCTTAAGCCCTCTTTGCAACTCCACAGTGGTAGCTGGTAGGAACCTGATATAGGTAGGTGAAGAATAAGATTCTTAACAGTTACAGCATGACACTTCAGGGCGAATGACCTAAGCTAATTGTATACTGTCTTTGAGATTTCTGAGCCTCAGCTTCCTCTGAACCACTCTTGGACCGCAGTGTGGCTTCTTATCATGCTGGGACTATGGCAACCCCTGGGGTCCCCGGCTCTCTTTCTTGCTCACTTTTGCTCTGCTTTCAAAGGAGCCTGCAGTGTTTGTGTCCAGGAAATCTCCTCCGGACATCTAGTAGCATTTCAGGGTGTAGAATGGTCACCAAAAGGAGAGGAGAACGTTTCTGTAGCTCTTATTTGACTTCAGTGGCTTTAATCATGTTGTAAATTTCCAATGCAATTATTTGATGTTGGATGGCTTTTGATGTTAAGTTAGCTGATTTGGGTACAGCATCTCAGTGCTGAGAAGATCCACAATAACACGCATGTATTGAAATTGTATAGTTCTTACTTGCCAAGACTTCCCACTGAATTTTGTAGGTGTCTTTTTTAAGGTAGCATTATCTGTGGTATTCCTAGTGCTCATCACAGCTTTAATGGCTTATCTGACTGCGTGTTGTGCTTTGGACAGGCTTGTGAGGTCATGGATTTGGGATTGTAGCTGTGACGCTGTTGGCAGCCAGCTGTACGTTTCCTTCTTTTCACATTTCAAAGCAAAATCCTTTGCTGAAAGTTGAGACTGGGCAGGAAAAGAGACATGATGGCAATAACATTTTCCTAGTCTACCTAGATTTAAGCAAGATGTGCTGCTGAATAGTGTTATGACAGTAATGCATGCTCTGCCTGCCCTTTGTCTGGGCGCTGATGCATGAGTTAAACCAGAACTGAACCTTTGAAAATGGCCTGCATAGTCCCTTGAGAAAGTTTGTCCCGATCTGTCTTTACTCTGATTCAGCATCAATGTACCATGGACTGTGTATGTTGTCACCAGCTACTGTTGCAGGGACAAATACACTGACTGTGAGGGGGTGACAAGCTGTTGCCTTCCTTTCTCTCCTTCTCGGCATAGGCCCATGAGGTGTGTGCTCTACACCATACGACAGGATGAAGGCTGTTACTACAGAGCCTTCCCCTGCGAACACTGTAGCTGCATTCAGCCACACATCATCTTACCCCCAGGTGGGTATCTCTCTGCAGTTATGTGCAGGAAATAAAATTGCTTTGAAATGAAGGGGAGGGAAAGAGGGAGGACAAAGCACGTAAAATATTTTCCGTTTTTCTTAATATTTTCTTGTTAATAATACACTTATTTGGAATACGTTAAGCTGCAACCCTTCCTCCCATACAAATCTGCCATCTGTGGCACATACCTTTGGGACATTGGCTTTGGTTGTTGTGATTTACACTACAATGTGATACCTAAGAGGCTTATATGTTGCCTGCAGCTAATGCAGCAACATGCGTTTTGTCACTGTTAGGCAGGACAAACTCATTCTACCTGCTGCTTTTTCTTCTGCATTGGCTGTCTGTATACAACTCACATTTAAGATATTTGTATAGCACCAGAAGCTATTGAACAGTTAGTCTTTGTGGTTTCATTGTTCTTTTATTACACTGTGGATGATGCATTTCTCAAGTTTTGGCAATGTACAAAGGATAAAAAATCATCATGTACCTGCAGCAGGTATATGCATCGCTGCACTGTGATGTTCTTGGACACTGCAAGCTCAGCAGAGACCAGCTGGGTGGAATACTGCCTGGGAACTCTGCCCCGCTGCTGCTCGTTATGATCAGTCAAAAGGGGCATGCTTCACTGCAATAGTCCTGTTCTGCCCTGCCTTGTGCTGAGTGAAATAAGCCTACCCTGGAATGAACAAGGATGAGAGCTCTGTGTGAATAAGGGTGATTAAAAGGGATTCCTTGTCAGAACTGAAGTGACAGACTACTTATGTCACTGGGAACTGCCTGGGCATGTGTGTTTTCAGGTGACATGCAGACTGAAACCACATCACTTGTGGTCTTTAAAGATTTCTGCAGCTTTTGCAAAGGAAAGGGTGTTTTCCACCTCATTGTCTAGGTGGGATTCCAACTGGAGATTTTCATGTTCTTCCTGCTTTAATTTCCCTGACACTTCTACCAAGATGTTCATCAATCCTTGCCCTGGGAGCACAGTTGCTTCTCACCCAGGAGCTTGTAGAGCTTCTGTGATAGATAAGGGCATCACAAAATGGGTGTCTAGCACCACTGTAGGCACTGTGGGGAATCTCCCCTGGTCTTCAACTGCCACTTCAGAAGTATGTAGGACTCTGTGTATCATATCTGCCAGCTGCATATAGATGTTTTTGATACATCACACTGTCGCAAATGGTGTGGGCGGTATGACATGTCCCAGGTGCATTTGGGTGGGTATGTTGTGAGGCATTTTGGGGTGCCACTGAAGTTAAAGTGATCTACAGTGGTGTACTGTTCTTTGACTTGATCCCGATTCTGTAGCTAGGCAGGTGTGCCAATGCCACCACCCTCCTTATTGGCATATTTGAAACTGCTACTCTGATCATGGCTCCATTTAAAGCAGCCAGGCAGCTACCGTACAGCTGGACAGAGTGGCTTGTCCTCAGAGGTGGAATAGGATACTCAACCGGTAATAGCATAGTGTGGTAGTGATAAACGTAAAAGCATACTTGTGTTCTGATTTGTTATTCCAGGCAAAGCCATAGAAATGGGCAGAAGCTGTCTGCCCAACTTGGAAGTGGATAAGGTCTGTTTATTTCATAGAATCATAGAATCATAGTATCATTTAGGTTGGAAAACATCCTTAAGATCATCAAGTCCAACCATTAACCAAGGACTGCTAAGTCCACCGCTAAACCATGTTGCCAAGCACTGCATCTATGCATTTGTTAAATACCTCCAGGGATGGTGATTCCACCACCTCCCTGGGCAGCCTGTCCCAATGCTTGGCCACCCTTTCAGTGAAAAAATGTTTCCTAATATCCATTCTAAACCTCACCTGGTGTAACTTGAGGCCATTTCTTCTTGTTCTGTCACTTGTTAGCTGGGAGAAAAAACCTACACCCACCGTGCTGCAGCCTCCTTTCAGGGAACTGTAGAGAGCAATGAGGTCACCCCTGAGCCGCCTCCTCCTCTCCAGACTACACAACCCCAGTTTCCTCAGCCACTCCTCATAGGACTTTTTCTCCAGACCCTTCACCAGCTTCACTGCCTGTCTCTGGACACGCTCCAGCATCTCAGTGTCTTGCAGTGTGGGGCCCAGAACTGAACACAGGATTTGAGGTGCAGCCTCACCAGTGCCCAGTACAGGAGGACAATCACTCCCCTTGTCCTGCTGGCCATGCTGTTCCAGATACAAGCCAGGATAGTGTCGGCCTTCTTGGCCACCTGGGCACACAGCTGGCTCACGTTCAGCCGGCTGTCAGCCAGCACCCCCAGGTCCTTTTCTACTAGGCAGCTTCCCAGCCACTCTTCCCCAAGCCTGTAGCATTGCATGGGGTTGCTGTGACTCAGGTGGCACAGACCAGGCACTTCTTGTTGAACCTCATACAGCTGGCCTCAGCCCATCAATCCAGCCTGTCCAGATCCCTCTGCAGAGCCTTCCTACCCTCAAGTTTGTAAAACATTATGTTACAGTGGCATTAGGGGAGTGGGCAGAATGCACCCTTACACTCCTCTGAAGGGTAATTGATGTTGATATGCCTGAATAACTCAAAAAAGCAGAAATAAAATCACCAGATAACCTTTGCAGGGTTATAAAAATACTGTCAGTTTGCTGTGTTTTTCTTTACAGCTTACAGCATACGACACCTTCTAACTGCTTGCCTGTGGAGTGCCAAAGGTGTGAGGCTCGTTAGTGAAGGGGGATGCTGAACTCCACCTCCTTTACCAAAGAGTAAGCTAGTACCTCTGGCTTTGCTGGCCTGGCTTTCCTGGGAACTGGGCAAGTAGGACAGACCGTGCCTTTTCACCCTTGGACTTGTCCAATATTTAATGTAGTTCAAAATCAGGAAGAGAATAACTGAAGCTTGGTCAGGGGTCCTGGGGTAACATCCACAATTTGTCTGTGTGCCTTCACTTGTGTGAAGGATTACAGTACCTTCTCCCTGTAAGGTTGTCACCAATCCTCTTCCTTTAAAGAAGACTTAGAAACTGTCTTTCGTGAGCCATTCAGCACAGGACAATGACCTAGTCATACAATTTAACATGACTTAATCTTGTATGCAGTTTTGTCAGAGTTTTATCACTTTTTTCTTCTAGATGAAAGTACTAATAGTTGAAACTGTAGTCACCAACATTACTATTGTGACTGATTCTCTTCAGCTTTGATTGGATTTGTGCAGCCAGATTTCCTTATCATTACTATTAAGTATTTGATCTGATGGTAAATACTTGTTCAACTGAACATAAAATGTGTTTGCTTATCCAGAAGCTTTACCTTCATAGAAAGGAATAATAATTTGCTAATTATTCTCACTTTTTTTAACAATCCTTATGCTGTTCAGCTATCTAATGAATTTTTTTCTTTTAATCTGTACAATTAAATAAAATATAATGGCAAGAGTAATTGCTGTAGGAACACTTGGAAAGTCAGGACAGAGGTGTGCAGGATAGTTATAAAGAAATAGACCCAAATCAGGAATTACAAGGCAGCTGAAGGAAATGAAAGGTTTTGGAAAAGCCAGCAGCAGCAGCAGAGGCTAAAACTACAACTTTTCAAGGAAACAGGAGGTGGGAAAAATAGAAGAAACCCATAGACCCCTCCACAGCTGACTGCCAGGTAATGTTGAGGGGCACAACGGCAGACTGCAACCACTCCAGACTGCTGTACCATTTAGATGCAGAAAGGTAGAAGGCCTGCAAAAAAAAAGAGAAAAAAAAAAAAAAAAGAGATTGGGACATGGGAGGAATGGAGGAAGATCAGAAAGTTCCTTGCCAAAATGGATCCCCAAATCTGCTTTGAGGAGCAGCAATGAAGAAGGAATCGTGCCTTCCACCTCACTGCAGCTGTATGTGGTTCAGGGGTCTGAATCCTTTCTGCAGCATTTCTTGTCCTGGAGGGAGCTGTGGCAGGCTTGTGGGGAAAAGTGGTAGCAGGAAATTCTGCAAATGACAGTTTTCCTCCAGTCTTCTAAACGAGCTAATGTAATTTCTTCTGGCACTTCTTCCTTTCCAGGTGAAGTTTAATCTTAGCCTGTCACTCAGTGCTTTTGCTTAAAATGCAAGTCTCAAAAATATAGTCAAATTTTGCTCTGTGTCTCTTTCTATATAGAATTAAAGTGGTACAGAGTAAATCTATATTTAAATGGTTTACTGTAAATATAAGGAAGAGATCAATTTTCAGAGTAATTTCAAGTTAAGTCACAGGATAAACTACCCAGATATTTAGTATTCAAAATGGTATATTAAGCAAGAAAACAGGCCCTTATATAACTAACTTTATTTCTCTTCTAACAGGTGTTGGAAGATCATGGCATGCCAATGGATGACAGTGAATTTAATCTGCTAACAGAAATGCTACGGTTACCAGATGGAGGGTTGAGTTATTTGGATTTTGTGGCAATACTGGAAGGTAAAGGAATTTTAACAGCAATAAAGCATGAAGCAAACCTTTCCTGGAAGATCCAGAACTTTTCTCTTTTGAGGAAATGTTATTGGTGAAATTAGGAAAAGATCAGTGATAGGATTTTTAGCACATGCATGATCTTCCTGTCTGTAGTTCTGATCCAGCTAAGCTGCTGAGTACCTAACTCGGGGCGAGAGGGAAACTGCAACATGTGGGATGTGAACTAACTGAAGGTCCACAGATAGGTGCCATGGAGCTGTCACAAACAGATTGCAAAAAGTAACTGACTGATTGCTTTGCCTTGAGTAGATCCTTGTGCCCAGGGTTTCTAACTCTTATTCAGTGTCTTGGAATTATGTTGTATCTTAAATTACAGTGGATGATTTTATAGTAGTGATGTCCATCAATTTTTTTTGATTCTGTGTAAAAAGCCAAAAGCCAGTAACTGCTCCTTTCAGAAAAGAAAGATCTGTTAGTAAGCCGTTAGTGATGAGTTCTAGTGGCAGTATATACAACTGGAGCTCTGTAGTGTAATCTAGTTACTCATAGGTTCACAGTTTTAATTTCAAGTACTGCTTTTGAATATTAAAACTGTTAAGGGACGTTGCTACTAGAGAATGCTGAAATGCAGCTATCTGTAATCTAATTGATAGTTTTATTAGAGAGAGGATGACTTACTGTTTGTGTAGATATAGATATATGGTCCACCCATACAGTGAGTACAGTTAGGATGTGGTCTTCATTGATTTATTTGCTGAGGAATGAGTACCAGAGGAATATACTCATAATTTGGGAGCACATTTTTTCACCTCAGCTACTTGCCATACCCCATCAGTAATTTCACTGATTTCAAGGCACTGTAAGTAAGGGGTTTGATTTTCGACTCTTAAAAATGAAGCTGATGAATCTGAACTGACTGTTTAGGGTAGAATCCTGAGTCCAGACTAAAGCTAGTAAGTAATTATTAATTTCTAATTTCTTTTGTACTTATGCTTTAAGTCTGGTGCCACTGAAGTCAACAGCAGTTCGGACACTAGCTTCAAGGCCTGTTTTAACTTCCATAGTATGTCTCTGTTATTTTTCTTAGAGGTGTGTGTTATTTTTTTCCCCCACACTGTTACTATTATTTTCTGCTGTCATTATTTAGCTTTCAGAGCTAAGACGAGAGGGAGACCTGACTCGAGGCTGGCTGACATAATATTTAGGTTTTCTTCATTCTGGCCTAGAAGTTTAGAACTTTGTGAATATATCCAGTTAATCATCTGTCCTCCAAAATATGTGCACCTTCATCCAGTAGCCTAATAAAAGATATTCACAACAGGTTAACCTTGAGGAAAATTAGTGTGCCAGCTCTTTGATATAAATCAAGAATCAACACTGTTTTGTCTGTATTTAAAGTTTTTGCTTTTGCCAATTATGAGAATCACAGTTTTTCTTTCCATACATTACTGTATCTTATAGTTTAAAAGAAAGTGTGATGTACATTTAATATAAATCAGAAGTTTCAGAAACCAGAAGGCAAAGAAAAAGCTCTCCTCACTTGCTTTTCAATGATTTGTGATTTACTGAGTTGGAGAGTGATCTATAGTTACGGAACAAGAAACCTGATTTTCTTCTTATAAGCTTTAGCAGGAAGATAACACAAGTACAAATTTTATTGACTAGACTTCAATAGAAACTGGAATTGAAAAAAGGGAAGGATAGTGAATGTCTGTAGGGGGGAGTAGGATTTAAAGGGTAAAATCAAGAGAAGTTAAAATAACGCAGTGAATACTATTTAGTGATTCTTTGGTGTAGTTGTACAGGCTCTTGTGTGTTGGTGTATGTAAATCTTTTAAAAAGAAAAGAAATGTTCCTTTAGAACAGACCATTAACTTAGCATTTTTCTTATCAATCACAAGTAGGGTATAGTGAAATGTCAGTGTGTACATTTTTCTTTGCAAGTTCTTCCTATTCTAAAATCTGACAGGAATTACTTTACTTCTCTATATGGCTCATACGATGCAGAAAAATTCTAAAATGCTCAAAAGGCTACAAAACATGCTTGGTATCTTTTTCCTCAGAAGTAAGGCAAAATAGATTCCTAGAGTATCACTGCATGATGAGCAGAAGGAATCAGATATGAAATGGTGACAAAAATAGCTTTTCTGTGGCCTAAATGTACCTTAGCCATTCAGGACTGGAAGTACCTAGGTGCCCTTCTGGGAATCTGGCTGTCACCCTTTCCTGATCCTGCTGGGCTGTGGGATAATAAACTTGTGACAATATGAAGCTGCTGTTTGTGCAGGACTGAGTCTTGCCAGAACAGAACATGAGGCTGAAATAGTTTCAGGGGTGATGCTTTGTTAAGTCAGGAGTATTTTGATGGCAGATCTCCTGAAATAGCTCGCATTGGTTCAAACTGGAGGAGGGCTTAGCCAGGATAGAATTGCTCCGGGGGAAATAGTCTAGCATGCAGCGGCTGTGCTATACAGTCAAAGATGTAACAAATTGCTTTCTCTGACACTGTCTGCAGCTCCTGCGTTCCCTTACTGAGACAGGTGGGCAATATGACAGCAAGTCACAGCTTTCATGGTGCTCCTTTTCTCCTCCTCCAGTCTGATACCTCCCCTCCTCAAAGCAACCAGGCATCAGAAGAGGCTAAAGCAAAAGAAAACGACCTTGCTTCAGCTGTGCTTTCTTCAGTTGAGAAGAAAGGTTTCCCACCTTGTGCTGGGAAAATTATAGCAGCTGAGGCCATTACTGTAAATAAGGTAGACACCACTAATTCTGCATACAGCTATTGGACTTGGCCATGTCTGGGCTGTAAAGAATATGATTGCAGGGTTTCTTGTTTTATGTTATATTACTGTGCTATTTATGAGATACGTTTAATATTTTTTCAATGTTTGCTGTACTTTGATTTCATTATTGCAGATGCCAGACTGAATGGGCCAGGAGCTCCATTATGTGATAGCCATCTCACAGACTAAATGGTGGTAAATATCACTACATGACTGCTGAAGAATGTCTCAATCAACTTACATCGTCACAAAATGATGGAAGTGTATGGGGTGCATACATCAAGCCACGGTTTGCTTTTGGCAGTGAAGCTGGTTGTTATTTTGATACACACGTTTGTTTTAAAAGTTGGTTTGGAGGAGCTGTCAGGAAAGTGACTCTAAAAATTATGTTGGATTTCATGTCATCTTTGTTCTCAGAAACTTCCAGTTCAAATATTTTTAGTTATCAAGGCAAAACTTTTTTTTTCCCCCCTAATTGTCTTCTCTGTGGCCTCTGCCAGGAAAGTAAGATCCAAGTTATTTTTTCCCATCCTTTTGTGAACACAGCTATTAAAGATTCTGTAATTAGGAAAGAATATCTCTATACTACTCATTCATTGAACAGTTCATCTATTGATGAGAGTGATCTTTCAAGAAGATGTTCTTAGTCTCTAAAGTTTGCAACACAGTGGGCTTAATCAAGAGTTGTTTTCCAACTTTTCTATGTTTGCATATTATTTTCTGTAATTACCATTAGAATGTACTCCTTGAATTCCTACCACGGATATGCACAGAGTAAGAGAGATCACAGTTTACAAAGGAGAGAAGCTGCAGTCTTTACCCTTTTTACTCAGTTCATCCCATCCCATTCCTGTTCATTGAGAGAAGTGGAAAAATCAGCATTCAGGAAAAGGATCCTCTGTTCAAACCAGCTTGGACACGCCTAGCAAAGCTGATCATATTGATCAGCATTACTTTAGATTTCTGAAGAACTGCACCATTTTAAAGGTGTTTGAACAATCTTACCTATTTTAATGGGAGATGCCATTCAGCTGGTAGATCAATTGCTGTAAAGCCTCTCTCCATCACAGGTTTTCTAAGGGTAGGGTAGGGTAGAAATGAGATACTTCTCAGTATAGTACTCATGGGAAGTGGAGGTGAATTTGTAAATTTGTATGTTGGGCGCTTTTTGATGCTCCCTACTTTTTACTTCTTTTTCTGTACATGCTTGAGATGAAAGCAGTAAGATTGCAGTTTACTGAGGACTATCCCAAGTGTTTAGTAAGGCAGTGCTATAAATGCTTTGTATTCTCAAACTGTGTTAAAATACTTGCCTGTTGTCAAAACAAGTCTAGAGCAAACATTTGTTATTTATGTTTAAAAATATGTAGTTGACATGTTAAATATGTTTAGTTAAATATTCCTTGTTAGGACACCTATTCTGCCTTCCATGAAACAGACAGTAACCATGATGGTATCATTAATGTGCTTGACTTTTGCCAGACATCTTTTTACTTCATCTTGGAGGTGAGGAAATCCTGCATCTACTTGGTTTGTGGGGAACAAACTTGACCTCCATGTTAAATTACCAAGAATTCCATCAACTCTTCCACACCTAAGAAACCAAGGAGTTTGGCTCGTGCCATCTCACAAGTAAGAAAGAAAAAGTTGTGTAGTACCTACAGTAATCTGATGTGTTTACAGAAATGAATATGCTGTGTGAAAATTTGTATTGGATATAACTGAAAAAAAAAGACATTATTAAAAATGTCTTTATCAAGCTGAAGCTGGGTAGCTTTACCAAGTTCTCAGTGATTTATGACTCTGTTAAATTAGATATTGAATCCACTACTGGGTTAAAATGCCAGAACTACCCCAGGGGACTGCTTAAATTTGTAAGGTCAAGCATATATACTGGTGCCTGAGATGCAGCCTTAGAGCTGAGCTAGCCTCCAAACAGGACAACTTTGCTGCATCTTCCAGGCATGCAGAGCTGGGGATGTGGTTTGGGAATCAGATGTCATTTTGAATTCAGGAGCAGCCAGGGTAGTTCGCTGCCTGGCACAGTGTCTGTCAGTTCTGAGGCTGGTATTATCAGTGTATGTTACGGTAGACCAAAGGCTCATGCCCCAGACCTTTAATGATAAAGCATTTCAGCACTAAAAAATTAATTCTAAAACCTCAGTGTGAAACTCTGTTTAACTATGCAAACAGAGAAAAAAATCATAAAAATAATGACAAGATACAGCAGGACTGAAAATGCTCCCGATCAGCAACTCATCTCCGCTGTGGCAGTGAAGATGTGATATATACACATAGGCTTATTTCCCAGTTTTTATTTGTCTTTTGCAGCATTACTCCTGGCTCTGATGTTAGTAATATTTATCTGCTTGGTTTGTTTTTCTTTTTTCCTGAATTGGACAACTGAATGAATCAAGGACATCAGTTCAAAACAAGAAAGGAGACTGGTGATGATTGAGTCTTGCAAACATTTGGAGTCTGAGACCAATTACCGTCATGCTCTTGTTTCCATTTCAGTTTGGACTTTGCTAGAAATTGAAACATTTTGAATTTAGCTCCAGAATTTCCTTATTTCAAATACTATTATTGTTTCACAAGTCCAGTAAAGAAAATAGTGATTGAAAGCCTTAAGAGCACTTGCATTTTCCCAGTTATGTTTTTAGACTGTTTTTGTGGGTTGATTATTTAGGCCTATGGAATCTTCTCTCTAGCAGTGGGAGTGGAGAAAACCCAGAAGGTTCCCAGGCACCTGAAATAGATTAAAGCGGCATTCATGTTTCTAAATCTGAACAGAGCTCTCAGCAAAGGCTGTCAAGGCCCAGAGCCCCAGGAGCTCAGGGATGGCTGAGTTTGCAGTGTTGCAGTTCTCCAGGACCTAAGTTCTGCTCTGTGCCCACCTGGGTGGTACAGGAACTCGGTGGGTAGATCACATGTAGTTACTGCATCTCACCTGGTCTGCAGACCCAATATACCTCTGCCTCTTGTTTGAGAATCTTTGTCCAAGAAGTGTATTCCTGGAGCTCAGCTGAACCGGGCTCTGAAGCCGTATGTCTGTAACATTTCCTTACAAAGCAATAGCCAGAGCAGGAATGAGTGCTGGGATGCAGCATGAAGTGGGCAGCTGTGTGTTAAGAGAAATGACCAGCCTTTCCTCAGTTTTCTAACTGGAAGCACTTAGAAAAGCTAAAGAGAATTGGGCACCAAAAGAAGGGCTGTGCTTCTCAGGTGAAGGAAAGCACACTATTTCAAGGAATGGTGAGACGTAAGGTCCCCTCGATTCTCAGGTAGGTGTATCCTTGCTTAGCACACAGATCCTAATCTGATGCACCCATATTCCTCCCCATGCTTGGATTCAATTAGAAGTACCAGGCCCCCAAAATTTAGGCACCTGTAATGGTGGCTGAATTTTCAAATATGGGTCTTACTCCCCAGCCGTGTCGTGGAAATTCACAAAGATAGTTTTGATCTACATTATTGATGTAAATCAAGGATAATCTTCCTGGAGTCACTCCAGGATATAATTGTTTCTGAGATAATTAACATTTCCTTCTATGTGTATAAATGATCTGTGCTGGCTCTTGAGTTTGAGGGAGAATTGAACAACATTGATTTGAAAATAAATAGGGAATTACAAAATTTAAAACATCTTGGCTAACCTGCAGCTAGGGAAATAAGGCAGTATTTAAAGAATTAAGTTTACACAGATGTGAAGTAACAGTCTTTAATGGGTATCTTAGAAACTAGAAAACAAAACCACCACTACCATGAAGAACAACAAAAAAGAGGAAAACTTGTGGAGATTAAAGATCCCACTAACATAAAACATAGTTAGTTGTTATTTTTTTTTCCTTTTCTGAGGAAAAAACCAGATGATAATGGATGCAGAGCTAGCTTGTGATCACGCTCATTACTACCTTGTTATCAAAGCAAGAACCAGATGGCATGACCTAGCAAGGGTAAGAAGAATGTTTTCTTTAAATAAATAAGTAGCACTAATAGATTTCAGAACATTATGCAATGTTGATCTTCAGATTCTATAAATATTCAGAGACCCGTACAAAATAGCTCATTAATGATAAAAACTTACTATCTGATTAAAAAAAAAATCAGTTTGAATAATATTCAATTTTTGTAACATTGATTATGTAGCAGATGTTATTACAGTTATTTTTAACACTTTCTTCATATTTTGCTATTGTTGGTTTTATTTAATGTTTCTGTTGTAAGAGTAGTAATGGGCTTCACCTGAGACCTGTTTGACTACACACTGCGCACACACACACCTGCTCCTATGATGACACCCAGTGTGGCCCAGCACAGGGATGCATTGACCACGATGTTTACACCATCCAAAAAGACTCTCACAAAACTGTCCTATAAAGATTATTTCCACCTTTGGGACAACAGAGTAGCATAAGAAAAATGAATATATTTTTTTCATTAAATGCTTGTGTAGATTAGACAATGGTGGTACTGGTAGTCTCAGTTGGAAACATGAATGGTGAAAACCTGACAAACCCAACCAAGCAACCAAACCCCAAAGCAAAATCTAATTCATATTATGTATATAACAAGATGAGGACAAAATCTGGAGGTGTGTCATTTTCCAGTGCCTTCGTCTTCCACTGGCATGCTTCAGCAGTGGGCACACCGCCGCTGCATGGACACTTCTCATGCTCATATCCCCTGTGCTTGCCATCAGTAAGGAACTTTCCACACAGAGTACATTACCCAAGCACCTGTGATGTCAATCCCGATTCAAGCTTTTGAGAGTTGCACACCCGTAGTGGAAAATAAGAAACAGTAAAAATCAAATAAAAAAACATTAAAAGATGAAATTCAGATGTGCATGATTTTCTGTCTCTCTCAATTCCCGTTATTCATTACTCATACAGAGAGATCAAACATTTTGTCAAACTTGTTGGTTCTTGTTAGTGATGATTTCTTTTACATTCCAGAATTTTCAGGAAACGACAGTGAAGGAAATGGCATTATACAGCCAAGGGACTTGAAGCAAGTCTTGTTCGGATTTGGCATTCTGATCACCCCAGAAGAATTTAAGCAGCTTTGGGCAAGGTAAGACAACTCTAAATGATTAGCTCTTGCAATAATGCATCTTTTATAGGATTACAGAGTCGATGGTAGTGCAGTGAATGACAATAGATTACACTGCACAAGAAATTTTCATTTTGTTATGATTGTGACCTTAGATCATGACACTGTGTTACAGGACGCTACATCTTATCATACTAAGTTTGAGAATACAATTAGATCCATCAGTTTCCAATGATTTCAAAGATAGGGCTTTCTTTCTCTTCAGTATTACTGATCCCTTTAACATGTATTTTCTTCTTGGACGACACTTAAGGTCACTGGTTAAATTAACTTCTTTCTCATAAATTGTCTTTATACACACAAACACCTACCTCAGTTTGTGGTAGGTGAAAGTCAATTCCAGGTGTCTCAGGTCAGGTGGGAGCTGCAGACAAAGCTTCATCGAGGTCTGTGGACAGTCTGCATCACATACCTGTCTGAAGGCAGGGCTACCAGCCTCTCCTTTTCCAAGCACTAAATTTGCTTACAATACTTTCAACCTAAATAAAAGTGATTCAGCCAAAAGAAAAATGCTACATTCCAAATACATAACAAAAGAAAGTAAGGCAATTTCATGCTGTGTAAAGATGGCAAGTAATATCATGAAATGTTTTCATAGACAAGTAATTTGTTGTGAAGTGGAGGAAAATACTTGTCTGCCTTCAACAAAGTGGAGCTGTGCTATAAACTGTGTTTGAAATGGCATAGATGTCAGCTGTATGTGACATTATATAAAAAGCTACCTTCGTTACAGGTCTATTTAAAAAAATAATCACTCTCTCTAACATATAGAACCCGAGTGTATTGCATTTTGGTTTCAAACTGCATTAACTATATAGATTTTTCTTAGCACTGATTCATCTCTGAATTATTTTCTACTCCATTAGATTTTACTTTCCATTCTTATTCCTTATGGATGCCATGGCACATTGAAGAGTATCCTTTTCATGCAGTTATCTGCTGCACAACTTCACTCCCATCAGCCACTCCTTTTATAGAATAGCTAAAATCTCTTACGTGCCTGATATGTCTGTAACTTGAATAAAGGAATTAGAGTGAAGCTGAGGCTAAATTAGGCATTACCATGCATCGGAGCACTAGCAGGGGGAGAAACTCCAGGGAAAAAAAGCCTATGGAAGGGTTTATACCTAAGAAAATGTGAGAAGTGTTTACAAAGTTAAAGCTATGTTTCTGAAGGATGATTACAATTCTGAGCATCTCAGACTTATATGACCAGTTTGAGACACTTGAGACTGGATTTTTAGGAGCCCAGTTCTCTGCATCTCAAGCCAGACACTGAAAGGCAGCAGTACTGAGAGCTGGAGGATACTCCTGACAGTTTGGTCCTCAGGGTAGTATTTTCAGAACTGACTCTGTGATTACAACACGTAAGCCCTATCTTTCGAGTCTCATATAAAGTCACTCATTCTCAGTGTGGTATAGCACCTCTGTAAGGAAGGGAAGTCAGTGAGCAGTGAGATTTAAGCTGTTAAGTCACTTAAGGACATCTGTAATGGCTTTCTATGAGGAACACATGAATTTTTAAAAAGAGCATTTATTTTTCAAGGTATGATACAGATACAAAAGGATATCTTACTCACCACGAATTTTTACAGAAAACAGGGATAGAGTTTGCACCCGCTGACACAGGGCTCAGCAGAGACATCACGGAAGACAGCTATGCACATTTACAAGCACATTATAATAATCAACAAAAGAAGCATTCAAAGCTGGAAAAGCAGCAGAAACAGCAAACTAAAGCTCTGCATGTAAGAGAAATTAAAAAGCAGATCAAGAAAGTTATTTATGAGCTTAGCATATAAAATTCTGTGTTTGCCTTTAGTTTAAGATGACACTGTATACAATACTAATGTAATTTTACAAAACAGACTCTGAAAAGGAGTCTTAAGGTACTGGACCAAGCTTATCTATAGTGTTATACCCTTGATTTGCTGCAGATAAGCCTAGCTCATTGTGCACTGTGAGACTCTTTTTATAGATATTCTGCATAGCTTGTATTACTTATTTTACAGACTTTATGGCAGCATCTGTACTGACGAATCAGAATTTCCAGAGACATTCCCAGTCATCTATGCTGCTAGACTGCTAAAACAGTCCTCATCGTGCTTTGGCCTGTGTCAGCTAATGTTTTCCCTGATCACTCCCAGCACCATTTCGGAGTAAGAATGCTTCAAGGACCATTCCTAATAGGCAGTCTGCAGGGCAGCTGCTCACTTTTGGTGGCTAAGATGGTTTACTCTCAGAGATGTGCCAGTTGGCCTCTGTGCCCAGAGCACTCCCTGGCCCGTTTATTGGTATCATCTCAGCTTGCGGTTCTGGTGCTAACACCACTATCGGCCCAGACTGAGGGAGAAGAGCAAGTGCAGTTTTGACACCCTGCAGGTCTCTTCTCAGACTGCTTCAGGCAATGTAGGTATAGACCTACCTGATCACACTCAACAGGGGCTTTTCTTGCAACTGGACTGGATGGGCATGTAGGACACTGTGGTCCCATATCCTACCCTGTCCCCTGGATGAAGGCGGAGCAGCAATCACGGCTGGTTTCACATCCCTCTAGCAGCTAGTTAAATTGTTAAAATATGGCTTTAGAGCTGCAACAAAAAGCAGCCTTAACAAGGATGGACCCTGGCTCTATATGACAGAAAGAAGCATCTTGTCTCCAGGCAAGAGGAGCCTCTGCCTCAAATAAAATTAACACTCACAGAGTTAATAGGTCATTGCTCCTGAGAAGAGCATTTGACAAACAAATGACAAAATGATATCCTAATCAGGGTGGAGTCTAATGATCCATGTTTGCCCTAGTGAGTCAGCAGTGATTAGCCTGCTGCTGTTACAGGATTCCTGCACCTGGCAGCAGGAGAATCCTCTGCCCCAATACAGTGCTGTTAAAACTTTATATTTCCAGGCTGCAGATAGACACCACCTGGATGCTTATCATGTTTTCTGCTTGTGCTTTCACTCTTTCCCTGAACTGTTTTTTATTTATTTATTTAGGAGTAGAAACCCTCAGGAGCAAAAAACATGTTAAAATATAACCCCAAGAGCTCAGATTTGCTTTCTTTTGTGCTTGGAAGGTGTCTGGAAGTTGTAGGAACTAATAAATTATTATTGATAAGAATGATAATTCCCCATGACATTGCTGGTAGAGGTGATACACTCAAAAACAAAGACAAGCAGCTTTGTCTTGCAGATAAAGAGGCAGCCTGGGAAATCATTAGGAAAAAAAACCCCAAAACAAACCACCAGAAAACACAGAGAGAAGCCTGTGAGCTAAGGCTTTTGGCTTTTTAGTCTGCTTTTTTAATTCTGTTTTGCAGTATCCCAAATAGGCTGAAGGAATTAAGGGCAAAACTCTCCTCTCTTTTCAGCATCACAACTCTCCCACCTGCATTGCAGCTCTCTGGCATAAACTGCACTTATGACACCCACAGGTATCAATGAGTGTTCCACCTATAAAAAATTGCATGATATACAGTGGAGATGGTGAGGCAGCTGCTGGGTTGTAGGCATTGCTTATTACTGTATTTGTAACTGTCTGATTTGAAACTTAGGCCATGACTGTCTCATACTGGGCTCTTCGGCTCCATTTGTTGTACCAGCCACTTGTCTCCAGCCTTACACTTGAATGAAGGGCTCTTTTGGTCAGGAGCCTTCGATTTCTTTCCTGTTAGTGCAATGGCAAATGCAGGGCAGCTCTGCCTCCAATGCTATAAGAAGCAGCTCTGCAAGTAAAGAAGATGCTGTGCTGCAAGCAGAAATTACACAGTGTGGCTCAAAGATGCAAATACTCATCCTGAAGCAGCTGGAGAGTAATTAAATCAATGGGGAAGACATGCTGGGTAAAAATAGTCATGATGTGACATGCTGGCAGGTCCACATCATTTAGAATTACTTACTTTTGCGAACCTACCATAACAACAACCATGTATAGAACTATTATATGGCAACTATGCACACAAATACATACATATGAGTGCATAGCACTTGCTTAACCGTAATTTGGAAGAAAACAGAAATCGACAGACTGGGTCAAATCTAACTGAATTTGATTACTTGCTAGCAATTGGAGCCAGATGTTCCTGGCTGAGGTGGAGCAGCCTTCTAGTAGGTGGACATGGAATATTTTGCACCCTACACATGGGCTGTAACATCCTGGGCAATGGTGGAGTTTGGTTTAAACCTGCAGATGAGACTTCGATATCCCTTTCAAAAACTATGTTCTAATTATTTGTTAGATTCTGCTTTTCTTGATTTGTATATATATATAGGACATAGAGTTCTGTTCTTAATCTTTTGAAATTTCTGGCATCTGCAGCTTTGTCTGGGAACGAGTTCACAGCTTAATCGCTTGTGGTCTACAAAATTTCATCTTGTTATCGATTATTGCCACCTTTCAGTTCCTCTGAATGTTCTTTTTGTCTCCCACACTTCCTTACCCACCTCCTGTCTGGTTTTCTCTCTCAGAAAGCTGGAAGTGCAAGGGGAGTTGAATCCAGGCCTCTGAACTCCTCAGATTTCACATAAGGCCCTGGAAAGCCATAAATGACTCTTAAGCCAGAGTCATCATTTGACGGATTAAATCCATCTGCGTGGTGGCTGTGGAGGCAGCAATCCAGCTGAGTGTCACCCTTCCGCTCCAGGACCACGGAAGACAAATGAGATGCAGGAAGCACAGGTGGGCACCATGCCTTCCTAGCGTAAAGGTCAGCGTAAGGAGATCTGCTCTTGGTCAGGAAAACAGATGCAGTGGCTGCAAAACCCAGTGATGGCAATCCATGTGGGTCTCAGCCCCCGCTTCATTCTCAACGAGTCAGAAAACTGATTCCTTTCACCTGTCAGATTTGGACCGGGAGGAGGTATTTGCCTGAGGTGTGAATTTGCTGGTTATAGGACACACTTCAGCAACACTGGGAGCAGCACCCACTTCCCCTTCTGTGATCTTGCTTAAACCCCCTCATTTCTATTTGCACAGTGGCTGCATCCAGCCTGTGTCCTTTCTTCTGGCTTTCTGCAAGGGCTGTGAACCTCACCCTAACAGCTTTGGAGCAGTTTCAGTGCCCTGTGATTACACACTGTGAAGCAGACAAAAGCTCTGGACATCTTACAATTCAAAACATACTGCTGTGCACTTTTTTTTTTCCTTTTGCTTTTGTTGTAACACACAGGAACAAATCGCCCAAATTAGAAACAGACATTGAACAGTGGCTCTCCAGCTCTTCAAGAAAATTACAAAACATTTGCAAGAAAATATTATTTTTTGGCATTGTAGCTTGATCTATGGTTTTAATCCTCATTTTCTTCACACACATGTTTACTGCTGTAAGTGGAATAATTACTGCTTGGAAATCTTTTATCAGTCCAAAAATGTTGAATGCCTCAATTTTCCAAAAATATGAATCTCAAAAACTGTTTTGATTTTACTTCAGCCTTTACTTTCATTAGGAAGATTTAAGTGGAAGATGATAGTGGTGATGAAGAGTGGCACTGAAAGTAACATACAGTTGAAAAGGACTCCAGAATTTTTCTGCAGTGAGTGTACAACACAAACCATGTCACAGCTTCAAAGCACAGGCTTGCAAGATGGAAGGAGCATTGCTAAATATATTGTCCTCCAGGGCTGGAAGGTATGTATCAACCTCTCACTGAGATCACAAACTGCCCTTAGGGTGGTCAGTGGGTTTTGACTTTTAGGTTGCTGTATCCTGCTTCCTAGATATGACTCGCTTGGTCTTTTGCTGGCCCTCAGCATCCATCCTCCTCCACCGTTGCCCCTTTGCAGTCGCTATAAAGCCATGTTTTTTAAGCTGTAGTACATTACAGGAGCTCAAAAAAAGCAAACCCTCTGTCAGGAGATTTTAGATTTGTGTCTCTACTGGAAAGTCTGTAGGCTTCTGAATGTAATAAAAGTTAAAACTCGGAGATGTAATTAGCAGATGTTGGATCTCCAGGGTCTCATATCTAAAAGGAGGCTGAATGAGTCTATGCTGGTTAGTCAGTAATTAGATACATGGAGATTCAAGACAGTAAGCCGGCTTGAGTGCAGTGCATGTGCACTCTGACTGATGCGCACCCTCTGCAGCACACTTCTGTGCTCTTTCCAGTACAAGTGTTGCTTTACGTGTAAACCAAGTACCACATGGTAGCAGGAGCACAGTGTGAGAAAGAGGAAGGAATTAACTAGAAAAAAGAGATTTGAAAGTGAGAGAAAAGGCGATAGCTCTTTAGGGGCTTTTAGAGACTCTAAACAACACTGGCAATATTGCAGTTTCCTTGAAAAGATTCACATCATGCTTTGAAACCTATATACGGCAGCTAGATTAATCACAAGGAAGCTCACAACTCTTTTCTGGAATATTACAGGAGCAGGAGCTATCAAAGTTTTTAATGGCATGAAACAAAGCCAGGGTGAGAGGGCAATCCATGCAGCTACAGAAAGTAAGCTGAAGGAATATTACACTCCCAAGGAAACCTGAACTTTTGAAAGACACAGTTTTCATATGAGAATGCAGAAGGAGGAATCTTTTGAAGAATTTTTAGCTGATCTTAAAATAACAGATCAGTTAAGCAGCTATGATGTTTTCAGAGATTTCATTTTAAGGGATCAGATAGTGATTGGCATCAAAAATCCAGAGATACAGAAAAGATCCCAGGAAGGCAGGATCAGGGGGTGGGAGGGGTGTGAAGGAAAGAGAAAAATCTGAATCAAGCTGAAATAGTCATGAGGGATATCATGGGAATATCAGAAGGGGACCAGGATGTGCTGTTTGTCAGGAAAGGAAACTAGGATAGTTTTGAGAGTTTCTTTTCAGACCTATCTGCAAGAAGTAGCCAAAGTTAAATACAGAAATCTCACAGGTTCACGTTATGTCCAGGAGTTTAGAAATTCTGTAGCAGCTATAAGAAATACAGTTATTTGGTGAGAGCTTGCAACTGGAAAAGCGGAAGCAAAAGACAGTACCCTCCATATCCCCAGATCTGTGATGTGATGGTGCACAAACCAACAATACAACAAAATACCATGTAGAGATTCTGTGCAAAAGCTGCACAAAGGGGGCTGCAGACTAAGAATAAACACCTCTCGATTTTCAGAGTGAAGTGTGCTGCTAGGAATACTGTGGTTGTGAAAGAAGATCATATAGGACCTAGACTATGCAGGAGTAATGGTGGGAAGTTTAAAAATGGAAGAGCCAGTCAGCAACAGCAAAATCAAAAGACAAGTCAGTGAAATTGTTCTTACATCCAATTGGGCTAAATATTTGTTTCAGGACAGACACTTTCCTATAAAGGATATTTTCAGGTAAAAGGACTGCTTACGTTTTTACAGATATTAATAGATTTTTACAAAAATTACAAATTCATATTCTTCTGCTGGATCCAAGAAAACTTCCTTGCATGACAGGAATTTAACACTATGCATTTTTAGACCACTGAACAGGAGATTCTGCTTTTAAAGACTTCCTTTAGTCTTAAAGTCTATTCTTGAGTTTTCACAGGAAAGTATAGGAAAAGCCATTCACTTGAAGCAACTGTGGCTGCTTAAATAGATCCTGAAGATATCAAGTAGAGAGAAAACCAGTAGGGAATCTGAAAAAAGTATCCAAGAGGGCCTGAGAAGTAGGATTAGACAGAAATGCAAATGTAAGGGCAGAGAAATAACATAAAAGATTAACTGTCAAAAAGATAAAAAAGAGTCATTACAAATATGCTATCTACAAAGATAACAAAGGTGTCCAGAGGCCTGTTATTCTGTCAATGTTACATGAGAGTTCATATCACATGGGCAATCTGTGCAAGTAGCTGTTGAGTTACTACACAAAATGGACATACTGGGCAGTAAATCTGGGAAAAGAATTCCCAAATTAAAGGCATTAGTAAAGACAACTTCTGGCTTTACGTATATTGGCACTAGAAGACAGACAAAGTCTTCAAACAATGGCTTACAAGCAGTATTATTAAAAAAATGATCAATGGAAATGTGTGGCCTGTGTTCCTAGGGCACTTGTCAACACCATGATTCAAGGCATAGACCAAGAGAGCAGAGCTCTGATTGTAAGAAATGTCACATATTTGTTTTTCGATCTGTTATGGTCACAGCTGAGACAAACCACTTTGTAGGCACAAGAAAGACCAATTTCCAGAATATAAATATAGTGTGACTTTTAGTGTTTTGGTTTGGTTTTCTTTAGGTAAAATCATTCAATTTGACAATAAAGTTGAAGTTACAGAAATAATTACTGATCAAAGATGTACTTACTAGAGCATTCAAGGAGCCTCCTCTTGAAAACAACACGAAGAATGACATAACACCTGGAAACACAATTTTTTAAAAAAATATCCCATTTCAGAAGCAGATGGGCTAGGTTTGGTGAGGCTGTGCAGAGCATGCATGACACAATGCAGAAAGTCATGAAGGTCACCACCTGTTGAGTAGCAAGGGCATTGCACACCAAGCCCATAGGAGCAATCAGATCAGAGTTTTCTGTGTTTAGCAGCACACGCTTCAGAGGTAACAGCTTAGTGGGTCAGTGTGTTACGACCCGATGGGCCTCACAGAGTATAGGACACAAGGCAGCTGAAAAATGTGAAAGAAAAGACTGTATGTTGATATATGTGAACCTGTTGTGAGTGTCAGTCAGGCATTAGCCTGGAATTGCATTTGGATTGATTTTAACATCAGAACATGTTACGGCATACATTAGTGCTCTAATTGTTCAGGTACAGAGTCCCAGAAATTTCATCTAGCAATGGTGCCCTGTTCAGCAGCTCAGACCTGAAATGATTTGTAAGAAATGAAGGATATCCAGATGTCGTGAATACAATGGTGACATGAGTTAAAGCTGTTAAAAGATGGTTTGAGCAAACTGTGAAGCTGACAAGTGATCCGTACTTTCACTGAACCTGAGAGAAATATTGAAAAATGGTTTCTTGCCAGCTGAAACTTACTTAAGCAGAGAGTCTCGGTACTCCCAACTTAGTCCATATAACACTGGAAGGTACAACGGGTCTGAAGCATATGATAAATTGCTAACAACCCACCTAAGTCATATCATAACTTAGATTTTTTTAGGGTAGGTGATGTGTTTTGCATACACAATGGTGTTTTCGGGACTCAGAGCACTGTGGGGAAATTACTCTGTGTTCATATGAAGTGCAGAGTCCAAAAGGACAGATTCTTAGGAGAAACAATTGGAAAGGAAAATGTATGGTTTTTGTAAAGGGTATCCTGAACTTACAGCTTCCTGAAAACAAATGGAAAACCAAGGATGCTGCAATGCTGTGACAGGACAGACAGCACCAGTAACTGGAGCTGAGACCAGATGCCTCTGAGGAGATCCATGTAGATCTCTGAAAAGACTTACTGAGTATTGCTAAAAAACTTGAGAAATTTAGCAGGTGCCATGTTAGCCTTATAACAGCTGATTGCAGGGTGTTCATGTGAAAGAGAAAACATAGGCTTGGGTGCTGGCTGAGTGACGGTGGCTTAATAAGGAGCAGAGTGATCTGGTCTGAGCTGTTAGATCCACAGACAGGCTTGGTGAGAGGCTGGGGCAATGAATCATGCCTGACGGTGTAGGGTACACTGCTGAACTGTGCTGACACTGAAATAAGCCTTTTATACTACAAATCCCGACTCTCTGAAGAACCCAGCCTCCATGCTCTGTACCCTAGGGCTGTCAGAGGGAGCAACCCCAAAGAAAATGGTGTGCAGCTGTATATATTAGTCCAGATCTAAACTTTTTTGCCATAAGGGTAGGATCTTGTAAGTGCTGAATATATGTAGATAATTTACATATACCTGGTAATCTACATCAAGCCATAATTCATGACTGTTTTAACTTACATTAGTCTTAAGCCAGTTTTCTAGTTGAAGACGTGGTAATGAGAGATGTTTGTGCCTGCCTCGTCCTCTTGAGCCAAAATGTGGAGAGGCTTTCGTTGAATCAAGAGGCAGAAAGGCATATGGCAGGGGTTTCCAAAGTTTGATCAGGACTTCCCTCATGGCAGTGAAATATAAGTGACAAAATAAAGTGGGAGGAAAAGACAAGATTTTGAGGCCTGAATTCAGTTAGGTGTTAGAAATGATAAATATCTCAGGGACGTTTTAAGGTGCTGATCCAAAGCCCAGATGAATTGGCAGAAGCCCTGCACTTCTGCCCTTGGGCATGGATCGGGCACAGTGCTACTCCAGGTTTTGGTCAGTCTAACCCTTTTTGTTGAAAGAGTTGTTCTTATGTCAAAGTTTCAGGAGGCTCAATCTGCAGGAGGTGTGCTGCCTTTACCGTTTTAATGGCTGTATTAAACATTTTGTAACTCTGATCAGGACAGCTTTTAGAAGAGAGAACTATGTTTTGGCTCTGTGGTTGTGAACAGACAGAGTGGCCAGCTAATCGCCCAAGCAGCATTTCTTTACAAGAGGCTTGAGCCATGCAATTCCATGTGCAGGTTAAATGGGGGTGGAGGGGTGTGTGGGGGAGGGTGCTGGGTTTGAAGTTAATTTGTGAACAATTTGGCAGTCTTTCAATAAATCAATGAACTTACCACACACAAATAAGTTCAAAATCTTTCTCTGCCCCTCCACCCCTATTTTCTATATTTGTTTCTATCCTTTTTATCTGATTTAACAAAGGAGCTAAAATCAACACCTGCTCTCTTTCAGGGATAAATTTAGGGATTACTTCCAAGTTTTCAATAAGGCCTTTCATAAAGTGGATAAAAATAGAGATGGCTGTGTAACAGTATGTGACCTGCACAGGATACTACAAGAATTCAACTATTACCTTGATCACAATCAGTTCAGCAGTCTTCTAATCAGGTTTGTATGATTATCTCCTAAGGACCTCTTTGGTCACACCCAGCAAAGCCTATAAGCTTCCACTTAGTGTTAAGTAAGCATATAAGAAGCTCTGTTAGTTTTAACAGAGGTATCCACATGCTTAAAATTGCATATGTGTGAAAAATCTTTTTGGTAATGTATTGATTCTGCAGGTGTCCTGGTTTCAGCTGGGATAGAGTTAATTTTCTTCCTAGTAGCTGATACAGTGCTGTGGTTTTGAATCTACCATGAATATAATGTTGATAACACACCGATGTTTTAGTTGTTGCTAAGTAGTGCTTACTCCAAGTCAAGGACTTTTCAGTTTCCCATGCCGTGCCAATGAGGAGGTGCACAAGGAGCTGGGAGGGAGCATGGCCAGGAGCTGACCTGAACTAGCCAAAGAGATATTCCACACCATAGGGTGTCATGCTTGGTATATAAACTGGGTAGGGGGAGCTGGCAGGGGGGTGGATCACTGCTCGGGGACTAGCTGGGCATCGGTCAGCAGGTGGTGAGCAATTGTATTGTGCATCCCTTGCCTTTCCTGGGTTTTATTTCTCTCTCTCTCTTTTTCTACCTTTTCATTACTATTATTATTTTATTTCGGTGATTAAGTTGTTCTTGTCTCAGCCTATGGGTTTTTTCCTGATTTTCCTCCCTATCCCACTGGTGCGGAGTGGGGAGTGAGTGACAGGCTGCATGGTACTTAGTTGCTGGCTGGGGTTAAACTATGGCAGCAGGTAATGAGTGAAATGGCTTCTTACATAAAAAAAGTGTGCTGTGATTATGTGTATTTGTTTGCTAGTTTGTTTTGTTTATTTAATTTCAATTTAATAGAGGAAGTGTGTGAAACAGTTCCTGTTGAAAATAGAAACAGAATTAAACCAGGTTACAAAATAGCAATAATTTTCAAATGATCCAGTGCTGCTGCCATGAAAAACTATGCTTTTAATTCTCTGAGTTAATATGCGTAAGAAGAAAAATCTCTTTTGTAGAGACTGAAGAACACAAAGGACCTACTCTAACATGAGGTACTGCAGTTCTCTGCACCAAACAGTCCCCCAAGGGTCATATGCCTGGCAGCACTGGGTTTTGTTCTCCAAAGCCTGCCAGACCAGACTCGTTTTTGAAATAAAATTAACAAAGTCTTTTCACAGTTCACCTTTAATTGGGTGATCAACTTTTTATGAATTGAAACCTTAATAGGAATCTGCTGCTTGTTTCTTTCTCAAAGACCTCTTGATGATAAACACCTCCATTCATTGTAATTTTGTGCAGATTATTCCTTTCTTGATCCAAAATAGTCTTTTCTAAATAATACAGAGTAGATTAGCATATGTATTTAGTTTTATTACTAAAATTTTAATGCCCACTTGGCAATTTATTTCTCTGCTGAAATGGTGTTGATTATTTCCTTTTCCACACACTGTCTCCAATATTGGAGCCAGCTTGACACGGGTAGTATGTGGGAGTGCTGTGCAGCTGCAAGATGCAAAATCAGGGCTCTTGAATATTTTTTTTCTTACTAGCAGATATGGGGTCTATAGTTAATTTCTTTTCCAGCCTGTTTTATAAAGCTTCCTCTTTGTTTTACTGGCTCTCCCCATTAATTAGACATTCTTGTAACTGGATATGCTGGTGATTGGTAGCTGAGGCATTGGTCCCCAGTGATTCACTGTGGAAACAGATGATAAAAGTGCGTTACAATAATTCAGTTTTAAACAAGAAAATCAGCGTTGTGTAGTGGGGCCATCTCCTCTGTCAAGTCTTGGCTCTCTAGGATTTGCCTTGACCATAACTCTAACAAAAAAGCTGAATGCCAGATAAAAAAAAGTCCAGTCTTTGCCCTGCAGCATAGGAATTGTCTAGTTAATACATGTGTGTAAAGAAACCACAGTTCTGACACTTGGCTATAAAATTATTAAAGGCTCATAAAAATTTCTGCATAGATGGTAACTCTAAGATCAGTCTGGAATAATTCCATGGGAGCCAATGGATCTGTATCAAAAACACCTAATGTATTATTGTAGTCTGGAGACTCTCTGTCTTTCAATGGTAGGAAATTCCACAAACTGACTGTGCTGGCTTTCTACTGGGTAAGCGAGAGCAGAGCAAGCCCTTGCTATAGTATCCCTTGTGGTGATGAACTCGCACAATGAATGGGCTCATTAGACAGGTTTGAAGTCCTTGTTTAAAATATACAAGGTGTCTTTTCCTTAAGTGGTCACAGATCACAGGACATTGGAGGAAAGTAGTTTTTCATGTAATGATTGGTGCTTTTCATCTTGCCTTAATTTTTCATGCTAAATGACTTTGATATTCACATATTTTCTGTATATGTGAAGCTTGCCTTAATTCCAGTCTTTTTGTGGTAAAGCATCTTTGAATAAAGATTAATTTAATTTGGTAATGAACTAAATTTTTACCAAAAAGAATTATCTCAAATCCTATGCAAGAGCTTATCTTTCCCTATGCTGATATTTCGCTGCTGTTACCTGGAGCTATCTGTAGCCAGCTCTGTAACCCACTGCATTTCCGATGTGACACAACATGAAATTCCCTGGTGTCTGGGATCCAGCAGATGTTTCAGATGACAGACAGAAGTCCAGCATGTTGTGAGTGCCGCCTGCCGAGCCGTGGGCTGGGCTCCCAGGTACAGCCTGACCATGAGCGATCAGGAGAGGAGCCCTCATGGATATACCATGCCATGAGTCAACGGTAGCAGCTGCTGGGCCGAAGGTACCAGCCCTCCGCACAGCGCAGCGGGTGCACCGAAGGAGGGAGGGCCAGTGCCTGAGACGCTGGGGCTGAGTCCTGCCAAGAATGTGTAAAATAGTTCTCTAGTGGCCTGACAAGCTGTGCAAAGTGAAGTGCAGGTTGAGATGGAAGGTGAGCCCTCCTGTCACTAACATAAGGAGAAGCACCGTATGGAGCCTGGTTTGGTTTCCTCCCACGTGGTAGAGAAATTGTGAGTGATTATAGACCTGTGCTGGTGCGTCCATGAAACATATCATGGAGCTGTACCAGATGTCCCAGCTTACCAGGCCGTATGTGATTCTTCTTCTTTCTCTCAGAATTGTAATGATCACAACATATCGGGAGGCTAAAGCAGTGCTTCAGTAGCTGTGAGTCAAAGGTATTTTTGTAAAACAGTCAAACTACCAGCACTTAGCACAATGAACTCTTCAACAGAGTCTATTAGACTGTTTACACAGTGACATGAAAAGGAGATTCAAAGACAAGGTTGGGAGCCTACATGTCCTCCAGCTGCATTGGGGATGTAGAATGTGATCAAAATATAGTGCTGTTTTTAAAAAGCACAAAGTTAATGCTGATGCAGTGGAAGGTTATGCACTTGGGCCCAGGCCAAAGCATGTCTCCTCTTGAGCACCTGGAGATTGGCCTGGATCTGCATCTGAGAGTTGCATCTGGTTGCATTTAAGTGACAGGTTTGGTGGCTTAGACCTGAGAAATAGCTTGGGCTGGAACTAACAGGATTTATACACTGGCCAGTACACATAATACATCATAGTAATTAATCAGTACAGACAACAGTGAGATAATTATTTAAAATCATTGATATCTCAGTCTGTGGGTTTTGGTTTTTTTCCCTTAGCTTAGGAATCAGCATTCATGACAGCAAGCTCTTATTTTGTCCTGAGAGCAACTGATGATGGCGGAGCATCTAAATACCAACAGAGACAAAAGCAGGCTGCACCACCTGCAAGCTTGACTTTGCGGTACTCTGCTTAGAACAGACCCTAGTTAAGATAAAAGAAATAGTTGCATCATCTTAGGATTTCTTGTACAAGGAAATTTTCATGTGGTCACTGCATCTTATTTAATGTCTCTTATTTAATTTTTCTGCCTGGCTGGGGACTAACCCAAAGTCTTCAAAACTTTTCTGCTATTAATTGGCTGCTACCAACAACCTTGGCCTATGTAGAAATAGCATCTTCTGACAACTGCAGATGTCTTGATTGATTGTATTCTGGTATTCCCACAAAACAAGCATATCAAATCAAGCCTAGAGGCTTTGTGAAGGTAAGGATTGGAAAGGAAAAAGTAAACAGCGAATTATCAGGATCTTCCTTTCTTCCTCAAACTCCTTTTCTTCCTCCAGTTGTCTCAATTGTGTTCCAAGCATGTAAATATCACATCTTTCAAATAGCTGAGTTTCCTAAGCTGAGACTTATAATAAGTAGATATAATGTGCTACTGCAGGCAGGCATTATGGTTTTATCAGATGAAAGGATCATGTAGCAACTGAGGATGAAGACATATGATCAGATGTGCTCACATCATAGTGGCTGCAGAAGTTAGCACCTGTCAGCTGGGGCTTTGCAATTATCCGCATTTATGCGCTTGGCCACTTCTGATTCTGACACAGATAGATAAGGTGCATTGGCAGTCAAGCAGCAAGTTTGCTGGTTTTCCACCTGTAAAATGAGAACAATAAAAATAACCACTACTCTCTAGAATTTTGAAAGCCCTGAATGGAAAACTGCTGTATATTAAGTAGTCTTAGACTGTTGTGTCGGAGTCTGCTGAAATGCAGCAGCCTCTAGAGTAAATAATTCTTGATGTCACAGTGAGATTGTTTTCAAGCATGGGAAAGAATAATCAAAAAGACCTTGAAGGAAGCATTGCTGTCGCAAAGAACTGTAGAGCCATTTCATCTGCATCTGCAGTTTCAGGTCCAGTTTAAGCTCATGACTTCAGAGGCAGGCTTATGCCGGCAAAGATGGTCTCGCTACCCCTCTATCCCCAGCAGCATGGTCCTCCTGCCTACCTTATGTCAAAACCAGCACTGGTCTTCCTGGCCAGTGACCTAGGTCAGGGAACCTCAGCCTGAAAAAAGCTGGATCACGTGTGCGTGGCCTTGGGAGAGCTGTTGACTGCACGAGGGAGAGGAAAGGAACAGTAGCTGGGAAGGCAATGGGGGCAGAAATTCCCTGTAATCCACTGCTGAGTGTCTGAAATCTCAATCTGTGGACTCTGTCCTGCAGTTAAAAACAACATGGGCTTCCAACAAAGACATCACTAGTGATGTCACTACTACAAGCACCCTAAAAAAAGTAGCACCGTGGGAGATGCTGTTTCTTGACAGGATTCTCCAAATAGTGTGAAAGGATTTCTGTGATGTTTGTGAACTTATTGGGGCCACATTGCCAATTTCTGACAGGTAGACTAACTATTGAACAGGATACTGAAATATCTATATAATCACTTTACATTTTTAATAGTAAGTGGGGGGGAAAACCTTTCCTGTGCTCTGAATTATTGAAATAAGAAATAGAAAAATTAAATAGTACAGGTTAGTGTTGTTAAATATTAATAGAAGACAATATCTGTCCTCTCATCCCTGGGTGTATTGGGAATTGAGAAGGTCACAATTTTGTCTGGTGAGGGTAGGATTTGAAAATGACTTCTAACATGAATGAATTGTCCATTTAGTCTTTTAGGATTTGGTGGTTAATATAGCTTCAGGGACCAAGGGATTTTCTCCATGGAGAGACAGACTTTGTCCACCACACTATGGAAAAGCAGAACTTTTTCCTCATTTCCCTTACGTGTGAAAATAAGGAAGTTCTCAACTTCCTTCTGAGCCATTTTTTGAATAATAGTTGCTGCCACCTACGTGATAGGGGACTCTAACAATGTAAGCTTATAACAAAATATTTTTTTAGGAGGCAGATCTGAAAGCACAGTTCCTAGAGTCCAGCTAGTTGGGAATAAAAAACCAAACCCCACAACCCATCAGATCCCATCAACAGCATTTCTACAACTGCATATAGACTTTGAAGTTTCATAACAAATAGTTTGAGTTCAGGTGCATCTTCTCTGTCAGTATAATCATTTCCCATGCATTTTCACCATAGTCAGTACAATGCATGCTATATATTCAACGCTTTGTTTTTCCCATAGAACTTTCATTATATAAGCAAAGATCAGACTTTCATATTAAGAAGCTACAGAACTCTTTTTAGTGTTCAAAGGATTCCTTTCCAATGTCATTTGGATATGGTAGCATTTGTTTTGACAGTAGACATAGTTCCTGTACATTAAATACACATTTTAAAGCCCATTATTTAGGACAGTTCTAATGGTAAAACAAAAATTGCTGTATTACACCAATATACTGTAGTGTTAGCAGACTAATAGGGCTTTAAACTGACGTTTTGAAAGGTGTATATTCATTTACATTTATGGAATCCGTGATTTGTATGTTCACCATCATAAATAAAGAGGGAATAAAACAAGAGGGCACAGTAAGTTAGTAGCAGCCGGGCAGAATGAGAGTGGATATGGCACACAGCTTTTCTGGACCTTGGTATCTCTGCCACTTGAACTACTCTCTTGCACGCCGGCTGCTGCAACTGTGCTAAACCTAATCTGTTTTCCCTGGGAAACCTTTGAAAAACTCCCACAAAGAAAAGGCTGGGCATTTTGTGCAAGGGAGGACAAGAAGAGAGCAAGTAAGCCTTCATGATGAGCAGAAGCTAATGAGGATGGAGCTTTGAGCAACCTGATCTAGTGAAAGGTGTCCCTGCCTATGGCAGGGGGGTTAGAACGAGGTGACCTTTAATGTCCCTTCCAACCCAAACTATTCTGTGATTCTACAGGATGAAGGACTATTGAGTCCTTTACAGAGTAGAAAACAAAATTGACCTTCCAGGGGCAATCATCTGGGGGGGGGGGGCGGGGAACACGGACCGAAAGGGAAATTAAATATGCTTAGGTGAATTTAATTACAAATATTTTAATTTACATTATTTAAGGCAGCTCTCAAATATTTTTGTTTCCTCTCTTGTCTTAACCACTACCTTTTCTGAAAAGTTTGGATACTTGATATAATGCCTTTTTGCTTTTACAGGGGGTGGCTGTTTATTTGCATATTTATATTTACAAGTGGCACAGAAATACAGGCTATTTTTGGCTTATTTCAACAATTGCATATAATTTTTAAAAGAAAGGGAAGCTTCAGACTAAGTAAGGTTCTGAGAAACGTGTTTTGTTTCACCATGTATAAAATACCTGCAAGTAAAAGGCATATAGGTCTCAGGTATTTCCATTTAACTGCTAAATGGTTGCTAAAAAAACCTTCTCTTTTGGAATGTCTGTGTTTGCTTAAATAACTTGAATTCTTGCTTCTCAGACATTTTCTCTATTTGATAGGCAGCACTGGAGTAATTAAAGACCTGGAATTTTGGCAAGTACTTGACCATTTCTGGTTTAAATTATCAGACAGGCCGTTCAGGTACCTTCTCAAGAACCTTAACCTTTGTAAGGATTTCACAGTAGACTGGAAAGTTTTCCTGAAAAGTATAAACCACCTCACAGAGATAAGAAGAGCTACCATGTTATAATATATTTCTTTAAAAGATACGATCTGATGTGTTAGAAGTGACTGGCTGACTAACTAAGCATGCAGAATTCACATGTTTCTGTTCATTTCTGTTGAACTCCGTCAAGCCCTTATCCCCTTAAAAGCTCTAAGAAGTTAAGTCTTACACTCACATAGATCTAGGTCTGTTCATGCAGCAAGCTGAAAGCATAACATGGATGCAGCCAACTAAGTGATGTAGGACATGGGATATCCAAATATGCCTAAGGATCCCTGACCTATCTAGATGGACTAGCAGGGGCTGGACAGAAAAATGAGTGGAGTGGGAAGCCCACCAGGTTCTTGGTACCAAACAGTAATAGCAGTATAGATGTAGCAGGAAGGTCAAATGCAAAGATTAGTTCAAGTACAGAAAAAATCTTGATTGTAGTCATGGACAGAGTCTTATGATGCTCTGAGTATGCATGTTGCAACAACTCGAATTAAACTAGAGTTGCTGCTTCTCTGTGGCAGATTTTTGTGTCCACAGTGCCTCATATAGAGTTGTCCATTTGGTGCAGACTGAAAGAACAGATCTTTCCATAATCACATCCTTTTATCAGTGCAGTAATCCTTACCATGTTCGTAAATAGCAGGAACATTATCAAAAGGTGTAAATAAAAGAAGTCTCTGTCCTATTTTAATTTCATGGTCCTTCACTTTCCTCTGGCTTCTCCCCTCTCAGTCTGCCTTACCCAGTGGGAATTGAGTATAAGAGGATCTGAGGGTGCAAGAGTCCAAATGACGTTACCTTACAGCTCATTTCTGAACTTGGCTAAGGATGTGAAAGCTGGCTACTAGCTGGATAAAAAGCAGTTCTAAAAAAAAAAAAAAAAGTATTAACGTCCATCTTATGTTCTAAGAAGTAACTATGTTTCATTTTCAAAAGTATATGCTCGAAGCACAAATAAAATGAGAAAAATAGTAATCATCATCCAATGGAAAACCATATAAAAAGCCTTCCACTTTATTGCCATGGCGATAATAGAATGTTGTGCTAAACAAATCCGTATAGAGCTATACAGTGATTAAATCTTGTGTTGTAAAGTAGAAGCTGGAAAACCAGTGAGCTCTGTGTCAGCCTCTTCGTGTCCTGAGTCAAAGTCTGTCAGGTTTCAAATAATTGCAGGGCTTGAGTAATTAGTGAGAGGAGGAGGAGGAGGAGGGACCACAGGTTTCAAATGAAGGAGGACTCATAAAGAGCTCCAAATGTTTGTGATGTGTTACAGGCTTTTGTAACTGGTTAGAGACTTCATCGATGCCTGTCAGTTACCAATAAGCATAGCTTTACCAAAGTGTGTATTATAAGTGTATCTTTATTCAAAATTTTATAAGGTTGCTTAAATGTATTTTATTCTCTGTAAATTTAGCATTAATATTTATAGCAGTGCAACTGTTACTTTGTCCTTAGTGGCAGGACTACATTATAGTTATTTAAAAAATAGTTGGGGAATTTTAAATATTTATACTTTCAGTTTATTAAAATTAAAATGCAGTCTTAAGAGATATAATAGATTACACAATCTCCAATGTAAAACAGTGGAATACTTTGTATAGATTAGAAAATGCTGCATTTCTCTCTCTTCTGCTTTTACGCTGATATAAATTCACTAAGTTTCAGCTGAGTCATACCAACACAAAGACCAATTTCATGAAATATAACATATCTGTATACTTATTTTAAGAATATATTTGTGTGCTGTCATATTGACTGGCCAGCAAGCTTTCATGTGAACTTTAGAATAGGTAGATGCTTTTGTTAGAGAAGGGTTTGCTGTGGTGTCTTCTCATCCTCTGAGTAGGTGCTAAACCTCCTTAACAACTTGTCAAGCTGTACAATTCCTGGGATCAAACTCTGCAAGCCTGTATGTTTTAACACAAAGTCTCTTTATCAGTTAGTGCTCCAAGACCCCGAATACTTTCTGCCTCAATTTAGGAAAAAAAAAAAAAAAGATACCTACACATCTTTCAGGAGGTACTCAGTCCATGACAGGACCGGAGCCTGTATTGCTTTTTTCAATATTGAGCATTCACCTTGAACAGTTTTCTGTGCTGTATTAGGGGTAGAAGGGATAAATCCATCATTACAATCCCAAATTAATCCACAAGGGAATGTTTTTTAAAAGACAAAACAAATATGAACCAGGTTCACAGTGCTGGTTCAGCTTCCAGATGCTCTCAAATCTCATGTTTTCATTTTGGGTTCAACCCAAAATTTCCCATGCCTTTGCAATTTCATCCCACCCTGGGTTTGCACATGTTGCTGGGCTCCTGTGCAGGTTCTGAGAGAAGGCTGGTTGTTAAATTATTCACTTCATCCAAACACGCTACAATTTTGGCCTGTAAAGTATGTATCTAAATTAATGAGTTATGCAACTCATTCAGGCATGTCAGGAAAACTGATCATTATGCTATACAATTTGATCACAGAAGTATATTAAAAAGTAACAAGTAAAGTATGCAGCTTGATCATTAAAGTACGGAAAATTTACTGAACTAGTAAAGTATGAGCCTGGGATGACTTTTGTCTCAAATGGCACCTCATAAATAAAACCCACAACCACAAAGGCAAACATTCACAACCCCAAAAGTCATACAGGTTTAAGTTGTATTTTTTCCTAGAAAACAGCTGAATGAGGGGAGATGAAAAAAATCTTATGGAAATTATTTCTAAATGTTTTATGTGGCATGTGGATCTTTTGATGGTTTTGACATATGTTGATGAGCTTTACATTTTGATTAACTCTCTAGAATACATACTATAACATCTGTACGTGAGTAGGATGCCCACTGAAATACAGCTCTGTAGGACTATACTATACAAAAATAGAATTAAAGAAATGCGAAGTATTTTAAGCAATATGATTGCAGCTTAGTATCCAGCTAAGAAAGAGCCATGGTTATGGCACTTAGCTTGGGGGTTGCTAACCAACTGCAGAAGAGTTGAGGAAGGAAACAGAGAGGACATTGCCTTAGATGGGATCCTGGTAACCACCAGTGGACTCTCTGAGGATATTTGTAAAAGTCCAGATGCTAGGAATATGCATCGTGAACTTTTCTCGGCTGGCCTGCCAGCCTTGTGATTAATAAGGCCTGAGTGGATCTCTTCTGCGTTTAAAAAAGTGGCTAATGCAGTCTGGCCTAATGAAAAAAGCAGTTGGGAATCAGACTGCCCCAAAAGAAAAGGTACTCTCCTGTCCTTCCCCACTGTGAGCTATTTCAGATGTGGGGGAGGGGAAAGTGAAGGATGTGTTAGAAGGGACAGTTCAGGGGGTGCTGGTCAGGTCTAGAACAGCAAGATGTTCATAAAGGATCAGCAGAGCTGCCTATAGAGGGGAATATATGGGAAAAGGAGGGATTATGATCAGGGCTGAACAATTTGTTGTTTAGCCTTCCTGGAGCTGAGACCACTGAGTGATTTGCTGCAAGCTTAGTAAACCTTTGTGTGTCAAGCTCAGCAGTGAGGAGGAAGTGGACAGGTCAGGTTGAGGAGATGGCAGAGAGAAGTGACAGATTACTGCTTGTGCCCGTTCAAGGGTGGGAACTGAACTAACTAGGGGTTTGCCAACATGTCTGTCTTTCAGCTGACAAAGGGAATTACTGGAATGAGTAGAAACATGTTCAGAAAAGCTTTTTTAAAAAACAAATGTGATTCCATCTAAAATGATGCAATTTGGAAATCAGATTGAATTCCAGGACTTCTTTGCAGAAAAAATTGCACAATATTTCAATATCAAATCAGGCATTTGATTTAGCTTTGTCCTGAACTTTCTGCTTCCACACTAAATTCTCCATTTTTGTTTGTGTTTAGCTTCCTGTTCTGAGTTTCTCTGCAGTCTGTCTCATGCCTTCTTCACCAGCTGAGTGCATTTTGTTTGCAGCCAGTTCCATCTGATCAACCTGCCTGCAAAAATGCAGGCTTGTTTGTTCATCCTTGATGCGCTTCGTGCCAGAGAGAGCATCCTGCTTCTCCTTGGACCAGTACCCATGAAAGGATTCCCCCCAGCGTAGCCAGTTCACACCTCTTCTTGAAGCCTGGCACTGTGAGAACTGTACCTCCAGGCCCAAGGACTGAGGTCCAGGATTAGTTTTTTTCTATTAACTAGTGAAAACATGGGTACATCATCACTGTCTCCACCTTTGCTGGGCATGTTGCTGGTGAGAGTCTACAAAGCCACTCACTCTCACATCACATTGCTCTCAGCAGTGGCTGCTACAACCCCTTCCTGTAAAATACATACAGAACAGCTTACTTATGATTTTGGAAACTATTCTTTAATCAACAGAGGGGACAGCACTGACACAGATTACCAGCTCCACAAATGAAGAGTGGCTGTGCTGTGTGTCCCTGAACACTGATTAGCCTGCAAGTGCTGAAATGTTCAGAGTGCAGTTCTACAGTGTATCTGTTGTAACCATGTTTTTTGAGCTCCAAAACCCCCTATGCAACAGGGAAGTGATGTCCTCAGTCTTTACACAACCTTGCTACCTAAACTCGGCAGTGTATACTAACCCAGCCCTTGTGCACTGTGTTCAGGTGTGGGGAAATGAAGTTCATTTTGCTGCCATGATCCACCTGTGAAACTGCAGCAGGAATATTTAAGGACCTGCTCTAGAGAGGTGGTGCTTTTCTCTGTCTTGAGGGTGCGAGATTTACAAGCTTATTCACTTCTTGCTGTCCTCATCTGTTGAACCTCTGGGCCCTCTTGTTCTGGGCCACTGATCTGATCAGACAACTGACTGTCATCAGTCATGACCCATTGCACCAGCAGCAGAGGTAAGCAGGCCTGCTGATCATGTCCCTACCCTCAATCAGCAGCACCACAAACTTTGTCTGTCCTCGTGCAGAACAGCTGTGTTCCCTGGAAATACCTGTCCTGGGGTACCTGCATGTTTGCATCTACTTTCCATTATTACATCTGCTTCAGGCTGAGAAATGTTAAAGCTTTCCTTACACCATGACCTAAGTCCATGTTTCTCTTTATCCGTAGCAAAACTGGTTTGAAAATTCCCCTTCCTTGCCCCTGCTCTCCTGTGCAGTGCCCTCCCCAATACTACAACGTGCTGTCCCTCCTCGTGCTGGGATATCCATTTTGGGATCTTTCCCCATTGGCAAGCCTGCCAAAGCTATACCTCCCTTTCCTTCTCTGTTCTGAGCAATGAAGAAAAGGGCCTAATAGAATTTTTAAATGGCAAATTGTTCCTTGGGGTGGAAGCTTTTCACTCTATATTTACTAAGAGCAGAGGAAGAGGAGAAAGTAGGGATAATGGAAAGTAGGGAACATAGTATTAGACCATCAGGTGTAGCGCTGATGGGGGGACACTGCTGGGGAGACAGGGGCAGGGAAGCCTCACTGTGCCTCCTGCTTCTTTACCCAGTTCTACCTAGGCTTCATATTTCATAGTTATTTAATACCATCGTTATTTTAATTACATTTAGAGAAATTTAGCTTTTTTCTAGACAAGTTAGAAACTGCCACGTGCCACCTTTGACTCATTGTATCAAGTCATTTTGTCAAACCATTGCGTACCATTACATATTCTAAACGCTACCAAGAGTATTTTTTCCTGCAAATGTGACCTCAAAACTTTAATCTGTCTGTGGCAAACAGTTGGTCAAAAGGAAAATGGTACATTATAGAATGACCCTCAATGGAATTTTCGTATTTTATTTAGAATTGGGTTTATTACTGCAAGCTCCTGTTGCACACCAGCTATCAAATCCTCAGCAGGCGTAAATCAGCACTCAGGTTAATGGAGCTAGACTGATCACTGCCAGATGAGGCTACAACTCTGCTTGTAATCTGGGGATAAAATACAAGCTTCTCTATAGTGCTGAGACTCCGAGAGCTAGAACAGGCTGGCTGGTGAATTACTGGTTATCTGAACATAAGAAGAAAATGCGTTTCCACCCCAATCCACTCTCAGGCAACTAATACTGCTGCTTCCACACGTCTTTAGGGAAGAGCATTTATGGAAAACAACTTGAAGATACGTGTTGGTAGGATAAAGGAGGGCCCATGGGCTAAGCACAGAAACCTCTAAAACTGTGTAAACTGTCAAAAGGATGATTGCTTCTGGCAAAGGTCATTCTCGCGTACAAAGAGGAAAAAGCATCCTTTTTCAGGGGAAGATACAAGGGCCTTCTTGGGTAAGCTGTTTCCCAAGACCTTTGCTTTCTGAGCCTCCCCAGAAAGGGAGGGAGGTCAGATTTGTGACAGGGCAGGGAACAGAAGCAGGGAAATTGTGATTTATGTTGCTGTACCGATTTACTTTCTAATTAAGAATTCCTCTTAATAGAAAAATCTTCCAGAAACAGGAAGGAGCTGCAGGAATGGAGCTTCACTGAGCAGGTGTGGGTGGCGGAGCCTTCTTTTATTACTAATCAGCATAGTTATGCCATTTATAGAAAAGGACACGATGCTGTGCAAGAAACTTTCTAAAGAAGAAAAATACAGCCCTGCTTTGAACAGCAAGTGAGATATATAGGGTGGCCCATAAGAAAAGTAATAAACTAATGCCCCCCTCTCTCGATGAAAGTGGATTTACACAGTTCTCCCAAGGCTCTCTCAAATTCCGCTAGGAAGGGCAAGAAAGCCTCTGAAGAGCTGAGCAGGAGCATTGGGTAAGCTGGACTTCACAGCCTACAGTGGCAGCTGGCATTTGGCTGGGGCGTGGGGCAGGTACTGCTCAGAGGCCACGTGGCAGTCTGAGAAGCTGCAGAGGTCTGTTGTCCCCTGACTTCTGAAATGATATATATCACTTCAATCAATCAATCAAGTGAAGCTTAATGGGATGAGTGGAGCACGTGGCAGCAAATATCAGGACATCACTAAAAGAGAAGTAACCCCTCTGCCATCCAATGGAAACTCCTCTATAAATGATCTGCAAGCATTGCTAGGGCAAAAATCTCGTAGATGCAGTGCTTAAGGACATGGTTTAGTGGTGGACTTGGCAGCCCTGGGTTAATGGTTGGACTTGATCTTAAAGGTCTTCTCCAACCTAGATGGTTCTATGACTTTATGATAGCTCTGAGGCAGCTTCATTCCTGTTGCTCACTTTCACTAGTGGTTAAAGTCAGACACAGCGAAGCTAAGAAACTGTGTATAAGGTTAGTTTGAAATGCAGAAATGGCACTTAAATGTCCAGGTGCCCAGTCCAGAGTCTGAGATTTTAGGTTTCAGCTGCATTATTTCAGCTAAAGGTGGTTATTTTAGCTGTGGATGATAGAGTCATAGATACACACTGAATGTACTAACTGCATGTGGCAGACAAGTGTAATGCAATAACTGAACATAAAAGGCTTTCTAGTTTTCAGTCTGTGGTTTGCAAGAAGAACAACTGAGATGTTTTTTTATTGGCTTTCTAACCATTTTAAGATCAAAGTGCATTAGGTCTTAGGAAATAAAAAGCTCTTGAAATTAAATAAATTGGGAAAGCTTGCACTTACAAAATAGGTTTCTCTTAAAAGTTGCAGGGCAGTAACACTTTCCCTAAGTCTTTAATTATTAGAAAAATTAAAAGCAGCAGTAAGGTGCTTTTTAGATCCGGTAATGTCAGGCAGGCAGAAGGTGCACCCTGTGCTGGTCTGTGCCCAGCAATCTTCATTTCCTGACTATGGCACAGACTGGCTTCTGCATCTGCATGCATGATTCCGCTTCTTCTATTTTATCTCTTAAGAATAATACAGCCGTAATGCCTGTCCTGCACGCATGTTTTATGTAAAGCATAGTTAATACTGAAAAGCGTTACTTGCATCTGAAGATAGTAGAGTCTTTTCTGATTAGGAGGCATGTTTCTTGCAGTTCTGTAAGAAACATATTTTCTTTTCCATCCAGTTATAATGATCATTTGAGATGTGACAAGGAAACAGGAGCACAGGACCAAAAGCCATCTGTTTCTTTTTTGGTATTTCATATTGCATGGAGCAAGAAGGTGGCAAAGCTTATATGCTTAAACATGGGGGTATAAAATACGATAGTAACATTTAACATGTTGTAAAGAAATGTCTTTGAACCAAAACCAGACTTCTTTTTGTTTTGTTTCTACCAGGACTTCTTGCCACAGCTATAGTAAAACTAGCTGCCACTTGTGTTTGTGAAAACTTTGCATTCAAGATATTTAACATATTTAGTTTAGACAGTTCAGTGGGCGGAAAGTCAGTTTCCATTCCTGAAGATAAGTACTTTCTTCTTCAATATTCTGATACAGCTTTTTATTGTTATTCCACATTGTGCCATTCCTGAGACTAGTTTTATAAGTAAAACTTGGTTTCATTTTAAAAACTGAAGTTTACTGCCAGTTCTGGAGGTAGCATGTAAATGTTGAATAGATTTCATTGATATTTAACTTTATGAAATGTGGCCTTTTGAATGCACAGTTAGACTTGGCATTCTCGGGTATGTCCATACCAAAGCCCTGCAGTACTTCACTTGCAGTTTATTCCAACCAACTGTATTTTGTCCTTTTTATTTCTGCTTGCCATATGACCTTCTACTGTATTTACCCAAAGTGTGGGTTTCCACCCTGCAGAATGCATAGTGGGAGTTTAGTTAGTAACAAGCTCCAGTGGTAGATTTTGAAAGCCATACACCGGTGTTAGATTTGAAAGCAACACACTGAAAAAGGGGGTTGTGCACATCCTGTGCTAGCGTTAACACTCTTGTACCTAACGCCTTCTCTGCTTTCCTGTGACACATTCTGTACCTTTGCAGCCTTCAGCTGCATTGTTTAGCTGCAGTGTTCCCAATGTGGATGACCAAATTAAAAAGTACTGCTGTAAATGTACCTGGAACTTAGAAAGGAAAGGGACATAATTGCCCTCTCTTTCATCTCAGGACTGAAATGCCTTTTCAGTCAAAGAGATTTCCACTGCTTGCTAAAGACTATTCAGATGAGAAGAATACGTTTGGGATATTTGGGCTAGTTAGCGCTCACTTCCCTTTTTTCTGCATTAACAGAATAGCCTTCTTTGTAAGATCACCCAATTTTTTAGACCTTTATACAAGTTTAGGTCAGTCTTGGAACCCTGTGCTTTTGTTGGCCTGTCACCAGTTGGATCACATTTATAGTCTATTTTTTCCCTTAACTACTTGCATAGCCCCTTTTCTCTTTTGTGGCACAAGCCAGAATTCCTAGAAGCGGCTTTTACTGCCTGCAGGATCTTGAAGGCCGCCTTCTCCACGGACGTTTCCCTCTCCGACTGGCTGAATGCCACACCATGATTCATAATTTATTCAGTGGATCCATTACTGATTCTCTGTGTATGTTTTTTGTCTAGACTGAGGAAGGGCAAAAAGTCATTCCACCTAAATCTGCTTGGGAGCTGTCAAGAGAGACACGTCTTCTCACAGATACAAGAAGTAGTGACTGCTGGCTTTAACACAATTGCACGAGAGTTTAAAGATATTTACTTTTCAAAAGATAATACAGTATCAAAAGAAGATTTCTGGGATATATGTAACTGACATTTTCAGTGGCTGACTGAAGAAAAGAAAGCTGTATTATTTTGTCTTAATATAAGTGTATGACTGGGTATATTGGCTATGGCTAGAGACATGTGTTTGCATACTGCTGTGTATAGACAAGTGGTTTAAAAATTTGGATGAACTGAAAATGTTTTAAGACTATCATTCCATGAACATTTGTTCCTACATTTGTGGGAGATTTTTTTTTCCTTATCTCTGAGTATGGTTATGAACTATAATAATCGCAGGCTTTCTAAAGCAAAGTCAGAGATGCTATTGCTAATAGCGAAGGTGTGAATTTAAAGCACAGTAGTTCTCTTTCGCTAGCTCTTTATCTGTATATTTGCTATTTTAAAAGTTTCTTTTATCAATTTTAAATTAATCCAATTCCAGTTGGGGGGGGGGGGGGGGAGCGGGGGGGAGAGCCTTCTCAGCATGGAATAAAAAGTATTTCCATGGGGACCTAATGCAAATTCCTTTTTCTCAGTAGCTATTTTGTCCTGCCCTCCTTGGACAAAGAAAGGGGCAAGCATTTGACATTTCCCGACCACCTCTCAGCTACTTTTCTGCGTTAAAGATTCCATCAGATTAGCATTAGCAGAGTTTATGTAACCTTGAATTTAGCTTGAGTGACTGAAGTCACGGCATGAATCTGGCAGTACAAACCATCTGATTAGCCCAGTGGTAACCTCAGGGGTACCTGAGAGGTCAGTCTTTTGTAAGATTCTGCTTCTGCTGAACTTAAAATGAGAAGAGCCATTTTTTTATCTTTTCTAATGCTGGTTCAATGTGATTTTTCTTAGTCCAAAGACTAGGCGAATACTAAAACAGAGGGAACCTTGACTGAAAGATTTCAGATTTTACTTAATAGCACTCTAACCTTCATGCTCAGGATCACATCAATGCCATAAGACAAGACACAAAGCCTCCAAACTTGTACGTGTGTCTGCACTACAGAAAAGAGTTTCAGTGTTGTCCTCATTGCAGATATACCCTCTGAGTTCTTGGCCCAGCATTTTTGATAATAAATTGCAGACAGGAGCAGGGCCTGCTTGTAATTACAGCAAAGAGATGTCACAGCCTGCCATGTTATCAGGCGCTGCTACACATGTGTAAGGTTGCAGATGAAACTACTGAAAACAAATATTTTCCACTTTCCCCTTGGAAACATCAGAAAAAACCAAAATGGCCTGTGTGCTCTATTCCTGAAAGCCACGATTCTGGTGAGGTACCAAGTGCAAGTGCTGGATCTGAAGCTGGAGCTTCGATATCAGGTGAAAGAAAAAGTGAAAATGTGGTGATAGCCTTCCCTCATCCCTGTGAACCACTGAGCAGAAGCGCTGAGGTGAGCTCGTGGCTGAGCCCTGGCCGAGGCAGGAGAACGCACAACTTCCTGAACTAAGAAAATTCTCCTGTTTTTTTCATTTTTGGAAGCAGCAAGGCAGGCAGCTGAAAAGTCCTCCAAACTAGATCCCGTCTACTTTACACTCAAGAAGCAGCAAAGGGACAGAGGAGCTATTTTATTCTTAAAAGAACCTCAGACAAGTGAAGAAAATAATCTTGATAGAAACTGTCATCAGTAATAGCAACGAGAAGCAGGCCTGAGGAGCCTCATTTATATAAGCAGCAGCCTCTATGTGAGTGAGACTCCAGCCCTGTATTTCCAGAGATATTCTGATTTTGACAGGCCTCTCAAAGATATGCCTACGTGTATCTATATGAAGATGCCCCAGGAGAGCCTTCCAATCTGGGTACAGGGTTTGCCACTGCTAATCTAAACCCCTGCTGTTCTGGCTGTTGTCGCTGCTCAGAGTTGTTACAGAAGTGTTACTAATAGTCATAGTCTGGACAACTTCACAGAAAACATCTTCTTTTATCCTCTTCTGGAGATGGCCACTTACTGTTTGCTATTAGCAAGGCTCAGCTGGAGTCTGTGTCAAGTAGTGGATGGAGAATTTCTTCTTGAAGTTTGGCTGCTTGGTCTTCAGAATTTCTGGTGCTGTGACCTTTTCATAAAAGGCTAAGGATGGTAAACATGCTGCAAGCAAGGTGTTGATTAATATCTTGCCAACTGACATCCTCCTTTTTATCACAGCCACTTTTCTCTTCTCTGCTTGAACTCCCTTGACTTGCTTGAACTCTCTACAGTCCCTCAAATGACTAACTTTGTTGGGTGTTGAAATAGTTTCTAACTATAGCTAACCCAGCTCATCAGGGTATTGTTCTATTTAATTGAAGTTTGTAATACACTTTGAGATCCTCGTATGAAGTGTGAAGTATAATCACAAGCGCAAAATAGAATTGTTTATAATTCATAATGTGGTAGCAGCCAGGCCAATGGGGGAAAGTTGAAAGCAAATTCAAAATGTATCCTTTGCCCTTTGAAGTTTGACTGCAACTTGGCACATGCATCAAAGAGGTGACTAGTTTCCTTTAGGGTTTAAGTCTCTGCTGAAAAAGATCAAATCAAAAGCAATCTGAGGTTCCCAATTAGATTTATATTAAAAATCAATAATGAAGACCCTAAAAAGGCATACTGATGACTCTTGAAACACTCACAAAATGAGTGCAGCTCATTTAAGGGCAGACTGGTAATCCTTGCTTTGATTAGTAGCTTATATCATAAGTAGTCCCACTAATTCAGTGCAGCTACTTACTGAATAAAATGCTGTTCAGCAGAAAATCAGCCCAGCCTCAGATTTACGATTCCATACATAGCCCAGAGGGTGGGATACCTGCCCTGTGTCAGGCCAAGCAGCCACATGGACCTCCACAGGCAGCAGAAGCAAATGTATCAGCAGCTGCCCCCAGGTGTTCTGTAGGTTGGCTGTACTGTAGAGGTATGGTTCTTGGCCATACATCGTAACTATATGTGATTCTAAAGGCTGTAAAGATTTCCTGCTGTGTTCTTTCGTGCTGATTCATTTTTGCCCTCAGGGTGAAATAATTTGTTGATGCAAATACAATAACTGAGGAACCTTAATGGCCTCCTGAGATGGTGGTATAACTTAGGTGCACCTGATAGCATGAGAAATTCGCCTCAGTGGTACTTAGCCAGGATACAGGTGCGCCATGTATTTGATTTACATCTCATGTTAAAGCGTTATTCTTCTATACTGCAGCTCAATCACTGTGTCTAATCACAGGGTTTAGTAGTTTAAACAGCACACAAAGGGCCCAATTCAATTAAAAAATGTCCTGCAGAAATACTTTTTTCATTGTTTTCCCAGCCTTGTGCAGGCTTCTGCAGAGAAGCTGTGATATTTTTTTTAATAAGATGGGCCCTAGGATTCCTTCTATTCCAAGGCATCCTCTCCCTTTCTTTTTTATATGTTTTGTCATATCCTTACTACATAAGAGGATTCTCTTGTTGTAAAAGTAGCATTTATGGAAGTAATCTTTTGCTTCTGCATTAGTTTGAAAATCTTTGGAACACAGTGGATGTCAGCACTGGTGGAGGGCTGAAGTGTCAGGATTTTTTGAAGTTCAGCTCGGAGCTTGTAACAATGCCATCAAGCCCTCCCAGTGCAACTTAGTTCTGCAACTTCTACCAAGCCAGCTACCCGTGCCATGCAGGACCCACACATGTCTTCTCAGCCTGGACATCCCAAGACATTGTCTTCTCTAGCAGGGCGAAAAGCAGGTAAGTATGGTTTTTTTATGAATTTTCTGGATTTTCATTTCTGTGCATAGGCTGAAAATAATACCTGTGGAACTCAGTGGCAGTATTCCTATTGATTGCCCATGAAATCAGGCACAACCACCTGTCAATAAGCAAATGAGCTAATTTACAAAACTGTGTTACGATGACAAAAGTTGGCCCAGATACAAACTCCACTAAAGTCAAAGGTTATATGTCAATTTACACCAATTGCACTCCCTGCCGTTACCATACACACATCCATCAGAGCTGTATGGCAAATAAAATTTCTGTGTTTAAGCACAATCAGGTTTCTGAGGACAAAGAAAACAGTGCAAATTAGAAAGGCCCAACAGCTGCAAAACAGCATAAAAAATATAATGGCTTATGGTGATCTGACATGGCCATGGTCATCCGACAAAGCTAGGCAGGACTGGCAGTTGCAGTTCCCCAGTAGGTATTTGCTGGCTTGTCCTGAAATATTCTAGTGGATGCCAAATTAGAGCTGTTAATGCCTGATAGTCTAACTGATAGACTTGCCATAAAAGCCAGTGATGTGAGAAAGGTAAGATGAATGGATTAAGAATGCAGTAGTTTTGCTTCATTTTTGCATCCATACCTACACTTCACGTTGTTAATGCACTTTGGTCCTTTCCACTGCTCTGCTGGCCTCTTACTGTAATGTTAGAGTTCACAGAAAGGTAGGAAAATCATTACAGGAGGAAAAATTAAATATCTTCCTTGTGGAGCTGCACCTACCTATTCCACATTCTTTAGCTACAACCAAACCTACAACAGAAACATAAAATATTTAGAATTATTCAGTGCCTGGAACATGCTTGGATTTTCTGACTACTTCTACATGGAGATGTTTAGCTACTGAAGAAGAAATAACAGATTGAGCAAATTAAAGTTGCAAACAACTTGTCAGGGCTGGTAAATCTAAATTTTGTCCCATTGCTAGCTCAATTATTGCATTAACTATAGGTTCTTTCTTGAAAAGCCCAGACAATTAGCTACATGCATCCTTCATGCTTTGGTCCAATTCCCCCCAAAAAAGCAATGGAAAATTCCTTGTTACTCTACATGAATGCTAGATTGGGTAGTATAAGACAATAGGGAGGGAAATTAAGTCTCCCTAAAATCATGGCTGTTTGAAAGACCCCAGCCAGCCTGAACACGGGTCAGGATGAATGTTCCTGCAGCGTTCATTACATGGAAACGTGTGTGAGGCCTCAGCAGGTCTGCACCAGTGAGACTCTCAAGGGAGCACTGGGAAGTCTCGGTAAATATGAGGTTGTACATTGGATCTAGAAGCATAAGTACCACTTGTGCATGTATTGTACAGTGGTAGACTAAGACTTTACTTGCAACTCGGAGTACTGCTGAGGCAGCAATCAAAGACACTGAGCACCAGGATCTTCTCACGTAACTCCTGTGGCTCTGCACAGGACCACTGTGGAACTGAGTCCTCACAGTAACAAATCAAAGCAATATTATTCTGTAATTCAGTGACTTTGCACTGGTTTGTGTTTGATCTAAGGTGGTACTACATAGGTTTTTTTTGAACACTATCTGTTGTTAGTAAGAAACAGTTTGGAGAAACTATAAATGACTTACAGATTAAGCCAAATTAAGAAAAAATTGTCAAGGTTCAATAAATGAATAATGTTTTGACACTAAGAGTGTTCTCACATTTTTACCTACAGTTTTGCAGAACAAATTCAAATCAGATTGAGAAGTGACTCAAATGGTACATTAATCCCAAGTCTGGAAGACCAAAACCTGGATTTGTCATCTGGTGGTTTGTCTATACAACCAGTAAAACTCCAGAGGAAAAAAAAACCAATGTTATCTCATGCTTTTAGACATCAGCATCCAGTTGTCTTCAGACAACTTGTTCTGTACCTGTCCTTAACTGTGGAACAATAGAAAATAAGGTAAGAACATCCAACATTCCTGGAGAGGCATGCTGAAAGTGTACAAAGAAAAGGATGTCAGCAAGCTAGGAGAAATCCCAGTGTCAGACTCCCTAGGTTTGTTACCATCTGAAAAGTGCTTTATTCATTCTCAACTGTTTTCTTTCTGGTGTCCCAGCCATAGGAATATCTGGCCTCTAGTAAGTGACAACTACTACATGATTGCTCCAGGTACCACCCTGCTATTGCAGACCAGAATAGTCTTGGGTGCAATAATTTTACATTCCTATTCAGAATCAGCTGCTCCTTGAAAAGGGAGCGCGTGGCTTTGCTTGCGGGTACTTGTGGCACGTGTACAAGTTTCTCATCACCTTCCCAATTCACTACCCTTTCTGTGCCTGGGGATATTTCACTAGATAGATGCACCAGTCTTTTCCCTGTGAGCTTGTGTGTGCTTCTGGTGCACTGGTTTCAATGGCTGAACACCTAGTGATTTGAAGTGACCCTGGATTTTTACTGTTAGAAGAGCTGGGCTACACATCCCTTCTGTTGTGTTCTCTTCTAGAGAGTGGATTTTATGTGCCTTTGTTAGGACATTTGCATGTGTGATAAGACAGGGAGCACCTCTATAGCCAAATGTAAAGTCCTGGCTATAAGAACATGTTAGCTTATCAGATCATTTATCTTCATTAATTACAAGGAGTACTTCTTTAAAATCAAAATGACATGTTACCTGTTTCCTGAAACCCTGTAAAACGTGAACTATCATGCCATAATTATAAGCATATACATATATTTGCATATAGAAAGATCTGCATAACACACTTAGGCAGCAGTCACTGCAGCTGGTGACCTGGCAGCACATCCCTGGTAAAACTTGTGAACACAGGTTGGCTCTTTTTAAGAATGACAAAACAAATATTATTTCTTTGCATTTCAGATATAGCAGAGAAGTTCAATTTGGATTTAAGTGAAGGGGAAATTAACCAAATAACAACAAAATATGATTTCAAAAATACCTGAAGATTTGTATACTATGACTTTCTTCAGAGTTGTACCTTGTTGTTAAAACCACAGGAAAGATCACTTGTACAGCGGGTGTTTACAGAGAAACCACAGAAGGTGGTAGGTACAAAGCTTATAAAAATCAAAATTACAATTATTTTTATATTTTTTCCAGCTTCTGCTGTATTGACAGGATATTTCATGGCCTGTTTCTATAGTCACTTTAAGCAGGGACTCCCTTTTCTCTTATTTAATCCCATGATACTAATTGCCTAGTATTCATTTGGTATATCCTCCAGCTGGAGGATTTAACTCCTTGGGGTCATGCTCTGTGTATCCAGGTTATATGGCAAAATGGCCAAATCTGCTAAAATTTAGATAGTAATTCCAAAGAGAAAGCACAGGAGCGATGTTTTAAGAGCAGTTGTTGAACTAGATATAAGTCAAACTCAAAATAAAAAGTGCATGGAATATGGGATGGCCCCGACTTCTCAGCAAGCTGTGCCTCTGCCCCACACCCAGCACGGTAAGAAAAGCCCAGAGGGAGCTCTCATTTGCACTGCTGTTAACGGTCACTAAAAACATCTAGTAGCCAGGACTGGTCAGCACGGATTGTGCCCTTGCAGCTCTCCCTGCTGCACGTACCAGCTCCCCAGGCTGTGATGAAGAGTCAAAAGAGTCCCAGCAAAACAGCTACACACAAGCTGTTTCCCTCTGCCCACAGTACCGCTCTAGGGCAGAAAAGATCAGAAGAGACACAGAAATCTGGCTGTCGTGGCCCAGAAATGAAGGCGTCGATAATAGCATCCCAATCAAGTTATGTAGTAGGAACAGTGCCAAATTCCAAATCTGCTCATTCAGCGAGCCTGCTACATTTTTAGGCTGTTTCTGACTGTGCCTAATTAGTTTAGATATGGTTAGTAGCAGCATTTTATAGAGAAATTACATTACCGAACTGTTTTCAGATGTGGAACGAACAGATTGCCACCAAGGTATGAAGAGAGTATCATTAGGAATTATCAAGTATTCACTACCAGTAGGGAGAGTAAGGTAAAACCATTAAGCTTTGCATCAAAGAACTTCATTATCTTACATAACGTTTCCTTTATACACAAACTTGATGCTATAAAATTCCATCCCAGTATTCTGGAGAGCGTAAAGCAGTAATTTTTAAGTCCCTATGTAGTTGTCTCAAATAACTTTTATTTATTCTATTCAGAAAAAAATTAATGAGTCTCAGTCCATGTTCTGAGCACCTTTATATAAGGCAATATTCAAAGTGAAATTTCCTCATAGATTGCTCAGTCCATTCCACCTAATAAGTGTACAGGAACACATCAAAGGAATCATAAAATACCCAAATAAACTGCTTTGCTTTTGGTGGCAGGCACAATTCCACAAAAGCCTGACAGAATCAACGTCCTAGGGCTTCCTGGAAGCATCCAGGCTCTGAGCCATGGAAGCCACCCCAGCTGGAGTCACTGTGAAGTGCCCTTTCCCACCCCTCAGCCCACAAGGGTACTCAGGACTTCGGGTTGGAAACTGCATTATTCACGTACCCACTCACTCCTTAGCAACATATACATTGGAGGGATACCCCAAGAGTACAGGAAGATGGTGCAGCTGCCCCCCAGGCCTCTTACAACAGGTGTAGGTGCAGCACAGCCTCTGCGTCCACGTAGCAGGTGTATAAAGTCAAGGGTGCAAATCCTGCACAAGGAGATGCTTGTGGACAGTGACACGTGCAGCTGGCACCCAACTACAATAATAAATACCAGGAGAGTGTAGGGGAAAGCTGAGAGGGAGATGTATTTTTTTAAAAACAAAACAAGGTAGTAGAACAGATCCAGAGCCTGCAGGTGAATTGGATCTTGCTGACTTTGGGAAAAGTCCCTTACTGATCACTCCAGTGCTAAAGCTTTGTACAAGTGGAATTAATTTTGCCTTCATGAATAGCTCTGCAGTTCACGTGTTCAGGGTGCACTGATGTATCAAGTTTAGCCAGACTAAAAGAACAGGCTACAATATGTCCCAAGGAAAATCAGCCCTGTGGTCCAGTTGTGGAACCACAGAAAGGCTCAAAAACGGGTTACAAGGTATTTTCTGTGTTGGGAAAGGAGTACAGTAGGGGTTTGGTTTTTCTTAAATACCGTACTGCTCCCACAGTTGGCTTATGCATTCAGTCACTTTTAAGCAAAAATTTCACTCTGAAAAATGAACACTGCAGGGAATTAAAAATGACTGAAAAAGGAAGTTGAAACAAGGCAAGCATACATAATACATGTGAAAACACTGAGAACTGAGCAGAAGTAACACTGACTTCAGAATCAGTTTCAAATAATAAAAAGTCAGAGCTTTGACAGTGATTAAGTAAATATACCATCTGCACCTCCCAAGAATATCAAAATGTTATAGGTTAAAATAATCTTGTGTAAACAGTCTCTTGCAATCGTTTGTGAACAAGTGTTCGGTAGCCAGTTGCAGATCAAGGCACTATTACAGTCCACCATCTTTTCATTCTGCATGACAGTTCTGCCCAGTTGCGTTCATGATGCTGCTAGTAATCACAAGCCTTTCTCATCCAGCTTTGTTAGCCGAGTCCTGGACTATAAACCATGTCATTCTTTAGTGCAGTGCTGAGAATTCAGCCCCAGATTCTGCACTGAAGGAGACCAACGAAGCAAACTCTTAAATCCTATGATGGATGCCATAGCGGACTGTTAAATATTGCAGATTTCAGGCAAGTTGTATTCAATAAATAGTCAGGAAATTAGAATTGTCTAATCTAAGCTTTCTGACTGAAAAAATTCTAAAAAACGGTACTGAACTAGACTGTATAAATTTTTCCTGTTTCCTCTCTGTGACTTGAGCTCTGGCTGTTACTTACGGTAATTTTTCCACATGTGATTACACTTCCTTGAGATGTGACCTCTTGATGGGGTCCTGAATAGATAAACCAGAAAAAACTTAGTCCCTATACAAAGTTTAAATGCATACCTTTCACAAACACGCGGGAAGGGAATAGAAGCATACCTTCTGGTAGGTCTTCACGCAGGCATTGCTGGAGGTGCAGGAATCTGCGACCCTCCAGCTGGTGTGGTCCCTTCTAAACGTGGAACGGGCCCAGGTAACCCCCATTTGGGAACCTCTGTTTCTGGTTTCTCTCTTTGCTTTTCTGTGTGCAGCATAATTCTGTACTAGAAAAGGGATTTGTATCCTCTGCCAAATATTTAGGTATCTTGTATCCCCTCAAACAGGAAATACACACCTGGATATTCTGGATATCAGTGATTCTTCCTCTAGAACCATGGGGAGTTTGATTTTTGCTTAGCTTTACTGGTTTCAAAATCTTGGACACCATTTTAACTGGGAATAATAATCACTGTCTGTTCTAGAGTAATTCTCAATATTGATTAGTCAATTGCAAGAAAAAAACCCACTGAGTGGGGCCCTGAACCCATTTATTGCTGTGTGCATTAGGACACCCCTTGGTATTGCTGCTACTTCAAAAGACTGATCAGCCAGCCGGTGGGATGCTCAATGGCCGTAAGCAAACACTTGTCTGCAATAAGCAGCGATAAGGTGTGCTTCTGGCCCTCCCCTTCCCCTGGAGGTGCAGCAAGTCAGCTTGTTGCCTGCTAGATATAAACCTGTTCAATTATACCAGTCACAGAAATGCTTTTTTAAATCTTTGCTTATTTAGGACTGGTGGGAATGTGACGTGTTCTGGCACTGCCACATAGCTGAAACCCGAGGCCCCCGCCTGCTCCTCTACGAAGGCTGAGGAGCAAGATGTATCAACGCGGCCGTATCATCTTCGTGCCTGAGGCTGCCTATCACGGCAGCTTTCTGACTGCTTGGGCACTGCCTCAGCAGACCAGGCTCAGGGGAGGAGGAGTGTAGATCAGGCTCCTTTGCATTTGATTTTAATTTGTCTTGTTCCTCTAGGACATGCGATGATTACCATTTATAGTTAAAGCAAGGCAACAACTTTCAAATCAAGCTTCCTAACGTGCGAGAATCTAAGCAAAAAACCCCCAACAAACCCACAACCAAAAAACTAACTCTTTGTGGATCTAGAAGCAATCCTTGATTCTGAAATCCTACTACAAAGGTGTTAATCTACTGTTTGACAAGATATCAAGTGATTTGTGGAGGTACAGTTCCCTTTATCTCCTAGGTAACTTAATTTACTGAAACGAGGAAATTAGCTCTCTGCTAACTCCAGTAACACTGCTATTTATGGCTGTACTATCTGCAAGGGGTCATTAGCGATTTCTGATTGAGCTGTTCAGAGGGAAAGGGGCAGACTAACATGAGTTTGCCAGAAAACTAATGACAACTGGCATAGCACACAAGGACACACCGTGCTGCTGGGCACTTTCAGGGTTTAAATTCCCAAGTGCATCTAAAACCAGAAGTAATCCTCAGTAATTAATGCATTATTTTCTTTCACGTCAGGGCATTGAGAACTTTTAAAATTGAAGTGCTGAAAAATGCACCAGGTGAGATATTTGAAAGATGAGGGTATATAACCTGGCTTTTAGCATCAGGTGAACCAGATGCATCCTGTTCAAGTTGGGTTCTTGCTGAAGCATAATGAAGGCATGCTTACAGGCTGAGTATTTGTCCCATGGAAATGAAAAGCACCGAGTGCATCACAGACATTATTATATACATAAGAGTTTGCATAGTTTGAGTGACTGGATTATTTCTTCTGTTCCTCCAGATGCAAAGGCTGCAGGACACCCAAGAAGGATAGAAAGGAAGATATTCCACCTCTTCGTCTCATCTCCAGATAGCAGTGAAAGCCTTTTAAACATGTACTTTTTGTAAATTAGCTTCTATGCACATGGGTGCTGCTCATTTCCCAAAGCTCCCTCAGGCAAGTGCTGGCTGGGCTAGTGGACAAAACCCCTGCATGTGCAGGTTTTCAGATATGCATCCCAGGGAGTCAGTATTGGCATAGGAAGAGTAAGAGATAATAAAGGAAGTTTTGACTTTTTTTTCTAATATTCTGAGAAGCCAGAGACAGAGTGGAGCTGAATCAATCATTTTGTAAAGAAATTTTAGCAAGATAAACTAATGTTTTTACTTCTTGCTCACCCAAAGCACTGAAATAGATTTTAAAGTTGTCTCTGTCTCTTGTAGGTTCTTCAAGAGTACAGCATCAACGAAACTGAAGAAGAGTTATCCAACATTTTGGAACACTATGATAAAACTTTGTCTTCAAAAATATCCTGTAATGATTTTCTGCAGGCATCCGCACAGTGGGATTTGTTCAAAAGCAGGAAACTGTAGATGAAGACAGTGACTTATTTATAATTTCAAATTTCAAACTAATAAATTAATTGAGTATGGCTTTTTTATATCTATTCATTAGAAAATTCAAAATACTTTAGAATTCTGACAGTGGTCCTGTGTTGTGGATTAAATCTACATAGTGAGGGAATTAATTTTGCATAATCCATTTATCAAAAAAGAAAAAGACAATAATTAACATTGTCAAGATAATGCTTCCTAAGACGACTCCAAAAGCTATTTTAAGGAAATTCTTTTTTTAATTTTACGCACTTTATTAATGACATACTCTTAACTTCAGTAAAAGGTTTACAAGACACACTATTGAATTTACTTCTAATACGTTAGCCTTCATTATTCAAAAAAATCTTCCTATTTCTTGGTGCATCATTTTCCTCCACTTGCAGCGCCATATGTGTATTGTCAGAGGCATGTTAACACAGACCAGCCATTGAAATCTGAGCAGATGCCAACTGTGTGTGAACACCACACCTTTCTTTGTTAAAGCCGTTCTTCTACATCCTTCAGCACAGTTTAGGAAAGAAGCTACTTTACCAATAAGCATTGGCTTCTTAACTGCAGAGAAATATTTCCAGTGTTAGCCATGAGGTCTATTTTTAAAAATATAAATATATATATTTAAAAAAAACAGTAAGTTGCTATTAAAACCTCTGTTTAAATTTCCCAGCTCTAGAAAAATTCTGTTTGGATATCTTCTGAGGTACTTCGACCTCAGCAAGGAAATGAAAAGATAATTGTTTGACTGTTGAACTCTTGTGATAATTAAAGGATAATGTGATCAACAGAGCCTGCTTCCTGGGATTATATCAACAATTAAACACTTATCTGCTCTGAAGAACTGTTAGATAAATATTTCACACTCTGGTTCCTGGACTAGTTTTCATCAGTACACCAAAAAGCCCTGTCCTCATCACCTAATGTGATATCTTTCTTTCTCTCAAGCAACATATAAAGTCAAGAAAAATTAATAATAATAATAGGCAAGTTATGGGTGTACAAATTAATAAAATAAGAGAGCAAGTTATGAGGGTACAAACACACATGCACACACATGTATATAATGGAAGTCTGTAGAATGGGAAAGGGTAGAGGAACATAATCTTGTTTTTCTTATCTATTGAATGTGTGAGCCATTGCAACAAATCTGAAAGATAGCCAGTGCAGAACACTTTAATGCATATTTTTTTCTGAGAAAATGTTTCTTTGCATTTGGAGCTTTCCAGGAGATATTTTGAAGATTTTGAGTAAAAAGCATTGGAGAGATTTCAGGTTGGATTCTGTATTGTTTCTGTTTTAGCTTTTAAGGTTTGTGTAAGTTGTACTCTACTATAAGGTAAATACATTTGGAATTGGGTATATTTGAAATAGTAGCAGGAAAAAATGCTTGCTAGACTTTTTTCCAAAAACTGACGGCTATCTGCATGACCCTGAAATTGCTGCTTAGATATTTGATTAACAGAGGAGACAAACTGCCATTACTGAAGGATGTTCTCCCATACAAAATCAATACAAAAATTCCTAGTCCAATAATATGAAAGCGGGTTTAAGAACATGTGTACACGTATCAGCAAGTGACTAAAAAAGGGTGGTCCTTATGCAGTTGCCTGAAGACAGGCGTGAGCTATTCCCTGCCAGCCACCCTGGCAGGTCCGGTGCTGGCACCGGCCAGCCCCACAGCAGTGTCTCCAGTGCTGGAAGGCATCTCAAGCTGCAATAGATAACTGTGCTTCAGCAGCTGAGCTGAGCCCGAGTGGGGTTCAGTTTAGCCCCACTTAAGATCCAATTAGCCTATTTTTGTTTAATTTCACCCTTGTTACTGGTATGAAGGCTCAAACCGTTCTATTCCTTAATAGTAACATCTTTCCTCCTTCCCAGTGAGGTGCAACGTGCCTGATTTAATTTCTGTTACTATTTCATACAGTTTATGTACTGAATTATTCATTCATATTAATTAAAGAATTAATTGCTATTTGCAATATCTGAGATTACAACACAAATATTACATTAATTATTTTTTAAATAGTGGATTTCACTGTACTGATCTGAGGAGGAAAAAAAATAAACTACTTCAGTGATTATTCAGGTGGTTGTTTTTCAAAATCTCCTATATCTCCGGTTTGATAATAGAGTCCAATTTTATATCAAATATAGTAAGATTTCCATCCCTGCACTGGTTTCTGGCATAGAGCACAGCTATCGTGGATGCAGGGATCAGGGATGCAGGTGTTGTGTCCCTTGCTTGGCCATTTTCAAGATGCCCACCATCTTCAGGAGAGGTGATGTGGCAAGGGGAGAGATGTGTCTAGATTTCCTGACACATTCTGCCAGAGGATTTTTCATTATTTCGACTGGCAGGAGTATCACATCCAAGAACTCCGAAGGGATTAAAGAACAATCTTTTCGCTGTGCAAACAAATCAAATCATGCTGGGTTCTTTTAGTGAGTTCTTAAAGGCAGGGATGGCACTCACCAACCATTTATCCAACCTCAAAAATAAAAAAAAAAAAAACAAAAACAGCCAACCCTAAACTGAATTTCAACTGTCAACGCTTTGAAATAACCAAGGTAATTTTTCATACTAAAATTGCAAACTGCTGGATGGATAGACTTTGTAATAGAATAGGGCTTTGGTTTTTTGCAGCCGTTCCCCTTAACCAGGGTCTGCCACTCAGCCAGGAGGGGCTGGCAGAGACCCCCCATGTTTCCACTCTAAGGTGGATAATGCCAGCAGGATTGAGCATTATCCCAGGGCAATGGTCTCCTGTGGCTGTACGTAAACGCTGCAGCAAAGCTGAGGCAGTTATGAGAATAAGAACGTCAACGCAAAGCTCGAAATTTCATTTCCAAGTGGAGGCCAGCGATCCCGTGTCTGTTCCGGCAGGATCACGGCTCGCCCTGGCAGCCCGGGGGTGGCAGGGCAGGCGCTGGGGTCCCCCCACCTCGGCAAGTGGCGAAGAGCCCAGCACCTTGGGGGGATTTTGGCAGCAAGGGTCCCCGCTAGTGCTCCCTGCAAGGCAGCATCTGCCGCCCCCAAAACACCACAGCAGGTGACAGCCCCCTCACTGCCCCTTCTGGCCGCCAAGCCGCAGGGAGCCATCACTGGCTGTTGCCTCCAGACGTGCTTCTTCTGGGCTCAGGAGAGAAAAGCCCCCAAGCATGGTGTCTCACCCGCTCCCCGAGGGCCCCGCAGCGGCATCGGGAAGGGAGGCCTGGCCCGCCATGCAGAGGGGCTGGGGCACGACCTCCCGGCTGTGGGCGGCCATCGAGCCTCTGACGGGCTAATCAAGCCTAACACTGCCAGGCACCCGCAGGGTGTGACGGGAGGCCAAGCACACCCTGCCATCAGGGGACACCGCTGCTTCCAGCAACCTCTCCAGCAAAGCCTGGAGAGCAGCAGCCGAGGATCCCTGGGGGATAACTGCTGCAGGCAACAGCCTGCTCCCTGCAAGAGCAGCGCCAAGTGCCTCCATGCACCCTCAGCGTTTCCCAGATGCTCTGTCCCCAAAACTGGCAGTCCCTGTGACTGCTACGTGCCTCTCCTGAGCTGGAGACAAAAGGTCTGCTAAAGCTGAAGAAAAACATGTCCTTCAGCAGCGTTTTAACATTGTTGTACATTTTATTTCCTTCACTCCAGAGGAGAAATAGCTAACGGAAGGCTGAAGCCACTAACAAACCTGCTGCTGCACAGGAGCCTCACACCACTGCCCAGCCACCCACCACCAGACCCCTCTTGTTTCCCCACTTGCACAGCCAAGTTCTGCTCACTGCCACGTCCCACAGCAAAGCAGCCACTTGCCCACAGCAGCACCTCTAACCAGGGCTGGAGAGTGGGTATCTCCAGCTTGCCTCTGCCAAAGTACACACTTTGGTCAGAAAAACTCTTTTACAGAAAGAAAAGGCCACAAAGAAATGTTCAGTGGTGCAGGCCACTCAGCATTGGCCACTGGCATGAGGAGAAGCCCCTCAGAGCTGCAGCCTGCCCAGAGAGACCAGGTTACCACCAGCAGCACCTACCTGTATGACTCCACACCACAAAAAGGCTCGCACCAGCTAAGCACCACAGAACATCCAGGCAATCAAAATACAATATAAATAACCCTCAGTACACAGAAAGTGAGTTTCATGTAAAATCAGACTATAGAAGAAGAAGAAACACTGCCTGTCCCTGGATTTTCTTCCTCACCCATCTTTCTTTTCAGTTTTTTCTTGCTTTGAAGCCCCTATAAATATGGACGCTCACCAGTAACATGTGCTGCTCATTAGCACATCCTCAAGCCCACCTGAGCTACTTGGCCCCTTCAAATCGCCTGCCCTGAGGCCAGCCTGCTGCTATTGCCAAGAAACAGGGGCTTGCTGGGGGAGGGGGAAGCTCCAGGGGAGCCCTTTTAGAGCAGGGCACAAAAGCTGTTTGCTAGAAGCATGAGGAAGCAGGACAAGGGAAATGAAAGATGGGAATCAGTCAGAGCAAGGGAAGGAAGAAGAGGTTTGTAGACTGTACCAGCTATTTCTATCCTAGGGCTTGGCATGGAGCCTGTGAGAGCAGAAATAGAGTTTCTGTACTCAAAGGATGAAGAAGTAGGGAAGAGCAGAGAGAGGGCTGAGGCTAGGCAAAAGGGCAGAAGAGAAAGGAAAGAAGGAAGCAATTCATATGGGCCATCTTTTGCATTGGCAACTGGCATGAAGCCTGCAAGGCTAGAAATAGATCGCACTTAAGAAAAAAAAAATTGAACTTCTTCAGAATTCAGTCATTTGTTTGATTAAGGCATTACTGTGTGAAGTGCTTATGTCTCTGTGCAATTACTGTTTTTATCTGGATGATATGCAGCAGGTCGTGAGCAGTAAGGGATGTTCCAAACACAGGAAAATGAAAATCAGATTTTAAAAAAATCCATTTTCTAAAAAATAATTTTCTTCTGGTTTTGAATTTTTCTATGCAAAAGGCTGTCATGCATTATTATGCTGTGAAAAGAGTCATAAAAAGAATTTTGTATTATATCAATACTTAAAATATGCAAATATGATGTCTTCACAACGCCCCAAAATTATGCTTGGCATGAATTCTTAGCAACAATACAAATATCATCATCTTCAAATAAGCAGGTATAACATGCTGCTCAAATAGCTGTAAAAACAACCTCATCACTGCTCTGAGAGCATCATGATTTCATCTTTGATGTGGGTAGATTTTAAGTAGGAAAGGGAAGAAAGTTGTCTTAAACATCAGGGTATATTGGGATGAGCCTTAGTGGAGCAACTGCATATTTAACATGGAAAGGAGACCTGCTGGCACGCACTTAGAGCTGCTGCTGTTACAAAAACCCAGTTCTGGTACTGTGCGGGCAGAACCATGGGGGCTGAGTGCTGTGGCACAGCCTCTTCCTACCCTCCCAAATCCCCACTGAAACAGGGTTATCCCCAGGCTGCCATCAAATGTGTTTGAGCCTTCTGTCAGCTGGTGTCTGTCTCTATCAATACATGTAAATTGGCTGTGATTTAAAAAAAAAAAAAGGTGGGGGATAGTAAAAATAGTCTAACACAAATGTTTATGGTGGGGTGGGTACCCTTTTGCATCTTTCTGTGTAAGTATTGGTACACGCCTTGATTCTGATCTCATTAAATCAACAATGTGCCACAACTCCTCTGGCTTCAGGTGATTTATCCATTTATCCCAGCACTGGAGATCAGGATCAGACCTCAACACTTTATCTTCTTTCTTTCTTTTTTTTTTTTTTTTCTCTGCAATCAGGTTTTCAAAAAAGTACCAGCTATTTCTGCTCACTCCAGAGCAGGAGTGGCGGGAGGGTTTTGCCCGAGGAACAATGCATCTTTCTTCATACACTGTACAGAATTCCCATCTTGTGCATTAGAATAGATGTTGAAACAGTTCTAATTAACATTTTTAATTTGCATTTTAATTGCCTGCCAGGGTGTGAAATGACATGTCTGGGTAAAGGAGCATTTTTCTTAGTTCCAGTGGTTTGCACAGTCCCAGCAAGGTGATAGGGGCAGAAGTACCCTGGCCACTGGTCATTTTGCAGAAGGCAAGGTCTGATCCAAAGCCCAGGAATTTAAGTTGCAAGTGTTCACACAGGTGTGTATTTGTTGTTTATTTCTAATGAATGGGATTCACGTACTTCATTTTTGTCTGAAGATACACATCATATCTTGATTTTTGAATTGCCAGTTGCAAAGAATCAGCACAATCGTTTGAAAGTTGTTTTATTGAAACACTATATACCCACATATGAATGCATATATATGTATTTTTAAGATGATGTCACTTAAGATATGAATTCACCCCTGTGCAGGTTCTAGCTTGTGTACCCTGCAATTACGTAAAGGTCACAGTAAAATCATTCTGAACCTTTTCTTTTTTCAGCAAGAGTGAGCTCCCCAGATTCTGACATCTTGGGGCAAATTTTCCATCCCTTTTTCCATTTCCACAGGTCCTCCTGGTGTTGATTCCGACTTCTCAAAATCATGCTAGAGTAGGAGTTGCCCGAACTGGTGCATTTTCAAATCTCAGCCATGGGGATGCCAAATGCAAAGGACGTCTAACTCCCTTCTGCTGGCTTTACCCACTCAACGGCTGCATTAGCTTTCCTGGCTGCAGCACCAGCAATTTCTGCCAGCCAGACCCATATCCAAGTGCTTTTTTTTTTAGAGCTTTTCTCCCCAAGGCAAATTCAGTACGGCCCGTATTCTTGAGTTTAGGGATATGACTTCATATATGGCCATATGAAATGTAGACCGATTTGCTGCACCTCATTTTCTAAAAAAATATCTAGATCAGAATGTACCTACAAACCATCCTATTCAGTATTTCTTGCAGTCCGACACTTGGTTCATCTACAAAAAAGTGTCAGTAACACCTTTTATTTTGGGGAGAGACAGGTTTCCGGGTCAAGACCTAGCAGCTAAATCATGTCAGGACAAGAACTGCTTCTTGGAGGAGCCTACAAAGCATATAGCCTCTTAAAGATGATTCCTCATTTAATTACATCAGTTAGGTGGTTTTTAATTCATTTAACGTGTGCCACGTTGAAATTATATCATTATATCAGTTTCCTACTCAAAATACTAGTCAATGGTGCCAAGTCATGTGCCTTACAGAAGTCTATTACCTTAACACTATTTCATTTGTCATCCAAACTTGTAATCTCATAAAAAGATATCAAATTAGTTTGAGAAGATCCATTTTACTCAAACCCACCTTGATTAACATTTAATTTTATTAGCCCCTTTTAATTCTTTATTACTTAAGTCTTGCACAATCAATCCCATCACTGCTTTATTCCGGGTATCAAAGTCAGGCTAATGCTCTCTCACTTTGGCCATCTTCTTTCCATTTTTAAAATATTGGCACAATTTCAGCTTTCTCTGGACTACTGACACTTCTCTCATGTCCTAACGTGTCTGAAAATTCATTATTAGCAGTTTTAAAAGCTCCTTAGCCAACTTTTCAAATACAAACTTCTGATTCAAAAAATTTGGTAATTGCTGTTTAACCTGCTGTGCAAGGACTATCACCAGGCCATTTTGTCTGCACATAGCAAAGACATTTATTTAAAAATTCCACCTTTTTAATAATAGTGTTGATGAATCTCCCGTCCTCATTTGCTTTTGTATTCTTAACACTACCATTTCAAGTCATTGATACTCCATGTGTACATTTGCTTTCCTCATCACTTTTTAACACAAATATCTCCATCAGTTTGGTAAACATTCCCTACCCCCCCAGTCTGCTTTTATTTACTCTCAAAAACAGGAGGGGGCGGGTGGGTGAGGTTAGTTTTGGTCTTTCTTTGGCAAACTTGGTTAAACAGTTTGTAAATACAGTCTATATTTTCCTGCTTAAATGTTTTTTCTCCTAACTCATGTGTTAGCATTTGGCTTTGTGAAATTACCCTTTTGAAAGACGAAGTGTTTAACTGACTTATTCTGTCTCCTTATTTTACGTTCACGCAGTGGATGTGACCAAAGTCATGGCTACCGATACCTCAAGCTGCTTCAGCATTCTCCTTCTGCAAACCAGTTCTCCTCGTCCATCAAGATGAGATATGATGTAGATGTTCTTGCTGGAAGTAGCCTTTTTGTCAGAAAGTTGTCATCTAGGGGCTTTAGAAATTCTGGCAGACTGAAATCTCCAGTTTATACCATTCAGAATGAACTGCCTTACAGTGACAAGTGTGGGTATGTTGCAAACGTTGGTAAGTATTCAAGTAATAGTCATCCTCTCTGGGACTGTGGTGGTTTGACCCTGGCTGGATGCCAGATGCCCACCAAATCTGCTCAGTCACTCCCCTACTCAGCTGGGCAGGGGAGAGAAAATACAACGAAAGGCTGGTGGGTTGAGACAAGGACAGGGACGTCACTCAGCAATTACCGTCACAGGCAGAACAGACCTGACTTGGGGAAATCAGTTTATTATCATTCAAATCAGAGTACAATTATGAGAAATAAACCCAAAACTTAAAACCACCTTCCCGCCACCCCTCCCTTCTTCCCAGCCTCAACTTCACTCCCAATTTGTCTAACTTCTCCCCCCCGAGTGGTGCAGGGGGACAGGGAATGGGAGTTACGGTCAGTTCATCACATGTTCTCTCTCCTGCTCCTTCCTCCTCACACCCTTCCCTGCTCCAGCGTGGGCTGCCTCCTGCAGAGGACAGTTCTCCACAAACTTCTCCAATGTGAGTCCTTCCCACGGGCTGCAGTCCTTCATGAACTGCTCCAGCGTGGGTCCCTTCCATGGGGTGCTGTCCTTCAGGAACAGGCTGCTCCAGCCTGGGTCCCCAGCAGGGTCACAAGTCCTGCAGCGAACCTGCTTCAGCTTGGACTCCTCTCTCCACAGGTCTGCAAGGACCCTGCTCCAGCTCGGGCTTCCCACAGGGTCACAGCCTCCTTTGGGCATCCACCTGCTCTGGCATGAGTTGCAGGTGGACATCTGCTCCACCATGGACCTCCATGGGCTGTGGGGTCACAGCCTGCCTCACCATGGTCTTCACCATGGGCTGCCAGGGAATCTCTGCTCCAGCACCTGGAGCCCCTCCTGCCTCCTTCTGCACTGACCCGGGGGCTGCAGGGCTGCTCCTCATGCATGTTCTCACTTCTCTCTTCTGCTGCCATTTGTTGTGCAGGTTTTTTTCCTCTTTCTTAAATATGTTACCAGAGAGGCACCGCCACCACGGCTGATGGGCTCGGCCTTGGCCAGCGGTGGGTCCACCTCGGAGCGGCTGGCATTGGCTCCATCAGACAGAGGGAAGCTTCCAGCAGCTTCGCACAGAAGCCTCCCCTGCAGGCCCCCCGCTACCAAAACCTTGCCATGCAAACCCAATACAAGGTATGACTTATAAAGTTCAATTGAATTTAATAGTGTTGAGTGCGTATCATCTGTAGGGACACCACGAGCTTTACTTCTTGGGTCCAGTGGATGAATAAATATTGCAGTTGACTGACTTCATGGTTGCCAGCATCACCATTTTATACTGTGAGCCAGTTTTATTTCCCTTTTGCTGAGCTGATCTTTTCTAAAGAGATTATAAACAACTTAACATTCCTGTCATGTGTCATCCTATTAGGTTTCATTAATATCAGCTAGTTCAAATGCATGTTTCTAAACAAGCAATTTCTATTCCTTACATTTATTACCTGGGCTTTTAATCTTGATACATAATCAATTTATGAATTTCTGCACAGCATAGTCTTTGTCTCTGTTATACTTTGGCAACACAAAGATTTTGTGGAGTCTTAGGGTTTGGTACTCCCTTCTTTTCACACACTTCTGTTAATCAAAACCCCTCCTTGCAGCTCCACACAGCCTGGTCTTCTACAGAAGAGGCGCTCTTCCAAACTGTGCAGTTCTTCTCGTGTCTTAAAACCCCAAATTCTTTAACTTATACATCGTAGTTAAACAGCATTTTTCACTGCCAGGCCCATGCATCTTCTGACTTCCTTCTTTTACTTCCGAGGATACCTCGGACATCCCTCTCTCTCAGCTCGTGGCATGTTTACTAAGCTGCATCACGATTCAGTGCAGCAAAGTCTTCTGATTTCATGAAGTGTTGTCCTTTGTGCTGTGACTCTGTGTCATTTCATCACTCTGGTGCCAGCCTGTCCCTTGGAGAATAGTTCTTCCTCCTCTCCTCCATACAACAGGAATCGATCTGCCTCCCTGGTTTTGCCTTTCTGTGCTTCTCCCAAGCACGCAGTGAGGGGATAGTCTGCATTTCACTGTCCCAGTAGAAAACATTTCTCAGACTTGCCTTATGGAAACGGTAAAGGCTGTGCACTGTATTCACTTATCAAAGGCAATCATCAGTCGAACAACTTCTAAAGCAAAATCCCTCCCCACAGAAGGAAGCTTTTTGCTTGCTATAGCTCCAGTTCCTGCATTTGAAGTCTCATCTTCTAGCTAAACATGAACCAAAGCACCACGGTTTGCAAATAGCTGCCTAGCGCAGCATGCTGAGCGTCTGACTCTCACAGGAATGAAACTCCAGTGACCCAGGGGCACAAACCTGAGCCCTGCTGAGGAGCCGTCCCGCTTTGAAGATGTATTCCCTTGGAAAGCTGAAATGTCCCTTGGAAAACAGCCACAAAAATAAAGTGCAAGTAAGTTGTAAATTCAGATGTAATGAACACAATCTTCCGTTAAAACATGGTTAAGTTTGTTTCCCCTGGATAGGAGCTGCTCTGACATGGCCAGGAAAAGCGAAGGTCCAGCACAGCAGGTACGTCGCTTGACTACTCCCGCTCAGCTAGAAAAGGGTACAGTGCAGACACAAACATGGCTACTCCCGAAAAATTGCATGAACCTTAGGGTGTGGTCACACGAGGATGCTCTTGGCTCAAACTTATTTAGATGCTTGTTTTGCTGAGGTCAGTGCTCATACTTCTGCTGACTTCCATAGAACCAAGACATTTTCCAGCACACAATTCCTCAGAGTAGGTTTTCTTTCTGCTTTCCCAAAACAACCAAAGTAGATCAAGCTCTGGCACTGAAGACATCAGAGCAGAAGAAAGAAAAACATCCAGCTCCAGGGGTTTGCTGTGGTTCCCCACGTACACTGTGTTTTGGAGTGGCTGGGACAGCCAGACAGACATGCCGGCTGTCTGGAGGCCACATGCCAGCTCTGAGCCAGCCACCGTGCAGGACGTCACCATGCAGGATGTCACTGCGTAGCCACATGGGCAGGGGCCACTGGGGACGGGGAGCAGTGCAGGTGGCTTCCCTTGGGAACGCAGGGCAGAAGCTATTTTGCACCATGAGGGTGGTCAAACACCAACACAGATGCCCAGAGCAGAGAAGAGCTCTCCATCTTTGGAAATGCTCAAAACTCAGCTGGAGGAGCCCTGAGCAGCTGCCTGGCTGGATGTGCTTAGAGCCAGGGGTTGGGCTGGTACCACCAGAGGTTCTCCAGCCTGAGAACTCAGAAACAAGACCTGGGTCTTCTTGCTCCTCACAAAGCTGGTTTCCAGACTCAGCGAACCTTGGGCTTCTGAACAGAGTCTTGCACAGATTCAGCTCAGCTTTGCACTCCCACTGGTATCAGCATCTTCTTCTTGTGGCAATAGCTTGGCAGTCCTCTGTAGCCATGTTGTGCTGGTTTTGGCTGGGAGAGAGTTTATTTTCCTCATAGTAGTTAGTGTGGAGCCATGTTTTGGATTTGTGCTGGAAAGTGCTAATAGTGCAGAGGTGTTTTAGTTGCTGCTGAGCAGTGCTTACATGGAGCCAAGGCCTTCTCTTTATTATCCCACCCCACCAGTCAGGAGGCTGGGTGTGCACAAGGGGTTGGGAGGGGACACGGCCGGGACAGCTGACCCCAGCTGACTGAAGGGACATTCCATATCATATGACACCATGCTCAGCATATAAACCTGGGGGAAGAAGGAAGCAGGGAAGTTCAGAGTGATGGCGTTTGTCTTCCCAAGTCACTGTTAATCGTGACGGAGCCCGGCTTTCCTGGAGATGGCTGAACACCTGCCTGCCTCTGGGAAGTGGTGAAGGAATTCCTTGCTTTGCCTTGGTGCATGCACAGCTTTTGCTTTACCTGCTAAACTGTCTTTATCTCAACCCTTGAGTTTTCTCACTTTTACTCTTCCGATTCTCTTTCCCATCCCACCAGGGAGCTCAGAGTGAGTGAGCGGCTGTGTGGTACCTGGTTGCCAGCTGGGGTTAAACCACGACACAGGTACACAGGAAAGGAAAAACCACTGTGAAGTCACTGAGAAGTCAAGAGAAGTAACTGCCTTTTACATCTACAAGAAAGTTTTGAAGAATAAAACCATTCTTTTTTTTCTTTATTAAAAAATAAAACCCCTGCATATCACCTTCCTATTTCAACTCCACATGTGGGCTGTGAGTTCCTGATGATTTTTAGACCAACACCGCAACTGCTGAACACAACCGCTGTTAATAACGCCAGTGCAGAGACTACTGAGACAATGCTGTACTTTAAAGGACACTCTTCTATTTCACTCAGAAACAGAAATGAAGCCAATAGGGAGTACAAAACATCACCATCACTTCTGAAAGCCCCATTCAAGTAATTTGCTTTCATACATTTTGTTGCTTTCCATCTCCCAGCTTTGAGTTCCTTTTGTTGTTTCTAATAGATAATACCAGCTTCAAAGTTTGGAGGAACCGTTCCTCCTCCGCCGCTGTTGTCCTTTTTTCTTTTATTCCTTTAGCAAATGTTGATTTTCTTTATCTTTTTTGCAAGTTAAAAGGAGATGCTTTAACAAAGCAAAGCACGCGCAGGATCCAAGAGAGGCGGGCACCTCATGCTGCAGCATCGTGAGCTCACCGAGGGGTGACAGGACCCTTTCCTGCCCAGCAAAGTCAGCTGCACCCTCTGCCCCTCTGGTCTGCCCAGCCCTGGGGCTCTGCAGCGGAGATCTGTGCACAGAACGTTCCTATACCTTTAAGGGATAAAATATGCTTGGTAGCAGGTGAGTTAAAAGCAGTTAAGAAATCCTCTACTTGTAACTTAGAAGTGAGCACAGTATTTCCAAATCTGCCACAGCGTGAGTGAGCACTTGCTGGCTACAGCTGCCACGCAACCAGCTCAGGCCGTGTCGGCTCCAGGGCAACACACTGATGTAAAGCTAAAGGCAGCTGATCAAGTGTCTTCATCATAGGTTGCTGAGTGCCTTGTCTGTATTTTCATGATTGATTACTTGCCTAACTTTCTTAGGTGTTGGGAGGAACAATGAATCAATCCAAGCGTTTTCAGAGCCGGGACTGCTAATTGCATGAGCTCTGTTTACCACTCAAGAGCTCCAGTTTTGACAAGTCTCTTGACCGCGTGTTAATACATATGATTAATTATTGTTACGGGCATCCACAGAAATGAACCAGATAGGTAACACTTCAGAGCTATTATTTCTTTCTGAACAAGCAATAAACATAATTATGCAAACACTGTGTTACAAGCATAACAGGCAGGGCTAGAAGGTCTTTGGAAGGTGTGTAGGTAAACCATCACTCCCCAGCAATGGGCACCTGGAACGCAGAGGCTGAAAATGATGGGGTGGCAGGTTTGAAGCAGTTACTTCTCTTGACTCCTTGGTGGCTTCACAGTGGCTCTTCCTTTCTTGTGTATGTGGCTACAGAGGACTTCAAATAAGGGCAGAGGTGCTATATCACCTGGCATGTGAATGTGGGGTGGAAATCCCAGTCAGAGTGCTGCGGGAAGGCCACAAGGTTATAGAGGTGCCAAACATTTACACCTTTTCACAAACAGATGGGACAAACTCCAGTGCTGGGAGGCTGGGGGACCCTGCTGGGCACTTGTCTCTGGAGGTTTGCCTGGCTCTGCCAGGCTTCACCTTGGACACCCTGGTGAAAAGCTGCCTTTGCTCTGGCTGGTGGTGGCATTTGTTGCCCCCGGCACAGGGCTTTGCCCTCCCAACAGAGAGAACCTACCCAATATGCAGGTACCCGCTCACCTGGAGAGGCTTGGGGTGATGATGGGAGATGTCCCCAGGCTCAGCTCAAGCAGAAGGACCTGCCCCCTTGTCCTACACTGCTGTTGGCTTGTTGCAGGTCCTTGGAGCTGGTGCTGCTGGGGAAGGCAGCAGGGTGTCTGTGGGATCAAAAGCAAGACCAGGCTGGGTTAAGACTCACACGTCATCCCTGGGCAGACCATAAAGGTATCCAGAGAGGGGGTGCCCGTGGCAAGAAGCTGCTTGCGGAGCACCACCACGAGTGGCATGAAGTGGTGGGGACCAACAGGACCAACCGTGGGAAGCAGAGGAGTCAGTGTCAAAGGAAAGGTAATCGGCAGCCAGCACACGTCCATGTGAAGCAGCTCTGTTCATTTTGAAATATCAGATAACAGATGCAATCAGAATGGCTGCGCCATGCGACAGCCTTATAAAACAATAGAAGAAGTATAAATACAGGCTTAATTGCTCACTCCGCTTAAATTGCTTTATCCTGCGTAACTTCATTATTTCTAGAAAATTTGGTCCAGGCCATTATGGTGGGAAGTAAAGTTTGCAGGAGGCTATGAAATTTCCCACTGCAGCAGCAGCAGACTGCCAGGGTGGGTTATTACACCATGCAGATGAGAATATTTCTGCCTGTGCAAAGCCCTCCATCAGCACGCCCGAGGTGCGGCACAGCGCTGTGCACCTGCGGAACCGACCATTGCTTCTTTGCACCCCTTGTCTCTCAGTGGAGAGGCAGCATCACCGATCTGAAACAAAAACCCGAAAGGACACGGGCAAGCCTCTCTCCAAAATGCACAGCACACACCACCCGGGCTGCCTGGCTCTGTACAGAGCGAGACACCTACCCCACGCCATCAGCTTTGGCCCCACGTACCCACAGGCAGGGTCCCTGCCGAGGCACACGCTGCAGCATCCTCAGCTGTTCCCTCACGAACAACAGGGCACTTGTTGGGGGAGGGCACCCCAGGACCCTCTGTGACCCCTTCCCCACTCCAGTGGCCTCTGTGGAAAGGTTTGTACCACCAAAGTCAACATTCCGTAATATTCCTGAGTTGCACTCATCAGGGAGCCGGGCCAGCCCTAATCGCAGTGGGGGAAGGGGCGATTGAGGCTGGGCTGGTGGCAGGGTGCTTCAGTGTCACCTTTGACTCCCCCAAGCCTTTGCCAGGTATTGGGTACCTCACTGGTGGGGCAGAGCGTTTTCCTTACCCTAATTTTGAAGTTTAACACTACCATAAGCCATTGCAGTATGTTTGTAGCATCCAGCATTTTCCCATCTGGCCCTCTCCAAGCTGCTCATCCCATCCAGAAAGCAGAAAGCATTGCAAGAAAAATGTAACGAGAGCAAGCGAAATGGCAAACCCGTCTGGGTCATAGTTCCCTGCGGCTGTCCCCCTCCCCGCCAGGCTCCCTGCGAGCCGGCAGCACAACCTCACCGTGCAATGGTGCTCCCCGGGCAAAACCAGGGAAGAAGCAGCTGCGCCACCAGGTTTGCTCTGAAGGAGTGAAGAGCCTCTTCTCCGGTGGCAAGAAGCAATTTGTCCACTAATGGGGCCCAGCTTGCACCGAGCGGGAGCGAATGGCACCAGCGTGAGGGCATGTTGTGTGCTGGCCCGGCGGCAGGTAGAGAGGTTAATTACTCTGCTGGGTTCTAGCCCTTCGTGCTCTAGAGGGGGAACACACTTCACTGGGCAGTGGAGAAAACAAAGCCGACCGGTTTGCGGAAAAGAAAAGCCTGTTCCTTTAATCTATTTGAAAGCTTTTGGTACATCAAAGTCCTGGCAAGGAGAGGTGTCTCAGATATAATTAGTGTGGACACTTGCAAAGGTTTTGATAAAGACTTTTGTGAAAGAGCTACTTATGGGAGGTAAAGAAGGATCATGTGTTGGGCACTAGCCAGGAAACAAAAACCCCAAAGCAGGGTGAGGACTGGGTGAACATCACACGGCTCCACACCCCACCCAGCAGCACCCCCAGCCCCGGGCTGCTCATCAGACACTGCAGGTGAGATGCCCCAAACTGCAAAGCCTGACCAGGGGTGACAAGAACTGCAAAGGGCACCAGCAGAGCCAGGGGAATGGGCCAAACCAGGGGAAAAGGATCCCCCCATGGACACAGCCTGGGTAGGGCTCCCCGGGAGGAAGGGGCTGATGGCTGTGAAAACCGGGCAAGTCCAGATCAGCTGTCACTTCCCAAAGAGAAAACCCGGCTAGGGCCATGGGCAGCTCACCACAGTCCTCCACTGGGGGTTGCAAATATATACTATTACCCTCAAAATCCTGAACAAATAAAGAACAGACATGGATAAAGATCAGGAGAGAAAGTAGCAGGGAACTGTGTCCAAATGCTCAGATAGGAAGGAAGAGGAGGAGGTCCTCTTCTGGCATCACTGCCTCTCACCAGCTCCCGAAGGACACATCAAAAAGAGAGGAGGGGAGTGCTTCTGAGATGGGAAAGTAAGAGGGTTAGAAGTAGTCTAGCTAGAACTGAAATTATTTTAATTTCTAGATAAAGTGAGTAAAAAGCAACATAATGGCAGTATACAAAATAATGGATGGCACAAAGAAGGTACATATAAGTACTCCTGTTTACACTTTTCACATAAAAAGAGAACAAAGGGACAGTCAATAAACCTGAACGACAGCACACGTACAAGGATAAACAAAATACTGTTGTTTTAATGCACTGCGCATAATCACCCAGGGAGCTCACTGTTCCAAAATATCACTAAAATCGCAGATGCAGAGAGACTTGCAAGAAAGGGACAAGAACGTACCTGAAAGAAAAGAACATTTGCAGTTACATTCGCTGTATGTGAGCTCATCAGCAGTGAGCGGTAGTATGGGTTTTTAAGAGAAATTCTCATACAAACAAGAATAAATGGGAGGGGGCAAAGATCCCCGTGGACAGATTATTCCAAAATTTGCCTTCCAAGGAATGTCTTGTTCCTCCCTCCTCTGAAGCATTTACATTGGCTATTGGCAATCAGTGATTAGAGAAGACAAACTACTTCTCATCCCCCCTGGTTCTCCCCCCTGCAGCGAGGCCAGAGCACCTTCCCACCCGCTCTGCCCCGTGCATGGCCCAGAGACGTGGGGTTTCACCTTCCCTCCCCGCAGCCACCTCGCTGGCGGAGCACCCGGCAGGGCCAGCCCGGCACGCTGCTGCCACCAGCCTTGCTCCCTGCAGCCACCTCCTTGAAGACCATCATAGTTTTGGAGTCTCTGGCGTCAGGGGCTACCAAATAGCATCATCTGAAAGCCTAAATCTGGTTCCCCAGGCTGGGGTGCAGCTGCACTGGGTGGGGGCAGACAGCTCTCACGCGGGTGCCGAGTCCCAGCTTGCTCGTTTCCTGTAGCCAAGGAACGTTTCACATCCCCAGTCATATGTGACTGAGGGAGGTAAAAATAACCTTGTCTTTTTTTTTTTTTTTTTTGTTGACATGCAGTGATATCTCCCCTATTCATCGTCGAAATGAACCGAAATTAATCTCGGTAACAATTCTGCCTGGTGATGGGAACGCATGCTTAGTGACACACATCAGCACACCTTCGGGGGCAATGCTACCTGGACAAACACCAGTGAAGGTCAGCAATGGGGAGGTGGGGTGGGAAACAACCAGAGCGCGCACGCCTGAATTTAAATCGAGCCAATTGCAAAACTGCCTTTGTGGAAACCCTCCTTGTCATGGCCTCCCTAAGCTGAGGTTGATCAGATTTGAGGCAAGAAGCTCAGGCCTTGACAGTGCCCACGAAGTTAAAATGCAAATGAGTCACCTTGACTTAATCTCCCTGTGAGGTTCGTGTCCTTATGCCCAACTCGGAGCACGAGCCACCCTTCCCACAACTGCCACCCTCTCCCGGAGGACGGCATCCCAGTTCCCGACTGCTTCACAGCGCTGCTGCAGCACTCTCTCATCAGCTCTTCCCTGCCTTGCCGGCGCCTCCGGCACGGCCCCCCACCAAAATCCATCAGTTGCAGGTAGCAGCTGCTGTTCTCCCCCCTCTCCACAACCCCAGTTCCCAATCGCTACCTTCTGCAGATGTGGTGGCTGAAGCCAGCAGACGGAGCAGGGCACCTTCTGCCCATCGCCCCCACCCCTCTGCCAGCTGACCCACAACCTTCCCAGTAACAACTTCAGTGTCCCCCAGGCTGGCTCCTACACCTGGAGAAGACAGGCAGCCTTTCCCACATGGAGCTGAGTGCATGAGGTGGATAGAAAGAGGCTTTATTTTTTGTTGTGTGGGTTTTTTTAAGACTTTATTCGTCTAACATGCTTGACCAAAAATTACAACAACACTCAAGTTATGCCAAAATGATTAAATAATCTTTAAGCTTCCATACCTCAAGTACTTTAAATGATATTTTGAAGTAACAGCTGCTTTTGTATCCTTTCCACATAAAAATACACAGTATTTTGCAGATACCTTAGGAAAAATTATTTTTAAGAGAATAGTTTATGGTCGACATAGAAATTTTGCTGAGGCTAATAAAAGGACCTCTTCCCCCCACTTTAACATTTTAGTCTCTTAAGTGCCGTGAGCAAATGTAAACATTTCAGACTTTAACATACAGCCAATTTCCTGCCACATTTGTTGCAAAACACTTGAATTGTGACTACCTAAGACACTTTTATTCTAACTACACGCTATTGCTCATCTTCCCAGTGATGGCAGGAGTTCATATTCAACTATGAATTTCAATCCTTGCTGATTTAGGAGCTGATCCTGCAATTTCTACCCCAATATTTTTGACAGAAGTGGCCCCCTCTGAATTCATGGCAGACTGCTCATGCACTTGCAAACTATTCACCCAAAAACCAGTTGCAGGCGTCACTGATTGTTTTGGGTTTCGTTTCAGGAAAATGCAGCACACTAGTTCAGACCCCATGTCACCCAACAGCTTACAAGAAATGACAGACCTGTGACTTGTCGTATTTTCTCGTGGTTTGGTGGTTTCTGGAGGGTCTGCGGCACAAGTTACTTACTGGGCTCAACTGTCACCACTCCCAGCAGCAGCTGGCAGAGCTGCTGCCCATGGGAAGCCAGTGCAATGCAAGGTTTCTGCCCACTTTGCTTAGAGTTGAGGCTGACATAGCCTGGTTTTGCAACACAGGTATTCTGAATTGTGTATGCATACAATGTACATGCAGCTGCTACGTGAAGCTCACATTTACATCCATGTATCAGGCAAAAAGTAACATACACAATTATCCAATCATGTGTGCAGACGGGGGCTACGCACAGACCTGTAAACAGCCCCACACTGGTAGTGCGCTAATCTGCCCAGCGTGTGGGAACAAGATTTATGTCCAGACGCTGTCAGCCCCAAATTCAGGATGTCCACATTCAGAATACAGCATAAATACAGAATACAGAATAAATTATCTCCATCAAGGCAAAAAGGCTTCTCTTTAAGCACAGAGATGTTTGCTAGTTCAAGGCAGAAACCCATTTCTTGTAGGGGACATCTGAAGCACTTGTTTTTGGTGGGTTTGTAATCAATTCTCAAGCTTTTGCCTAAGATGGGAGTTCAACACCTCTGCTAACCTGCAGGAAAGCCGCACGGGCAGTACCACGTCCGTTGGCCATCCCAACCAGCTCTTGACATGTCCCCTGCTTTGCCTGGTGTCACATGCAACATGAGAGATGGATTTCAACTTGGTTGATGATTTTGTCTTGGGCCTCTTTCAGCAGTGTCCATGAGCGGGCAAACAGCAACGACAGGTTTTGTTAGGCAACCTCTGCTCTGTACCTACTGCTGTGTACTCGTTACTCATCACGCTTGCGCTACTACATTGCTAACCAAAACTGAATGCCCAAACTCCACCTTGGGATGACCCCTTCCCCTTGACACCCATAACAATCCCCAATGACAAAATGATCACAACAACATTTAATCACTCCTGACTGGGGCAAATTTAAACCAGACATCTCATCATTGGCTGCATGTCCCATTAAACAGTTTTAAACAAATAGTCCCAGCTGGTTTTATTTAAAACACCTCTACTGAACACTGGGTGGGGGGTTTGTGTTTTGGGGTTGTTTTTTTGCTTTTTACATACAATCACATATTGCCTTACCATATGAAAACACAGGTGGTTTTTTTTCTTCCTTTTTTTTTTTTTTTTAAGGGAAATGTCATCATTTTTTTCACAGGCGAGGCCAGGTTACAAATTCCTGAGTTTATACTGCACTTAACACAGTCTCCCTTCTTGAATGGTGAGCTGTTTACAGCATGCCAGCAATATGCACCATTTCCCTTACCATCTGTAATGCCAGATGTAGTAAAACTTCATTTCAGTACAGTGAATTAGGGCCTCTATTGCATTGGTTTTGAATAGATGCAAAGACTTAGACCTGGAGGACTTAAAGTAATAGCCTTCCTCCTGTGACTGGTCATTTGTACACCATCTTTTACATTTGCCATGTTAATTACGGGAAAACATCTTCACCATAATTTTTTCTTTACCAAGAGCTCACTGGGAAACATCTGAAATGAGGAAATCCTAGTCTAAACACTTAAGTTTAAACTGCAAACTTTCTTAAAGAAACACTTCTTTGAAAGACATTGTTCCTTTAATAAGTCAAATATAATGTACGGTATATACAAAAGTCCCTACTTAAGAGAGATATATATATATGTATATGTATATATATATGTGGAATGCATTCACTTTTCTGTGTTCACAAATATTTTAATGGTGAAATGTTAAAAGTCTTTAATCTGTTTCTGGCACCAAAATGTCTTTGTTCCTCATCCACTTTTGTCACTCAAAATTTATCTGTGAAGAGTTAGCAGGGGAAAAAAGAAGAAGGTTTTTGCTTTTTTTGTTGAATGGTTCCCTATTGGGATTCTCAGCCAGCAATATAAAGTTGCTAATGTGTTGGGTACAACTTTAAATCCTCATTATAATCATGTGTTTCTTGGCGTAGGTAAGTCAATAACTATAGGTGGATTAAGTGGCTGATAATTCACAGTGCACACAGATGCATTCACATAGGTAGTAGTTCCATCAGCCATGACACCATAACCTACAAAGGAAGAAAAACTCTGGTTACTTCCATTATTCATTATTAATTTCTTTTTCTTTAAATTATTCACCTTTATCACACAATGCTAAGTGCCACATTTATTACTCAGAAGGAATTTTAAAATTTTCTTCATGCAAAACATAAAGGTCTCCTGAATTAATACCATTCTTGTCCTACAGCAGAACATTTTGTCATCTTTTCAATTGGGTAAGAAAAGCAAAATGGAGCTAGCTAGTGCCTCGCTAGCTAATGGCTATAATCTCTGGCAGCCAGCTCGCCAAATGTCCTTAGAAAGACAAAACACTTTTCTCTGCAAAGCTTTTTTTTCTTAGAAACATCTCAGTTTTGGAAAGGATGAGAAGGTAAGAGCTTAGGGAACTGTAGCATTGAAAAAAACATACTTCTGATCATTTAGGTTTGCAGTCATCAGCGCAGCAACTCCAAGCAATTTTCATCTTTCCACCTTTTTTTCTGGCCTGTGTTGTACATCTTTGAAGCTACCAATGACGAAAAAGTATTGCTTGACTAAGGGGAGTATGTGTACATGTGCACCTGGGTGGGATTTGTCTAGTAGGAACCTCTTCTTCCTAAGTGTTTGAACTTGTTGACCAATTTCCACCAAATCTGATGGAAAGACACTAAAATGCCTGCCCAGGCAGAGAAAAAATGGCTTTATTAATACATGATCTGACAGACAAGGTGAATTCACACCCTAAGACACCATAACATTTCCACAGGAGAAAACACCCTTGTGTATGTCTCGGCAGTGGTGAAAAAGCTTTAACTACATCTCACATCTGACTGGACACCCAAGCCAAACAATTCCAGAGCTAAATCTGCAGAAAATCGAATACAGTGAAATGCTGTTTCAGAAAGTGAAAAAGCCGCCCTTTAACCGCCCTAGTATTATGTAAAAGTAGACACACTCTTCATTGTCAAAAATCTTTTCATGAATGACTAGGAAAAAGCATAAGCTTAATTACACTAGAACTAAAAGGTGAATGTTGGAAACTTGCATTGAAATATTATGATCAATACAAAGAAAAGCACTCACAATCAGAAACGTATGATTTTGGGGAAATCACCTGGCAGAAAGCATTTGTATTAAGATTCAATCTCCCCATTAATGAAGTTAATAGTGAAACTATAGTCATTGCTATACACATTGAGTTCCACCTCTTCAAATCCTAGGTACCTAGGATCCTACAGTTTTTCTGAGTGCAATTTTTTGCCTTACAGAAGCATTGATAGTTGCATAATTTACAAACAAAGAAACAGTAGCCGAATTCCTTTCTTTTTTGTTCGTTAAAATACCCTGAATAATGCAGGTCCTCCTGGACTCCCCATGGAAAACCACACTATAATTAGGGACTAGGGAGGGAAGAAAACTCTGTCAGGTTCCTGTCACAGACATTTCTTTAAATCATTTGCTGTTTGCCGCAGAACAATTGTTCTGTGTAAAACACAAACTGCACAGAGGACAGTCAGCATTGCTGCTGGGACTTTCTGTCTCCTCGGCTACATGTTTGGGGAGAACAGAATCAGCTTGCTAATACGTTCTTTTTGCTGGAAGATTCCTAATGCTACAGTTTTACTCCTGTCCTACTGCTGACAGAGTTTCCTTGGCCATGACCTCAGCCAAGAACTAGCTTTAATGGCTAAACCAGGATTTTCGCTGGAGTTGCTGCCATGCCCCTTGTCACTTCCATGGGTCGATCAGCAGCAAGCCCATGTGTTTGAGGTATTTTTTGCCAGAGACAGCAGTGCAGAGGGGGAACAGGGAAGAAACATCTCTTCTAACCACCTCTTCCTCCTGGATGTTCAGTAAATAACTGCTGCATATGTAGCTATGCTCAGTCAGGGGAAGAACTCATCTGTTCAAATCATGCATTCTCTCTACAAAGAACAGCTTCGTTTGCACAGGCTGTCTGCAATGGGAATTCGCCTCTGCAGAGATTTAGCATCCCACTGCAAAACAGGCTATGCAGTTCCCCATTTGTTTTCTCTAAATTATGATAGTTAACAAGAAGAGTACCTTGTTTCTGTGTTCCGATACCTACTGTGCCAACTGTATTAATTCACAAGATCTACCATTCTGTTGAGGTGCCATTCTTTTCCCTCGGGAGCAAAAGTTGGGTTTGGTCTTAGCAGATGTGATTTTGTTTACCTGCCTGAAGCTTCATGGCTTGCTAACTGTTTGCTTATATCCCCTGCAACCCACCTGGCTTACGATTTCTGAAAAGACAATGAGTTTATTCACAGCTCTCAGAGACTGCTCTAACAGCAAAGGGTTAGGAAAAAGTACTGCCCCATGTTTGTTTACTCTGTGCTTTAACAGCATTTTGGACATTAGCTAGCCACTAATAGCTTACTGCAGACAAGACACATGAGGAGAATGGACTTAATCCCTGAGCTGTAGAATAATAATCTGAATATCTTCTCCACCAATTTTACACCACCACACCTCTCAGCAATGTCACTTCTAACTTAGCATAATGAAAGCCCCCAGCAGCAAGTCAGAGTGGGACTTGAGGGAAGGGTAACGGTTCTTCACAAAACCAGAAGTATCTGTATGCCAGCTACTCCAGTTTTTGCATTTGTTCATTTCTACACTGTTGAGACCCATAGAGATCCTACATCAAAGGCTGGAGCAGTCCCAGAAGCAGAAAACTGGCAGTTGTGGAGCACCTTTTCCTGCCAGTAAGTTAACACTGCCAAGGACTAAGCAGCTGATAATGCGTGCTTACATGCCAGGGGGTACACTTTTGCACAGCCCAGTGGTTTCTTTTGGTGGGGGCACTGCTTGAAGTCCTGCTGCCATGCTATGTGAACAGGACAGGCTTCTCCATAGTAGACAGCATCTACCCTTTGCCTGGAGATGAACTCCTGCTGCCATGAACTTCAGTGGAGCATACTTGTTATCATTTACTGAAGGGAACTAATTTTTTTCCATTTAAAAATCAAATAGTCAAGAGAACCACTTCATTTTGTCTGGGTACAAAATATTTCCCGACAAAGGAAATAAATACATGAATAAATATCTTGAACTTCTACACAAGTCAGTGGTGACATCGCTCTTGATTTCAACTTCACATACACATTGATGAGGAGAGACAACTTTTATTGTAAATTATTGAAGACTAAGCCTTAGAAGCACCCCTCAAAACATCCTTACCCATTTTACGAACACGGAAACTGAGACACAGAGAGCTTACATGAATTATCTTAAATCACAGAGACTCAGCAAAGGAAAATACAATCCATCAATCCTAATATTTAGTCACCTTCTGTAACTACTGGACTTGTGTTCTTATTTTAAAATTCACAGTAATCCTCTCTGTGAAGGAGGTGCCACCCTTTTTTATAGATGTAGAATGTGAAAGAGAATCTGAAGTACAAACATTGAAAAGTGGGTATCTGCCAATTTCTTCTCTATATATGCAGCTCAGAAAGTATCTGAATTCCAGAAGTGCTTCAGTTCAGACATTCAAGTTTGCAAACACTGGCTAAACCAGACAACTTCTGTGTTTCTGTTTTCTAAATAGATATAGAAAGAAATGTGTTCTGACCTTCATGGATATGTCCAAAAACATGAAGCCTTGGCTGTATTCGTCTCTGGACTGTGTTCAGCAGCTCAACACATCCTACCCGTTGCATTTTCTTAGGAACCCAGTCTAGAAAACCTTTGGAAAAGGAAATAAAGCTTTAAAATAAGACAGGTTATCTGAAAAACTGTATTGCTCTACAGCATTTCTGAGATTTCATGTCTCATGGCTTTTCATAAGCAGCCATAGAAGAATTGACATGGAAAAAAACATTTGCCTTTTTAAGTATAAGGAAGGAAAAATACTTGCGGAAAACCATAAAAGCTCATCGAAGAAAAAGGACTATGGTAACTCTTGCCAGTTGTTTTTCAAAAAAAAACCCCAAACACTGCAATTAAAGCATTTGTGTCCTGCTGTTAATGGGAAAACTCAATGTTTTATCTGTTCTTCCTTTAAGAAAATGAGGTGTAATGAGCAGTATGTCCAAAGTGAGTCTCTAAAGAATTTAAACCAACATCTAGCTATTTAAATCTAGTCCTGGGATCTAGATTTTTAAACTGAACACTTTAACTGATGCGATGCAATCTGTGTTGCTAATAATAAAACTGTATTGTTACCACACTGAATCTTACAGTAGCAGAACTCAGGTGCAGAACTCACAGCACGCCAAAAAACAACATCCTCAAGTAAAACTTGTTTAAGCATGTCATGACACAGCAAACCCCACTAGCCTAAATCTATGGACCTCACACAGGAAGAGAAACTCAGCCCTTCTGCAGTAGATGTTTTTCAGCACTATATTTACTTGCACAAAGTTTGTATAAAAATGCATTTTTTATGAATACAGACAAAAATGTACACCAACTTGCTTATATGTCTAAAAACATGCTGCAGGGGGATGCTTACTGCCAACTGAAGTCTCATGTTTCATTCAAAGTAGTAGTATAAGAAGGATGTTGTTGTATTAGAGGGTTTGCAATAACCAATCTTGTTTTCTTTCTGTTGTTCTCCCATTTTTATCAGGCTCAGATTTGGAAATCTAAAATACATAACCGTTCCTTTTTTCTTTAGTTGTTCTGGTACTTTCCCTGGGTGCCTGTCATTGCTTTATAGCCCTTAAATTACCACAAAAGCATGAATATGTTGTGCCTTTAAGAAAACAGTCGTCAGCCAGAGAGGTACAGAGTCTGGACCTAGTTTTCCTGTGTTTATTTTGATGTCCACCCAAGCATGGCCAAATAGCAGCTAACCAACTGGTTTAAAACACCAGAACTGTGGCATTCAAGCTCTTGGAAAAGCTCTCAAATCTGCTAGAGCTTCAGGGGAGGGTCATACATTGAGAAATACCTCTTCAGATGCCAGTGTTTGAAAACTGGGCTCAGTATGCTGTGGGGTTTTATGAAAATGGTAAAAATTTGCGCTTGTATCATAGTTACTCAAGAAAGCTAAGTCCAATTTCCAGAAATGAGCTGGGGCTGTGGCATCCTGAGCGTCAAAAAGAGCAAGTTCTGTTAATGGCCATAGTCTCCTAATTCATTCAGATGCCTCTGAAGATGCTGCTTGGCTCCTGTTGGGATGATGTGCAAAGAGAAAGCCCCACTCAATTACAGACAGAGTAGAGCAATGCTCAGTTCTGGTAACTGATGTTACCAGTCACTCTTGGTATCCAACGCAGGTCAAAATTCACTGTAGGAAATAATAAGCATTGAAGAAGTCAAAGTGAGGCCAGCAACTCCTCTGGAATCCAGTCATGCTTTTTTTCAGAGCAAATGTGTTGTAACGATAGGTTTTGTTACTTCAATGATTTGAAACAGTTAATTGTCAAAATGTCTGTGGTGAACATAAAGCCAAAAGTATTTCCACTTCAAAAACTTCACAAACAAAAATCCATAAAATTAACTTCTCCATTAAATTAAGCATTATTTATGTTGAACATGTTTTTGTTTACATGCATTATCGCCCTTCTGAAGCTTTCCCATATGTTTGCAGCTTATTATGTACACCTGACTACACAAACTAAGAATAATTGATTACACCTAGCTACCAATTAGAGTTCATCTTAGGGTTTTTTTAATGTTTGGTTACTTGAAACAGGTTTCTGCAGCTGTCAGGAAAGTATAAATCTTTGTCATAGACAATCAAGCAGACAGCTACAAATGAAGACTTAAAGGTGAAATTAAATTAAAAACAAACAAAGAAAAGAAAAGTGAACTTTTTGAAAAGAAATAAAAGAATCATAGATGCAGATCTTTAGGAATCAGGGGGAAGACTTAAAAAGTTATACTATACATAAAAGTAATACAAATATGCTGATACAGAAGTGAGCATTAGCACTGATTCCGTACTCATGAATACGGTATTTCATAAGCTATGTCATATACGGCATATCTTTTTTTACAATAAACAGGTTACTCATAAAATGGTCAATAATAGCTGTTTTAACCTTTGTTTTCTCATCCTGTGTGAACCTCCTGTGTATCCCTGCCCTGGTTTCATCCAAAAGCACTACTATAAAACAGGAAAGACAAATTACTCAGAGTTTTGTTACGTGCCTGACACAGAAACACAAAGTCCATTAACTCTTAGTGGTGCTTCTGCATCTGAATCATGCAGGCAATTTTAAATCTATCTAATAATGTAGTATTAATTAGTTTAGAGGGATGCACACTCTTTTGAAGTGAGGGAATGAGAAAGCAGCAAAGAAAATGGATGATGGACAGAATTTAGGCAGCCATGCTGGAGAAAAAAAAAAGAGGAATTTGCAAGAGCGCTGATTACTATTTATGATCATTAGGAACAGCTCTAGTGATGCTGTCCAAGATCAGAACAACAGTAATCAGCTTTCTGGTTAAAATAATTGGCTGGGAGGATCAAGGAGGATCCTGTCTCCCCAAATGTCTGTGGACAGAACCACAAAATAAGGAGGTTCTGTAAGTTAGGCAGAGTGCTAATTCCTTTTGAAATGGCATGTATTTGTTGCCATGGGTGTCACAGAGATCAACAGCTGATGCCCTCAGACAGAGGGTTCTGTGCCTGAGCCATCTATTAATGCATCAATGAGAAAAAGACAATTGAGAACTTTTAAAAAAGAAAATCCTTGAAGGACAGTTGAAGCTTAAGAAAAGAAAAGAAATACTGACACATGGAGATGGGGAGAATTCACGTTATTCCATTACAGTCAGTGGACATGGGCAGCTCTTCCTCAGAATTACTAAAATTATTAAATTACTTTCCAATTACCAAATTTACTCTTAGGTTTCTTATTAAAGTATGTCTGTTGAGCACCAGCTCTGCAGTGCTCTCTAGAGGTTCTCCTCCCTCTGCTGATTCCAGAGGCTGCCTGGAGAGGCCTGGTGGCTAAATTAGCAAGGTGGCTGAAGCTGGATGGTGCAAACCCCACTCTCCACTTTCCAACACTGGATTTCAAGCGCTAGATACAGGGATATTCTTTGAATCAGCCAAAGGTTGGATTTCTTTACAGCTGATCAGCTGTTTTTAAAAATGGCTTTAACAGTGCTGAAAAAGCTTCTGAAAAAGTTTTAAATATGACTTATAAATAAAACTATATCAAAGACCCAGCATCACGCCTTGCATCCTAACAGGGATTATGCTCAGTACTGACCGTTTGGAGCTGATATCTCAAGGTCTAAACAAATAATTTGTGCCATCCACTTTCACAATACAGATCCATACTAATATCAGTCTGTGGCACGGTATGAGACTCCAGTTAGGTGAAGTATCAAAACACACGCCCTTCTGTGAGAAACTGTGCTCACAAAGAAGCCCTTTCCCCCAGGATTAGTGAGCAGTGGAATGCAAACATGTCTTTCTAAAGAAAACAACAAAACACAAACCCTTTAGATACTTTCTCCTCCAAGCTCTGAAAAAGGAAAAGAAAGGGTGGAAGACAAGAGGGTTTTAGCTTCAGGAAACTAGGGAATCTAAAGGTTTAAAGGAACCAACTGCCGCCTTCTCACACAAAGCACTCCTCTACAGTAAGACTCAGGAGAACACTTAAGTACATGCCCCATGTTCGTGTCCATTCATTAAATTACTAAGAGTTAAACAGGTAAGTTGCATTAAATTGAGCTTGCTATATGTTAAATACATCGAAAAACATGTTAAAAGCCTTAAGCCTTTCCTGAACATGGACAAGTTTCTGTGATTATTGTATTTCCGTAACAGATAATTTCAATATTATTTAGGAATACAAGAAATTTCTCCTGGCTTCTGTATCACCTATATTAATATTTGTAAAACACAAATGCAAAACTACTTCTTGTTGGTCTGTTAGTGTTGCCAGACTGCATTACAGATAGGCACTTCACCCACGCTGTCCAAAGAACAGGCAAACAATGTCAGCATGTGGGTTTCTGAGGCAGAAGATGCACCAAGTCAGCATGATGAGGAAAAATACAGACTTTGGGTACTTGTTGGTGGGCAAACGCTACTGCAAGTGAGGGCAAATGACAACACTAAAAAAGTACGACCCCAGTCCTGCACTTCTCTTCAAGCAGGCTCCATGCTTTAAATCTACTCATTTCACCAGTGGCAGAGTGGACAGATGCACAGGAAAACTAGACCTTGCTGATTTATAAAGCTCCTTAAGGCTTTATGTGTTAAGGCTTTATTTTTTAACCCATTATTTAACTTCCTACCACTGAGCATAGGTAATCATCAAACATGAACCTGAACTGAAGTTCTGGTGTTGCTGAAATCGGTATGGACGTTAATTAGGACTTTTCAGGGTTGCACTCTGTCTAAGAGGAGCCATCAGTTACTGTATAATCATCTGAAAATACACAGCTAAGAGCACTAGTATTTTCTTACCGAGAGGTGGTCCATGTGTTATAAGAATATCTATTCCATCTGGAATAAGGTTCCATTTCTCTAATAGTGCTTGGCCTCGTGGAAGATTAAAGCCCCAGCCATAAAACCAAGGTTGCCTGCCAAGAGAGGAGGAGAATGTCTTCAGTGCTACTTCCATGTACTGGTCATCTAATTAAAATACGGAGATTGACTCTCTACTAGCATGGAATTTGGAGACATAAAAAGCATTCATTTTCTTCTTCGTGTGCACAGTAAAACCCTCTTTCCATATAACCAGTGTTATTTAACTTGTGTGACAAAACAGTGCAGTCCTTACCACTTTCAGTAGAATATTCACAGTAAAATATTCACAGCATTCCCCTACCTAGGTGAAAAGTAACTCTTAAAAGACTTGGATACCAAGATCTCCATGTGTGGATTAGCATGCTGGATTCCCACAATACCTAGAATAACACCTGTCTCAGCTACCTAGGTGTGGATACACATTTCACGTTGGCTCCTGTCATGCTGAGCCCTTAGCCTATGACCAGCTGGGCAAGGACTGACCCTGGCACAACAGCAGATCCAGTTCCAAAGTCAGAGACATCACCTAAGCTGCTTTGTTTCCCTAATTGGAAGCAACCCATCAGAACAAGAATACTGCTTCTTTTCTTACACATAATTTTCTTCTGTCCTCTGGTGTGCTGACCTGCTTTTAAGTAAGACTTTCCATATTCAGGATTTCTTATCAGACAAGCATTTACATTTTTTAAAAAATATTTATGGAGCAGCTCATCATGGAGCAGTGGAACTGTAACACTGCCAGTCAGAACACAATTTATCTGTATCTCGCTATCCCATTGATTAAAAATCTGCATTTCACAACTATTATATCACAGTGGTAAACTGTCTTGCTGACTATGCTCTAATTCTATGTCATAAAATTGAGGGGTCAGGTTTAGGCTGGAATTTTTTTAAAATTTTTTAACTGATGTCTTCTGGCCATATCTGTATTTGGGGAATAACAAATAGGCTGCCCTTCTTCCCCAGACAAAACAAGGCTCAACTATTCCAGACAGATCACTGAAAGGCTTTCTATGTCCACAGCAAAGAGCTCATCTCCTAGCTCTTCATCACACACCCTGGATAACCAGGATCTGGGTACACAGGTGTCCCAAGAGAAAAAAAAAAAAAAGTGAAACTTTGTGTATCTGCTATTGAGACCAGAAATACATCCCAGCCTCCAGAAGCTGTGATGAGGGAGGTGAAGGTGTTTGAAGAAGAGATGCTAATAGCAGTAGCGATGAAGCAGAAGCCTTGGCCTGAGTCAGGTTGCTCAGACCAAGGCGGCTGGCTAAGAAAAAGACGTATTCCTATATCAGGACTCTGAAACCACACTTTTCTGGTTACCTGTTGAATTCCTAGCAGCCTTTTCTCACAGGAAGCACAGCACCTGGCTCACAGGTACATGACTCCTCACCCTCCTACCACTCACCTTCCTACCACCTGCTGGGGTGGTAACTCATGGTCTAGTTAGGAGGCTGAGGGGAGACCTTATTGCTCCCTACAACTACCTGAAAGGAGGTTGTAGCAAGGTGGGTGTCAGTCTCTTCTCCCAGATAACAAGTGACAGGACAAGAGGAAACGGCCCCAAGTTGCACCGGGGCAGGTTTAGATTGGACATTAGGAAAAATTTCTTCACCGAAAGGGTTGTCAGGCATTGGAACAGGCTGCCCAGGGAGGTGGTTGAGTCACCATCCCTGGAGGTATTTAGGAAGCCTGTAGATGTGGTGCTTAGGGACATGGTTTAGTGGTGGACTTGGCAGTGCTGGGTTAATGGACTGGATGATGTTAAAGGTCTTTTCCAACCCAAACGGTTCTATGGTTCCATGATTCTAGTTACTGGCTTACTCTGCAGTAAGGTACCAGCAGCGTTACTGTCTAACACTTGCACAAAGCCAAACCCCAGTCTGCGGAGCTTGATTAGCCTGTCTTTACGTTCAGCTCACCACTGACATAATGGAAGTATTTTTATCTCACAGGAGTGCCCTGAAAATAAACAAACTGAAGTCTGTGAGGTGCTTGGATATTATAGAAGTGGGAGGCTTTGTAAAAATATACAGAGATTAGGCTTCTTCTAAACTGTCCACCCATTCCTGCCCCGGGATTGTGTGCCACGTCTTACATGAAAATATCCTTTTTCACTAAGATGAAAATATTTAACTGTTTGACAAACTGTCTTTAGGCCCAGAGCAAGTTTTCCAAGAGCAAGATTCCACTGACAGAAACAGCAAGGGCAAACAGGATGCCAACGAGCTGTGAGCATAGTAAACCATGCTGTTAAAGCCACTGACAGATTTCAGAGAACACGGGCCCCTGCTCCCCCCGCCGCTCCCCCCAGCGCCGCTGGGCACGGGCGGGTGGGAAGGGGGCGAGGGCCGAGGTGCCGCCCTGCGCCCACCGCTGTGCCTGGCACAGCCCAAAGGGCCCTGGCCACCCCCTGCCCCCAGGAAGACACAGAGGGGAAAGATCAATATTTGCCCAAGAAGAAAATGTCAAAAACCTAGGGACCCATTACTTTAAGGATACAATGAAGCATTTAGGAAGAGAAAGAATCATGACTGTCACAGGTCTTGCCAGAAGTCAGCTTAATCCTGCTGAAATCCCAGTGACCACAAATGGCATATGCAGCTGTGAGAGTCTCTGCCTGCCCCTACTAGGGCTAGCCCGTACACGGTCACTTTTTAAAAAGCCCGTTTCCCCTTATGAATAGGCATGATCTGCTTATTAAGACAAGAAGCACTTTCCCCCGTCCCTCCCTCCCTCCCTCGCTCCCTCCCTCCCTCCCTTTGTGGTGACTGCAGCGCACAGCCGCCTGAGCGCAGGGCTGGTAAGTTATGCATGCTGGAGCTGTTCTTTTGTGAAGGGGAGATGTTACAACTTGTGTGATTTGCCATTATGCTGTCTTTTGTGACAATCCCGAGATCGAAAGAAATGTCTGGAATATTTCTGGCAAAAAAAAAAATACTAAAAATCTGAAGTCCAAGAAAGGACTCAGCAGAGGATGTTGGTGTGCTATCCATCTGAGAGAAGAAAGGCAAATCATACACTTCAGTGCCCCCACCCCCAAAGCAAAACCATCTTTATATGCACACAGGGATTTTATAAATCCCCAAGTCCCTTCTTCTGAAAATTTATTGCAAAACAGCCATCAAAGTTTCTGAGTAGGGAAAAAAATCTTCTCTAATACCCACCAACGAGTCTGTGACCTGGATATTGTGCAAAGACAACTTTGTCTAAAATTTTCATTTATTAGGGAACCTGAAAGCAAAGTTAAAGTCTTCCTATCAAGCACCGAATTTCTGGATCCCCACTTACTGCTTGCTCAGGAAAACTGTAATTTTTTAATAATTGTTTTTCAATAATATTTTACATTTTATACAGAAAATACTGTCATGCATGTTCTGTAAGAGAAAAATCCGCTGTTCTCAAAAAACACCCAAGAAAAATGTATTAGGCAATTAAAGACATACATCATGAATGTATTTCACCTCTGAAGTGATGCGCTCATGTGTAGAAATGTACTTTGATTTAGGTCCTATCTTCTTAAAGCAAACAGTTTTGAGTCTCTCCACATGCTACTGAAATTCAACGGTATTATTATTACGATAAGAATAATGATTGTCTACATATAAGACTCTAGGGGGAATATATTGGAAGTGAATTTGTTTACACCACAATTAACCTTATGTTAAAAACATATGAACAAGTTTTGCAGGTCAAATAATCTACCATACAAAAAGGGCTGAATTATCAGAATTTGGGCTAGCAATCGGATGTTGCTTTATGTACTGAATTTCTATCTTTCTGTTCTAAAGTAACCATTGGAATAATTTTCTTACAGAATGATAGTTGCTATGACAACCATAGCAAATTTTCCTTTTCTGAAACAGATGTCTCATTTAGTTGAAAATTAGAATGTGAAAAACCCATGGGAAAAATTAATTCAAACTTTAACAGAACACTGACTACAATGTAATCTCTTATAGGTTAACCCCTTAACATCTTTCTGCACTTTTACAGTAACCTTCTCATAAATTCTAATTAAACCAGTTTAACCTCCCAGGAATGACCTTCTTAGCTATCATTAGCGCTTTAGCTGTCTTTAAAAGGCGCATTTCTGTTACAATAATCACAGGAAAGAGTCACACTAAAGAAGCAGTGGTCAAACGTATTACCACCTTAATTATTTATTAGTTTTTCTTCTTTTATTCAGCTACTACTGGAAAGAGCTACCATGTAGTCCAAGAATTCTTTTGTCATTTAAATGGGCCGTAACTTCGTTTTACATGTGATTTACTGTAAAGGGCGGTGACGCACTACACAGATTTGACCAGTAATTTACGTGGAAATTGAAGGTTTTCAATTTTCAGACCACTGGTACCCACCTCAATCTGCTCAGCAGACGAACAAAAAGGGGACACAAAAAAGGATACTTGACTGGGGAAAATTATCAATGGGCATGGATTTTTCTACTACAAGCAATGAAGAGAGTGAAATCCAATTCTCCATTACTTGGATTCAATTTGAACGTTTTAACTTAAAGAATGGATTCCTTCCTCTCTGTACACTTACCGGCTCAAGGGCACCCTCCACAGTACTTGGTCATCAGTTACAAATGAACACAGCAAGGCAGCCAAAGAGATATTACACCATGGTACTGCCCGTAGTGTTACACCATGGTACTGCCTGTAGTGCTTGTGGGGTGTCAGCTACCGCAAAAAATTCAGGACTGCAAGATCTACTGCAACAGCTGCGTCTAAGTTGTCCAGCTGAATAAGACAAATCTTGCCACCAGCAGGCATGCAATTGCTCTCTTTGACTTCACGGGAAAACTCCCTTTCATAGTCCAATACCTCCAAAGTGCTATGGTTGGCAGCCAACTGAATAGCTATTGGTGTATCAAAGGGATTGGTGGGCAGCATCTTGCAAACACCTTAGTAGCAAAAAATACACAACTAAACCACAATGCACAGATCATTGTACCTCCTCATTTCTGTAAAGTTTCCTACAGAAATCTTTTTTGCAGCTGAAAGGCAAGTTCTCTCACTAGAATTCCTTAGCTTACAAAAATTTCAAAGGTTCACAAACACATGTAAGTTGCTCCAGTCTTTCCTCCACAACAGTTGTCATTTGTCTCCTACCGAGAAATAAACAGGTAATTGGCTGGTGACTGTAAAGAAGCTCAGTGGGAAAATGGACCAAATCAGTCTTCTCATTCCTGCTCCCCCTCCTGACAATTGCAGAGCTGCCCATATTCAGTATTTAGAAAACCAGACTACGAATGCTGAAAAGTCACACTGGTAAAAATGACTGCTCAAGGGCCATGGAGCACCAAAAAGCAGTCAGATGAGGCAGTGGCAATCACAGGCAAAACTCCAACACACCTGATTTCCAGGCCCAAGAAATCTCACTGTTGGATATTTATGTCTAAGTTCTCCTGGTCTTGATTTAATCTTACCATTATAACTAGTTACAGTGCTGTGAACACCGGTATACAGTACTATATACACTGTGTACCTTCCTTGTCTGCCTGGTGTTCACATCCTTCAGGTGTTCATATTTTTATGTTGCCCATCACTGTGTTAGCTGAATTTACCCAATCTCTTTAATTGCCTTTTTAGCCTTTCCTCAATAAGTAACTAACCAGTTTACTGTGTATTTTACTACTTTTTACTCAAATACCGATTCATGAAAGTTCCCTTTTTTTTTTTTTTTTGTGGGGTATTGGCTGTTTCAACATCTATAGTAGTTGTGAAATAGCACACATATTTCTGTTTTTTATTCCTCGCATTCAAGAGGACTGTAAAAAGCAGGCAAGAGATGAAATTAGCTATTAGGCCATTAGTGCTAAGACGGACTGGCAGGGCACTCTTTGTTTGCAGGCCTTGTAACACCATTCAACATCTTGGCATATGAGCATTTTAACAGCGTAACTGAGATTTAAAGAAAACCAGGTTTCCTAAGTTTTGAGTATGAGGAGACTTATATTATGATTAACTTCCATGTAAGAGGACAAGGCAAGGGTGGTATGATTCTAGAGAAGAGGCACAAAAGCAGTGTACAAAAAGAATTAAATTACACAAAAAAGAAACTTAGATTCATTCAATCATAACATTGGAACTAGGGATTTTTTAATGAAAGCTAAGACCTCATACTTAAAACTAATAAATGTTAAACGGTAGTTACTCTCATGTAAAATTATCCCCTGGAACACATGGCCACAAAGTACAGCTCAGTAGGTAGAAAGGAGAAAGCAGGAGGGAGGGGAATGTAGGTGCTAAGGCACAAGATGGCTTCCACAGGGTTAGTTTGGGAGGCTGCAGTGAGCAGCAAATTGAGCTCAGATCCTCTGTCAGTCCGCTGGCCATAGCCAACAACGTTTCTTCCATGGGGAAGTCTGCTATGTTCTTGGTTTTTTTGCCACACTTGCTTTTGCATCCGAGGTTGTCATTCTTAAAGCTCCGAATCAAATTAAATGATTGTTTTCACAAAAGGAAAGGAGGATAAAAATCAGAATATGGCCCTTTGTCAGTAATTATTTCTTTTGCAATTTGAGTTACACACTAAATCATTCATCTTTTGTTTAGTAAAGGATTTCATACATCTCTGACTGAAAAGAAGAAAGAATGAGCTGTGACTAATAGGAACTGATCATTTCTAAACATTAATCTGTTACAAAACAATGAAAAATAAAATGAAATCTACTTTATCTTCATAACAAGAAAACAGAAGGTAACAGGTAAGAAGAAAAATTAATGAAAGACTGAATTTAAAACATGCCAACACCAAACGCAAATAGTTTATTTAATTCTGCTGGGAGGCAAATTATAATACACCATGTGGTATTTTAAAAATATAATAAAATACATCCAACAAACAAATGTAAAAGCTAATTTGGAATAGTTAGCCAAGAGATTTGATGCTGAGGGTACAGATGTAGAACTGTGCAGACTTCCAGTACGGTCTTAGGATTTAATGCTAAGGTCTTGAGTTCCTGATGTCTCAGTCTGCTCCCTCAGTCTCTCTGATTCTCAGTATGTAAAAATATAGGTACAGCCAGGTTATCCAGACTGTACTTCAGATACTGATTGCTGATAGCCATAGAAAGAAGAAGGGTTAAGAGAGCTAAGGAATTAACAGCCCCTCTGTCCACAGCACAGTCACCATTTCATTTCAAATGGAAAACTTGACACGAATAGGCCAATCCATAAGGAAAAATAATTTGAGGCACATTTATGCATGGCATCTTTACAGTTTTTCACTACCAAATGACCAGACAGATAAAGAACGTTATTTCACATATCCAGGTAGAGTTTACCGTAGTCCTCTAAGACTTTGCAGAAGTTTGCTAACTGAGAAGATGGACTATCCCTTCAAATGGAGATGCTACACTTGTGGGGTTTTTTACAGTGCAGCTCCTGGAGGGACTCTCCTAGATGAAACGTGACTAAAATACATAGAATATATAGTAGGTGCACTGAGAATTGATAGAAAAGGCCCTCACAGTAGCCACTTCTCAGTTTAGTAACTCAACAGGTTTACATTCTCTTCTCAAAATACCAGGAGTAATTAGGCCATATGGACTAACTGTTTGCCAGTTCTCTTCTGTTTTTCCTTCCTTTTTGGTTTTTTACCTTCTCTTCCTTAGAAAATTCAAAGCCATTTTGAGTTAAACAAGCACGAAAATGCTTCCAAAACTAATAAATTAATACAGCACGTGTGCATATATGCACAAACTGTATTATTTTTAATGTTTTCAATTTAGCAACAGATGAACTTCTTGTTTAAAAAAGCACATACTGATACTTCATATGCTATGTTTCTACCCGAAGTGAAAAACATCCAAGCAATCCCAAATTCCGAAGTCATATTTTCCTGCAGTCCTAAATTTACCCCACAGTATAGTAGTAGAAACCAACTGCTGCAACATAACTGTCTATAACAAAAAGGTACAGCTTTAGTACCTGGATGATCACTCAGCTAACTAGGAATTCTGAGATAACCTTTAAAAAAAAATATCATATACTTATGTAAATTACATATTTATAAATATGTGACACACAGGTGCAGCCCTGCATTGTAATATTGGTTCCAATTTACTCTGCTTTCTGACTATGGAAGAAAATCTTCATATTAATTCTTATTAAATGATGCTAATTTATTAAATAAAACTAATATATGAACAAAAAATCCAAAGGAAGTATTCTGATGTTAAACAACTTCACAACAAGTGGTAAATTACTTTTCCCCATAAAAGCTGGTCAGGGAAAAGAAAAACAACTCGAGTAACTGTGTAACAATTAGCCCCTGTGATGGTGGCTCTATTTACAGCTCTTCATGTAAAGCACAACACAAAGTCACCATGTACTTCTTGATGTAGTAACACATCAACTCTGTAAAAACCTATGGAAAATGCATACATACAAGCTACCATGAAGTAGGGAGGCTAATTCTTCACCAGGTGTAAATGGCTCAAAAGCTGGTGGAGCTCTGCCAATTTACTCCAGCTGAGAATCAGCTCCATGTAGATCTGGTCCAAACTAGTTAGCTATTTGTGTTTCTCTTGGAACATAGCCAAAGGGCTCATCACAGTACCCAACTGTGTTTACATCTTTGAAACATTCTCAAATTGCTGCTGTCTGAGACTACAGCCCAGACTACAGATAGAGCTGGTAGTCCTTTTGTTCCAGAAAAAAATGCAAAAAAAAAAAGCGCACCAAAACATCAAAAAAAAAACCAAACAACCCTCTAAACTTTAAAATCAGCTCTGTCTCATAAAATTAAACTTTCAAGCAAATGTGAAAAATAAAGAGAAAACTGCTGTGGGGGATTGCAATTTCACTCTTGTGGTTTATGAACTGCAGGAAAGTGAAGCCAATTCCCTGTAGTGAGATTACAGGTCTCCTCTTCTATAGGTCTTAAATTAAAAACCAGCTGAATCCAAAGTGAGCTAGTTTACTGGATCAGAAGATTCAATTATTTCTGCTAAGTAACTGAATGTGAATTACTTCCTTTTAATAATACACAACTAATAATTACTGCCCAAGAAAGGATGTTTTTCTATCAAACTAATTAAACCAAAGCAATATATTTTTTGACTGCTTCCAGATTTAACTAAGGCTAGAAACATTGCAGCAAAACAAGTAAATGCAAATCCCCACTCACATACAGAAATATAAGGCTGCACAATGTGTTCAGATGGACTTGCCCAAAAACATTGCGTGAAATCAACGTAACTTCTGGCCTATGTTCAGCATACATGCATACATACACAGGCATTGTAACGTCCTGCACACTTGTACAAACACAGTGGAGGAACACAACTGCAAGTGCCCACAAACCATCTTTGGCTTCAGTAACTAATTCAGCTCACTCTGCAAGAGGTCACTGTGAAATGCGTTAGAGAATTGATCCATATCCCCAATACGCAAACATGGACAAGCAAGCAGCATGCAAAGGTGTTTGTCTTTCCTCTATTCCAAAGGTGGTTTTCCTCTATTGTGACAATTCTAGGATTGAACTGTTCCAGACCCCTCAGCCCCAGGCAACATTGGGAAAACATTTTCTGGAACGTTTGTTAATAAAAGAAAAAAGGGATATTCTAAACTGCTGTGACTTTAAAAAAATCTTGTGGGAAATGGAAAAATAAAATTTCTCAGGAGCACATAACAACTAGAATTTATCACATTGGTCTGACTCTGATGATATTTATGGGCTACAATAGCTGTAGTTCAGTTTACATTTTCATTCGCTCACACACCTATTACAGAGTTTAATTAGTTAACAACAACTGTGTTCCTTTAACACGCTACAGAAAATTCACTTGGAGTCTAGAGAATTTTTATTTTGTTCCATAAACTTCTTTTTTTCAGCAATGTTAATGATTCTTGCTAATTCATTTCAGTCACTTAATTTGTACTGCAGTGTTCATTAAAAAGACCTCTCCTGAATTCAGTATGATTGTTCACATGAGCAACAGCACCTGTATACCTAGTGTCTACTGAATGAGACTCACCTTTCCTGTATTTCCAAGTCATATAAAAAAACCCCACTTTCCAAGATGTTTATCACGTCAAATGCACCAATTTTAGCAAAGTGCCATTAGAGGGAAAAAAAAAAAAAAGAAAGAAAGAAAAAATGAGAATAAAAATGATCCACCAATCTGTTTCTGATGCTAAAACAGCCAGAACACACGCTTAAGTCTCACTTGCTGCCACTGGAAAACCTTTCACACTTCATGAGTTCAACATCCTACATTTCTCCCCACCACCTTCCCTGAACAGCTGAATTTAATAGATCAAAATCATTTTGCAGGGAAAATCATTCTTATGTTCTCCATATGCTGCAAACTAAACTACAGTGTATTGTGGTTTTAAGTGTTTTTAGAAGTAGCACTTTCCAAAATTGAAAATGCTTTCTGATAAGTATGGAAGAGGAAATAAAAATATCACTCCAGCATTCTATTAAAATACAATTAAACCTGTATCTATGTGCCTCAGACTGTTAATTAATATATTTTAGCAGGATGATTAATTTTGTTTTCTCTCTTCTGAACATATTGCTATTTCTTACACACCTGTCACATCTTACCTACCTTTTACTGAATTCCTGAAATAAAACATCTTCAGGACTCTAACCATAGTAATGCAGCCACATCAAGTAGGCTTGGATGGCAACCTTCTCACCAAAATTTCTGAAACTTGAGATACTGCAGTTCTAAATAATGAGTGATGTCTATTATTCCCAGTCATGAATTTTATCTTCTTCAGCAACCACGTCACACTACCTAAATTACTCACATTGCCTGACTCAAAGTCACTAACTAAAAAACCCTCTAAAATAGTTCCCAACTTTAAAAACCAGGGAACATCTACCATTTTTAAAACAAGTTTCTGAGCTAACAAAACCCAGCGTTCTGTAATATGTTCACATCCAACATTACCACATCCATCTGTATAAGACTATAGCACTGGCAGAGCTAGACATGAAAAGAAGCCACCTGCTCAAAAATCTACTTAATCTGAGGATTGCAAGAATTTTAGAGTGATATTTTATAGCTTCAAAAAACAGTACAGAATCCTTTGCTGTTTAGTTATTTGTATTTTTATCTTTTTGACCAAGTGAGGGTGCAGAAAGAAGATAAACATAGGAGCGTCAGCTATATTTTCCTTAGAAAACTTCTAGTATGGCTTTGTCCAGTAACACAAATTTTTGAGTCCCTATATATTTCACGTCATGTGCAAGGTACGGAATAGCTTTATTGCAGATTTGAAAGGGGGCATAAGAACTAAGAATCACAGTGGTCACACTGAGGCAGAAGTTATTATTTTCTGTGAATTTTGCCAGGTACGAAACTTGCAATATTAACATCCTGCACTGCTGCTGCTGCTGCTCTATCTGGAAGCCACGCTCCCAGCTTGGGAGGTATATTATGTTAAATGAAGTCAATATTTTATTTTAATACAGTTTCATATTAATTGATGTTCACCTCAATGACGGTAAAGATTTGTACAAGGTCTGGGAAAGTAAACATTAGATGATTCATCACTGGCAAAATGAAAGCGTGTCCCTCTCATGAAATTAACTATAAATCTTTGCTACATTATTTTACTGATGGAAACTGAGTTCAGTGAGGAATGAAAGAGACTATTATAGCTGTTCTTGAAAAGATGGAGGAGGAAAGCACTGAAACGGAGACCTAGGGTATGGGTGGTCTGGAGTCTGTGTGGAACAAAAATAAGTCTGCCTCACTTTGCCCTTTGCATGTTCTATGAAACTACCTCAATTACACATGGAAGTTACCAGTCTTTCTATCCAAAGTGTACATGTGCATGCGCACGCACACACACACATATTAAGGAGACAACATTTGAGAATAAGTATGACAAATGCACCTACTCTGTGATGAAAAAACAAATCAGACAAGAAAATAACAAACCAGATGAGAGTTACACACCTATAACTAAACAGTACTGATCACACTGGACTATACAGCTTGCATAAAAGACACTCAGCTGCACACTGCAATAGCTGCAGCACACTAAGAAAAGCACCAACAGATCAGAACAAATTTCCAGCCCTCACAAGAAAGTGGGATAAGGATTTGGAGAATAAGCTCCCTGTCAAGGCTGCTTTGGGCTGAGCTGGTGACTGATCCTCACTAATGCAACCTACAGGTTCATCACGTCTTTTGCACTGGAAGGAATTCAGCCATCTCTGACATAGCCAGAGCTCTCTGAATGGCCCTGGTCCAGAATGCTAAACTCAGTAAAAACAGTACTTGAACAGAAAAAAAACACTCCCCACATACACGCACCCTACTTTCTTCACTCAGCTTCCCATTATCTGATCAACAATGTTGTATGAGAGCTGATGGCCCATGTGTAAACATGTGGGGGCCACACTGTTGCATTAGAAAGAAGCTACAAAAATGCAGAGGTCCAGCCTGGGGCATCTGTTACTTCAGGACAAATGGTCACAAATGTCTTTCTAGGCTGATACTAATCTTCACTCTCCCATTTTCCCTGACTGGGAAATGAAAGTTTCTGAACTTCCAGATGGCCTATAACAAAAGAATGAAGGAGGAAATGAGAATACATAGATACTAGAAAAAACCTGTAATTCTGCAAAAAGAAAAATGAGGTTCTGTTTCACAGGAAGAGATCTCTCCAATCAAAGCCAAGCAAAAATCCACTCTCTGGATAATGAGTCTGGAGGCAATCTCATCCTAAAGAGCTTCTTTAAGCTACCCTGGCTGATAAGTCATTTAGAATAATGGAATTGTATATGTTTGGCAAGAGGGCTTTGATTGTCCCTTCCTTTCCCACATTGCAGAAAATGAAAAAAAGGACTGGAAGAGACAAAATGCTCTCCTGCAACCTTGGATGCATGTTTGAAAGCAGGAGGACCAAAGTTTCTCCTGCAGTTGTGTACAGCTGCTTAGAAGCATTATGGAAGTTCATTGGCTAGGAAGACGTTTTCTTTCTGTCACTTGCATTTCCCTTGCTATGTCAAGTAAAATGTGTACTCTTACCCTGCCACTAACACACAATAATCCACCTTTAAACAGAAAACAGAATTCCTGCCATTTTCCACAAGATCAGTGTATACACACAGAATAGCTGTTCTGCAGATGAACACCTTTTTTATAAATTTGAGGCAGGGGTGCAATATTGGACATTGAGGGAACAATCAGTATAACCTTTGCCAGACACAAATAGCTTCTGATTATTGATCAGAGGTCAATTTATTCATCTCCAGGTCTTATCATTAGTTATTGCACACAGCAGGAGAACAGAGAGCCAAGTTACTTACTCATGGAGTTGTAAAAAACTCAATGGAAAAAACATAGTGGGGCAGAGTCCATTACTGGAATTTTGTGCAGCAGAGAAGCAGACGTAGCTACACTCAGGATCACACATGCAAGTATGAACCTCAGAGAGGTGTTCTCAGGTTGATACAAAACTGTACATGTACCATTACAGGCATTTATTTTTATATGGCCATTCTGAATAATGACTGTGAAAGGAATAATATATAGTTGACTGATTCAGCAAGCACAGCAGATCTTGTGTACTGAATGCATCAGGGGTTTTTGTGCAAACAGTGTGCAATTGTGCAATTAAAACCTTTAGCAGCACAGAGGCACAAGTGGATTGTATAGCCTATCTTCATTCCAGCTGTAGCTAACACTAAAACTCTTACCTGCAAAATAATAACACATTGTGGGAGTAATGAACTATAATAGAAAATCCGTAACTGAAACACTCAGTAATCATTTATTTATATGGTTCCGTGAACGACATCATCATAGAGATAATACTCGGCCTGATGACACAGAAAGACCTTCTGCTTCAAATCCAAATTAAAATTTCCACTATTATCTTGGCTTCTCATCTTCCCAGTCACCTGTCAGGACCATTTATTTACTGCTTGTAGGGAGTTTGATATCATCCACAAAGCTCCCTAGTGTAAGGATTTTGTTGATACCTGTTCATTTCAGGTATCAACACTGATACCTAGCTCTAGCTCCATAGTGGGACTGACAGAATCACAGAAACATTGCTCAAAAGGGACCTTTGGAGGTCTTCAGTCCAACCTAGCACTCCCTACCACTCACCAGCACTACACCTGGTCAGCCACGACTGTCCAGCCAAGTCTTGAAAACACCAAAGGATGGATTCTCTGCCACCTCTCTGGTGTTCCTGCTTGCCATATTTTTACTTCTATGTTATGACTTATGTATGTTACTGAAAAACAAATTAAACCCCTTAGGAAAATGGCTTCACCCTTGGGAAGGCTTAGCAGTCAAAAATACATTATATAGAATTATTCGGGTTATTCAATCTGTCAATTTGACTTTTCTCATAGTAGTCCAGAATAAATAAGGTTTTTTAAAAGTACTGTCCAACCAGATGCTTTCCAATTTACAATAAATGCTATCGAAGCACCAAAGTATTTGTTTTACATTCATAGCAGACTATGACTAGTCTGTACACAAAATTGCTTCCAGGTCCGTGAATATGTTCTGGCCATGTCCTGGGTTTTGCTGGGATGAAACCCAGAGTCCATCTTTCTGTGCCTAGCTTTTTATTTAAAAAAACATGGTGTCCAGGATTCATACGGGGAAAAAATCCAACAGCTCCCAGCATCTGAGTTACACTAAAAAGAAGCACACTGCATTCTCACTGATGCCCTGCTCATTCGGATCTGAAAACCAACACTGTATGGTGGACTGTCAAAAGTATGAGTCCCCTAGGCCAAACACAGCCACCCTTAAAATTCAAGGTTGCTCTGGATACATTTAACATCTTGGTATTCCAAGTTTCCCATGAAGCATCTAATGCTTTTATACTTCCTCTCCCTCCTGATCTATACTCATGATCCGTGGTCCAAGAAACCCGTGCTGCAAATACAAATTCCTAAATAGCAGCTTTTGTGCTTTGCAGCTTGCATTTCAAAATGGCTGCTCCCTGCCTGATGATAATACTAGCATAATTAACATTTAAGGCAGTTAAATTTTCGTTAGTGAGTAGAGGCTCAATCTGGCACTTGAAATCTTGCCCTTGGAGCCCAGGAGAGTTACGAGTATTGGTTTCTGAGACAAAAGTGTCCCATTTCTTCTATGCAATTAAAAATAACCGCTGAGTTTTAGATAATAATAGAGGTCAAAATACCCAATTGCTATTGAAAATATTTAACCACACACAAATGGTATGTATTTAAAAGGCCTTAGAGACTGGCACGCGATGCAAACCAATCAAGCTCTCATGGTTTACTGTGCAACCAAAACATGGTAAGCAGAAGTCCAATTTAATTGTGTACAGGTCACATAAAAACACAGATGTCTACAGGTAAACACTCTAAGTTAATGCAGGTAGGCATTCACTCAGACTTTAGTGTTCTCAAAGTACTTTGCAACTATTGATGAAGCTGTTTTATAAAGGAAGGATATCTCTAGCTTGTACATCTTTTTACAAAGGGCAACGTAAGATAGAAGGTCAGGGCTGTAACCAGAAACGAAAAGGCAGGATCTGGGGCCCCAGTCTTTTAATTTCTAGGTAGCTGACCTTCTCATTAAATAGTCATATATGGACAACAAACATAAACTGTAATTAGGAGTTCTCCAATTAAACAAATCCATTCAAAAAAGCTAGATGCATATTTTCAAAGCTGGAAAAGAAAAATATTTTAGGATACCAAACAAGGAACTGAATGAAATTTAGCTTTCTTACTGAGTTCTGAAATCTTAAAGAACTCTAAATTTTAAAGTCTTTACGAGGTTCATAAGGATTTCCAAAGGACTGGCTTCATGATGCAAGGGCAAAAAAAGATTCACCATGGGAAGTTCACAGAAGTTCTAGTTTTTTAGAGATTACATTACTATGACATGGAAAGAAACTGAGATTCATTTCCCAGAGAGGCTATGACATGCCTCCTTTTCAGGGTGAATGAAGTATAGAAACAAAAAGAAATGCTAAAGAACAGTAGTGAAGAGTAGGCACAGACTTGTACCACATCCTTCAATCTAGCAGGCAGCTAGTTTAACCCACACAAAATAGCTGTTTCTCACCCTAAGTTTTCTGACTGGTGGACTGGCTGATGTGACTTTTGTTCTGCATCTGCTGTCTGACAGACTAATGAAGAGCAAATTATTACTGCTATTATTGTGGTTGCTGCTGTTTCCACTGAACATGACATCAATTAGCACGGAAACTTCATTCAGCATTGCATAATAACCAGCAAAAAAACCATTTTGGCTGGAAGACTTTCATCAAGACTCTCTCCCATATGGAGTAAGCAAAGATTTTCAAAGGACCTTACAACACTCATCTTCCAGGACCATAAGGGGGTGGGAGATGAGTTAGCAACACTGTGAAACATGTAGTGTGGAAGTTTAGATATAACCCGAAGACACATAAAAGATGGAAAGCAATCTTTTTTCATGAAGAACGGGTCATACCAGAGAGCTTAGACAACTTGTGCAAAATGACAAGATTAACGCACAAAGGAAATGCGGCAGATCTGATTTTACAGAAATATTATTTCTGGGTTAGTGGGCGGACAAAAGTTTTCTCAACAGATTTTTACAGATCTAATCATACACAGAAAGTTCAAGTGGTTTCCTTTAGCCTCTACTTAGTGCTACTTTATAGACAGCATTTTGCTTTAATTTAATTTATCTAGCCTTTAGTGAGACTTTTGGTACTTTACAGCCTGGAAAATTATTACTGACACTGGAAATATGGTGCCTGGTTACGAATATTGCAATGAAGATATGAAGTTGCCAGACATATTGTAAACAGAACATAATTACAGTATTTACAGTTGAACATCAAAATGGGAAGAGATGCCAAGTGGCATTTCTCAGAAGTTAATATTGGGACTGATACCATCTAATATCTTCCCTAATAATTTGGAAAATGAAGTAAATTGTACATTGATTGAATACACAGTAGACACAAGAGGCAGATGAACTACAACACAGCAGGTGGGTAGGTTGAAAAAAAAACCCAGAAAGATCTGGAGATCTAAGAGGGAGGGAGAGAAGGGCGCATTTAAGAGGGAAGCTATTTAATGTAGACAAATGTAGAATAATAAGCTCAGAGAAAATTAACACCCATCTCAAGTAACCAAATGGGAAAATGCCAATTTTCATTAAAAAAAAAAATAATCCAAGAGATTTCACAGTTTATTCACACTGAAAATTCACATTGGGGTATATGCATCAGGTTTGACAACTTGTTTGCTACATTCCAGCCTGATGTGATTTTAAAAGGATGAATAACAGATTCCCTTAAAAACCTGCCTTTTGAAATAAATTTTTACTTATTTTAAAATGTACACCAAATGCTCATAAAAGACCCAATTTACAGTCCTGTTAGCGAAAATAACATAGTAGTCAAGTAATATAAGTAAAGAGACACAGAAGCAGCACATAGGAGGTCCAAGTGGAGGTCAGGAAGCCAAAGCCCATCTGTCACATCCCATACTGTCACAGAGTTCTAAGTGTTCACCCTATGCAGTAGAGCAAAATCCATTGAATACTAGCCACTGATCTGTTGACTTTAGTTTAGAAGTTCAACTATACCTTGAGGAAAGCTATTACTGTATAAAAGAAAGTAAGATTCTGAGGGATATGTAAAAAAAAAAAAAGCCTGAACAAATACTGACACAAGCATCCTGTGTTATATGATACGATATACACTAATGAACCTTAATATCTGTAGGATGGAAATCGTCAAAAGAATGTACCCCTGCAATACAATTAACCTGTACTTATATAGATTCACTAAGTATAGAAAACATATTTTTGGACACAAAAAACCCCTGCATGGACTGTATGTTAGAGAACTGCTCCTGGCTGAGAGTTTAAAGAGCCCACTATCTTTCCGTTCTCCCATCACTATTTGCTAACAATAACCATAGTACAAGCACATTAGTTTGTCACAGGAATGACTCATTACAAGAAAATATAAAAACTTTATCAATCTGAGTATTACTTTTCTTCCTAACACAGCAATCCAAATATAGCAGATGCATACAAAATGGCTGATGTGATAGCAATCAACAATATTTTTTTTATGTATGCTTAAAAACCTGCTTACCAAGGGGAGCCATATATTCTGAATCCCCTCACCGTCACTTCAGAGTCTTGAAGATAGATGCAGTTTGTTAGAAGAGACTGTACATTTTCATAGCTCTCTGGCTTCAGCTTAGAAACAGAGGGGAAATAGTAAAAGTCCTGCTTGATTAAGTCAGCCATGAATTCCTGGTCAAAGGTCAATTCATGATTTCCTGCTATCACAATCTTGTATTCATAGGGCAGGCTACCTAAAACAGTGAAAAACAAACAAATTATTTGTTTTATGGAAAATCTGATCAAAGAAAAAAAGACACACTCACAAACTATTATTGATTCCTATAATACACAGACATATTTGAAACAATTGAGCATATCCCTACTACGTGTTACTGTAATTCCTGGCGATTTCAGGTAAATTACATTACAGTCTTTTTCAGGGCATGCTGTGATTTAGAATGCTTAGCATTAATGTGTTGAAACTACTTTCAACTCATCAACCTTAAAAACCTGTCTGCAGACTTCTGCTCTACTATTTACTTCTGGTTAATTGCCATTTGTGCTGCAAGTATCACTTACTGTGACAGTGATGATAACTCTTTGACAGAAATTAGGGTTCAAAGAAGACCAGCCATAACGCTTCATAAAATAACATCAGCCGTCTTCTCCCAGAGCTGTGGTCTCTATCAGCTTGTACTGAGCGGGTCCTTACAGACTCAGAACTTGGGTAAGCCAGAGGGGTCTGCTGCCACCTTTGCCCTGGCATTAAGATCAAGCCTTTAAGCAAGACAGGGATTGGGTTTAGCTCTCCACATCCCACAGTAAGCCAGAGGGGTCTGCTGCCACCTTTGCCCTGGCATTAAGATCAAGCCTTTAAGCAAGACAGGGATTGGGTTTAGCTCTCCACATCCCACAGAGAAGTCTTGCAGTTCACCTCTATCCCAGATTTTTTTTCCTGCTCCATTTTCTCAGTGACTTCCTTGGATCCATGGACTATAATTTAAAGTGACTCATGTTCAAGAACATTTTACAACCTGTATTTAGTGAAAAACCTTACAACAACCTCCTGCTGAAGGCAAGCATATATATGCCCACAGATGTGGATTCTTCCTGAGAGCAGCACCGCAAATGAAACTTTCCACCTGACTCCACATTTGGCTATCAGCTGGATTTTGCCCTTGAGAGCAGGTTATCACCTGTCTGAAAGAGCTTAACAGAAACTTTCTAAGCGTATCTGAGAGGGAAAAAAGGCAGAAACTGTGTAAAGCTGCATTCATTGGCTTTGTTTCTGTACTATTAATTTGCATCAGGATGAAGACGATCAGAACGGAGGACTGGGACCAGAAAGAAATACTTCATTGAAAATGAGACCCACCTTACATAGCAGCAACCTTGTAATTTTTTATTTTTAAAATGTGGTTTTGATAACATAGAAACTTTTAGTAAAGATCCCAAGCCTACCTAGAGGTAGGATATTTAGAAAATGTAAAACACCAGTCAATACACAATGGCAAAAGTTGGCATGAGTAGGATTCAGTTATGGAAACAGAAGACCAAAAGCAGTGCTAGCCCAGAGGAGATGCCATGTGGCTGAACTCATTATTTGCCAAATGAAAAGATTTGGGTGACTCTGCAGCATAAGTTTCCGATAGCTGTAACAACTGTATTGGGAACAATGATTGTACAGGTTCCAGTCTTTCCTGTGGACCCAACACACAGGTGCCTTTAGAATATTTATTAACAGAAAGTCTTCTCAGACATTGTAAATTACACAGTGGATGCTGGAGATTCAATTATTTACCTGAAAGAATACGTGAGATGTAAATGTTGTTGGTTTGTTTTTTTTTTTTAATGCTTAGCATTTTACAGATGTGTACTCCATCTCTACAAGTTTTCCAGGTGTGTACACACGTGCACACACAAGTTAAAAATGTTACTTACATGCTACAATATGTATGGGCATCTACAGGCCTTAAAGCATTCTTGGGAAATAGGAAAATAAAGAAAATGCCGCAGTATTGTTAACAATTCCATTTCTGTTCTGTTTTGTAAATCTTTTCCAGCTCATCTGATCCATCCATCTAGCAGCCAAGAACCTGTACGAGCTGGTTATAGTTGTTGCTTCCACTAATGTATTTATGTCATGTTGCTGTCTGTGGGTGTTACTTAGGCAAATTAGCAAATTACTCTAAATGTACAGTTACATTTATTATAGTGGCGGCCAGAAACGCTGCTGTAGTTACAGGTCTGTCAGCTTTTCAATTAACAACTGTGTTTTTGATGAGTTTGCAACTCAGGGATTTTTTTCTTTCATTCCCTAACAGGCAGCAACTTGCTAAACCTATTTCCCTCTTTGTCTCCACAAGCCCTCTTTACCCTTTAAATTTAATTTTTTTGTCTAATGGCTATTTTTTTCTGCTTGCATGTAAATTTAACAATATTTTGTTTAAACTTTGTTCCCTAGAAGACTTTAGAACATGATTCGCTTTTTACTCCAAGAGTTCTCGAAATGCAAAGTCAACCTTAGGTATAAATCTTTGAAACCCTGTTCTTGGCTGGGCATCGCTGGTGTGAAGTATACATGTAAGATGCCAGTTGAGTCACTGCAGATGATGGCCCTCAGCTATCAGACCACAATACTGACTATACATTTCCCATCTTCCTTGCTTCCAGTGTGATCTCCAAACTTACCAATGCTCACGCCAGTCCACATGCAGAAATCAACACTGAACGCTCAACAGCTCTTTGCATGCAAACATGGTCCTCCCACCACTGACCTCAGAGGGACCAACACCAATTGCAGCAGGACCACAGTCCGACACGGTGTGTCAGCACAATCCCAAGAAACGCTGAACATTTCAAGTACTTTTTACAGCACTGAGATCCATCAGACATTAGCAGTATCTAATCAATATTTGCCTGAAAACCACCTTAAAGCAGCAACTCTTTCCTACTTCTGACCTACAACTTCTTACTACTACTTTTTTAATGTTATTATTTAAAGTATTCTGTATTTTCTTATTCCATTACGTCCTTCCAACACAAATTAATGGTTGGACTTTATGATCTTAAAGGTCTTTTCCAACCTAAATGATTCTATGATTCTATGAAATACATGGGGGTTTATCCCTAGACACAGACTGCTGCACAGTCTGTAGCCTTGGCTCAGTCCTTGGCTAGGACCAAGCCCTCCCCGGGAGCACACAGCCTAATAGCTGTTGTATGGCTGTGTTTCTACATGTGTCCATAGCTTTAGAACAACCACTTTTACATCTATTATTTTTTGTGTCACCCGCTCTTGATCAGAGATAATTCAGACACTTCCAGGCTGACAGTTTATTCCCTACCTGCTGGTGGGTGCTAATGACAAGCTGGGTAGAAAAGACACCAAGCACATTTCCTGTCCCTTGTTAAACAAACTGAGCTGAAAATGCTGAACTCCCACTCATGCAGGTTTTCGTGGCTTCTTGTAACAACTGCATTTTGCTAAGGAAGATTCCTACCAAAGACAGCAGTAGCTACAATGTACCCATTGCAGAGGGTTCCTTTCAGCTTCCATTTACAAACTCCACAAAACCAAGCTTTAGTAAAGGCACCACCTAACATTTTCATTTGCTAAGCTGTTTACCTTTTTCTTTTTGCCGCCTTCTTTTCCAAAACAGCCATATGCTAAACATTAAGTTCCCTGACTGCTCACCTGTGTGGGTGCCAATGGTACCACCAGAGCAACCTTGAGCATATCAATGGTGACTGACAGCCCTGACCTAACAGTGAGGGGGATATGACCCCAGTGGTGCCTCCTCAATACTCCCAGTGAGGGGGCTCACTGTTGAGGTGGGAGTGGATGTATCCCACAGTCAACACAACAGTGCCTGGCTGGTGCTGCGGACAGGGCTGTGGCTTTTAAGACCACAGAACCCTTTTTGACAAACAAGGACTGCTACACTAGGACGGCATTCCCCTGGCAAACCAGGGCAAGACCATCTTTGCCAACAGGTTCACTAATACAGTGGGAAGAGTTTTAAATTAGGTGTGTTGGCGAAGGGTTGTCATGCTGTGAAGAGGAGGCATGGGCGCAGTGAGGAAGCAGCTGGGGGACAACCCACCTGGCTCTTGCACTGCCCTTGTAAAAGCAGCCTCACTGGAGCTCCTCTCAGGTACCTGTATGCACACACACAGAGCATGGGGTACAACCAGGAGGAAGAAGGTGATGCACAGTGGACAGCTGTGAGATGTCTGGGATTATGGAGACATGGTGGGATACCTCACCTGACTGGCATGTTGCAATGGATGGACACAGGCCTATCATGTGTCTATCGCAGGTCTATCAACTTTGAAACGTCACGGGGATCGGAAAAGTTCCCAATGGCTGGAAAAGGCAAATGTCCCACCCATCTTCAAGAAAGGCAAGAAGGGAAATTTGAGGAACTACAGGCCACCAAGTCTCACATCAGGCCTGGGAAAATTATGGAACAGATCTCCTACAAAGTAGTTTTCCAAGCACATGAAGGTCATAAAAGTGATTGCGAACAGCCGTCACTGATTTAACACCAGTAAATCATACCCGAGACTAACACAATTGCTTTCTTTGAGATGACTAGCTCCGTGGATAAGGGAGAAGACTGGATGTTGTTCGCCTTCATCTTAGCCTTTGACACAATCTCCCATAGCATCCTTACAGCCAAACTGCTGAGCCAAAGATGGATAATAAGGTCAATGGAGTATCACCTCAAATACTGGGCTCACTGGAACCAGTGGTCCAAAGTCCACCTGGCAGTCAGCCACTAGAGGTATCCCTCAGCTAGTGATGCTGGGGCTAATACTACTTCCCTAACAGCCTGGATGATCTGATGGAGTGCACTTTTAACAATTCTGCAGACAAGACGAATTAGGGGTGGGGATCTGCTCACCCACTCTGGAGGGTATGTCTGCTATTCAGAGGAACGTCCAAAGGCTGGAAATATGGGCTGACAGGAACCTCATAAACTTTATCAAAAGCAAATGCAAAGTTCTGCACCTAGGATGGAGTAACTTCATTCACCAAGACTCAGCAATGTGTCTTTGTGGCAAAGACAGCCAACCACATCCTGGCCTGTATTAGTTAACAGTTAAACCAGCTGAAAAAAGGGAGTGATCTTTCTCCTCTATCTAGCACTTCTGAAGACAACATCTGGAGTGTGGTGTCCAGTTCTGGGCTCCTCAGTAAAATAAAAACTACTGACAAACTCAAGGAAGCCCAGCAAAGGGCCACCAAGATGGTCAGGCAATGTGGCACACAGGGAGAAGCTGAGATCTGAGCCTGTTCAGACTAGAGAAGATGAAGGGAAGACCTTCCTGCTGTCTGCGATTACCACCTCAGGATAAAGACAAGGCAGAGCTAGGTTCTTCTTACAGGCACACACAGATAGAACAAGAGGCAAGAGACACAAGCGGGAAATAATTCTACTATGGATTAAAGATTTCCTTATGGCATAAGGAAAGAATTCTACTATGAGAATGGTCAGAAAGCAAATAGGTGCCCAGAGAAGCTGTTACATCTCCAGCCCCAGAGATATTCAAACTTAACTGGACAAGGTTCTGAGCAGCCTGCTCTAACTAGGCCTGCTTTAGACAGGAGGTTGGACTCAATGACCTCCAGAGGTCCCTTCCATCCTGTTTGATTCTAGGTTTCTGTAAGTCTACACTGGAAAACAGACAAGAATTTTAAAGAGCCTGTAATGCTGAAAGAAATTAAAAACTCATTTCATGTTGTGATTCTAATGGAACAAATCTATGGCAGACAAGCAATTTAGCAGGACTAGAGAGTATGTTCCATTAACTTTGGTATAAGTTTCTTGTACTATCCATTTAGCAGATGAGTAGGACTAAATACCCAACTGATAGCCAATTAACATTTGATGCTAGCATATGGCTTTGCTGGTGGGCAGGTAGCAAACTTGGTATTAATACAGAAGCTCTATGTATACAAAGATATTAAATAAAATTTATAGCTGTCACAGGAATTCTGCACACATATCCAGGACAAAATTTCATTCCCCAGTAAAATTAAGGCAGCAAGCATATAAGAAATAGATCTGCCCTTCAGGAGTGCCAAGAAACATGCAAGAACATATGCTATGGGAGTCAAAGATACATCTTAAAACCAAAAAAAAAAAGAAAAGTTATGAATTTTGGGGAAAGTTACATATTTTTTTCCTGTTCTCTTATTTTGACTAACCAAAACAAGTGTTTTTGCCCAAAGACCAGGGATCCCCCTATTTCTGGCACCTAAGAAGCTTCTGCCAAAATATCTCTATAACCTGGAGATGAAATACAACTAAACCTGGTTGGAAAAGTTTTACTTAAACAGTCTTCTGTATTAATGTTATTAAAATACTACTTGGATGGAATGGGATATATTTGGAAATTCATGTAGTGATTCTGACATTACCAAGGAAACAAAATGAAGAAAAATGTCAGTTTAAAATATTTTGGGGTGAATAAGAATTTCATTTCTAAGAAAAATTTCACTTTTTTTCCCTAAAATACGTGGGGGTTTTCTTCCCATAATGTCTAACTTGCAAGAAATTAAAATTATTTTCCTCTATAATCAACCTCTAGCCACTTCATCCTATTTGGATTTTGAATCTAACAGAAATATTTACACATCAAAATTCTGTCAAAAACACACTGGCTCCAATTCAGCCCTGGGCTTCAGGGCTTTCTCTTTCAGGCCACATCCAACTTTTGCCTTCTGCCAATTTGGAATGGGGCTCCAAGCCACCCTCTACTCTTTCAGCTTCTATCTTAACATGGGAGGAGAGATTTTTCCCTTCCTTCTCCTTCTTCTCTGCTACATGGCTCTTCACCTTTCCTGCCACATTTTCCCCTCTCTTTTTTGTAATCTCTCTCTGTACACAGAAAAATGCTGGAGACACATAATTTTGCACTTCATTTAGCTGTTGTAGCAAAGGGTATCTTTTCCTTACAGAAAGAAAACTTGTAGAAGTATGATGCTTTAGACTTCTGTACGCTTGTCTCTCAATATCCCTCTGAAAATGCCCAGCAGACTCAAAGGTCATTTACTATATTCAGCAGAGGAGCAAAGGCCTCAAGGATAATTATATTCCCTTAAGTTTCCTGAAAGTGTCTAAGAAGGCTAATGCCTATCTGAAGGAGAGGCTTCAAAGGAATGAGACACCTTAAGTGGCATCTTCTGAGACACCTAAGAGCCAACACAAAGTCTAAGAGACAAAAAATTCCACCTTAAATCTCCTAAATCAATGTAAACTATTAATCTTTGAGATTATTTTACTATCAAAAAGACTGGGGTATCATATTTAGCTTATATATAGCTTATATATAGCTTATATATATATATAGGTATTATCATCTTACTAACTTCTTAAGTACATACATGGAGTTTCTCTCAATTACAGCAAGCCCTCCTCAGGAAATTTCTTAGCCTTTGCTTGCTCACTGTAAAAATCTAATAGTAGTTCTGGTAATATAACGTGTATAAGAATATATGTATTGTTTAGCTAGTAACATCTTTGTTTATTCCTTTCATTACTGCAGATTACTAATTAAGAAAATCAACTGAACATCTAATTTTTTGCATGTTTATGCACCAATTAAAAATTATCACAGCATTTCTTAACTTCTAAACTACAGTAGGTCCTTTTTATGGTGAACATAATTTTTACAAAATAACTTGAAAAGCTGGGGAACCATTACTTGAACTACAAACTGCATACTGCAAAGCACTGAACAATATGCCTTTGTTTGCTATTTCTCTGCATCTGAGTTTGTTCAAAGTAGAATTCTTGTGTGCTTAAAGGTGCATCCCATTCTATCAGCAAGTCATCTTCTCCGTAAACTGTATCAACACTGCAAGTAATTCAAAAGCAAATGCATGATGTTTATGGTCTAGGCTCCTCTTGTACTAAGAGGTTAGGTATCTTTATCAACCAGTGACCTCCTTTGCAGCTTACAATTGTTACCAGCTTGCAACTTCACCAAGATAAATGCAAACTTGTACAAGCAGATGTGCTTTGCTTCTCTCCTGGTATTGTACTGAGCAGAATTTTTAGTATTCATTAAAAGCAGTGACAATCATATAAGTGCCCACTTAATGCTTTCTCCCTCTCATTTCAACCTTTTAGAATACAGCAGTGAGTGATATAGTAAAAAGACTGCATAACTGTCTCAGATTGCTTTTTAGCATCTCTTTGACAGTTCTGTGTTTAAACACTGGGGCTGATGTCTGGGAAATTCACATTAACATACTTTTTGTACGGTGTGTAATCTGGAATAACACTGTAAATGAACACTCCCTCCTAAGTCATCTGTAACCTGCTAGCTCTAGATATTCTTGCACTGTAAAAGCCAGTAATTATATCAAATACTAAACTAGCGAACACATACAACACTGCTCACATTTGCAAAACAGGATTTCTTAAAATAAACAGATAAAGGCAAATTAAACTACAAAATACCTGATAATAGTCTAACTTCGGCTCTTTAATATACTGTGTTTTATATACACCCACACACGTTTAACAATTGGCCAAAATTACTTCTAAAAGAAAAGTGGCTTCCTTTTACCCTGGTTTATTTAATTACCCTGTAATTATGCAGAACCAACCCAATGCATGCTGCAAACTAGGCCATTAGAGTAGCTGTAGTGCCAAGCCAAAAGATATATAACTCTGTACTTTCTGTCCACTAGCGGTCAGAACCAGACACCTAGAAAACTGTACAGCTGCAAGGTTTGCCTAGATCAAACTTCTTTTGACATGTCCTCTTAAGATTATGGCAATTGGTGGTCTGAGAACCCATCTACATAAGCCATAGGGTCCATTTTCAGAAATATTTTTTCTTTTTTACTTCCTGGAATAGTTAGAGTCTATTTTATATTATATATATAATATATATAAAAATAGTTATATATGTAATATATCTTTCTGAGGAGATAATTTTCTACAACAGCTTTTCTGTCCTTTAGAGTATTTTATTTTTGGCTTACAACATGTATGTGGGTACAATGAAAGCAAAAGAGATAAAAGAACTGTGTTAAAAAATAACAACTAAAAAATATTTTAGATTTCTGTGTGGATCTCTCTGCACACTGCTGAAGATTCCTGTGCAGATCTTCAGATCCCACAAAGGTGCTTTCAGTATCTCCCAGCTGTCACTTTCTGGAAGGGAAAACTACAAAGAACTGTGTGTCATGTCACTGTACAAGGTGCAGAGCACCAATAACAATGGTTAATGTTTGTGTACAGTGCTTTGCAGTAGGTGTTCAAAGTGCTTTACTGAGAATAATTAATCCTCCAACACATTCATGTGGTAGGTGGATCAAACATCATTTTCACAATTTCACAAGAGGGAACAATAAAGAGGCTGTCAAATCTGAAGAGGACTAACTAGAATTTGGTTGCCTGTCTTCCTCGGGCTCTTTCAAATATCTCCGCCAGAGGCAATGACAGTTCACAGAATCACATTCCAGATCTTTCAGTTCTCCGATTGCTCTCTACGCTTCTGGACCACACTACCTTCCTAAAACTACACTTGTCTGCTGGTCTGGAATAAGACTGGGTATTTTTACTCACTTGCTTATTTTGGGTGGTTAGGGATCTCAATACTTACGAAAAATCACAGGACATTTTTAAGTGAGTCATGCCAGAAACTCCATCAGTGGAAAGACACAACCTCAGGATTAGTACAAAGTGCAAGAAACCTCCCGAAAGCATGCATCTGTTTGGAAGGAGGGATGAAGGAAAAATCCTTTAGTATCTACTGCTCCTCTATAGCTTCTACGGCTTCTCACCACTAGCGCAGAAGGAGTATCTGGAAAACAGTTGTTCTGGGTCATCTGCCCAATACAGGGAAGCAGCTTAAATATTTCCTGAGACTCCCATCAGACAGTTTAACATTCAGAAATCTTCAGGACATACTAGCTCCCCAGAACTGGAGAAATACTGGAAGAGTGTGTTGCAGTGCAGTTTTCTGTGCTATACTGCCTGAGCCTTAACGTATAAACGGATCTGAGCCATCACACATTTAAGAAATGCAATAAAAACCAACACTTTTTTTAGTATGCCCAGTCTTTTAAAAATGACATCTGTTCTAAATCCCTACACAGCTCAATGTTTTTCACTGCATTTCCAAAGCCATTCTTTTGTAAATAGATAATTAGTGCTTAAATACTTCTTTCAAGGGGTTTCTGCATTAACATAAAAATAGTGTAATTACCGATGGTCAAAATGGCATGACTACAATTTATAAATTCTAATTTCTTTTGCTGCTCTGAAGCTGATTTCTTTTTCCTTCTTCAACATGATTTTAATCTGTTGTAAATGTGAGCATTATTGAACCTAAAAATATAAAATACCTGTTAAGAGAGGAAGAAAAATAACTACCATCATTTTGCAAGATTGAACAGTAAAGCAGAAGTAAAGCTAAGTCTAATGCTTCAGGCTGTTCTGAAGATATTTTATTTTTTATCAAGAACTTAAAAGTACAGATGACATTTATTGACCAAAATTAGCTGATTTTGTTCCACAATCTAATACTAGAAGCAGGTAATTCTAGTTGTACTAGTTAGTATAGCTGAGAAGGCATCTTCGCTCTAAAATACCTTTTACTCTGAAATAAAAGTATTATCCCTTGAGCAGGATCTGCCCAGGACAATTCCTGAAGTGCATGTCAAATAATTTAATCCATTTTTCGTGTATGTGTACAATATGCAAGTAAGATTAACATTATCAGGAAAATACTCTAAAGAGCTAATTACTATTTTCCACTACAATGCAAAGCCACCTTCTATTTTTTTGTTTCAAATTTTGCCTGAACTTGAATGTCAAATAGGAAGACTGTATTTGACATTGGAAAATCTCAAGCAAACACACTGAAACAATGGACATTATAAAATGTGTTAGTTTAAGTAATCTTTCCAATCCATGCACAGAAAAGAATTCTCAGCGAGAACATGGAAGTATGTGTTGGAGCTTGTATCACAGATCAGCTGTTTAGTTAGAATTTCCAGGAAAGTAACCCACAAGCTCAAAGTGACAGTGGGTCCTGGAGCATACACAATTTGGAAATGATATTACAGACTTGAGCAAGGAGAATTACAAGAGCAACTGAGCCAAGCAGGCAATTTCCACTGCCAACAATATGGGAGATAAAAAATAGAGATGGTTTTGGAGTCGTTATTTGATAAGTTCACTAAAGGAGGACATGTGTCTTTGTATTTGTCCTACAACACATTAGATTTATATGCAGGTAGACAACAACAAAACCAAAAATAATTAAAAAGTTGAGGACAAGGAAAGTTACAGTGCATAGTGAGCTTGATATATGTTATATAATCTACCTTATCTTGTGTTGACTACATAGAATCAGAGAATGGTTTGGGTGAGAAGGGACCTTTAAAGATCATCTAGTCCAACCTTCCCCTGCCCATGGGCAGGGACATTTTTCACTACATCAGGTTGCTCAAAGTCCCATCCAACCTGGCCTTGAATATTTTCAATTATGGGACATCCACAAGCTCTCAGGGCAACCTGTTCCATGTCTTACCACCCATACTGTAAAAAAATTTCTTCCTTATACCCTCTAAATCTACCCTCTTCTGCCCCTTGTCAAGTCACTGCTGGCCCTGGTAAAAAGTGTTTCTTCATCTTTCTTCTAAGTCCTCTTTATACATCGAAAGGCCACAATAAGGTCTCCCTGGAGCCTCCTCTTCTCCAGGCTGAACAACCCCAGCTCTCTCAGCCTTGCTCCACAAGAGAGTGTTCCATCCCTTTGATCATTTTCATGGCCTCCTTAGGACCTGCTCTAATAGGACCATGTATTTAGAAAAAACTCCTCTGAATTATTTTTGGCTGTTTAAAGTGATGTCATTAAAGCCTCCTGGACATACTGAAAAATTAGCATATGTTCAAAGCTGTCATACCATGCATCCTTATAATGTCATTAGAAAGTTTCACTGGCCTCATGGCCTCCCATTTGGCCCTATCATAATACATATTTTGTACTTCATTTTTCCTGATTCTCCAGAATCAGATTTTCAAACTTGGAAGAACAACACAGTCACAGAAGAAACTAGGTTAAAAAAAAGGAAAAGATTAAATATAAAAACAGCAGACAGTCAATTCAGGAAAAGAAGGGAGGGAAATAACCAGGTTGGTACCATTGGCAGGCTTTGTAAACTGACTATTCATACCTTTTTCCCTTCTGTTTCTAAGCTACCCTGAACAAGGGTAGCAAAATAGAAATCTGACTTGCAAAAGTACATGATACTGCATGATTGGGCAATAAGAGGACAGATGAAACTGAATATAAATTCATGTAGAATAATTCAAGTGCTGGAAAAAATATACCAACTATAGATACACACTGATGGGTTCTGAACTAGGTATTTCCATTCAGGAAGGAGTTCATAGAGTTATAATAGGCAATTTTATGAAAATGCAACCTCATTGTTCAGTCACAGTCAAAAATAAAAACAGAATAATCCAGAAGACTAAAAAGGAAAAGAGAACAACCAGGAAATTTCATTATGCCAGGGGATAAATCTATGGTGTTCTCAGATCATGTGCAGTTCTGGTCTCACCATTTTAAAAAGGATATAGAACAAAGAGATACTAAGAGTGACATAGATGATCAAAGGCATTTAAGGACTTCTAAACAGTCTTCAGCCTGAACAGTATCTTCAGGGCAGATATGGAAGAGCCTAAAAATTCTTAAGCTGAACAAAAATTGAAATTGTTCATTTGCTTCTTCCAGTATTAGGAAATACCCAATGAAACTAGTAGGTAAGACATTCAAAATAAGCAAAGTTCTTCACACAATCCAAATCATGTTGTGAACCCTTACACAAGATTGAGTTGGCGCTCAAAATCTGCATAGATCCAAAAGGCAATGAAAAGACTCAAAGAAAAATCTGTATATTAAATACAAAGTAATGCTGTGGCTTAGGAAGTCCTTGGACTGCCTACCACAGAAAGCTGAGAAGACATGCACATCCAGTTATCACTAGCATTTCATCTCCTCCATACGGTTAGGCAGCAGTCTTAGCTCTAGTAAAACCCCAAATTACTCCCTGGAAAGCGGGAAGGGGCTTCAAGGAAAAGAAAAGTGAAAGAAAACAACTAATTACCAAAAAGAATGAAGTGAAACAAAATGAAATGGAGGGCTTTAGGGATCAGATGATAAAAAGTGTAAAACTAGGTGACTAAGGGGCAGACAAAGCAGAGCACCTTGGCTGCTAGCCACAGTCAAAGACAATACTGAGCGAGAGAGACATCATCTGAGCTGGTACAGGCCTTCCTGTGTACCCACATACTGTTAGCCTAAAAAAGAGAGAACATATTTTAGGGTATGACTCAGCAAGCCAACGTGCCTCTATTAGCACACTTGAGCATGTGCTCAAAATAACCATAAGGTCCATGGAACTTAATGATGTTAATGTAAAATATACTTTGCATCAGACAGGCACAGAGAGTTTATGTAGAGCAGAAAGACAAATCTGACTTGCTGAAGGGCCTCCTAAAAAGATGAAACAGGCAGATAGTCCAGAATGGCACAGACCCAAGAGGGTATGATGGAAAAGAAAGCTAAACGGTAGGAGGAATCAATGCTACCCATGAAGATACGGAGCAAAAACAGCAGTAGGATACGTATCTAGTGCCTAAGAGGAAGCTGAAACAAAGGGAATGTGTACCAAATATTCTATAGCGTTTACTACAAGCATAAACAAAGTTATAGTGTAATAATGGCAAAAGACATAGATTTGACATAGAAGAAAATAACTAAGTGGGAAGGTAAGACCTGTGCTATGGGACAAAGGAGTGGAGAGGCAAATTTGGCAGCAGCAGGTAAGAACAATGGTGGAGGTAAAAGTCTATGCCAGAGTCCATCAATTACTTTCTCAAGAAACTAGTAAAATGTTAAGACAATGAAGAAGGAGAAGGTTAGGTAGGCTGGAATTGCAAAATCACTGCAGGTAGTAGAAGCAGCTATCTAGAAAAATCAGAATTGTTGGAAACTAGTGCCTTTCACAACAAAACAGACACCCAGCAAAAAATTTTGAAATTTCTTCCTCTTAAAGAGAACACTTTTAACCATTCACTATAGATTTTGCAAACACCCAAGGTATTCAACAGTTGATAAATTGTTCATTTAAAACAAAAGATAACTTTTTAAAAAGCTAAGGTTTCTCTTTTGAAATCTCATTCACTGCAATTTTAAAAAAAAGTTTACAGTTTTAAACTGGAACAAAAGTTTAAATGCTAACTGAATGAAACATATGTAGTGATGCCAAACTGTTTTTCTATTGGACTTTCCAGAACAAATTAAAAAATTAAGTTACGTTTCCCATTTTTTCAAATTGCCAAGAAACCAAAAAAAATCTTTAACTTAATAAATTTGCATACCTCAAAGATGCTCTTTCAAAACTCTAACTCAAACTACCAAGATCACCTTTTCCCAAACTGCACACCACCATGAAATTGGAAGCATGCCTGAAAAGTCAGAAAATTAAGCCTTCTTTTGGAATAAAAATGATGAAGAGACCATCACAGAAATGCCCTGGGAAATCTCCCTACGATACTGAGAGGATTTCAGCTTACAGACTTCTTCAGAACACTGTACAGCTGTGACCAGCAGGGAGGCAGATGGAGAACTAGAGAGACAAAAACTGTGTGGCAAGTAATATGTGTAGCCCCCATCCTTGCTCACTAGCAATATCCCAAAGCACTTTTCTTCCCACACCAGCAGATAACTAAAATGGGTATTATTTAGAAGGGATAACCATATGGTTTGTATAATCTTTATATGCTATTTTTAGTATGTTATTATAATATATGGTAGAGACTTACAAAATGGGATTAAAATTTGCTTTCTGTTTTACAACCAAACGGTTTAATTTGGGTACAGAGCAAGAGGTGAGGGCACTATAAGAGAGCGTGTTACTTCCACATGCTGCCCCTACCTTAACACTCACAGAACAACACAATTGTTCTATGTGGGACACATTATTGGGTTCCCAAGCTCAAATATTTGTCAGCTTTGCTGATAATTATTTGCTAGCAAATATTTATTTAAATTGTGAAGTCCTGACTTTTTTTTATATTCCATTTCAGCCTACATGCATCTGTCTGCTTTGTGCCTTCCCAGTGTGGAATGCTGTATTATGTAGCAAAAAAAGACAGGAAAAATGCAGAAATACCAACTACAGAAAAGAAAATCAACTTAAGAACTGAAATCCATTACTCTTGTCCTTTCTCTCTCCAACTTCTTCATTTCCTCTTGCCCTTCTACTATTAATGAAGTATCAGAATCCAGAAGCCATTTTCATTCTAAATTAAGGTATCCGCACTGCTGCAGGAACAATACTGATCAGGGTTTTTGTCTGGATACAGTGTATGCTTTCCAATTTTCACTGTCATTTTTTTTAGCATATACAAAATATTGCAGAAGCACATGTAAATCACCATTCTCTTGCCCAGTGGAACAGAATTTTAGTTACCAATGCCAACAGTTGCCTACAGAAGGCATCTACATCTGGTCTGCTACATCCAAGACAGCAACCACAGGCACACATTTTGCTTTGTTTGGAATTCATCGCTGTGGTGCAGCTGAGCCTCAGATAAAAAAAAAAACTACGAGCCTCGGGGGTTAAACAGACAAATGTTTTCAGTCACAACAACTTTTTTTGCAAAGAAGCAAAGCCATAACAAGGTATGTAAGAGGTTTTATGTAAATCATTAAAGGCCTACTGACTTAAATTGTTGCTAACACCAAGAATTTGCTTAATGTACACTTGAGAGTGTGAAGGCAGAACAGATGAATAGTCTCACAAATCTAATTTACTCATTTTAAAAAATGCAAAAATATTTGTAAAAAAAAAAAAATCAATCTGATTCCTGCTCATTGCCATTCAAATTTAAAAGTCAATTTAATATTCATCATTTCTGAGTGCATGATGGTTTTTACTGGGAGGCAGAAGAGGTAGATACAACCAGTAAACAAATTTACTTTCAAATCCACACAGAATTCAATACCTACCTAGCCACTCGTTGAATTTTTTTACTTCACTAGGAAGTCCCAGCTCAGTAAAATCACCAGCATGTATTAACACATCTCCATATGGCATCTGGATGGGATCAGTTCTTGAGTGAGTATCAGAAATGCAGACAAATCGTGTATATCCTGGAGGTTTGGGAGCATCATGGGGCACCGGATCAACCCTGTAGGAAATGCATCACAACAAGGTTATGAAGTTCTTATGTACTTCTTAGTGTCTACTTTGCAATTCTAATGTATTTTTTACCTTTACAAAACATTACACAGACATCTAGATCTGTCTGAATGCAGGGATTTATTAAAACAAACCTATCACTAATGGGAGGTGTAGAAATTCTGGATGTTCACAACATTTTCAGTATTTATTGGGTAGATGGACTAAATTACAGAGATTAAGGAAAAGAGACTGGACTATGGCTGTAACTCTGACACAAATACTTACAAATAAACCAAAGGCACTGCCAGTTTCAAAGGAATAGCACTACCCCATTTCATTGTCTAAATATCATTACATGGTACACAGGGAAAAGATTTATTTTAGATACATACTTTAGATACATTTAGATACATACATTTAAATGCATTTTTTTCTAATTATAACCTTTTTCTGCAAGTTATGTAATTCCAGCAAATTTTATTAACACATTTTGGAGATATGTTTTAGCGTGTTAATGCAAAGCAACATAAGAACTCTCCTGACAACAGCCGTAAATGTACGTTCAAGCCTGACTATTGCCAGGACAAAGGTGGCAACTTTCTGGGCTTAATTGCACTAAGTAAGCTCAGATGCTGTGAGGGGTGAGGCTGCATTGTTCACAGCCCGATCTCAATATTCAAAACTGAGGGAATGAAAAGACCTGACACAGTCTGATGAGACCTACTTATGATTTAGCAGAGGAAAGCAGAGAACACCTCTCTGCTATATGAGGAATACTTATTTTCAAGTCAATCTTTTTACCCTCAATCCATTTTTTGTTAGAATGTATAGAAGCAAATGTATTTATATGCAGCTATACCATATCTGCTATTCCAGTTAGGGAATTCTGGTGGAATAAAATCAAAAAGCCAGAAATGCAAGAGTTATATTTATGTCACTAGAAGCCAGAGAGATATATAGAATTGTTATGAATTATTTTACTTCTACGACATTTATTTTGAAAGGAAAAATAAAATTAGTTTTGTTCACTGTTGCAGTATGTAATACTATTCCTATCACTTTCTGGTTGTGCTTCAATTCAGAAGCTTACTTTTATATAAATAAACTCAGAAAAAAATTTAACAGATCTTTCCTATTAACAACAGTATCCCTGTTTACTAGGTAAATTTTCAAAAGGCATTTTATTGCTTGGAAGACATAAGATAATCTTTAATCATGCAATCTCTTCTCTAAGTCAAAGAATTCTATGAAATTTATAGGCAGGTAAACTGAGGTCTTTTCGACGACTTCACAAGATTAGTGAGAGTGAGGAATAAATCTAAAACATGCCAATCTTGTTAAATGCAGAAAAAGTACTTAGTATTTTTTACTATCTATATAGTATATATAATATAACTAATATAACTACAAAACTAGAGTATGAACAAATTATTTTGTACCCATCTCTTCTATACCTTTTTAGGAAGCAGAAATGTTGGGCTTTTTACAGCAGTACTGGAGAAACAGCCTTTTAGTACAAGTATCTTGTAGTTGTCTTTCTGAAGTTCCGGTTTTGAGCAAAAAGTAACCAAACACGAAGTAAGGAGTAAAACCAGCTGTGACCAAATCATACCTAATGAATACACAGCAGTATGTACATACTAGTGGGATATGTAAGCAAGCACGTACTGGAAATTGTAGAAGTTGGCTGACAAAGAGTGGAACATCTGGACCCTGAGAGAGCAGCTGCAAACACTGTGTACAGGGCTGAGGGAGTGTGTATGTTGCGAGAGGACCACAGGCACATGTAGAAGGGTGCAGGAAAAAACCGAGAGTTAGATGCAGGGGAAGTTAAGCATAGGAGGTCACACCTCAAACAGTGCAGCTGCATGACTGCCACTGCATGTTAAAAATGCCTCTGTTTTGGAGAACTGCCATAGAGTGAGCTCCATCAGTGGTGAGCGGAGGTAGCAGGGGTGCAAAGGAATACGGATGGTGAATGGTGGGGTTTAGACTAGTGGGTGAGGCTTGCCATAAGGTGCGAGTTGTGTGAAGGGTAATGCATTCAGTTCATGGAGCTCCTCCACAAGAAGAACTGGGATGGCTGGATGAAACTGATGAGGAGGTGACCCTGGCTACCATTGCAGCCATTCAAACTAAAATGATTCAACACCAGTTCAGTAAAAAAATTTCTGATTATTGCTCTCCCTGCCCAGCACTTCCCAAAGTGACTTGCAGGTCATAATTAGTAAGCCAGCTTTAAATTATGCATACTACCCTGGCACAAGATAAGGATATGCACTGGTTTAAAATACCACTTTTTGACTTTTCATGGTAGGGTAACTTTTAAAGCAGGTGCTTCTTCTCCTTCAGAAATCTTTTAAAGCTCAGCACAGCAGTAAGTTGGGTGTTGGGGAGCAGCATGCATTTCACATATTGCTCCTCTGAAGCTGAATGGAAAAAACAACAGACTTACCATGGCAACCCATGCAGCACATAATACACATGCTTTTTCTTACAGTTTGGATGGGGACGGGGAAGATGTGGACAGCATTTTCCAGGTTGCTGAGGTATGTATAACTTTTAAATCCTGTGCAATGGACCAGAGAATTTTCATGGGAAAAAGGCATCAATACAAAAAAGCAAATAAATGAGATGCAGATTTTTCACATTGAAGTGATATGCACACACTGAGGCTGTACATAGGTAAAAACATATGTCAAGTTTCACAAACGCATCTAAGTTGTATTACTGGAAATAATTTCTGAAGGCTCAATCCCCATATTCTTGTGTAACACATTCCCACAGCAGCTGTTACACCAACACCCAATGCACTGCTTGCAGCATGAGCAAAGGAATAAAGATCTGCTGATTATTTTCATGAAAATGCTTTTGTTTTTCTTTAAATCAGTATGAAAACTTCCAGAGAAACTGAAGAGCAAAGTTAAAAAATCTCAGAGAAAAAACACTGCCAGAAGTTAAGTTTATACACTAGATTTCAGTGGTTTCACAAAGGAGCAAGACAGGAACTTTCCAGAAACAACTGACGGACTTAAAAATGCTGGCGAAATTTACCACTCGTTGTCAGTCATCTCACAAGCACAGGGATGCCAGACTAAGATGGGGCTAGGAAAGGGCTGGCAGTATGTTATGTGTCCTAAAAAGTGAAACAGCAAACATGAAACTGCACAGAGGACCAAGGAAGAGCTGCAAGACTGAATTCTGAAGAAAAGGAGCACAAAAAAAACCCTGTGGTTAAAGTAGTTTAGTATGAGTTCAGATGTTAACAGGTCTGTGTGAGATCTGTTTATGATTGCCTGCAAGATCACTAATCTAGGTATTTTGAACTATACACAAAGACATGGCAAAGCCCTCAACTCCCTGAAGCCAATGGCAAAACTCGCACAGACTATAAAGCAGGACTAAGATTTCACCTGTAACAATCATGTAAATAAAAGATGCTTTTGTTACACTTTTGATGTCTACTTTTCCCTTCTTTGTTACTATTCTATTCATTGGTAGGAGGCAAAAGCAATCCTGCTGGTATTCAGAAACGTTATTTACAATTTCTGTACCAAGAGAAAGAGTAGGTCAGATTGTGGTAAATGTTTCAATTGATTTAGCCTGTTTTTCTATTTGCACAAGCTTCTTCAATAGTATTAATCATTCATGAGAGATTGCTAAACTCTTCTGAGGAACCATTTTCTAAGAATAGCTTATTTTCAACTACTTGCTTAGGTGCCGAACTTCTATCAATGCAGCTGGTTGTCTAAGCTCTCTGGTAATATGATTTGTTACTAGTTAAGAACTTTAAACAGTATATTGTTGAGTAATAAGTGGATACTAGTAAATAACTTATTTTCAGCCCTGTAAAAAACATTTCAGCTTTTAAGACCAGTGAACAAATTCACGAGTGCCCAGGAACTGTCTGAATATTCACAAAGAATAGCTAAGCCTCAACAAATAAAGCAACCTGCATTTAGCATTTTCATTCATGTAAGTATTTCTGAACCCACATTTGTTTGTCTGCACTTTTGCTACCATTTGCCAGCTCTATAAACAAAAGATGTTTCCTAGTGCTAACACTCAACTCATTTTACTGTTTGCATTTCAGTAGTATCTAAAAAACCCCAACACAGACCATAAGCTAATACACTGCCCCCAAAAACTGACCGTTTGCTCACCACCCTGGTATATGTTTGTCTTCAGATTTTTTTAATACAATACCTAATTTATGCCAAAGAATATATGTAAGCATTCACTAAATCAACACATAGCATTCAACCAGTCATAACTACTGAGTTTTTAAGCGCAGAAATCATGGCCTATGTTTGTAAATTATCAAATCGTATTAAATACCAAAAATGTGAATGAGGTGATTATTTATTCAGTCTTCCTAAAGGAAAAAAATCCTTTAAAAAACCAAAAACCAGCCTTCTGATCAAAAGATAAGGCTGCTGCTCTCTTTAAGAAACACAGTAAAATGGTGCAGACATTTTTATTCCCTATAAAAATATTTTACAGTAGAATTTTATACTTAATTTATTTATAATAGCTTTACTGTTTTGCTCTTCCTTCTGGCTTTAAACTTTATGGCAGGTTTCATTTTGTAATTATAATTCTCCACTTTACATTACAAGTAAATCATTTAGAGCAGTTAATTTTACTGATGTTGTCATTATATAAGAAGTCAGAAACAAACACATTATTTTAATTACTCTTTTAAGCACTTGGCATCTTCAGCACATCGGTATGAAAGTAAGTTTTCGGATGGGTGCCCACACTATTTTATTTATTGATGTGATTTTTCCCTTGTATGTAGCTGTAATATAACTAACCAAACAGTATGTGTTGTACAGATACAGGCTTGGTATTTTCAACAGCTATTTACATCAATAAGTAAGTGCACAATACAAACAAACATTATTAAGATTGCAGAAAGCATCATCCTTGTAGCATCTCTTATTTTATTACCACTGCTTGTTGTTTATTTCTAATACATAAGTACTATGTATTAAAGATAGGCTAGTGGAGTGATCTTTCTCCCATCCTTTAACAAAGTACTTACACTTTCCAAATGGACCGATTTTGTATCATTGTAGTAATTATTATTAGAAAGGCAGCAAAACAGTGTTCTTTGAATTCTTTTTGACTGGTCCATCAAATACCACATCGACAAGGCAATAACAATTCACAAGGCTGTGCTAGAGCAATAACAAAACTATAATACTTACATTTGCACATGTGGGGGCTGAAAACGTCCCTGGTTAATGTTGTAGAACGTGAAAGCCTGTGTGGGGTTGGAGCTGTACTCATCCACTTCAATTATGAGTCTACTGTGCTGATGCCTTCTAGCTGCCATAATGTGCGACTGGGCGAAAGCCATGCTTGCACTGTGTAGTTGGGCTTTTTCAGGCAATCATATCTGCTATCTTCCTACATCGATGGAAGAAGACCATGACATCTCCTTACCTAATCAGCACACTCCCCTTTGAAAAACCTAAAAGCAGATTGAAGAGATGGAGCATAACTTTTAACAGTTAATCTATTTGGAATTTGCTTTATTTAATATGAGATGAAGATGAAGGGGGGATATGGAGGGATGAAGACACACAGCTCAAAAACTCATCACAAAGCTTTCCAACTCAGCAATCTGATGAACATACTTTACTTATGGGTGGGAAACAGGGACTAGAAGTAAACCTGCTGAAGTACACAGGGGCAACTTGGTCAATTATTTCAGACATTTGTATTAATACAAATCTGAAAGACATGGCAGACATTCAGAATAGCACATTAAATAATAAAGTTTCTTCAGCACAATCATTTACTTCCTTTTTTTATTGCATTGCTGAATGTTTACTCCCCATCCTCCTTCCAAAAAAAACCCCCACCAAACCTGAAACTGAACACACAGCTGTGCATGACTAAAACGCAAGTTAATTAAACAAGAATCAGTTTAATCAGTTCTTGAGAAAGTCTGCACCATTTATTACGGGGAAACATTTCAAGTGGTTGCTCTTTACATCCTAAGGAACAGAGCAAACGGCCTTCTGTGCACTCGTTCCTGATTTTATGGTATTACTGAAGGAGCTCCTGATGAAGATATGAAAGGCTCCCCCTTCAAACACATTCTCTTCTTTGTCAGCACTAGCCCAGCATTCTGGATTCACTGGAAAAGAAAGTGATTCCAAGGCTAACACACAGTTAAATGTTATTAAATATTAAAAAAAGTAAAATACATACAGGTTTTATGTTTGGGAATAAATTTTTCCCTGAAGGTTATGCAAGTCTAGAACAGCAGCACTGAAAATGGGTAGAGGAACAGCAAAGTGAAACCAAGTGGAATGCAAAGAGTATCCCCTAGAAACAGCAGAAAGTAATTTAAATGTGAATTTTACTTTTATTTCCCAGTTTTAATAAAAAATGGATTATAAGCTATAAAGGTGGATATTTTTACAGTATAATTTTGCATCCTTTTTAAAAGTTGTCAGTCTTAAATATTTACTTTCATGCAAGCAAGGGCCCTTCTAGGGAATACAAGTAATCTGCTTCAGAAGATGTATTTCATGAAAAACCATGCTAGAATGCAGAAATTCACTTAATACATGCAGTTTCTGGAAAGCAGGACTACACGTATTTTGTGCGACCTTGCTGATGTGCCTTACTTCCATTCTGAAGGGACTGCTGCCAAGAGTGATGGGTGAGAGAGGTCTTCGTAGTCACTCAAATTTTTAAAGCTATTTACAGGTAATTAGGTCCAGTTCAGTTCTAGTGGCAGTCAAGCACATAAGCATCTTTAAAAATCTGGGCCTCAGTCCTTTGCTTAACTACGACAGATGTTAAGTGCTCCAAGAAGTGGTGGTGTATTTTTGTTTGGGGAAATCTTGTTCTTAAGAAACTGAAATAAGAGATTCAGCTCAGTTTTGTTACTTGTTGAATGGCTGTAAAATGATGACAACTTGCTGTCACTAACAACCTGCAGGGAAACAGTCTGAGAATAAAAGAGCAGCTTCCTTCATGCCCTCCCCTAGATTTGAGTGGTAAGGAAATGGTAAGATAACAACAAAGACAATTTTGGATTTCATACGTTCTCAGATGCCATGTTCAGGCTATGGAACAAGCAGCAGCACAAAAGAATGTGCCAGAGCAGGAGGAGGGAAGGGAGGCACGATCCCTGTAAGAATAATCAAGTACAAATTGCTGCATTTAGGAAATAAGAAATTATGATGGCAGATGTGAAGAACCCTCCCTGAGGAGCTTCCTGTATTAAATGATGCATTTGTAAAGAAGTTTGAATAGGCAAGGTCAGAGATTTTATAGGGGGCAAACTGTTCTAAGTGAACCTACTTCTGTTTGAAAGGAACTATTAGAACTGGTGACCTCTAGAAATATTCTCCAGCAAGATTAATAATTTATGATTCCACAGCTCTACATAAGGATTTCAAACTACCTGAAAAACACAGACTTGTTTTATAATTCAGGGATTATGCCCGCTTTACACACAACTGAACTGCAGTTACAAAGGAGTTAAGGCACTGCCTTAGGGACCTAGAATCTCTCTTTGGCCTGAGTAAGTTCTCAGGAGCTCGCAGCAGCTGAGAAACCGGCTTCTATCAGCCTCCTCTTTGGGTCCTCTCTTTTATTATCTCTCTTTTATTCTCTCAAGTTGTACATCAAATCTGCTGCAGAAACAGCAGATGTATGCAGGTATCCCAATATTCACTCTTAAGCTTTGCTTCCTGTTTCAGCTAAGTGGAAACAGCCCTTACCAACACAAACTAACTCAAAAGAACAAATTTGTTTGCGGACAGAAACAAACCACAGCCAGCACACCGTTGATAAATCCTTTAGTGCTGAAGAGTTCTTTTAAGCAGGGAGTCAATCCTTGCACATGGGAGAGTCTGTGAATCACACCATGGGTCAGCTTGAGAGGGTGCTAGCCGCAGATACTCAGCAAGAAGTTCACCACATAAACATGCAGAAAACAGTAAGATATGTTTCACTTGAGCTAAGAAAAAAGAAGGGGGGGAGGGGAAAGGGGAAAAAAGATATGACACAGCATTGCTAAGCTTTCTGCCAAATGAGAGTCACCCAGTGTCAATCCTGAACACATAAAAAGCATCCAAGACTGGAAAAGAGGCAGATCCTGCAATACAAATATAACAACTAGCAATCGTATGAATAGCCTGTGCTAAACAAAAATCAGATATGTAGCACACATAATCAGTAAAAGCATAATTCAATAGCAAGCTTAATTCAACCTCATTTCAGAAACATACACAGATGTCTTTGAACCTTACCTTTCAGTCTAGGGTTTTCTTCCTGCATAAGTGGTTGGCTGACTACTAACATTCTTGGTGTTCGACAGAACAAGCTGTCTCTTTCCAGCTTGACTGATAACCAGACTGACACCCATTACTCCCCTCTTTCTGTTTCCATTTCCAATAGACCCCCAAATCCTAACTTTTTCTTTCTTTTAGTGTTCTGAAATGTCTTCCTTTCCCAAACTAGAGTATACAATGCAGCAGGGAAATAATTATCTGCTTCTATAGCACACAAGTTTTAAAATTATATGCCCAGCATTACCAACACAGAGCATTAAGACTCAAATCCCCACAGCAACAACATGCTAACCATCCTCTTCCCCCAGACTTATGGAGCTGCGGGATGTCTGCCAGGGAAAAACAGAGAAATGTAAAATGGACTGCAAGAACATGAATACTAAAATAAATATCACAAACCTGGCTGTTAGAATCACAGACTGAGAAAAAGCTATTAAATCAGCTAAGCCATCTTCTTACTGATGGCAGGAATGTTCTCCATACATTATTTTTCTGCTGCCTTCTCCAGCACATGCTCAAATGTTCACAGAGCTCTGACCCAAAGCCCACTGTGTACAATGGACACTGCTCCATCATCTTAAGGCTTTGCATCCTGCCATAAGCTACGTGGATCGCAACATCTCTCCTGAGGAACTACTGGACTAGGCAGGTGCTTGAACCCAGACGTGTAATTAAGTCCTTTGATGAGGTCCTCAAATAAAGCTTTGTATTAAGATTTTTTTTACTTTTTCAGCTAGAATTTTCTGGTATTTTAATCTTACAGCTTTCTTACATAGCTGGCATAATTATTTTCCTCTTTTACATGAATTTTCCAGCCTTTTTATGCATCTTACTTCTCTATTTTTTCCATTTCAAGCCAATGTTTTATTTTAAACTCACTTCTTCACTCACAGATTCTGCCTTATCCTGTTCATCCTTCAGTTCACTTTCATGTCCACTTTCTCTCGCTGTATCTCACTCCATTGTCTTCACTATCCCCTCCATCATCTACTCTTTGTCTTAAGCCTAAAAACAACACTGAGACTTTTGAAAATTATTCCAGCAACACACAATATGAATCTAGACTTGAAAACATGTCTTAAGCAGATGTCACTGAAATAATAATTAGAAACCAAGATAAAATACTGATTATAATGATAATAAATAAGAAGTTACAAATTAAGAGAGAAAACTGTGAAGGAGTTATCTGTTGAGCAATTAACTTTGCTACATTACAAAATATCTGGAGGTCAAGCAGCACAACACAGCTGTAGCACACTACCAACAAGAGTTGAAGAGGGGCAGTTGCCAGATTTTGCACTAATAACAGTGAGATAACATAAAGAAAGGATGCCAGGATTGTCAGCAGTACCAAGATCAGTGGCAAAGAAGCAGCTACAGAAAACATGTTAGCTTCGTTCAGACAGTCTGATAAGCTGGGATTTGGGGAGGCCATGAGGAAATGAAATGTAGTATCCAAAAAAAAAAAAAAAGAGGGGAAAAAAAAGGTGTTTTCATGCAGCTATAAAACATCAAAGCCATATTTTATTTTTTCAAGGAAAGCCAGTAAGACAATAGCAGTAAAAACACCTTAGAGAAGCACGTGAGAGTTTGTGATAGACCGCATAGTGACACACTTGCTTCTTTTGTGAATCTTGGATACTGTTAAGGAGAGACCTTTCCAAGAGCTTTATCAAGGGTTCAGGTCTTCCCCTATACTGTGCTACAATGCTCTTCATAAACTGTCAGGTCATCCTTTACACAGGGAAATAGACCCTTTATTTCAACCGAAAAAAAGCGCTACCTAATATTCTGCAGCAATGGTCCCAACTGTCATAGTAACACTTCTATAACCACTAGTGATTGGCTTCATTATCACAAATTACTATTTTCATTTTAACCCCCACCAAAAAGCTTGTTATAGACTGACCAGCTATAAGCAAACATACTAGAAGCAGTAAAGCAATCACTTTACTATGAACAACAGGCTGAAAAAGCTAAAGGTTTTTTGCTGTCTAAAATCCCCGTTTCAGATACTCCAGATAAAAGCCAATCAATGGAGTTAGTCTGCTATCTTCTGTTCTGCCATCGGGAAATGAATACTGAAATAATCCTAAAAAGGCATTATTCTGTGGGAAAGGATGAGCCAGGCAAATCACTCTGCAGACGAAAGTCTTTCCAAAGGGATACACTCTCCTCATCATTTTCTGAAACAGAATGCAAGTCCTAGCAAGCCAAACCCATCATGTCTCCCCTTCGTCAACTGGTTTGGACTCAACTGACCAATGAGGACTTTGAAGTGAAGGCAGCATAATCAAATGTCATCAAAACACTTTAGATTTTAAGGTCGATCATGCACATTTCTACTGGTGGAATCATTAGGCTTTCTACATAAATATGATTTGTTGTTGACAGAAACATTTCCCATTGCATTTAAAAAATAAACAAATAAAACTGCAATGTATTGAAGTGAAATATACACTTGTGAGCCCTTCTCCCAAAGCAAATGCTTTACGTACCTGCAATTTGTGTCAATGAGAGCCAAACAGCAGCACTAAAAAACAAACAGACTCTTCAAGGATATCTGATTTACAGTCCAATAACCCTTGGTGCCATTTAAGGTGCTCACCACCCTCACAAACCTCCCAGAGTTCTTAATGATGAATGGCGTGACCTAGAAGTCCTAGGTCAGCTCCTAGAAGACCTAACCCTACTTCAGCCACAGCAGCAGTACAGCATTTGAGAGCATTATTTTTTCTAAACGCCAGTTTAGCAGTGGTGCAATGTGCCAGGGTGACAGCCTTGAAGCCTGCAGCCCTCCATCCCCGCCACAGACAGAGCGCACGCCGTGGGGCTGGCACCTGCGTGCTTCCCCGGCCCGTCTGTGTGCCTCTGGCCCCCCGTGCACAGACCCACTGAGGGGCAGCTCTAACTTCGTACCCACACAGGCTAAGAAATCCCTGCTTTTAAGCATCAAATAAAGGTACGAGTGAGGGTGAGTTTTGTAACGGAGATTTATCTCCACCAAAAAAAATGAAACATATTCACTGATCCATTCTGTGAGCACCATGAGATGGCAACATATACTGCTCCATCTGCTCCTCAAGGCATAACATGTAGGTATATTGCTCTGCAAGTCTGTAAAGTTGTCTTAAAGGTAAAAAATGGAATAAAACCTTTACAAACCCCTCTTAACTGTGGCTCTTACCATGGATTTCAGAGCCTTATCTGGTAACTGGAATACACATGCTCCACTATGGTATTTTCAAAAACCTTTGCCTATGTGTGTATTTAACTGAAAGAGATCTTGAGCATCTTGTTCTTCAGTCTCTGCCCTCTTCAGTGGCTTCTGCTGAAAATTATACCTATCCCAAGATTTACTAAGGCGACTCTTTGGATGGTCTTTTTACAACATGTCTGAGACGGTTTTCTGTGCCAGCGAATCCGAATTTGCTAAATGTTATCAGTCAAATAATACTCAGTTCTGTGACCATATCTTCTCGCTGGGAATCTGAACTATTCCCACCCATATAAGCAAAACCAGGGGGCATCACTCTGAGTTACTTGCATGCCTCAAAATCCTACTCCCTTCCACACGAAGGAAAGATCTATCTTCTCCTCTTTAGAATCTCCTATTTCACCTACCAATGAACACTTCAGTGCCTCATCACATATATATCACATATTTGTTAACCCCAGACCTACAGGGCACTGAGCAATCTGCTTTGTAACATGAAAAAAAATCAGTAACTTAAATAAGACCTCTTATTTCTCTGTAATTACAATTACCTTAACCTGCATTAGGGGAAAAAAACCAACAAAATCCCCCAAGATACTTCTCACCATGCTAAAACATGCATCATTGTTCTCCTTTGCTGATTATCATGACCTGTCAAATACGGTATGACAAAATTCTTCACTGAAATTAATTTTTTGCTTCAAATTAGTTTTCTTCCATTGCTCTCAAACACAAATATTACACGTTTCTCTCATTATTTATGAACAACACTAACATACTCATTAGCTTTAACTGTCATAAAAAGATTATATAGGTACAGCAAGTAGGAAATTAGAGAAATTATTTGTTTTTTGGAACTATGCTCTAGCATCCACTTCTGTGGAGTCTCCTCCAAAACTGTACTGTACCCCCTGTATGCCAAAGTTCTGACCAGGCATCCAGAAAAAGATCTAGGTGAATGAGTTGAGAAAACACAAGAATTTCAAACATTTACCTATGAAATTCAATTCTGTATTTATTTAAAGCAATTACCATTTAGAAACCTTCACAGCTAGTCTTGTTTTAAATGATGATTGCATGATTTAAAATTATTTTTTCTCATTTCCCTACCTAGGTTTCCAAAACTACAGTAACTGAATATTCGATTTATGAAGATTTAATTTTATATTGGCTCATCAGCAGTATAATTTTCTGAATCAAATTCTCATCCATACAAATAACTGTTTATTTATTCAATTAAAGAAATAAACACAACTTAATAATATTGCTTTGTTTTTACCTTAAACTTCCACTTTACAATATATCAAATATATTTTAGATTTAAACACAGCAATACTCCAAGATTTACAAATAAACTGAACATTTGTCAAGGTTAAATGCACTATTGTAATCCTACATACAATCTTGCCTGACTGTAGAAAACATTATCATATTTGGATAAAATATTTAAATGGATACATTTTTCTTAAGTAAAACCTAATCTAGTCCCTGAAAAATACAGTGTTTTGGCTCAATACTACCTGTATTTATCCCAAAATACCTGCAGAGGTAGCTAATCTGTTTAAGTAATTACCTCTAGGGAAAGAAATTTTAAATAAATATCTAAAAGCCACAAAACTCAATCCTCACTCTAAAAAAATTGCCTTCATCTCTGGCAGTATTTCAAAATCTACTACGTTACTGAAAATCTTGAGTATACATTCGTAGAAGACAAATTACAAGTCCCAAAATGACAATACTCATTCTATGGGAAAATAGCTACAAATATAGGTTACATGGGAAAATTATCAAAAATGGACATTCCAACAGGAACAAATTAGGGTTGTGGGGATTTGATTCTACATTTCAGTCTGCAATTTGGGCATGTCATTTGATTAAGCTCTTGAATCTCTCAAAATATTTACTGAGAAGAGGACTATATAAGTACTGAAACATTATACATTTAAGAAAGAGTTTGGTTTCTTTTTTAACTGAAGAATATTCTTTTTCTTCACCCTTTTGTGACAGCTGGGCTCACACTAATTTCCTAGCCTTCACCAGTACAAGCCCTGCTGGGTCAAGTCCCACTTGCCTGAGACATGTAATTTATCCAAACCAATTTCAATGGAAATTGCTTATAAATGCACAGATTTGACCAATTTGATCATTCATGCATATCTGAGGGCAGAATACATCTCACCTGGTTTAGCATGTTCACCCCGACACCAAAACTGCATGGAATATGTCAAAGCCCAATATTGAGTAGAGAATTATTTTAGTAAGCAGTTCAAGTAGTTTTCTTCTAAGCATTCAAAACGAGTGTTGGTCACCAGTAGTGTTAGTCTGTAGGTCAGCAAAGTACAGTAGAGGTGCCGGCTCAAGGCAGAGGTTAATGGCACACAGCCAGCAGCAGAGACACTGACCGACTCCACTGCCCCAAGCTTAGCAGGAGCTGGGAGCTGCTGTTTCACACAGGCACGTTAATACCTGCAAGACAGTTCACAGGGTCTTCCCTTTTTGTGCAGCAGCACCTCTCAGCTGCGGATGAACTTCTACTTCCAATACTCTCATCCGATTTCAGAAAGAAATCTAACACTAACAGCTCCTGAAAGGTTGCTGATCTCTATGTCAATACACAAGAACAGAAAATAAAAATGACCAATCTATTCCTGCAGTTCAAGATGTATGAAATGCCAAAGCACCAGCACACAAATATATATAAGGTGGAATGTAGAATACAGCTTACTATAATATACTATATATACTTATATAATATACTATATACTTATAGTGATACTACTTCTGAGATCAGTGTATCTTTTTCTATTAAGGTCTGGAGTTAAATTACAGAATTAATCAAGCAAATCCTTAACAGGGGCTTTTTTTTTCCTCTTAGACACAAATCTTTGACAATTAAGTATACTGTCCTACTGATTTTGTTGTTTCCATTTTTCACTCATTTAGCTGCATCTATCCCACTGAAATCCTTTCATCTGATAAATGTTCAAGGTGGGAATCACTGGGTTTGTTCTGTTTATTTTTCCAGGTATCCTCCCCAGGACTGCTACTCACTCCTCCTACCCATAAAATCATGTCCACAAAGAGCTCCTTCCTATACATTGTCCACATGAAACTGAAACAAAGGCAACTAAGCCCTTTCCTTCAAAGAAAAAGAGAGAGGAAAGATAGTATGGGGGAAGTCCCACATATAGAGTCCCGAAGGGGGAGCATTTCAGGTCAAACACCTCTGGATGTTCTTCAGACCTAAAATGGATCCTACTGATTAGCAAAGCATCCAGTCCTACAGTGCCCTTCTCACACAGATGTTTCAAATCACTGCTCTCCCTGAAGCTGAAGAAGCTACTCATGAAAGCAGAAAGAGTCAGGAGAATTGCTACACTGAGAGTGCCCTCACAGTACTCCATGGCAGCTAGGCTAGCTCAGGTGGAAGCTGTCACACTGCGGAACACTGCACAGGCTGTGCCAAGTGACAGGAATAGTGCCTGGACTGGCTGCCTCTGAACTTCGACTCTGAGCTGTGTGCGCTGTGTATCAGCTGATTTGCTGGCTGCCTGAAAAACTCTTTTGAAAATTTTATATGGACTGACTACAAATTTTCATGTGACAAAAGATGCTAAAACAAAGCCAAACAGTTTAGGGGTGAAAAGTAAAGGGAGATCAAAAAGAAAAAATATGTAGGAGGAAAATACCAGAGTAGTGAAATGAACTCACTATACATTTTTTGATTTTCTTTTCCCTTCTGTCTTACTTGCTCAACATGGTGAAACCAGAACACCTTTTTGGTGCTGTCAGATCTGAAGCTTCCACTAAAATGTGTTGAAGCGGATAGGTTTTGATCAGGTTCTTGTTCAAGGTACTAGATTGTTAACTACTGGCAGCAGCTAAGTTTTAATCCATCCCATCCCCACTGCGTTAAGCAAGGTATCTCAAACTTTTACCAGAAACTACTTATACTAGGGACAAAGTGTTGAGGGGCAAAACCGAGATGTATCTCAGAACAGCAATACAGTAAAGATAAGCTCCAATTAAGAATTTTTTTTGTTTTCTACCAAAGAATCAGAAGGAAGACTGTCCCACAAAGTTGAAATAACCCTAGTTATTTCTATATTAACTATATTAACTATAGTATGAGTGTCCACAGACCAGGTAAAATCCTACAACAAACTATGTTAGAGACTGTGCAACCATACAGTAGCAAAGATTCTCTGCCCCAAACAGCTTACAGTCTTCAGAAACTCAACAAAGGATACGGGTGAAAAATAACTGTGCAATGCAGAGAAATGATCTCTGCAATAGCAGAACACTATGTTCCTTCCATTTTCTTTTACGGAGAAGGAAAAAATAAGATTAGCATCACAAAAGACAAAAGCAAAGGGAAGATGGGATATGATAAAGAGTCAGTAAGGAGGAAAAAGGTGCCACAAAATAAAGTGGCATGCAGGATATCTGAGCTATACAGCACGTTAAGCAAAGTGATGTGACTGCGAGAGCTGGCAAAAAGGGAGCTTGAGCAAAACAGCCAATTAGGAAAAGGCAGAGAAAAAACAGTCAAAAATAACAGTAACCATCAGTCTCCTTCATACACTGCGTCCACAGCTGCTCTGCTGGCTTCAGTCTTTGGTTTAACGGTGAGACCCTCACCTGCCATAAGGGAAGCTGGACTGGCTGTATGGCAGAGAAACTGAATTTAAAAGGTCGAGAGGACATGTAATATAAAAAAAAAAAAAAAAACAAAACCAAAAACTTTAAAAAAAAAGAGTTGCTAAATATAGTGATTTTGTTTTGGGCAGAAATGTATAAATTAAAAATATATAAGAAGTAAGGGCAAATACTTGGAATTGAAAAGTGTTATACATCTCTGAATCTGAGTAAAAAAGATGAGTCCTTATTACACTAATATTAGTATGGCTCTCCATAGTCACACACAATACAGCATATTTAAATGACATTATTAACCCAATCTTATACCAATGGTAAATAATGGCATTTTAAATAGTGACTGAATGGAAAACGCTAAGCACTTTGTATTCAGGTTAGTGTAATGAATCCCAGATCAGTTATGACTGCAAGTTAATACATATATACCGTGATGGTTACTTGTTAAACCTATTACAATTTCCACTGTCTTATCAAATCACAGCAAAACTGTCACACTTGTTGACAGTTTCAACAATGAGGTCAAGCAGTGAGCAGTCACAAAGAATGAACTGCTTTACACTCCAGAGGTGGTCACTCCAGAAGCAGGTGAATAGCCATTACCATAACAGCTCTGCTCCTTTTTGCAATAGATCTTATACTGAACTGTCATCCTGCAACCTTGCCCAAACATTACACTCACATGTTATTTTATCTGTAATAACATTAGCCTGACAAGATGACTTCCTAAGAGGAAGTCAAAGTATAACAGTTCGCTGACCTTTAAAGGACTCTCTCACATTACTAACCTTGTTTGTATCTTCAAGTATAACCTAGAGTATCCAGAATTTAACAGAAGCATGCATTTTAAGTCAGAAATAAAAATTAGAGACCACCTTGCTCTCAAGACACTCTCACACAAACCCAATTTACCTATGGACGATGATCACAAAATCCAAACTGGTGTAGATCCAGAGCATGCAAATTAAAGTTTGCAACACTCCACTTAGGTCTTATTCTGCAAGCTCAAACCATACACTGTAATAGCCTAATATATGTTAATGTAACAGAACATGTGAAAAGGTTCTTCCTTCAGACTATTTTATACATCCTCTCTGAATTTTTCAAAACAAGGTTCAGCAAGAACCAAATGGACTGCACTGATATATTTTTACTGTTTGTTAATGAAAACTGTTTTCATGAACAAAAATATTAAAATTCTCAATTATAAATGCACTTTTTTGTTTACTATTTGATATTGTTTCCGTATGTCTAAAAAAAGAAACTGCCTGGATAACTGACTAAGCAGTTACCTGGTTTCAGGGGATTTGAGTCTCCTTCCCTGTAATTCAGTGGCAGAACTCTAGCTGACTTAAAAAACAGTAACCTTTTTATACACCTCTACCTGTTCTGTTATACGGAAGAGCCCACTCCTGTGTAACTCTTCAGATGAGGAGGAATGCACCTGAGGCAGCAGGTCTGATCATATTTGGTTCCTAAAAGGACATATTCCAGACGTTTTTTCCTAATTCCATATAATAAATTCAATTAAATAAATATGGCCACAAACAACACTATACTCTATGAACCATTAACTCAAGCAGCAGAAACATCAATGTCAGAATTGGTTATGTATGCCAAATCAGAACTCCAGTTCGCTTTACATTCCTGCTGACAGTTCCTGTAACGAGCACGCAGCATTAAATAAAAACCATGACCTGTTTAAACAAAGATCAGAGCACCAGCTTTATCATTGCATTCTCTAATGTTTGTTGTTTGGCATCACAAACTAATACCAAAACACTTATCTTATTAATACCAGCCCAGCAGGTTTTCATACAGGGCACCAGGGGTTAGCTCTCGTCCACCAAGATTTGTGCATCTTTAAAACAGGAGTTTTTCCTCACATGAACATACACAGGTATTCTCAGCGGTTACTCTGCTTCAGTTTAGACCAAAGGAGAGCAAGGAGAGAAGAGAGAGATGGAATAATGTACAAGCAAGAAATTTTAAGATGCTTCTGTCTCAGATAGCTTGAGACAATGAAAGAAAATAGAAAAGCCAAGCTAAAATTGCTTAAACATACCATTAAAATGTCATGGGTAGTAATATAAACCAATTAATGTATGTAACATACATGGGACAGCCATTACATTTAATGATTTCCCAAAAATTCATATGTAAAATAGAAATTAAGCCCCCCTCTTTGTGTAATACACAACCAGCATTTTTACAGTGCCTGGCATCATGAAACTGTTTATTACGAATGGGTGCAACACCGACTACCATCGTATGATGACTCCTTCACTGGTCTTCTCAAAAGATACAGTAGTCAAATTTCAGACACACACATCTAAAATGTAGTCTTGTATTTTAAGTATCTATTGATTTTCTTTTGAAAAACTGAGAGTTCACTTCATCAGGAGCCAATCACAAAGTTTAATAATCTTGCCTAGTTATCAATTTATCCAGACTACCCAGAGCTCCTTTATACTAGTCTAAATTGCCTACGAAATTCATTAAGCCTTAGCTGAAGTTGAAATGGCTATCGATACCATACATTATCAGCAGATCTCTTCATTATGATATTGTCAAGGTATAGATTGTGTAAGCAGAAATCTCCAACTATTGATCTTCCGCCAAAGAGAATGGAATGTTTGAAATCTGTCTAGTTTCTGCACCTTTCCCATCTTTATCCTGTGTGTCATCCACAGACAAGCATATGCATTCCTAAGTGTATTCCATACTACCCATCTGAAAATGCAAAATACAAAATTCTGATAGTAAGAAAGCAATGTATTAAAAGCAATGAAATCCCTACCAAAAGGTCCCTAATCTTTTTTTCTGCTCCACTGCTTTGAACGTGCTGGATACCAAGTAACAGCGCAATAAATTACAGGAAAATCAGCATGAATCCTAAAAAACTTATCGAGCGGTTTCTCCCGGAACAAAACTTTGGAGGTCACTAAACCCTCTCCAATGACAAAGGAAAGTTCTTCCACTTCCATCACCCCTTCCCCCGGCTACGGGAGGGGAAGCCACCGGGGAAGGCGCACACGGATTTTCCTCGGAGGCTTCCCTCCCGGATAAGTCTCCGGTGGCGGCGGGTGACACCTGAGCGGGGGGCGGCGGGGCGGGCTGGCGGCGCGGCCGGGCGCCCGGGGGTGGCCGCCTCCCGTCGCGGCAGCCCAGCCTCCGCGGGAACTCTGCGAACAAAGTAACTTCCCGGCCGGCCCGCGGGAGGCGGCGGGGCACGCGTGGGGCGGGGGCTGCGCCCCCTCGGCCAGGCGCGCTCGCACGGCCGGAGCGGGAAGGCGCCCGAGCGGCAGGCGGGCAGGGCAGCCCTTCCCCGAGAGCGCGGTGACAGCCCTTACCTTCACACGCCCCTTCCTCACGCCCGGCGGCTGGCAAGCGCCGGCAGCGCAGCACGGAGGCAGAGCAAGGGGAGCTGCGAGGCTCTCGGCGGCTCTCCCTCCGCCTCTCTCCCTCTCCCGCTCCTCAGAGAAGCCCTCCCCCCCTTCCCGCCCCCCCCCCCCCCCCCGACCGCCTCACTCTCTCTAGCTTTGGGGCGCATATATATACATTTTTTTAAATTTTTTTTTTTAAGGAGCAAAGAGAAGCGACGGGGAAGCTTGGTTGGGAGAAGCAAAGCCCTGACGCACTTGGGGGTGGGTAGGTGGCGGGGAGGGGGGGGATGGGGGGGTTTCAGACCCTCGCACGGCAACGCAGGCGGACCCATCCCCCCCGCCTCCTCAGTCCCCAGCCGGGGAAGGCGACGCTGAGGCTTGAACCTCGCTGCCTCGAACCGATCCCGCACCGGAGAGCGGGCCCTGCGCACAATCCCCCCGCCCCGAACCGGCAGGGAGACCCCGCCCGGGGCGGCCGCACGCATCCCTCCCCCGATCCCCATCCCTGCAGGGGCAGGGGGGCGTCAGGTCCCCCAAAATACTTACGCTGCCCGCCGGGGCTGCTTTGAAGACGCAGGATTTTGTACGAGCGATCGTCTCCTTCTCCGGGAGCCCAGCCTCCCCTCCCCCCCCCCGCCTCCCCTCCCCCGCCTCCCCCACCTCCTTTGGGGGGCCAGGAATCCCCCACCGCCGGCCCTCCCCTCCTCCCTGCCCGGCCGGGGAGCCCCGCTGGCCGGCCGTGCCCCGCGCCGCCGGAGCTGCGAGCTGCCCCGGAGCGACCCGGCCGGGTACGGGGCCCGCGGTGCTCCATGGCCCCTGGCCGGGGCCGGGACGCGCTAACGGCCCGCGCTGCGGCTGAGGCGCGGGTTGGCGCCCCGCCGCCGCGGGTGGGGGTCAGCGGGGGACGGCGCGGGGCCGCCTCCGGCGGGAGGGGGAGGCTGCGCCCCCCGGCCCCGCGCCTGAGGGGCCCGCCGGAGCCCGCTGCCGGGGCTGCCCGGCCCGGGGCAGAGTTGAGGCAGCGCCCTTGGGGAGCGCGTGTGTGTAGTGGGGGAGGCAGGAACTCCGCGCCGGCCGTTCTGGGGGATGGACGGGGGGGTCCCAGCCTCCCCTGCCCGGTCGCCCCCCTTCTCCCCTCAGCGATCGGGGGGAAGTTTGGCAGCGGGGCTCCGGGGGGTGCCCGCCTGCAGCCAGGCCGCGCCGCGCCGGCCGTGAGGCGGGAGGGCGGCCCTTGGGCGACCGGCCCGCCGGGGTCAGGGCCAGCTGTCCCCACGCCCGCAGCCCGCGTCCCCGCCGCCGCAGCAGTGCTCTTCGGCCAGCGCCTGGGGGCCGGGGGAGCCGCTGGCCGTCACGTCTGCAGTGCAGGTGGTGGCGGTGGCGAGAAGGACCCGGGGGCTACCGGGGAGGCTGCGGAGCCCCGGTGCAGTGTGAGGTACTGGTAGGGCACCGGGGAACATCGCGGGTGTCGTGAGGGAAGGCCCCTTTCCCGCTAGCGCCGGGTGTATTTCTCAGAGGCACTGAGCATGCACAGCTTCCCTCCGTCTCAAAATCAGGCCATGATAGAATCATAAATATATAATACTATGCTCCTATGATATTATGAGTAGAGAGCAGGAGAGTTAAATGCATACATCGAGGAGAGGCAAAATACATATAAAGGGCTTTACGGCACAATAGTTGAGTGATTCTAAAATGAAGTATTTTAAAATCCTTCCAAGAATAAATTTAATTCCTTCACGCTTGTTCCCATGTTGCCTGCTAGGCAATGATGGGCTGGATATCTTGCAACAATTAGTGGAGTTACATCTGCTTTTAGTGGACATAGTGACTTTATCGCTGATCAAACCATCTTTTTTTAAAATCCAGAGCTGGAAAATACCCACTTTATAAAAGAAAATTGCAATTTGGATATTTGTTCTATGTCAGAATGACATAGACGGTGTTAGGAAATTTTTTGGAGCAAATAAAGGAATGCATCTCAGCCCAACCTCATAGCCAGTGTATCACTGAATCGGAGGCCAAAGGTGAACACAGGCCTCCCAGCAGTGGGGGGAATACCTCAGCCACCCACTGATGTTACCTGTTCGGCGTGCGGATGGAGATGAGGCTGGGCTGCATATCAGAAACCGAAAATTGGACCTGAGAAGCCTCCCGCATAGTTTCTCTTCCTGGCAAAACATATATTTATCTTGAAAGTTTGCATTTTGACATGTCAGCGTTTTTACAACAATATAAATGTGCTTGAAAATTTTTTGATCAGCCTAATGGTTAGGACCTATTAGAAGCTGCAGAACATATTCACCATCAATTCACTTATTCAGATGCATGAATGCAAGCTTAGAAAAGTAATTACAGGTACCTTTTTTTGGAAATCTTGAGGCTGTGTAGTTTCCCCATGGGAAATATGAGTAATAAATTCCTACCAAAAAAAAAAAAGTAAATGTGCTAAGCATTGTTCTTATTTATTTTTTTCTTCAGTATTAAAAATTGTTGATTAAATGTTCCAGGTAGGGTAAGAGTGCTTGGATGAAAATCCTTCATCTTAGCTATTGTTTAAAAGAACAAGCAGAAACATTTGATCTTGGTAATTTAGATCTTCTTTTTACTTTTTAAATTTTAGTCGTCTTTCTTAAGAAAAATTGTTTTTCCTATCTTGGTGAACATGTAAACATAAATTTGCAACTGGTCAGTATTACCGAATCTGGCTATTTTGATTCTTCACCTAAGAGATTACATTGTATCTATACACATCAAATTAATCTATTTTAGCTTTGAAATCTTTTATTCAGAGTATTAATACCTCACCCTTCATTTAGTGAATGGTACTTTACATTTTTAGTTATTTATTTATGATTTGCATCGAGTTCTGTTTGTATGAAAACTGACATTCAATTAATATTTACATGAGGTCATTTTAAATTGTTCATTAAGACCATCTTAAAAAAGCTTCATGCATTTCAAAAGCGTGTTTGCATTTTAAAATATTTTATGAAACAACTGAAATAATGGCCTGTAGAATGGGAATTGAATTGGAAGCTTCTAGTAGCCATGTCCTTCACAATCTTAGAGAAAGTAGATCTTGCCCTCTCATACTTAGCTTTAGCTGTAGATTGGCAGAGGAAAACGGGCAATCTTACTTTTTCTACTCTTACGTTGATTTTTCAGCTTTGAGTTAAATAGTTCTTAACTGAACTACTTGAATGGATTGAAACAAAGAAGATACTCTCCCTGTCTGCAGAAGAAACTGCAGCTCTCAAAAATTGCTTTCTTGCATCAGTTACATCCTGTTCCATCTGATTGGCCAGTAACTTCAGTCAGCTTAGTGGCATCACCTTCAAAACTTCAGCAGCAAACATCTTTTGTGATTGACTATCTTAACTCATGTCAGTACATGACAGCAAGTATAAAAACTAAGGCAGCTGCAATATCAAGTCTAAATTGAAGAGATACAGGTAAAATACCAATAAAATGTTACTTTTTTTTTAATAATGAGTTTTGGGATAAAATATTACAGAATAATATTCCAATGTTCCAATTAGGACAGTACCTGTAATGGGACTTTGATCAAACTTGTGGCATAATGAAGCAAGGAACCCCTAAATAGTTACCCTTTGTTGTACAGAGAGATTGTTACTTTAAGGTGAAAGAGCTTATATATCTTATTTTTTGAGTGATTAGTTCTGATGACAGAAAGCGCTCTATGTGAACCTTCACTTACACAGCAATGGACAAAGATTAATTTCAAGTGATAGGGGAGGAAATGATTCCCTTATCTAAAGTGTTAGGTGGTTGGGCAAATGAAGTTCAGGAAATGATTGGGAAAGGCAGAAATGGTTAATAAATATAATCCTGTATAACAGTGCATCACTTTATTTCTGCTGATGTTTTTTACTTAATTTGGCTTTTCGGTGGTTGACAACTATTTATATGTAGTTTAATTCAAAACTGTACTTAAGAACCACCCATGAAGTGAACAGATCTCATCTACTTAAGGATTTTTTATGATTCTCAGGCAGTTTGATTTTTACAGATAAGAGTTCATGCAGACTTCTGTCAGCACAGTGTCACTGCAGAAGAGGAACAGTAGACCACTGCTGAGTGACAGCCTATAGCTCTGAAATCTGCAATCCATCCTCTCTTACGTTATTAATTTCCCATCCTCTGTGCATCTTTGGTGTGTCAGGCTTCCTGCACATGCACTGCAGAGCTACTCCATGCGTATGCACTGAAGTCAATACTTCCTAAACTTGTCTGATTTAGGCTCCTATGATGCTTTCCTGAAGGATCAGATTTAATGCACGTGTGCAAGTAACAGCTGATCTATACATTCAGCGTGGGCTTAGCCAGGACACCTGAATATACAGCATGCAAGACAGACTTAGTGTACATGAGTTCTGATGCATTGCTGTATGTCCATGACACCTGGACAAATACAGGAAAACACCAGTTGTGCCTGGACATAACTACCACACAGAGAGAATGATGTATGTAGGAAGCCTCGTATATAAAGTAACTTTACCTTGTCATTGTCCAGAAAGGAGAAACTTGTTACTTTGTTACTTGGGCAGTGGAACTTCACTGCTAACACAGAAAATGTGTTACAGGGTTTTTACCCTAAATTTTACATCTTTTCCACAGAAATTTAAAACTGGGTCTGATGCATGACTAATATCCCATTGTCATTTCTTCAGTGCATTATATTTTTAATCTAATAAATACATAGCTAGTTCTTAACACTAAACATATCAATCAAATCAGTCTCATGTAGTTTTCCAGTAAACATCAGTGATCTTTCAGCTATGGTGAGGTGTTCCCCTCCAACTCCTCATAAAATATGGAACTGCAGTACTCTGCCTGTGGGGAAAAAGCCTCAAGCCACATAGTGATGTACCTGTTCTGCAGCATGAAAGAGAAATTCCCTATTCACCGTCCTGCATAGTCAACAGTACCTGCTGGTTAACTTTAAATTGCCTGAGTTGCTTAGCATCATGATTAAAAGCTGTTTGTTTCTTTCTTGTATTATGTTGTGTTTGGCAAAATAGAAAAGGCAGAAGTCTCACAATTGCTTGCATACTGAGCAAACAATTGTACTTTGTACAGTTGTACAGTTTTTTCTTATTCTTATAACTATGGTCTAGTAGTACTGTAGATACCGTAGGGCCTTTTAATTTGCCCATCATGAGCAAAATGAAAAGCTGAAGTCTGGAATGCTGAAGCACAATTATGTGACTTGTGAAACTGAGCAGGTATATCCAGCAGCTACAGAAAAATGACAGGACTAAACCTCAGACAAGCCAGCACAGTTTCATCCCAAAGATGCCAAAAATGGCTTTGGAATTATATTCAGCTTTTAATTAAGACGAATGAGAAATGTCACAAATCATCCATTGTACAGGTCACAGCAAAACCACGTAACTACTGTAGAATTTCTCCTTCTTAAACACTGATGTAGTTCCCAGTTTCAATTAGCTACAGTTTTTCTTGAAGTTTACTACTGTGGCGGAGGCTGGAGTACTACAAATAACTAAAGTGTGAATAGCAGTTGCTTATGTTACTAATAGTAAGATGAAATATCTACATTCTCCTGTATTAAAAAGAGAAAATTAAGTAGAATGAATAAAAAAGAAAACAAAGTATTTCTATTTGGAAAGATCTGGAGTTATATATTTGGAACAACCCTAAAGATGAGCTTTTCAGTGCTACAAATTTTGAAATATAACTGAGATGCCATCTATAGTGATGAAAAGTGTTCTTTTTCTTTTACCAGTAATACATATCCTTCAGCTCAGGGGGAAAAGTCCATTTCAACAATCAAGTGGACATATTTGTGCTCCTATTTTAGGAACACAGGACCCCTTTATAGACATTAAACACAGTTTACTAGTAGAAAATTTTCGTTTATTGTTAACTGCTTCATGTAGCATCTTTCATGTAAACATTGTAAAAAGGATTTAGTGTTGGATTTAGAAGTTGGGGTTTGGGGTTTTTTGTGCCCTTTGTTCTTGTTTTGTATTTTATTTCTTTGGAGAACTCTTTTTTTTTTTTTTTTTTTTTTCCCCTTTCAGGAAATTTCACATAATCTTTTCCATTCGTCATCAGCCAGGTTGCTGATTACCAGAGTAACTGCCAAGCTTTCAACTCCTTGTCATCAATGGGCTGTGAATGACAGACAGCATTAATGTTGGCAAGCTCCCACTCTCCTTTTCGCCTTTCCCAAATGTAATTAAACTGCACTAATACAGCAGAAGAAAAGCTGCAGCTTTATTTTACTCACCCTAATAACATAACAATTAAATCACAGAAGCACACAATGCAGTCAAATAAACCTATCATGACAAGGAAATTCAGAGGTAAGGGAAGTGTATATCTACCATTTAGAGAAAAACACAAGTGAAGAGTCTTCCTTTCCTAGCACTACAGTGACTGCACTATTTGACTTTCAGCAAGATGATAGGGCCAACATCTGAGTAACCACCCTGTTGCAGCCTGGTGAAAGGCCTCAAGCGTTTTGTCTTCTGTTGCATCTTTGGTTTAAGCTTAACGGGAATAATTAGCTTCTCCTTCAAATGATCTGTTATCTCCCTGGTAGGGGACAGCTGGATAAGGAACAGAAAGGATGTGGGTTATAACATACAGTTCAAACAGCACTGCATGCCTTACCCACTGGAAAGAGGTGCCATTATCCTGATCTTTGAGAAAGTTCTGGGCCTTTGGTTTAAAGTCTGTAGGGGTTAGAGGATGGCCAAGAGTCAGGAAGAGGGATAAACCAAAGTACTTACCTCACTTGCAGACGACTATGGAGGTTTGTACAACGTGCAGACACCATCAAACATTTCTGAGGTAGATAAATTGTCAGTAGATTGATTTATACATGTTCCTCTGGACCAAGGTGAGTGAAGAAGCTGCTGGCCCTCAGAAAAGCAATGGAATTTACCATAAACCTGTCATTCCTTGCAGCAGCAGTGCTTTAGGATGGGAAGCAAGAATTCATAAGGAGGCTGAGAAATGCCATGAGCTCTGTAAGCACAGCTCTGAGGCTAGCATACATGCTGGCATGATAGCATGTCTCAGTTTTCAAGCTATCCATAAAAATAATACAGTTAGCTTATAAGACAAAGTAAATTTACAGTAATGCAAATAAATAGTTTGACTAAATACGGACAGAAGGAAATAAAGACTGTTTTAAAGCTAGCCAGAAACCAGGGGCACCATGCTTAATAGGGAAAGCATGGAAAAGCCAGGACCCTCCGCAGCATACACTTGAGCAACAAGAAAGGGAGCTTGGTTACTGACCAAAGTAGACACAGCTTCAAACATGATAATTATTAGACCAGCCTGGCTAAACAGACTCTAAAGGAGCTTGTCTGCTTGTGCAATTTTGGTGACTAATAGTGACTGTTAGCTGACAGGTGGTACCTTATAAATCCAGCTTGTGCCAAATTCTCTGAAGATCTGTTAGTGTGGAGTAAGTAATTTACCACTGTGAACAAACTGTCCTGCAGTTCAGTATGATGATAGTCTTCCAAAGGAAGAAACTTTTGGCTGCAACCATCTTTTAGACAAAGTTTACATTAGGACCTTACATGTTACATTTTTAATAGATCTGGAGCAGGGCTGAATTTTTGTATGTTTGATAAAGTGGCTAACATGTAGTGAATGGCAAAAAGGAAAAAAGGATGCATGTAAAAGGCAAAAATGTAATCCCACTGGAGTAAATGAATAGTGTAAAGGAAGAACACTGAAGAGATGGAGTTGAAGGTTTCTGTTAGATTTGTTCTGATATAGTACTGTTGCTTTAAACAGGCAGTTGCAAAATGGCCCAAAAGACCTTTTGGTTAAGTGTCATGATTTTCTCCTTGATTCAGCAAAGATCAAGGCTGCAGTGTTCCAAGCCAGCTCCAGGCCATCAGAGGGAGAAACAGTACATCAAACACCCACCTCATCTGTTTTTGCCATCAAGCAAAGAAAGAAGAGGCCACAAAGGACATGGAAAAAACATATCAGAAGAGCATAACTGAGCCTTCAGCTGTTCTTGTGTGTCAACCATAATTCTTTTTAGGAAAAAAAAAAAAAAGGTGGCAGATTTGGTTCATGTGTAGAAACTACCTTGAACGCTTTTAAAAGGCTTTCTCTGAGTGACCATGAATAGATGATTCCCCAGACCCTGTAAAAATTTAATCTGATTTTTCAGCCTGAATATTAAGTGAACATTGGCAATAGAAATTGGCCCTAAAAAAGAGAAAAAATGCTTTTGTTGCAAGCAAGGTTTGCAGCATTTCATTGTGATAGCCTTTGATTTTCATAGTGGGCAGCTGCATTTGAGGAGGCTTTGGTCCAGAAATGATTGTTCCAGGTACTCCTGGCTTGTTCACTACACATAGATAATACCCTGGGCACATGCTAGTACCTTTGAACAAAATAAGGTATATTTACAAATGGGCCAGGATCAGCTCAAGGCTGCTGGTCTGAAACTGTACCCAAAGCAATAGGAATTGTGTTTAAAAGAATGAGTTTAGGTCTGGCACACAGAACAGTGAGAAGGGAAATTCTACTCTTAAGATCTTTGAACACCAGCCAGCTCCCCAGAGGCTTCCAGATGTGCAGTTTTGTGGGACTTTAATCCTTCCAGAGGAGGTTTATTTCTGTGTTTCACAATATTACATAACATTTGCATAAAAGGGGTAGGAAAAGAATGTTATTTCAGTGGTCAGCGTGTGGTTTAGTATTCAGAGATGAAATGGTTCTTCCAAGTTTTTCTCTGTTAACTGACCAGGGTTTCAAACCTCACTTTCAATTAGACACAGATGCTAGTGTTTATGGACTGGGTATTGATACAGGAATGTAAATTACTTGAGAGGATGACAGTTTATTAAGAGTCAATGGCTAAAATCTCCTGGGAAAAATTACTGTATGCTTTGCCAGTGATTAAAACTATAGAACATGCCATGGTTTTGTAGTAACCCAAAAGCAAGGGTTCAGGCTTAACATTGACTGCTATTGATGTTTTGCCCAGAGAGCTTCATTGTGGGATTGATTGCAAATGCCAGTCTAAACAAGCAAGGAGCAAAAAATTGATTGTTCAGGAGAATGAGCATGTTTGGGAAGAGGTGATTGTTTCCTCCCTTCCTGCATCTTGCAGAAGTGCAAATCCAGGGGATAGCAGCCACAGGGATTCCCAAGAAACCAAGGGATTCCCACAGGCAGAACTCAGTACTAGAGTACTGTGCTATTGGCAACAGATATCCTGGAATATAGCCTCTCCCTCAGCATCTCAGTGAAAACTCTGTTCACAGTGGAATGGCTCAGGATTTAAGATCAAGTCCTGTATAAAAGGTGGGAAGAAAGCAGTAGATTATAGGATTTATTAGCCGGCTCTAGATCCATTGAAAAAGGCAGCTGTAGTATAATGTCATCATTTAAAAACTGCTAGATATTTGAGGGGTTTCGAAGTGGTATGATTTCCTTTGCCTGAGTTACAAAACAGATGTAGAAGATGTGGCTAGGAAGTGTTAAGAGACAGGTAAAGCCTATGTCAGGCAGTATTTCACTAAGCAAATATTTCTGATATTTTTTAATAAGGACAAGTATTATTGTTTACTTGGGGGTTTTGAACTAGTTCATAAAATGGCATAAAGATTACTTGCGAAAGCATTATCAGGACTCTGAGTGCACAAAGTATTAATGACCCTCACCTGATGCCTCCACCCATGCTCATAGGCCCAGGAGCTCTATTTAAGCTCAGCCCTGGCCCTTCAGCTTCCTCCTGAGCTTTGCTGGAGAAGTGGTGGGTTATGGGCATGCTATGCAGCCCCTTGGTCTGGATCCTAACCCATGGGCTGACTTCCTGGCTTGGCCTGGACCTGCTTTGTTGCTGTGGACTTGTCTGGTGATGACTGGACTTGACCTTAACCCTGACCTATGGACTCGCTTTCCAGCCTGAACTGAGGCAAGCCTCATCACCATCATGTTTGCCTTAAGGTCTGGATTCTTGGTTGGACCTGGCCACCATCTCTGGGTTTTTCCTGCTGTGTCCCTTGAGTGCTGTGGGATGGACCCTGGCTGAGGCACCTGTCTTGGTGGCCTCTGTATTCCCCTTGGCTTGCCTTCCTTTAGGAAACAGCCCTACCCAGCCTGCTCCCTTACAGACATGAAGTAGAGCAGACTGTAACGCAGAAGATAAATTAGTTTTGGAATTTTTGAGGTGAGTCATACACAGGTCAGGGAAGAAATTTTGAATCAAAAGAGATTCTGTAGATTTGTGAGACTATAGAAAATGCATTAAATGACTACCATCTCCGTGCTCCAACTTCTGATGGGATAGTAGAAGAATTCAGAGTGGATGCTGGCAGTTTAGGTGGCTTTCTTACCAATAAGAGGCAAGGAATAGCATTTTTTATTCCTTTTAAACTTGTAGGAGTGTAGGCTAGTGCTCTTCACTCTTGGTTGGGGGCCAAAGACTTCTGGAAATCTATGTGGAGTTCCTGTAGGGTAACAATTATTTAGGTCATTCAGAAGCTTTTTAATTACAAAAGGAGAAACTGAAGTGTCTTATGCTTGCTGGAATACTTAAAGACAAACTCTGGTAAATGGGACTGTCCACTACCGATGTTTCTAGCATGTGAGCTAGGAGTACTTCCCTGCTCCTGGGTGTGGGCGCTGTGCTGGGACAAGACCCAGAGTATACCAGAATCTAATGCTTTCATTGAGAGATTCAAAGGAAGCTTCGAGTTTCTCAACTGGATATATCAGGACTGCAGGATGTGCCACAGATGACACTTTCAGTAGCAACAGTGCCATTCCCGAAACACAGATGATTTGTTAGAAACATCTCAAGCCCTGTTTGTTTCACTGGATCTAAGAGCGTTCCTGAGTTTCTGGCAAACTTTGGAGACTATCATGTCCTCCCCACAGAGCAAATCACAGATGGAACTACTTGGAACTGGGAGTTTGAGTCCCTATCACTGCTTTGTGAAGTCAATGCTCATTTTAGCTGTGATAATCACTGAGCAGCTGAATGGTTTGGGGAACTTCCAGTTCAGAAGAATTCCTGAAAATATCTCACTTAGATTTGATTTGGACTGAAATCAAATCCAAAAAGCCCCCTCAAATTTCCATTGAACTGCAAATCTTGCTTGTAAGCCAGATCTGGTTGGAAACCTTAAACTGGGTAAACCTTGGATAGGACCCTACATAGAACTGATGTGAATACAAGCAGAGTCATTGAAGATAATTTGGGGTTCAGTCTTGGAAATAAACTGTCACATCCAGCTGAGAGCATTTGCAAGGTTAAGATAATTCTTTCCCCACTTTCTCACCCTAAAAATGGAGAGAATACCTGTCAATCTTGAAATGGCAAAAGCTATTTCAATAACAAGCCCCATCTGATGGGACACAATATGTGGGATGCCTCTACCAGCAGTTTCAGCTCCTACAACAGACCCTGTGCAGAAGCCCATTATAAGGGGTCTCTCCAGGTAGCCTGAAAGAAATCTGGGTGGGGAATGGAAAACTCCAAAGACAGATGTAGTGAGGTACAATTGGTTTGGTGTAGCACATGAAAATGACCTAATAGAAAAACAGGATACAGCTGTTTAAAACTATGTAATTTGTAATGTATTTGCTATAAAGGCTCTTAGTTTTATTTCCTTTTGGAAGTGACTTATAGGCATCAACCTTCTGTCCTGAGCTGCCATGCTAAGGGAGATTAGCTGAGACGTGGCTACGAACTGCCTTGAATCTGATTCTAATTGCTGCCTTTGTACTCCCTCATGAAACACTGCAGCAGAAGTGATGGAGGCTTCAATCTAAAGCTCGTTGTCCAGAACCAAAGATACTGTAAATTCCTGAACAGCTTTTTGTATGTGGCCACAGGGTCTTCACTGGGCATCCCTTTGAAGGGAATGCAGTATGTGTGTATGAAAAAGAGAGGAGAAAGCTAAGTACGCAAAATGAACAAGTATTGGGAGTATGGGCCTAACAAAGCCAAAGAAGAGGTTTTTGGGCTGAACTGCGTCAAGTTACTGGCATTGTGAGCAGACAATCTCCTGCTATTTGAGTCCTCTGCTGTTCAGGCAAACAGGATGGCATCAGTGAAAGACCAGATTCTTTCACCAACTGGTTTCTCCAAAGTGAGACAATCTGCAATGCCCAAAGTGACTCAGCAGGTAAGAGGGTTTATAACACATATGCATTACTTGCCAGAATAGTTATGATGGTTTAGAACAGGGGTCCTCAAACTACGGCCCGCGGGCTGGATACAGCCCCCCAGGGTCCTCAATCTATCCCCCGGTATTTACCCTGCTGGAGGTTGGGGGGGAAACCAAGCAGCCGCAGATGACTGCCTGCCACTTCATCTGCGCGCCGGCCCCCTGGTTAAAAAGTTTGAGGATGCCTGGTTTAGAAAATAGTTTCTCTCCTCTTCATAGTCTAGCCCATGGATCCAGCATCACCTTGTTGTTTGCAAGTAGACAGTAGGGGAACAAAAAGTACTGGCACAAGGAGAAGTGGATTCTGCAAACTGAAGTTAAGGAGTTGGGACAAGCACAGAGGAAAGTCCACAGCAGGAACATTTTTGTTCATGGTGCCAAGAAAAAGCATGAAAGATGATAGTATTAAGCAAATTGGGAATCTCATGCCAGTGATGTTAGAACCTCAAAAATAATGTGTCAAAGATGCTGGAACATTTAGAATACAATCTTTTACTGTTTCAATGTCATCAACATGTTGTTCTTACTATTTTCTATTACAAGAGAATTTATTGAGTCAATTTGTCTTCAACACGTTCAATGTACCATGTGTAGGTGGGTAAGCTAACCTTATTTATATAGCATTACAGGGGGAGAATGCTAACTACACTCACTTCTGCACTCTTGAAAATTCTATTTCTTCAAACAGAAAATACCAGACATCCATTTTTTGGAGTTACAACACTCGGGCAGGTGTGAGAATACTGGAGTGGGTGGGTAATCCTACCTGTGGTGGTGAAGTTACACTGAAAAATTTGTTTGGCTCTTGTTGCATTGCTTAAACTGCTCTCACATCAGCCACTGGTCCATCTTTCCTGCAAAAATTTTCTCTCAGAATGAGACCCCAAGGCATCTTTCCTTGCTGACCCTGAAATAGTTGTCATCTTTCTGCTTCATGCATTGCTTTCATCTCCACAGCTCCACCTTTTTACTATTTTTCCCCTGTTGCTTTTGTTATTTTACACAGAAAATGTCTTTCTCTGCCTTTATGTTAATTCATTTTTGTCCCTGGCTTTCCCTCCTGGTGTTAACAGAACAAATGAATACTCAGCCCTTTGCATTTTCCTTATCTTTAACCTTGGTCACTTTAAATCTGCTGTGTGGTCCCAAGGGTCTCAGTTCTCCAGCCTGCTCCTTCTGAGTTGCTTTTTTGTCACTGTCTGGTATAACCTGTGCAATATGACATCCCTCTCCACCACTACACACACTCAGGTCCAAGTGGAAGCCGGGTTGTTTACTGTTAATTCCACCTTTTACTGCAATCTCTATGAGACTTCAGCTCACTACGAGTTGCTTCTGACTGATGTGGTCATACTACTGAACTTCGGTGGCTGTTCTTTTCATGTCTTCATTTCCACTTGGTGGCTGCCTGCCACCTTTGGTGTTTTCCCTGCCCCTGTTACTTTCCTGACGTTTTCCTGCAATCTGTTTGAGATCAGCAATTGTTTATTTGAAATCTCACTCTGAATCTTCTTGAAATATATGCTCTTTAACTTTTTAGACTTTCGCCCTTTCATTTTTCCCTACACAATTTTCCCTTTCTTCTCAAAACAGATAATGCCTCTGGTTTCATCTTTTTCACTTACTTTTTATATGCTTTCTAAGTAGCTTTGTCTTTTCTACTCTCTAAATGGCTGTTGATCAAAACCCAGTACATACATTTCAGTAAAGCAGCCATCCTGTGCAACTAAAATCTTGTAACAACCCTTTCTCCTGCTAGCAAAGGTAGGCTTGGTAGTATTTCTAGATGATTAATGAATGAGTCTAAGTGTCCTCCTTTTTCTGAGAGAGATGCCATATGCTTGGCTTTCTCCCCTTCAAGCAGTGGTGATGTAGCTGCTTGTGCTAATCATGTGAAAGGTGATAGTATCTTTAGAGGTAGGATAACAAGCAAACTGGAGCCAAACTAGTCCAAGGGGTTCACAATTTGAGGAGCATGGTCTGACATCTCATTTCTTCTACTGTCCACTCTGCCAAATATTACTTCAAAACATAAAATTCGTTTCTTCTCTTGCTAAAACAATGGTCCTTGCCATACTGTATCTCTTGACATAGTTACTACAATCTGCTCTACTTTGGCTTTATAATGGTAACCTCACTTATCCAAGCTAAGCCATTAGAAGCCACAGTCCTTGGATGTCAGTCTCGCAGTCCAGTTTCTTTTCCCCTCCCCACTGTAAATTACTGCATCAGCTTTTCACACCAAGCAGAAACTCATTACTGTTACCTTTCAGTGCTCAGTACCTGTCTGCTGACATATCCACCTGCTGCTGAACACAGCAAACAGCCTACTTTTACAAACCGGTATGGACTGTCTTCCTTCCTTGCCATCTTTCCTTTAACAATACCCGTGTGCCTAGAACATTGTGCTAGATGTCATACCCTGCGGCCTCACTTACCCCCAGATCCTCCCCTCAGCTGCACTGCAGTAACCTCTCCATTCTCCTGAACTTTGCCATTAATGATATTAAATCTCCAAAAGAAACAATCCATTCCTTAAATATCCAAACTACTGTGGTGCTTTATGGAGATGTGCATCTCATCATTCACTATGGTGTCTAAGGAAAAGCAATCTCTGAAACTTTTTTCATGATTGAGATGTTTGTATGGTCACTCTCACACACATGGATACTTGACATCTAAAAATATCTTGATCAAATGCGTCCCCAGCAGAGGCAATTTTAGGTTTCTGGTCACTTGAATTCACTGTAGTTGTAAGAATTCGATTACTCAGTTTGGAACCTTTGCTGTCTGACAAATTTAGTTGAAAGCTGCTAATGACTTGCAGAGGGGCTCTGGAAGGGGCACATGTGCATGTCCACAGCAAGAACATGATTGCACAAGTAAAAAGCCTAGAAGGAAGCTTCTAATGTTTGTAAGAACAATATTAATCTTGACCTGTTTTATTGTTGCAGACCTTGTTGTTTATCTTCCCTCAATGTCTTACACTGTCATTCCTGGTAATATTGCCTCACATTCTACACCTTTTATTGGGTGTAACACATTCTTATAGAAGCACTCCCTTGATGAAGTTTACATTGGTTTAAGATTATAGGTGGCATCAGGTGTTTCCTTCTCTTTTCTGTTGTTCAGGCCATCGCCTGCCAAAACAGGTCTGCAAAGAAATGAGTGTACGTGTCCTTTAAAGACATAAAATTATGTATGCAAACTGGTTTCAAGAAGTTCTACTAGTTTGTGGATTTGAGGATTTTGTAACTTAGCACAAGGCAATTGAAAAAATAGTTCTGCATTAGTGTGTATAGAGGGAGAAGCTGGATGCTTCAGTTTTGTTGCTTTTGTTGAAAGACCAAAGAGCTCTGGTGGCAGAGGTCACATCTGTGTCTGCATTTTGTACAGTGGCAAGCACTCAACGCAGTTATTGGTACATGGATAGGCCAATTTGCAAGTGGGGTGCTTTAGTAACATGTCTAAACACAGAACTTGGGCACTCTATTAAGGTCCTCTGGGCTCACACAGTTTGGATCAATTTGGCGATAATTTTGGGCACTTTATAAAAGCAAGACTAAACAAGAAAATTTTTTAAAACCTCACTTGAGACATGGAAATTTGGACATTGTTCAAACCACAAAGCAAAATGGGTGCAGGATGGTACAACTGGTAGCTATTGAAATAGATCTGGAAGTTGGAAGAATCTCCACTTCATTTCATTGATGCAAAGCTTTTCAAAGGCAAGAAAAACTCTGTGTGCTTCAACTTTCCAAAGCTGTAGCAGGTAAAAAGATTTGAGTGGTTTCTCTAAAGGGTGAAACGACAGTGGCATAAAACCATCTTTCCGATATCTGATTGTGTTAGGGCTTTAGCTAAGTGTAATTACACTAAGAAAGCAGGACTTGTAATAGGACACTGTAAAATATGAGGTCTGTGCACACATTGTAACCTTCATGTTGTTTGGATTTTACTGTGAAGGTAATTAATTACAGAGCTAGCTTTGTCTAAATATAGAAAATAAAGAGAGAAGTATTTAAAATTCAGGGTTAAAGAAGGAAACAAGAAGACTGAGTTACAGTGTCCATGTAAGCTCCACGGGGCAGGGTCTGATTATTTCTCAGTATTTGCACTATGCCCGGATTAATAGAGGGACCCTGATTATAAATCCAGAGCAACTAGAATAAGAAGATAAATGAATCTTCAAGACACTGAAATCACAAAGCAATAGCATCTGAGACAAAATGTCATTAAACATGCTGCATACATACTAAAATTAAATCCACTAAAGGGATGCTTAGTCAGAAGATTTTACAAAGTTGGGGGCTTTGTGTAGAGAAATTCATATTACGTACTGCATGTATATTAGGCAATAATTTCCAGCTTCCTTAATTTGTTATTTGTTTACATTTTTCATAATTACTATCCTTAATTTTGTTTCATTACTTCCCACAATGTTAAACCACATAAAAGAACATTACAAAGTGAATAGTACTTATTACTGTCCAGATGAAAGTATAACAAAACCTCAGCCGGTTAATTCTGCAACTGTGCTAAGGCATCTGTGCTGTAGGAGGTCACAGCAGAGGGCTGCAAGGGGGGACTCCTGGGTCTAGTCTCAGGTCCACCAATAAGTGATTCTGGATGCTGTCCAACTTTCACTGATGTTAATGTTAAAGCTCGCTCTGAGTTTAGTGACTAGTTTCAAGTCACACAATCTTCTTATGCCTTGATTTACTTCAACTAAGGAAGAACTGAATGAAGAATAGAGCAGTGATTTTTTTTTTTCCCCTGCAAAAACATTTCTAGGGGAAGGAGGAAAAAGGGGAATAAACAAACTGCTGGAACAGGCAAAAATATATCTAAATAGGAGAGAAATTAAGTGATTTGGGTTGCAACACCAAGGACTTCTCAGCAATGCTCAGATGCGCCCTTAAACTTTCTGTCTTGTACCTAAAGTGTTAGGCAAACCAGAGTTCTCTGATGCTTGGTTCTTGGGAAGTGGATGGATTCTCTGCTTTCCTGGAAAAGACCAAACTAAAGAGAAGATAATTTTCTGAAACAGACGCATCTTCAGATCCCCTTTCTTATTTTTTCCTTTTTCTCCAAAACTGTCCTAGCTACTAAACTACACAAGGGTAAACAATAACCTCCGTTTTACTTTAACAACTTTCCTTATGAATCCGGCCACTTCTTTCCAAATTTTCATTTTTCAGAAATGATCAGAAATTAAACGCTTCAGGTCAAACAGAATGTTTCCTTTCACTTGAAAAGGAATTTTTTCCCTTTCCCTAAAGCCAAAAGTGATACTGTGGGTCATACTGAACCCAAAAAGTATATTAGATTCAGTTACCAAAATCATTTATTCTCACAGCTCCATGGCAGGGTGTTTTTCATGGCAAATTAAGAACTGTAGTATGCTTTGGGACCTTTGGATGAAAGGGACTATAGAACTGGAAGGGATTATTAGGTATATTTAATTTGCCTTTAGTAACATGAGGGAGGAAATAATCAGTATATTAAACATACATGAAATATTTTTGGAATGTATAGCCTGTTGGAAAGGAATGAATGGTTTGTGTTATTAGCTGGGAAGTGAAGTATATATAATCCACTGTGTGTGGTTGTCATCAAAGCCCTACCAGGAATGCAAGACTAAATGTGCTATTTTTACCTTCTTTTTCTTTCCTGCTTTGTTTGTGGTTTTGGCAGAACAAAAAGAAACCTGGATAAAATGAGAAAGATTGTTTTGCATTTATCATGATTGTATTTGAGCACTGTCTTCAGTGTGAAAGCACAATAAGCTTTTCATTTATTATTTGCATTAGAGTAGAGCATAGAAGCCTAAGCTGATATTAAAACTCCACCATCCTAGGCATTCTGTGTACTCATGGGGAGAAACAGTCTCTGCATCCAAAGAGTTTATGATAAAAATAGTTATAGCAAATGATGAGGAGTGAACAGTCACAGAGGAGTACCTCTGTGTTTACCTCGTACCTGGAACATAACAAAGCCAGTGCTTGGGTTCTGGTCTGCTGCCTCCCCTGTTCCTTATTTTCTTGAAACATGCTGCCTTCCTCTGGAATTACTCTCCCAACAGCCCATGATCCCAGTAAAAGTATCATCTTTTTCTGCCCACAGATTTCAGAAGAGGCAATGGATGAGTGTGATATTTGATTCACTAGAAGGTACACACATAGGTACCCATGTTATTTTAACTTTGTTGTGACAGAAATTTTAAAATAAACATATTCCTTTCATCTCCCAAACCTTGACCTAGCAAGAACGTTCATTTAAAGAAGCTGGTGGTAACGCCATACAAGCGATTAATCAGCCTTAGATCCATACCATTTGTAAAAGAAAATGGGATGGTACAAGCCTAGTCTTATTTTATTTCAGTATTTTAACAACAGATGCAGTGCTGCCTTTGTTATTATCCTTTATTCCTCAGACAGTGTTCCCCCTCCTAATTATTACTTGTCGTCTTTAGTAAGATTGAGAAATGGCATTCTTTGAGCTCAGGTAAATATCAGAGCAGTCTTACTTGTAATGACAGAGCTGCTTTCACAGGGGAGTGAAGTGTAATGAACTAAAAAAGGGAATTTAGTACGCTTTCCAAATTAAATAATGTATTAATTTCTTCTGAACAGAGGTCCCCAGCCCCACTTGAAAACAGTGGTGCTTATAAATACCTACAAAGTTTGAGGGCAGTTTAGCAAACAGCAGCCAAGAAGAAAAAGGCGTTAGGGCCACCCCCTTCAGTATAGTCATCTGTGCGAAACAGCTGGCGATAAACAGTCGCTTGTTGTACCTCTGCGTGGGCTTTGTCCCACTGCTGGCCCAGGGCATGCCCTGTGTGCGGACTTGCTCTGTGGGTACTGGACTGTGTCGATCATCTCTTCCTTGATTTGCCTCTTCAGCCACTGGCAGTGAAGCACGTTACTGCTGCAGCTTTTGCGCAGTTCCCCACCATCTGAGCATCTCTTCACAAGGGCTGCTATCTCTTGCTATTCATCACAACATGTAGCATTTTCCTTAGCACCTCAGTTGCTGGAATCATGATTATATCCCCCTCAGAAATGGCTAGTTTTCAGCTTTTATGATTGCAGAGAGTAGTTTGAATATAGAAATTCTAAAGGTTTGAAAATCAAAGGCAAGTTAAAGCCCAGGGTTTTTTCTTCAATATTTTCCTTTAGGCAGATTCTCTTTTGTTTTAGGTATGTGTTTATTTAAAAGGAATAAGAGATAAGAAACTAATTCAACTCAGTGGTTTTATCCTTTTGGATAATTCTTTTGGGCTGTGCTGAAAAATCAGTGTGTTGAATGATTTTTTCTGGCAACGTTTTTCTCTCTGAAACATTATTTCAGGAAAGGTTTGGATCCAAAATTCCAAACGGTTTTACGTAGAATTTAGTGATTATTGTCTGCAGAGTGGCTTGAGGTCATTCAAAGTAGTGTTGCTGAGAGCAAGCATGAGTACAGGCATGCTTCACTACACGGAGATGGAAGCATAGACTTATTCCAGCAGAGAGGTGAAGTGGGAGCTGTGACTTTTTAATCTGTCAGTCTCAATGAAACTCCATGTAGTCTAAACTGCTCCGAACACATCTATACATGTAGATGTGTAAACCTATGGATGGAAACATATAGAGCTAAAACAGAAAGCATGGAAGCCCGTATTCCACCACTCTCTTCAGCATAACCATAATTAGTGCATTCTTATTTAGGTAGAGAGAAACAGACTTTGAGAAGTGTTAAGAAATAAAGGAACATTCCCTGAAACTGAGAAATTTGCAGACTAACACAGATATAGCAAAACTGACAAAGCTGGCCAGAAATTTGCCATTTAAGAATGGCTTAAAAATATCTGATTTTGTTCATTAAATTCAAATCAATTTCGTTTAAATCAATACTTAACACATGAAATGAACTTTTTCACTTTGGGAAAAAAATCAAGGATCTGCTTTGCAGGCTTCATTTATTAGTCTTTCTATTTTTCTACGTGTTACCCATGATATTTCAGAACAAGCCAGTGGTACTCCTAGAAAGCCTCTCCTTTTTAGATCATGTGTCAAAATGTAAGATTTTTTCATTAAAACATAAACAAAAAGCTGTTTTACTCAGAATTCAGAAATAGCTACTTGTAATTATTTTTGAGGTAAAAGAGAAGTTTGTCTCCTGTACCACAGTGATGACTCAGTGAGTGCTGACATGCATTCTTCCCGATACCTGGGACCAAGGTAAAAATAAGAAAAATACGTAAATAAAGTGTGTTTAATTAAGACGTTTCTTCTCAAAAGTGATTTTTAAAAAATGGAGGGAAAAAGCCCTTCGAGCTGCCCGGTGGGGAGCGGGCCATGGGGAAGGCATTCCTGTCAGGCGCTGGCACGCCCGGGCTCACCCTGGCGCGGCGGGGGCGGGAAGCCAGGAGCTCCGCGCGCTCGAGCTTCCCGCCTCGCGCGGCAGCGGGCGGCTCGCTCCTCTCTCGGCGGGAAAACCGCGGCGGCCAGCGGCGTCCTCCCCTACCGCCCGCCCTGCGGGTGCGGGGTGCGGGGGCAGGGCCCCTCCCGCCTCGCAGTAGGGCTTAACGCAGGAAAAACGCGGCGGCCTCGCCCCAAAACCCGAGGTAACGCGGCAGGTTTTTACGCCCCGGCCGCAACCCCCGGCCCGGCCCGGCCCCGCCGCGGGGCTGAGGCGAGCGGCGGGCGGCGGCGCCCCCTCGTGGCTCGCTGCGGGCGCCGCCCTCGGGCCGGCGGCGGGAGCGGCCCCCGCGCTTGCAGGCGCCTCCTGCTCGCTGCAGCCAGCGCCGAGGGGAAGGAAGGGTGAGCCCGGCGGCAGCGGTGGCCGCGCCGCGGCTTCGTCCCCCGTGCTGGCGGCAGGCCGGGGGGCGCGGGTGGAAAACGACGTGTTTACTTAGGGCAGAGCCCGGTGGGTTTCACTCATCTATGCACATGCTTTATTTCGTTCCAGGGCCCGTTGACTCCTTGTGCCCGCTTTCTCTCTCCCTGGGCAGGCTGCGAGGCTCAGGTTCACAGGGACCCCAGCATCAGTCACCCCGCGCCATCCACAGCTGCCGTGTTTCTCACAGCTCGGCTGTGAATCCCCTCCCGGCTTCCAGAGGTTTGCAGCCCTGCAGGGGGGCACGTTGCTGAGCTGCCGCTGGTGAGTGTCCCCTGCCAGGTGCTTTCTCGGAAATTTTATGCGTGGGGCAGCCATTCTCATCCTCTGCTCATGGTAGCCTGCTCCAAAGCACCTGATTGCCCAACTGCCAGTCAGCCAGAGTCTGGTGGGACTGAGAAGTTCCCCAAGTAGAACATGCATGTAAGTGAAGAAGGAAAGTGAGCTGTTTTCTTCTTCTCCCAAGAGGCTGGAAAAGGGATAGATGAACTGTACTACACACAGGCTGCAGCCCAAACAAGTTTCTCCCTTTTTCTTTCAGGGTAACTGGAAGAACGGCCTGCCTCAGACAGTTTTCCGTCAATGTGTAGCCAGTTGTTTGCCTGACTGTGGGCACTGTGCTCAGCTGTTGCAACTGGGATCCAACAGATTGTCTTATGTGGGAATGAGGCCTTGTGAAAAGAAGCCCTGTAGGGTCTTGCCCTCCTTCCAAAGAAAGGAAATACGTGCATCCTCAGCCAGTTTGCTCAGAAGTTTTACTCTTCAGGTAACTGCGCATTATACTTGGGAGAGTGGAGGGGAGGATGGCACTGTTCGGATCCTGGAAGCCTTAAACATGCACTCAAGTATTTCTGCTAAAGACCACACCACACAGTTGTAGTCATTCATCTCTACCACTCTACCAAGCTCTCAATTCTTATGCCCATTATTTTTCATATTTGGGTGAAAATGCTAAGTGGAGAGTCTGATCTGGCAGCCACAGGCTGAAGAAACACCTGTATCCAGGCAATACTCAGATACGTGATAGGAAGGTAGGCAGATAGAAACAGGTTGCTCACTCGAACTATAGATCAGTCATTAAATGGCATCTTCTTCTAGGTCATTTATTAATCACTAATGCAGCCTCAGTAATGGTGCATTAAAAAGTAAACATTTTATGGATATTTTTACCCTTTTGAGACAATTTTGGAGGCTTTTGAAAAAACAGGACCATTTGACTCATTAAAAATAGTCATATTTTATTTGGCAAAGGGGCCAGAATTCCTGCTTTTTTAAAACTTTCCCATTCTTTTTCCTTACCCACAGGTAAAAAAGTGCATAAACAACAGAAACCACCAAACTACATTTTTCTTCATAATTTACCTTTTACCTTGGGAAAGGGATTTGCCTTCCTTGTTTTACTTGAAATGTGGGAGAAGGCTTGCGTTCCAAATTTTTTTTTTTGATGGAGAATGGGTGAGAAGAAAGTAAGTGAGAGGACTTTTTTGCTCTTTACTTGCTTTGTTACAGTTTCCTTTTTATTCCATGGAAGAAGAAAAATGGTGACAGAACATCTCTTCCCACACACTCTTATTTCAAGTTCTGTGCCCTCTTCTTTGAGCAGAAGAGGTTTAGAGAGCACAGAACTGGAATAAATCCCCTCCAAAATCCTTTTTTTTTTCTCCCCCAAAAATATTTCTTCCTGTGAAAAAGACAGATGCAAGATAGCAAAAACATTAAAGTATTTTCTTTTTAAAGTGGTACTAGGAATTATACTAGTGTTTTTCTTAGGTTTTCACATAACTCCCCTTCCCTGAAGTGTCTGCTGCTTTGTGGAAGTTGTATCACTTTTTTAGTCAAAATCTGCAAACTGAAATTTTCTTTTGGGGTTTTTAAACAGAAGCAAAAAAAAAAAAAAACCAAATCCCTGTGAGAAATTTGGCAGGAAAAAAAAATCTTGCCAACCAGCTTCCATAGTTACATGAAGTGGAAAATGGAGACATTGCTGGTGTTGCTGTCTCTTGCTTGACTGACATCTGGTCTGGATGAGTAAATTCACATAATCGGCTTGTAGGATGTAAATCAGGTGAGATCCCATGTCCTTCCTGCTCTCCCCGTAATTAGGAGCTCACTGGGGCTGTGGTTACTAGGTAAAGCCTCTGTTCCAGGACTGTAGGTCAGCTCTGGACATGTGACCATTCTAGGCAGAACTGCTTCACAGGAATAAAAAAAAATAATCAGGGAAAGAGAGAAGCAAAACGGGAATTAATCTTCACATATCAGCATGGTCAGAGATACGACAGAGTTAAGTACAGATTGAGGCTCTTTGTGACAAAAGGTAATCTTATATTTTTAGGAGCTGATATTTTTTCAGCCTGCTGCAACTTTTAATGATAATAAAACAACAGATCGTGAATATTTGAAGATTAAGCTACTTCTGCAGGTAGATTGCTCTGGTAACTCCTTAAGCTGTTTCCAAGCTCGGTGATGTCCTGCTCAGCATTATTATTCTATGGGCTAGGCATGCCCTCATGTGTTTAAAGCCATATGAAGAAGATGTGAGAGAAAATTTCTATGGAAAATTATTCCTGGGAATACCTATTCTTAGTGATATTTCATTAACTGTTGGCAGAACATACGTTATGGCCTTCTGCAGTTTTCGTGGTTTCATCGAGATCTGTTGGAAGACTTGAGTGTGAGGCAATGATCTTGTAGTCTGTGGTGGCCTCAGCCTGGGCAGAGACAGCCCACTTTGTGGAGGACAAACGGCACAATTCCCCATTGGACCTGCACTCTGTGGACTCACCTTATCATGATTTCCTGGGAAAGCACCACAGAGAAGCTAATATAGTCAGTGGTATGTTGTCCTGGGCATGTTTAGTGAGTTGGTAGGCTGTGCTCCTGGCCTTTAATTACCCCATTGCTATTAATCCCCTATAATTCCAGCCACATAAATCAAGAAGCTCCGCTGAGCTTCCTTTATAATCAGTAGAGGAAGATCCCCTCCCTGATCATAATTCAGTTCTTAAGTAAGGAGCAGTGGAACTCAAGAAGATGGTTTGGCTCCCTTAGGTGGCTCAGGTGAAGTGGAATCTGATCACCATCTCTCTTTCTTCCCCAACAGAAGTGCCAGTGAAGGGTCCACTGCATCTAAGTCACATGGCAGTGAGAGTGCCAGTTGCTGAAGAAACTGGGGAAGTAGAAATACAAGACGAGGAACAACAAAGATCTGATCAGTCCTTCCAGTGCTGAAGAAGGGCAGGCAGAGCAATGCTGACCTGCTGATACGACCTTATTCTGGCAGGCAGTGCTTGCTGAATCAGCAGTGGCTCATATCTCCTCTAGTGCTAGCCAAGAAGTGCAGCTGGTACCCCATCTTCTTCTGTGGTTGCTGTGCACCTGGTCACTCCAGGGTAACACCACACTTCACTCCTTACAAAAGGCTTATCTGGAAACTCTTGGTTGTGCAGCTGTCTTCTGTAAAACAATGTTGTCTTCTTCCTTCAATGAAGGGCCAGAGTTATTTGTCTCCATAGCTTTTCCTCAGAGTGGCACAGAACAGAAATGCACATTGCTATGCCCCACAAGGGATGAGAGAGACCCAAAGTGGAAGTTAGGTTTTCATAGCCATTTGAGCCCGTCTAACTTGGCACTGCTGCCAGTTTACTGCTTCCCTGCCTGTACTATCTAGAGGGCAGGTTTGGGGCTAAATCAGTAGAAAATATATTTTTTTTTCTTCTTAAGCTTAGTTTAGGAGTAGTGGGAATGTGTAGCAGGATGCCACAGCAGTTCCTTAGTCACTCAAAGTGCAGCCCTAGCCCCTAGTCCAGCAACAGATACAGAGCTTGGGGACTGTGCAGCCACCTGTGCCAGTATGCATCTTAATAGCATTTCCTCCTCTGAGCTGACCAGTGAGCACTTTGACATCCTTCAGCATTCATCTGTATTGCTTCAGTGCATTGCTTTTACTTATTAACCAGACAGGTAATTAGAAATACTCTTGCAAATAGACTTGAACGAAAAATGCTCTTGCATTTGGTTCTGGTTTTAAAAGAAATTCTAGATAAGGTGTCCCAGTCTCCACAGGGAGGCAGCAGAATACCTGTTAATTTGTTTTCAAGCTTAAACTGGGTGATTTTTTTTTTTCTCTAAAAGAACTCCTGAGTAGTGTATATATATATTGTTTGGATAAGAGGTTTTAAGAATTTTAAGTTCAGATGAAAATTCTTTTTTTCTTGCCAAGATCAACATTCCCCTTATTTCCCTCTGAGATGCCACTGAAATGATTTACAAGTTATGTAAGAGCCAATTTTGAAAGAAATATGCATTTAATTAGAAACTAAAAATCACGTTGTCTTATCTGAGACAGTATAGTTAAAGTTCTGTCAGTATTTCCATTATTCTCAGAGATTTATCACCTCAGGAGAAAAAAAGCATTCTGCTCTTCTGGAACTTGTCATTTTAGGCCTCAATACTATAAATATAAGGTAAGTAGGAAATACTAATACTCTAAAGTCGAGCATTTCCAAACCAGGCATTCAAACAGCACAAAGCAGACACCCACCCCACCCCCAAATTACGTGATTGGCTTAAAAATAATGAATCTTTTAAAATAATAAACATAAGGGGGGTTTTGTTTGTCTTCTGACTTATGAGAATTTATGATCCATACTTTCAAAATGTTTCTTTGCAGCCACAGGGGCTAAAAAAATTTTTCTTTTTCCTTTACCCCTTTTCTATATTGAAGTTTTTGCATGCTCACATGACCCTGAAAGCTGGGTCTTGAAAAAAAATTGCAAATATTGAAAAACGTATGAAACCCCACATCTTCACTAAATTCATCTACATGTAACTTTTCTGGACAGCTTATATTCTGAGAGTAGCTTGCTAGGAAACAGAGTCAAAATGCTTTAAATAAAACAGAATAGGCAAGCCAGGAAGATTGCAACTATGTATTTGTTTCAGGCCAAGCCGTTGAATTTACATGTATCCTTCAGAGAAAAGACAGATTTTCACTTCCTTTTTTTTTCCTTCTTCTTCGTCTTTTTTTTTTTTTTTTTTTAATGCAAGCAAATTCATCATTTGTAACTGTTAGCTTTATCTACAGAAGAGGTATCTCATTGCTAGGAGCAGCATCTATTTCTTTCATGCTGTTCTGAAATAGGTATCAGTCTGCCTCTGAAGTTCACAGGAGAAATTCCAAGTAAGCTTTCTCAGCTCTTTTGCAGCACTGTGTATTTGCAAAAATACTCCTCTCACTTGAGGAATCAATTAATTGATCCAGTGTAGCACATCCTACATTCCTGGTAGGACTGGGGTTTTTAGATTATCCTCACAGGTTCACTGACTTAACATCTAGTTTTCCAGAGACAAGAAAAAAAAGATCTTGCTCTCTTCATGGTCATTTCTGTCCAACACAGTGCTAAATTTGCTTTGTGCAACTCCCGTCTACTAGGGAAAGACAAGGAGGAATATTTCATATATTTCTGTCCCTCATAAAATTCTATTGCATGTAAAAGCCTCAAAATTATAGTGCATTTCTATTACATGCAGAGATCTTATTTATATGCTTTTCAACACTGCAATTCAAAAATTGATCTGTGTGAAAAGTTTTCAGATTTTTTAATAAAGACACACATCTTTGGGAAGCATTCAATCAAAATGCTTGTCAGGGCCCTGAGAACACTAGTAGGCATGGTCACTCTGGGGTAATACTGTGGGCCTTAGTGGTCCCGACTGGCCTCATCTGGAGCCCCACCACACCCTCTGCCCATTCAGGCTGGGACTGGGGGGCCCAGCCTGAGCTGTGCTGCTGAGTTGCCTGCCTGCAGTTCTGTTCCTGTTGTGTTTGAATTTCCTAGCTTGACCTTGGACCTGCCTTGTTACCTTGCTTGATGCTTGCTGGGGAATGTCACCATCCTGCTCTGCTTACCTGTGTCTGGTGGGGGGGACTGTGCCTGGTTGGTGAGGTCACTGCTCACCTTGTTTTGTATCCTGATCTTCCCCTGGCTACTAGCCCCACCCTTGCTGCACCCAAACAACGCTGTTCTATTAAAAAAAAAAAACAACTTTCTGGTGAAGCAAGTAGAGAGAACTGTCCTGCGCCCAATGGACCTAAGTCAGTGAAAACACCAAAGGGTGTCTTGCAGTCTTAATGGAGGGAGACAGTGAACTTGGAACCTCAGGGTGAAAAGCTCCAGGACTGATTACCAGAGTTGTGAGTGGTTTCCTTTGAAACATGGTTATAGGTAGAAGATGAATAATAGCAATTTGAAGCCATTTATGGTGTAAAGCTCTGGTGAGCTACTGGCTTTCTTCTCCAACACTAGCACTGTTCTCGCTGCATTGGGGATGCTTCACTCCCTATGCAAGCTGTTATGCTGAGCTGAAGGGAGGGTTGGATGCCCCAGGGTGAGATGGAGCTTGTGGCATTAGAGAAGAGCCAAGGGAGAGCTCCAGCTACGTGATTGATGATAAACAGGTACTCAAAGACTGGGCACAGATTAGCAGCAGTCAGAAAGATGTCCTAGAACACACTTTTTTTTCCCACATCAACAGAAGTGAAGCTGCCAAACTGCACCTGTACCTTGCCAGTCCTGTTCCATGACCCTGAGAGTGTTTTAGGCCTGAGCAACTGAGGCCCCAAACCTGATGATGTCCAGTCCCCAATGAGAGAAGGACCAATCCTTAGCCTCTTACTTAAAGGCTTTGATGAGACTATGACACTGGGGTCTAACCTGAAGAACAGTTACTATGGAGGATGTGAGTCTTCCTGAGCCTTTGGTTCCTCCTCTGTGTAACTAATGATCTTTACAGGATTGCTGTAGGGATGAATGCATTAGTGACTGTGAAGCACCAGAACTATAGAAATATCTGTTGTCAGGTAATTTATTACCAGTCTTTCCTTCTGTGCTGCCTTATCTGCAGCATTTGGAGTTGGTGTCATCATGCCAAGTCCTCCCAATTATGTTTAAAATAATGGTATTATGATTAAAGGACAAAGGCACAGCAGAGCTGCTGCACAGGACCGCTGTGTTTCAGCAGTAATGGGGAGCCAAGAACCTGACAATAGGGCATCACTGAAGATTTTTGTGACATCTGTTAAACAAGTGGGATTCAAAGGCTCTGCTTTGGGCTCAAGAAATGACAATTCATCTGCCTTTAAATTTAGCTGATCTATTTTTCACATTATTGCTGCAGTGTTTCTGTTCCGTGACCTCCCTTTCACTTCAGATGTAATCACATTTTGGTGGCAGATGAAGTGATTCCTATATATAGCATGCAAAACACTTTGGGATCCTTCCAGTGAATAAGTCCCAGACACGTCAGATATTTATTTAGTGCAGCACTTTATAGTAGGCACCACGGTCAAGATCATAGCCTTGGAGCACTTCCTGGCTTTGAGCTCAAAGCTGAACCTACTGTGTGTGACTTGACCAGAATGTTTGAGTAGTAGACATGCTGAGAAGAAAAAACAATTTTGCCTGCGTCTTTGTTAATGGCGATGGGCTCCTCACCCTGAATTAATTGCAGTTTCCAAGGAGCCTGACAGTTCTGCCCATTTCCATAGGAAAGGAAATACCAAAGAGTAGGCTCAAGGGAGGCCTTTCCTGGAATTTAGGATTTGCTATACCTATCAGGTCAGATATCCTGTTCCTAGCAGCTGTCAGGACATGATGCTTCAAAGGAAATTGGATAAGTTTACCTAGCCAAAGCATGACTAACTATGGCTGAAGAGAACTGAGGTAAGCATCACTTTAGGTGGTGCAGGACTCAGCTTTCTGCCCGGAACATGAGATCTGATTACCCCTGGCTTAGTAGGTTGTACAGCTGTAATGCTAGTAGAAATCATATTCAGCCTTCTACATCTTTGCTAGCTCGTTTCATTGTCCCTTTCAGTTACCTGTTCAGCATTTGCTATGTTTTCCCAAAGGTTTTACAACCAAAATAGGATACAGCTCATTGGGGAGGCACCATGTAATTTTGTGTGATCAGTTATGTGATTATTCTGCAACGTATTCTCTGTGGGGTCCTGATTTTTGAAACAGACGGGGAGTGGGCAGAGAGCTGAAAGCCTTAGGACCACTCAGCTTCAGCTGCTTTCCTGCCCACTAAATTACAAGATCAGGCCTTCCTTAACACTTATGGAAAGTGCCATATGCTAGAGATACCACCAGTCCTTTCAAGTGTCTATTGACTTCAGAGGCCAGACATCTTAAATTACCCCTTACTGAGTGTGGCACTGAGGCTGCACAACACCAAATATTTTATTCCATCTATTCTTTCGATGTGTCTCATCTTTTGAAAGCTTCCAGTGTTAACTAAATTTGTCATCCAGAGCAAATGGACTTGAGGTTTTCTAAATTCTCTAAAAGTCAAGAATACACTTTCTTCTCATTTGCCCTTCTCTCTTCCTTGAAAATCATAGTCATATGTTTTTGTGCACTAGTGCAACTTCCTTGCATCTAGGAATGGGTTGACTTGAAACTAGGTTAGTAATTTAATCACACTTAACTCTAATTATCACTACAGGAAAAGGCCTCTTGAAAATGTGTAGTAGGCAAATAAGCCAGAGAAACAGTAACTGATTTAATACCTTTCTAAACTTGTAACTTTTTTCTGAAGTGTTAGGCACAGTAAAGGGAGAATATTTATTGTTAATGTTGATGGGGAAAGGTAACAAATTAAACAGTCTTTACTATTCCAAGTAATTTCATTTTTTAAAAGGAACGCTCCTGCTCTAAGTCTCTGGCGATATGCTATCTTCTAGCATAGGAAAATCAATAGATACAAAGGTTCCAGTTCAGTTTCCCCTGGATGTGATCAACTACATTCAAATATTAAGTGATAAATGAGCTGATTTACACATCTGCAAAACTGGCATTAGCATTTTACTAACTCCCTGCAGTGTCATGAGGTTTAATTAATGGTTGTAAAACACTCTGCTGAATGAAAGGTATGACTTTCCACATTTGAGATTATGTAGATCCGTAAGCTTCTGCTGTATTTGTAACAGCCATCTAGAAAACAAACAGCTTTGCAGATTTACTGCTGTGCTCTACTAGCCTGCATTTCTTGTAATTTTGATATGGTGGTAACTTTCAGAGAGTGAGACCAATCCTAAATTTGTGTTCACCTGAAAAACACCTCTTAATTAATTGTTGAAGGCAATTTCCTTGTATTTTAGTACCTGTAACTTAAACTGTGTTGAATTAATACAAAGTGCACCACATTATTCACAAGAATGGTGGTTTTCAAGTAGCTTTGGAAAAAAATACTGTCTTGACTCCATGCAGCCTCAACAAGAGAACATAGTGAAGAAGTGAAATCTCTTCTGACTGCAGCATCACTAGGACAGTAAACCAGATTCTGGCCCCAGAACCAAGGTTGTATACATTGGCACCTCTACAAATATTCTTAAGAAACAGCTGGGTGAAGTGACGATTCAAAGTATTTGTGCAATTCTTACCTGAAGGCTTTCTCAATTTCTACTGTTAGCTGAGGTTTTGTATGTTACCTCCTTGAGATTGCCTTAAGACTGCCCAGAATGTTTCAATGAGATCACCAGTCCTAATTATAAAGATCATGATGAGACTGTCTTACTGGGGTACAAAGGATTTTTTTTTACTTTATTTAACTCCCTACCCTCTGTTCTACTCTGTCAATGTCTCCTTCTGCTAATTTGGTATAAAATCTGCCCTGTTTGGGTGGGTGGAAGGGAAAGAGACATCAGGGAATGCATGGCCTTAAATTAAGCAGCAAAAATCTGCAGCTTGGTCAAGTAATTATTAATTTTGGCCCTTGCCTTTCGGAGCATTCCACATCACCTACTATTGTTCACTTGTTCCAAAAACAACATCACATTTTCCTATTGTTACCTTAAAAACTAAAGAGAGACAGATACAAAATGCAATTGCCTTGGTCACCCTGAAAGTGTTGTATCCCCAACTCTTGTGGAGCTATTGTATCCTTTCTGAAACCAGGAAGACACCACAGCTCTGCAGCTGAGCCCCAACTAATCCGCTGCAACGTACCATGCCTCACTCCAAATGGACTCAATGGTGTCCTGAGGCTGGCACAGAGCTGTCAAATGTTGACAGAATGAGAAACCACCAACTAGGTTTTTGAGTATTATTCTGTAATTCTATCAGATATATCAATAATACATATGGATCTAGCCAGGGTATCCTGGGCCTACACAACTAACAAGAGAATTCTTGTACTTGCAGAAGGATGTGAGTTCTGGCCACACCAAGTAGAGCAATTAACCCAATGTTGCATTATACATTCTTTATTGGTTTATTGATCTCACATATCTGGGACTGCCAATTACAGCCATCTCTTTTTTTAATTATTTTTATTTGTATTGACAGCATGAAGATCAGGACTATAGGAGCACATCTGTTTAAAGTGTTTGCTTTTTTCCTTGCCTTTCCTTAGGACAGCCAATTTATGTTCAATTGTGTTTATAACTCAGCAATTCTCTGGCAAGTTATACAAACCAGAAATAATTCTGACTCGATCCAGATGGTGATATGCATTTTGATGATTCCTTTACTCACTTTCTAAGGCAAGGATGATACTTGTTATGTACTTTTTTAACCAGCATATCTTCTTTGGATAGCTAGAAAGCAGTCTTGCAAATAATTATCACCTCTGCGTCAGTGTTGGAGCAGAAAGCGTTGCTGTACCAGCGCTAGTGAAGAAAAGTATGGAAGGGTCTTTGGAGCTCTAATTACTGAGCAATAACTCATCCCACAGCAGGTCAGCAACAAACTGCAGTCACCATCATTCTATTATTCTGCTTTTAAATTGTCTCATTTTCCTGTGAGAATTAGGACAAAAAACTATACAAACCTTGTGAGCTACGTGTGACAGCAAAAACATTCCAAGAGAGAGAAAAATCTCATTGCCGGTGACTTTAATCTCTGTATTCTGAAAGGTAGTGAATGATGCCTCTGTGGAATGCTTTAGGATATTGTGGGGGATTGGTGGCTGTGCTGGGGCAAGGCACAGGAACTAGTTATTGAAGTTAACCTGGTATGTGATGGTAAAGAAGCCGTGTTGCAGCCAGCTAGTTTTGATAGAATATGAATTGAAATTACAAATAGTACCTGGGAGTATGCAAGAAGAAAAAAGACAGGACAAAGAAAGAAAAATGTTGCTGCTCTTGTATATGGAAGAATATGTCTAAGGGGGTGCAGTTCCTGTAGGACAAACAGTTTGAATCACCCTGTACAGTTGTTCAGCCCCTCGCATCACTGTCATCCCTATAGTGGGAGGCAGTTGCTCCTGTAGGGTAGTCTTTTGCTCAGGTGGCTTCTGGTTAACAAGGCAGTAATGCTGGAGCTCTTTGCCAACCTCCTTCCTTTGACAGAAGAAATCCCAGGGACAGAATCCATGAGACCTCAGTAAGGCACCCAGTAAACCATCTATTTTCCTTTCATGGAAGCAGCTAGAAGCCAGCAGGAGTGGAATATACCAGTGGCTAGCCTTCACCTGTTAAGGGTACTTCCCAGGAGCCCTGGAGCCCCTTGGTAGGGAGGGGACAAGTGCTGCAGCTATGCAGTGTCCTTCTTCACCTCCACAGGAAAAAGCTGAGGGTCAGCCTTGCTGCTGCCATGGTGGCCTGGGTTAAACTTGTTCAAATAATCCATTTGTGCAGCTCAAGTGGAGAAGGAGAGGGAAAATAACTGTAGACATTTTAAAGCACAGAATGAAAGATTGACTTAATAAACAGAGTTGTACTATAATGTTGTAATATATCCAGAGGGTCTCTACCTCCTTTGTGTTGCCACCCACAAAGTTTTAGGGATTGCTTTGTTTGTAGCTGTGTGGCGCAATCTGCAGACCGAATGAAGGATGTGCGATTCCACTGAAATCTGTTGTTTCACGACTTGACATTACATCTTTTGTTTGACATTACACCACATTTGTACTTCCTGATTTTTTTTCCATTGGCATTTCAAGAAATGGACCGTGTTTCTGAGTAAAAACAAATCCATCCATCCATCCTCTGTCAGGAGCACTTCACTTTTAGGCAGATAAAATGTCATATCTTGTCATCTTTGTTCTTCAATCAATTATTCTTTGATCTTTATTCAATATATTCCTTTTACCCGAAACACCAAATAGCCCTGATGTTATACTTCGCAGGTTCTGTACCTTCTTTACTAATATTGATTTGTCTTTCAATTTCAATGGTGAAGTAAGAGGCCAATTTGCAAACAAATGTCCTGGGAAACAGATGTGAAAGCACTACATTACACAAAAACAGACAAATTATTCCGTACAGTCACCGTTCTGTACAATACCAGCTAGTTGTATTAGGATATCGGTTCATGGCCAAGCTGTAGTGCGCTGACAGCCTGTGTTGGCAAGATATTTTTCTGCATTGCCTTGAACAGATGAGAGGGAGTTATCCCATTTGTCTTTATGCTTGCGTTAGATGCTAAGCTCTTGACCTTTATTGGCTGTGGACTGTGACTCTTTTCCCACTGTTAGTGAGATTTTTACAGGCAGTGACTGTTGAATAAGGCCTGTGTCATTGCCTTTCAATGTCCAGTCAGAGGATGCATTCCATCAGTGGAAACATGAGGTTGGGTTATATCCATTGGTCTAGGAAGACAAATAAGGTCTTTAATGTTAGTTTGATGGGTTAGTGTTGTGTTGCGGTTCAGCCCTGCAGCCAGCCACTACATAGGGAGCTGCAGCGCATGCAAAGTGACATGCACCCACAGGCCATCTGCTTCCATGGTGATGTGATTTATAATGTAGCTAACAAGCTTCCATTCTGGACAGAGGTGTCACAGTGCATCAATAGTGGTCCATCTGAAAAAAAAAGAAAAAAAAGCCAAACAAACCGCTGTGAATTGAAGTGTTTCATTGTGGTTTAACCCAGCAGGCAGCTAAACACCACACAGCTGTTTGCTCACTTCTCCCTAGTGGGATGGGGGAGAGAATCAGACTTTCACACTGGTCATATGGAACTCTTAAAAGGTGACTGAGTCTTGCTGATCACTCTTTGGCTCTCCAGTGGATAAATCAGCTTATGGATGGGAATCAGTCAGTTTCTGTTGATGTGATATTGCTGCCAGTGCACTGTCGTGGTAGCAATCAGCACCTGTTGTTCTTTGACCCTCAGCAACCCCACAACAGAATGGTCCTCCAAGAGAGCAGGCAAGGGCAGCTGTATAATTTCCTCTGTCTCCAAGGCAGCTATACCAAAAGCCCACTGGTACTCTTTCAGGTCCTTGAAATACCCTCTCCTGAGACAGATAATGCCATGGATGCATGGAGCGTCTGGACCAGTCCCCGCAGGGTGCTTTTGCCACTCATTTCCAGTCAGGTCTATTTCAGCCTCCAATACAGTTAGCTGGTGGGATCCCCCTGTCACCCCAGAAGTTTCTGCCCCTCTATAGTGTGGTAGCATTAGGGTACACTGTGCATCTGTGTCCACTAAAGCCTTACACTCCTGTGGGTCTGATATGTCAGGCCACCAAATCCACACAGCCCAGTAAACCTGATTGTCCTCTTCCTCTACCTGGCTGGAGACAGGGTCCCTCCAGTCCTGGTCATAGTGTTTGTTACTCACTTGTAAATATGAATCAGAAGTCCCTTTATTAAGATCAGAAGTAAGGGCCGCTCTTCTACACGGTCTGGGGAACTGCCCGTCGAAAATAGAACAGCAGTTTTCCTGGAAGAACTCCCACTTGTGATTGTTTTTCCTTGCAACTCACGTACTCATGCCTCTAGGGTTGAGGTAGATTTTCCATCCCACTTCCTCATGTCTTCTCTGTGGTCATGCAGGTAAAATCACAGGGTGGCCCATGGTGTGTACCCACTTACATCCTCTCTCTTGAGCAGAGAAACACTCCTAATAGCTGACATACTGGTCCATACAGGTGGGGAGTAGGACATATCCTCTTTGAATTGCTGGAACTCCTGGAACAGCTTCTCCACAGCTGAGATGCAGGCTGTAGGGAGGAGGAGAGACTTTCTTCATATTGTCAGAGTTAGCCAGCCAATTCATCCACCATTTGTCCCTCTCCACCTTCCCAGGTCATTACTGCTAGTAAGTTGGTATATGATGATGGTGCACTCTGTACAAACTTCCACCTCACAGGCTGTATATACCTGACTTCATCTGGATCTTTGGATAACTGCTTATTGTCCAGGTCATCATAAATCCCCCCCAGCACAGCTAATTCCCTCAAGTACTGCATACCTCTCTCCATAGTGGTCCACTTGCCTGGGTGACATGAGTGGCCAGGTGAAAATGTGCTCACCTGGACAACAGCTGAAATATTTTTGCATATATTGCGGCTCACTCAGGGATAGGGATAGGGATAGGGTGGTTGCTGCTTCATTTGTGAGTTCTGCCTCTTCCTCTGGCCCTGCTTCAGAGTAGCCTGCCTCATCCACTTCTTCCTCCTTCCCACTCTTAGGAGGCTGAGTTTCTTCCCTTACTAAACAACGTGACTTTCTCATCCAATATTTTATCTTGTGTGTGGGGGTGACTGTTACCGACACAGGCTGGTTCTCTGGCTCAGCTGCAGTGCCTGTTGCAGTGGTTGGAGTGGATGCAGTGCCTGTCATTTTGTTGTCTGATCCAGAGACCTTCTCTTCCCCTTGAGGGTACTGAGTGGTGTTGAGCAGGGCTCGGTAGGCATGGGCCAGGCCTCAGCATGTTGCACTGATTTATGTCTCTCTGGAATTGCCAGGGTGACAGCATACTTTTTCCAAATATTTGACTAGTTATTCAGGATTCTGCAGTTGTTCAGCAGTGAAGTTCGAAAGCACTGGAGATGCACAGGATCCTAGGTACTTGCCCATACGATCCCATACACCCTGCCACTCATAACCATCCAGCCTCAGGGCAGATCTCTGGGTGGTGTTCCTAAAGAGTTGTTTAACCTTAAGCAAGACCTCAAACACATTCAGGAGACATTTCTCTCCCCCATAGACTGGCTCTCTGAGGATAAAAGGTAAAGGGTGTAATTATTAATAATTTCTGAGAGATCGTTCCCAAAGTACAGATAGTGGCAATGCCGAGTACAAATACCAGATTAGTCTCATGACCAGTAATTTTACCATATGATAAACCACTGTTACACAGTACATCAAAATCATAATTGAGCCCCCAGAAGTGATGAACAGCACAGCAGAGAACACATACTGCAAGTAAGGTGTTGCATAAAGCAACTCTGAGAGCAAGTGCAACTATTAAACTAATATAACAAATGCTTACAACAAATTTTTTTTAACATGCTGTGGTCAGATCTGTTGTTATGTCAATTCTTCGTGCCCCATGTTGGGTGCTAAAAAGGACTGTTGTGGTTAACCCAGCAGGCAGCTAAACACTACACAGCGTTCGCTCACTCCTCCACAGTGGGATGGGAGAGAAAATCACAAAAAAAGGTAAAACTCATGAGTTGAGATAAAGACAGTTTAATAGGACAGAAAAGGAAGGGAAAATAATAATAATAATAATAATAATGGCAAAAGAATATACAAACCAAGTGATGCACAATGCAGTTGCTTACCACCTGCTGACTATGCCCAGCCAGTCCCTGAGCAGCAGGTCACCATCCCCCAGGCCAACTCTCCCCAGCTTTATTGTTCAGCACGATGTCATATGATATGGAATATCTCTTTGGCGAGTTTGGGTCAGCGGTCCTGGCTGTGTCCCCTCCCATCTCCTTGCGCACCCCCAGCCTCCTTGCTGGCAGGGTAGTCTGAGAAGCTGAAAAGTCCTTGACTTAGGATAGGGACTGCTCAGCAACAACTACAACATCGGTGTGTTACCAACATTATTTTCAACCTAAATCCAAAACACAGCACTGTACCAGCTACTATGAAGAAAATGAACTCTATCCCAGCCAAACCCAGGACATTTTAGAAGTGTGATTTTGAAATAGTGTAGAGCACAGCAGAAGTCACATCCTATAATGCAAGGCAAACCCAGCCTGGAATGGTAGAGCCTCTTAAGAGGTAGGGTCCTGGCCAGTCTCTGCACTCAAATGTCACTACTCAATTCTCATGTCCCATTTGTGTTAAAATGTTTTATGTCCATGGTTTTCAGACAAAAAGTTTAGTCAGACACTGAATGTCTCATTCAATAGTATGTTACTGAGTGCTTTAATTACTGAGAGCAATTTTATTGTACTGGCACCAAAAATTTCAGCAAATGTCGAGCAAACTGCAAATGAGGCAATTCCAGACTGGACTTTTATTGAATTAAATGTATTATTTCCTTGGTGCCTTCGAAGTCTTCAAATATGTCTGGAATCTCTTACCCATTTCTCTAAGTCTGCCGAAACCAGATTATTAAATGGCCCATTTTCCATAATATCAGTCTGGATTTTTCTCATCAGTCCCCTGATTATTATAAATTGCATGGTATGATATTTCAGAAGATTAATATTCCGTCTGCCCTGCATGCTGCCAGGAGATCAAAACGATTGGCTGCTCCAGCTCAGACTTAATCTGCATGACAGGCTAACCACTGTAAACACCCTATGTGTTCACAGCAGGCTTGTCTACATGGGTGGTGTACGCTGGTAGAAGGCTGACTCTGTCAGTATAAAGAGATCCATGCCATACATCATTGACAAAATGCTCTGGAGCTTTTAATTCTGTTGAGATTAGTAACACTGTCACAGTGGAATAAATACTGTTGAGTATCAAGTTAATTTTGTTAGCTGTCCAGTTACCTTCTTGAATTTCTTTGTATCTAGTCTTATATGGCTGTCCTGAAGATTCCCACTTCCTTCTAGCTATCTGCTGCACATTGGTAAATGAGGAAAAGGAGCTATTCCATATTGTAAGGGATCTAGTGTTGGTGTAAAGGTGTGGGGGACACCTACCCACAAGCCTGAATACATTAAGAAAACAACAACAAAAAATCCCATCAGTAGTAGCTGGTAGCCAGCGATTTGTTTGGATATTGTTTCTGTGTGTTGGTTAATGTGACACATTACAGCAAAGGATCTTACTATGATGTAGATCTCCTTGCACAGTAACATTTACATTTGTGTGTAATACATGGAATGATCTTCTCTTCCCACACTAGTTTCAGTATGAAAGCTAGTGGAGTGAGGATAGCAACAATAAACCCCATATTTGTAACCCAGAAGAGAGTAAAATTCAGTTTTCTGTTCTGCATCAGTGCTGGCCAAGCTGTGACCTGTAAGTGGTGTGCTTCCCTGCCTAGGTAAATGTTGTGTAATTAACATTGTGCGTGGTTCTGCCTGAACAGGAGCTATTGACTAATCTCAGCTCCTGGCACTGGGAGCAAAAGATGCTTAAGCTGGTGTTTACAGGAATCCTGTGTCTACCATACAGTGAAAGAGGGGGCTCCAGGAAAGCACCTGTCATCCTCTCTATCAGAACTCGTATAAGGGCTTGTTCTTGGCACTCTGAAGTATGAGGCATACATCTGGCAGCTGCCAGCTCTGGAGTCAGGAGGCAGATCAGGAAAACTTTCCAACCCTTCAGTTGTTCTAATTTTTTTTTTTTTCAGTGTTCTTCCCCAATACTACAGTTTGTATTACCTTGTTCACAAACTGGTCGGCTCTTGAGACTAAGGGAGAATTATGGTGGCTCATTAGTGAGCCAGCAATGAATAAATGTTATGTGGCTATTTATACTCTTCAATTATCTGTGACAAGGGTGAGCTCTACCTCACAGAGGAAGGTGATTCTGGTAATCTTTTACACTCAAAACCAATCTGGACTGTAGATATTCAAATGTAGTCATGACAAAACAATGTTGTTCACTTAAAGCTTTTGGTTCTTCTTCCTCTGTATTATTGTACTTGTAGCCTTTGCTGACCAGCTCTGTTCCAATGTACTTCTGGTCAACACTGATGCCCAAAGGAACAAGGAAAACATTCCGAGAAATGAAATTGTAAGTGCTTTCATGATGCTTACTTGTACATCTATGCATTTCTCACTGAACAGTGTCAGCATGTTAAATTCATCTCTTGGAATAACCCCACTTAATACTATAAATCAGGAATGAATTTGCTGTATTGTATCTAAGTGGTTGCTACAATCATGCTATGTAGGGTGCTTAATCCTGTGTTTAACAGTGTCCTGAATCTAAACTTCCCTTAGCAAAGAAGTTTCAATTGCTAATGCGCACTTTTTAGAAGCTCTTTCCCAGCTCTTTTTTGGCCTGGCCCCTGCTAATATACACCACATTGAAACTGCTAAAAGACGTTGAACCTGGATGTGAACAAAAACATGTTCTCTGTTATTTTTGTGTAGCTGAAGCTAGCAAGGCCAACCAAAACCAATCCTACTGAGTTTCATACAAACATGTGTGAAATAATCACCACCCTGAAGATCTTGCCATGAGGCAATGTAAACTTCTTAGAATGCAAAACCATGTCAACCCAGCTTCTAAACGAGGGATGCTCCTCTCCAGCCAGCTCAGAACCTGTGCAGAGAAACCTGCATCTGTGTATTCTCACCAGGCAGATATAATTTCAATGTGCAAAGCAAACATTACAGTGGAGTAAAGATTGTGCAATATGCAAATACTGTGACAAAATACAGGAGGGGGGGGGGGGGATGTGTGTGTGGTGTGACAAATGCCTACATAGCAGGTCTCATGCTACCTCTGATGTTTGATTCCATCCTCTTTGATAATTCAGTTTTCTGCATCTCTTGATGGCAGATCTTTTCTCTTTCCTAATAAGAAAACAATTTGTTGTCCTCCAGATACTGTTGCAGACAAAGGATTTTACAAAAGCACCATATAAACTATGGCTGAAATTGTGACTCTGCCCTTGATAGGAATTGGACAGAGAGCAAGGGTGGGGGGAGCAAACATGCAGTCAGCCTGGATGTTAAGTGTCTGACTTTTATGGGGTTTATTGATTTTTTTTCTTCTATGGAGAATGTCAGTACCCAGCAAATGACTGAATGTCATTGAAACCCCAGGCATTGTCTTAAAAGATTTCAGGTTTGAGTTTTTCAGTTAAAAATAGAGAATAATCACAGCAAACAGGTCATTCCCACAGGAATTTTCATGTTGCTAAAAAACCTGATCTTCAATTGTATGAAAAATTACATTTTTCATTTAGCTCCTTTGGCCCAGAGGTTTTCTGTAGCATGTTCTAGACAGAACCAGGATGCATCAATATCTCATTCATGAAGACATTCTTTGAATATGATCATAGTAGCAGTGTAATGCTACTTGTGCTTATTCAAACAATCAGAATTGTTACCAATGGCTTTGAACCTTTCCCTCCGTCCCCCTAACACTGTTGTATGGAGTCAGACAGAACTGCTGCAGGTGTTGAAGCACGGTGAATGCATGTTAGAACGCTATTTCTTTTGCTTGCTAAAGAATTTCCAGTTGAAGTAAAAATACAAACAGCTTTTCTTTCTCATGTCTTGTTTGTAGATGAAGGATCAGAGTTTCTGCTGGTGAAGGCTGACTTCAGTAGAGCTGTATCAGGCTGTCAGAGCTACTTCAACAGTCTGATCCACTACTTCTCTGTAGTGTTAGCTCAGCCCACCCAAACAGGGCAAAGACTGGTCACTGCTTTTGACTTTGGGAGCTTAGGGCATGCTCCTAGACTTAAATTTCAGCTTACCATTCTTCTCTGTGACCAGGATTCAGAGCCTGAAACCTCCCAAACCATCACACAAATTTCTCTGGAGTCCTACAGAGGCTTTAAGAACTCTAAACTGGTATTGGACTTCTAATTCAACTGAGCTGGGAAAACACAGAGGCAAAGAACACAGGTTCTTGCCATAGAAAATATATTCCTAAAGCACCCGGCTGTACAGACCTCAGGAAACAAGTTAAGACCAGCTACATAGCTCCATTGATCCAAAGTTACCTCTTCTGTAACTCTAAAGTTTATCATTGTTTTGGGAGAATTCCCCCTACACTTTCTGCCTTGCAAGAAAGTCACTGTATGTAGCAGTGGCGGACCACACTGCAGCAGTGGTTGCTTCAGTGCATTCCTCATCTCTCTTCCGTGTTCTCCACTGAGATAGTGCTCCTGGAGTCATTATGCTCTAGCTGTGGTCTCTTGCACAGAAAATGTCCTGGTGAATAGTGAAGGGCCAGGAGCCGAGATGTGCAGAGGCGATGTCCCCAGCACACATCTCTGAGGTTTTCATTGTGGTGGTCCTTCAGTGGGCCAGCTATCTAATTTTACTCAGCTGAGTACCTTGTATACCATCAGCTGTGGACCTTACACTCCTCACTGTCCTACTCCTCCCTTGCTTTATGGACACCTTGAATTAGAAAGCTGCAATAAAATAATAATATTAACAATCTCTTAGGGGGACAGAGGTGCTAGTTTGGAGCAGCAGGATATCAAGCATGTGTTTAGGTCACTCTGCATCACTAGCCAAAGTGCCAAGGATCGGTTTTTGAAGCAGATGTGTTTAGCAGGGTAGATATAGCCACTAAATGTTAGGGGTTATTATTGGAACTTAATTGTAAAAATCACTCTGAAGAAGGTCCTGGATATTCCAGTTGAATGATGTAGTATATTTTTTAAGGCATAAAAATCTGAATAATTCTTCATGCCAGTGCCAAGAATTATTATCATGGTCTTGAAGATGTGTCCAGCCATAGTGAGAGTCCAGAGTACAAACTGCCCCATTAATTTCAGAGAGGTAGCAGTTGCTCTCCAGAATCAAATTTTCTACCAGATATTTGGACAGTCAAAAAAGGGGCAGTTTTGGTGACCCTGAGTGTCCCACTGAATAGTGATTTATCCAGTGGAAATGAAAACAAAATCTGGTCATAATGAAAACCACCCTTTCTATTAGAAAAAAATATTACAAGTGGAGTGAAAATATCCAAACCAACTTTTACACTATTTCTTTCTGAAATATCCAAAACATTGGACAGTGAGATTCAGTTCTTCACCTAACCAGATTTGTTCCACAGTAGCTTTTAACATGACACAAATGCAGAGAAAGAACACATTTTGAAAAGTAAACAGTTCTCAGATTGGAATACACGGTAGTGGCTTTCTTTACTTTTACAGAATAGCATCTTCTATCTGAATACTTCAAAGCATTCCTCAAATAATTTATTACATCTCACCACCCCCTCTCTGAGGCTTTTAAATATTATTTTCCTCATTGCAGAAGATGGAAAAATGGAGAAATCAGAAAAATTAAGTTACTTTCCTAAGACCACACAGTGAGTCAGAATTGGAGTAAAGAGTAGAAGACTGAAGTGATAACTTCTGCTCTGCCATTCCAAGTACTGGAGTATCTAGTTTGCCTGTGACATTCCCTACAGTGAGGTAATAGCTTTCTAAAGATCTGCTGTAATTCAACCTGGAAGTTACTGGGACAGATGTGTTAATTACTGGGTGAAATTCTGTGACCTAGCTCTTCAAAGGGTCAGACTAGATGGTCAGAAAGGTCTTGTCTAGTCTTAAAATATAAGCGTCATTACCAACATACAAACCTATTTGCCCTTTTTCTCCTTCCAACAAAAATCAGCAATTAGTCTTGTTTAAAAGCTTGCTATGAAACTGCATTTTTCAAATCTAAGGCATATTATGCCAGAGGTTAGCAAAAATAGCTTCAGAGATCCTGAAAAATTGACAGATTGAATCAATCAAATCCATTTTTAATTTTATTTTGACAAAAACTCACACTGGGGCTGACAGCTCCTTGTAAAAACAACTTCGCTGACTGCAGTTTGAAACACACATGCTATAAAACCTTGGGAACAGGATTTATAATAGAAACCTGGCAGTCTCCAAAGTCTACCAGTATTATCACCATGTGTGACAATAATATATTAGGACCATACTTCAGAGCTCCCTCATTAGATTCTGACATATGGAGGAGAAAGGAGAGCCTGAAAACTAGGGAGGACATAGAGTGCAGCCTCAGCTGTGCATATTTATCATCTAAATCAAGTGAAGGCTATTTATTGACTTATTGATTCTAATTCAAAATGAGAACTTAATTAAAAGTTTAGTTCATTACCACACAATTACATGGCCCTCAAGACATTTCCCGGCTAGTAAAGTGCATGCTTAATCATGTGGTATATTGGGAAGGCTGGATCTTCAGTTGTTATAAATCAGACATTAGTCGTGCCATGCTAATTTACGCCATCTGGGGACAGGGCCTATTAGTTTTCTATGCAGGAAACAGTTGTTATTGTTTTAAATAAGGGAACTACAATGTAATGTTGTCCTTTGCTGAGCAATAGCATATGTTAACTTCCTACCAGAAGGCAAAGTAGTGATGAGAAGTGGTAGTCTCAGTGCCATATACACCACATATACATACCAGCCTCGGAACAGAAGTGCTCAAAACAGTGTAAAAGAGTGTCTGCCAAAATGTTAATACCAGGCCCCAGAGATGCTGTTCTGCGTTGGAAACGTGCTGCTGTACTGACTCTGCTAAGAGAGATTCTGGCAAAGAACAAACTTTCCTGCCAATTGCTCTGAAGAACCACAGCACACCCGTATCAGGATGCAGGCAATATCTACACAGTTATGCTGTGCAAGCTCTGATGTTCCCTTCTGGTTCTCAGCCTCATGGGACTGCACCTACACTTCACAGCTTGTCATGCTTCTTCCTCTCTGCACAGCTAGTGGAATAGCTTGTTTATGTAAATGTGGATACTGAGGCTGAGGTTCTTTGACGGCAGCAAATTTAGGATTTGTCCCTGCAGAGCACCAGAAGCCTGGCTATATTTGCATTCATATAATGCATCATTCCATTCTAACCTTGAGCATTTTTATGGGTTTATGTATCTTTTGAGCATTTTTACATATTTACAAATGATCAGAACTTACAGTCTGGGAATCAAATTGTGAAAGACTTTCACATGCAGGCACAAGGCATATTAAGGCATACAGCATTTAAGGGCAAGTTAAGCTGTTCATGCAGACACACATTGTGTATCTTCAGTGACTGAAGTTCATGCTCTAAAAAAGAAACTCAGCAAAACCACACAGAATAATACTATTCAGTGTGATCCTCAGTAAGAGTCTGAACTCTTCACTTTGACTGGCATCTTTATTCAGCTAATGCTTCCCATCTATGAGCCCCCAAAAAAGAATTGGGGGAGGCAATTTCTACATATTCTCATATTTTGGACTCTGAGCATAGGACTCTCAGCAGTAGTGTTGGGTGGGAAAATGTCAAGGAACACAAATTTTACTGCACTTCTGACCTCAGGGACTAAAACATTTTTCAGCTTATATGTACTATACTTAGACTGACTTCAACACAAATCGGACACCAGTAAGGAAGCAGGCATAGAAACAGTTTTCAGTCAATTCTCTGTTACCTATGAGGCTGTTATTTACATTTGAAAGGAAATACACTTAGCAGGGCAGCAGGTGTGGGATGACTGTGCAAACAGCAAAAATTGTACCTGTTCAATCTGAAGCCAGTAAAGGGCAGAGGTAAATGAGTGCCGAAGGGCACAGACACAGTCAGGAAGCTGCATTCATGCATCTGTCATACAGCAAAAATGAAACATGTTCTGCAGGAAGCCCATGTGTAACCTAACACGGGTACACATGTGCTTGTGTGACTGCTGTGGTAGTAGCAGAGCCAGACAAGTGAAGCCCTAACTGACAGAGCTTTTGAAAACTCGTATGTCTGTAAGCCAAGGAGTATCTGTTTAAGTACCCCCAATCAATGAGGGGAACCGGCATTTTAATAGCTGCAGAGCAGGTGCACCTGCTACTACTCAATGTTCAACCAGAGAGTATTTTCCAACTATTGATTGAGCACATCCCAGAGCTGCCGAGGAGCTGTTTTTCCATAATGCCAGATGATGTGTGTGACTGCTCTTCTCTGTTGTCTTTGACATTTCTGGAACAAGAAGACATAAACTAAGATGGCCTCTGCTATGCTTGGTTGCAGTATCTCTAGCTGGCAAGAACCCATATTTTATCCATTACAATTAGATTAACGGTTTGTGCCTTTCTAGCACTCACAGCTCTGAGCCGTCACACTGAGTTTGTGGGCAATGGCTGCATGAAACATCCTGCTGTCTCAGATCCCACTTAGTTGCACTAATTGTTTTTTCTCTCACTGCTTGTGCTTTCTCCTAGGGTCCGTTTTGGTAGGTTGAGATCAAGCAGCCTTTTTGTGTGTGGCCAGTTTGTCTTACTGGAATGGGCAGAGGCATAAGTGAGGATAAAAGTTTGCCTTGCAGCCGTGCTCTGTGCCATAGCTTGTAAACTGGAGTAATTTTCATTTTGCTTCTTTGCTTCTGGTATGACTGTCTGTTTTTTCCATCCAAGAAAAAAACCCACATGTTTTTGCCTAGTTCCCTTGCAGAACTTTTGGCATCGGAGAGAGATTTTCCTGACACCTTATGAATCCCACCAAAGCCTGAAATAGAGCAGTTCAGGGCTAGCAGAGCTCTTTATAAAACTTCTGTCAGTAGACATGTTAATGGAGCCATGCAACCAAACAGCTTATCACTGTTTTTTGGGCTTGCAGAAACTGATCTGACAGGGAAGAGCTCATACCAGATAAATTTTACATTGATTTCAGATAGCGTCCTAGTAGTGAGAGTAACTGAACATTACAACAAAAGATGAAGGGGGCAGCATGATTGACATCACTTGAAGTCTTTAAGAGGCAGTTTGGATATCTTTCTACAAGATATTCTTTCAAACTGGCTTTGGCATGAATGGTCCCTTCTGACCAAGGAATCTGTCCAGAATGTATCATTCATTCAGCTCTTTCCTTCATATGTAACAGGCAGAATAAGTCCTCAGCATGATCATCATTTGCATAAAGATAATGGTGGTAATAAAAGCCTGTGCTTCAGGGGTTTAGCTGGGTAACCACTGGGGTCAAGAAAGATTTTTTTTTTTCTCCCACTATACAATTAGCCAGATGTAGTCTGCTTTACTGTTTGCTTAGTTCCTCTGAAGCACTGGAAATTGGCCATGCCTAGAGACCGACTCCTCCCTGGTGAACCTCTCAGTGGCCCAGGGTTATACTGAGACTCCTCCCTCCAGTACCCAGGGGAAGCAGTTTGCTCATTTGCTCAGACCTCAGAGCATCTCCTGCAGCGTGAGAGCATGGCTAGCTGGGTGTATCTTGCCAAACAATCCATTACCTCCAAACAATCTCCCCGTACCTGAGAGGCTTTGGAAATACAACAGCCTGCAATAAAGATTAGAGTAACTCCTTTGTTTCTAAACATTTCTGCTTGCAACACCCTTTTTGGGTTTTAAACCCCTTTCTGTACTCCTAACACCATTTGGGGAAGACAATACCAAGAAGTTCCAAGATGGGAATATCTACATTAAATAATCAGTGGTTTCTTATAGCCTCTCCTCTGCTGCTGCATTAGTATATCCTGTATAGGTGTAGCCGCCTCCACCCCCCTACTCCAGCCACCTTCAGTCACTCTGATAGGGGGCCTGCAGGTGTGTAAGCCCAGGCACACTAGGGAGAGTCTGCAAGAGCCTGGGGAGGTGAGTGGCCCTAACCATACACTGCGTATTAACACCCAACTGGAAATTTAGGCAGGCTGTCCATAAGACCACAAAAAGCTGCAACGCAGCCTTGCTGGGAGAAGGATGTAAAGTCGGCTGTCTCCTGGTTGTCCTTCGGAGCACTTCGGATCTTGGAAAAAGATCAGAGGTGAACATAACTTGCTAGTGTTATGCTTGCTTTCAGAGTCGCTGTACCTTTCAGGCATCTAAACTGTGTGTTAATCCTTGTTTACAATGTGCTTGTGTCAGATTAATTTTTACCTTGTGGGTACCAAGAACTATCTGTATTATGCAGATTCTTAGAGAAGTAATAACCTCTGGGCTGTATCTTACTGTGTGAATAAATAGGCAAGCATAAAGACTTATACCTGAGGATCCTCAGGCCACACAAAATAGATTTGATCCTTTTTTCCTAACCTCCAGTGATTTTAATGGAGCAGGAAGAAGCCTAATGAGTTTTGCCAGGAGGCATTATGGAGATCTGGTGGCTGTAGCAGCTGAATGCTGCATAAAATGTGCAACTGGTTGAGTCATTGGCCTTTTACTACAGTTCCTTTGGCAGTAAAACTTCCATCTTTGTGACAAAGTAGTCACAGTGATTTAATACAAAAGTGTTTTCTAATACAGGGCTCCTGCAGCTTAGGAATGGGTCCTGATCCTGCAGCTGTGACCGTACCTATTTTCATTATTGTAAACAATTGTTTTTAGTGGAGCTGCTCACAGGAGTCCATCTGCTGTTAATCTTACCCAGTGCTGGGAAGTTACACTTCCAAACTTTTTTTTTACTCAAAGGATGACTTTCTGTAGGTTTGTGGGCTATTAATAGACTTTGGACCATAAGCTAATTCTTTTCACTTTATACACAGTAGCTTTTCTCCTCTTGTTAGAAACTTCCACAAAGATGGACCTTATTGCTTTCTTTAGTTGTCGAAACCAAGGCTAGGGGAGTATACCTAGTGTACCTAAATTCATAGAGCAGCTCCTTGGTGCAGATCTGATTTGCAGACTTCCTCTCTTACTGCTACACAATGGTAACAGAAACGTGGTAGAATCAGGAGCTATTTTACATATAACCAAAAATCTGTCACGTAGGGTGGGAAGGCATCAAGTCTCTTAGAACTGAGTGCCACAAGATGAATATCTGCTCTAAAGAACTTTCTTTCAAGCCATTTTTCCAGTATTTTCCTCTGTTCTTATACAATATATTTAGGCAGAGTACTGTTTTTTCAGGGGTACTCCTAAGTAGGGCTGGATTTGTCACATCAGATGTTTACAGAATCTTCTTTCCCCATGCCCTGTGTATATTTGATTTCTTTTTGGCATTAATACCAGAGCTGCCTCAGAATTTTCAAAATACAAGTAAACAGTTTTTCAGAAAAAAATCTGCCAAATACTGCTTGTTTTCAACCCTCCTGCAGAGTACTAGAAGTCAGTGGAATTTCTTTTCACTAACAAAGTTCATAAAATCTAATTGTACTTAGAAAATTTTGATTTTTTTTCAGCTCTTTCTCACTCCTACTGGACCTGGATTTTTCATGTTATCTGATAATCTTTTCTTTTTTTCTTTTCAGGGAAAGATAGCATGTGATTTACCCTTAAACCTGCTTTTTTTAGAACTTTGTCACTTTTTAGTGACTCAGGTGTGCAGGTTTTTTCTCTTTCTTTTTGCAAGGAACAGATACTCTGTTTGCAAGCCAATTTTCTTATAACCGTAGTAATTCAAATACGCATTGATTCTTGGTCCTGTCTTGCCTAGTGAAACTGTTATGTTGTCAGTGACGTCAGTGCATGACACCAGGACAAACATTTGCTTATCAGCAGCCAATGTGCCGGTTTGGGGATCATAAACTACCTCTTACAAGCCTTACAAAAAATGGGAATTTTAGTTTAGGATATATTGACTGTTAAATATGAAGTGTTACCTTTAAAACAAAATCACAGATGTTTAGCATTATACCAATTGCAATTCCTTTCTCTCAAAATATTTAAGTTAGGGTACAATCTAAAAAGAAAGTGACTTGCATTTTCCCAATGATATTAATTTTCTTTAGCGAACTGTATTAATTTCAAAAATTTCAATCAGAGCTGCTGCTACCACTTTTGCAAGGTTTGGATTTGATTGTTTGCCCCACTATCTGACTAGTGTTGCAATCATCTGTAAACACAGGGGACACTTAGAGTTAATAAAAGGAAAACACTGAAGTTTTGATCAGGGGAAAAGCAGGAGCTGGATTTTGTTTTTTAATTTCTTCTTCATGGTTTCACAGTTTATTAGCACCAGGTTAAACAAGCTAATGGGTTCAAATTATAACAAAATAATTGCAGTAGTTTATAGAGCCACTATGAAATACTCCCCCTCCCCTTTTTAACCTTTCATCTTAGTCTCATTCTTATCTGTAGACTGCCCCTTTGCCCTCCCCTTCCACTTTGCCTGAAAAATAAGCACAAAATACTGTTTACATTATGCCTGCATGCGCTTCCATTTTTTTTAATACATCCCCAGAGGAAAGTGGATAAATAAATATACATTTTTCAATAGTTGTAGAGCATTTGTTTAACATTGGCTAACTCCCCAATAACTAGCAGAAGATTATACATGCAAATCTAATTTTCTTACTAACTTAAGTCTCTCTTGGGAACCTTGGTGGCTGCCTGCAAACATTTTCCTTGAATCAGTAGTGTCAGCAAAGATGCATTATGTTGCTAAAAGTATATAATGTAAAAAGTGAACTAAAACATGGAAGAAGATTTAGAAAGTAGGAAGAGATGGAAAAGGGAAGTACTATAAAGGGAAGGGCATCTATAAAGACAGAGGGGTCTAAGCCTTTTACAATAGAGGCAGTCTGAAATAACCATGGTTTCTTCTTTGAGTCGTGAGAATAGCTATTTTCTTGTTTAAAAGCTTAAAGAGCTATTAAGTTGGGCAAATCACTGGTAAAACAGCTGGAAATGTAAATAGCAATTTAAACAGTCCATTGCCCCTCAATCCAAATGTGGAATGTGCAGAACTACTTCAAAAAAGTTCCTCTGGTTTTATTATATTGTCAACGGTAAGAGGATTGAGTAGGCACCCTTTCTCTGTGGGCTGAATGGAGACGGTGTGCTTTATTTAGAAAATCCACAATTTTTTTCCTTTTCTCATTTTTCTCTTTTTTTCCTTCCCCCCTTTTTCCTTTTTTTTCAATTTTTTCTTTCTTTTTTTTTTCTTTTTTTTTTTTTTGCAAGTGAGCAGACGGGGTCTCTAATTTTCACACCATTCTCCCTTAGAGACCTCCTTCAATTGCACCATTCTTTCATTATGTGGAACTAATGAAGTGCTCTGCAACCTTTAGGTCTCCAAAGAATCCATTCCATTGCTCTAGGAATATAGTCCTTAAATAAAACATGTTTCATTGGCTGACTTCAAAACACTATTCTTAGGGGGGGGAGGGAGGGGGGATAAATAATTGGCCTGGAATCACTGTGTGAAAAAAGAAGAAATTACATCGGACAATGCTTTTAATTTATAGTTACAGTCAAAGGATACATTCAGCAATGGCAGTTTTGGTTCTTATTCCTAGTAAGTTGCTAAAATTGGAATATAACTTTTTGAAGTTCCAAATTGCAAATCTTTTTATGACTATTGTCTTTTCAGTGTCTGTGTTCTATTGAAAACTAACGGGTTTTGTGGTGTAAAAAATAATGTAATGCCAGATCAATAAGTCTGATAATTCAGCAGCTGAGTTTGAAGGCTGTCTGCCTTGGGTGTCTTAAGAATAACACCTCACATTTCATAGGTTGCTTTTCATCTTCAAAGTACCCTCCAAACACTAACTCAGTCATGTGGGTTGTTTATTCAGCCTGTGAAGGCATAGAGCTATATTAACCATGATGTATCAGATGCCTTATTCTCCCATGAATATTTGTGGGTATGAATGCAGCTTATTTTCATTTGCCATTATGGACCTTGTAGAACACAGCTATTTCAAATTTGTCAGAGTCTGTTCTCTTTCTAAGCAGTGTCTGCCTTCTGGCATTTTTAATTGATTTGCCTTTCTTCTCTAAAGCTTTTAATTGGTCTGAGCCTTGTTTTCTTTCCCCTGTCCTAAACCCAGTATCCTTACAACCAAAATGTGCTCTCTCATAGTATCTTTGTCTGGAAAATCTGCTTTTACATAAAATAAAAAAAAAGGGGGTGGGTGGTGGTGGATGGGTGATGATGGGGGGAAATAAAGCTATAGTTCAATGTAAGATTGCTTGTATCTGAACCCAGCAAAGAAATGTAAACATTTCATTTATTTTTAGTATTCATTTTCTTTAGCATTGCTTAACTTTTCCTTAATTTTATTTGGTGCTTGATCTAATTTGTAGCATATTGGATTTTGGCTTTGGTAGACTGAAATAACGCTATCAGCATGATTATTGTTATAGTACTGGCATGCAAAATTTGCTGGCTTAATTTCAGTGAAAACTAGAACAAACTGTAATGTCTGTCTGTGTAAAACAATTTATATTTATAGAAACTGTTGTAATCATCTATTTTTTTGAATGAAAGGATTTCTTGGAGCATAACTACTCTAAAAAACCCAGGACTTATCCCAAATTTCTAGTCTAAATATAACGTATTTAAGCTCCATTTAACAGATTAGAAAACAAAACAGTGTTTGATGAACATGGAGCTTTAGTTTTTGGGTGGTTGAGGGTAAGTTACAGCCTTTACTTAGCTCCCACTGTATCTTGGTAGAATAGCACACTGTGCTTTGCAGTGCTAAAGACTGTGGAGCCAGAGTCGAGAGTATGGACGAAGTTTTGCCAAGGTCATTAATAGCCACGGTTGCTTAATTGTGGACCCTCTTAAGTAGCCTGATATCAAACATGCATGGAGCTCACAAGTCACTGCATTAAGCAGCCTGGTCTGACATCTGAACAGACATCTGAAATTCCTGTGGAAGTCTTGGCTCTGACTCTACTTCTGGGTTTCCAAACTTCTCGTGTGAACCTGAGAAAGTCATTTAACCTCCCTGGATGTTCTTTTCCTTATCTTTACTAGGGAAGGATAATACTCTGCTTTTCTGTGTTACGAGACCTAATCCATGAATATTTATCAATGTCTTTCTGCAGAAAAGAGTTATACAATACTGGCCTCATCATAAATAATTTTTGAAATTGCAAATTGGAAACCTGCTGGAGTTTCTATAGCTCAGTGTAGGAGTCATTCTTGAGCTGTATCCTGTCAGTTCCTTGCGTGGAGTAACATTTACATAACTTTGGTACCTAGAGAGAAAGTTCCTCTGTGCTTTCTTCCCAAAATGTTGTATGCAGTCCCAGGCTGGCAAACAGTGGAAGCACACATTAATGGACAGATGATTCTGGCTGGCACAGCTGGCAGTGCTTGCAGTTGTCACCCAGGCACTCATCGTATCTTTCCACCACACAGAAGTTATAGGCTCTACTGAACCTCCTTTGTGTTCAGTTTTAACTAGGACATGCAGTGCAAGCTTCCCACAGGGATGACACTACTGTTCTTCATTCTGCAGAGTTGTAAACAACTTGCCATTTAAATCTGGCAGGGTTTGCACACCCCTGATGCAAACTTGAGTGTGTAACTGAAGGCCAAATACAGCCAGTAGAAAGCTTTACATTATTCTGTGTTGTTGAGTTGGACATGCAGAGGAAGAAAGCAGATGAGAACTGAGACCCTGTTTGAATGTTTAATCACATGCTATCTACAAAGACAAAACCTACATGGAAAGCTGTGGAAAGTAGCTATCATCATGTTTAGTGCCAGGTCAGTAAAGACCTGCATGTAGATGAAGTTGTCTATTTCTAGATATAAAGAGAGAAACCTGAGATGCTGCATTTAAAGAAGGTTCTGAGTGTCAACAAGATCTTATATGTGATATCTGCAGTCTTGGTCATGATCCATGTAGATAGCTACCTAAACTTAATGTGGCCTTTTTCGTGTCCAAGGGTTCTTTATATTCACTTGGAAACTGGTGGGACAAGTCTTGATTTTACTTTTCTATAGAATTATAGAAATTATACTGTAAGTATTTGATTGAAATTAATTCCAAATTATTTTAGATGTGTAACTACAGCATGATCAATTGACGGATGATGAGAATTTATCTGGGAGCTCTCAAGCAGTCAGTAGGTTCTTCTTCCTGTATTTTCATGTAGTGATAGTATGTATTATTCCTGATTTCATGAGTTTTTTGAGGACACCTTTGTGAACCTGTCTTACCATCCTCTTCTCTGTAAGCTACTTCCACTGTAATTTACTATACCTGTGTTAATCCAATCAATGTCTAATGACATAATACTAACAAACTGCAACGTTATTAATGGGTCTACAGAGTGCATTTTATATAACTTGAAAGGAGAAGCAGAAAGCATATGAGACCAAATCCTGCTGTCTTTATTCATACAGCTATGCTCATTCAGCTGAACAGGATAATATGCAGGATTAAGGTGAGTGGAATTTTACCCTTTCTATATTAAGGCCTCCTGAGGATGCTGCATTTAATTCTATTTGATAATCTTCTCTTTTATTTGCCATTTCACACCACCTGAAACTGCAGCTGCCTGTCAGGAATTGAGTTAGTCTGAGCTTCAGCTATCTCATAGTTAGCTTAGTGCACTAAAGCATTGGCTCCTCTGGAGAGCCCTTAGGGAGAAGAACTCATTTAGCAGAAAATGATAATTGGGTTTTCCAAATGGTTCTGGAACTGTCACTGTATATTTGGATAGGATGATGTATTTTAAAAGCCTCTGCAAGTGTGTAACCAAGCAGGCTGTGCCTTTAAAGATGAAGTAGGCTACTAGGCTACCCTGATTCCTGGTTTCTTTAAAGATGATTACTGGGAAGACATGCAAGTGTGAGATAAGCATTCTACCATACAGAAGCAGCAAGCTATCGGTATGAGGGGTTTGGGAGGGATGTGTACTTTCTATGCTGGAGAGGGATCACTCCTGAAGTCCTTCACAGCAGTATTGGGAAAAGGGGATGGTGTCTATATAAGTATGGCCTGTGAGCCATGGGCTCCATGACAGCAACTGGAATTGCACTTGCAGTCAGAATAGGACTCTGAAATATAATCTTGGGCCTTGGAGAAAAAGTGGTAGAAGTGAAGATTTGCTGACCTTTCGTTTGATAAACTCTCTGCAAACTCAGGTTAGAACTGCAAATATCAACACCCATGGGTGTGTAGACTTACCTTTTTAAGAAGCGTGAGGCATGGGTTGATGTTGCAGACAAGTCTGAGGCAAAGATTTGAGCTTGGGTATTTTCTGCAGTATCTTCTCTGTCAGAAGTTTCTTTTAAACCACAATAATCATGCTAGTTTTATTCCATCAGATTTGTCTGGTATGTTGAGGAGTGCAGCATAATTCTACTCCACATGCTCTTTGCCTATTGCTGCATAGTTCTGTGGGAATGGAATTTTACATGTATTTTGCCCATTAAAACACTAAGCATAGAACTGTATTTTTAGGTCAAACTTCTATCTTTCATTTACTTTGCCGAGTCTTTTGGACTAAAACATGCTCATCTTCCTTGGGTAATGCTCACAATAGTTCTCTGCATCAATATTTTAAGTGTTTGAATATCTGAAAATGTGAGGAACAGAGTTTATCATTCCAGAAAAGAATCTGCTCAGTCTTCTTAAAAGTTAAATATTCTGGTATTTAAAGAGCCTTCATCCAAGTATTTTAAAGAACCTATTGTGAGGTAAGACAGTCTATTTTTTTCCTTCTTTCTTAAAAGGCACTGAGAAAAATTGGCTTCTCCCTGCTTTGAACACTTCTCTGTTCAGAAGCACTATTCTGTTTACTGGAAAGTGGTTGAAACTTCTTCTCTGTCACAATCCTTGACTAATCTGAGTGTAGCTAGAGATGGCAACAGAATTGCTTACTACAGGACTATAGGAAACAGCACCTTGCTTGTTCTTACTTTGAACCTTTCATTGTCTCGTGGTGCTGCGCTCCTAGTCATTCCTCATCAGGTGAACACCACAGTCCTCATGCTACAAAACTAGGCCAGACTTTCCACTGCCATCTACCTGATACTTGTCTTTCCAGGTGACAGCTGGAGTATTTTATATTCATTTTCATAAATTTATTTATATTCATATTCATTGAGGCTTACACTCAAAGCAGGGGAGATGCAGGCTCCCTGATTGAAGCCAATCTCAGTTCAGCTGTGTAGGATGAACAGAATAACTAAATTAAAATGTATTTAATTACAGTACAAAGAATCATATGTGTTTATATTTCAATGTAGGCACCTACTTTGGCATAAAACTACTTGGTCAACACAGGTTTCGTCTAGGATAAAAGTTATTGGTAATAGGACCAGGCTTACTGGATAAAGTCAGGGCTTGGTCTAAAGCATCTCCTTAGCAACATACTTCTTGCTTAAGATTAACTTTATGTGGTAACGGGCTCTTACACTGTGGATCACGTGCAGTAAAGATTGCAGCTAAACAAGGGGATAAGTACATATATACACTTGCACTAAAATAAGCATATTTGGTTTAGGAAATCTGTATGCAAATCTCCACCACTGGAGCTAGCTAGCTAGGTCTTGAGTTGTTAAAGGGATTGATGCCCTGACCTGGTCCTTGGTCCTCCAGATGTTTTTGATGGAAGAGTTTTTCTCCCTGTAGTAAATTGAACAGATGCTGCGATACAAAATTATCTAATTTTCAACAGCAGTGGACTCTCTTCATATTACACCAAATTAAAGGGAAAGTCTTGAGAGTAGCTTCAGTACTGTGGGCCTCCCTGAAGAATGCAGAATTTCAAATCAGTACACAAATCTCACTCTAGCTCTCAGTGACTGGGTGGGTGGGGAAAGAGGAAAATTGCAGGAGCAGGCTACATTACAGGTATTTTTCTTCCGTTTCTGCATGAAGGTGTCCTGAGAAACAACCTGAAATTGTTTGTGGATTTGTGGGGTCCAGAAGAATTTTGATTAAAGAACTTCTCTTAGAATTTTCCTAGAGTCTTGTTGCTGCTGATAATGTTTAAACTGAAACATTCTGGGTTCAGGAAAGGTCCAAAAGAACTGATGCAGGAGTCATACAGGATCTTACCATGACTTGGCAAGATGTCTTGCCAACTCATCCACCTCTGCAGCTGCTCCACCAGGCTGCAGTTGAAATTTGCCTCTGGAAGTTTTGGGGCTTCTGGGAATGGTTTTTATTGGTGGGGTAGGCAGGGCTCTAAATTGGAACTAAATCAAATTTCACAATATTAAGTCCTCCGTGAAGCATAATCAGCTTTTTCCTCTGAACTGCTGTTGTGTGTTCTACAGAGCAGAGAGGACTGCCCATGTGAATTAGAGCCACGTTACTCCCCACATCTGGTTTTGAGCTGAGCTGAAAGATAAAGCGACTGTGAATAGAGGCCATGGCCCCTTCTCTTTATCTTGCAATATACGATTCTGAGCCTGCTGAGACAGTCTTTGCAGAAGTCTATATGCAAGAGTAGTCCTGCTGATGAATATGTACATGCTTCAGTGTTCCTTGCATGTTCAGGGCCTTGATTAGACTGGAAAGATGCACAGATAAGTGACTGCAGATCATGGATAACAGTAAGAAAGGGAACAACAGAAAGTGCCTCTGCTCGAGTGCCTTAATCAGAGCTTTGAAGAAGAAATCAGAGCCAGCTGTAGCCATTTTTGAAGGACAAGTTCACTTTAAAAAGACTGATCATAAAATGTCTCCTACAACAACCCAAAAGCTTTCTCATCTGTTGGGCTGTTAGAATTCTTGTTGCTGTCCTGTGCAGTCAGAGTGGTTAATGACTGTCCGGGATTTAAGATTAAAAATGGCTGGCATAAGCCTAAATACCCAAGACAGTACTTTCTTCCAAGTTGCTTGACCTTTTTAGACTGTGCAAACTGGAGTGTTCAAGAGGATAGCATGTTAAAACAGCAGAATGCAACGTATTTCTTTGCAATCACAATAATCAGTGAAATTCTTTTGAGAGTAGTTGAGCTGCCAATGATAAGAATACAATGGTAAGTAATCTGTACCAGATCAGGAGCCAGAACTTCTAATAGCATAACATCACGGTTTTGAAGGCTTCTGTGGAAGAGTCGTTGGGTTAAAATGTTGATCCTGCTCTAGTCTAAAGTTACTGGATAGATAGAGAGTAATGGGATCTTGCTTACTTAATCCCCTTTGCAGCCAGGACAGGATTCAATGTTGGCATTTTAGCACCTCCTACATCTTTCTGTGAAATCCAGGTAAATATGCTGTGGCTTAGCTTCTGTCAGCTGTTATGTTTTTTATTTAAATGGAAGAGTGTTCTCAACATCCATTTTCTTTCTCTAATATCTACTGGCACAGAAATCTGAACAGTCAGCTACAGTTTTCCTAGTCTTCCTTTTTTTGATGTAGGATCTTTTTGGCCTTGATATTTGCCTTCTGGCTCCCTTATGCCTTCATTTCCTAAAACCAAACCATTTTGGAATGCTTCTGCCCATCTCCTTGTGAACACAAAGACACATCAGCACCTCTAAAAGTATCCTTGGCCACAGAGTTTAAAAAAAAAAGTATCCTTTTCAGCTGCATGTTTCCACAGGTGCATGTCCTCTTCTTCCACTTGCTGTGGTATAAATCTCATAACAGGTAGTACACACAACCTTGTTCTGTACAATTTCTCTTGCAGCTTTTATAGTTCTCCCTTATTAATTTTAAGGGAGACTGTTGTAATCAGTCTCCTGCATAATGCAGGTCATGGAGTTTTACCTAGCTCTTTATGTATCAAGTCATCATTCACCTGTTTTGAGATGTAACCTTCATCTTGGCAAAACATGCCTTTTACCAGGATGGAGTGAGTACCAGTAATGGAGGATCTACTCCACTTTTTGTGGTGATGGCAGTATGTTCCAGCTTTTCATTAATATCATCATCTTTCCCTTTCAGTGGTTACAATCCAAGCAGGAAGGAAAAAAAAATATCTCCATTACTCTTTCTAGGAACTCCCCCCCACACACACCCCTCCAGCTGCTAAAGCAGTTTTTTGAATGGAAAACTGTTCATAAGTCAGTTAAGGGAAAAGCAGCTTATGAATTTGTGGATAAGCAATGCTCAATAAGGCATATCATGATCCACCGTGTTAAAAGATTTACAGGTTTAGGGAAATACTTTTGTATGAGTTTTAATCTCTTTTGGCACCCTGGCAACAAAAGTTGGATGAAGCAGGTGACATCTTTTGGAGGAAGGTAGCATCACAGTAGGAAGAGGAGAGTAGCTGTCCTCAAGTGTGAGTTGATATATCTTTTCAAAGTTTGGTATGGATTACACTGTTGGGTTTTTTTGGACAGAATATTCAAATTTACCACTACTTCCACAAGCTTTCAACCATTGTCTCACTGATGAGAGACTGAGATAAAATTGATTGTAATCTCACTAAAGCAATGGACTAAAATATCCCCTTTGGAGTGTTACACCAGCCGCTATGTAATTCCCCAACCCCTCCAAGGAAAAAGAAAAAATATCATCCTCCTCTCAGACACCAGATTTTCGTGCACAAAACTTTCATTATGGATTATCATGGCCTTTCCCCTGCACACACCTCCCAAGTACAAGGACAAATCATTGAAATACTTCAGTTGTATCTTGTTGCTTAACTTCTGGGAAACTTAGATAACTGTATTTTCCTGGAAAGAAGTAATAAAGCATTGAGCATGTGGTGCTATGCATATCCATTGCCTCTAGTTTCAAAAGCTTCCCCTAAGTACATGTAGAAATGCAAAATAGTCTATATTGCTTTGAAGAGCTGGGTTTACATTGTTCCTTTTTTTGTAATAGAAAAGATTTAAATAAAGTTTGGAGAAAACACAGTTCAGGGTTCAAAGTATATATGCTCTCTGCACAAATTCTGGCACATGGCCTCCTTGTCCCCTATACAAGGGGGCCAAGTTTCATTCAGTCCTTCATAATACACTTCGGAGAAAGAGAATAACTGAAATTAAAATTATTCTCCTGTCAGGGTTTATATGTCTTACTGGCCTCATGAAAGCCCCAGTTGGGGAGACTGGCAAAGTAAGTTTAGTATGCTATTTTGTAAGGTGCATTAATAATGATAGACAGGTCCTGCTACAGTGGGCTTGGACTGTAAAAGGGCAAGATGGACAGAAGGAAGAAACAGAAACATAGATGCAATTAACTCAGGTTTGCATAGCCTGTCCCTGTCCAGTGACTGCTGTGATTCCTAGCCCTGTCTATAGCTTGTTTTGCCTCCTGAAGGCAGCATCTGCCCCCAACATACAGGTGTTCATAAATAGCAAACTGGGAAACCAAATAATTCTGCAAATGCTCTTCTGTCTTAAAGTATTTTCGGAATGGTGTGTGTCTGTGGGAGAAGGTGTTCTGAAGGCGAGGCTACTGTTCTGCAGCCACAGTTACATTTATGTCCTTGGTCTTCCCCATATGCAGGTGTTCATGGGCCTTCTACTCTGTAAAGAGATGGGTCCTAATAAAACATCTCATTATTATTATTTTATTGGAATATTCCCCCAAATGCTTTGAAGACATTGGTATGGAAGAACATTAGAAGGCATTAACTTGTAAGCTGTCACTGCAGGCTGCCCTAAGGTTTTCAGGCAGAGCTTGAGTACGTTGGTAGAGAGCTTAAACAACGGGGGTGGTGCCCAGGCTAGGCCCCCTCACCTTCAATTCAGGTAGCCCTTGCTTACCCCAGTTACACAGAGCAGACTTACAGTCATGAATCTGGCTCTTGGTTTCCACATTAGAGGAAGCTGCTTGGCCATTACTGCTAATACACTTCCAATATTAAATTTTTCATTAAAACATCTGTGCAGTGAGCATAGGAATGATGTTAGATGATGATAAACAAGCACAGAAGCATAATTACAAGTGGAAAAGGTGAAAATCCACAAGGATCCCTTTTCTAAGATGTGGCCTTCTAAGTTTAGTAAGAAAAACTGCTGAAAAGGCCCTTCTGGAAATACTCAGCCTGGCACTGTGGATCATATTCCTGATTGTATGTGCTGATCCTGACTTAAGGTTCAGGACCTTTTTTGATGAGCACTGCACCATGGTATTTTCTGGTATGTTCTGTCAGTCAAGATCTTGGTTTGAAAAAAAAAACCAGAAGCAAGCTTGCTAGAAGATGGACACCTGATAGGAAGGATCTTCAGCTTTCAATTGCATGCAACCCTTGGAGTACACAAGGACATAAACAAATAGTGTGATACTTGGGTTAAGGTGGCTCCCTTTCCTGAGTGCTCTGTCGGTAGTGTTGGTACTGTACAGGTTATAAGTGCATAGGATCAGAGAAGATAAAAGGCACAAGTGTAGTGATTTCTGTAAGAGTAACTTAAGTGTGATGTTAACTGCATCAGTTACAATATGTGCTAGAGAGCAAGTCACCAAGGCAATTAGAGTGGTTTTTTGCTTTAGACAACCTTTTCATTACACTGTGACTTTTTAAAAGTTGAGGTGGTTCATTTTTAGACATGTCTGGTGAATTTCTTCATGGAAAATAAACTTTTTGGCCAATTTATCCCATGATAAATTGTAGCATGATTTCAGGAAATGGAATATACAAGGCCAATTATGAAATATTTTTTGTAAAGTTAGTAAGAAGCTTAGTCTTGTTTTTCACCTAGGACAAAGTCTTTGAAAATATGAGCCTTTCCAGAAAGATCGACGTGTGTTAATAAAGTAAAGCTCACGCTGCTAGCGGATATAATTGAGATGGTCGCTGTGCTACAGCACGCCACAAAACTCACTAGGTGGAGCTCTAAGGTACCAGGTAATCCCTCGGGGGACCTACATGGGAGAAACACGCAGTGTATCCATGGGAAGGCTGGAGCATGGAATTCACAGCTGAACCTCGGCATAGTCACACAAAAATAAGGGGCTGGAATTAAAATAATAATACCCCTGCCCCACCGCTAAAGGATTAAGGACGGGAATGCCCAAAGCAGAGGTGTAAACATTCAGAAAGCAAACAGCTTTTGAGCTGTGCACGATTTATTTAGTTTTATGAAGGAAAAAAGTAGTGGTGCGTACTTGTACTAACCAGGCAGCTGGGCTGAGCAACTTTTCCTATATTTTCTTCCCATCAGTTCAGGCTTAAAGATACTTAATAGTGCTACTCTCTGGGCAAGCGTATTGTACTGAAACATGCATACATTTGGGAGGAACTTGACAAAAAAAGAGGCATCTAAGGCTCTGGCGAGATGTGTTTATTATCCGGGTGACGAGTGGTTGCTGCACACAACGGGCAGCCTTGCTGGGGAATTAGAAGGAGTTACACCAACCTAAAGTAGCAAAGCATTTGGGGGGGGGGGGGGGGGGGGCGATGGGGACTTGGGCCTCTATGAAAGAAAGAAAGGTATGTGTAAAGTGAATAGGGGTGCAAAGTCATAACAAGGGATGTCTGGTGTTGCAGTCCTTCAAAAACGATCAGTCTGGAAGACCTCAGGGTCATGAAATTTGCCTCTAAGAGGGGCAAATTTCTTATGTTTGTGTTTAAACCCAAAGGATTTTCTCCTTCAGGGTGGTGGTGACCATGACACTCATAAACACGTGTCTGCAACAGGGGCAGTTACAGCTTCCCTGATGGTTTTGGAGAACGTCTGGGCCGGTCCGGGGCCATGTGGGTCACCTGCAGCGCCGCGGCTGCCTGGACTAGGGGAAGGCCGGCGGGGAGGGGAGGGGAAGGCAAGGCCGGGGAGGGCAAGGCAAGGCAAGGCAGGCCGGGGAGGGGAGGGGCAAGCGCCGCCGCGGCAGAGCCCTCGGAACGCTGGGGAAGCCCAGCGGCTGGCAATGACCCGAGGCAAGTGTGAACGGCAGCGCTCGGAGTTAGGCGAGGCTAAGAGGAAGGCAGGGGGGACACAAAAGTTTTCTTGTAGTCTTAGAGCCCAGGCCGGGGGACAAATCCCTCTCAGCGGTTGTCAAGGAGATGGGCGGCCGGGTTCGCCGGACTGTCTGCCTTCGAAGCCCGCGGCTCGGGGGGAGCTATTTCCTCCCGGCTCCCTGCGAGGGGCAGGGGCTGAAGCCCCCCAGAGCCGCCCCCAGCCGCGGAGGGGCGCAGCTGGGGACGCCCGGGGCCGGAGCCCGGTAACGGCCCCGACGGCTCTTTACGGGCTTCCTACCTGTTGGGAGACATGAGGGAGAGCTGGCGGGGGCGCGGGCATCCCGCCGGTAAGGACCACACGCCTGACCAGCAGACACCTCTCGGGGCGGGGCAGACTTCACCCGCCTCGCCGAGCAGCACGCCCGCCCCCGGCGGCGGGGCTCGGACAGTCCCGGGGGCACTGGGGGCGGCCCGCCCCGGCCCGCCCCGCCCCGCCCCGGCCCGCCCCGGCCGCCGGCACCGCCCCCGCCGCGGGAGCCCCGGCGAATCAGCGGGGCGCTGTCAGGGCGTCAGCGCCGGCGGCTCCGCGCGGCCGGCCCCGAGCGCGTCCCTTATCGCAGACAGGCACCGGGGGCCGGGGATCGCATCATTATCATGGGCACTGTTTGCTTTTCGCGGCGCTGCTGTTTTCTTTTCGCTCTCGCCTGGGCCGGCAGGTTGGCGGGAGGCAGCGGGGGCGCAGGTAAGAGGGGGCTCCGCCGCCGTGCCGCCTTCCCCAGGCTCGGGCGGTGCGGAGCCATGGCCCCGGGGGGACCGTGTTCGTCCGCTCTCCTCTCCCTGGCGTAAGGTGTTGAGGGGGAGGTCACTTCGTGCTGCTTATGGTGCCGGGGGTGTTGGAAGTTGTGGTGGGGAGGCGTTTTCTCGCGTGTTTGACACTGCCGGAGCCCAGGGACGTCTGGAGGGAGAGACGGGGAAGAAAAAGTTACTTTCCTTAAGTGCCTACGAGATAAATCTGTGCTGAACCCTAGAGACTCCACAGGGAAAGCGTTGCCTGTTGTATCTTCACAGGTTTTCCCTGTCTGCGCATTAACCCAAAGACCCGGTGTTTCTTAACAGCCGCGCTCCTATCTGTTTAATAGCAGTAATGATATTAAGTCTTTGCTCCGCTGTTTAAAAACAAACAAACAAACAACCCCCACCGCAAACCCCATCTGCCTAGGAATGTTGTAAGCCCAAACTAATTTCTTAAAGATGCGTATGCAGTCTCTGAAGTTGTGCTAGAAGAAACCCTTTAAGGTGAAGGGGGGGGGAGGGGGTCGGAAAAATCCCTTTTCCTCAGATAGCAGAGTTTAAGTGCAACAAAATGAACGAAGTCGGTGTAGAAGTTCTTAAAGTCCAAGAAACGCAACGTGAGATGCGGAGCGGGGGCTCATATTTGGTTTTGCCCTTTCATTTGACTCATTGGCATTCACGCCTGACTCCCAGGCATCCTCTGGTTGCTGTGAAATGTCCCCCTTGGCTCAATGCAGTTTAAATTTTTGACGGCATTATAAAGAGTCCAGCTGTCACTTTTGCTGATCTTGATGGGAGATGGGTGCCGATTTCATGAGTCAAAAGTATGAACCAAAGCATTTAAAAAAAAAAAAAAAAAAAAACCAACCAAAAAAACCAAACAACAAAAAAATCCCACTACCTTCTTTTCTTTTTGTGCTTGACTGGAGCTGTGTCTGATCTGGACAACACTCTGGGACCCCCTAAGCTAATTCACGTAAATCATAGCTAGATCTGAAACCGGGTCAGCGGTTAAAATAAACGAATGGACAAGAAAGAAGGAAACAGATTACAGCAGCCCTGCGTTTCTCCTGAAAATACAACGCTCTGCGTTCTGTTCCCCTTTCTTTAGAAAAATAGTAACAATACAGAGTCCAGGCAATTCTCTTGCTGGGATCCTTGAGGTGCCCCGCGGGGCCGTCATAGCCTGCACCTCTCAGAGAAGTTCTCTGCTCTCTGCCATGGCACAATGTCTGATTATCCTCCCCTCTTTAAATAGCCCCCTCCTGTCCCCGGTGACTTTGAAGGATCCGTGTGTTATCACTGGAGATGGCTGAATGAGCACTTCTGAAACAATTAGCGTTAGGATTTCAGGCTAACAATAAAGCTGTTTTCACTTTAGTGCACCTTTTTTGAGGATCTGTTAATCTAATTGGCATGAAACCAATTGCACATGCCTCTTGCTGGATGTCCCCCCCCCCTCCCTCCGCACCACCCCTCCCTCCTCGATACTTCCTAAAAATAAGGGGGAGGCTGCGCTCTGTGCAGCCTTGCTGCTGTTACCGGGCTGCTAACCCGCCCCTCCCGGGCAGGGCGCTCCCCTGACAGCCTTTCTCCTGTAGGGAGCCCCACATGTGGCTCTGGCATGAAGTGGTGAGAACACCCGTGCGAGGTGCGTTGCGGACACGCCGGCCGCGGCTGACAGCGGCGGGCAGCCCGGCCCGGCTCCCCGCGGCGGCAGCGCCCCCCCCGCGGCGGCCCCGCCGCAGCCCCTCGCGCAGGGGGACGGGGCGGCCGGGGACCGGCTGCGGGGAGCGCGGGGGGCAGGGCAGGGCAGGCAGGGCTTTACATGTTCCCATGTTAACAGCACACCCCATCCCTGAATAGGTCGGAGGTTGGTTTTTTTTTTTTTCTTTCTATGTTCACTTCATTAACATTCCCACGACTACCAAATCTCAACTCTCTCTCATCCCCCTCCCTCCCCCATCCTCTTTAAATCCGGGGGAGAAAACGAATGCCCGTCACTGAAATGTTTGTAAAGGCTTCCTACCCTGAAAACAAGAAAAGCGGTCTCGGTCCCCCCTTGCAGAGCCCAGCTCACCAGCAAGGCACCCGCCCGAGCAGGGGCCAGGGAGACTGCTGGAACTTTTTCCTTCTAAATGAGTTTTAGGCCATGTAGATGATGATATTGCAGGTTGCTTTTCTCCACTCTAACTTACCGAGTTTCATACGGTCTTCCATTTATTTATTTTCTTGCTTCTTAATAAAAAGGATTAACGTGGGTTTACTGTTCAAATATTTCTTTTTCTCATTCCCCCGCCAGCATAGTTTACTTAAACTAGGGTCTATCTTTCTAAATTAAGAAGATCTCTTTGCTAGAACATGCAAATGAGCTTTTTCCCTCCTCTTACAGGTCATTTAAACGCTCTCTTGTTTTACTAAGATGTGGATCTCCAGTACCAGACCTATACAGCAGACGCTGATTTCTAGTATGTCTAATGATTTCCTAATGCAGAAACGTGGCACCGAGCCCCTCTAGCTTGGTGGAGCAGTGCTTACAAATGACTTAAGGAGAGGAACACGTCGGTTTGTTCGGTTACTTAACCTTAGATGTTCTCATTTCCAGGATGACGCTCGGAAGGCAGGAAAGCAAGCAGCTTCTTCAAGGGGAGTATCTATCCTTGACGGTTTTCTGTATCTCAGGTCTCCCTTCTTATCTGTCCCCTTGGGGTTCGTTCTGTGCTTCCAGATGTTGACGAGTGTGCAGAAGCTACGGATGACTGTCACATCGATGCAATTTGCCAAAACACACCAAAATCCTACAAATGCATCTGCAAGCCAGGCTATAAAGGCGAAGGGAAACAGTGTGAAGGTAAGGACAGCTTGGCTCCTCTCCTATCTCTCCTCCCCTCCCGTCTCTTATTTGTTTGCTCTTTAAAAGCTTTTGTAAATAGCTGGATTCCTGAAACGATTAATGCAGATTTACAGCTGCTTAACTTCAAATCTCGGTGTTTATTGGCAAGCATCCCCCTGCTGCTTTTGCTAATTGTGCGCAATCACAAACAGCATGTCCACCAGCCTATGTTTAAAAAAAAAAAAGAAAGAAAAAAAAAAAGAAAAGAAAAAAAGAAGGAGAGGGGGGCGTTCCCCACCGAGGCGACCCCTGGGTTAGCACCAGCCTGTCCCGGCGCTGCTGGCCCCGCTGCGGCCGGGCTCGAGGCGCAGTGCCGAGCACGTGTGCCCGCCCCGCCGGCCCGGGCCGCCTGGCTCGCTCCCGGCAGCGCGGGCGGGGGGCGCTGCCGGGGCCGGTAGCGGGGCCGCCGTGCCTGCGGCTGGCCGTGTCTCCCGGCTGGTGGCGTGCGGGGAGGCCTCATGCCGGGGCCCGCAGCCGGGCCGGCCGGCGGGGCTGCGGGGAGCCGGGGCCGCCCGCCCCCGGTGCAGCCGCCCGCCCTGCGGCCCCCGTGCCCTCGCCCGGCGCGGTGTGGGCCTGTGCTGGTCGCTCTTCTCGCGTCCCTCTGAGGCAGAGGAAAACTTGCACCTTCCGCTCGGCTAACCTGTGGTTTACCGTCACTCTTCTCACCCATGTGCCCCCCGGGTCAGTTACAGTAGGTGTTTTCCTGTATCCGCTCGAACGGGACACTGGAGCTTGCTTCTCTTTGACATTATGTGTGTCGTGATCACGTATGCGTAGTCTGTAGAACACTATTTTAAAAGCAACTGTTTCAGATTATTGTACTTACCACACACTTTCAAAAGTTGTTTGACTTCCCTATGTCCTTACATCAGTCCTTGCAACTGAGAAAGACCTAGCGTGTTTTATTAGGCACTGTGTACACTCGTATTTCAGATTTTATGAACTCCATCTCATCTATTGAACCTCAGCAGAGAGATTGTTCTCTGGTGAAAAGAACAAATATTGTAATCACAGCAGAATGCCTTACAAATAAAAGGTGCAAGGTTGTTATTTTATTTCCATTTGTTGATGCTTAGCAGCTATAAAAATTCTCCTTCCAAGTCTCTCTTTCTATGGCAGACTGAAACTTTTAAAAAAGTATATGGCCAGTCCATTAAAAAGATTAAAGACCTAGAAAAGACTTTGCTGAAGTCTACAAAAATTTGAAACCACATATTATTCTCCATGGACTTCCAAAGTGTTTGTTCAAGTGCCCTCATAAAGCATTTTTGTGGTTGTCCTATTTTTCTGTCTTGGGTTTAAATTGACAGAGACAGATTCTTACTGTCCATCTCTTGGTGCTGTAGCATCTCTGAGCTGCTGTTCATTTGGAAGCTGGATTTTCTTTCTTGCAAACAGAATAATCATTCAGCACCACTTCTTCCTCTATTCATCTCTTCCAGAGAAAGAGCTCTGAATGTACTGAAGGCCACAGCTGTGGAGGTTACAGCATTCTCAGAATTGGTACTTCTCGTTGTATTGGGTTTCCACATCAAAAGTTTCCTTAAGCATTAACTATTCATATTTTAGCTGTTGAGCTCTGTTTCATGGTAGACCTGGCTGATACTCATGCTTATTTAATACACATATTTCTCTTTGTCTGACTTACTTTGGTTCAGTAAAAAAGCTCAGTAAGTAGTAAAAAATCAGATGTCTGTGTGGAACGATATACAGAATCCCATGGAATTTTTGTGGGTGATGTCAAACTCATATCTAACAGAATTTAGCGTCTGACAAGCTTGATAAGTAAACTAAGCTGGGGCAGACTGCAACACATCCTGCATGAATGTTAATTGTTCAGTATTAGTCCGGTAAATGAATGTGTCTAAACAAGGTGTTACTATGCATGGTACAGAAATTTTTACAATGTTATAGTGATAGTTCTAAAGATTTTGCATCAGCTTTATATCTTAAGTATGTAATTAATATCAAACTTTGGGATAAGCAGAAAACTTGAAATATTTTTATGCTTCCTTTCTGGAGCTTATTTTAGATTACTTGTGTGGTACCTCTTGATCTCAAAGTACTTTGAAACTTTGTTACTGAAGTAATGTACCTTCAGTGGCAGGCAGATACCATTATATCCTTTACAAAGAGTGAGTAAACTCAAAACTATTAGAGGTGATGGAAGGGTCATAGAAGTCAGTGGCAGACCCAAGATCTGCCTCAGGTCTGCTGTTCACATAGGGTGGGTTTATTTTGCATCTTGAGGTCAAGTATTCAAAATGTAAAGAAATAAACAGACTAGCAGTATTGATTGGTAATTAATATTCTGTCACAAGACAACACCAGTAATCAGCCATTAAAAATTATCTTTTGAGAGTGACTGCGCTTGTAATAACAAAGATGAAATACACCGAATATTTTTTGTTTTGCCAAAACTAAAGCTGGGTCATTAGATGAGTCTGGGTCTTTATAACTGAGCTTTTCTAAATATGCTTTTTGATCACTGAAACTAGTTACCTGTTAGGAAAGGATGTCTTTTGTACAGATAATGTGCCTCTAAGTTTGTAGCAATCTACCTGTATTGCTTCATGTCTAAAGAATATTCATCATAGCATAACTAACTCCCTTATAGTGCAGGCTCTCATATACAGCCGGATTTTTCTAAATAGGAAGAACTGCAATTTATATAGCGCAGTGAGCTTAAAGAAATGACACTATATGATCAAACTTATTCTAATAAATTTTAGTGATCTGCCAGTTTATATTGAGCCATTACAATTAATTTACAGATGTGTGCATGTCAATTTACTTTAAACATCAGTCTTAAATATTGCTTTCATTTACTTAAAATGCATGTTTAGAGAAAGGGATAGAGTATGGGAATTAATACAATTTGGATAATTCTTCAGTTTTATAGAGCAATGGAGCATATATTTGTACAGATATGTCCAGTATGTGAATAGGTATTTGTGTACTCTTGTTTATTGATTTATAGTTTTTTATTCTAAGAAAATGAGTAGTTTTAGAAATGGGATCTTTAGGCTAGTGCAGTGAATGTGGAGCCCAGCCACTCGTGCAGGATTTTGTACATATTTTATTGCTCTGACCTAAAGGGTGGGGAGAAGTACATAAGACACAAACATTCCTTTAAGTACATGTGAGAAGCTCTTGCAGCAGTTATACTGAAATGAAACATTTTCTTGACAGTCAATTGAATTTCTTTAGCAGGGAATTAGTTTCTGAACTTTGCTTTTCTTCCAAAATGTCTTTTGGACTGGGTTTCTCCAGAGTTTCTGAGGACTGGGGATGACTTCACAGTTTGCAGATCTACCCTACCTTTTTTCTTTCTTTTTTTTCTGGGTAGTCGTCTTGTCTGAACTAGCTGACATGTTTCTTCCCATAAAGCACAACTGTTTCTCCAGAGATAGGAACTGCTCATTCTTCCCTGTGCCCTGTCTCCTGTTTCCCTCTGTAGATTTCAGTTGATGATATTTCCACATCTCACAAAATATATCAGTATCCTTTGGCCATAAATTCTCTAGCTGGTGTTTTTGTAGGACACAATAATGTGTCCAACCCAGGTAATCTTTAAAAAAATACTTGCTTGCAGTCGTCCATTTCTATTGAATATACAAAATCTTTTCATTGATAACTGACTCAGTTGCCCTGGCAGACCTTCTATTACCTAGGAAATCTTCCCTGGTGTGATTTTAGTCAGTATCTCAAATGCAGTAGCCTGCATTCAGCTGCAAGCATTCTCTTTCATGCTCCCTAGGTCTTTGTCCTTACCTTCTCTACATTGACTTTTGGTCTCCCCACAGGTTGGTATCTCAATAAAATTGTTAGCTGAAAAATTGTGTCAAAGCAATGGACATTCCAGAGGGTTCAAAGGGATTCCAAGTCCTGAGGTTCCCTGGGCCTTGACAGGGCCTCCTTTGTCCCCAGTGCCAGTGTTGCATGTTTGCTGTTGTAGGGTACTCTGTCACTGAACAGTTTATGAAGGGGTTTAGCTCTTTAACCTAGGTAATTTTTTTTCCTGTCCTACTTCTCAGGCTGTTCCAAACTCTTATGCCATTAATGGCTAAAATACTCTGCATAGTTTCTGGTTGATATTTTTCTGTGCCCTTTTTATATCCAGTTAGCACGTTAACTATATTCTCTATTTTATACATGTTTTTCCTTCAGCCTATTGTTTATTCCCAGTGCGACTGTGACTTCAGTGAGTTGCTCTAACTGTAGTTTCTTTTTCTTTTGGATCATACCTTACATGTAGGACTCTTTCTCAGCAGTATGTAGAGGATGTGATTAGGTGCATGGGATTTTCCCTTAAGACATGTTCACTGGGACCTGTTGCTTCTGGGTTGCAAAAGTCTGCTCTGAGCTTTCCCATATTGAATAAGATGTCTCTCTTGGTGTGCTTTTTTTTCTGTTTTTCATAGTTTTTGTGTAACTATTCTTCAGTTCTTTTAACAATTGGTCTCATCAGTTGTCATGTTTCTTGAACTCTTTGTACAGAAGAGAGATGCTCACTTTTTTTTTTTTTTCATTCCTCCTGTGAAGCTTCATAATGTTGTTAATGGACTTCTCGCTGAAGGCAACATACGTGCACCATGGCAAAGCATCTTGGCAGAGTCTGCCTCGAGAGGGGGATTTTCAGGTTTCTGCTCGTGTTGGAAATTTGTGCTGTATCAGCAGCAGTTCTGCTTGACAGACCATTGAGTAGGCCTGAGCAGTTCTGGTGATGTAGTTTGTTATATGTTAATGTACTTGCAGTCCTTTTCCTAATGTAAATAATAATTCCAGATAAACAGGCAGGTGATCATGGTAATCTGCAAAGGGGGCTGTTATTCTTGATTACTCCAATGATAGCACCTCACTGGGTTTAAGCATGACACAATCTCAAACAAGATAAACCATTCCTGCCCCAATCACAGATGTATTCAGCCCCATAGCAGTTTATATTCTGCATTTGTCCATTTGGAAACAGACTGATTGTCCTTTCTGAACCTAAGGGCTGCTTAGCTGAAGGAAGCTTCTGGAAAATGTACAGCCAAACAATCCAGCAAGGCATTTCCTAATCTGTGTACAGTGACTGGAAGTAATATGCACCTGGTCAAATACTTGCATTGATATACCTAGATTTTGTTGCTTCCACTGATGTTCTGGCTTTGTCTCTGACACAATCTGTTGCTGCAGACAGAAAAGCACAGAGTACTGCGCAGATCATCTCTAAAATGTTAACTAAAAGCCATTTTCTGAACCAGGAATTCTAATTTTGTGGAAACAACAGGATAGTGAATTTCTTACCTTGGCAAGGATTTGAGACTCTTGGGTCTATCACATGCAATTCTGTCTTCACGCTGCAAGTGCAATAATGTCCCTAAACCAAAATTTAACCTACTCATGGTGTTTGCAGTAATACACTAAAGTTTAAAATGATAGCTCATTGCATTTACAGTTAATCAGAAGCGGTATAGATAAACAACTTATTATCATCTTCAGTAATTTTGTGGGTGTGAGATAGATAAACCACTCATTATCATCTTCAGTAATTTTCTGGGTGTGAGGCCAAGTTTCTTCCTATACCTGTTTGTTAAATCTATTTTTAAAGGATTTTAAAGAAGTCTTAGCAATTGGAAAAACATACAGAAAATTTATCTCCTCATCACTCTCATTTGAATAATGATGATTGTTTCTCCAGACTTGGCTTAATATTCTTCTTACAATTTTAATCTTGTTCACCTGTTTTATCTTTCATTTTCTTAAGAAGCTGGTCTTACTCATTGGATTTAAATTTCACTGTAGTCTTTCAAATATCTGCTGTGTTCTTCTCATGCTTTTCAAAATTGAATCCAAATATCTGAATCAATCAACCTGGAAACAGCACAGGACATTTCAGAGTTCTTGTTCCCCAGCTCCTGGTCCAGTATCTCACACTGAAGCCTCATGTCTGCAGGGTAAGTAAGTACAGGACTTCTGGATGTCTCTTAAATGGAACAATGATTTTTTTTGAGCGCCATGGTGTCCCATCAATCTACTTTCAGCAATTCTTTCTTAATTGGACCACCTTTATCAATGATGTTGTGTGAGAGTAAATGAACACTGTTGGGTGTCCTTTGGTTTCTGAAACTTGGGCATCTTGATGCTTGCACAACTCTAGTGGGCTAAGGCTTCTGCTATCTGTCTTTGCTGAGTAACAGTGATGCTGCTGAACGAGGCAGCTTAAGTGACTTCTTCCTGATGGATGATTCTTCTAATTGCAATAGAAGGTGAATTCATTCCCTGAAGGAAGGATCATCCTCTCTGATCTTGCAAAGATTGAATCATTTCAGGCTGAATATTATCACTACATCTATAGTGTTACTGTTATTGCTTGCAAGAAGGTGCTCTGGGAAGTTCGTTTGGTCAGATCTGCTAGTAATATCCCACTACATATCTGTTGGAGGAGCAAAGAATTTTCTGAGTAGCTCTGTATTGGTGTGATGAGTTTCCCCCTCCCCTCCCCCCTGCCAAAAAAACCATAAATATCTACACCTTTTGTCTATCTGTTCTGTTTGCCATCCAGGAAGATGGAATGTGAACGTTTTTCCTAAATATTGTTTCATCCTTTGATCATATGCTTATTCTAATTTTGTTATCTTCTGTATAACCATTCTGTGACTCGATCACAGTTTAGTGCTTGAGGCTTTGACACTGATCTAATGACTTTTGAACTGGTCGTCCAGTAATCTTGAGGTCTGTAGTGAGTATTAGGTACTGAAACTGCTGTCCTTTCTAGTTTTACAGTTACAATATCTTAACAGATGGCATTAATGTCATGTGTTGAACTTATGTCACCCTCACATAATGGCTGTCTCCTGGATGAGATCTGTTGCCACAAGTCTGTGATGCTGGATTTCTCCTGTTGGCTTGCAGCAGCCTGTCTGAGCAGAGAAGAAGAGATGCTCTGCCACCTCCCAGTTTTGTGGTAATTTTTATTTTGGGGTTAAATCTTCCTTCCCAGTTTTATTCACAGGGATTATAGCTTTACTCTGGGTGAGCCATTGTTCTGATTTCACTGAAGGCAGCTTCCAGAATGAAGCAATGAAGCAGTACATGTTGTCAAAAAATGGGTGTGGGGGTGTGTATGGATGTAAACTAGCCTTTTTTATTTCAGCTAGTAACTACTTCTTTTTATTTCTCTCTCTCTGTAAATCCTACTCATTTGATTGGGTAACTTGATACATCTTTTTTTTGGTTTAGACTGATAAAAGTGTTTCCCAGAATCCAGTTCTGAAGACTTCTATATCTGTGCTTTTTCTTCTTCCGCTAAACCACCACACCCCCCTCCCCCTTTCCCCACAAGTTGTCTGGTACCATTTAATAGTCAATTCCCAGCTTGCCAGTTTTCTGAATTACTTCAGGGAATGGAGTTTCTTAGAGGATGAAGAAGAAGTAGCAAGCAAGAAAATACTCTTGAGAACATTTTGTAATAAAACAGAATTTTATTACAGTCTAAGTAAGAGCTTATGATAACTTTTTTCTTTTCTCCTTCATGCTTCTGTTCGTTGAAGAGGACTTTTGTTTGGCCAGGGTTGAGCCTCAATTTTTCTTTTGTTATTTATTTAGATTGCTTTATTTTTCTGACTTTGTTCATGAGTTTATCCAATAAAACCAGAATATCCCTTAGCTGAGATGACGTGATCGGTTTAACTGCTAGTAGTGCCATCAGTCCCCATGTATCACACACTCTATTGTTTTCCTCTCTCCCTTTTCTTCCCTACCCTGTGCTACCTCTTAAGAGCTACTTTCTGGCAGCCCATAATACTGCTTCAGTGAACAGCTCCCCCGATGGTCCAGGTTGGAAGTCTTCCATTGTTACTTAGAACATTTGCTCCAACTTCTTTTCTTCTTTTTTTTTTTTTTTTTTTTTTTTTTTCCCCCTCCAGAAATGCTTCTTGGATACAAATACCACTGTATTTTGCATAAACAAATACCATGCTGATAGAAGTATGGCCTCATTCTTCAGCAGCATTACATTTAAATCTAAGTTTGGAAAAAATATGCTTTTTTCCAAGGACACTTCTCTAAATAGTTGATAAGCTCCCTGTCTGCTGGATGGTCTATAGGCACTCTGGGAACTTATAAATGTATGTAAAATTTCATCAGTCCAACAGTTGCTAAGCTGCAGAACCCAGTGTAGTCTCCTGTGGTGATGTAAACTTGGTATTTAGAAGGAACTTCTCCTTTCCCCCAAATATACTGTGGAAATTATCTGCCAGGAAAATGATAATAAAATGAAGGAGCATAAATGGCATGTACTAAGCTCAATATGTAAGAATCTGTCCTCCTTTTGTCTTTGTTCTTTATACATTTGCCAGACACTGTGTCGTTTTCCTTGTTTTCCCACCTGTCACCTTTACTTCTGGTGCAGTCCCCTTCCCTTGCGGTCTTCATTATGTTGTCTTGTATATTCTGTTACTCGGATGTCTCTTAACCTTGTAATTCCCCTGCTTCTCTTTCTTTTGTCCTCTTCTAGTGTATTTTCACCTGCTTCTTTTTTATTTTATTCAGTTTTCCTTCCATTGTCCTCTCAGTGGCTTACTGCAGTTACAGCAGTATTATTCTGAGAGCCAGTGTCCTACAGCAAGACCTCTGGGTCTGGACAGCTGGTAGCTGTAAGCTCTGAGGACCCCTTTTACCAGTCCTCTCACTTGAGTTCTGTCTTCAAGTCAAAACAGCTCCCACCAGCTGTCAGCATTTTCCCTTTTTCTCCACCTCTTTCCTGCCCCCCCCCACCAGCTCGGAGTTCATCTTTCATTCACCACATTACCTGCTGTTTGCACCCCTGCAGACTCACGGCTCTTTCCTTAAGGTGACTGGCTGGAAAGACATCTTTGCATGACTGTTGGCCATCATTTGTCAGCTCCCATTTAATTATGGAACTGTCTTCATGTGTGTCCATTGCACCGCTGAAATACCCACTCTTTATTCTGAGGCTGAATGTAAGCTGCTGCATGATGTGCTCAGGGAACCTCTGGCTGGATGATGGCAGGGGAGTTGGGGAATGTGACCTTCTGCTACTTCCTTAACCCTTGCCCAAATAAACTCTACTAATATGGGTTTGGAGCCAGGTAGCATCCACTGTGATGCTGTTAGGACACTGTAGAGGTAATGGGAATCACGGATGGTGGATACAGTCTCTGTACCCATGGTACTAGTCCTGCCCTCTTCTAGACCAGGATAGCTGGGAGCCTTAACTACAGGGCAGTTTTGACCAAGCCTCAGGTAGCCCTAGGATCGAGGATGTATGGCAGGAGATTGTAGGAAAACTGTATGTACAGTCTGGGCAAGAAAGGAGTAATACTCCCTCCCTCAATGCGCCGATTTAGGAAGTTCCTGTTCGCTTGATCATGCCTGCCCTGCTGCCCCCCCCCCCCCCCTTTTTTTTTTTTTGCATAGGGGCAATTGATGTGGAGCTATGCTGTGAAGAATATCACTGAAATAATCCCCCAAAAGTGGAAGAAAACCCAGAGGATTACAGCATGGCCCTATAATCAGTTTGCACTGAAAAAGCAACGAACTGGGGTAGAGAGGCTGAAATACTATAGCAGGGAGAAGGTGTTGGTGGACAAGGTGAATAGATTTCCTAATCTGATTTAGTTTCTGGAGTCATTGTGTTGTGAAACTACAGCCTAAGGCTGGAAAAACACCAACTGCGAAGGACATTTTGGGAACTTCAGCTATCTGAATTCCAACAGATGCCTGCTGAGCTTGTGAATTTATTTGATTATGATTTTTTTTTTAATGATTTTTTAACTGGATATTTTTGGTTTGATGAGTTTTCAGCTGTAATTTAGCCACCTTTTTCACTCCCAAGAGATCTACTAACAGGTAACGCCCTGCCTCCTTAGAGGAAACAAAATCCGAGAGCATGAAATCTGTTCAAGTAATTGGGGGAGGGGTTTTTTAAATATAGCAAAGCAGTGAATTTTCCATATAATTACTTTATAAAAAAGCCAACTTTCTGGGGTTTTTTCTTTGTTTGTTTTAGCATGTATATATTTGTTTTAAATTTCAGCTAAAAAAAAAGACCTGATTTAAAGCAGACACCTTGCATGAAAAATTCTAGCCCATACATGACAGTTTGGCAGTTATAAGAAAATGAAGATAGGGTCTAACAGACTGCCTTGAAATTTCAAGACTTTTCTATACATTTAAGACGTTCAGCAGAAGGAATACACTTACATTACAATTTGAAGAGTTGTTTTGTTCAAAGGCCTTCGTTCATCAGAGTACTTGAGCATGTGCTTAACCTTAAGAAGTTGTTACCCTTTAAAAGTAATTCTGTTTAAGTGCTTTATTAAATTGAAGATACTGTCTTATTTTACTTTACAGTGCTCCTTCTCTTGAGCTGTGGATCACAGTTTTTTTCTTCAGTGACCAAGCAATAGGAAAAAAAAATCTCGATCATGTAATAAGCTGATGTAAGACCTTCATCTTGCCAGGTGCTTTAGACCTGAACTTGGTGCTTAACGCATGAGCAGTTTGTTTGATGCTGTAAGCCCCATAGATAACATATCAAATTCAAGACCATGCTTTCACAACTGCTGCTGATGTTTCACAGTACAGCTGCCAAAGATAGAATCAGAAATATTAAATAAATGAAATGACCTTCAGATCATCCTGACTCCTATAATCAATTTGTTAAGCAGATGAACTGTTATCTCAGAAAATATAAAAGCCAATTGTAATTTACTCTCGGCTTGAGATTGCTAAACTCTGCATACCATTGTTCCCATGCCTTAGTCTGCATGAACTACTGTCAGTCCTTATGTTTCACAAGGCATCACGCTCACAGAACATCAAAATTTTAACTGGGGCGGGGAGAGTGATGTATAATACTGATATGGTGATTATTAATATTTTCGGGGATGGAGGAGGTGGCTGTTCCTGCAGACTGTGCTTCAGAGACCAAAGAATGGGAACCTTTGCAGGAGTAGTTATTTATTGAACATATCATTGCTGAAAATGGTACTACAGGATGTAACTGCTGTGCATTCTGGTTCTTGCTGTTACAGGGAAATTGCACTAAAGTGCCTTTGTTCTGATTTAATTTCTGGAAGCAGAGGCTATATTCACAACTTTCAGGCAAGCTGTCTCCCTGGTACAGTGAAAAAGTGGTTGAAGTAAGTGGGTATTTACTGTGCTGAATGGGGATCATAGGTAATGCATATCTAAATTGTTTGGCAGCACATATGTAGGAGGAATTTGGTATCTGACTTCATACCTGTATGATGTTAGTATCTATGGAGTAGAGTTGTGACTTTATTCTTTTTGCACATTCCTGTTTGCTACACTTTTTTGGAAAAGGACTCTGTAAAAACTGTGACTTGGAGACATGCCTGTATTTTTATTTAACTACACAGCACCAAAGTCTGATTTTATTTAGAAATTTCCATTTTTCTGATGCATTCCAGCCTGTCTAAAGATAAATATGATCAAAGTTCCTCTTCTCACGTCCTTACCCCCACGTGCCACTTTTCTCTGAAAGCAGCTCGTCTGTTGCTTGCACAATGATACAGCACATCTGATCCTTAATACTGGTGTCAGTATACCTGGAAAGGCAGGTGCTCCATAGTGCTTGCTCCTGCTTCTGACTGTAGCAGGATTTTCCCAAGGGCCCTCATAGAGGCTTTGTCTGCATGGGCATGCTGGGGAGAAAGGCAGTCTCGCTTGGCCTGTGTTGCAGACTGACCCAAAGCCATGAGATTGCTTCACTAGTGAAGCTGTGAACTATTTGGCTACAGGAGGGCAGACAAAAGCAGAGCCCTGTGTCTTTTGCTTGGCTTCAATTCCTCAGAAAGAGAATTTACCTCTATTCAGACTGGAGTGTGTAGACATATTCAGAGTGCAAGGAGTAAATGAAGGAAGGAAGGGTGCCAGAATTACTCTGACCTCTGACTGTTTTGACTTGTAAGAGGGAGCCAGGGAATGAGTGAGTATAATGCAGGAATAGACAAACTTGGCCTGTTTTCCTGAAATAAAAACCTGAAGACTAAAATGGTTTGGTTGGGTATAGTCAGCTTCATTTGGTATGGACTGTTTCACTATGTGAAAATGGAAGCAGCTTATCCTGTATACAGACAATTGTACATCTAAGGAGATTATGGCTGCAGAATAGAAGAACTTTTCTATTACAGTTCTCTCAAAAGCTTTAACAATGAAAGCAACCCCCTCAAATTGTTTATAGTATGGTTAACCATTCCAGTTGATTAGGAGGCAACTTTTTTTAGTGATACAGATAAAACCCAAGGTGTTGTCACTTAAATTTTGTGTTGACAGTCACTTCTAAACCTGTATAAAATGATTTCTCTTCTTTATGCTTCTGGCACTTTACATCCTTTCACTGTTTCTGTTTTGAAATCTTTTAAAAATTCTTTTTCTTGAGGGAAGTGTGAGAACTGCATTATAAAAAAAATCAGTTGACTGTATCATGTGGTCTTATGAAGCAAAATGCAAAAGCTTTAGCATTTATTCTAAATAGGGAATACACAAATCTATTCAGGATAGCAGCAGCAATTGCATCATTTTCTAGAATAGCTTATTGACATAATTTACTTCAAGTTAATACAAGTTTCCAGTGCACATTTCTGAGTTGTTTCACTGGACTTTGTTGCACAAAGTGACTGCATACACATACATGAATACCTGTGTGTGCCCACATTCCTTCAGAAAACCTTTATTATGGTATATCATAATATATTTAGGTATCCTGAGAAATTCCAACTTGTATATTTGCATGTTAGCTTGTATCTGAATAGAACAGAGTTACTAGAATATGTTCCTGTACTGCTTATGCTGAAAGGCTTTTAGTCATTACCATGAATATTTATGTTGTGATAAGGCACTGGTGGTAAATTTTAGATGTTTTTAAGGCAAGTATTTTTGGTGAACTGTATGGAAGGTAACAGGCAGTTGCTGTAGCCTACTTTGCAATGGGAAGACAATATCAATCCTTATCCTGAGCAGGATGACATGGTATAATTGCCTGAGTTAGCAAGAGGCTGGACTCAAGGGATGGAGGTCTGAAAGGGATGCTTTCTGGAAGGACTAGCATGTGTCTGTTAATGTTGCCATTCACTGCGGAAAGTCCCAGTGTTTGTATTTGTGAAGCCACCTGAATGATGCTGTTTGCACACAGCATATTCTCTAGGTCTCATGTTTAATGAAAAGGACAGCCTGGTGTCTTGATCACGTTATCTGATTTATATAGGCAAGATTTGTGTGCCTGTGGAGAGTCTTGAGGAGTCCAGAAAACTTATGAGAGGTTTGCTGTTTGGGCGTGGGTGTTACTAGAGGGTCCTGCTGGACCAGGGCTCTGTCACAGCTGGGCAGGGGTATGTGTGGGTTTGTGTCTTGCCCTCAGAAATAGCAGGCTTCAGGCTTGCTCAGCTGATTTTGCTTGAACTTGCTAAAATGACTTGATCTCAAAGATGAGACCAGGCATAAAGTATTTCAGTCTCTGAAGAAGCTGTGAAAATGGGAAGTGGAAGGTGAGGTGGGCATGCTTTGAAAGGCGGCTCATGTAAGTAATGCAAATCGTAGTATGCTTCTACCTTTATCTGTCAGAAGTACACACACAAAACATACACACTTAAGACCATTATGTCAAGTATGAACACAACTATAAAAAGGGAGAAATATGCTACTGGGAAGTTTACTACATATTCTTATTACTGAACTATATAAAATTAAGGAAGAAAAGCCATAATAGGACTAAACTTTATACTATATTTATACAATTACAGAATTCCTATTTTATACTTTGTTTTTTAAATTATGCATGATAAGCTGTAACATACAAACATAACAACGTTACGTTCCACTGAAAATCTAGTTTACCAATGGATTCTTCTTCAGTAAACTTTATGATCAACAAGGAAGTATAAAACTTAAGGGAAATACATGTCTTCTGGTCTGAATTAGTCACTGACATGGTCTTTTCTATTATAGTATTTGAAGCAGGAGGGAGTGCTTTAAATGCTTCAACCCATTTAACCTTAATTGCTCAGTTTTAATAGACATTTGCTAACTAAAGGAACCAAATTATAGCTTGAATTAGGCCTTACTATCTTAATTAAAAGCTCTACTTTATAATCGGAAACAGCCTATGTTTATAACAGTAAGCCTTTCTTAAATGGCTTATTTTAAAATGCTAAGGCCCTTTTGACAATAATTGTTTAGACTGAATATGAGTAACCATTATTCTCCTTATATTGCACTTAATTAAAAATATCTCTTCCATGTGGTTTTGTGCCTTCTGCTGGCTGTAAAATTGTTTGACTGGTGGGGGGTGGGATTACTTTACTTCTCCTGTAGTAATTTGAAAATATGTTGCTACACTTTGTTTTAAAAGTTTTCTGGGGTCACAAGTTAGAAAATTAACATGTGAATCGGTACAAGCATTAGGTTCTTGAATTTCTCTATCCTCAAGTGAACACTTAGAACCATTCATAATACATCCTATATTTTATTTAGTTTTAACATTGAAATTATGCTCAGACTGTTGATTATGGCCTTTACATTGCACTCCTTCCTGAAACCTAACTTCCAGTAAAAATGAAGTCTGTTACACAGGGAGGGAGACCCTGGCTCTATCTATTGAGCATTTGGTGTACTGGTAGGGTTCTCTTCATTTCAGGGGTGAAGAGGACAAAGGGTGGATTTCATCTGCCCAAATACGGATCTCAGTAGTACAGATGAGTACACTTAAGCTGTTCACCTTGCTTTCCATTTATAATTGGTGGAGAGAAATGGGAATTTCCTTATTGCAGTTTGCCTTGTATTACTGGGGAAAAAAAATAGGTCAGATAAATCATGTCCTGAAAATAATAGTCTAACACAGATCTGGACATTTACAATGTAGGTGTGTAAAGCTGGATAAGATGTATCTGGGCCAAAGAATCTGCAGCTGTGAGATTCAAAGTCCATTGAAAGTAATGGAAAATATTCTGTATTTAACTGTGCTTTGAATTTAACCAGGACAGAGGATTTTTAAGTTGATAGATAATAATTTGATTGTGATGAAATTAATCCTTCCAGTTTCAGTTTTACAATTTTTCACTCTTTAATTTTAAACAGGCCCCCACCTGTCCAGCACGGATATATAGGTAAAAAAAGCCAAAATACACACACACACACACACACACACACACACACACACCCCCAACTTTATTTTAGGAAAAATTTATTTTTTAATTGTTTTCTTAGGACTCAGCCTTAAGACTTTTCTTGGTGCATCCTACTCAGGAAGCACGGCTAGACTATGTGATTGTACCTTTGTTTAAATTACATTGATTTTAATTCCAGTAGCGAAGTTGACTGCTTGCATAAACTACATGCAAATGAAGAGTCCTTTAGACTTAAGCCTGATAGACCTTTATATGCACCTAGAAGTAACTTCTATGAAAAGTCATTTGTGCCAGTTGTGGAGACGGACAGACATTCTTGAATGTCAGTCTCATTTGCTTAATTACCAGATCTTTGGAATACCCCTTAAGTATTTTTTAGAACTACTCCTTATAGTCCAGTTTGTTGTGTGTTCTGTGCTGATGGAGCATACAAAGATTATTAAATTAGACCCATTACAGGAGGGTAAAATCAGGGGTCTTTACAGTAGGTTCAAAGAACTCTGATCCCTCCTGTGCTATATAACCTATGTGTATTTATCTTGTAATATCAAAGTGTGTAAGGTGGCCAGACCAAGTTTGACTAAAGGTGTGTCTACCTTGATGTGCAGTCTCTGACAGTGGCCAACAGTGGATGCTTAGAATAGATTATAAAAAATGGGATGTGGAAGAATGCAGCTAGAGATTTAGAGGCATTTTGAGCCAGAAGTTTCATTCAAATCGCTGTGCTTAGTGGCATTTTCGGAACAGGAATGGAAAACGAGTATGTTTGCTTCTACAGCTGATTTGCAATACCCATGACTAGTAGATAGGTGGTTAGCCATGCTCAGTATACTGGAAAAGAATTGTACAGGAACAGGTAATCATATATACCTGTTTCTTTTCAGCCTCTCATCTCACATCATGTTTCTCTACATGGCCAAACCCTAAAAAACCAAATAATAAGTTTTGGTTTGGCAGCTAACTTCATCTTCAGAATGACTGGCCTTCCCACTTTTCTGAAAATGAGATTTTGTTAAGGAAAGTCTCAAGTCAATTGTGAAAAATGAATAGGTACTTTGAAAAGCTTGACCTGGATGTTTAACCTAAATTTAGATGCTTACATTGTTAAACCAGGTGCCATGAATAAACATCCATAACCCTATTATTTCCTTTTGAACCTTTTACTGAGGGTGAAGTTCTGTATTAATCATGGGTGAGTTAATTAGTCAGGCCTTGGTGTCCTGTATGGACACTTAATGGATGTTAAACTTTAATTTACTTGTAATTAATAACTTGTAATAAATTTTAAAAAAATAATGGACACTTAAATGGATAACCAAGGAGGACGTAATACGTTATCTTCTGGACTTCTGTTTATATATCCTAAAAATACTATGAACATACACCCCCTACAGCCTTAAAAGAGTGGCTGTCTAGAAAGATGGGAAGGAGGAAGGAGAAGCATGGGGAATCATGAATTCAGAAAGTGACTTGTCTAATCTCTAGTTTTATATCAGATGTACTATCCAATTAAAAACAAAACAAAACACAAAAAAACCCCAACAAACTGTTTAACTGTTTACTGGGTTGTTAATCAAGTGTTTAGTCAAGAGACTGCTGCATTTTGCTTATCTGTGCATAATAAAATAGCATTGCTGTAAAAGGTATCTCATGAGAAATCATCTAAATGAGAGTCTTGGGAATAACTACAGGACTAAACAAATATTTATATAAATTTATCCACTTTTATCCTTCTACTGTCAGAGAGGAGGGAGTATAATTAGACTGCCTGGCTTTCTGTGGTGTGTTCTGTCAAATGCATATTATTATTTTAATACCACACAGAAGTTGTAGGCATTCTTTGGTTGTTTCTACCTAACATTCTAGTCAACCTAACAAACAAATATAATTACATGAAATTACCAAAGGAAAATTTCCAGGCTATGAATATGAGCTCTTCTCAGTTTTCAGCAAATGCCCGTGACTGTTTCCATATCTGCAGTTTCATCCTTTTTTCACTGAATAGTATTAACGGTGCTGGAAGCTGTGTGTGCTTTCTAGTACAGGATATTTGAACACTGGAACAGAAATGTATAATTTCTTGGCTTAAAAAAGATTGCATCTGTTTGCTTTCTTTGTTTCATGTCCAAATATCAGATGTGAGCGCAGCTTATAATTGAAAATATTTGATGATTCTCAGGTCAGCAATGATGTTTTCCACATTTGAATTTTAATTTTCATCCTTATCACTTTTCTTATATTTTCCTCACGATGGAGTAGGTGTTTGTACAGCCTGTCCTGGCCTTGTCTAACCCTCACCCCTGTGTGCCAGGAAAACAGGAGCGTGTAACTTCGTTAGTTCCTGTTCAGAGAGCTCCTGCTCTTGCTTACTACTCTAGTGGCTAAAGAGTCCAGGCAATGTTCTGAGGAGTCCATAGAGGGTAATGATGGAAAAGCTGATGGGTTGCATCCTGGCATTCACTATCTGTAGATCTGTGTCTCTGTTGGGCAATTGTTACACATCCACAGGTCGAAAACCAAAGGCTGCTTACTCCTGGTTTTCAGATTTTCTCTGTTACTACTTGTTTCTGGTGAATAAACAGAGTTCTGGATCACAAGACCGATTGTGTGGCTTTTTAGAAGGCTGAGGAGAGCCTACATCATAACTGTTTAACTCTCTTTGTGAATAAAAGTTTTAGAATTGTCAGTGTGTAACAGTAGGACAAGGTTCTCTGGTTCAGGGATAAAAAGCTTGAATCCAAAAAGTATGTTAATATTTGTTTGAAAACAATCCCCTTTTTCATTGATTTACTACAACAGCATCTAGGGCTTCTTGTTGATACTGGCCAGGGCCGCACTTTCAAAAAATGGAAAATGTTTGGTCTGTGCACCCAAACAAAATTACATGGCAGGTACTTTACACATCATGGAGATAGAATTGTTGTTTAAGAAGCTGAGAGGCTGTGCCAGAATTCCAAGTTGTGCAGCAAAATTGTCAAATGTTTTGGCATCTTGAAAAGAGTTCCACTTTTCATCATTGTACAGTTCCCAAATCCATTGACTTCTGGTTGAAACAGCTCTTGGAGCTGTAAACTGTTTTAGATAGTGCTCTGTGTCTGTTCATGTTTATGGTATTATCCTTATTATCACGGGTTTAATATGGTTTAACTTACTGAAAGTTGAGATTCTGAAACACAATTCTGTGACAAGTTGTATTTGTCATTACAGGAGTAAAATACGACTTGATCATCTTTAACTCTTGCATAGTAACAAAATCTGTAGCCTAATAACTTTTTAACCTTCTACACAGTACACAAAGCTGAAGGGTGCTGGACAAAAATGAGCTTGAGTGTTTTGTAAACAAATCTCAGATTTAAAATAATTTTTCACATCTTTGATCTAATTTCTGTTTGGTTGCATCTTATCAGATCTGTTTGAAGCAAATGTATCAAGCTGATAAAGGAGACATTTCTCTTAAATGTGGGGTCATCTCAGCTTAGTTACTCTTGTTTGTTTCCTAATGATGTTGAGTACCCACAGCCCTGCAAAGGACTCATAAGAAAATTTAATACTTACCACTCTCCTGAAAACTTAAATTAAATACAGATAATGCATCTGTGTCTAGCATGGAGCACTGAAATAATTTTTAGGCAGACTTACTATCGGTGCACAACATTATAGAAAAGAGAAGGAAATTATGAAAACCCTAGTACTATGTCCTGGATAAGAAAAGTGGAATGTAAAATGGTTGATATTGGAAGTTATGCAACATGCTGGTATTGATTAACTTTGGCAAGAGTTAATATATTGAGAGTCTTAATTACCATGAGGTGTGAGGGACTTCTATTAACATTGAATTTTAATGAATATCCATACTGTTATTTTTCAGTACATTTTGTGTATGTTATAGCTGCTCTACCATCATGTGGACCTTCCTAGTCCAGATAAACACTTCTATAGTTGGAAAAACTATTTACAGAAAAGGTAAACATAGTGATTCTTAAACAAAGAAGAATCTGTGCTTCGAGGATCCAAGTTATCCTCCAGTCAGCTGTGTTTAATAGATGGGGAGTTACGGCGTTCATACTTGTGAAGGACTTAAGAGTGTCCTTACAGGCTGCTCCTTGCTGTTCTCTTTAAACCAAAATCCTGGGAGGCCTTCACTTCATAAAGGATGCTGTTGGGGAACTGTATGAATTTGCTGTTGGGGAACAGGTGACAAAATAATAGGCAGAGTTGGTTTCTTGAACTTCTTAACTATTAGGTCCAGCCTAGTCACAGGACACAAATCCATGGATCCCCTGTGTATCCAGTTTAGAAGCAGCCCCATGACTTTACTAAGCGATGAAATGAAAGGCAGCCCTGAACAGATCATTTGAGTATGTGCAGTGATTCTCTCATGGCAGTGCACAACAGTGTACATAATGCAAAGTTGCTCTGCTCATAGATAGGCTAGTTGTATGATACTCTCATACAACTTTTGTAGGCTGATAAAATTGATGTCTGGTATGTGTCCCATGCGAAGCAGGGAGTTTGAACAAGTAATACAGGATGACAGGAAGCCTTACATTTTACAAATCCTACATGATATAAATTACATTATATTTCCCAAGTAGTTAGCTAGCACAGCAGAGCAGTTCTCAGCCAGGATCTGCAGTAGCCCAAGGACTACTGCTAAAGCATATGTGGAAAAATACTTGGAAAAGGTAAGCCTGCTGTCAGAAGACATAAATTTGCTATACAAGAATTTAAGCCTCTGCTGGAAAGCAACAGTTTCTCATATCCAAGAAGGTTGAAAACCACTGCTATATAGCCTCTCATACTGCTTGTGGCCTTACCTATCTCAGTCTGAAACTGAAGTAGTGTTAATGTGCCAGGGACTACAGCATGTGCTATATGATACCAAGAAATCTTCTATTTTACTGTATGTGATCTGCCACTGACTTGTTCTGAAATGAGCAAGAAGGAATAGCCACCTTCTTTTCTCCCACATGAAGGACCACAGAAAATAAGTGAATATTCATCCACTGACAGGTAATAAATTTATTTCAGAATTGAAGCTTGGGATTGTTTCCTTTTGTCAATGGACAGAAATTTAAAAATTAAATGCAAAGGGAGGTTGAAGGTACACAGTCTCAGAATGAGGGAGATCCCTTCTGTATCAATGAGCTAGTTTCACTGTTTTAAAACTCTCCCTCGAATTTTAGATGCATATTTCAATTTAAGATCTAGGAATAACTTCCTGCCATGACTTACTGAAATGATAATCATTAGGATATGTGCACACCAGGTGTGGCAGCAAGGTGCACAAAAATATTCTCCCATTAGATCTCCAGGAACTTGCAAGATTACATGTGGAATCAAACATTTCCCATTATATTAAAAAAGGGAATTGTGGTAGAAATGGCTGTGATTTAGAACTGTTGGGAAAAACGCTGTCAAATGTCATGTTTCACATTCATAACAGCTTGTGAACAGGAAATCTCTGCTTGAGTTTGTCGGGTATGGCAGCTACTAAATAAAGACACATTCTGAAACTGTTAGATGCTCTGCAGGTATCCATCTTTATTTGGGTATCTCACTTGTGGTTCAAAGAACTTGTAGCTAATCTGTTTAAACACCAATTAAGAAAAATGTCAAACCACAACAAACTCTAATCAAGGGTTCAAGATACATAATGCAGGATAACAATCATTTTGGTTTTATCTAGAAAAATACTGTGTTAACTATGAATGGAGCTGGAATGGTCCCAGGTAAGTTTCCATTGTGTCGATTGAGATGGCAAATGTCACATAGGGATAATACTCAGGTTTATGAAGAGAAAATACATTGTTCCCCAGGGAAAGAACTCTGCTTAATTATTTTTTCCATAAGTGACTGTAGCTGTCCAAAGGTTTTAGATCCCCAAAAGGTACTGTAGATAAAAAATGCTATATAAGCCTAATGTTAATGCAGTAGGAAGACTTGTCAATTAAGCAGTCAAAAACTGTATGGTCCTAAATGAAGAGTGTTCCATGTCATCTATTTGATCTCTCCATTTCTGTTCCTGGAGTGTAGCATGCCACCATAAAGAATATTTAGATGGCTGGCAAATTGGATCAAGTGCACCCAGAATCTCAGCTTTCAGTTTCTGTGGTTTTTTTTTATATTTTTAAGTATTTTTTTATTCCCTTGTACTTCAGTGATAACTTTCCGTTGGCAAAGTACATGTGCAATACTTGCCTTGAATTGCAGGCATCCTGCAAGAATGAATGAAAGGGGTAGATTCTTTTGTCTGTTGACAGGGTTTTTTGACATATCAATGTGCAGCCATTAAAAATGTTCTCTTTTTTTGAACAAGGAGTTGAAGCAAGGAGGGAACGTACAGGAAAGAGAACAGAGACAGGAAACTGAGGAAGGGAAGGTGAATTTAAGAAAAATATAAGGAAGGGAGTCTCCAGAGACCATATTTCTTATCAATAAATGAAGAACATGATGGTCATCTCAAACACTCAGCTACTGCAGCAAGTTTGGTTTTTCACAATCTATTGCCTTGTTTCATTTAACAATATGTGAGCTGGGTCAGCTGAATTCTTACAGCATTGGGTGCTTGACACTGTCTAGCCACTAGAATCTTTAACTGTTACTCTTTAATTCTCCCTTTGTATGATAAACAATATTTGGAGATCATTAACTAAAATCTGCAAAATAACAAGTGTTAAACACACCTATGTTTTCTACAGCTGATGAACTCAGAAGTTCCCATATTCTGTTGCTTCCTTAGAGAAGGACTTGTGTGTCTGAGAGCTTGTCTATATTTTCCTGAGCAGTGAAAATGACCCTTACACAAAGCTATCCTTACTCTCTGCAACTTGGCAATTTGATTCGTGCTTGCTGTGATCAGTGTAATAATAGGAAACAAATTCAGACACAGGACAAAATAAGGATCTGCGATAGGTGCCTCTGTGCTTTCTCTAAAATTAGGAGATAGTAATTGTGGTCAGAGAAAAAAATATTAAACAAATAGAAAGTAAAATGTCCCATCCTACAGCCAGTGATAAATGGGATGATGTCTCATCTACCTGCTAAATGCATCCTAAATGTTTTTAGGGAAGATAGTTGTAAATATGAAGCTGTTCACACTTTTAAAATGTATGTGCTGTTTAACCTGCCTCACATACCTCTATGTGGTTTGGTTTGTATTCCACTTTTTCCCCCTCTGTTTTCAGACATGTACTTTAATGCTCAACCATCACAGAAGAAAAGGGAACAAGTAAAACTGCTACAAAGTACTTGATGTTTTCTGGAAACTGAATGAAATGGCTTTCAGAAAAGCATCCCAACAATACCATAGGTTGCATCCAAATCATCTCTGCTATGTTGGCATGGAATTTTCATTTTACTGCTGTTTCCATACCGGAAAATAGGGGTTTGTGACATTTTTGAAGGAAGTTGTAAAACTGGATTTAGTTTTTTTTCTTTGTGGATGCACTAATGGGAAATGCATTGGAAGGGCAGTGCCCGCAATGGAAAGGCTCTTGAGTGATTTACACTGAAAAAACCTCATGATAAACAACCTGTTGTACCTGTTCTTTTTCCTTTCTCCACTGAGAAACATCAGGCTGTTTTTTCTGCTTTTACCTTATTCCCAGCCTGTTCACCCTTGACCTTGGCTCTCAGAGTAGTCCTAATGGCTATCAAATTTTACAGTTTTCTTCTGCACAAGGGTCTTGAAAACATCAGGACAACTTGAAAGCTGTAAAAACTGCACTGTGTGTTCCTCTGATTCATTAGATCGTAACATTTCCAAGGTCACAGCATCTAAAGAATAAAGATGTTAACATTTATGAGTCAAAAATAAAGTCTCACAGGAAGAACCAGCAGTAACAAATGATAGATTTTAATTTGTTTTCTCTTACAGAAAAATTGACTTACGAAGCTTTTCATGGGAGGGAATTTTCAGAAAAGGACTTCACTCTGAGATGAAGCTTAATGTTTTGTTTGGAGTAGAAAAAAATTGAATTAATCTTGATACATCAATATTTTCTTCACAAAATTTGGACTTGGAGTAGATGCCGAATTCTGCTATCACAAAATTCACAGTGGAAGTGTATTTCAGCAGGTCAGGTTGAGTGGAGTTGGTAACATTTTCCCAGCTGTTTCTTCATACATCTAGCTGGATCAACTTGTAAAATTCTAAGAGGAGAGCTATGTGGACTTCAGATAATTTTGAACATGTGGAAATATGCTGATGCTAAACTCCTCTTGAGAATCTAGTCAGTTAGTATTCTTGCTAAGGTTGAATGCTTTCCAGAGAGCTGAACTTTTGGCAAATTTGGCCTGCACTTAACCAAAATGGTCTTTAACTTGTGTGTGAGCTTTTTTTCTGGCCTTTAGAGCTGGTTCCCTTAAGAGAAGTGCAGCATAAGAGAACTACAAATGCCTTAGGTTCAGGTTATCCAGTGTGGGTGTGTAACTGCTGAAAGTATATTAAACGTAGAATCAGCCAAAGAAACAGAGTATATATAAATACTTCCATGTTGGTTTTAATTTGTTTGAATGGCCTTTACAGTCTCCAAATCCAGTCATTAACAAGAATAAGATGCTGATCAGATTATGATCCAGGACTTGGAACTTGTTTATATTCTTGTCAGTGTGTATGTGACTGCATTTCTGCCTGTTTCCTTAAAAGTGAAGTAATGATGTTGATGCTATGCTGCTGCTTGTTCTGAGTTGGAAGTGGGAACAAGAAAATTAAGTGCTGATTCTGTCTTGTGTATCTCTCTACTGTGACTCCCAGGAAATGTGTCTTCCTGGCTCCATGAAGCCAGTGGCAAAAATATCTCTTGACTTCTGTAGGACTGGGATTTCACCTTGAGGCATTTCACCTTTGGCTATTACAAGGTCATTTCTTTCCCAAGCATCTGAGATCAGGGTTGCATAAAACTGTGCAGTGAGGAAGACAGCTCTTTTGGACTGGAGCTCTGTTCTTAATTGTGCAGGATATGGAACCTAGAGTGGGGCTTTTCCCTGTGTCTCTCTGTGGAAACAAGGTTAGTGCGTTAGTCCTGAGAGGAACAGTGACCAAAACTCAGTAAAGAATCAGTAAAAATTTTTGGAGGGTTTAAAGAGAAAAGCTGTAACTGTGCAAATTATTACCATGTGGAAAGATGTGTGCTAGCATTTTGCAATGTCCTTTGCTGCATGGAAGTTCTGGATAAGCAGGCAACATGCTGCAGTTGCAGAACTGTAGTATGACCTTTTTTAGTGGAAGATGACTGATAATAGATAGTTCTGCAAGTGGTATTGTTTGTCCTCTGTAGGGGGCTAGCAGCAGCCTCTCATGGAGCAGGAAGATAAAAACAGTTTCTTTGTTGACAAGTTTGTAAGGACAACATTACTTACTGTCTCCATAATGCCTCTTTGACAGTATTTTGTTTAAAGTGGCTAGATAAATAGGAAAAGATGAACACCAAAATATTTCTATTTTCAGATACTGAATACATATGTGGATTTATCCATCAAGATGCACTTACAAAAACTTCAATACATATTTTTCTAGCTATTTTATTGATAAAGCTCCTTTAGGAAATATTCCGGATCTGCATAATATACTGTGGATAACTGGCTAGCTGAAAAGGGTCACATAGACATAGTCCAGCTGGCTGGACAAAAATGCACATCGCTCTCAGCTTATCTGAAGTAAAGCAAAATACACTGTCTTTGGCTGTCCTTGTTACACAATAACAGGAAGATTTTGGTGGGAAAAGAATGTTGCAGGTGGGAACAGATAACTACAGAAGAGAAACTAGGGGCGGGCTTGGTATTTAGGCAACTAACCAATAATGAGCTTAACTTTTGTAATATGTATGAGCTAATTATAAGAAGGCATAAAAGGTGACTGTAAGAGACAATAAAGGAAGTCTGCTGATCACTCATATTGAGTGACTGTGTCTTCCCTCCGTCGCAACAATATACCTGTGTGCTAAGTTTTGTTTGTGGTTCTCTAAATTAGAAGAAATTGATGTGGGCCGACAGCTTCCTTTAGCTATTTATTTTAAAATGTCCAAGCACATAAATTATTCCTTTCAAAGTCAATTTAAATTTTGTGTTTACTAAATGAACTCCAGATCTTTCCCTCATATTAGTAGTCAAGAAATCCTTTAAAATGAACACAGATTTGACCCAATCCTACTGCTATTTCAAATATCTTCTGTTGCACTGTGAGTGTTGGGTTCTGTGGCCTTGACAAATGCCAAGATAAAGGTTGTGCTGATGAACACTTTCCCATTTTCTTATAGAAATCTGTGGAATTCAACACTAAAAGCTGAATTTGGCTCATTCACTTTCAGGCCTCAGCCATTTTTCCTTTTGCACGTTAATAGCCATAAGGCTTCTGTGACAGTTTAGTTGTGACACTCATCCAAAATTCATCAATTCCATGCAGACATTTTGATTTCAGTAGTTTTGCCCATAATGATCTGTAGCTGTGCTGACAAATTTTGTTATATGTGTTTTAATGCTTTTTGAACATTCAGGAACTTATTGAATTCCAACTGGTATAATGAAGAGTAGGAATGGATTTTGCTGGAGGTAGATTTAGTACTTTTTTTTTTGGCTCTGCAAGACTTCTGAGAGTACCATCCCTTTGTTGCAAAACACATAAATGAAACAAATTTCTGGGAGAGCATCAGTTTCACCTGTAATAGTGAAAGAAGAATCAACCCCAGTATGCATAAGGTGGATACAGGTCCCCTCTGACTAAAAAGAATTAGGTCACTTAAAGAACAACTTCAAACTTCGTTTCCTGTAACTGAAATACAGCAATTGTAAATTACAGCACTTCCTCATGGTAACGGATGCTCAGATTTTGTCAGGTGCTTGGCTAGGTTTTTTACAAAACATTCTCAGATGCTTATATAATAATTGCATAGTATGAAGTCTCTAAGTAACACTGCTGTGCATCGAGGAGGACAAGAGCAGAGCATCCCTAGGGCTGCTGAGAGTTATTTCCAGGCTGTAGCAACCAAGATTCAGCTCTGCTTTCCAGAAGGAATTATGACGTAGTTTCAAAGCTTCTTTGACCTTGGCAAATAGCTGAACCAGTACAGTTACTAGTGCACCCAAGTAAGCAAACTTCTTTTTATCTTGACTTTTTTTCCTGGAAATTCTTTTCTTTAAAATTTCTGAAACAAGCAGTGGATTTTGGAGATTTCCCAAAACAGTTCCAGAAAGAGATGGTCAAAATTATCTCACCAAGAGCTGAGGGTGTGGTTGCATATATCCAGCTCTGTCATTGGGAGTTGTCTCATTTGAACACAGTAAGCCCAAATAGGTTCTTGGCAGACTACGTCATAATTATAAATGGCCCTACACCTTCTTAATCATTTTGGTGCATTTAATTATTTTTCAGGGCTCCTGTAATTGCTGCCATTATACTACTATATGAAATTAATTCCTTTTACAGAGGAAATTGCAATACTTTTTAAAGGTGTTTTCTTCACTTAATACCCCAAGAGTTGCCCATCTACACAGCCAGAATTTACTGGAGTGAAAGCTTTGTAAATATTTTGCCAGTGTAGATAAAACTTTAGGCTTCCCATTGAGAGCTAGATTGCAGTAAACCTTGATAATTCAACAGTATATGCACCTGCATCCAGCACAGCAATTTCGTGGTCAGATGGCAACATTTCTCTGTTTCTGTTGTTTCATTTTTGTGTTATGGTAATTCCCTCATGGTGAAAGACAACATTAAGGATAGTTGCAGCTACAAAATTAGTGGGAAGAGTTAACTTTCTGAGTTAGAGGTGTTTGGAGTCAAGAGTTTGATTAACACCCAATTCTATCAATTACAGGAAAAAAAAAGAATGATAGGATATGACCCAACCAAAAGGAAATTAACATAGCTGGCCCATGCAAATTTTGGCTTTTACAATAGATAAAATTAAGAGCAAGCCTGCAGTTTTTAGGTGTTTGAATGTACTCCTATTGCTTTTATCGCTGTGTTAAGCTTACTAAGGAAGCCATATCCTGCCACATCAGGTGTAATACTCTGTAAATTATAGTTGTTCAGCACTTTCACTGACGCATCCTTTAAAAAATGTCCTTCTTAGGTATTTGAAAAGCGAAGATGGGGTGGTGTTCATATTGTTTGCAGGCACATTGTCTGCTTTTCTCTTGGTGCAGCCTGGAGCTTGAAAAAAGTTCAACTTTGGACTTCGCAGGCTTTGTGCATGCTTTTGGTGGGTTATTTTTGTTTGTTTTTGTTTTAAAAAATAAAGCATTAAATTCACCAGTCTTATCCCCTTGGTGTTTTACTAGCAGAACTGGAGTTAGAAATGCTGGTCAGCCTGCCAGGTGAAGTCTCTTAAATAACATGTGGGTTTGGAGGAGAAACACCAAAAACCCAACAACATGGCTCTTAAAAATAGGTAGAATGTTTGGCTCCACTCCTAGTTTCGTACAGCTCTTGGAGTACAAAAGGGAGGAGTAATCTTCTAATGCTTTTGCAAAATCTAACATAACTGGAACTCCTTCAGAGAGATATGAAAATAATCTGTTCCTTTTGTTATTTTCCCGGTTTATGTATCTGTTGGATTACCCTTATGGGAACTTAAGTATTTTTATTACATCAGCACCTTGTGCTGCTAATCATAGTACAGCTTTTTAGAAATAAGTATTTTGTAAGGGGTAGACATTCAAAAGGCTTCACATTTCTTTGACTTTTGTCCCTTTTGACGGCTTTCCCATCACTTACTTAAACCAATAGTCCTATTTGTTTAATTGTTTGAAAAAAGGGAATTAATTGATCAGCCATCGGCAGTCTGATGCTGAGTAACATAACAGCTGATAACACTTTCTTGTGAATTCCCCCTTGTGAAGAAACTCGGCGCTTGATAGAAGTTAAGAACAAATCTTAAAATGAAATTACTATTTCTCTGAGTGTCCTGAAGGAACACCCACAGGCCTGACATCTAAATCATGTTTTAATTATTGATTTGGCCTGTTAAAAGATGGCATTACTGTAGAGTTCTATTTTTGTCCCTGTAGCCCAAGAATGATAGGAAGTTTCTGGAAATATTAATGAATGCTTATGGAAGCTGCAAATATCTGCTGAGTGGAAACCTCACAGGAATGCTTTGGCAATAATGCACCCAGGAACCTGGGCTGTAAATAAAGGAGAGCAGCTTCTTGGGGACTTTGCGCTGCCATACTGCAGGTGTGTTCAGGATGAGCCCAATATGCAGGAAGTGACTTGCTGGTTATTGTTTTCAGGAAAAATCACACACGTGTCTTTTTGTTGTCATACTGGACTCCAGAAGGTAGAGCACATCCCCAGGCTGTGCTGGCTCAGCACTTGCACAACTAATGGTGGAAATTTTAGTAAAGGACAGGAGCTTTCTGAAACAGAGCAGTGATTGAAAGGCTAGGGGCTTTACCTTTAAGCAGCAGGTTGCGTTTTTTGTTAGAAAGATCCTTTCTGCAGCTTATTTCCAGCATTTTTGTGTGCTGAATGCTGTTACAAAAAAGCTAACTGGTTTTGCAGACAGAGCCAAATTTCTAATTCCTATTTCAAGCTGCTGAGGAGATTGTAGAAGGAGGGCTTCAGTGCTGTTCAAGGGAAGTAGATGGAGACCTTGGCTATTTTGAGTTAAAGGTAGGCTTCTGGGAGGGGGAACCTCCAACTTGAGGGGGAAGGCTTGCAAAAAAACTTGGAAGAAGCCTGTCGCTGTTCTGACAAATCAAACTTCTCAGAGGATTGCGCAAGGAGGGACAAATCTAGTCAGGCTGAATCCAAGGTCCAGAAATGCTGAAGGCATGGGGTGAGAGCCTGAGCTGGCTTTTCAGAAGAATCTGGTTTTACCATACTACCTTGCTGTCTTGGGATTATGGCTGGGTATGATACCAGGTAGCAAAGCTTTGTCTGGAGTACTTTTAAAAGTTTAAAAAAAAAAAAAAAAAGGACTGTGTGAACGTGAACTTAATTCAGAAGTATTTCAGCCAGCTCTGCAATGGAAGGCACATTTGAAATGTACTGCCAGGGTAGCTCTGATGTACTAACAGATGATTTTCTAAAAAAGATTACTTTAGCCATTTATCATGCACTGTCTAACATAGGGACAGTAGATAGGGTTTTTGGTCTAGTGTGACAGTAGCTGGGGTTTTTGGTCTAGTGCACCACAGATTCAGAGCTGATAATTATCAAGCTGTGAGGCTGTCTATAATAATTTACATATTTTTAGTTGGTTGATGTGCACAACTGGAGGATTCACAGCAGTGATCATCTGATGTGTATGTGATGCTGACTTTCCATGTATAAGCCAAGATACAGTCTGTATTAAAGAATTTGCACTTTCTAGAATGAGTGAAGAAATTTTGGGGTTTTTTTGTATGAGGGAGGGAAGATGATAATAGGATTGTTCATAGTTGAAGCAGAATGCATCTCTCTCATCATTCATGGTATTCTTCCAGATACAGGTATGAAAAAAAACCCTGAAACTAATACTAGCATACCTTCTAAAAACATTGGACTTGTTGCTGTATGTGAATTAATATAGAAAATTATAATAGGGCTTATTTTGTGGGGAAGACATGTTTTTGCTAAACAAGGCATACTTTTGTCTTATGCCATATTAATAGCATGTTTCAGATAGTTGTTTGTTACAACAAAGTCAAAGGTTTAGCTCATTGTCTGCTTGATTAATTTGAAGACAAACCCTCAAACCTACCCTATAAATATAAAAAACATATCAAAATCAGGTGTTTCTTTTTAATTTTTGACAAAATATCATTATTTACTGTGATGATGCTACAATTATTTTGGGAAGGAGTGTTCTATATATTGGCTTGCTGCTTTTCAGTCATATGTGACCCTTATATATTCAGTCAGTAATTCCCTGAGCCATCTGTTAGCTGATATATGCAACATGAGTATATAGAAAGATTATGCACTTGCATATATTCAAAGACAGTGCTCAGTTGGAGAATTTTTTCTGTATTCTTAGTATTCTCATTTACAAAAGCTTTTTTCCCTCCTCTTGTGTTTTAGATATTGACGAGTGTGAAAATGACTTCTACAATGGGGGTTGTGTCCACGAGTGTATCAACATTCCAGGCAACTACAGGTGTACATGCTATGATGGGTTCATGTTAGCCCATGATGGCCACAACTGTCTTGGTAAGTAGTGAATGCAGAAAGTTTTGTTTCATGGTTGTAATAGGAAGGTCTGATTTGCTTGTTGTTTTGTTATCTGGTATGTTTTCAGTAAAGACTTGATCCAGATCACACTGAGTAAGTTCAAACCTGTCTACTGAATCCAGTGTTGTTTAGACCAGACCCTTAAAGCTGGCACTTATAATCCTAACATACTCAAATCAGTTTGCCTATCTGTGACATTACTAAAAAAATCCTGGACCTCCAAAGCTTGTGCTGGATGTTTGAGCTTCCTTTTTTTAAGAAAAGGAATCTGTCCCGTCCACTTAAATGTATTTTGTCTGTTTCTTGCAAATTTTGTAATTCCAGTCATATCTTTGGAGCTCCCCCTCTCTTTTTCCCTTGTAGGATAACATAGTTCGAGGATACGCTGTAAGAACATAAATTACAGAATGTTAAAAGTGCAAGTATGATGAAGGAGTATTTGGACAATAAAACAGGACAGAACAAACAGTTATATCAGTAATAGCTGTTTACAAAGGGGAGGGGCACAGTCCACTAACTGTACAAAGCCATATTCAGAGCAGGGTCTTAACTGCTTCAGCAGTCTGAGGATTTTGGGATCTATTTTTTTGATTTGTGCCCATTGCTCTGGTTTAAATAGGTTGGGTTTGTCCTAGAATCATAGAATGATTTGGGTTGAAAGGGACTTTTAAAGATCATCTGATTCCAACCCCCTGCCATGGGCAGGGACACCTTCCACTAGACCAGGTTGCTCAGAGCCCCATCCAGCCTGGCCATGAACACTTCCAGGGATGGGGCATCCACAGCTTCTCTGGGCAACCTGTACCAGTGCCTCACCACCCTCACAGTAAAGAAATTCTTCCTAATATCCAATCTAAATCTACCCTCTTTCAGCTTAAAGCCATTACCCCTTGTCCTATCACTACATGCCCTTGTAAAAAGTCCCTCTGCAGCCTTCTTGCAGGCCCCCTTTAGGTACTGGAAGGCTGCTATAAGGTCTCCCTGGAGCCTTCTCGTCTCCAGGATGAACAACCCCAACACTTTCAATCTGCCTTCACTGGAGAGATGCTCCAGCCTTCTAGTCATCTTCATGGTTCTATAAGCTAAAAAAGTGTATGTTTTATTTTGAAATTTCTTCACACCAGTTACCTGGAAACGAACTTTTACTGCTGTGTCCAGTTTCCCATACCTGCTTACTTGGTAGTCATTTTAGCTAAATTGTAATGCCTAGGGATTATCTTTCTCAATATTTCCAATATAAATGCAATGACCAGTGTTTAGTACTGTCCAAAATTAATTTCAAGGTGATATTTATAAAACTGTGTGGAAAAGGGGGTATTTTTTCTGTGTCACACAGCACCTTTACTTTGGTAAAAACTGAGATTTTTAGGTCAGGAAATCAGGTAGTGAAGCAGAAGTCCAGTAACACCAGTTTGCACTCACTGAAGCTATGGAACAGCTGGAGTTTCTGAGCAAGGATTTGGTTAGATTTCAGTAGATTTATTTCCTAATACATTCATATTCAAACTGAGTGATATTTGTTCAGATGGGTTATATATCCTGACCATTGACAAGCTTTTGACTCAAACTTCCAAATTTCATTTGTTGAAGAACAGACTAGGATAGATTTATTTACCTCAGTCTGAGGTGGTCAAAGGATTAACTGTGCAAGAGGTATTTCTTTTACAAAAAATAGCCCGATACTTCTTCAAAAAAACCAACCAAACTATATTTATACTAATGTTCATAAGTATCTCTTAACAAAACAGGACACAAACATAATCAAATAGTTTAGCTATTTGGAATTAAAATAACTGTGCACATACATTTTTTCAAACAGCTTTCTATTTTCAACTTTGTTTTAAAATTATTTCCATAGTGGTAGGGAAAAGTAGGCTAGCAAATATGCACAGCAAAAGAAGTGACCTGTTAAAGGATGAACCATTCAGATCTGTTGGATTTTTTTGGACCCCCGCTGTCTTTGTTGTTGCTCTGCTGTCATGAAACATACTAATCTACAGAGATAGGCTGGATCTACAGAGATAGCCAAATTTCTAGTTTTCTTTTCATTGATTTCTATTCAGCCACTTGGGGTTTTTTGGGGTGAAAAAAAGCCCCACAATAGTATAAACATCTGGCTATGGTTGAAAGTGTTAATCCAAAGCTTGCCAAGGGTTCTTTCAGTTTTTTTGTAGAATCGGCGTCTGCCTGTATTCATGGTCTACTTTGAGCTGATTACTTGTGTTACCCAAAAAATCATTAAAACCACATTTCTAGAAGAGGTTCAGTGTACATCTAGATGAGTGGGAATACTAGCAAAGGGCTCCCTTTCTCACAGTGTGCAACTTTAGCACACTGAAAGAGATTGCAATTGTCTCTAATTTTGAGAACACAGACTGGGGAAGTTCCTGTTCCTTAAATGCAGATTGAGTATTTGCCGCTAATGATATGTCTCAGTGAAATAGCTGGTTTTACTTATAGGCACTGAGAAAGAAATCAAGGTACGCTCCTCTTTCTCAGTCTAAAAATGTGAATGAGTTTACCAAGGATGAAAATGTCTGATTGTAAGGTCTCAGACTGCAGTTTTTAATCCTGACAGTAGCCATGCAAATATTGCTATAACTGCCAGTTGTGTGCTAACACAGATTTGGAACACCACTACTCAAAAAGAGAGAACTTCATTTTTCTGTCTTCATTTGGTCCGTAGCTGGTTGCTGGCTGCTGGGATAGCCTGTTTGTGCCTAGTAGCACAATATCAGTTTTAAAAAGGGAGATGTTCTAGTCTTTTCCCTTCTGGCCTAGTTGTATTTCCCTTCTCTTATGCTACCAGAAATGTGTAAATGCAGTTTGCTGTTTTTAAAAGGACGTGGTGAGGTCTCAAATCAAAACCAAACTTTGTATTTGTGCATGTTTAAATTAGGAGTTCTATAACCTTTTGGAAAATTTTCACAACATGTAAAACTTGGTTAATTTAGTCCAAAAATATATGGATTTTTTCCCATGAGGATATTAGACATTGAAAGTAATTAAAGTTTTGATGAATCCACTGGTTTCCACCTGTTCTTGCTTTTTGAGAAACCACTTATTTTTTGGTTTTTACCTTCAAATGCATTCTTCTACAGAAGTTTTTTTCCCCCCTCCTCACTCCCCCTCCCCAACCTCTGTAGGACTCTACCAGTCTTAATTTTGACAGTTCTGTAGTTAGGTACCATGCCATATATTCTATGTATCAAGTTCATATTCCTCTTAGAAGAGGCATGTAATGTTTGATTAGCATGCTGAAATTAAGTCTGTATTCACATTAAGTAGGGCCGTAGTGGATATTGCATAGAATTATGTCCTTTCCACAGAATTTGTAGATAAGCCTATAAAACTCTTGGCAGGTTGATTTTGAAAACCCTGCCTGAACCATCTTCTCATACAGCACCATGGATGTGTACATGCTTGGACAGAAGATTTGCTAGAGTGACCCAACATGTGACTACACTATTCCTACTTCTCCCCCATCCTTTGGCCTTCCAGGCATTACTGTTGGGGTCCATTTTGTCAGCACATCAGGAGCCAGGCAGCAAGAACTCTTAGGGGGCAATTTGACTGCCTAAACATAGGAGCCTCCTGACACTGAGAACACCCTGGAGCTGGCCGATGTGACACAAGATCATAGAATATCTCGAGTTGGAAGGGACTTGTAAGGATCATCGAATCCAGAGATCTACAGGAATAGATCTGGAGTATGAGATGGAGGCTAGGTGGAATAGTATTAGGAATCTAAAATAACATCTGACTCCAACGTTCAGACAGCTGAATTGCTCTCTCAGTGACTTGGGCCTCATTTTATCAAGCACATGTCACTAGAAATTTTCATCTAATGATTTTAGATAGAAGACCTAGGGATGGGACCCCACAATAGTTCATTGATAGTTCTGTTGGCCCTCTAGGAAGCAGTTTGTAATGGACAAGATTGTTATATCAGGATTTCTGCATCTCTTGCTTGACTAAAGTCTATGCAAAATCTTATGCCGTCTCTTCTTGTCAGGGTTTACATTCCTTTCTAAACCTTCACTGGATGTCTTTCTAGTAATGTCAGTATAGCAAGATGATTAAAATCTTCCTCTATAAATGGCAAACTTGGAGTATTCACAACTAATTAGATCAGGTGCAGTTGATAGGCTAAGTGTTTTTTCCTGAGTTCTAGTTTCAACATTTATTTCTTCCTTTCTAATCAAGTGAAACTTCTTATTTATTTGTTGGAAGGAGGTGTTAGGTTAGGAATTCATGGTTAAAATTTATACTGGAAAATGTCCAAACCTGCCCTCCAGGGAACTCGACTTGCTCTCTATGTGATATTTTTATTGAGGAATTTCTCAAATATAACATGAAATGACACCATAGGAAATTCAAGCTATGATGAGATCCTTGCCTGGCTAAAATAATTTATTTTAGCACTGTAATCACCTGAAATAGCAGTAGTTCTTTCTGAAAATTGCTCTAAATTCTGCTCAGTGGATGCAAGACTAATATTTGGTCTCATGCAATAGGGTTTCTTTATCCTTCATTTGAAACTAGTCGTGAAACATGGTTTCCCCTCTCATATATGAAATACCAGTCTGTTGTGTTTTGAGATTTTTTTAATAAGCAATTAGCTCAGTGGTCTAGATGTTCTTTCATGTTTGATCATTTTTTCTCCATGATCTTACTGATAAATTGGCTTTTCCTTCTTTGCATCTTTTGCGTGTTGAGGCATGCTATCCATTTTCATTCTCTCTTGCCTTTAGGAGAGATTATGGCATAACAGATCATCAGTGCCAAACATTTTACCCATCTCATTTGCAGTAAATCAGAGTCTGTTCTCAGGTATCTGGTAGAATCTGTACTATAGAGTATCAATGGATAAGACTTATGCCTTTAAAACTGGTTATTCAAAATATACTCCCTGCTCTGATTCAGCATGACACTTAAAGGAGTTCCTAATTTGCCTAGGTTTTTATACTTTCTTGATTTAATATTAAGAAAGAAGACTGGACTTCTGCATATGTGTAAGTGCATTATTGATTTGAGGCCTGCGGCAGCTGGATATACTTTTACTCTTTTTGTGTCCTCTTGCAGGCTTTCAGTAAGACAGATAGCGGAGGAGGTAGGTTGAGTCTGGTGTTGTAAGCTTGGATGTTGTACAGAATGAGATACGTGATGGATGGGGATGCCATAGAGAAGGGTTGAGAATTTGTCTTCCTTTTCAGTGAAAATTTCAGGGAAGCTTGGCATAGCTGCCACTATGGTGATTCCAGAACAGAGAGTAAGAGAGAATTTCCTGGGATTTTTTTAGTTTCAAGCTGTTGGGATAGGAATTGTCACATGGAAAGAAACCCTGCATTCTTTCAGCAGCAGTAAGGCTGCAGCTGGTGGAGGACTGTTCAGTTTGGGCATTGCACTTGGATAAAGCCAAAAGAGCTGTGAGAATAATGAATGATCTAGGAAACACAGAATCATTGAGTATCTCGAGCGGGAAGGGACCCATGAGGATCATGAATTCTGATGTGGCTAATGCTAAAAAGAATGAAAGAAAGGGTACAGTTTTTTTCTAGAGAAGAGAAGATGAAAAAGGTGCAGTAGTCATCAAATCCAAAAAAGGCTGCTTTGAAGAATTAGACTTTTGCTGTTTTGTTTTTGTATGGTTTTGCTGTATGTTTATGTATAGTGAATGAGGTTAGTGCAATAGTATTTGGTTACTCAAACTGGGAAATTCAGAAAGAGCGTTGAGTTATTTTTCCTTTCTCCTGAAGGACTCTCATGTGAACTACCATTATCTTACTTTAATCTCTCTCCTACTATATAAAAATGTAAGCTTCCTGGGAGAGTATTATGTGCTGTGTTGGTCTGAAGCATCATCAAGGAAGAGCTTTCTAAAACTTACCATGGATTACTAAACTTTGGGATTTATCCAGGCAAAGCTGGCTAGAAATCTTGCTGAAAACAGATCTTGCTGGTATTCCTAACTGTGTCTTACAAATTTATTCAGCATCTGCAAATAGAAAGTGGAAGAAAGTGTGGTAACTATTTAGATCAGAGAGCAGAGCTTTTTTTTGGGGGGTTGGTTTTTTTTTCCTTTTTTTTTCTTTGCAAAATCTTGCCAAAGGGCTTACTTATCAGCTGATACTCCAGCTGTTCCGAGCCTTCTGGAATTCACCTATCTGATCAGAATGTGAAATAATGGGGAGTGAAGAGTGTGCAAGAGAAGTATGTAGCAACACAAGCTGACTGCCATTGGTTCTTACTTGAGAAAACCATGTAATACCTGCTCCAGATTCTGCTTTTCTATCCTTTTTTCCTGGAGGCACACTTTTGTATACATTCGTTAGGGAATTCTTCCTAAAAAAATCAACACATCTCATTGTGTTCTGTTGCTCAAACCAAATCTGGGTGTAAAAAAGTATTTCATGTTAAAGAATGGAATTGCATGGAGTGATGATTTTCTTTTGCTTATTTATTCAGATATAAATATGAATAGCTATGAAGTGCTACTCATCTCTCTCTGTTTCGTGTGTTTGTTTTTTTTATTTTCTCCTTAGCTCAAATTTGTGATCGTCCCTTTTTTGTAGGGAGTAAGCATTGTTTTTTTGCAAAAACACTTTGCTGCCAGGTTGCACCCATCTTAACTCTTTTTCTTCTAAAGGTTAACATGGGTTTCGTGAAGTTCTCTGCTCTTCCAAATTTCTCTGATTAGTTAGTGTGCTCAAGAACTTTGTAAACTCTTCTTAGAAACCACCAAAAAAGATACAAAGTAGCATGAATAAAAAATTTACTATAATGTATTCAGAGACCTATTCCTTTTATTTATAGGTTTTTCTGTGGTATTAACTGCTGTAGTACAGGAACATACATTAACACCTTGTAAATACTAATAGATTCGTCCTCAGAAAATCCTGTAAGGAAACAAAGGATATTTTTTATTGTTTTCTAGATGAAGAACTAGGGAAAACTGATTAAGTTACTTCTTAGCCTTTACACAGGATGTCTGGATGTCTGCCGCTAGCCAAAAGTAGAATACTTACCCTTCTGAATCCCTGTTTACACTCTCTTATTTTGCATATTCTGTGTAACTTTGGTTTCTTTTACAGAAAAATAACAATTAAATGTGGACATTATAATATATCTCAGTAAATTCTCCTCTGTGTCAAACATCCTGAAAATAACTATAAAATTAGGTTTTGATGATCCAGTATACTTTACGGTTCTTCAGCAGTTAAACCTGTTTCTGATTGAGAAGAGTCCTGGGAAGCAGAATGAACTTCTGATTATAAATCATGTCAGAAATGCAATTACTCATGTGCATTATAGATTTGATGGCGGTTTCTTCAAGACCTGAATGTTCAGTATGGTAGACAAACACAAGCACAGTGTCAGCTCTGAATTCAGTAGCAAAAAATTGAGTAGCAAAGTCCTGGTTATGGGCAGAAGGCCTGATTTTCCAGCCTGAAAATGGACATTACTGTTTTATTTGTCTGTTCTTAGATGCTATTTTGCATTTCTTGACAAAGCGACCAAGTCACCTGGAAGCCCCTGTAGGAAAGGAGAGGTGGCACTTTCCCTGGAGCAACTGAACCTGCTCCCTGAGCGGTGGTAGTAGCCTGCCAGCTCTGGTAGGTAGAGGAGAGCAACCGTTGCAGCAAGGCATTTGGGAGCCTGCAGCTAAAGGAGAAACTTCTGGGGCAAAGTAACATCTGCCTGTTATAGAATGGGCCTTGGGATCCCAAATCAGTGTAAAAAATATTTGAAATCACACAATTTATTTTCTTCTAAGGTCTGAGGTTAGGGCCTAAACCAGCATTCCTGTCTTGCAGCACCCGTTTAAAATCTGTTGGCTTATTTTAAGAGAGGAGAGGTTTTAGCCCTGGCATGTAGGCTTAATTCCTGACTGGGTAGTAGTAGCCTACAGTCTGATGCAGATGCCAAAAAGAACATTAGTATGTATGTATGTATGTATGTATATCACATCATATCATTCATCCTCTTTCAGTGAATGTTCCAGTACTTTGTTTTTCTTTCAAAACAAGCCCAAACCAGAATCCCAAATCTACCTATTCCGGCTCTTGTTTGTCTGAATGTATACACTGGGATGGGGGTTATGGCCTAATCTGCCTATCAACATGAAGTGGGAGGAGAGTTGCAAGGGTATGAGAGATCATTTCTAAAGCTCCCAGCTGTAATATGTCAAGAAGGGGTACATAACTCATTTAGGATTGCATAATCACTGGTATGATTAGAGACCAATGTCTTCCTTTTAATTTAGCTTTATTTCTCTTCTTCTCCAGGCAGCTGTGCACAATGTGTTCCTTGCTTGAACTCCAGACAAATGCTTCTATTACTGATGTTTATTTTTCTTTATGTTTCCCAACAGCTCAAATAGATTTTATTTTTTATGTGAACATTTTAATATAAAACTAAAGAGCTTTTGTAAAGTTGTTTTTAGTTTCATAAAAACAAATACTTTAAAGAGAAGCTGAGAAATGGTTAATTTTCTTGGCTGTCTTCCAGTTTTCCGAGCCCTTCTTTCCTAATTCCAGGAGACTATTAGGTGAGCTGACAGTTAAGTATTGTCCTCCTCTAGCACATCAGTGGGGCCTCTAATAATATTATCAGTCATAAACTTTTCCAGATTTTCATGGTTGCTAATCTTAAGCTCCTTGGCAGATGGAGGGGGGTTGAATACACCCAATAGCCTTCTTTTCATAACTCTTCATTTTCATTAAAACATAAGTAAAATTACGGTATTTTTGTAGAGAAAGTTATTAATCTAAATCTTGAAGCTCTTACTCATTTCCAGGATTCCAGTGCGAGTTGTGCTTGAGCAGAACTTCAGGACTTGGCAGTTGTTTTAGGTCTTAAGAGAAGGAGGTCAGATTCCCAAATCAGGGCTCAGTGGTTGAGTAGCAGGGATCTGTTCTAAATGTGAGGGGCCCCGGCACAATATATATAATATATACTTATAGACAGGATGAAAAGTGTTGAAATGCAAGTTTTAACAATAGATGTCTCTGTGTGTTTTAAATCTTTGTGTTCTGTATTTCTGCAAATGATAACTAGCAGTGATTGGTCCTTGGAGAACAGTAAGAACCTTGGGATTAGAGGACCCCTGCAATTGGGGCCTAGAGGTATTAAGCTGCTGAACTTCCCCCAGACAAGCTGCAGTGGGTGCATACATAAAAATCCATGCTGCAAATTGCACAACTAACTGAATTGCAGTGGTGAATGCATTCTTTCAGAATGAAAAACTTGAGTGCATTTTTTGAAGTTTGGTTTTCAGATGCAAGCCTAAATAAAAAAGAAAGTTACTTTCTGAAATGTTTCTGCAGTAAACTAGTTTTTACTGTATTACTGTTTTCAGTTCTTTTATCAGTCTTGCTTGGTCTGTACGTTTAGATTAATGATAACAGCTGGGATTCATCACAGTAATTTAAAGTATCAAGTCTTTGTGGTACGGTGGCATACATTAATTTTTATAACACATGCTACCATTCTGCAATACGTTCTACTAAGCAGTGACTAGGTACTGAGCGAATATGAATTGTTAGAGTGATAAGTAAATGTTCTATAGACAATTCTGTATTAGATGTTTACATACAGCTTATGTATCTATGTGTTTACTTTTGTTACTTGATTGTCTACATCTTGTGAGAATGTTCATGGTGCAAGTGGTAGCAGACAATTGTAGAAATAAGTTAAATGTCTCTTTTGAGACAGGATTATAATACGTTAGTTCTGCTTCCTCTTCAAAACCTTAGATTTAGTTTTATGGCATCCAGTAGCTGTAGATATTTCCAGACTGTGAGCCATTGCAGCCTCTTCTCTTCATGGCAGGTTCCATGACGGACAGATGAGAATAGTTATCATGGTGTTTGCATACAAATTTGAAAAGCATTAAATAACCAAGAAGTCAAGCCCTGCATGTCTATAAAGCTTATGAAGCCCTCACATTAAGAATCACTTACTTTAAACGTCGTATTCTGTGCTTCAGCTGATGGACTGTAAAAGTCTGCATATAAGCCATCTATCTGTATTCACCTTGGAGTCACTAGAGAGAAATAAGTACTTTGTGTGTGTGACTGCCCTCATCCTAAAGTATGTATTTACTGTAGCTGGGATGAACTTCCTGGTGTTTTTTTATGGATGTAGTCCCATGGACTTCAGTTAATCAACACCTTTGAAAGTAAGATTGTTCCTATTGCTCGTTTGGAGCCCAACATTGGAGACTGATCTTGAAAATATGTCCGTGTTCACTCTGGAACTCCAACAAAAGTATGGAATTCTCATTGTGATTGATGGGAAGGCCTCGAATATCCAGCCCTCTCTGAAGCTAGGATCTGAACACACTGCTTTTTCTATTTCTGTATCTGAAAGTTTCCCCCTTCAAAAACACTCTAATGTTTGGTCACCCTACCTTAAACTTCTGAGCTCAAATGAGGTATAACTTTCTTTACATGTTAATTTGACATGTTTGCTTCCTTAAGCCAATGTGATATGAGAAGTACCAAACCAAGTGACAGTATAAATCATCATAGGCCCAAGGTTTTATGGGGAAATAATCAAAAGTCTAGAATAAATCTTGGTTGCTGCCAACTATGAAGTTAGATTCTCAGACTGTCATAATGAATTAAGAAACTGAGAGCTATGTGACAGCAGCATCAATCTCAGTCTCTTGTTTCTGCAAGTCTTCTTGTTGTCCGGGTCTGTCTTTTTTTTTTTTTTTTTTTTTTTCCTCCTCGTTCTTTTAAATACTTACTCCTTGGAGGAGATAATCAATCATGGTAAAGATTTCTCTACATGGAACAATCAGGAAAGTAAAGAATAATCAGTTTAGAGTGTGAAGTTAATAAGTTAAATCAGTTAAATCCTATATGGGTGCTCTTATTTGGTCTGATATGACTGTAGACGGCTGTGTCTTAGTTCAGCAAAGTCAGTTTTATTCTCCATTATTTATTCTGCATGCTTACTGCTTTTTCTTGTTTATATTAGTTTCATGTCTTTTGTTAACTAATCTTGTTTCTCCTAATAGCAAATTTCTAACCCAGTGTGGCCTATATTGATGTATACCTTAAGACAAAAACTATAAAATATAACCAAAGTTTTGTATTTAGCGCTTATTTAAAGCAAGGGAGAAAATGTATTCACCTGAGGGTACAAGATTTCAGCCTGTAACGGGTGTGTTTACCAGTCATATGTGTATGACATTCGAGCCTTCCCTCATGGAGTGGTGTCTTTTTCAATCCTAGAAATTACATAGATCCAGCTAAAACACTGAATTCATATGGATTACAAAAAGACATCAAAGTGGAGAGCCATGAAGTCATCTGGTCTCTGATTTCAAATATAGTCACTATCATTATACTATGCTTAGAATCAATCAGTTCTTGGCAGTGTTGGTTTATGTTACACAGTATGATTTATACAGTCAGGAAATAGCCATCAAAAAGAATAGTTGCTGCATAGTTGCTTACAGTATTAGAAAATGAAAAAAAAAAACTCCTTTCCAGTATGGATGAGTACCAGATGAAAGGTTGGTAGTGAATTTCCTTGTTAAGTAGATTCCAGGGCCTTTGCTTTCTGTAGTGGCCTGCTTTTGCTGTCTAATACTTTCTGTGAATTTTTGCATCTTGATGTTATCCTTTTGACTTCAGTGTAAATGTGCAAACTTAAAGAATCAAACTACAAGATCTAGATAGAGGATTATTTTTACTGCTTCTGTTACCTTCTGCAGAGTTCAATCCAGATCCTTCCTAAGTATCTCAAAATATTCCCTGTGTACACATTCCTTACTGTATTGTATCAGAGCACAAGATGTAGTTTTGCATAAAAGAGGGGCAGGAAAGAACATGGACTAGTTGATGGTAACTTATTTTGATATGACTTTGTGCTGACTGTAGCGAATATCTAAATAATAATCTTAATAATTGCTAATTAATTAAAAAGTCACTAGACATACTTTATGAGAATGACTGTTCAGAGAATTTGCAAGGTTTAGGATTAAAGCAAAATTTTTGATTAAGGGGCTCTAGTGGATATGGAAAGAAATGTTTGGAAACAATAGAGGTATACTTTGTTAAATAAGTAAGACTGGAGTGGACCTATGGTATTGTGCTGTAGGACAGGAGTGGAAATGAAAGTCAGGGCAAAGCTCTTCCACTCCATCTTCACAAAAGAAAATTTTAGTTGAGGAGGAAGTTCCTACAGGAATGAGTATTGGGCTGTAGTACAGCCTCTTCAGCAGAGTGGTTATACCTTAGTTAAAGCAGAATGGAATAGAATTGAAGAGTTTAAAAGAAAGGAAAGATATATTTGCTGAATTTATTTAGATGGCAGTGTTGCAGACACTCCTCAGCAAGTCAGGCATCCAGAGTTCCGGGAGCCTTCAGCGTTGTGAACTCTAGGTTGTATGTTAGTGAGCATACTGTCATGGCGTTTTTTCCTGTCATAAGAAGAAATGTGCAGAGAGGACAAGATTTCTGTTCCAAGACCTTGAAAACTGGCTCTACTTTGAAAATTATGAATGTAAAATTGTATAGTTCTTCATGGGGGAAAAAGGTTGGAGGTTTTTTTGTTGTGTGTTTTTTGTGGGTTTTTTGTTAATTTTGAATTGTAGGGTACACCATACAGTTTTTTCACGCTGGGGTTTTGGTTTTGTTTTTTTCTTCCTTGTATTAGCTATTGTATCAGACAACATACTAGCCAGAGAAAACCCATAGGTGAAATATTTTGTAATAATTTTTTGACAAAATAAGCTTGAATGGGAAAGAACTACATTATTCTACATGGGTTTTTTTACTCCTACAGAGTTTTTTCCAACAAAGTGCATATTTAAGTATACAAACAACTTGAAACTAAGTGATCTATTTTTGTGTATCTGAATAATATAAAAAAAAATCCCTAAAGTATTCCTACTGTATTTCTATCATGACCAATACAGGCTGAAAAGTTTTCCACTATTGATAACTTATATTGTTCGATTAAAGTACCAGAGCCATATTTTTTAGATACATAATAGTAAATAAAGAGTAGCAATATTTCAGTATTGCCTTCAGAAAAATAGTTTTTGCAATTCAATATCATGAGTATATACATTGGTATATTTAGACTTAACCGGGGAGCTTGAATGATTGCCTCTGAAAAAGTTGAGAAAATTTATTTAATTATTTCTGTTGTTTATTTTCAAGCCATAACTAAGGAACTGCTTCAGAAATCAGTCAGAAACACAATAAAAATTACTAATATGACAGCAAAAAGTGCGTTCCGTATCCCACTAGTGATTTATAGTGACAGGTGTGGAGCTGCACTTACAGGACAGGGAGCCAGACTTCTGTCGTGTGACTTAAGAATCGTTTAGAGCTTGATTTTATAAGATGCTAAGCACCCCAGTCCCAGTGCACCAAAACTTCTATGTGCACAGCAGCTATGTGTGACAATATCTGCTGCCTCTGCACCTGCAGTGCTTTCTTTAACAGGCCTGAGACTGTCTGTATGCCACCGAGTGTTATTCAGTTCTTTAACAAAACCTAAACTCCCAGTATGAATAACTTACAGACGTCTAAGAGAATTGATTTTACGCACTTCAAAAATAACTGGAAGAACTCCTTGTAACTATAAATTGAGTATCGATTAGGCTCTGAAGGGACCACAGGCTTAGCCTGTTAATGACTGCACATTGAAAGAATGTGAAAACTCATTCTTGTGCTCTGAAATGATACAAATATCCTGTGTATGCACTGAATATTTTGCTTTGAGTGTGTGAATTTGAAATCGGAACTCAAAAAAGAATTCCAGGAAGCTGAGCTTCAAATAAAGAGATTCCAACAAGTGTCCACTTCGTAATTTCACACAAGCTATGTTTCTGAGTGGGGCTTCAGGGACTTCAAGTTGCAGAATTTGTTAGTGAATGGTCAGTCCATTTGCCTTAACATGTAAACAGTTTTCCCTCTGACTTAAGATTCTGTACAACCAACATCAGATATCTTAGAGTAAAAGGTAAAAAGGCTCTTAGTGGAATTAGTTGCCCATAGAAAGCTCTGACTGATTCCTGTTATTTACATATTAACTTGTGCATGAAACACAAGGTTTATCTGTCTTGTATAGGTATTTAACCTATCTGATGCTAATGCAAAGTGGGTAGATGCATTAGCTTCATATATTGGGCACTGATAACAGAAGACCATGACTCTTATCTACTTTGTTTTAAGAAAAAATGCACACTCTTATATTGCCATTGTAGAAATCCATTTATGTGTTCCCAGGTGATGGTGAAAAGTTCAGCTCTGGAGAATTTTATGGGGAAGGTGGGGATAAGGCACTTGTTTGTTTTGATTTGTGTTCTTTGTGTTGGCTTTAGGGTACCATGCCAGCTCCAAACTTATTAAATTCTTCCCTTCTTTACATTGTTATGACATTCCTGAAGTCAGGTTTTTGACCACTGTTGCTTTTCATTGATAATTTCTGGCACTCTTACTGATCAAGGCAACGCTGATCTCTCTTTATAAGAGATGCATGTGGCTGGTGATGTTCATTTGTTGAGTTGCATAGCACTAACTCATCTTCCTGCAGCTTACATGTTCTAATGGGCAGCTGCTGCTTGGCTGGTGCACCACTGTTCAACCCTTTCTAAGGCTGTTTTCTTAAAACCATATTGTCAAACCAACTAACCAGTCCAGCTTGTACTGTGTAACACAGCACAACTAGCTTGAGTGGTAAGCTAGTATTACCATTCCATGTAAAAAAGAAATGTTTACTGTAAGATCTTGAATATCTTTCAGATATTTCTATCAAGAGAAATCAGAGAAAATGTGTTCTCAATACTGAATTTTAGGAGAGTAGAAATGCTGAACTAGTTTCCCAGGTGGCATAAATACCCATTTGCAGAAACATTTTGAGCCAAATGAAGCATTCATTCACTGAAGATGTACCTACTGGAACTCTGGAACTATTCAGAAACTGAGGCTGCGTTTATCAAACACTGTTCACCAATGGAGATACTTTCAGGAAAATTTAATTGTTTTGATACCATCTACAGGAGCAATTTCAGCACTTCCAAAACTTTTTCAGCATTTCCTTGTTCCCCAAAATTTTAATGAGTAGGTACGTGCCTGACTAAGCCAATGTGCCTGACTGAGCCAGTGTTTTTCACCTCCTGGTATCGTTCTTTTTTTTTGATGTGGTGTGGTTGTTCTTCAGACTCTCCTGTTTCTTCCACTTTTCATGAACTTCAAATGTTATTGATACAGAGGGTGAGAATCTTCATAGACTACTGGATGCTGCAGTGCTCATGTTAAAATCCCTCATCTGAATCTAGAGAGTCTCCTAACTGTGTTACTGATAGATAACAAAGAAAATAATTAATCTAGCCATTTTCTCGGCTTTTATTAGCAAAGCTCAGGAACAAAATGGTTCATGTTGTATAGTCCTGGGAAATGTTGTCAACTTGAGATTAAAAGGTTGTTTCATTTTTCATGTCAAGTTGCATGGTGTGTTTGACCCACAGCAAATTCTTTTTTTTTTTTTTTTGGGGGGGGGGGCGGGGAGAAAAAAAATCATAATGACAAAAGCTGTTTTGAGTTAACCAAACCAGATTTTTCTGGTTCTGGCACAATCTATAAGTAGATGTAAAAGGAGACAGCTATAAGCAGTAGTTATCCTGGAAGAAGGATAGAGAATACAGTGCAGATAGAAGAATACAGAGAATGCAGTTAGTGATGCTCCAGAGAAAGCCCAGGGACAAGACAAAGTAAAGGATATTATGATGATAGACTGGGTAGTTTACTCAACTTGTCCCAGATTTTTGCGTCAGTTGATCAGGACTGCTGCTTTTTTGCCTCTGTAATTAATTTCCCTCCTTCTAGTTTATGGAGGATTGTTCATCCAGCATTGCAGCTTGGAGTGCCCTGCATACATACATCAGTGGGAATGGCAAGCTTATTGCTAAGGTGGCTGGGGCTGTCCGAGCCTCACAGTAAGAGTCTCATGCCAAGCTGGAGGCTGTTGGCATTTCCTGGACAGTGGCACTGTAGATGAAAAGAAGCAGAGTCAAATTCATACAAAATTGTTTTAAAGACCTGCATCAGAAGAATGGACAACTTATTAAAAAACAGTTGTTTGGAAGCATTGCTGTGTTTAGGGACTATTGTCAAGGAGTCAAGTGAGAGGATAGAAGCTACAACTAAGATGTCACATTAAGGGGCTTGGATGTTTATTTTGGAAATGTTAAAAGCTGCGAAAAGAAGTTTGATGTCTTAAGAGAACAGACAATGGTGCCCAGTTGTTTAAGAAAGGAATAAACAAGTGACATCAGGGGACTTGAACTTGATGCAACATTTGCGCAATATCCATGGGGCTGTTTACTTCAGCTCAGCAAATGGGCACCCATCACATGCAGCAGTTAAGCTCTTGCATTAAATGAATATTTCCTATGCTATACATAGCAAAGAAGTCTGTTGCAGCTGCATTTACACTGTGTTTGTGTAGCGTGAAATTTAAGGAATTCCACTGTGTGTCACAAAATAGCTACGGAAAAAAAAATATTTAAGCATTCCTTTTCAAGTTGCACACATCTATAACTGTGCAAGCGAACAAGAAGCCTAGTCAGCGGGTGTTGAGGTGTTGGGTGATTGTAGCCCGTTAAGAGGTGGGATTCTCCAGGACAGATAGTGGGCAGCATTTTAGGTGTTGTATCCTTGTACATAAGGAAAGCATGGTTCTAGAGACCAATTCATTGATCTTTTTAGAATTATTTCAGTATACATAATGCAAGAACATCCCTGTGATTAGTACTTCATGTTTCTCTTCTGTAAAATGTGCTTTATTTTTCAGGAAAAGGTAATTTTCCACACTTTGTGGTTTTTTTTTTAATGTGTCCCTCAGTAAACATTCACTGCTGTAGGATCCGTTTTTTTGCAAATGGATCTTGTCTCAGCAAGGGCTGTAGTGAACATTTCCTCCACTGTGGTAGTGAATGAAGTACTGCGTTCAAGGATGTGGTGTTCTTTTTCCTTCTCTGTCATGGTCCACGCAGTGGACTCGTGATGGTTCGTTTACTATGATCTCAAAGGGCAAAAATCAAGGCGACCACGCCAAGGGGTTATGCTTCAATTAAACAGCACAATGTTTGCCCGTAAAGCGGCGTGCGATACGTAAAAAGACAGAAAATGAAGAAAAGATAAAGTAAAAAGAAAAGGAAAGAGGATTATAGCTACCACCACAGGTCCAAGGTGTCCCTATGGTCCCAGGTCCAGGCAGCGTCCTGCCGGTCCTTCTGATTGTCGTGATCCTTGGTGGGGGAGATCTCCTAAAATTCGGTTGCTAAAGAGTCCTCTTTTATGCGGAGCAATACACGTTGCTCCTCCTCTGGCACATGGCTTGTTGTCAGTCTCTGCCTTCTTGAGCAAGATTATCACGCATGTTATGGTTCGTCGTAACGACAACAGTTGTTATGTGACCTTATTGTAGTTGTTCCTTCCAGCGCCGGGTATCAGGGAGCGGCATAGTACTCCTCATACCATGCAGTTCTCCTTCAGGGTCTCGGTGTCCATGAGGAGCACATTCCATCTCCAGGTCTCTGTTAGCAATGTTGAGACAATATCGTTCTCTTTAGACCGACTCTTACATTCTCTTCACCAGATTTTTCAATTTCTGAAAAAAGGGGGCAAAAAAGCAGAATTCTAGCTGTATGTGCAAATAGTAGAAAATTTGGGCCCTGCTTTTAAATTCTGGGTGAAGTCTGATTTCAGATCTCCTGGAGGCGCAAATGATGTGTACATAGGTAGTAGTTTCTCTTTCTTCTAATAATTCTCTCTCCATGCTCATATAAAGTTGGTCTAAGAATGATGGTTTAGTATTAATTTCAATTAGCAATGATTTCTGTTTCCATGACCTCGTCAGCTGATGCAATGTATCACCCTCCCTACCTTGACAGCGCGTCGCTACTTGTATGGCCATTCCAGCAGGAACACCCACCTACAACTTCTAATCTGATACCACTTGCTTCACTCCTGCATTCCAGATTTACTCTTTGGGCTTCCACAGGTGTCTTGAAATCAGATCTTCCAAGACACCCACTCCAGTACAGATCATGGTACTTGGAGGGGATGGAATAGAGAAGTAGAAGAATATGTGCCAAATGTTGCTGTCATTAAGGTTAACGTCTGGAAATGAGCACTTTTTGTTTTAAACATGATATACTGAAGTCATTTGAATTGTCTCTGTAATTATCATATTGGTGTATTGCTGTGCTTTAGGGCTCAAAATAGATGAGGTAGACAGCATGAAGCTAAGGGGGAATGGTAAGGTCAAGAAAGATGCAGAAAAGGCAGGCCAGGAATATATTTACTGTTTCTCACAATAGTGGAATTAGGAATTCATTCAGACTATGAAGCAGTATATTTGAAATAAACAAATGTATGTCTTTTTAAATGTAACTGATCGTTGAATTGCAGAAGTAATTGCCCCATCATGTCGTGTTCAGAAAAGATTGGACAAATTCATACAGGAAAGATCCAGCAGGACAATGGTCTAGCAAATGATTTAGGAAGGTTAATAGGTACGTGATTGCTGAAAGCTGGGAGAGCATGCCAGCAACGGTTCTGTCCCATTTCCACAGTCTTCTCCTGAGTGTCCACTGCAGGGCAGTGTCAAAGAGAGGATGCTGGGCTAGATGTTCTTTTGGTATAAGAATAGCTATGACTATAGTAAATGCAGAAATGTGATTTTTCTGATGAGGCTTTTCAGCCAACTTTCTGACTAGAAATATTCAGAATATGATTTTAGAATCCCAGAATCAAGCACAATATTTTCTGAGTTAGCAGTTGCCAACCATTTCTCTTACAAATACAAGATATCGTCAGTGGTGGGTTTTTGCTAACATTTGAGGAAGGTCTGCAGTATTGCTATCGGCAGTTCATCTCTCTATCATGATGTTCTGCACTGGTAAAATAGGCATCTTACAGAATTTCCCCAAAAGTTTCAAAGAGTAGTTTAGAGAAAAACTAGCGGGATCAGCTCTCTGAATCATGAGTCAAAGTTCTTAGAAGTATCTTAATGCTATAGTAAGTGGATTGTACTGTGGCTCTGAAATGCTTTGGAGACTTTGAAGGTGAGACTCTTTTCGGAGGGGCTTAAGTGCTTATGAAAATGCTGGTGTGAAAGAAAAATGTCAAAAGAAAGGAAGAGCTGATGGCAGGAAGTGGACAGTGGAACAAAATACTGTTCTTTACATTGACTCTGTGTAGTGTTTCCACTTTTATATCTTCCTGCTTGTGGTTTTGGTTTCGGGTACCTTTAGCAGACCTTTCTCCCTCGGTGACATCCAAACAGGACACTCGATCAGAATAGCTTCTTTAGGCCAAATACTGCGGCAAGTTCTGAGCCAGATCAGGGTGTAATACCAGTGGAGCTAGTTTGAAAAGTTAATCAGATAAATTAAATGAGAAACCAAAAGCATTCATTTATTTAATAAATAAAACATCCGTCTTTATCAGTGGTAATGTTTCCTACCCTTTGATACTGTTCCACACTACCACTCTCTAGAGGATCTCATCTTACCAAGATACAGAACACAAGTTTGATTATGTGAAGGCAGTGGGCGAAAGAGCTAGAGGTCTTATGCAAAATCAGACATGCATTAATTTGCATAACGCTTCTGATTTATAGTTAGATCTATATATGTATGTATGCATATATGCATCCATTATCTTTCCTTCTCTTTTGAAAGATACTTCTCCTTTCCCAGCCTCTCCCTGAGCTGGCTCTTCCCTTATTCCTTGTTGTCCGTGGTGACGACTAGCCAATTTGAAGTCCAGGCCCTTATCTCCCTGGAAACATGGGTTTGTCACTCTGGTCTAAACTCTGTACAAGCAATTCTGGGTCTTGTGCTGATTGTCATCTTAACTCTTTGTTTGTGCTGGTAAGGAGTAGTTAAGAGCTGTGGAAGCAGAGTTATTTCTAGATGCTTCTTCCATCAGGGATTGTCTTTGGTAGATGTAATCACAGGACAGTTCTTTGTGATGAGTGTTACAGAGAATGACTTAAGCACATATATTAACTTCCTCCTAGTTTTCCTTCCTCTTTTTGAGGATGAGGGTTGTGGCAGCCATGTGGGATAACCGTCTGAGCTCAGCTCAGGTGAGAACCTTTTTCCATCCTTTTGTGAGTTGGGATTGTGTAGGTTTGCTGAAATTTCGCTCCAGCTTCCACCCTGGGATCATCAGTAGGATTTCGAGGCTCAGCTCCCCCATAAGCAGTGAATAATGTACTCCAGCAACCAGCACACTGTCAGGTGGTCAGGCTGAGCTGGATGAAAGAACTTGTGACAGATAGGGAGCTTAGGAAATAGATTGTGGTTTCCATATACCAGTTGAAAGGGAGACCTGCACCTGCTGTCTTGGGGCGGTTGTCCTCGGGGAGACAACCCTGGTCCTGGATAAGATGACCAGTGGTAGCTGATTTTGTGCTAAAGGTTGCCAAAGAAGACTCTCTGTTTGCTCTTTAAAAATAATTCCTTTTTTATAAAGAATAGAGTAATAAAGAGAGATTTGCATTTGTGCTCAATAAATTGAAAAGTTTTTAAAATGGATTTAGTTGTGGCTTGAGTAGATATTTGAGCGATAGGGTTTTACATCATAAGCGACTTTTTTCCTATACCTAGTTAGGCCCTGAGTTTCAGATCTCCAGCAGTGTGTAAACTGTCCCACAGAGTGGCACCAATTAAAGCCCCTGAGAATCCACCCTCAGTTTTTCAAAACAGTCACAGCCCAGTCTGATGTGTAGAGCCTCCAAAACTGGAGCCAGAAGAGCTTTATTGAAAACCTGACTACTTATTTTGGTGTTTATGTGGAACTTAATCTCTAGAAAATCTGGTCCAAAATGCAGTTTTGCATATGCTGTATTACCGATGTTTACACGTTCAGCTGGGTAACTTGAGCTGCATTGAATGAGAGTTGCACAAACAATGAAGGAGAGAAAAAGCCCCTTTGGCAGCTATTTCATTTGTGAGCTTTGAAAAAAGTCGGATACATGAAGGAATTACTCTGCCAGATCTACCAGAGCATGAGCTCCTTGGGAGTCAATGGAGTTCTCTCTCCTAACTTCAGAAGACTTTTTTTACCGCATTCTCTAAACTGGGTTAGTAATAGGCTGGTCATAAAGTGATTTTATTGGAAAGAAAGTTTACCAAGTAAGTAATTCAGTAAATACTTTCCAGGCAGCTATGTCCAATAGATTGCTTGGTATGGTGGATAATAGCAATACTACCTTTTAAGACTGCAGTAATACAAAGTGCTCCAAAAAGCCTGACCCTAGTAGGCCTGAGAAGAGAAAATGTTAATCCTGCACCACCAGGCCAAGATTTATTGGAAGGCATGTAGTATGGAGATAGAGATATAGTAGTCCGAGATCCCAGCTGCTCCCTTTCTTCAAATCCTTCTCTTCATAAATGCATATTAAAATAATTTTGAGGCAAGTAATTGAAAACAATTGGAAGAAATTCCACATAGTAAAACTTTTTTAAAGAGTTTAAATTGTAATAACTTTTATTCAAGCATATGGATTTGGGGCTCGGTATTAAATTGAGCTGTCTCTTTATGTAAGTAGTAAATCACCAGCATTTGCTATCATGAACAGAAAAAAAATGTTTATAAATGATTGCGTTTGTTTCAGATTATTCATCAGATCTGGAAGGCAATTGTTTGAGATGCTTTGTGATACTGTAAACAGAGCTCAGTGAAGGCCATGTACTTTGTAGCAAAACTGTGGGGTTTGTACATGTACCAACTGAGACTTTTTCCTTCAGTTAGTGTTCCACTTGCCTTCCAGAGATGATCTAGATTCCAGTGTGCTGTTTTGAAGGAACAAGTTTGGGTTGCCACTAATAGAGCAGCAAGGCCCGCTGACTCACAGAGGAAGGATCTCACAATAGTTGTCTTATTTATCTTCCCTTCTTATACTGCAGTAGACAAGGAAAGTCTTCACTTCTCCTTTTTCTACGCACTGCCAAACTGCTCTGATGGGGTTATGAAAAGGTTCAAATCTGGAAAAGAGCAAGAACTGAGGGCAGGGAGGATTTTGATACAGAAAAACTGAGGCAATAGTGCTTAACATTTCCTGGTAAATAAAAAAAGGAGGACTGTCTACGCACTTCCATTGTAGTTCAAGGCAGGAGGAGACTGCTTGGTTTCCCTGGGTACTGCTGTAATTACCCTAGAGCTTTTTTTCTCTATGAGAAAGAGCTACAATTTCTGTTGTGTGAAGCACAGGCAGCACACTCACACAAACAGCAATAGCAGGCTTAGCTGAGCAAGCTGCTGGAACTAGCCAGTGTTCCTGCATTAGTTACTGGCGTTTCAAAGCTTCCTGGCCTTGCCTGTAAGAGTGCTGCAAAAGCAGCTTGGTTTTTACCACAGTGCATGTGACCAGTCCTGGAGGAGTTAATTTCTGCAGGAGCTGTGCCAGCTGTTAGGAGGTTTTGAATGTTGTGGATCATTATCTTTGTTGTGGTTTTTTCCTCCCTCCAAAAATAAAATGAAAGCAAAAAACACACCAGCTCGTTTGCTGACATGTTGGCACATACTGTGAAATAACTAACTGGTTGCAGGATCTCCATAAAAAAGGAAAACATGGATTTTTCAGGTGGCAAGTTGCTTTTATCCAAAGGAGAAACAGGAAATCAATATGATATACCTTTTATGAGCAAAACAGGAGACTTGCAAGGTTGAATGTGGGTCAGATACCTTTTAATCGCAGTGGTTTCCCAATACTGAAACATATGTCTCTGTTAAATGCAACAGCATAAAAAATTTTATGCCAAAGGAAGGTGATGGGGGGGTAGGCAGGGACCCTCAAAACAGCCAGTAGCTAATGCTGCCTTTGTGGTTTTTATATATTTGCCTATTAAAATAACAATACAGACATGGAACATTTAGATTTAAGAAGCCTTCTTTTCATTAAACAACATTAAACAAACTGACAAAGTAGGGGGTTATGACTCCAGTAATTGAAACATGCTGTTCTGTTCAAGACCAGAACTCTATAAAGACTCTTTTCACTCAGTAATGCCCTTTGTGTTTGCCTGCTACCCCTGCTAGAAATTACTGTAGGCCTGAAGTATGTCTTTCCAAGTGGAGTGGGAATGACAGAGTGCAACACCACACTTGGCAGATGGGGTCACAGCCTTTTTAGGACGTTAACATTCGTTGTGCATTGGCAATCAATTTGCAGCTCAGAATGCATGGAGACTTAGCTGGACTCCTCTCCCCACTGTTTTTTTATGTTAACTTTAAACCTAAGATGCAGGAAGAAGAATTAGATGGATTAATTTGGATTAACTCTGATGGAGTTTGGGTAGTTTTCATTAGCTTAATTTACAGTGTGCCTATTTGTGGATTCCTTGCTCTTCTAAATGTATATTCTGAATCTGTATGTTATCTTGCATTTCTTTTTTCTTCTCTCTTCTAGATGTTGATGAATGTCAGGATAACAATGGAGGGTGCCAACAGATTTGTGTAAATACTATGGGCAGCTATGAATGTCAGTGCAAAGAGGGCTTTTTTCTGAGTGATAACCAGCATACCTGCATTCATCGCTCCATTGGTAAGTTTTCAGTGTGTAAATTGTGCTCTTTAGAATAACTGTGTTAATCAAAAATGCAAGAACTGTTTGGGGGGGATTTTTTTTATCCCCAGAGCTCCCAAAATCATTTCACTGGTTGGTTGGAATTGATTGATTCCTCTGCTACCCAAACTTGAGCAAAGCCATAAATAAGACAGGGGAAAAGGCTTTAGTTTGACATAGAAATTATACTTGGTTCAAACAAACAGCAGGCTATCTGGGCAGGCAGAAGCAGATTTTCAAACGGCAACTTTCTGCTTCTGAGTTTCCAAGACTTAAAAATTTCTCATCTGTTTATTGTATAATAGTTCGCCTGTCTTCCACCTTAGGGAGCATGGTATCTTAAATCAAAATGAACAGCTTGTTGCTTCTGGAAGTTATGCAGATTATGGGGTATTGCCAGTCAGGTAGCTCATTGCTTCATTGCAGACATGATGGCTGATCCTATATTGACACAGCATTTTTCTTTGGTTCAGTACCCTGTCTAGGGTGGACTAGAAAACTGCTTCTCTGTTGCCTATGCACTAGCAGTAGAAATAAGGAATCCCTGCAAAACTGTGATCCTTGTCTGCTGCTGATTTTGACTAGAATAAGCAGCTCTCCCTTTTCTATACATGTCAGACACAGAAGACAAGTTTGAGTGGAAAGGGAGAAAAGAAAACAGCATAGCTATAAATCTTTGCAATTAAGTGGACTCTTTATGTGCTCATTCAGACTTCTGGTGACCCTGGCAGCAACGGGAATACACGCTAGCAAACTCATTTACCAATAGGCAATACAGAATGACAAAGTAGCAAGATCAGTCTGGTGATCAACAATGTAAGCACACTGTAAATTTCAACAAGCCACACAAATGGTTCTGAACTATTTCAAGTCACTAGAATTATCCAGAAAATCCTACTTGAATGTGGAGTATGAATTTAGTCACTCTGTTGACAAGAAAGCAAAACATTGTAGTGTAGCATCTCAGAAATGTAAATGTATTTCTGGCAGTGTGTGTCTGCTTACACCGAATTGTAAAGACATGTAGTAATTTTGATTTTCAGAAATGTGAATGTCTGGAATATATTTACAGGTCCACTTTTTAGCATGATCATTAAGTTTTAAGCAATTGAGGTATTTTGATTATGACAAGGACATACAATTAAGCTCCATCAACGAGTGCATTTTAAAGGTTGTTATCTAATAGGTTTTTAGTAATTCTTTTCAACATAAATTGTTCAAATTTCTGTCCAGCATAAAGTAACCGTGACACAAAGATATCCAACAGAGCAAGGAATAGTAGCTGGAGGCTTAATGAAAACCACTTGCAGAGTGCTGCGATACAATCATTATTTCAATTTGCACATTATAAAAGTTCGCAGCTATAATAAAAGAGAATTTAGATATCTGAGATGGAAACTAATGAAATAAATGAAAAATGAGACTCTGAAGCTAATAGTTTCTTCTAAGGAGTAGATTTATTGAGGGAAAAGGGTAAGTTTTTATGGCAAAGAGGATTCCTAGTTTTTCAGAAGGACTAGGGGAGTGGGTTTGAAGGTTGACTGCTGTATGCATGTAATAAATATGCAGAGGAATAATGTATTTGTGTCACCTTGTTTACAAAGAAAATGTCGTGTAAGACATGAATGTTTAATTTGAAGCAACTTCTTCAAATTATTTGAGATATGAAAAAAACAAGCGACCTACCAAATAGACTGATGGTGTTTGCAAAGTGTTTTATCAACAAATGGTTTGTAGCTTTTAAAAAATAAAGTGCCAATTTACAGTAACAGCAAATGTTACACTGTAGTGCCATGATGTCCCACAGAAATAGATCAGGTGGGTATGCTGGAGGAAGGAAATAAGATTAAATCATCTCTTTCAGTTGTCAGAGGCAACTAAACTGCAAATAGTAAACATGCATGGTGAGAAAGTAAATGGCTTTTTTAATATCTGTGTTTACTCACTTTCATCTGTCTCACTTGTAAGCACCACTACAGAAACTGTCAGAACACAAAAATATGCCTCAACATATTTAGCCAGAATTGTGCCTAGGACTGGCCTGTGTCTTCAGCCTTGTTTACCAGCAGAGGTATAGTGGACAAAAGCACACCACACAGCCAGCATTGCAACCCAAACACAAAGGCACTGACTTGCCAGAGTCCTTTAGCAAGCTTGTTGACATTGAGCATGGTAAGAGCCATTAATTGCAGGGGGATTACTTTTCTGGCTCTGAAAAATGCATATGCAGTCACACAATCTCAGTGTTCTTGACATTACCTGAAGTCTCTTCAAGGTCTCAGCCAGTCTAAAACAATCAAGCACAAGGTTCTTCATACAGTTTGCTGCCACCTTTTCCATCCTGTTTTCAAGTGCCTTGGGAAAAGGGGAGAAGCATTGCAAGGTGCTTAGGTCGTGCTTAGGAGCTGGGATGAGTTCAGAATGGAGGGAGCAGCACCAAGCCTAAGCAGTGCCTTGTCTGCAGGCCCAGCTCACCTGCCTTGGCTGTCAGCAAGGCTGGTGCTGATGACTTGCTTAGAGCTCATCAGCACATTCAAGTGATGTGGTGATTTCAGAGTTGAAAAAGGGCATTGAATATTCTCTTGGGGGTTGAGCAGAGGAGGGAATATGTCCCTTTTTATACTAACCAGCCAAAGGAAAGGCATCTTCTGATATAAAGCACCTTCCTAAAAATTGTTGGCTGCTGTGTGAATTTCCCAGCTTCCAGAGATGCACTGTGCCTGTCCCAGTGTTTTGGGGGTGTATTGTACTACCATGCTCCTACCCACGAGTGTACCTAAAAACCACACTGGAGTTCATGGTGGGGCTTTTAATATCATCCTTGCTGTGACATGTTTGCTTGCTACCTACAAGTGTTCTTATTTCCTATGGACAAAAAGAATTAATGATCCACAAATAGGAATTTTATACCAACAGGAGGCCAGACTGACATTAAAGTCGGGGTAAACCATGGTTTCCCAATATTTACTTTGTTTCACTGTATTCATTGTTGGCCTACTAATCTCTTACATTTAGTCTCAGTATCTTTTGGGATGATACTATGCCCAGTACAATTTACTCATTTATTTTTGTGGGAAATTTCCCTTTGCTGAGTCAGTTTTCAGTGCTAGTTTGCTCACAATAATGATGGCAACAACGGGGAGAGAAAATGGGAGGGAGAATGGATTGTAAAAAATACAAAGAACTTAATTGTTGTTTATCTTAGTGCATCTTAATTGCAATAGTAGGTGTGAACACTGTGTATTATACCAGAGACAGGTTTGTGTTTGTTTCCTCATGACTTAAAAGGAAACCAGAATACAACAGCTGTTACTGTGTCATCTCCAGCTCCAGAGGGAGCATGTGTTTAATAAATGTGGAGATTAGTATTGTACACTGCAGCTGTGACTGAGTCAGGTGAGTGGGTTGCAGCATGTTTTCCCTTAGTCTGATGATAAGCCAAAAGCCCCAATTCAGCAAAGCCTTGAGCACATCATTAACATTCTAGTGATGGTAAAGTTAGTTACAAATCTGAATGGGCTTTAAAAGCATCAAAATAGACAGTTTAGCTATATGCCTGTATCTCTGCTAAGTTCAGAGTGATCATAATGAAGGGTATGGTATGTCCCATTTGCATTACAACTATAAAAGGTATTGTGGTCAGGAGTCCTGGCTACAAACTGCCTCACCAACCAAAACTGTCAGCTGACACATTACAGAAAGCTATAGCTGTTCTACCTCCAGAGGGCAAGTCTCCTAAAACACAAAGGTTGTTTGCTCAGAAGAAAGATACTTAAGGAGTTCTGTGGCTAGGAAGATTTCTGTTATTTTAGATTTCATCCCTGAATGTCTACCTAAAGCATAGTTATATCAATGGTCTTATATCTGCTAAACATTCACTGCCAATGTTTTCACACAGGTAGTGTCAAGTAAACTAAAAAGGTGAGTGCAATTAGGAGTGGTCAGTGTAAGTGGAGACAAGAAGAGGTGGAAAAGTACCAGGTTATAGAAGGCTAGAAATTACGATAGTCTGGTCAAACAGTGGAAAGGCTTTTCACACACTTGTCACTATCATTTTCAAGCCTATTAAAAAAACATTTGGCAAGGAAATGCTCTTTCAGTTCCCCTTATCCCATTAGCCTTATGTTCTTAGAAGGGTTAGGGAGTTTGACATAAAGTCAAGCTACCACAACTTAGCAAATTACTGTGCTACAAACTGTCTCAAAACCAGCTTGCCTCTTTCTGCACTAAAAGTGTGACAGTTTAGTCCCAGAGGAAAGGGAAACATGCTAGGCCAAGTTGTCTTGCATTTGTCATGGGCTTATGAAATGGCTTACCATGCTTGTCCTGATAGTAACTTGTTAAACTTGATTATATGTTTAAACCCTTGTTAATTTTGCAGTAGTAGCATAGGGGTTCATCGGTCAGCTGACTTCAAACTACCAAGTTTCTTCTTGTTCTGAGGATTTTAAAACCACCTTTTTTCAATTTACATCTTCAATACTTTCCATGATTTATTTTTATTCCATACTTGTTTTCTTAGTTCAGTGCAATTTTATATCGGTAGAATAATGTGTTAGGACTCCTTGGGAGGAAGCATGACCCCCAGTCAATGCAGGAAAGGTTACAGGTTGGGATTCTGGACTTTCTTCCCATCTCTGGTGCTGATGCCTTGTGGGACTCTGGGCAAGAAAGTTATTGTGACTCAAGAATTTCTACAAAGCACTTTAGAGGACAGAGGTGCTTTTTCTACAGAAAGCACAATAATCTATTCATATTTAGATTAATGTAGAAGGGTGACCTTAAGTAATTAAGTGTTGCCAGCACTGTTCCAGACTTTATGAAGTAAAAGGTTTCTCATCAACTGTGAAAGCTCTTTCATGATGATGTAACTGGTTAAATTACTCCATTACTTGAATATACTTTGCCATGGCTACCTCTAGTACAGGCATCCCATTCATTGGAGGAGAACAGTCCTATTTGTCTTTTTTAATTGGAATCCTAATATGATTGTAAAGTAGATGAATATATGTAAAGGACATTTTAAGGAAATGGATTCGTGTGCTTTTAGATAATAAGAAAACCTATCAGGCAGCATAAGTTTTATCAGGACAAACGTACTGCCATCTTGGAATTTTCCTAAAACTGCACACAATAAGACCAATGTGTAATAGAAACGTCTCTGTTTATACATTCCCATGATACATTTTGAATAAATAGTTCAATGTATTATATTTCACAGAATATAGGATACAGAGCGTATCCAGGAAAAAAGGCTTAATAAACTATTTTAAATCTCATTGTGCCCTGTTAGACATGTGTAACCTTTTAAAACGGTGTATAACCCAAGAAAATTGCTGTACTTTGGTTTCAGGGATTCTTACTTGCTCCAGCAGCTTGTGTGAAGGGTGCCTCACATTTGCTTTCTCCATTCCTCTGGAATGGAAGGGCTTTGTAATTTGTGTGAAGGAAAAATGCAACAGGTGAAAACACCTGGTATAAGGAAAAATGCAACAGGTGAAAACACCTGGTATAAGTAAAAAATAATCTCTGTTAGGCCTGATATCCCTCCTCTCATATATCAGTGATTTATGATGATTAGGACTAGTAAAGTTACACTGGTGTAAAACTAATTTAAGTGTAATCTGACTGAAGTTCAGTTGTGTGGAGAAGCAGTAATTATATAATCATAAAACCAATATTAGATGAAAGTTTAGGACTAGATGTGGAAGTTAAGTAGTCTCATAGAGTCATAGAACTGCCCAGGTTGGAAGGGACCTTGACAGATCATCTGGTCCAACCTTCTGTGGGAAAGGGAGCCTAGGTGAGAATATTGAGAGCCCTGATTAGTCACATTTTGAAAACGGCTGGCAATGGGGACTCTACCATGTCCCTGGGGAAGTTGTTCCAGTGAATGATTGTTCTCATCGTAAAAAATTTCTTTCTTATGTCAAGATAAAACCTTTCCCAGTGCAACTTATACCCATTGCCATTTGTCTTCTCCATGCGACTCCTTGTGAAAAGAGACCCTCCACCCCCTTCGTAGCCGCCTTTTAAGTACTATCCAAATAAAACTGCAAAAGCAGAATTTTAAGTATCAAAATTATCAGTAGTTTTTTGTTGTTTTTCTTTTTTTTTCTTCAGCTTTTCACATTAAGGCCTTCAATAAATGTCAGCTTAAATGGTGACTGCTTAGGATGTCATAGAATTGGAGGCAAAAGCATGTCACTTTTGGCTTACAATAATTTTAAATGCATCTGAAACCTGAGACTGCAATCTTCCCTTTATAGGTAAGAAAACTGAGGTGTAAATATTACAGTATTGTCTAAAGGTCTTGTGACTGTGTCTGAACTCCAGGATAGATTCACCCCATTGAAGCAGCTGCAGTCCTGTTCCTCAGAGCAGTCCAGATGGCAAACAGGATGTGAGGAAATTGTATAGGATATGAAATCAAGATAGTTTCAGTATAACACAAGTTGCAGAGTTAAATATAGCCAAGTAGAGTTGGTTGCAGGCCCTTGTTGAGGTCCTAGGGACCAGTTTTATACTCAACAAAATGTGATAAAGTCTCTACATATGCTACCTTAGTTTTATAGCTCATCTGCCTTCTAAAGGAAAAATATTCTACTTCAAAATTTTCTGGGGCTTTGAATTAGGTTTCATTTGGAAGGAAAACCAAATTTTGTTGAGTAATCAATAACCTCTGCTGCTTTGCTTTAGCTGAGGTTGAATGCACTAGTAAACCAACCGGTTAGCACAATGCAGTGGTGGTGAGTTCATTGAAACTCAAAGGAGAAATCTCCCAACGCTCAGGAACAATAGCAGATCGCCAGGTTTTACCAAAATCTGGGATTGAATTCTAAGAGTGTAGTGCAGAAGCTGCCCTGTAACAAGTCCCAGATTTAAGTGTGCTGATCAGAACAGGCAAATATTTCAAAAACAAAAAAGACAAGAAAATAATACTAAAAAAATGAAGCCTAGATGCACTAGAAAACATCAACTGGTAAGTAATCTAGAAGTCATGTGTAACTTGCATATAGTGCTTAATAGTAAAAGTAGATGCACAGTTGAACATGACTAAGTGATAAACTAGGATATGCAGATCATCTCTCAATGAGCCAAAATCTGGAATAGTTTTAACGGTACAGTGGTTGTTTCTGCACAGCTCCATTGCCAATGCCTTTTGGTATGGAAAGGATGAAACTACAGGGGGAAAAGAAGTGTGTAAGAAATAATGAAGTTGGAGATGCAAAGAATGCGTCTTGGAGAGAGCAGCTGTTTGAAACGCCCTTCAGCAACATGACAGCCAGCCAGCTTGCCAGGGGGAGCAGGGAATTTGTAAGTCAGATCAAAAATCTCTCCACACCTGTGTGACAGAAAGTGCAGTGAGCAGTTTGTAGCTCAGTGACTGACTGACTGGCAGTGCTGACAAGATGGGAAAGCTATATGCACGAATGGGAAAACACACTGGAAAGTAGTACATTTAAAAAAAAATTAAAGAGAAAATACGCAAAGGGGGCTTTCACACTCAATCATTCAATAGCATTGGAAGTGAACCAATGTTCTGTTCATACTGGCTGCTCTGCATATAACAGGATTATACTAAATGAAAGAACTGATGTTTTTTAAAGGCCCCTAGCATCCAGTTGACTGAAACATCAGGTGAGAAAGATCTGCGAAGAGTATTAAGCCAGAGTGTACATTCTGGGTTACATTCACACGTGCACACAACAAATGGACTCTGTTTTAAGTATTGCATACATTGTATTTGTCATGATATGTCTCTCTCGTGCCATCAGGGATACAATGATGAATTCAGGGCCTGCTCTGAGTACTCTGTAAAGGTGCTCAGCATCTTTCACACTTACTGCAGTCACTATGGGTCTTTCCATATATGTCTTGTATTTTTCACCACGCAGAGAAGTCAGTTACAGGCCATGTTGCAGGTATTGTTCCTCTTTTCTGCTATTCACGACAAATCTCAGAGATGTGATCCAGCAGGAACTCTCTAGAGGCTGACACTGCAATGTGCTTTTGGCTACAAACCAGTAGGAATTCAAGATATGAATGCCAAATACCTGTTTATATATATTGTTACCCTCCTGTACATGGTATGCATACTATGCATTTAATGAGTTCTATTAATTATTCAATTCCATGTAATTATGTTTGAGGTTGCTCCGAGCTATTCTGAAATAATTTAGGAATTAATGGAAATAAGAAGGAAGATGTTTGTATTTAATAGCCATGTATATTTTCAAGCCTAAGAATACTTGCATGCTCTGTTAAGCTTTATATCTTAGGAGTATCTGGGTCATAAAATTGTTGGGTTTGTAACTGGTTTTGATTATTTTTTACTTGCACACCGGTCAAGAATGGGGCCAGATTGCATGAGACCCTGTACAAACTGGGAAAATTTACAGCCTGAGTAAACAAGGCAAACATAGGGCAGAGGACAGCACAAAACACAGTCACTGTGAATGCTTTCATGGCAGAACCATTATCATAGCACCATGACGTGTTTTTAAGAGGGGACACAAAGGAAGAAGGGAGTGAGACAAGGGTATGTCAGGTACAGTAAGTAAGAGAAGTAGACAGATAGACAGCCAAGTGGGAATGAGGCGGAAGAGAACAGACTGAAGAAAAAAAGAAGGGTGTGAAACAGAAAAATCTGTAATTTCTTCCTCTGTCTCCTTAATAACCTGGCTCACTAATGCATTCCTTTTCAGTATACTCTCCTTTACAGTTTTCTTTCCATCTAGCTAGCTCCTGTCCTGTATAAACCACAGTATAGCCATAGTATAGTCAAAATGCAGCAATGTCTTTCTTTCTTTCAATGTTTTTCTCAGTGGAGTGGGTCATGTGCTGAGATTACAAAGCCAACCTGTAATCACGCCCAAGTCATCAGGATGATACCCTTGCAGGGGTTCAACAACTTTGCTTCTCCCAGGAGTCAAGAAATGCAGAAACAGAGGCATTAAGTACAAATGGGAGAAAAGCATTGTGTGCTGTTGGAGTGTGAACTGTGTTCACCATTAATAAAAGCACTGAGCTTGTGCAAGGAATCTGTTTACCTGCTTTTTGTGCATGATTCATAGTATGATCAAGCGCTTTCGAAAGGCTCTGCCTGACGTATCAGTGCTGAGAAGCTGCAGATGATCTTTGTTCTTATGTCCCAACACAAAGCATTCCCCTTTGAGTAAAGGCAACAGCCCTTTTGTCCCTCTTTGGTATGAAACACCTTATTTAAAAGTTATTGTTGGTGTTTATAGCTCGGTCACTGTACATGCAGTGTAAGCCAGTATTATCCAGTACGGTGTGCTGCAAACATTGTGTTACATTGGTGATTTACAAGAGTTGGCAGGTTTTCTCCCTACAGTTAACATGGGCTGAGGATAATATAATAGCTGCTATCTTCAATCCATATCAAACTGCAAAGTACTAGACAGGCTAAAACTAAGACCCTCCTTACTCGAACATTAATTTTTGACAGAAATTCACATGATCAGTGTTGGCATTTCAGTATTTAGTGTAATGAGAGTTGGTTATTTAAACTGACATTTGTTTGGAATGCTACGAATGCCAAGATGGGGAAGCAGCGATGTGAATTGTTCTTACGCTGTGCTTTTCTTGTTCTGCCAGCTCCAGAAGTGAACTCCTAGTCATTTGCTTTTCTAATCACTAATTCACTAGAGGATGTCGCAGGAGGCTACAAAAACTACCTCAGTACTCTAAACCCCCTCTGAAATAGGAGATATTATGCCATGTGCTGTAAGTTACAGATACAGGAGACAGAACAGTTAAATAATTTGCCTAGAGTTGCACAGGAGGACTGTAGAAATCCCAAGAGCTTTCCGGAAAAGCTGTGAAGGAATCATTTGACAGAGCATGCAGTTTAATTGGTACTATGTTGATTTCACCAAATCTGCTTTGTAGAACTGAGTATCAGTTTTTATGTATGTACGCTCCTACTGGGAACAGAATGCAGATACCCTGAGCCCCATTCTTTTGGTCCATTACTTAATTCCCTCTTTTCGTTCCTGGTGCACTTCAGCATCAGTGATTGATGAATTATGTGTACATGTTTAGAGATCAAAGTGTAGCACAGGGAGCCAGGTGGCTAACTGCATTTTGCAAATGCTGTCCTCTCCCCCCTTTCCTCCCTACACTTTTTGTTCTGTTTGTTCTCTGTTGTCTTACTGTGGTAAACTGAGCAATTTCTGATGGTGCCAGGCAGCTTGACTTCTCACTGAAATTCAGGATGCCTGATGACTTTCTGCACTGTGCCCTTGTACTGGGAAGGCAGCCAAACTGACACTAGGAATGTCTAGGTTCTGAAAAGTAAAGTGGAACTTCTTGAACAACAAGTTGTTGAACAACAACAACTACCTGAACAGGTCAACCAGATGTTGTCAACATTATTTTTGAAAGAAGTGTATTCTTCCGCAGCACTAAATTTTGTTTTCTGAAGTAGCTGCTTTTCCTGGAAATACTAACTATATATTTTAAAAATTCATAGAGAAAACCCCAAACATCAAAACTCTGAAATATTTAGACCTGGAAGTGTTGTCCTTTGCTCTTTATGGTAGTGGTTGGTAGGCAGCCTTGTCTGCCTCCATAGGTGGCTGATGTATTGTACCGTAGCATGAATATCCAGGAAACCCCCTTATCAAGAGGAGAGACTGGGCTCTTAGTACAAGAAACAGCTCAGACATGAAGCCTGATTTGCCAGATGAAGGAGTGTATTTCTGGTAGTGTTTCTGAAACATTTGTTTCCTTTTGCGGGTGAAATATTTCAGTGTTGGGGGAGCTTGCCAGGAAAAGGCCAAACAAAAAAAAGATGCTGCCAGCTCTGCCAAAGGGCAGCATTCAAGCTGTGCTTGAGGTGAGACTGGCCTACCCTGCCCTTACACACAGCCACACGTCTGCACGCTCTTCCCCAGTGCTGTTTCTGCTCCTTGCCTCTCTGGACAAAGTGCTCTCAGAACTCCCTTTAAGCTTCCCAGGAAAAGCTATCCATTTGGCCTAAGTGCTTCCTTAATGGACGTTTAATTACTCTGCTCTAATCAGAATCTGAAAAACATCTCATTAAAAAAGAAAAAAAAAAAAGCCTGTAATAAGCTGTTTTAAACCAGGATTTGGTGAGCAATACTTTCCTAGACTAATCTGTGTCTCTCTCTTGAATCCTGAATAGTATGTTTACCTGGAGATTTGTTTTGAAAAGGCTTTCTGTGTACATCTCAACATGACTTATTAGCATTTGGCATTAGTTAAAAATACCTTGTGCTGTTCAGTCTTCCGAGAATTTGCAGAAAGAGGTAGTGAGCTGTCATTCCATTGCCATCTCTCAAAGAAGCTGACCAGTTATCAGCCAAATGAACTCTGAATTAATCTGGAGGATTATCTGTCAGGAGCTGACTGAAATGCCTATGAAACAGCCCCATGGTAGAGTAAAATGCCAGAAAAACAATAAAAGGCAAGAATATCTGTGGTAATTCTCAGTAGTTAGATCCTTTAAAAGTAGAGCCTTGGTGGGAGCATGAAAGCCTCTGTGTTTTTTATTTTGTTCTCATTAGTGTCATGCAGAGGGATGTTAGGTGGCTAAAGGAATTTTCCTGTTGTCCAGACTGCGGATTTTTTTTTAACCCAGATTTGAGGCCTCATAGACCTAGTGTAAATGGTGCTACTTCTGAGTGTCCATCAAATTCACTTTTGCTATTAGCTATCAAGTGCCCAAACCCAGAATGTAAATATATCTCCAAGCACTCAAAGTTTATTTATGTGTCATTTGGTTAAATATTTTATGGGGTTGTTTTGTTTCTTCATTTCCTCTAAAAACACCTGTAAAGACCTCATTTTCTCTTAGTGTTTATTATGACTTCGCGGAGATACTTGGGTGCTGAGCTATACTAAGTTGAGCTATCTTAAAAGCAACATTGTGGTCAGAAGTGTGGTTGTGTTGAATGACAGCCTGTTTTTCCTGTTCCATAATTATTCTCTCCTTGGACTTCCACAGTCTCTTTACAGGCAGAAATAGGATTTCCTTGCTTTGACCAATATGACCTGGTATCAGGAAAAACACTTCTGCTTAACTTGACCACCAGAAAATACTGCCCAATTTAAAATCCATATTCAGTGTTTAACGAATGCTTTTCATCACAATACAGAAATCAAACTGAGCTGCTTATCAAGAAAAAATCTGTTTTTCTGTGTTCATCCTTGCACAGCAATATTCACTGCACTTTTATTTACTGACTCAAAGACTTGTTGACCTCTTGCAAAGAGCTTATAGCTTCCAAAGAATTTTTTTCATCTTTCTTTTCTTAGATCATTAAAGCCAGGGATGGCTACAAACTAGATATGCTGCTAGCAGATGCCATGCTTATTTCCACATGCAGCTCTACCAATATATCTTTATCTTCATTCATCCTATCCTTTTACCTCCTTTCTCTTTTTAAAAAATGGAAGACCAGTTAGGTTTATACATGGTGACTAGGATGAAATAGTACAGCTTTGTTAGACCATGAAATCTGTGGAGGCTAAAGACTGCTCCAGTCACAGCTGTAATGTTCTCTCTAAAGTGGAAATGAGATGCAAGTCTGATTGAACTCTCAGCAGTTTCAGTAGGATTTGAACTGGCATCATGAGACTGTAAACATCTGCCAACAACAGAGATTGAATCAGAAACTGATGTGATTTATGACTGTTTCTTTGGGTTACACCATTGCACAGGTAAAGGAAGTTGTGAATAACTGTACTACCATTGTAAACTTTACACTTTCTGTGGAAGACTTCAGCAAACCATTTCACTAATCTATAGGACAGAAGTGTCTCTAGGACCTACACAGAACTCTGAGAAGGAGTAAAAAGGGCCAGAAAGAAACCAATAGGTGATAAGTAGATGAAAGGCAATTCAGTACTGAAGAATATGCTTGTAGGGCAGTTACATAGTCTACTAATCCCAAATACTACTACTAATGATTGTTATTGTAGTCAGAAGTTGGTGTGCACTGTAGCAGAGCAATAAACAGGTGCTGAGATAGTCACTTGGGCACAGAAGAGAGCCTGCTAGTTTTAAGCTTAAGAAACTATTCTGCAATGACAAATAAGCCTCAATGCACAGAGAAAGAGCAGTGATATGAGAGCAGCAGAGTGGTTTCTGTACACACTGGGTATTTCTCACCCTGAATGTGCCAGCAGAGCATATAGACTTCTGAGAGAAGCAGGTTCTTCCACTTTCACACCACTACTGCCCTATAAATGTTTCATTCATTTCTGAAGTACAACTGCCAGATTAGGCTTCCACTCATTGTGTTGGTGATAGCGTTTGGTCTTAAATGGCTAATAACATAGGACTGCTATTTCAGGTGCCTCCACATGAAATCTGATGCTGAGTGCCCCAGAAAAAAATTAACCATTTGTGACAGGAATGGGATCAAATTTGCTGCTGTGTGGAAAATGTGTTTGCCTACATGCCCCCTGTGTATCTGTGTTTGGTGCTGATTGTATCATTTGAACAGAGAAGCAAGAGGATTGTTTTGGTGAGTGTAAATACTAATGATAGTAAAAGGAGAAATTGTAACTATGCTTTAAAATGCTCCTCTTGGTAATACTCTCGCTCACATAGTAAAGGATTTTGTTGTCTGAGGTCACAGGAAAATGTTTTTGAATGCTTTAATCATGCCATCTGAGCAAATCTTGATAGCAGGTAACTTTTATATTCAAAATCTCTGTTCCACACCCATCCTTCCTGAGCACCTCTCACTTTTCCGCTGATCTAGACCCTGCAATGTCGCCTTCCAGACTGTGAATCACTCATTTCTTTCCCTCGTGCCCCCACCAAATGTTATCATCATGCTTGCTTGAACCCTGACATTTGATTTGAGTAAGCTAGGATTGCTGCATGTCTCACGCTGACATTTTATTCACATTCCTTCTCTGAGGAAAACTCAGGGAAAACAGAGCAACATATTCCCTTTCCACAGAATGGCAAAGTATCTTCCCATAAAAGCAAACCCAGTAAAAAGTTTAGATGTTTTTCATAGCTAAATGGCTCTTTTGTATTGCAGATATTCTGGGCTCTTACAATGCTTAGAAAATAATATATAATACTACCAATGTGTGTGTATTTAAAATTTGTATATACAAGTACTTACGCATTTTGTAAAAATACATTTTCCTAAACTGTCCTTCAGTGTGGCTGCTGTGACCCCACTCCTTGCCTGCTATACCCAATGGACGCGGCATTGATTTTGTTCTCTGGGTTTTGTAGGTTTTCCTGAAAGCAAGGGAGAGGCTTGTGCCGACACTGCGTTTTACTTTAATGTGTGGGCAGGCTTTCAGGCCTTTGTTGTTGGGACTATTCATGTGCTTAAGTGTTTTGCTGGATTGGAGCCATAGAGCAGTTAATGAATTAGTGCACATACCGGGGTATAGCATTCTATTTCTTCTTTCCAGACAGTTTGCATTTCCAGTATTTATATAGGATATAGGGTGACCAGCACCCTGTTTCCTTTATTTACGAGATTGTATGTAAAAATATCTTCGTAGTTAGTATTTCTGCATTGCCTTCTGATAGATGAATTATCTTCCTCTTTTCTTCCCATCCAAATTCTGTTCCCTAAAGAAAAGTGTATATGGTGGCCATTGTTGCCATACTTTCTTCTCTTCTGTGAAAGTGGCAATGTATTAATATATTTTCCTCATGGTATGTCCTAGACAATGCTAGAAACAGAATTTAACTGCCAGATGATTAGAGTGATAGTGGCAACAGGTATTCAGTGCAGGCTGACAGAAGCTTCTCTGAATTCTGTGCTTCCAGCTTGGAGTATGGGAGAGTAGTTGTGCATCCTCTCTGGCAAATTTCTTTTTTGGAATGAAATTTCAACAGTGGCATTTAAACTGGGAAACTACATGTTTGTACACAACTTACTAGGCAGCAAATGAGTTCTCATGTTGCTAAACTGTTTGTGATCTTCTACATTGATGCTTCTTCAGTAGCAAATTGACCAGGTGAGCTGATTATCTCCACTCCTCCACTGTCACTGATTTGTGTGGCGTGTGCTGTCAGTCACCAGCCCATTTGTGTCACAGCTGTGGTGTGTCCTAATTTCCACTTCTGATTAATGTTTGGTGGCTTTCTCAAAGCAAGGTCATGCCCCAACAGAGTCAATAGCACCAGGTTCCACCTTGTAGGAAGCTGTGCTGCTGACTACATCTTATCTTGCATGTTGACACGATTTCCTGGCCTGCTAGGCCTTTTTCTGTCCTGCATCATGATGCTGTCTCCAGTGCTTGATTGCATTAACTTTTAATTCCTTTATGAACTAGTAGACCAACAGTAATTTTGAGGCATTGGTATGTGTTTTTTCACAGTGCTGCTTCTGAGGTAGTTGCCCATTTTTTAATACAGCATCTTTCATCCTGAAGTATCCCAGGGTGCTTTGCAGATGTGATCCTAGGAAATGCCATTGCCTATGGACAGAGATGCTTGAAGTCATGGACAGTATGGAATGTACGTACAGCACGCTCTGGTTTTTACTGGAAGCAAACTGTATTACTCCCAGTAGTGATGAATACTAGAATCAAGTGAACAGAAGGAGGAGCTAGGGATTGTTTTCCCTTCACCATCTCCCTGAAGGACAATTGGGACTCATCAAGTAAGAAGGGATAGAGACAAGTGGAAGCAAAAGCCTTAGGTCTGATGTTATATAGAATGGATATGCTAACAAGCAGTCAGGGTCAAAGAGTGAACAGCTTGTTCCTTGGAGAGTGCAAGCTCCATCATAGAGAAAAGTAAGGGAAGGAGTTTATAGGGAAAGCAAAATTGCAAGTGGTAGCTACTCTGCAGGTGAAGAGAGGAAAATTGAGTGGTAACTTGCAAGGGATATTATGACAGAAGAAAGCTGGCAATGCGGTAGCTGTTGGCCAACATTACATTAATTTGGGAGTTGGGCTTAATGATCCTTGTGGGTCCCTTCCAACTCAAGAAATGTTACAATTCTATGATTAAGGGAGTTAGCGAAGAAACCTACATGAAGAGGGAGGACACCTCAGGAAGATGTAACTAGATTGGGGTCAGAGACTGATAGACAAAAACAGGATGAGTGATGTTAAAGGAATAGGGGGGAAGAGGAAGAATTCCAGATCCTTGCTTGGAAGTCTCCCTTGCATCATCTTTACTTTCTCTGCATAAGAGGAGGCAAGTAATTTAGCCACCTCTGTGGGTTAGCATACCCTTTTTTCTAGACCCAAGGACTCTGAGCAGAAGCTCCACTAGATGGGTCAGTGAAGAGACAGGTCCTGGGCAGGATATGGCATACTTACTTCAGTAGTTGGACAACAGACCCTCCATTGCACTAGAAGATACTTGTAGGAATGTCCATGCGATTCTTGTATTTTCAGGGACTGCAAGATGCACCAGATTACTGTGGTGAGCTCTCTTACCTTCACTGGGATATATAAAGGAGTTACTTATACCCTAGAAAGTTAGGAGAAATCTCTTGGCATCCTTTCTGCCCCTGTTATGTTCATCAGTTTCTATACAGCAATACAACCTGGAGTTCATTTGTCAAGAGAGGAAGGGGATGAGTAATTCAAAATTGTTCTTTCAAATTGCTGTAAACAGCCTCAGTAAAAAGCAGTTAGTTGAAACTGTGTTGTATTGTATACAGTACAGTGCTGTGGGTTTGTTTATCCACTGAAAAATAAGTGGGAAGTGTGAAAGAAAACATGACAGTAAAATATATCTGTACTTGTAGACAGTCAGTGTATTGTTATGTGCTGGTTCATAAAAGCATATATCCCTTCACACAGCAGTTTCATTTTAAGAATGCTGGAGTGTTCTGAAGGTGTACTGATATTAAGCATGTAAAGAACAACTGCTGATGTTCTGAGGTAGAGAGGACTTATCCTCTAACACAGCAAGAACAGTGAAATATTTATACAACCATTAAGTGCATTGCATTGGATCAGTCATTTGCCTTGCAAATTCTCACAATGTTAGCAACGGGCCTCAGCTGTCAGCATCATTACAACCAACACAGATCTCAGGATAACATTATTGTTACCCTTCAATTTTGAGTCTCTGATTACAAGATAATGGATTCACTCTGAGATGCTATGAGGGGAAAGGACTTATTCCTGCTTTCAAACTATGGAAAGCATGAAGTCATGCTGCCTTCAACTGTTCCTGCTAGATGAATACAGTGACTGTGTGTAGCACCCTCCTGTGGTGCCTTGTGGCTTTTACTGCTAGTGTCATTTTCTTTGCTCTCTCCTTACCAAAATTGGTGGTTTGATACTGACTCACAAGTTGTAGCCAAGACTGAGGACAGAAAGGTGTACTGTAATCAACAGTTCATGTAATACTGGCAGCTTTCCTCGTCGGTCTTATTCTTATTTCTGGATACTACCACATCTTTTCCCAGTTCTCCCTGCCATCAGATGTTAAAAAAATATTTTATTGCTTTAGTCTTCTGCTTTCTGAATGTATTTAATGTATTGTTAAGAAGGTATTGGAAAGAAGGAGAAATATGATGAAAAGGTAGGTGTAGTGTGAATAAATAGCCTTCACACCTTTCAGAATTCCTCATTCTCATTTGCTGGTAGCATCGCTATTAATCCATTTCTGACCCCTTGTCTGAGCAAGAGTTATCAGTTATGCTGAAGTTAGTTTAAAGACTTCGTATGGGAACATTCACCTCAATGATCTCTTTCTACAGTTTGCTTTAAGAGTTGAACTTAAATTTCCAGGATATAGATCAAGCAGCATTAGTCTTCTGTGATGCTATTCCATTCCATATATTCTACTCTATCCTAATCATCTTCATATAAAAACACTGCAATATTAATCTGCAACATCAACAGCAATTATTTCTGTTGTGTATTGTTTGTTTGTATTCTCATCATTTCCACAAGATGCGTGTACAGGATCTCATAATTCATTTCCCCTTCTTCCATTCACCTCCAGGAATGATGTGTCTGTCACAAACCAACATTACCTTTCTCAGGAAGAGTTACACCTCAATGAAGAAGTGAGTTTTTAGCTGGGGCACTCACAGTAGAGATTTTTTAATTCCTTTGGAGATGATGAGAAACTGGATGTAGAATTCATTTAAGATAAGAAACAAAAATTTGATGACGCTTTGGTGGCAAGCCAGCGTAGAAAATGGAGGAGACATCTCATGTGCCTAATCTAGGTAATGCACTGCAGGTTTTTGTGGTGTGGCACTAGCAGTTCCTAAGCACTAAAGGTTTTAAGCCTAGGTCTGTCACCTTGCTGAGGTCCCACTGAAAGAATAACAACATGAACTACTGAAGCCAGGCTTAGTGGCCAGTCTTCTTTTTAGCCAGAAGGTATAGAAGATGCTAATTGTGAACTTTGCTGTGTTAAGGTTTACTTGGCAAGGAATGCAAGAGGCTTCTTCAGCTAGGGATAGAACTGACCAATTAATATTCAACCAAAAGGGATGGCAGCGTGTCTGCAAGCTTTAAGATACTGTCCTGCATCCAGCTGCACCATTTGCAGTGGTTCAGCATTAGTCACACTTTTTCATGGTGGTACTTGCAGATTGACAGCTGAAATGCAATAGCAATAGAACAGACTGCTTCTATTATGAGGAACTACTGAGCAATACATTTCTACGAGGGATTACTTTTCAGATTATGCTTTGTAGCTCTGTGTTTAAGCCTTTGGTTCCTTCAGGTACAGAATGACCTTTCTTTTTTTTTTTTTTTTTTTTTTTAAATGAATAAAGGTCTGCTACTTCCATAATAAAAACAGTCATTATTGCATATGGGTTTGAAAAACAGCCATACCAAAATCAGGTTGAACTGATATGTTTCAGACTCTTGTTATCTGTTAGAGGATGTTGCTCCTTTTGTATGATATTCAATTGCTGTTACATGTCACTGTAAAAACAAGAATGGTTATGTGAATGATGGGAGAAGGGCTGACAGAAAAGCACTAATTAAATACTGTTTTGCGAAGCCCTCATTGAAATTCATAGCTTGGTACCTTTGGGGGCTTGAAAGTAGGGGACAGGGAAAGATTTCAATTAAAAAGGTGTTTGTATAGTTCTTTGTGAAGCCAATCATTGCCTGTTTTAATATAAAGCATGTAAGTATCTCACTAATATGCTTTACAAACATCAAACATAATTCCTTGAAACAGTGAGTGTTTTAATAGGTCTCAGAGCAAGATGTTTTGAGATAAAATAAAAATTCCATAGACCTAAAATTTTACTCGGATCAAGGCTATGGTTGTTTTTTTTTAACACGAATGCAACCTTAAGTAATTTCTGCATTGACTGACAGATTAGAAAATTTGAAAGGAAAAGTATACTTGCAAAAAGAAATAAAGTTGCATTATAATAATTCAGTTATTTGTGTTGAGCTGCAGTTGTAGCTGCCATTTACAGTTTTTAAATGTACATGATGATCCTTTTATTCTTACAAAGCTTTTAGGCTTGTTATTGGTTTTGGTTTTTTCTAATTGCAGGGATTCTATAGCATGACACATCATTGAATTGGTGTCTGAGCAACCTCAGTCAACAAATAACAGGAATATAGCAACACATGGCTAGAAAAGACCACCAGGGCGATCAACTGAAGTCAATTGCAAGGGATACATAGTTCGAAAGGGTTCAGAGAACATGTATTCCAGATGCAACTAAATACTATGAGCCACAAAGTGCTTCTCAGCAAAACAAACTCAAAACTTAGAATAGAACCCCAAAAGTCATAGCTGTAAATTACCACAGTAAGAAAAAGAAAATAATTTAGGCCATTGACAGGCAACTAGGTACTTGAAGTCATGGGAAATTTGAATTAAATTCCCATATACTCCTAGTGTTCAGTGCCCAGTTATAAAAGACAGCAGATCCAGAATGATTGCTGTTGAACTGACCTACAGTAAGAATTCCTGTTGTCACTAAATCTCATAGTCAGAATATGAAGAATAAACAAACACTGGCAGGTGCTTTGAATAGCTGTTGTTACTGCAATAAAACCTACCCAGCCTAAGCCATATTCATCCTTTTACCAGATCATGAGCTCTGTCTCACTCCTACATATACAAGCAAAGTCAGCATTTTTATAGCATGCCTTGAAGAATTCCTAGAACCAAGTCAGTTCTGTTCTGATAGTGGGATTCCAGGCAAGTGCTTGAGCAGTGTGAAGCTAAGGCAATTTTGCAGAGAGATGCAGAGTCATTTGGATCTCATTAGATCTCATGCAACACTTGAAACTGTGTCTCGAGGCCACAAGGTTTCAACCCTATGAATCTCTAGATCATTGGCCTGAAATGAACAGGATTTCTTGGCAGGAGCGCAAATGGCAGCATATTAGGTCAGTGCCCTTTCAAGGGAAAATTGCTCATGAGTTTAACCTTCTTCGCTTTGTCTGGGTTTGTGTGGGGCATCTATGGTGACACTTGAACCTTAACTGCTGCATTATTTAAAGCAGTAGAGCAATAAAGTAGGCTTTACAGGAAACACAAATACCAAAAGACTTGTCATTCTGAGAAGATGAATTCTACCTCCTTTATGGATACAGAATGACCAGAAGGGTGTAACAGAATGCTTTATTTGAAATTAATCTTTTATCCAGTATCACACACACACACCCCCCAAGTTCTGCATATCAACTCCTTTTTTTCCAGAAGTTGCCTTAACTTTTTGCTTGATCCAGGAGCTTATCTAGTGAAGCACTCTGCTGATCTTATTTCTGCAGATTTCTTATGTAGAAGTGCTCAAGTTACGTCCACAAAAAAACTTTATGGTTCTGTTATTAAGAAGAATGATTCAGCAGGCAGAAAATAACTGTGATGTAGGACCTGTTGTCTTGTGGTCAGTGAAACGCTTCCTCCCTACCCACACCCACACGCTGCTACAATAACCTCTGCTACTTCTGTCTCCTTTATGACCTTGACCCCAACCATGCCCCTCCTGTGTCCCTGATCTCCTATGAAGACGGGACCCTTGTATGATGTGGTGAGTTCTCAGCTGTGCTTTTGTAAATAATCATAGAATCATTTAGATTCGAAGGGACCTTAGGATCAAGTCCAACCATTAACCCAGAACTGCGAAGTCCAGCATGAAACCATGTCCCTAAGCACCATGTCTGTGTGTTTTTTAAACACTTCCAGGGATGGTGAATCCACCACCTCCCTGGGCAGCCTGTTCCAATACTTGACAACCTTTTCAGTGAAGAAATTTTTCCTAATATCCAATCTAAACCTTCCCTGGCACAACTTGAGGCCATTTCCTCTTGTCCTGTCACTTGTTATCTGGGAGAAGAGACCTACCCCCACCTGTCTACAACCTCCTTTCAGGTAGTTGTAGAGAGCAGTAAGTCCTTTTTTTTTTCCTGTATGCGGACTGAGCGGGTGATGTACCCGACAAAGTGGGTGGCCTCTTGTGCTAATGTTGCAGCTGTCTGGTTCTCGCCTCTTTATTTGGTTGCCAGTTTTTGCAAAGCTTCTAGGAATGTAATTATCTTTGATACCTTTTCCTTCTAGCTGAGTGAGTTAGGATTGCCCAGTGGATTCAAAAGTGTCTAAGTGGAAGGACTGAGATGAATGGAGAGACAGCGCAGTTGCATGACCATAATTCCCTTGCAAACAACAATAACAACAAATATCCATTGAATAATAATAACAGGTTGTTCCAATAGTAACAAGTAATAAAAATAAGCATCAGTTCATTTATTTGGTATCTATAGCTGCATTTTATTTTAAAGTAATGGCTTCCTGAAAAGCTAAGATGTCTAGGCTTCTATTTCTCAGTTCTGAGATTTTCTTTTTTAGAAGTTCTATACATAACTTGAATAAAAATACATACTCTCTTAAAGTTATTGCAATTTTTGGCCACCCATGCTTAGTAATTATGGCTGCTCTACATAGGTTTAAACAGAGTAAGAACATAGTCTGCCAGTGGCAAAGCTTGTGCATTTTACACTTTGAAAAAGCACATAACTGTCACTTAGGTGATGAATATTTCAGCAGAGGAGCTGGCATTGAACAAGAAGATGCTATTTTCTTTTTATACCACTAAGATTCTTAAAAGACTTTTTTCACTGTGATAATTGCAATACAAGTGTTGAAAATCGCAAACATAATGCATTTGTACTGTGGATGGTACTGTGGCCAAGAAATATATTTAGGCAGTGTTAGCGAAGTGCTTGTGAAAAACTAGTATTAATTTATTACAGTAGCTTTTAGGTTAGGGTCTCTTGTGTCAAGTGCTCTACACTCCATACAGAGAGAGACAGAGGCTGAGACTCTCCCTTGCCATTCAGATGGATAAAAGATGCGTGTCCCTGTTTTACAGGCAGGTAAGCATGGTATTCAGCTGGGCTCACTAGGGAGAGAGTGCTGCCTCCTGATTTCTAGCCTTCGCTACTGGTATTGGGCAATATTTCACAGACAAACTGTTCATTAGTTGAAAAATCATGTTTATGTAATTCAGAATGATAAGTGAATTCACAGAGAAATCAGGAAACTTATTCAGAGACAATATTTTGAAATAAAATACACATCATTTAGATTTTAGGGAAAAGAAAGGCAAAATACCTGAAACAGTTGAAGATTAAAAATTTATTTTCATTGTCTTTAAATGAAACTGCTGGTGCTTCATTTTGCCAGGAAAACTGCAAAAATATCTGCTGTACATAAATGAAACAAAACCAGAAGTGTTTTAGACTATATGCACAAAGCCATCCCCCTTGTGGGTATGAGGGAAAGGTTCTCCAAAGCTTCAGCATTCAGGCTCGAGTCAGTAATAGGTATGACTGGAACTCTAACCAGGAAGAGATTCACAGTGCTTGAGTTTAGGAGGTGAGTCCCTGTGGAGAGCAGAAAGCATCTCCAAGAAAGGCCACCGGGAACATGGTATTACATGCCTAAATTTAATAATACAAATACATCCTTTTGCCTTTGAATTTGATGTGAATTCAGTCCTGTAATGTAATGTCAAAAGCTGAGAAGATAAGCTTACTTCTACTTGAAAAATGTGCCAGTTACATTGTATTATAGGTCTACTAAGGCAGCAAGGAACAGGATCTATTCCAGGTATTACGGATGTAAGCAAGATGCATAGATGTGTAAAATGTATAGCACACATGTAACATTTGTCTCAGTGGCAATTAAACCCCCACTAAGTAAACTGAAAAGAAATTTTCCTTTTAAATCCTGAAATAAAAATCCATTACACCCCAAATTTTATTTTATATGGTAAAAACTTGCTTGAAGTTACTTAAACTCTTGCAACTTAGCCTTTTTTAAAAAAATTTTGCCAGTATTTCCCAATATACATACTTAATTTTGCATTGTGTATTATGAGGCTATCCACCCTTAGCATTCTAGAAAAGTGGTCTTGTTTTCAGTCAGAAAGCTATTGGGTAGAAGTAAAGGGGAGTCAAATATGCAAGTGTGTGAGCTGGTGCTTACTTGCCAGTTTATTTCTGTGGAATTAGCAGCAGAAAGGCTAAAGAGGAGAGTGCTTAAGAAACGTCTCATCTGCCTTATGGGTAAAATAGTTTCTTTGTTATCCAGGAAAAGTGTGAAATGGAATAATCTGATAATGGGGAAAAAACCAAGAGTATGTAGGCCACAGGGAACATGCTAGAGGGGCTCTTCTAGTAACAGTGGAACTTGTTCAGAGTACAGGTCCACCCTGCCTGTTATCTTGTCTCCGGTAATAGCCATAAGTACTTAAGGAAGAGGAAAAGAAGGGCAGGCACTTACGTTACTTCCAGGTGCTGTTTCTAGCTCGGGGGGATTTCCTAAGCCTGGTGTGGTTTGTCTGCTTTGTAGCCATTAGTGGCTCTCTCCTACACATACTCTTCTTGTCTACCCTTGAATCCATATCGGCACTTTGCAAGAAGCCCTGCAGGCTAACCGCCTGTTGTCTGAAGAACCACCACTTCATCACATTTGCCTCATCCTGCCTCCTACTCCCTCCATTTGGTAGCGTCTTGTTCCCAGGGTGCGAGAACTGTTGGTTTGCATGCACTCTCGCACATGCATTCATGACACTGTAGACCTGTACAGTACCTCCTCACTCTAATGCTGCTGCGTACATCTGGTCCAGCGTTGGCATGGGCAGCCCTTGGCTGGAACAGGTAAACCAACCTGGAGCCCAGCAGTAGCTTCAGAGACATGCAGAGGTGCACCCCCCCTTGACAGCTGTACTGGGGACCGAGGAAGTTGCTTCACCAGGTCCTCTAGGCTCAGGTGAGCTGCTTGGGCTGCCTGCTGCATGCATGCCATGATGTGCACAAGCCCATAAACCCTTCCAGAGCAATCACAAGTTCAGTAAAGTACTTGCGAGTACCCGCGCAGAAGTCAGCTCAGATGCAGTCAATGCCATTAACAACCCAGCATGCAAAAATGGGCAGGTTGCTTCTGATGGAAGATGACCTTGTGAGCATACGATACTGCGTGATTTTGCAGTTTGCCCAGTCTGACCTGAACTAGCAGCTTAGTTAATCCTCAGCCTGGAAATACAGCCAGCAGTGAAGCAGAGCCAGTTATTCTACTTGCATATGGTACCATTTGTCACCCATATCTAACCAGTGATTTACTGGTTATCAGAATGCACTAAGGTTTTGCTACTAGCAGTGGGTTTGGAGTAGGGGGAGCATGTACGTAAGGGAAGGTGAGGCCCATCGGGTATGTCTTGGTTGGGGTTTTCTTTCAGTAGTTGAATTTATTTTTTTTCTCAGGAGGGTGAAATCTGTAGTTTAAACTTTCCAGCACGTATAAGCCAGCGCAGATTTATAATAATGAGTAAAAGTGGATGCTTCTTCCTAATTTTGATTCCACCTTTGTTAGGGGTGAATCCAAAACAATGTAGATTCATGCTGACGTCCATCAGAGAGCCATGAGAAATAGCAGGAGTTTGCTTGCTTGAAGATTACATGGTATTTTGTGTTTGAAAAAATAGTAAGGGAAACACACAATTTGAAGCATTAGAGAGATTTCTGAATAGTTAAACCAGGACTTGCTTAGCAAAACCATTAAATATGTTTCAAACTAAATATTGGGTGTAGCTGAAAAAAATCTGTGACTGTATTTCCCTCTCTCCAAACAGACTAATTGACATAAAGGTCTGTTTCATGTGGGTGGCTTACTATTAAGAAGGATTATTTTTGTTGCACTTCGTAGTACAGAAAGGTCACTTTTTCTGCCTTTCTTGAAAGATACAGTGATGGTTTCTGCCCAGTTACAGCTAACCAGGCAGGCATACTGCTTTGGTCCTTTCTAGTCTCTTTGCAGCTGGTAATTCTTCTTTCCAACTGCTTCATAATACGTTGCCTAACAATTTCATAGCTGATATTATGGTCTTAATTTCAATAGAAGTACACCATTTTCTGCAGTGTACTCTACAGTTCTGTTGCTTTCCTGAGGCATTAAGTGGATACAGGTGTGAGGTGAGGCAAGAGGAAGCAATTAGACCAAGTATCAAAGCTGTAGCTCTATACTGATATGAGGTGGAAAATACAAGCAGCAGAACTTGTTAACTGTGTCAGGATGGAAATATCTTGTTAAAAATGCCACATTGGCATGTTGTTCACTCCTTTGTTTAAATTACAGAAATTAATCTCAATTATCTTTTTACTGAGTCATTGGTTTACGTCCAATCTTGCAACCTTTTAGAAGCATGCTTACTTTACTCTATAATGATATTTTAATGTGATATCAATATGATTCTTTGATCAAAGCTAGTACAATTGTCTTCCTATGAAATAATATCATAGAAAGGAAAAGAATGGAGCCACGTTCAGACCATAATAGTAGCTTGTTTTCTAGATAGTATTAAGGCCACTGTCCATGCACCTAATCAGTTCTCAAGAAAGGAACTATAGAAGCGATCTGAAAAATAAAAAAAGAAAATTTATCCTTTTTTTTTTTTTTAAGACTCACATCCGAACTGTCTATTTCTGTGCAAATAAAAACAGCTATGGGGTTAATCCAACACTTGATATCAATGCATCTTTATGTTGAATTTAACAGGGTTAAACGCACAACCACTGAGGTTTTTGTTTGGTTTCCAAGAGTTTTTCTATTCATGCTATTCTACTGAAGGGTGTTGTTACTAGCTTGCTTTACAGATTCCTTTCATATGATTTAGTTAGGTGTGATAGGTTACAATGAGATGCTTCCGAAAGCAATAGATGTTGTCACAAATGACATATACCTTTTTTCGCAAATAACTAATTTTTTTTCTGCCATCTGATTCTTTCCCCTTCTGGTCATATCATGAAACAAATCTGTGCTTCACAAATGTCAGCAATGAAATTAACTTATAACTACATGAGGAATGAGTCTCATAAAACAGAACTATGTTCTCAGCTGATGTTTTGGAGTAGCAGGTGTGTTCCTAAAGCAGATGACATGGGAATAATGCAAGTAAACGCTTCACCCTTCTGAACAGTGGGAAATGTCTGTTTGTATACACACCTAAGGAAGAATACATTAAAGGCTGTATTGAAGACTGATGCAAATACTGTTTGTCTAGTGCAGGCCTTTTCACACAATCTCTTACTGAAGAGTTTTGCCAACAATTTCAAAAAAAAGCAGGATGGGGCTTCAGATTGGAGCCGTTTGAATTTCTGCTTTTCAGAAGTGACAGGTGTGCCTATACGTCTGGTTGGCTACAGCCTGGCATTAAATGGGCTAATTTTCAGGAGAGTGCTTAGTAATTTCTAAAAATCATACTTCTTAAGCAGAAACCAAAAGTTAGATCCTGAAATACCAACACATCTCTTTCTGAAAGCTGGCCTAAATAAAAAAGGAGCTGAATAAGTCACTGTCTCAGTCAATGCAAATACTTCCACTTACTATTGATGGATGCTGCTGCATCAGAATCAACGTGCCTACAGCAAGTGAATTCTGACATCAAAAAGAATGCTTTTCATTTCGTAAAAGAAACAGGGAATATTTGTGTTTAAAAGAGTAGGTGATGCAAGTATATAAAGGTCCAAACTATTTTCTAGTGGTCTCTGACCTTTCCTCCTAATTTTTATTATGCAATTTTCAAAGCTATTAGGTGTGACTCAGCTTACTTTCCCTTCCTTTGCAACCACCTTCCAATCACAAAAATAAGCTGAAGTGGGTAACAGCTCTGGCCTTTTGCTCCTAGCACTCTATTTCCACTACAGCGTGTTGTTTTAATGGAGTGACTTAGGTGGTCTCGGTTCAGATCCTAGTTGACTGTAGACCATATTATAAAACCACTGTGTACAGATTCAGTGGAATTGGCAGACTTGAAATAAATCCAGGGCCAAACAAGCATAAAGAATGAATTATTTCTTGCTTCTAGAGAGGGTCTCTTTAGGTCAGGGTTGAAAGCACTGGCAGGCCAGTGTAGGGAAGCTTCCACTCCAGCTGCCTGCGTTGAAATTAGACTGTCGATTAATAGAGGACTACAGTTTTCAGGACTGCCAACTCCTTAACCTTCATTAGCACAAATATTTGCTCAGGGTTTTATGAATGTAGTATTTTCAATGTCTACTGCTCTATTTCATTCCTAGAAGGATACTCTTCAAGATAAAATATTAGGGAGTTGTCTTTTTCTTAAACGGACGTGAAGCAGCATGAGCAAGGTGTACAAGATTGTGCAATTTTTGAAGATAAGTTTCTGTAAATTTCTCAAAGCATTTCCTCTTGTCTATGGCTGTTGGGTTATATGGTAAAGAGGTAGCATGAATTTTTTCTTTATAAAATAAGCGAGAGGCCCACAGGGACTCATAACTTGACTTCAAAAATCTGCTTTCCTAAGCCACTCCTTATGGCGAACTAGGAATCCCTGGAGAGCTGGGTTAGTCTGTGGTCTTGGCAGGGTTTTCTTCTGGCCCACCAGATCTGGTGCAAGCACAGGTAGTCCTAGGCATAAATAACTCTGATTTTAATGAAAAAGATTTGTGTGGTCATAAAGGAAAAGTTTCTCAGTTATTAGCCAGTTCTGTACATGGTTAAATGCATGGCCACATATGCACAGAGCAATAGTGTCTTTTTATATATATATATTCTACCACTGCATAAACAATAGAGATGACTTTGGGTAAAGCTCTTACCACAGCATATTTACTTGCTGGAAGTTTCTTATCAGATGCACACAGATTTGACCTAGTATTTGGAACAGATTAAAGAAAAATATTGGAAATAATATCCCACAAATAGATAAGACATAGAAAAGAACGCCTGTCCCCCAAAACAGCATTTCAGGTTTGGATAATAGCTCTTCATATTTCCTGATCATGAATCCAGTGCAGCATCAGGGACAGGGAAGTGTGGATCTAATCCTTAAATTAGGATGATCAGCTGTAAATATCTTTTCACACTGGGGGATCTTTTCTAACTCCGACTTTCATCACCTTCTGGGCAGACTTTAACCATAGGCAAGGGGCACTTGACCTCTCCCCCAGTGACAGCTGCTTTGGCAGATCTCCAGCCATCCGAGGGCCATGCCCTAGCTCGCAGAAATGGGAGCCGACCGGAGTCAGATGTCAAAACTCTCTCCATCCTTTTTCTAAGCAAAATATAGGGAGGATTTAAAATGGCAACAGTAAAAACTTAGTTATATTGAAATTTCAACAAATTTAGACATTATCTTAAAGACGAGGATTTACCCCAACTACAGAGGACTTCACAGTGTGTTGCAGATGCCTTCTTAGAACAGTAGGCAGTCATGGCTGGGATCATCTAATGACACAAGAAAGCTAGGGATTGTCAAAAGAGACAGTATTTTTTCAGACTTACTTGATAGACACAGAAAACCTGGCAAGCTTTGAGCATCTAAAATCTTCAGGTCTGGAATAGAAACAGAACGTTCAAATGTAAATATGAACTGAGCACAATTGTTCTGTTTGACTAGATACACCAAGGGAAACATTGGCTGTAGTACGCAGGGGAAGAAAGGGTGATAAGGTCATTACCTCCAATGGGAGAAGAGAAGGGGTGGGGGGAAGAGAAAGAGGGTGGTAATTGTTCTTCAGGTGATTCTGTTTCAGTATCTCCTCCATGCAGCTTGGTTTATTTTGTTCCTTAATTTTTTTTATATTGTTAAGGTGACAAAAGTACAAGTGACAAATATCACCAGCATGAACTCAGCAGTAATAGCATAACAAATGCCTGACAGTTTTATTGTAAAAATCCTCAGAATTAATGTTCAAATATTTTAAAAAGCCTTTTCACCAAGCATAACATGGTTCATAATTGCTGTGCTGAGAAACAGGTACCTTTAACAAAGCGAAATCCAGCAATGCAAGACCTCATCTAACTTTGAAGCTTTGAGCAAATGATCTCTAAAGGGCACCTTCCAACATAAATTATTCAATAATTTTATGACAAGACGACTTACTATAATTGGTGTACTGATGATATGTTGATAAGTAGGTAGGTAGGGAGGTGTGTAAAACGGTTGGGCTGTAAGAATGGATCGATGCTGCAGTTGTTACTCTAGGAGTACCTCAAAATGAATGTATATAACCAAGACAGAATAACGTTTTCTGCTTCTCTGTCCATATTTGTCTCTTGCTGGAGAAGTCCAGCACTGAGCTGGGGGAAAAAAACAGATGTCAAAGCTTTTTTGAAATTGTTTGGAGACACCTAGTTTATATAAGTGCTCCTAAAATTTCCCCTGAATGAACATTGAAAAAAATGGCCTCTGGCTGCATGACACTGAAACTGTTTCCCAATGACCTTGAAGCTCAAATCTCTTGCTCAGGTATTAGGGTGAATTTGTTTACAAACTCTTACAGTCTTACAGTGGAGTCACCACATAAAATGATCGGTTCTTAGTTCAGGAGGGGATATAAGGAGAGAAGGCAAAATTTCTTGAGTATGCATTCCCCTTCTTTACATTCCCCTTTTTTTGTTACATTCCCAGACTAGGGTACTTATGTGAAGTTCTTTTCCACTCCCTTTCATTTGATTTTATTTACAAAGCACATTCTCAAATAGCATACAATTTATTTTGAAACTCTCCACTTTTGGCTTCTTTTTGAAGACTGCATACCTTATGCCTTAGACACAGCATCTCAGAGAGCTATTCCTATCTCCCTTAAATCCAGAGGCACTGAGGCAGCCATAGCCCTTTTCCAGCCTTTCCAGTCTTAGCTGAAAGATTGGGATGTTTCAAGCATGTAATACTGTGACAAGGGCTTATTAGGAAAGAAGATAATACATTGTGCACGTTACAGAAGAATACATAGAGATATATAGATATATTCACTCTATAATGCAACTTTATGCACAGTGGTTTTTCACTGGTTCACCTTCAGAAGACTTGCTTTCAAAGATCTGCCATCAAAAAGACTTATTTTATGTCTGAATACCTGTTTCAGTAAGACTTGCACATGCCAGTAAGGCATAGCACAAGTTCTATGAGCTCCACATGGCAATAGAATCTCCTAATTTTCACAGAATCACAGAATAGCTGAGGTTGGAATGCAGCTCTGGAGATCATCTAATTCAACCCCTTTGCTCAAAGCAGGACCAGTTAGAGTAGGTTCTTCAGGGCTGCATCCAGTCAGGTTCTGAATATCTCCAAGGAAGAAGACTCCATGTCAGGTCTGGGCAACCTGTGCCAGTGTTCAATCATCCCCACAGTAAAAATGGCTTTTCTTATATTTAGTGGAATTTCCTGTATTTTGGTTTGTGCCCCTTGCCTTTTGTCCTGTCACTGGCCACCACTGAGAAGAGTCTGGCTCTGTCTTCCATACCTCCCCCTATCAGGTGTTTATACACATCGATAAGATCCCCCTGAGCCTTCTGTTCTTGAGCCTGAGTCATCCCAGCTGCCTTAGCTTCTCCTCGTATGTCAAGTGCTCCAACTCCTTAATCATATTCATAGCTCTTTGCTGGTATGTCCTTGTTGAGCACTAGCTACATAAACACAGAATAAACAACCTTCAAATTTACAAGATTTTTGCTTCAAAATACTATCTCCAGGCTGAAAGTATCACCGACATGTCCTGAAGGCAAATTCATATGGTCTGGGAGGGGCCAACATTTGGAAGGACTTGTCTCACACTCCCAGAAATTGTACCAAATAATTAGCAGAAATGCCATGTGGACTTTCAGATCTAGAATTGGCTGCTTACAAAATTATAACGTGCTTTCTGCTTACTAACGTTTTGTGAGCAATTGTAATATTCCAATGTTTCCAGTTAATCCTGCACAGTAGGACTGTTTCCATGGCTGTTTTCTCTACACTTCAATTTTGTTGCTGAAAACCATTGTTTTTCATTCTGGCAGGCAGATCTTTTTAAATGGTTAAAAGGAAACCATATTATTTTTAGACCAAAATATGCTGTTATTCTTCAAAAAAAGTTTAGATGGATATTTTTGATCATCTTTACTAAACTCATTGGCAGGAATTCTTTCCCTGGTTATAGCTGATGGGAAAGGAAGTTGGTCTTGGTTGGATTCAGTGGCCCAACTGTAATCCAATAGTAATAATGAGTAGTGGAGGTACTTTAATGGACCTCAAATGCTGCAGTAGCACAAAAGAAGAGGCTTAGTCTCTCCAGTAGTTGCAGCTTAGAGTTTTCATTCACAAAGAATACACAATTTGATTAAATCCAATTTACACACTCTGTTAGAAGTTTTATCTTCATGATTGACATTACCATGATGACTGTCGGTGGTGGGCCTGTTCCTGATCTGTGTTGCTAGGCCCATGCATTCAGGCAGTGAGCAAGTACAGATCTGAAGCAAAGACCTTTCTGTCTAAATAGGCAGAAGGGACTGATGAGGGAAATAGAGGCACGGGAGTTTAAGTGAATTTCCTTCAGGCATTGCAAGAGATCAGTCTTCCTGAGTTGTATTCCTGTACTCGGCCTAGTAGAGCAGCCCTTGAGGGGACAACTTTATCTGAATACTTTGTCTGCAGCTTTTATTGTTCACAGATGTTCACAGCTTCTTTATATTTAGAATGGATTTCTATTAAAAGTACAGCTCATGCAAGAAATAACTTTTCCATGAGTAGGCAAATGAATTTCTGAAAATCAGAGATTAGGTGTGAATTCTTACTCACATATACCCAAAATATTTGTTTTCATAAATAATGTGTAATTTCAATTTAAAATGCACTGTTTCAGCAAATGCTTTTGCCGGTGAATTATCTGTGTGCAGTTCATTGAAAGCATGTCTGGAAAGGGAATGCAACATTCGTGGGCATTTATTTTAAAATTCAAACGTGCATTGGGCATTTTAAAAAAAGTATATATTGCATTCTAACTCAGGTCTCCAATCATATGGAATTTTATTGCTCAGAACCAATACCTGTGTAGATGATGCTGGTGATGATTCATGCTAAGTACTTCACCATGCAATAGCAGGGTTTAGCACTGAAAAATACCATCAAATTATAGAACTACCTTGTCTTCTGAGCCACAGAGCAGAAACACGGTAAATACTTGCGGATCCAGTTGAGAGTGATTATCAGGTGAGCTGCAAGGATATGCAATTATTGTGAAGTCCTACCTATGATATCCACTGGGGTAGTTACTACAGAAGTCAAATATACTTCAGGACTCTACTCAATCTTTCAGTGTAAAGTATCACCATTCATTTTTGTCATGGTTTTTTCTCCTGGAATTCTTCTGTTTGTTGGGTTTTCAGCTCATGTTTCCCATTGCATCCTTATTGCAGCCACCCAAAGGAAGGGCTCAGCCTGCTTCTCACACAGGAGGGTCCTGAGGGAAGGGTCAAAAACCTTCCATGCCATCCATCTTCCCCGTCTTCCACTTCCTTCAACATGCAGGTAGTTTTAATCACTTTGTTTTCTCTAGTATCATATGCTTCTGGACTGCACCCCCTGTGGACAATGTAGCCAGTTGAGCCGGCAAACCTGACACCCTCAGTACTACACTTCCAGCTTTCATTATTGAGTTTGCACATGGCAGCTCAGAAAGAGAGCCTACTTGTTATCATAAAGTGCAGTGGCTAAAAGCTGAAGAAAGGTTCTACATACCTCCAAAATTAAAGGCAACAACCTTAAGAGATAATTGATACCTATATTTCTTGGTACTTGCAAAGAACTGATGTGAACATATAAAGGTTGGGCACAACCATGGCATAAATGGTCACCAATGATACTGGTGGCAGAGAAGGCAGAGAATAGTAGAATGAAATTACTTTAAAGTTTGGGAGGAACCATTGATAGGTTCTCTAGATGTAGTTGTTGCACCTTCTGAGTGAAATAGATTGTCAGCTTTTCTGCTGTAGTTTGTAATTTGTAGGTCTAGGTGCTGAGTCTCTTGCTAATCAGCATTTTGTTCCACTGTGCCAGTACATTACACTTAGAAATTTTTCATTTTCATCAGAAGTAGTCTTAACATCTTCCTTAACAGTTCCCTCTACTGCATTTAAGACCTTCTCAGAACCAGCAAATTTCTTCAGTGTTGTATGTTGCATGGGTCAAGAATATCATAGTTTAACTGAAGCTGAACACAGTAATCTAAATGCTGATTGTTTGGGGGTTTTTAAAACTATATTCCTTTGAAAAAAATAATATTTTCTTTGGTTGTCAATATGCTACGGTGTTGTCTTAGCTAGACACATGCACACAAATCCACATGCACTCTTTTTCTAGTCTTTTAGTCATGTGACTGTTCAGTAATAATTTTGCACAATTTGTTCATGATATCCAAGTCTTCTTTTATATTTGCAGTGTTAGAAGAGTATTAGAAGACATGGAGCTATTGGAGCGGGTCCAGAGGGCCACAGAAATGATCAGAGGGATGGAACACCTCTCATATGAGGAAAGGTTGAGAGAGTTGGGGTTGTTCATCCTGGAGAAGAGGAGGCTCTGGGGAGACCTTATTGTGGCCTTTCAATACTCAAAGGGGGCTTTTAGGAAACGTGGGGACAGACTTTTTATTAGGGCCTGTTGCAATAGGACAAGGGGTCATGGTTTTAAACTTGTAGGTTCAGACTAGATGTAAGGAAGGAATTTTTTACAGTGAGGGTGGTAAAACACTGAACAGATTGCCCAGGGATGTGGTAGATGCCCCATCCCTGGTAACATTCAAGGTCAGGTTGGACAGGGCTCTGAACAACCTGCTTTAGTAGGTGTCCCTGCTCATTGCAGGGGGGTTGGACTGGGTGACCTTTATAGGTCCCTTCCAACCCCAAACCATCCTATGGTTCTGTGAAAAGTTGGTCATTGGTGCTTTTTGCCACAGGCCATATGAGTCTACCCAGAAGACAAACTGCCTTCGTTCTCACTCATGACCGCCTATAGAAGTGGCTTGCTTTATTTTATCCAAAATGGGTATACTGCTTCCGTTTTGACTCTCATCTGGCCGTGGAGTCAGAACCAAAGAGGTCTGTGATGCTGAAGCAGTTTTTGTGTGCAAGACATAAAACTGACATGATAGCTGCCTGTTACCCAGCATAGTGAATTTATTTAATCGTCTTTCAAAAAACATTCATCTGATACCATGTTGGGAAAGTTGTAGTTCACAACAAACTCTCCAGGAGGTTGAGGTAATGGAGGGATAGTCACATTGTCTCTGTGTATTTAACGCCACTTGTCCAAGAGAGATTCTGATTTAGAGGAGTTTATTTCTCTCCCTTAACCTTACAGGGAGAATACAGAGACTGGATTCCTACTTTAGACAGAAACTATTCAAGATGGATTGTAAAAATACAGACTTCCCACTTTCACATCCCTTTGTTTCTTCAGAGTTACTACTGTAATCTAAGCAGTCTCAAATGTGGGTTTACTGTTTGTTCATGTAAGATGGCGTTGGTTTAGAGATTTCTGGGAAGCAGTATTTTTGCTGTGAGAAGTAGTATTTAAGATCGCTGACTTAACTGGCCTTACTATGAGAACGATGCTGTGAGAACAATGCTTTGAGAACAGTGCTATTTCATTTTCTTCAAACTTCTTTATTATCTTTGGAAATCACTTGAAGATACTGAAAACAGGCATAATAGTCAAGAAGCGGTCTCAATAGTGCTAGAAAACTCTGGCTAGTTTAGGTATGTTTCCTATTTTAGGTTTTCTCTTTGACAGAGTTTTTCTCTCTGTTCCTGTAACACTGATTCTTCATGTCACTGTGTGGCTTAGAAATGCACATTAATTTATCCTTACTCCTAGAAAATTAAATTTAGCACTTGGGGCCTTTGATCTTGTCTGAGAGGGTAAGAAATTAACTTCTTCAGTTTTAAACTCTGAAAAGCTGTTATAGAACTAAAAAAGCTGTCAATATTAAGCTAAATGTAGTATTTTCTGATGGTAACAGATCTGCCTACAACTTATTTCTTTTGAAAAGGTACCTATGCTGAGGTCATAATTAAAAAATAAGCTTTCACAATTTGTGCTAAATAAGCCATGGCAGTTATCACGATCCCTGTTGCATAATTTTCAGTGACAGCAACAATGGAATCTATACAGCATGACAATAGATTAATCCATTGTATCATTCACATAGAAGCAATAACTGCAGTCATCATTCAGCAAGTAGGATGTTTAGTTTGCATCATCCTCAAAGAAACCTGTATAATTTTCTGTCCAAACAGGCAGTTTCATTTAGAAGTCCTTTGATACGCTGTCATCAGGGTCTTCTAGGATGGCTTTTGATCAATGAGCACAAAATCATTTTCCAAACAGTTTCATTTTTCTTCTGACATTAGTCAACCAAATCAATGACAGTTTTCTGTTCAAATGGACACCCCTTTCTAGCTACTCCTTTAGTAAGGATATAAGGTGGTGGTTCTGTGCTGAATAAAAAGATTGGCAGTGATTATTTCATTTTACTATAGCTTTTAGATCTGAAAGCTCTTGCAACATCATAAATTCCATGTAAAAAGCAGTGACTCTTCTAAATTATCAGTCTTTGCTCAATGTTTTATTAAAAAACCCTATTTTGTAGGACTGTAAGTGCAAATGTCATCTTAGAAAAACACATTAATACGAAGCCTCTTACAAAGTACTATTTATGTATAAGATTATGTGGTTTTACCTAATGTTAGTCTGGTTCCTTATTATTTCTTAAGCCATCAACATTAATAAAACTTGCATGCAAGAGAGAAGATCTGGAAGACAAGAGTCAGGGTCAAAAGTAACATAGCAACCCTCTCAGTACTTATGAAATCTGGCAATTACCGTCATGGAGAAAAAAAGTATAGCGGCTGCCAATAGGGTTTCACCATAGCAGATGGAAGGAAAATCTCTGTCCTTTTGCTCATGCCATGAAGTTGAAGATGGATTCTCAGTGGGATCAGTGTGGAGCAGCAATGTTATAAATAATGTAAAATGGCTTCCTACTGCTGGGAAGCTAACTGTTGTTAGACTGGGGTCGTACAAATCCTAGTTAGCAGATGTGCCAGACCTATAAATTTGTGTGTCTGAGTTGTGAAGGCAAGGTCATAAAAGCCGCTTCACAGAAGAATTGCAGGCATAGGGAAAGGAAAAAGGCTTCCTGTAGCGTCTCTGACAGACTTAGGGGGTGCTGTCCCAGTTTTGCTTTCTGGCACCCACCACTTGGCCTATCTCCTTCATTCTTTTTGGCAGAACAAGTTCTGCACAAAAAGAGAGGGTAGCACTTCCAATCCTGTAAATGTTCACATCCTAAATTAGCATTGTGTTCTCTTCCTTGGCTGGCCAAGTGAGGTGGCTGGAGTTTGTTGTGCACATATTGGGTTTAATTCAGATTATGGTACCCTGTAATTTTTAAGGATGTGGATTATCATCAAACTAGATTTTTAAATTTGAAGTCAGGCCTAAGTGAATGCTGTTTGTCTCCTTTATTGTTTCAATGAGTTTAGAAAAAAAAGTACATCAGTGATACCCAAAAACAACATACAACATCTATTAAAACGCCATACAACGCATACCCTGTGGCACCTTTCCAGGTCCACAAATTATTCTAAATGACAGTAATAACACAGCTAATTATAGCTTCCCGCCCCCCCCCCTTTTGTTTTTTATAAGAAACATATTGTTAAATACACAAAGAACGTTACTTCATAAGCACTCAAGAATGCTAAGTTCATCCAGTACAACACCTGGAGACTGAAACTCATGTTTGTATCACAGATTGTTTGCCCAGTACTTTGTTGCTGAACATACAGAGTTTCCACTGTTACACTTTGCTGGATATTGGTAATGATGGTCCTTATGCCAATGGCAGAGAGGAATGCTCATAATGTTTCTCTGGTCTGATGTCACCCCACAAGCAGCCTGGTTATACCGAGCTGTCGTGAGAAAGATTGTAGTAGATGAAATCAAGCCTTCCCACAAAACTCTATGAGAGATGCTGAAAACCAGACATATTCTCAAGCCAAGAACTTCAGTGGCATGCAAGCGGTTGTCATATAATGTCATTGAGGAACATGGAATAAAACTGAATGGCGCACCTTTTTCTGGTAAACCCAAAAGCTATAGTCATTCATGCCCTCTGTCTGCCAGCCTTCCCATTAATTTCTCCATTGTCCCACTTTTTCTGTGTTTTCCAGTTATTCCAAGCCCAAGGAATTTAACTTACTGGCCTGTTCAGCACACCACATTCTCTGTTCCATATCCACACTAGATCACTTCCAGGACTTCATCAAAACCAGCTTTTCTTTCCTTCCCTTTATGGGACTTCCCTTTCCTTTTCCAGCATGGGACTGTGACCCAAGACCTTCTCTCGTGGTTGTGTATATGCGGTGTGCCAGGGTTATTTCTCATGTCCTCTACAGACCTCTGTCCAAATCCTCTGACTCAGTGGCAATGACTGACTGACCTTTCATTCCTCTCTAGCTTTCTTCATCTTATTTTTCCTCTTCCCCAGGACCCATCTCTCATCTGCTTTCTCCATCTGAGCAATGCCCACGCACTCACAGCTTTCATTTTTCTCTCAGCCAAAGATCTGGCAAATTCCATAGCAAAGATGTGTCACAAAAAGTCTACCCTGTTGCCTAGGTGGTGACAAAATTGCAGCTTTAAGACATACTTGCTAGCTTTTGTTGTGCAGGTTGTGGCCAGAAATATGTCACTAAAGCTTTTTAGTGCTGTCTTTGAGAACATTTAAAAGATACTTTTGTGACTTAAGTGTAGGGGAAATGCACCCATTCAGGTAGGAATGGTGGTGATGTACAGGTGGATGCATTCTTGCAGAGGCTGTGAAAACAACTGGAGTTTTAACTGGGTTATGGCTTGATGTAGTTTGCTTTTTTGTGATAGTCTGCTTTTTGCCACAGCAGAACTTTCATTAATTCTAAATAGCCACAGAGACATGCTTCTGGGTTCATCTTCAGGTTTCCATTCTGCAAGCATCCCTATAATGGGAAAGATCATTTTCTTTTGAGAAGCACCGTTAGTGTTCAGAATATGTTAGCATAGGGGAGTCTAAATTTTGACATCATTCCTTCTGCTCTTCCATTGAAAAATGGTACAGTTCGACGTGATACAGTGGAGAAAATTCCATCTGAAGATTCAGGGGACGGAAAAAGACAATGATTTAGCTGAGCATAGGGGAGTCTAAATTTTGACATCATTCCTTCTGCTCTTCCATTGAAAAATGGTACAGTTCGACGTGATACAGTGGAGAAAATTCCATCTGAAGATTCAGGGGACGGAAAAAGACAATGATTTAGCTGATGCCTGATTATTGGAAAGATTTTTTTTCTCTTTTACTTACTTATGAAAGAGAATAATATTGTAAGCAGTGGCATATCTTTTTAAAATGCCTCATCTCAGAGGCTTTTTTCTCTTTTTAGAGTAAAAATTAAATTTTCTCAAAGATCTGTGCAAACTGAAGTGACCCATATGTATTGCATGCATTCTAAGGTAACCTATAAGCAATTAAAAGTACCAAGTGTCCTTCCAGTCACAAAGTCCAACAGAGTTAAGAAACTGTTGCTTAACAAAACACATGTACACTTTTAATACTTACTCCATAAATTAAGCATTATAAACTTCCAATGGCCTTTAAAGTATCTCAGAGGAGTTCAAGAGGCTCTCACCAATTAATCAAAACCATCGGTTTGGTTTGTTGACAGCCATGCAGGAGTGCTGATCTGAGAGACTGGTAAATGGGGAATTGCCGTTCAGCTTTCAGCCTCTGGAGTCCAGCTAGGAAATTACAAAAGTAGACATTTTCATCCAAGTCTCAGACAAACCAGGAGGGAAGGGAACCATAACATTTCCTTCCAAGAATTTGTCTTTTATTCCTTCGGCTTCAGAGATAAAGGGTAATGTTTGGATACTGAGAAACAGATTGCACTGATTTTTGTTTTCTGGGGAATTTGGTGAATAGCCCCTCAGATAAGCTGAGTTGGCCCATTAGCTGCCCTATTAAAGCCTTTCATCAGAGCTTTCTAAACGATTCGTAAATGTGTTGAAATCTAGACAGAACATGGAAGCCTTTTTTCCATGAAACAGAACCCAGTCAGTTGTAGCGTTTAAACCAAATAGTGGAGTACTTTGAAACATTGCGGAGGCTCTAAAACTGGAAGGAAAATAATTGATTCCCACCATCTCCATATGTGGGTCATCTTTACTGCCTCACAATTCCTTTAGGATTTCCACAGTAACAAGTGGAGAGCTGAAGGAGCTATCAAAAGTGAACAAGCATTGTCTCTTGCTAGAGGTGAAGAGACAGAAGCAGTGAGAAATCAAAGGATGACACAAGACAATAATGTGTTCAGGAAAATAATTCAAACATCTTAAATTCCCCTTCCTAACTAGCTCAGACTTTCCATTGTAAATGCAGCCGTATGGTTAAGTTGTTATCTTTTGCTCATAGACCATTCTCATTCAGCTAAAGAGTTTGGAATTGCATCATCTTAAGTTCATTTTAGTGCTTTAAACCTAATTAAAGTGTCTGCTATGTATCTTTGCTGTCATTAACCCTGACAGCCCTTTGGTTTAACAGTAGGACGTATGTCTCTGAGCTTATCAATTCCTGTTCTTATCTCCAGTGTCATGTGCTCCAACTACCTTTAAAATTTGTCACTCCTTTCTTCCTTTCCTCCACACTTTTCTCTTACATATGTTCCTTTTACTACCTAGAGACAAGGAGAAGGAAGCAGGAGATTTTTCACATCGTCATCTTCAGCCCCTGATCCTAGTATAAGTATGCAGGGGAAGTCCCAAAAGATATACATAAGCCATTGCACAACATGTTGACCTTTATTTTGTGTAGAAAACACCAAACAGCAGATTCAGAGCTCCCACTTGCACGTTGCCTATCGGAGTCAGGGCAAAAGTGTTTCAGAAGGGCTCCCTAATTATATGTTACATGACTGTTAGAAGTCCCTGAAGTCAAATCTTGCTTTAGTAAAGGTTCCGTTATTTATGAACTGACTTTGTGTAGTAAGTTTATGTGCCATTTTGCTTTGGCCTTTGAGGTTTTAAACTTAACGGTGTTTTACAGCTCTTTGGTAACTCATCTAAGTGTTGAAATCCTGTTTCCCCAGTTCATACAGAATCAGAATAGCTTCCTCTTACTGTACTACTCAAAAAGCCAAACTTTCCCACCACAGACAACTTTAACCTGCTGGCTTGAAATTTATACTGATTCTGTCACTAATCTAGTTGCTTTTGATATGAGTCTTTTAGGTGAATGTGCAGGGTTCTTTAATTGCAGCAGATGTTTCTCTGGGTTTTCTCTCTCCCATTTCATTCTAGATTTTAGTTGTTTTTCCTTGGAAAGGTACATGAAAGGGAAATCCTTGTATAGTCAAATGTTTGTTTTACCATCTAAAGCTTGCGAAGGGTCCTTAGCCTGGGCTGATTTCTTCTTGAAGAGCTGTAATTATTCATGGAAAGAAAAAAAAAAGCCTTTGTCACTAATAGGCTTCTTGGTGCTTCTTGTAACAGTCTTTATTATTCCTTTCTACATAATTTTCTATTGATGAGGTGAAAAAAAGGCTTCCTCTGCTGTTGAAAGAGAAAAGGTAATTGTTCTTTTTTCACATTTACCAATGCTTGTTGCGTTCCTTATGTGTTTAAAGGACAAGGATGCAGAAAATGATGTTATTGATGGCATCACCATAGCAACAGTTCTTTGGAATAACACATTCTGGCATTGTTATTCTGCACACACAAAAAAAGGGGGACTTTCTTTTAAGCACAAACAGATTGTGCCCCTTTTAAATGCACCCATGAACTTTGCTTTTCTGAAGATTTACAGACTGGTTTGGGGCAGAAAGGATTCTGACATCATTTACTCTCTGTGTACATCACATTATGGTGTTTAAAAAAAAAAAAACCACTTTGAAAAAGCCAATAGTTTAAAGAGACACAGTATGGGAAGGATACATAAACATTTCTTTGATCAGAAAGAGAAAAAAAAACTTGAAAGAATTTTGAAATTTATGAGCTCTAGCAGCAGACCCACTAAATAATCAATCAAGAGACAGAGGAGAATGGAGGAGCCAAACACTCTGAGCTTATTAAAGTAGTTATTTATTTATGACAGTTCTCCAGATAACATAGCTTTTACCCCAGCCACTACACACATCTTAAAACGTTTTGGTAGGAAATCAAATTGGCCATTCACAAGGCAGCTTGCAAACATATATTTTGCCTTTCATATTCAGTCCTTCATTGTCCACAGGTGTTGACAGTCTTGCTAGAAAAACACTTTAGAAGCAATAGGATTTTCTAAGGCTTAGTATCATTTTATTCTTCCTTGACTCCACTGCAGTTCTGAGTTGGATTACTTTATTTCTCTGATACTCATCAGTGAAATATGTATGTGGTTTTATAAAAAAGAGAATGTATTGAAATTGGGAACAAGTTTGAAATCCATTCTGCATTCTGTGATGCGGTTTCTGGCACCCTTAGTGTACACCTTCCAGTTTGACTTCCCCAAGGGACCAACTATTTCTTGTACACAACGGTGCATGGAAATGAGCTGTAAAAACCTTGAGGTGTGAACACAGGAAAGATTTGCACCTAAAAAGGACTTGTGTTGTGTGCAAACATGCAACTAAGGTATACCCACAATCTCATTTTTGAGAGAAGCTGTAGTTGACTCAATGGCTCCAAATATCTGTTAAAATTTTGGTTCCAGGTTGTATATGATTTTTCTGAAAGTCACCACAGCTTGTGGAAATCAGCTGTTTGGTTGTTGAACAGTAACTTAGACCTTTGGAATTTTCTACTGTCAACATATCGATGGAAATGTGAAGCTCTGGGCAACTACAGCACAGCTGTATATGGATGTTGCTTCACATTCAGCTTTCCAGCACTGAAGTGACCCCAAAAAAACCTACAGGAGGCTAGAAACTCTATTGCTTTATCCCTTATGTTTGAGAAACATGACCACCTTTGTGCTACATGGTCATTTCTGCATAGGGGCGAGTCTATGAATTGCCTAACATCTTGCTCAGTGTTTATTTTGTAAGGAACAAAACAACAGAATGAGTTTTGAATCTTGGTCATGTTTAGCCCTACAAAAATGATAAGTCTGATGTAAGATAATAATTTGATCTGTGCTCCATATTTACCTGTAGATTTGCAGACAGTTATTTCTTGCAAAATGTATTTTTGGGTTTAAATAGGATATATATGCAGTAGTACATATAGCATTCTATATGATTATGACTATTCATTATATATGCAAATTAGCACATATATATAATGATATGCATATCTATGATAATATATAATATATACAGGCATATATAGTCTAATGACATGTATTGTTTTGCTAATTAGTCCTAAAAAGTATTTTCAGTTGATGTAAAAAAGAAAATGGAAAAAAGTCTAGTGCATGTATTAAACTTTTTCCAGCTATCAATGCTTAGAAATGTCTTTACATGTTGTGTTCACGGTAATAACATAATCTTACTAGAATAGCAAAATTAATGTCAGTGTTCATCAGACAGCATTGTCTGATGTGGGCCATATTATGTCTTAGAAAGGTAGTGCGATGAGTCAAAACCACAGGAGACTAATACTCCCCTGAGAAAAGATTTGAGAGTTCTGAGAATATACCCAGTGCAGAACAGGCATTGCTGAGGTCATCCTTCCACTTGGAGTTTGAATGTAAACCCTCACACACATCCAGGGCCCTTCATCATCTGTTGATTCCATGAGGAATGAAGGATCTTAGTTAAAGTGAATAGGAACCCAGAAGAAGAACCTGTTTCATCCTGCTGCTTTGCAAGGTTTACTTACTCCACAGCTTGCTTAAATAACAGTTGGAAAATAAACCTGCTAAATACCTTTTCTTGCTTCCAAAGGTGCTCATCAAGCAGATACTCATATTCTGTTTAATTACATGTTGTTGCAAGAAGTTATGAAATATTCCTGCAGAGTTTGGGCTGTGAAGGCATTCCTGCAAAGACAGGTGGTATTGAAATATTTACTGGTTTTCGATCTATTTGAATAATAAAACATTTTATTAGAAATATTTCTTTTTGGAAACCAAGGCAATCTCATGTCAGTTGTGCAGATTTCAGAGGAAGAAAAAGAAAAAAAGATTTTAGTATTCTTCTTTTTAATCCCATCTCTTGCCTTATCTTTACACAAATGATACTATGATTTAAACTTTGGTTAGACCTGGTTCAAAGCCTCCTCATGAAACACTAATGAAAAGACGTATTTTCAATTAATTTTTTTTTTAAGTGCCTGCTTTCTGAAATTATTTTAAGTCTTTTTACTGGAAGATTAAGAAATTTGCAATATCATTTTGAGAAGTTTCACTTGGTAGAGGTGGAGAATGTTTGTTTAAATACTGAGCTTTCCTGTGACCGGGGAGGGTAAAAGTATTTTCTTGCCATTGTCTGGTCTAATACTCTACAATTTTCCCATGTTATAAATAAGTACTTTTTATCTCTAGAGAGAACCTTTTAGAAAAGAGTAACCCAGGTTTTCATATCTCTAGTATGCTATGAGGCTCAAAGACCTAGTATTTTCTAAAATAACCAGGAGTTTCTCATTTTTGCCACAACCGGGGACTTCGTTGTAGTTACTGAACCCCTCCCATCTGGGGGTATTTGAGTATGCCTGGGTGGTGGTGTCCTTGCTAGCTCTGCTGTAGCACCACACCTCTGGGAGCCGGGATATCAGAACTACTCAAGGTTTATTAGCTCCCACCAAGGCACCAGGAAATATGACAGTGGTGGTGAAGACAAATGGAGGAAGCTCATTTCTCAGCTATGCCTCCTGCATGGCCTTGTTCTGCCCTCAGGGTCACCTCCATCTGCCAAGGGACTTTGTGTGACAGTGACTCCCCCAAAACCGACCTTTTCTTTTGCTTTGCTTTATTGTTTAAGGAATTGTGATTTGAAGATGAAGCAAAATTAAAAGCAGATTATAGTAATATAGTTAACTGTGTTTCGTTTTGCTTTCCATTCTTGTCCTTATCTTTCTCTTCCCCTGCCATGTATTTCCCTCTATGTGAAATCAGTGGTAATGTCAGGTGCCAAGTAGATACCAGCAGAGACTGGCACCCTTGATTCTGCCAGAGCAGCAGCAACACACATTCTCTGGGCTATCTTACTGCATTTTCTTTGAGATAAACCGTTTCTACATGTGAGAAGGTAACAGAGACTATTTCAAAGGGTTTCAGGGAGCACCAGCTTCTATTGGTAGCTCTGCAATGTGGGAAACAGACTAAGATTGCCAAACATCTTTCATGTAATCCAGCAAAAAGCCATCACACAATCACAAGTCAGTCACAACCAACCTGGGCTGGATTTTAGCCAGTCTTTCTTACTCTCTGTTCTTGGTCCCACAGGAATTGCTCACATTTTCTGGAAATTTTTGCATCTGTTTCCTTTCCCTACCTATCTGCGTGGGTTTTCTGCTAAAATAAACTTGGTCTGTTCACTCCTGTCATTCATTTAATCTTTCTAGCCTCTTTTCTGAAATTGCAGTACCTTTGCAGCATTGCAAATCTTTGCTTTTACTGCTGACAGAATGAAGTTATATTTCTGACACATGCCTATTTCTAAATCTAAGATAAAACCCCTCTTTGCGACTGGATGACACATGCGGTTTTCTGGCTGCCACTCAGAGCAGGAACATCTTGTCAGAGATAAGACTGCAAGCCTGCCTGCTCAAGATGCTGTCCCCAAGCACAAATTATATCCAAACTGAAAACACATGTAATTGCTAAACAAACTTGAATTTGTTTATATTTAATATACCAGCAGCTGTTTGCTTGTATGATGTCCAGGATTTCTCCGGCCAGTCTACTTAATAGTGTAGAATTCTATTTCCTTGGGTCAGTTTGCGTGCTTATTTGTTTTCTTTTCTTTTCAACCTCTGTTGGGGTGAGTTGTAGTCACTGAAACAACTGTGTTTTCCTAAAGATCTAGGCAGAACCAGGCAACTTCAAGAATGAAGATGGAAAGAAAGTCTTATGTTCATTTAGTTAACAATAAAAAAAACAGAAGTCCATGACATAGATTATTACATTTCCAGCATACCCAATGCAAGGTTTCTCACTTAGCTTCAGCAGTCTGCTCTTAGATGGATGCTTTGCACCCAAGACATTGTGAGCGGCTGAGGAAGGGTAGCTGTCTCAATCAATTTGTTTCATCCTCTGTTTTCTTGCTAGAGAAAATTTTGGTGTTTTTTTTTAAGCCTCATGAAAGGACATACTGTTTTTTGAGATGAGAGCATCTTAGATTCTCACTGGGGAGCCAAGCTCACCCAGACATTCTTATTAGTGAGCCAGAAATATCCAGATCTGATGCAACTGTGCAGCGTAAAGGTCAGATCCAGGATGCTGGAAAACAATCCTTCAGCTTCACTGAAGCTGAGATCTGACCATATGTATTTGTTGACTGTAACTGGGTTGTTTAGCCAAATGTTGATTTTCCTCACTCTTGTGAAGCACACAAGATGCTAGAATTAGAAGGCCAGAGCAGGGACACTCACAGGCGTAGATGGGGAGCTGCTTTCCACAAGCTATCTGAAAAGTTAACGTTATGCTTTTTTTGGATAGTCAACCATCAAACTACATTTATGCAACCAAAATTTACATGTGTAGTGTAACATTTGGCTTGAAACAGGCATCTTGAACTTTCACTAACTTCATGTTCCTGTCTCCATCAGAAACTTAAAGTGTGTTTTGTTTGGCTTCCATGCCTAACAGAGTAAACCAAAAACTCTGGGAGAGGAGTTGTCTCTGTCGTCTTCTAAATTGCTTGGTCATTGTGCTTAATTGTGGTGCTGTAGTTTCTCACATGAACTTTTACAAAGAAAACACAAGAAAATCCCACTATGTTAATAGTTTAGTAAACAACTGAAATGAGAATGCTTGTTTCCTCATGGATTATTTCCTGTCTCTGCTGCTGAAGGTATGTTCCGTTCTTTCTAGCACCAGGAATTGAGCCAATGACTGTAAGTGACAATCGGGTGATCTAAAGACATCATATTTCATGCTATGTTCTGTTTCTTACTTTATAGTTACTATAATTACAATGTATTTGGTACTATTATATTTTGCTTTCATAAATAATACATACTGATACAGTTGAACTGTATCAGCTGATCCTGATACAGTTGAACTCCACCATTCCTTAAACTAGCAGTACTCTAACAAAGTCCTGAAAGTCCTGAGTAGCACCGGTAGCAGTTTGTAGCACCATATGGATCCCCTACCCAGGCAGAAGTAATTACCCCTATAACTAAAACTGATGGGAAGAAACTAACCACAACAATTGCTTGTTGTTTGTGTTATAAAGATTTATGGTTTACTTTACATACAGGGTATGTTCATAAAAAGTGTTTAAAACAGTTCACAAATAATTAAACACTGTGGCTTATCTGAGTCAAACAATTCAATGACTTGCATATAACTTAGATCTAATGTCTTTTAACTCTTCTGGAAGTTACTGGAACAGAATCATACAAATTTTGTGTAATGTATGAACTTCGTAAACCATGTCTACAACTTTTTAAATTATTTGTTATAAAATTAACTTTTTGTTAAACAAGGGTGCAACTGTAGTAAGAGATTTCACTTGTACCTGGTCCTAAAATTAACTTATCAACAAAAAAGAGAATCCAGTTACACTGTTTTGAGGACTGAGTATAAGTGACACACGTGCTGCTGTGCATGTCAGTGTGTATGTACGGGTTACGTTCAAGATTTCTTGTATTTTCTTGTATTTTCTTACCACATTCAACCACATATAGTTTGATGATATTCTAAGTTATTACTGTATTATATCTTCAGTGCAATTTAAAGTAGTCTTTTTCAGATTGTGTTCGGAATCAGAATGTTTATTTGGAAGTTATAAAAAATAGCAGCAATATAAATACAGACTAAGTGAAGTTATGACAACATAGAGGGTAACATAAGCATACATGATGAACCCCAGAGTAAAATAATTGCTAGAAGTCTTAATTAAGATCAAACAGGCAGTGTTAATGAAAAATAAAGGCTGATCAGTACGTTAGTTGTCACAGTCTGCCTGATTTAAGCATTTTCAGAGCCATTGAGCTGAAAACATTTTTAGAGCATTATACAATGGAGAGGTCATTGTATCAGACTGAACATTTTGCAGAACAGCACTACTAAGAGATGTGTGATACCTAGATGGCAGACTGGATTAATGTAGTAGACTCACACCCAAATCTCTCCTAGGCCAGGAACAAAAATGAATGTGGATTGTGGGTCATATAACAATGTCTGCTACTCTCCCGTGAACAATCTTTTGTAACAGAAAGTCAGAAAAAAAACAGGAATGCAGTAGGAGAAAGCTTCTCAAATTGTACCTAAAATGCTGAAAGATAATTTAGTTTAATTAGATTAGTGTTTTCTTTTCTTAAGTGGCATTTTTCTTCCTGTTTGTAATATATTTTCCATTGGATTCTGTTTTGCTGTCTTTTTGAAAGTTGAATTTGCTGAGAATGTGTCTGTATTTGAAAAGTTTATTTTACTGTCTGCCAGCATGGCCAAAGAGAATATGCACCCATTTTTGTGCTAGGCTTTAGAGACTACCTTGAGTAGCAGCATATGGAATTAAGATACTGCATTTATTAACAATTAACATGAAAAACCCAGAACCTTTCAATGCTGCACACTTCAGTATCATGACAATACAGTAAGGATTTTTTTGGTGTACAGACTTAAAATGTTTAGTCTTTCCCTTGTTTTGGGAACTATGATTTTTCACTTGACCCATAGTTACATCAGTTCTAGAAGCAGAGGCACACAGATCAATGCAAAAATTAAGAGAAGCAGCTAGGAACAACAATTTATGTTCAAAACCAGTGATGCAGTTGTGCATATGATGGGAGAGGGGGGACAAAAGGCTGTGTAGTAAAAGATGTAGTTCTGCAGATACTTTCTGGTTAAGGCTTGGGTGGAAGATCCATTGCTTGATATTTTGCCCACGCTGTACCACATACTGAAGCAAAACTGCTGTGGGTGTGATCCTGTACTGTCTTGGGAAAAGCCTAGAATAATTCCATAGGTGTTTCCCCTCTCTTCCCTGGTTCTACGTTATATCAGTCATCTTCAGGAAGGAGCAACACGTGAAGCACAGGGCACCCCTCTTGGTGCTGGGGCCCCTCTGCTGAGCTGGGACTTATGGTGATTAAGAGAAAAACTTCAAACACATTTAAATGAACAGGAGAATCCCACCCAATTTTTCCATTATTGTGGTTTTTTACTTGAATGACTTAACTTTCCACCCATTTGTACAAATCAGGCTGTTTGGCCTCGATCGTGCCAGTTACCCGCAGAGGGAACCCCGTTTTTGCTGGAGCTGCCCATCGCTGGGGAGAGGAGCATGCTGGCTGCCCGTGCCTGGCAGTGCCAGCAGCTCCGGCAGGACGCCACCCGCCTCCCCTGTGGTTCACCCTTCGTCCTGGGGGCAAGGCAGGCTGAACACCAAGGCAGGCACTAAGATGCTTGAGAAACATCCCCCTGTAACATCAGGGGAATTTTTCCTATGTTGTTATTCACACTTTGGGCTCTTTATGTAAAAAGCATGTGCACATGAGGTGGCTGCTAAACATCAACTAAAATGAGGCAAAACTTTGCTTCTCGGGAGGTGATAGTGAGGGGAGATGGTAACTCAGACATCTTACTACTTCTATGATAGCAGGATAGTTATGGCCTACGATAGCGGACCGGTTATTTTACTACCAGAAGTTCACTCCATCCAGTTCCAGTATAGGAAATGTGCGTGAGGTGTGTATTTCTAGTTTGTTTCAGAGTCTGTACCGCATCCTCCTAAAGACAATACTGGACAAAGTAATTTTAGGAGTATTTTTCTCTCCCATGTATATGCATTTTTATAGCAACTAAACTATTTAGGAAGGAATTTAGCATGTTTTTGTATTTTTTAGTGTGATTTATATGTTCTGTCTTAAAAGGTTCAGTATTGTCTGAAGAATCAGCTTGCAAAAAAAATAAATCTCATGTATCAACAATGATTCATAAATCATTTGTGTATGTAGATTGATACAGAAGACACCCGCCTAAATACTGCGCTTTCTGAAAAATAAAAATAAACACAGGCAAATAAACATGGATTTGTTTTAGATTACATTCTTAAACAAGCCAAACTATTTATTTGCTGCATTTTTATTTGAATATTTTTTTCAGGTCTAAACAAAAGTTTGTTTAGAAATTTTTTTGTAATTTAATTCTTAGGAATTTTGAAAAATACTAAAATGTAAATGAAAAGTTTCGTTGTGGGTGAGTTACTGCTCTTGACTGAAAAATAATAGTCTTTCATTTCACCAGAAAAAAATCTACATTTTCTGAAATAATGGTTTTCAGGCTTAGGAGATTTCTATGGTGTTCTTCTCCAGCTAAACGTGGAACTGAAATAATTTTTCTACAGCTCCAACTACTTGATGAATACAGTAACTGAAATATTGTGGTCTTACACACAGATACCAGAATAAAATTCTACTTTTTCTTTCACTTTTGTTTCAAAAAGTAGTAATTTTGATCTTTGATTTCTCCCGATACTTTTAGCAGTGCACAACTTCTGTCTTCCCAAGTGATTATAACAATGGCAGATATTCAGTGCCTGTAAGTAAACACTGAAAATCACTGGCTTCATTACACTTCTGGGCCGTTAAATATCTTCTTTCATCTGTCTAATTCCTCTCTTCTCATTGCTTCAGCAATGTGACTCAATCAGCCATGTGTTATCTTTCCCAGATCTTTTCTGAACATAGCGTAGTGTGCAGGAATGCGGTTTGTCAAACGCATTGTGTCTGAAATCCTTTGTTGGGAGAAATGGAGAGAAAGAGATTATAAAATGCCGCAAAACCTTCAATAAAGCTGTTCCCAGGTTTCTTGTATCTGTTCAGCCAAACAGAACATTCATACCTCACTTCGATGTATAGGATGGTATAGAGTAGTATACAGTATGTATTGTATCTTCGAACAGCATCTGTTGTCCAGGCTGCAGTTTACAGAGTATAACTTGTGCTTTGGCAAGTTTTTAGACTCATCAAAGCCAACACAGAGGGGAATTTAGAAGAAAGAAATATATCTGTTGTCTATAATGTTGGGGTTCATATTTGGTGAGATTTAAGACCCTGCTATTTTTTGTAGGAGGTGAGCAAAAATACCCACTCAGACTGGTGCTGTGTGTTTCTCATTGCTCTGCTATTATAAACCTTTCTGAGGTAAAGTCGAGCAGTGCAAATAACTTTTGAAGCTGTTAGCTTCTGTCAACCGAGGGAATCTCTGGCTGACTTCCTATAGCATTTCCTCCTCAGAATTTCGTACACAAAGTTTCTTAGTAGCTGTCTTTTACGCTATTTTGTGTTCAGTTAAGAACTTCTATATGCAGAGAAACATCTGCTAAATTCATCATAAAGCCTTGGCACTTGGTTTCGAGGCTTTGATAGTGCAAGACCAGGCTCACCTTGAAGGCCGTGTGTGTAGATGCCACGGGTGGCAGGTACGTTCATGTAGTTTCTGGAAGAATGAAAAGGGAGGGCAGCGATCGTTTTCACCTATGGAAGCAAAAACTTTGCAACAGCCCTGAAAAAAACATCTATTTACAGTACGTTATCACTGTAAGTTTAAGTTGAACGTTTTACACTGGAGTTGTTTTGAGAAATTAGTGTAGAGTAGGTAGGAGTAGCCATGTTACGAAGTGACCAACAAGCTGCCCAGTCCACACTGATGTGTGCACCAGTGTTTTGGGGTATAGATGCTGTTTTCATGGTAGTGAGCTGAGTTACGCTGTGAATTCTCTGTCAGTGTACCCTGAGATAATTTGTCTCTCCTTTCCAGGTCAGATATCCAAGGGGAAGTCTTGGAAGTCTTTGTAATGCAAATCTAGCTAGCCTTCGTTCACATAAGTAATGCTAGATACTGACCCATAAGGACTGAGTTCAGGATTTCTGTGAATATGTGGGATTTGAATTAACTCACTAATGAAAGCCTCCAAGAGCATCAGGCGCATTCAATATCTAAATTGCTTACATGGTTTAGAAAGCTAAAATTGGCTCAGGGATGATTAAGAGAAAGCTGGTTGATACTGCTCGTTGGCAAAAACATTAACAGGAATCCACCATGGCACTTGGATGTTTGTTGAACAGCTGGTATGTTTTGTTTAATATATTCAAAGGGAAAAGTGTCAGTAGGTTTGTTGGAGATGGGCTGTGCTTATGGTGGATGACATGTAATTGAGATGTGTATTAGTGAAGAAGTGAAATAGCGAAGAAGCAGATCCAAGCAAAAAAGCTTGGATATAATCTTTGGTAGATTTTGTGTGTTAGAAAATACACAGCACATTAAAGGCAAATAAAAATGTGCCAGACAGTAACAACCATTAAATTTATACAAGGAAAAAATAACAGTGAGTTCAGTTATTCAAGTCTGATAATCACCTGTGGGACAGACAACTTCCTGGAGTGTCCTTTAAATCCATGATATTTTCACAAAAGATTAGAATGTGGGTATGGAATAGGGAAATCACTAGTCCTGGGTTTCTACATGCAGCAGAGACACCCTATATTCCACAGTAGTACTTGTTGTGTTTGCCCCAGAGGAGATTTGTCCTTTATTACACTGTTTTGTTGATTGTATACCTCTTTTCAGCTGCATTCTTCTGCCTTACGGAACACAGTCCTGATGCAAATAAAAATTGCAATTAAAGTTACTGGCAGACTGGATGTGTATCATTAGTTTGTAGCTTTATTTCAGTACTAATGTTTTCCATTTTTCTTTCTTGTTTTTACAGAGGGTATGAACTGTATGAACAAAGATCATGGGTGTGCACACATCTGCCGGGAGACGCCCAAAGGTGGGGTAGCCTGTGAATGTAGGCCTGGCTTTGAACTTGCCAAAAACCAGAAGGACTGCAAATGTAGGTAGATGAAGATTAAATTTCAAATGCCACAAAATGTCTTATTTTCATCATTGTTATTATTTTCCAGAAGCCAAGAAATCAACTTTGTTTGGCCAAAGGTGATTTGTAATTTTAGTAATGTATTTTTTGCGGTAGAAGGTGTATTTGGGAATGGATAAGAGGGATTGAGTAGCAGAATGTTGGCAGTGACTCTGTTAGCAAAATGGTAACAACTTTTCTACCTTTCTATGAACGCAGAAATGTGAGGGATCAGTTTAATCCAGGCTTACCTTGTAAAGCAAAACAAATAAAGCATAGAGGGTTCTGGCTTGGAATATTTTGCAAGGTCCACAATGATAGATGCATTGATAATTCTACTAATAGATTTAATGATAAACCTACCAGAGCTATCAATTTAAGAGGGTGAATTCCTCTTTTCTAAAGGCTAGATATAAATGTCTGCTCTAGTCCTGATTCCACTGCATGCAGTCTACTTCTCTTGTTATTACCTGGAAAACATGCAGTTGTGTCATATATACAGTTCAAACAAAATCCCTGACTGATGTATTCTTGAAGCTAGGATGCTGAAGATACAGATACTCATTAGCCCACAAAATTGAAAATTGTTCTGTACGGGTTAAAATAATCGACCCTCTGTAACTGAGCGCTGTCATCTGAAAGCTTCCGAATTGCATGGGCATCTTTCTGATGGCTTCAGTGAGTGTAAGGTGTGATTCCAATAGCTTGCTTTCCTACTTGGTAGCTTTGTGAGAGACAAACAAAAAGGAAATGCAATAAAATTACATTAAACATGTTATGTGCTTTGCACAGGGCCAGTATTTTTATGATAGTCTTTCTTCCACTTCACCTTTTTTCTTCCTGCAATCTCCACTGCGTAAATATGCTTAGGTTGTATTAGTTTGCAAGTACAAAGTCAAAGAATCACCTTTTAGTATCATAAAGAAATGCCACAGGATACTGTACAGCCTGACTGCTCCTCAGTGTTAGAGGGTGCCCAGGGCCAAAGGCAAAAAGCACAGAGAAAATTTGCCTTTATGGTAATTTTCATTCTCAATGTTTATTAGAAGTGAACATTGCATGTTGTTAATTGCAGTGCAACATAGCTACATTGGTAAAGTGGGAGAGGATGTTTATTTATGTTGTTTAGTATTTGTTTCCACAAATGTGTACATTCCTTAAGAATTCCATTACTCTTTTTCTTAGTGAGATGGTGACAGGAGGATTACAGCCTTTTCTGGAGCAATATTTCTAAATGCCTCAGGGTTTAATAGAGTGAAAAACTTTGATTTATTCTGTGCCCTGTGGTTGTCAAATTGTAGTTGGAAGTATAATGAACTTCTGCTGACAGACCTCTAAGTAGGGACGCTGAGTTTTCCAAGGTTGCAGTTTGCTGCAGAGTGCACCGGCCCCTAAACCCACAGTACATCCCGCAAATATGTTCCATAGTCTTACTTAAAATAACTCTATTTCTAGCCTTTACAAACACAAAGAAGTATAATGCTGTAGCCAGATAGCCTGGCTATAAAATACAATAATTGTGAGATTACAGCAGGCTATTTATAAAGGCCTGGTTCTGAAACCAAATCTTGACTCTTAAAAAAACTTTTTAACAGCTAGCCATTTCAGTGGAATTGGCTTAAATCTTGAGCTGCAACTTTGCAAGTACTGAATACAGCTGGGTTGAAGAGCTGGAAAAAAGATGCTTGTCAGCCTGGACTAGGTCTGTAGCCTTGTATACCAGGGACTGGTAGGATCAGATATACCCCTAGTATATCCCTCTCAATTATTCTGATTTATCATAGTCCCTCCAGGAGACTGTGCCTTTCAGAGTTTTTCAGAGCTTGCTTCTCTGGTTTTTTATGTGAACAAGTGACAGAGAACCAGTACTTCGTGAGGTGAATTTTTTATCTTCCAGTTTGCAAATGCAGGGGGTTGGACTTGATGATCCTTAGGGATCCCTTCCAGCTCAAGATCTCCTATGATTCTATGAATCAGAATACTGTGAGAGGTTTTCGGATGTATTGGCCCAAGCCCACTAGTAAAGAGACAAGTGTTCCTCAAAGGAAAAAAAGATGTTAAAATAAGTTAGCATAAAAAATTGGAGAGAGGCTCCCTGCTTTTTATGTATGCATTATGAGGTTGTCATTACATCCTAATTACATGATTACGTATCACCTGATCATACCATCACTGCTAATAAGGCAGTCACACTTTTTTCATTCAGCATATATGATGGTCAGTGCTCGTTAAACAGGCTTTTGGTCAATAGCTTCCTTTCCATAATTCAGTGTCATGCCTTTCCTGCTGCACAGTATTTAAACCCTATTGTGAACATAAAATTTTTAATTTCCTCATGGGTTTTCCCATGATAGTCGTTACTATAATATGGAAGTGCTTTGTAGGCATTGTTAATGTATTTTCAGAATATTCTTGTCAAGTTTAAAAGTACTGGTTTGCCTATCTTACAGATGAGGAATGAATATAAAGATGTTAACGTCAAAGACATTTAGTAGAGATAGGTGATTAACAGGAAACACCCAGAACCCAGCTCAGCATTTACAGCATTTTAGTATGATCAAAGCCAGGCTCCCAGTAGTTCCAGCTGTAGTTGCAAATGCCACGGAGAAAGGTATATATCAGTAACCTGTAATAGATATGATTCAGGTGGCTTGCCAAGCCCTAAGTAGGAATTCCATGACAGAGGCAGAAATAGATTAGAGATTTTAAGGCTCTATTCGCTGTCTGAACAAGACCGTCTTTTCTTGACAGTCTCTTTCTGATTTACTACTCACTCTGCAGCAAATGAAACAAGATTCTCCAGCTGTTTCCAGGAGCCTGACTTTGCCCAGCTCCCCTGTGCACTGAATAAGACAGGAGTGTTTTCTGCATTTGTCATTAAAGATGGTTATCATGATACAATAAGTCTATGTATCAGAAGTCTGGTATTTGGTGGCCTTTGAGTGCTTAATATTGCAGCCTTAATGGTTTCTTATTGTAAATTTTAAACATGCAAGTTCTCAGTTACCAAAAATAAATATAAAAATCTTTCCCACCATGCTAGGAAAACACAGAAGCATTGAGGCTGGATGGGATCTCAAGAGGTCACCTAGGAATACAACAAGCAGAATCATAGAGATCCATGCATAATTCCTCAGAAGGACTGCATCCTTTAGATCCAAAGCAGCAGTAAACAACCATCTTCTGTTTACACAAACCATTAGAAGAAGATTATGTTTTGTCAGTGATTTTCATAGATACTTGCTGGAGAAGCAGAAAAAAGAGACATAGGAATAGTGAATTCAGTTCTAGATTATAGTGGGGAAACATGGGATATGACCTCCTGTTTCTGTATCTGTATCCATGATAGATTTTAAGTTCCTGCCTCTGAGCATGATTGCATTAGAAATTTTTGATAAACTGAAGATTTTTCCCCAAATATAAGCAAACCAAGGCATTTTTTTTAATCTCATTTTTAGTTGGATCAGTTTAGCTGGAACTTGAAAAAGTAAGAGGAAACCGAAAGCAGATGCCCATACCTGCAGGTTGCAACCTAGAAGAGTTATAAACAAGTAAAAGATGAACCTTTTAATGAAAAATGCTGGGTAACCTTAATTACAGCTATTTCTGTCTGCCCCCTCTGATAATGATTTAAGTGAGCAGGAGGGCTAGTGCTAAGTAATTCTAAAAATCATGTCTAGTATGTTTACAGTAAAATGCTGTTGTAACTATGCCAAGTGGCAGCTTTTCAGCTCCCGCTGATAATGTTCTCATGCAACTATTTGCTAGCAATACAAAGATCTCCAGAATGTTAAAAATGTAAGGCTATACTAAAATAAATAATGCAAGCAATGTTGCATGCACAGCTTCATCACATAGAGATGCCCATATATTTATATAAATTATATATTTAATGGCCAATTTAGTTAAAAAACAGTGCAATTTTTGATTTATCTAGAATTACAGTGTGCTGGTTTGAACTGTTGCAGAAAGCCATGCTACAAAACCAAAAGATCTGGCTTGTTGCAAATTCTGTGGCATCTGAGCCATAGTATATATACTTCAATCCACATGCAGACAACATCAGGACATAGTTGTTTAGGAGATTTTTTGAGTTAGTGAGTACTAAATGTTAGATTTAATAATTGGCCATATGTTTTCAAAGACTCCTTGTCATGGGCATGTCAGATGGAATAAACCAGAAAAAGGATTATGTGAAATTTCAGAGAAGCTCTAAAAACAGGATTTAGGCTTTGTTCTGGTATTGTCAATCTGCTGGGCATTTTAGCAAGGAACATTAGTATCATTCCTTAGTGGAATATGTACATTACAATCCCTTTTGTTCTTTAAGATGTCGTTCCTATTCCAGACAGTTGTTTTTTGTCTTTCATCATAAAAATGCCATTTCAAGACTAGTACATATATTTCTATGGATGTAAGCACGGGCTTACCTGCAAAGCTGTGTCTCAGGAATGTTTAGCTCAGCCCAGCCAAACTGAATAGATGATGCTCCCTGCAGCATAGGCAGGTGGCCAGTTTGGAAGATTACGCCACGCTGCCAGGCTGCAGGCCCTGAAAGGTGGCTGGCCAGTTCAAGAGCATGAGCATTATAGTCAGCAGAAAGAATTAATCTTGTTTGAAGACACTTTGAAGCACCAGTGTCAGGGCTTTGGCTCAGGATGCCCCATAGCCCTTTGCTTATAATAGAAACAGGGTTGGGAGAACAGTCTGGTAACTTGGCCACCAGCATTTAGACACCTCACATAGATGATTAGCATCTTTGTAAGGCTTGTGTGCTGTTTCTTCGCATGTTTGTAGCCGACGTGAGCAAAGCCGTCTTTATGAGATGCTGGGTTTAGCCAGTTGTACAGGGTATTTCTCCCACTATCGGAAAGGGCCCAGCGTTTTGGTTACTCTTGAGATATACACAAATGCTGAAGCAGTGTCAGAAGCAATGGTGTTACTCTGGTTTTAAATCTGCTATGTGTGGATAAGTATATCTGAGCTCCTACAGATATGTGTATATTCTCCTTTGGTAAAAACAAAAAAATATTTACTTTTTTCCATCTCTTTTATTGTAACATGATGTATAGCATTTGAAGGTGATCTGTGTCTGTCATAATTTACCATTTGGCCTCTTTTTGTTTGCCTCTTCAATGTCACAGACTCTGAATGCACACAGTCTTTTGCATAGCTGTATAGTCCAAAATTTATCAGAAATAGTTTTTTGAGATTTCTCATTAATTTTGTTTTAATGCTTTCTGACAAAAATGGAGTAGATCTGGATGTCCCTTTGCTTTTAAATAATTTTGCTTTTCTTCCTCTAAACAAGAGAAACTTCTCAGTGTCACTGGTACAGAATTAAGGCCAGAAGAAAATTGATATGACATATTTTACAACTGGATTTTTGTACCAATTTCACCTGCAGAGCTGTCAAGCTCCAGAATTTTTTCCCCAAGTCTTAAAATAAATAAATAAATAAATTGTAGTCTAGACAGGAATTCAAATCCTTCAAAAACATGATTTACTAATATTTATAAGAGACAGGAAGAGGAAATTACCTACATCTGTGTTCATTGACTGGGCAGAACAGGAACAGTGACTTTAGTACGTAGGGAAACTATGAAAGAAGTGTGTGATTCTGCAGGATTCACTATAAGCCCCATCAGTCTAGTGCGATTTTTCATGGACAAATAAGAGTAAGGAAAAGTCCCTTATATTACATGAATCAGAGCAACTGTGTTACAATATTTTCATCTCTGCCAGCAAAGGCTTTCAGCAAGGAATGCCAAAAATAACCACTGTAGTCAAGTTGTTTAAAATGCATACTTTTTTGCTGGTTGCATTTCAAAATCCCCAATAAAAATACTGTTGGACAGAAATGTATTTAAACATCTGGCATAAACAACACCTTTAAGTTAACTTGTGATGGCACTGCAGTCCAACAAGAATAGAAACATTGAATGAACCTCCACGTAGTTCAGGAGGCATATGGGGTCAAGAAGGAGGTGAGGATAGGTAGATGGAAATTACTTTATCCTGGATTAGCTCTGCCAGCATGCACCCGATAGGGTGGATATTGCAAGCAACTGCCTTCTATACCACTTATTATCCTTGCTTGATCACATCCCAGACACAGCTGGCCAGAAGAGAGGTCATGTTTACAGTCAGGCTGCAACCAGCTGATTCAGACAACCTCTGTCTGTTCCTCTAGCTCTCAGCTAAGATGCAAAACAGTATTTAATCTACCTCCAGATTAACCAAGAAGTCACTGTTGCACACATAATGTGGCAGAGAGAGGGAGAGAAGAGAAAGATTAACCCCCAAAAATTGCAAATTAAAGCATGGGCAAAAAGAAGAGACATGAGGAAGGACAGGCGTAGTGTTGAGCAAGGAAATGATTTTTTCGGCATGACTGCATTGAAAAGGTGGGAGGTTTAAGAATGGAGAATTGACATAAAATCTTAATTTGTTTGTTTTGCATCAAAAATAAAGCTAAAATGTTATTGTGTATTGAAGGAAATGAAATGTTGCTTCCATTTGATGCAAAGCAGAAAGATTTGCTTCATCTATTTTCTCACAAAAAGAAATTAGTAGTTAAGTCATAGAACTGGAGAAGCAGAAAAAACACCTGAGGGTACTTGTTGCTTAGGGGGCTTTTTAAATGTAATTCCTTGGAAGCTTAGGATTCTTATGACTTGGGGTATGTGAGTTCAACTCCTTCCTCTGCCTGGTGGGACTGAACCCACAATTCCCATTGTCCAGCCTAGTGTCCAGACTGTCAAACTGCAATAAAGGAACGTGGATCAGGCTGCTGTCCATCTTTCTCATTGACACTCTTTTCAATTGAATGGAGCAGCAATATTCCTGGGAGGAGAGGTGGGAATCCAAGCAGGTCCCCTTCTCAGAGGCTGTTCTTAGCACTAAGCCACAAGACTATTCCTTCTCTATCTCTGGACAACACAAGATTTTATTCAAAGTGTACGATGTGAAGGACCAAGGATGCTTGCACATGTAGTGGCCTCTGGTCTGTGCTCACTTGGGAGATGGACAATTCCTGTTGTGATCTTTGCTAGACTTCAGGGACTGTGTCTGTAAACTTGTGGATCCCACGCTGGCAGGATTTTTTAATGGGAATTCTGTTGGTTATGCTGTGGTGGGTCTCCCCCGGATGATTTTCTTAGAACTGTTCCATTTCAAGCTAAATACTTGAGTAATTACTGAGAGTGGCATGATTGTTCAGCACTGGGACACTCACACCAGAGGTAGGATATTGCAGTTCTAGTTACTGTGACTGAAAATTCCAGTCTACTCCCTTTTAAGAAGCTGCATTAAAGCAGAGTCACTGAGGTCAGTGGGAAATTATGAGTTTAGCACTACTGGATTAGATAGAACCTCAGTTTAGATTTAGATACATAATTTTAAAATCCTGTTAACCAGTATCTTGGGTTTACTGTATATTGCAGTTTGCTACCCTGGGTCTTTTATAAACTTATCTAGGAAAATTCTGCTAAGAACAATGTGAGGAAGTTCTTTCTGATTAGTCAGAGTCAGTATTTAAATTACTGTAACATTTCAAAACATTGAAGTCCTCTGAAACAATGAATATGATGTATGTAACTGAACAGTGATGGTATATTGGATTTCCCCTGTACCTGCCAGTATGTATATACCAATAATAATACTAGTCCAAATTACCTATATATAAAGACAGAAAATTGAATTCAGAATTCAGTCAGATCAAAATTGTGTTATTCAGCATCAAGCTGTGTGACTGCAAAGGATTAAATGGAACAGGGATGTAGGAGAGGCATTGTTAATGGTGCTAGCCAGCTTAATATTTAAAAACTGGTGTGTCCTAATAGTCAGAAATTAAATCCATCATGTGACAAAGGAAGGTGAATCTGATCTATTAATTCATGTAAAATTCAAACCTCTACCTGTCATGAAAATGTTTGTTTTAATATATGTTTAGTATTTTTTTCACTGGAGGACATTTTAATTGCTAAAAAACATTTTGCACTGTATGCTTGGAAGTGAAAGCTAACATCTCCAGTGTTTCCTTCCCAGTTGAGGCCAGCACACTACAGGGCCGTAACAGCCATGTATTTTTTGTTTCATAGAAGAAAAGAAAAAAAAAGTGGTTCCTGTTTTATTTTTAAACATTCTTCTATTCTAGGAGGACCAGTACTTGAAATACTAGATTTCAAGACTTATATGGTTCTATTCTTGCTGTGTGGTCTCTGCTTCCTCCATTTAGAAAATAAAGGGGAAGGAAAAGAGCAATGCTGTCTATAGACTTGAAAATATATGTCTGTATTAGTAGACTGATCATTTCTTCATGCCATATATATCACAGACATGAAGCATGTAACTTTTACAAAGAGGTGGAATTGGCTAGCTACTCATACTAAGATTATGAATACAAATAGACTGGGGAAAGAGTAGCACATGCTTCTTTGCTTCTTTCTCTTTTTTTCTTCACTGCATGGATTGACAGTAGGGCATGAGACAGTAGCGTGGCTAAGATAAGGGGGGGGGGGGTGGGGTGGTGCAGAAAGAACAAGAAATGCCAGTAACTGCGAATACAAATATTGCATTGCCTTATGTCGTGGTATGTACTGCTCTTCTGTGTTCTGAAAGGCCCTCAAGACTAATTGGTTTCATTGTCATTTTATTTATATATATATATATACACATTCATTTGGGGCTTAACTAGTAACCTGTAACTATGGGAATGGAGGCTGCCAACACACCTGTGATGACACAGATACTGGTCCTGTGTGTGGTTGTCATCAGAAGTATGCCCTACATTCAGATGGCCGAACCTGCATTGGTAAGTACTTCTCTGCAGTGCATTTTATTTTGTACTCTTCATAGAATATATATGTGCACATATGTACGTGTGTATGTGTGTGTGTGTGTGTGTTTGTATCTCACAGGCATTTAGCACCATTGCTGAGAGAACTGTGTAACAGCAGTTCCTGGCCATACTAGCTAAGGTCACACTATACAGAGAGAAGCATTTGTGCATGTTTTGTCAAAACATTTGTTAATGAAGTATCCCTTTGTTACTCCTTTGTAACTTTTATTTCTTTTCATAACTCTAATGATTTTCAAAGTTAAAAGGTGTAGAACATTCATAATCACGAATGAAAGTTCAGCTCTTCCGTTCACTTTGTATGAGTCAAGACTTCCTTGCGTAAGCAAGGTGAGGAAAATGATCCTCTTTTCTAAGCTGTTATCAGGGAAAATTAATCATCATGATGTGCTTTCTTCCCTGTTGTATGTTTTATGATTCTAAAAGTTACAGCGGTTGTAGTAAATAAGCTTTTACTCAGAATATCAGTGGGCTAAAGCTGTTCAAGAGATGGAGCATCTTGGGAGATGCTATGCAAACATTTATGATTATAAAATATATTGTTTGCTTAACACCATTTCTTTCAACTCTGCTTTAAAAAAAATAAGTATATTTTTGCATATTGCAAGTTAAAATTTGGAAATTCTAACTCACAGATCAGAACCTAAAATCCATAAGTATTGTGGTCAAGTTGACTCCTTTTGTTTGTTTAATTTCAAATTCTTACAAATTCCTAGTAATTTCCTGAGGTTAAAAAAGAATGGACACACATTTATCATCTTTTCTTTCCTTTATCAATACTGCAAGACAGAGCACTTGAAAGCCATGGAAATCGATCAGATATCTTTAGTGATCCCTTGGTCAGATCCATGGCATAAATCTCCGTGGCTGCCCAGAGCCTCACTCACTTCTGATGGGTTTCATTGCACAGATTGTGGTAGGGTGAGGGTTACGCTGGCAGGGGCGGAGCTGAACAAGGTTCAGCACTGGACTCTGCCTCACTCTGTACGTGAGCTGTGTCTCAGCTTCCAGGATCTCTCAGCAAGTACTTTTGATTAACACAGAGGGCTCCATCGTATAGTCGTCCCTCTGTTTAAATAACCCTCCCTGAAGCCTGTGGCAGTTCCAGATGCAAAGAATTTGCAAGAGCAAGGACCTTGAGGTTTTATTGAATGGATAACTGATTTTCTGTTTATTAGTGTTCACTAATATCCTTGGATTGATGTTTTATTTTGTCCAGCATGTAAAAATAATTTTAAAAGTTGTGTACATTGCACCTGTTTTTTACATTTTTTTTCCCCATTTTTGTAATATAATACATACAACTCCATGTTAAATTCCTTGGTCTTGTGATGTAAGTCACATATTACTGCCTGTGCTGATTTTCTTCCCTCTAAGTAGTTCTTTCTCTTAGAATACTTTTAAATATATTTTTTTTTCACATTTTTGTTCCTGCTTTCTGGTGATGGTTCCTGATTGCCTGTCTTGTCTGATAACTGACGTTCATTAATTATTTACAGAGCAAAATAAAAAAAAAACCAAACCTCAAACAAAAGCCTCTATTGCAGCCTGATCCCATCTAGAACTTGTTAAAAACAAAACAAAACAACTTCTTCTTACTACTCAACCATATAGTGTTGCCACAAACAAAACCTGCCAGCCTCCTCCTCCTCACTTCAGTGATTCCAGTGTTTGCTGTCTTCAGTGGTGTATATCTTGCATCACTGCAAGAATGCAAACTTCTGCAATGCCAGATAAATACTTGTTGACCCTTTGTCTAACATATTTTGTCTTTGTTTGCTTGACTTATCCTTTTATTTTATTTTTTTATGTTTGCTGCATGTGAAAATCCCCATTTGCATTTTGGTTTTGTTTTCCTAATAAGCATTTCCTTCTCTGTATAAATCATTTTATTTACCCAGCTGCTGCTTCTCCATTGCTCTACTGTATCAGAAATCTTTATTTTTATTTCAGTTACTGATCATCTCTTCCCACACTTGTGACTGTTTCTGTGTATTTCTAATGAAACATAAACAAACTAAAGTCCTTATTATGCTGTATGAAACTTTTACATGTAGGATATCAGAGACTACCTTGTAAAATGACCTTTGCTGACATCATCTTGCTTACTGCATGCTTTTAAAATTACTAAACCCTGTTCTTGCAACATCTTTCCTAGCATTGAATGTTTAGCTAGTAGTGTTTCATAGACAAGCAGGCAACCAGCACTGCCCAAATTGATCTTTTTTGTGTTTGTTTGATTTGTTGTTTGTTTATTTATGTTGTTGTTTTTGTTTAATTTGCATGCTGTTGTTTGGTTTCTCCTCACGATGTGTCAATGTGTACAAGACTATGGTGCATCCGTGCCCATCCATCACCGGACTCTTCTAGCTTGCTCTGTCTCAGTCCTCTGCCTGCCACCTTCAGATCCTGGTGCCACCATTAGCCTGAATCACTTTACAGTTTGTCCTTGGTAGTTTGTTTAACTAGCATCCCTGGATTTTAATTTTTATCATTAACACTTCTCTGCGGCACTCATGTTAGCTGTCTCGTTCTCCAGTAGGAATCTAGCTTCCTCTGTGTGGTTAGTTACTTCATAGTTGACCAGTCTTCCTCCTCCCCCTCTTTCTTCCTCCTTTCCCTAAATACCCTTTAATTTTTTCCTGGGGTCTCAAAGGGAATTAACTCTCTAACGGGGATTTAGTGCTTTCATGCCTTGCTTCTTGGCTTTGGCTGTGCCATGCCAAGAAACTGTCTTAGGCAGTGGAAAATTGGGCTTGTGATTAACCAGCTGCTCCATGTTTGTCCCTTACTTGTGTTTTAGAGAAGGATGAGGCTGCAATTGAGAGTTCTGAGTACAATGCCACGTCAGTAGCTGATGTGGACAAGCGGGTGAAACGGCGGCTACTTATGGGTAACACTTTTCTTCCACTTCCTTTGTTGTGCTCTCACTTTTGTCTGTATGTGTGTGGGGGGGAGGTTCTCTTTTGGCCTCATGTGGTCCCTTTGGTTTTGGTTTGGCTTGTTTTTTTTTAACCTGACTTCATCTGTGTGGAAAGGTCACCAATTTTGTTAAGTTCTCATCTGTTGTACAACTTCATTTCTTGTTTTAAAACTTTTTTTTTCCTAATGCTGCAGCTTTAATATTAAATTTCTTCTGCATAGAAAGAAGCTTTTGCTATTAACCTTACTTACCTTATGCAAGCTACTTCTTCCATGTGATTTGTGTGTGTTTGTGTGTATGTTTTGCTGTAGGATTCCTGAAAAATCTCATGTTGCAGACTTGCCTACTGACTTGAGTGGATGATGATATGAAACAACGTTCTATTACATATGTGGTGTAAAATGAACAACTGTATTTGCCTACTGAAAATTGCCTGTGCTTTTGATTGAAATGAAAATATTATGACTGGAAATTCATCCATTTCCTTTGTGCAGCTATGTTAGTAACCACTGAAAGATCTTTCCCTAGTGACTAGTGAGCTTCTGTGTGGTGTTCTTCCAAAACTGAAGCACGGCTTGTTTCTCCCTGCTGTTGGAGCCTGAGAGTGGAAGGGATGAGGAAGTGCACTGAACAATGAAGATAATTCTTTAGCTTCTGCTCTCAGTTAACCCATTGCACACCCTAGTGTTTGTCTTATTCATGTTACATTTATGGCCGTTAGTGAGAATGACCTTTTGGGAATAGAAGGGGTAGAGTGGCTGGACTTCTGCCAGACTCTTTTCATGTGACGAAGAGCACAGAGCAGCACAGACTGCTGAAGGATGCCAGTGGTTTGGAGGTTTTCAGGTGGTTTATTACTCTCCATTTTCCATTCTGGTGCCCTACTCACCACATACAATTATGTCCACAATGTTTTAAACATAGTGAGCGTTGGTGAGAGGTACTCGATGAACTGTTTACAAGACAGGGATTCTTCAGCCGCAGAAGAGATTCTGGCAGGACAGGATTCTGCTCTCTTACCTCCTGGTCAGTATTTCATTTCTTGAAACCATTAAGTCCATTGCAGACTCTGTCCTGCTAGCCCTTGGCAAGCTCAGCTGGCTGCAGGCTGGCTGTATGCATCCACAGCTATCTGGAAGGACCACCTCTAGGAGACCAGAAGCCTCACTTCGAGTATTTAGTTGATTGTTGAGCTAATAGGTTGCAGTAGGTGGCAACATTTTAAAAGTTTCCATATGACTTGTATCTTGTCAGTCATGACAAACCATCCACTTAAATGCATATGACCACTTACAGGAAATGGCATGGTGTTACAACTCTAAAGTGGTGTTCGATGGTAATATTGAGGTAAAATATTTTCCCTGGTATGAAAACCTGGGCATATGTTACTCTATTTTTAGATTATCTATGATTGTTAATTTGTAGTTAGTTTGCAGAGCTAGCAAGTGACCCATATCAATTTATTGTTTAATGATGCACTGTTCAAATTAATTTAAGCTAACAGAAGCTATGAGGCAGCTCATCTTGCTTTATAAGGTGCTGTTAACATTTTTGAGCTGTAATTTCAGTAACACATAATTTCACAGGAAGTCAGGGAAAAAAACATGCAAAGGGCCTCTAGACCACTGGAAAATCCAATTCTCTAGGTCTAAATAGTGAGTTTGCCCAGCCACTAGCAGTATGTATTACATGGTTTAGAGGGACTGAGCATTGCTTTGCTGCCTCACCCTCTGATAAAAGTAATTATCCAACCTAAAATAAGCTCTCACTGCTTACAAGAGTCCAGGCAAATAGAACATAAATGTTATGATTAGCAAGAAGTTTCTTAGTTACACCAGGTCTGCAAGTTCCAAGGTGAACATAGACTCTGGAAATAGGTTTAGGTAGACAGTTAAAAATCCAGTTTGCAAAATACATTGTTTAAATCTTCAGTACCTCCTGTATTAGCAGGTACAAGCCAAAAGCTGAGAGTTTATGGACATGCTGTGTTTGAACAACTGATTGCTTAGAAAAACATCAACTAGAGCTGAAAAGAAATTTAGTTGACAAGTGAGATCTGAGTAGGTGGCTTATTTCTTAGGGACTTTTCTACTTGTTTATTTCTAGTGATTTCTGATGCTCATAAATCCCACAATTTATTTTTCTAATGGAGTCTTAGTACATTTCAAAAGTGTAGGGGCATTTCCATGAAATTCCATGTGTCTTCAGATGCTTTCTAACCAGCTCTTTTAGAAAGTACTGGAAGGCTCCTTGGGAAACTTTGTTACCAGCTTTTGTAAATGGACTGTGATTTTTGACCTTCCTGCAGACAGTCTTGGGAGTCTAGGAAAAGTAGATGACTTTATGTAATTTCAGTAGTCCGATGAAAGATGCTTTCAGTTGCAAGCCCTGAGACAATAATTTCTAGTCCCCTGTCATTTGCTGCATGCTACTAAAATGACTATGATCTGTATAACCCTCAGTATCAGCCAAGGCTATGAATAAGCTTGGATGAGATAACTTTACAAGAACAGGACTGCCTTTGCCACTCATTTTGCTACAGCAAGACTTGCCACCTCTGTAGCTCAGACTGACTCTTTACAGGGCCCTGTGTCCTAGTCATGGTGTGGTCCTGTGACTTGTGGCTGAATTTTAAATACAGAAAAGTAGATAAATATGCTTCCTTCCTTCTTGTTAGATGCATTTTTATATGGGTCTTGTGCAGCAGACAAGAAGCATCTTCTCTGATGAGCTACAAGAAACTTCCCTTTAGAACCATCAAAAGGTTCCTAGAAATTTTCATCCAACTTTTTTCATAATGTTTGGAAAGACCGTGAGGGTTTCCAGCTGTCTCCCCTGTTCAGAGAAAAACACTTGCATTCAGAGTAAAGAGCACTCTTGTTAAAGAGATGGCACTGAATGACTTTTCTCTGATCAGTGAATGTTGCACCATATTGCTGTTGATACAGCTCCTTTACATTTTCTTCCCAGTCCCCTGGGCCACTGCCATTGCAGAGTGGAAAGGAGTGCAGCATTAATTGTACTCCAGGTGGGCTTCTGGTGAGGTTCTGCCATCTGCCAGAGTTCTGTGTTGGGTGCTATTAACTGCATGTTGAGGCATGTACATTCTGTAGATTAAGAAGGAAAGTTCACATTCATCCTGCAGAAGGGCACACATCCAAGCATTTAAATCCAGCGCCTTACCATTATCTGTAACGTACATTTACATCTACCTTGTTGCAGAACACCCTGCACTTAATATAAATCAGCAGGGCACAACCAACGTCCAGGTCTTCTTAAACACCTGGTATAGTTTATCTCACTGTGTTGAATGCTGCCTTCACCCTTAAAAATATGTTCAAATCTCTGTTTTCGATGGTACAACACAATTTTTTCTATGTATTTCCTAGGAGCAGTCACAGAGACCCCTCTACTTTCCCTTACCTTCTTTCCTCAAGACCCTATTTTCCAGGACTGTTTTTCCTGTCATAGATTCATAGCATGAGACTGCCCTACCTGATTAGAGGAGTATGCTAATGCATTTCACATATTATTCGGTCTAAATCCAGCATCAGTTTGAAACACAGTATATCATGCCCTGCCTACCTGGATGAAAGCCATTAGAGTGTGGGCACACAACTTTAGAAGTTCCAGATTTCCACTCAATCCTATTAATACACATATCGTCCAGATGTTTTGTCCAGAGTCACATCTTCAGCAATGGAAGTTACTTTTATTCATGGATCCGGTTTCCAAATCTCTTTTTGCTATTGCAGCTCTGGATAGAATTCCTAAGTCCAGCAGTCCCTCAGTGTACAACTGTTAAGATGAGTCATCCAGTAGTCTAGTGCTTTATCATTATATACATTGTACATTATCAAGTCTCACTGGCTTAGTATTACTCTCTTCTTGGGTATTGTCCTTTGCTTGAAAAGGCTACAGGGTTTTTACAGAGCAATTGTCTGTTGATATCCTGAAGCTTTCTTTTGCAGAGAACTTAATACTGTGGACACAAAAACAGATTTTATAGCATCAGTTATGCCATTGGGCTGCCTCATTACAAATAAGTCAACTGCTTACAAAGATGTGACAGGCAGCTGAAAACTTCCTCTTTGAAGAACCAGAACTACAGAACTGTCTGGTCTTGACTCAAGAAGTTCTCGTCTCCAGTCAAAGGTAATGCTTTACTCTTTGGCTACACTTTACGTCAACTCTTAGACCAAAATATGTTATGATACAGTTTTAATACTGTTTTTAAAAATGCAGTGACTTGCTACATTGTCATCATCACAGGCCTTACTAGACTGCATGAGTCCTTAAGGTGCTTTAGCAATACAACCATGATGTTCTATCCAGCGCATTTCTTAGAACTTATCCTTTTATCAGCACTTTTTGAAGAGGTAAGCCTGATCCATTTCTCACCATGTTTCATTTTCCTCCCTGTTCTCCTTAGTCATCAAATGGATCAGGTTCATTTGGGCTTGAACCCAAGTGACTTCAGAGCAACTGTGAAGGCTGTTTCTTGCCCCCACCTTCAGTCCACCTTTTCCATTCTTTCCAGAGGTCACTATTGTAAGAATTCATTTTGGCAATAAAATGTTCTTCCTCTGGCCCTAGAAGATACAAGGCTGGTCCCTTCTTGTCTGAAGATGAGAGTTTTACAAAGTTCTTTTCAGTATAGCAAAGAGCAACAGGACACTGGGCCTATCTTGAAGTTAAGGAAGCGCAGTAATTTTCCTTGCATGTTTAAGGCCAGGATAATGGTGCAAATGGCAGTAATACCATCACTACAATTGTCTTCAGAAACCCAAACTCTACACTGAAACTCACTCCTTCACAAGATGTGTTCGACACATTGTGTGTCAGAACAGTTTAATGTTTTGCCATTGAACACTGACTTCTTGGGTCATCATTAAGGCTGTTTGCAGCCCACCTCAGATACAGGAATGTACTTCCCTTCCTTTGAAGCTGGCTGCCAAGATCCCTACAAACTATTTTGCTGTCAATGGAAGTGCTTTTACAAACTGTGAAGTGCATTGGCACTGTCCTGGATTTTGTTACTGCTAAAGTTGACTTCTGCCTAGATTGTTTCTGGAGTGTAGGAAGTGCTTCAAGTCATTTGGAAAATCACACCAACAAGGACCAGCTTTGCCCGGCTGGGCTATGTTGTGGGGGGGCCTATATTGCATTCTATCCCTGCTTTCTTAAGAGTGGCTAACAGGCAGGGCTTTGGTCTGTCTGTATTCATGGCACATCACCAGCAGTTAAGGTAGTATTTTCACTAATTCTGTGTTTTCCCTTGTTGTGGCAAGAATTATGTCTCCTCTTCCATTTTTAGTAGCCATCCAGCCACTTATAACGAGCACCCAGCTACCTGCCTGGAGAGCCCAGTGTGCAGTCCACTAAAACTTCCCTCTGCAGCAATCACTAGAGATGTGATCTGTAGACATGGCAATTTGGGCATTTCTGCCATGGATTAGCTTATGGCAGAGAACATCACTGCATGTTATGTGGGACAGAATCATCTCTGGTTTTTTGCCTTAACATAGGCTTGCTTTGGAAAGTGTACTTCCACTAGCAGTTCAACTGCAAGGATCTCAAACATTGCAGCAGATGGCCAGAGCCAGTTCAGACTAGTAGTACAGGTCCTGCTTTGGCTGCTTCCATGACATGCCAAGTACTCCTTTCCTCTGTGGGCTGGTCAGCTTTCGTCCAGTCTTGCGCCTGCTGAAGGAACATCAGCCGAGGTAACTGTGTATCCTGTTCTGACCGAAGCTGTTTTCATTTCAGGTGATTTTTAGCACAGTACCTACAATGGATTTTAATGAGCTGCTCACATCATATTAAAAAAAAAAGAAAAACCAACAACAAAAAACCAAACCAAATTGAGCTTATGGTCATCACTTACTGCATTTGTGGCAAAAGGCAAACATTTTAGCATCTGTTACATCAAAAAGAGAGATTTACAGCTTTAGTGCTGATCCTTCTTAGATTAGGTTTACCCTTTTGAACCTAAAGCAGTACCCAACTTTATACATCTTGACTCATCTGAGCTTAGTAGTCAGCCAGGTGGTATTTTTCCTAAACCACAATTATCTAATAGACTACACTATTCACCTTGGACATCAGGCATGCTTTGACTTTTATTTGTCTGGGAGCAGATCCTTTAGGATCACCCCTCACCTGATTGCCTCAGTGGCAGGAAGGTACATAGTTATGGCCATTTCCACCCCAGATTATCACTGCAGGTAACAGATTGTCAGACCTGATTGTTCATGAGCAGAGGTAGAACCGGCAGATGTGAGCTGAACATCCTCCCCAGGAGTTCAAGGCAAAAAGGCCGTCTGAGGCACCATCCTTACTTCTGTGGTTGCACCTCACAGGCTTCCAGGCATTAGCGGAGCAGTCCGGTATATTCCGTTTCTGATGAATCAAGATCCTCCTTCAGGCAGTTGGCATGAAATAGAGACCACAGAGGAACTCATACCCGGGGTGTGAACTTCAAATCATGCGAGGAGAAAGCAAGGTCACTTCCTTGAGATGTGTTGTCCATATGCACACTCATGTGGTCAGCCACCCTTCTCCCCTTCTTTCTCTTAGTCCACCTGGAAATTCTTGAGATTCCAGAGCTGAGAAGAACTGATGGTATGGGACTGTGTGGTCTTATAGGTTAAAATATCTCAGGTCTTAACTTGCAGTGGTCTATGCCCAGTATGAACATGCCTGTGAATAACAGATAAAGACCTAGTTTCTCTAGTATGCAGTCATCTTTTTACTTCCGCTTCTTCCTATGACACATTGGAATTTTGAGGGTTATAGTCTTTTCTACTGAAGATCATAATCTTGGTAGCACAGCAAGGAGGTGTTATGGCTTGTGTTTTTTGGAATCATAAAGTAACTGTTCTTGTGGACTTTCTAGTCTATTGTGCCTACCTGACTCAGGCTGTTGCCTCCAGTCTGGTGTTTTGTTTGTTAGGAATTTCAGGACTTAATCTTTTTGAATCACCTTTTTCTTCTAAACAGAGACATATAGCTCTTTCATGATTACAGGAAAATAGACTCTGTAAGGTAACTAGAATTACTAGAGTCTCATAATTAAAGTGATTTCCTCCTGCCATGTGTAAAATAACATCATATCAATATGGAAACCTTGCTTGTTCATTCTTTCAGTTATCCAAAGTTCTCTCCTCTGGTGGTTCACTGTGAACAACTTCTTCAAAGTCAAACCTCTGTCTTGAATTACTGTATAAAACAAAAAATGATGGTGTAGTTCATATGGAGATCTACCATTTTCTGGATTTCTGGACTCTGTGGTGGACCCATATTTACCTCCTTTGCAGCTCAGGAAGGAGCTGTAGAACTGTAGAACTTACTGAAGCCATGCATTCTTTACCTAAAAAGTCCTTTAATCTGATGAGAGTTTTCTGGCAAAAGCCTTTCTTTTTTCTTGAAAGAAAGTTTTGTGGGAAGACTCTGGTTTTCACAATGCTTTTGCCTGGAATGGTCTTCAGAAATAGGGAGGCAGAATGTACCAAGTAGTCTGGTTAGATCGTTCATTTGAAAAGTGAGGAAATTATGCTGAAGACCTTTCCATGGTGATTTGCCACCTACGTGCAAGGGAAATGCTGGGCTGTAAAGTCAGACTAACTCATCATTGCCTCATGAAGGCGCTTTGCCCCTGGGACCAGTATTGATAACTGATAGCCTGATAAGGACTTGAGATTTCTTAGTTTCAATAAATACAAAAAAATAAGAAATGGGACCTAGGTTTCTAACATGGCATGTAATGCTCTTAACTACCAAGCCACTGGAATAAAGAGTGTTACGAACTTTGGTCTTCCATTAAAAAATTCCCCAAAGCCTTTGAAAAAAAATACAGTTTTTATTCCATTGTGAATTAGAAGTGGATTCTGCAGACTTTAATTCTGGTTCTCTTTCAAAATGAAATGAGAGTTTCTAGGTGATCCTACTCCTGGTTTTCTGCTCAAACAGCAGGAAGATGGACAAGCTAGTGTTTGTTTTAAGTGTTCTTCCAAAGCAATTAACTTCTGTCATAGTTACAGCCCACCAAGGGTCACTTCAAGCCAAGAGCACCTTTTCAGTATGTACTTCAGTTCCTAGCTTTGTTGTACTGCCTCCTAGGACTCTTTCAGATTACTTAAAATATGTCCTTATTTCTCTGAATGGCTTTTATATGACTTAGAAACGCTCACTGTCAGAAAGCCAAGTGTGCTGCTCTGTATGCATCACAATCTTTTTGTGCTTTAATCAATAAAGCATTTCAAACATATTATTAACAGGCGTATTTCTAGGAGGATCCCTAACTCAATTACTAACTGTGAAACCAAGACCTCACTTTAACTCTGTCAGTTCTACTTTGCTATATGAATTCATAAAAAACAGTGGGAGGGAATCCCTGAGGTCATTCACGCATTCTCTCTCTCCCAAGGACAGATCTTTTCATCTTGTGTTATCATCACTTGTATTCATTGAGTTTGTGAATGGCGTGCTATTTCCTGTAAAAATCCCTTTTCTTCATTTTTTTGCTGATGATAAAGACTCTGACCTTATCCTGAATTCCTACCAATACCTTCCATTGTTTTGCTTTTCCATTTTAAATGAAAGGATTTGTCCAAGGTCAGGAGATAATGCTCCTTAGCAATGTTCAGAGTATTTCAGTTTTTCTTAAATGCAGCTTCTCTGTTTAGAAGAAGCACCACAATCACAACTAATAGCGCTTTTTTTAAGGAACCGGACTGGACTCATCCGGTGCTTACACAACACCTGATCCAATCTATCAAGTGACATTCCCTAAATATGTAGTGTTCCCTGAAGAGGAATCAAACTGTGGGATTCATGATTCAGTGCAAGATTCACCTATTCACATTCCGTATGTGGCAGCGCAGAATTCTCATCCTATTTTTATGCAAAATAAAATTCTACCAATCATGAAATTGCAAGAAATGAGGAGACAAGCATAACGAAGTGAAGAATTCCACATCCTGGAAGTCACCCTTTCTGTCTCACCTTTTTCATTCCCTGAATATGAAGCTCTTTCAGCTTCTCCTTCATCTGTTCACAGCCATTTGTTTCTTTCATTATACTCTTCTGAATGCTCTTTCTTTATCCTTTCAGCATCACAGAGCATAATTTGCATGAGAATAACATAGTTCTCACTTAACTGAAAATTCAAATATTTCAGTTGTGTGTTTAGTTTCTCCTTGTGCTTGTCCCTCCTTTGAGTCCCTCCTTGTAGTCTGATCTCACACCATATACTGCATGTACTGCCACTTGCAGTAAAACTTTTTTATGGATGGCAGCAGCAGTCTTATCATGTGTTCTCTATCTTGCTGCTTTCTTACCTATACTGCATATTCCCTCTCACTTAAAGGAAAGTTCATCTGTTTAAACAGATTATTTTTAAAAAAATTGCCTTTCCTGAGTTAAGTTTTAATCTCTTCCAAGTTTCAGCCTTTAAGAATTTGTGTATTTTTGGTCAGAATTTGAGTGGGATTTAGAGTGGTTTTTATCCAGTTAATTAGTCTTTTTTGTTAGGCATAGTCATGCAGTTCACCTGCATACAGCAGTGATGCCACTGTTGGTTACAATTATTTCTGTAAAATTCTTCTATATAACACAAATGTTAAGAGACGTGTACAAATACAAGTATGCACTTTTTTCCCTCTTAAAAGAATCACCCAGTTCCTAACAGTTTCCTTTGAAATCTTACTTAAAAAGATAAATCCACTTTAAATCTAAGTAGTACTCACTGATATCCTGTGTGCGCTCTTTACAACTGGTTCTGCAATTTCATTTCTGCTGAGATGGACTGTAAAATCTGTTGGGAATTGGTGTAGAACATAAAGCAAATGAGAAAGTGGCAGCTCTTGTGACTGCTATCAAGGTGATGAACATTAACAGGGCATTTTTTGGCTTTTCAGTATTCATACTTACAGATGGCTAGATATTTGGCTTCCTTTCACAGATATCCTTAATCTTTCCTCACTTGTTCAAATGTCTAAGTTTTCCCGTCTTGTACATAGCCTGAAGACTCAGTGTGTGTTTCACTGTGAATTAAAGACAGGCAGATCAACTCATTTTTATGTATTTAGGATAGGTAAACAGGTTATTTCTCAGTTCAGACACAGTAGCAGTTTACAACAGCTCTAGTTACAGCACGCCTGCCGAGGAACAGAGATTGCTAGTAGTTTAACCCTTTTTGCCACTCCAGTTGCCAGGCAATATTATTTCACAGGCATCTCATTAGGAAAAAGTAATCTAAGGTAATCCATATACCTCATAGTTGCACTGGCTAAAACAGTGAGTGCTCTAAAGGTGCCATTCTGCTTGCAGCCTTTAGCTTTCAGCTACATCAAGATTGGCCTAGTCATGTTTCTGAGCCCTGAATTTAAGACGGTTGTTCTGAGCGTAAGACTCTGTGTTCAGATATTGTGCAAAATTCAGACCAAGTGTAGAAGCAGATATGGTTACACTCTTGAGTATTATTACTCATAATTTAGCTTGGGCTATGACCTACTTGATAGGACCTGATTGCTACTTTAAATTCACAGCTGCAAATAGCTCCATCATGAATTGTTCTTCGGCATAAAAGTAAGCTTGTCTAATGTGGTACAGATTTTGGGAACAAAGACCAACCACCTTCTTTCTGCTGACCTTGGTGAGCTTTAGGGTACTGCAAATGAATTCCAAATGAAAGGCTGTTGAATTGTTAATTTGCTTTTACTTGCCCTATGGTCAGTGTTATCATTTGGCCAATCATAGTAACTAGGTAAGGAAAATAAGCATTTTTCCCCTTTTATGTCTTCCTTTTACCTGTACTTACTGCTTACCATGGCAGCCTAAATGGTTTACGGAAATTTGGCAAACTTAGAGAACATTATTTTCTTGGGGGGGCTCTCTCTCTTCTTCTCCCTTTTGTCCTGAAGTCAAACATTGTGCAGATTTGTCTTTGTACAGCATTAAGCATCTCGATGGCCTTTTAAATTTGAGAATCAGCACAAACCTCCTCTCCACGTTTCCAACAGCAATTACCTTTAAAACAGTTACTGATTACTACTTAGTGTTAATTAGTGACAAAAGAGGACACACACAACGCATTTTGCAGTGTATGAATTTCACTGTCTTTGGAGTTTGACGTCATAAACCTGCAGATGTGACCAAACCTAATCTTCTCTTGCTTACCTGTTGCTGCAAAAAATCCTCTTCCTCTGCACTAGGCCTTAAGAGAGGAGGTCAGTTTAACATTCCTTTCTTATTCAGAGGAGATGGCAATCATTACTGATACAGAATTTTAAAATTTCATATCTTCCAAGAACAACTTCTATGGAAGAAGGTACTGTTAACTATCCCTCTCATGCTTTTCTGAAGAGACAGGTGGTCAAGACAGCAGCTGCTCCAAGGCTGCCTTGAATGTGGTGATGACTGAAGCGGCTTCCATCTCCATTTTCACTTGAGGCTGTGTATGGTTTCCTTTGTTTTCACTACAGGTGGCCACTTCTGGTCTTCTGTTAAGGCTTCTTTGTGTGTTTATACACACATTATTGAAAGCAGCTCTTTCATTTACAGTTGTTCTCTGCTCTTCCCAGTCATTGCGTTATGATCAAGAGTTGGAAAACAAATAGGGCTTTCTGGATCCTGTTGACTGCAGACTGCTGTGCTGGCTTACAGAAGAAGTCAGAGAACCCCTTCTCCATGTCTCCAGAGAAAACACCTTGATGCTACATGGCTTGCTTTTGCTTTCATGCCTTGTGACTCAGAGGCTTTTCATGGTAGAGCTGTGTATTGATTAGACAAAAGGAGGTGGCACTGATCACCAGTGCAGTATTTCTATACTTTTTGTACATTCTGGGCATAACATGTAATTACGATCATCCTCCTTGGCCACGTAGCACTCATCTGTCTTGCATCTTGCTCAGGACACGGCAGCACGAGTCAACGCAGTAGAAATACACTAGATTGACTGGTACCTCAGCGGCCTGCAGAATGGCACAGTGACTGCAACGTGACATTTATACTTTCAGATGGTAGTAGTGCAAGCCCAACTTATATTCAGTGTCTTTTCCTGAGGGCTCTTTGCGAATGCCACCTGGCTCAGCTTTCTTTATGTGATGAGCAGGGTTACACCTTCACAGTGCAGAGAGGGTGCTTGCCTCCTTCTGAAATCAGTTTCTTGTCTGCCACCCGAAGAAGCTTATTTTGGTTTGGGTGTTCTTAAAAAACATAATTGATCCCTCTGTTACTTGTCTATTTCATTCCTTGTACCCATGTACAGCATCTTTGGGGTTTTTTAATCTTTTTCTCTTTTAAGAGAATAATTTGAAAATTTATGTAATCTTAAGCAAGTTTTTATCACTTGGAACAGTATATCAAATGTTTTAGCAGGTTGACTGAGAATGGGAATGCAGAGTTCTTCATATAGGTGCAGGTTTATGCACACATTCCAGAGTTTATGGGAATAATTTCTTAAGGAGAGCATAACTAGAGCCTGACCTTGCTTAAGTCAAAACAGAGACACCAACCTGTCTGTTATATGCTTTTTTCATATTAATCCTGTTGCATATCATGCTAATCTAAATGAGTTTAAGAATGGATATAAAAGATTAAATTCTCTTATTGCTGTAAAAAGTTACATTTACAGAAGAATAAATATTATCAGGGCAAAAAGTAAATTAAAAGTGGGGAGTGTCAAGGCTTGCTTTTAATTTTAGTACTATTGGCAGTAATTGCTGTACTATTGGTAGTAATAAAAATAATGCTATTTTACATATATAGAGCATATGTGCTAATGAATTTCACAAGATCTTATGAGTATAGGAAATACTGCATCTATTTTAAATGAGGAGACCTGTATGTCACAAAATTTCTTGTGAGCTCCAGCACAAATAATTTGCCAAGGGTGACACAGAAGCTTATGGGAAGCTAGGGAAGAAATTTAGGTCTCTTCTTCCATGCTCCAACCTCCAAACATGAGCATTTCCTATTGGAAATATCATAGAACCATAGAATATCTCAGGTTGGAAGGGACCTGTAAAGATCTTAGAGTCCAACTCGCTGCCTCTCGCAGGACTAACACTAATCCATATGACTAAGAGTGTCTTCCAGATGCTCCTTGAACTCTGACAGTCTTGGTACCATGACCATTTCCCTGGGGAGCCTGTTCCAGTGACTGACCACCCTCTAATGAAGAACCTTTTCCTAATGTCCCACCTTAACTTTCCCTGATGCAGCCTCATTCCATTTGCTCGTGTCCCATTCTGATCACCAGAGAGAGGAGATCAGCACCTACCCCTCCCCTGCCCCCCTTGAGGAAGGTGTAGACTGCAATGAGGTCTCCCCTCGGCCTTCTCTTCTCCAAGCTGAACAAGCCAAGTGAGCTCAGCCACTCCTTGTACATCTTGCCCTCAAGGCCTTTCACCATCTTGGTCGCCCTCCTCTGGACACACTCTCGTAGTCTGATGTCCTTCTTATATTGAAGTGCGTAAAACTGCACATGGTACTCGAGATGATGCTGCACCAGTGCAGTGTAGGATGGGACAGTCACCCCCCTCGACTGACTAGCTATGCTGTGCTTGATGCACCTCAGGACACAACTGGCCCTTTTGGCTGCCAGGGCACACTGTTCACTCATATTCAACTTGCCAACAACCCAGACCCCCAGATCTCTTTCCACAGGGCTGCTTTCAATCCTCTTGTCCTCCGGTTTGTATGTGTGATCAGAATTTCCCTATGCCAGGTGCAGAATCCAGTATGTGCTTTTGTTAAATTTCATACAGTTGGTGATTGCCCAGCTCTCTAGTCTATCCAGATCTCTCTGTAAGGCCTCTCTACCCTCGAGGGAGTCCACAGCTCCTCCTAATTTAGTATCATTGGCAATACTAAATGTGTTGGATATGTATCAGCAATATGAATGCATCAGATTCCAAAGGGGTCTTGAGCTTGAGTAGAATACTGAGTAGATATGAACTGTGCCCTTGAATTTGATGTGCTGCTTGCTGCGTTCATGGTACTTCCCTGCTTCCCTTCTCCCTCTTCCCCTCCAGTATTCTTTATCAGAAATACAGTTAAAGTGAAACTCGGATTTTTTTAATCTCTGTAGGATATGTGAATCACTTTCATAGAACTCATGTAAGTTGGGAGGGACCTCTGGAGGTCATCTAATCTAACCTCCTGCTCAAAGAAAGGGCAACTATACCAGGTTGCTCAGGGCCATGTCCAGCTGAGTTTTCAACATCTCCAAGGATGTAGATTTCACAGCCTCCGTGGGAGCACGTTCGTGTGTTTGACCACTCTCATGATGAAAAATTTTTACCTTGCATCAACCTGGAATTTCCTATATTCTAACTCCTGTTTGGTGCCTCTTATCTTTCCACTGTGCACCTCCAAGAAATATGTTGTTCCATCTTCTTTATGCTATCCCATCAGTTAGCTGTAGACAGAAATAAGATCTCTGAGCACTCTCTTGTTAAGGCCGAACAGCCCTCAGCTTCCGAGCCTTGTCATGCACACCAGCCCTCTAAATGTGATCTTTCTAGGCCTTCGCTGAATTTGCTGTAGTGTGTCCATGTCTTTCTTGCACTGGCGTGCCCAGAACTGGACACAACGCTCCAGGTGGTCTTACTTCAAGCATCAAGTAAATAGAGGGATAGGGTCACTTCTCTTGATCTTCTGCTTATACTCTTACTAATAGAAGTCAGGATGTTGTTGGCCACCTTTGCCTTAAGGAAACACTGCTGAATTCCATTCAACTTGTCCACCAGGGACCCCAGGTTTTCTTCTCCAAAACTGCTTTCTAGCCAGTCAGTTCTAAGCCTGTTTTCTTGTATGGGATTATTCCCTCCCATATGCAAGATGGGTTTGCCTTCGTTGAAGCTCATAATGTTCTCCTCAGACCATTTTTTCCAACCTCTTAAGGCCCCTCTGAATAGCATCCTGGCTTTCTGGTGTATTGACTGCTCCCCCAGTTCGGTATCATCCACAAATTTGCAGAAAGTGTCATCCATCCCTTAGTCCAGGTTGTTCGTAGAGACATTAGGCAGTATTGACCCTAGTACCACTAACAGAAGCTGAGGGGTAGCTCGAGCGACAGACTGCCAGTTGGACTTCGTACCACTGATTCAATCCTTTGTGTCCAGCTCTCCAGGCAATTTTCCATTGCCTGTCTATCCATTCGCTCTCTCTCCACTGTGGCCATAAGGATACTGTGGAAGACCATGTCAAAACACTTGCAAAACACTTGCAAAACATCCACAGCTCTCTCCTTATCCACAGTGTAAGCCATGTAACTGTAGAAGGCAGTTGGGTTAGTCAGACACAATTTGTCCACAATAAGTCGATGCTGGCCATTCCAAATCACCTTCTTGTCTTTCATGTGCTTGCAAATGGCTCCTAGGATGACTTGCTCCATAAACTTATGGGGGTGTGATGTGAGGCTGGTCTGGCCAGTAGTTCCCCAGATGCCCCCTCTTGCCTTTCTTGATGTTTACCTTGCCCAGTCATCAGGAACCCTACCCTGTCCTCATGACTCATCAAAGATTATAGAGAGTGACCTCACTAAGATATATATTACTGTAAAATGTAAAATTCAGATGTATACCTTCTAGTCCCATAGACCTATATAAGTTTGTTCTGCTTTCCACCATATTTCAGTTCTTAAAACCCAGTTTTGTGTCTTAGTTAAAACTGACCCAGGCTGCTAAAGTGAATTGTAAAGACTCCAGGATTTGCCTGATTTTGAGCAATATGCTTAAAATCACATCACATTCTTTTGATCGTAGAGATAAAAGGAAGGCATAAAATTTGGAGGCAGGTTTTGGAGACACCTGTCTTTAAGGCCGTTTTTCAATGGCTTTATGAAATAATTGGACACTTCCAAATAAACATATTTGAATAGAGGCTTACATTTGGAATGGTACTATTCACCTGTTTCATAAAAGAGGCTAAAATTTAGGTTTTCAGAGATGTTCCCAAACCATGACACATATCTTCAGTTTCAGGCATTTAACAGCATTCAAAGCCAAATAAATCCTTTCTGATATCAGTCTTCTTTTTAAGAAAGTGACCAGGCCCTATTGCCACCTGGTAGAAATTCTGCTTTGGTTCAAAAACTTCAGAACTAGAACCTGGAGAACTGATCTTTCCCTGCTAAACCCTTGCAGACACTGAAGTGACATATTAAAGCACCAAACACCCATGTAGCTTCACCTGGTAACTCAGACAACGTTCCTGACAGAGTGCTGAAAGACCGCCAGCTCGAGCTTGTGCTTTTTAATAAGGTATTTTAATATCCAGAAGCAGTGCAATGGATAGTGTACCCATAGTGCAATGGAGTATTGTTAAAACAGTGAATATCCTAATTGAGTAAACCGCAGGTATAGCATGTTGGTAATGATTTTGGTTACTTCCTTTCTATAGGCCCAGGGAGCAGATACATGAGAGATTGTTCCAAAATTAGGAGCTTACATTGGAAAAACAGAATGTAAGCTGTCCCAGACTGCCTTAAGTAGATAGATGTCCTTTTCTTTAGATCCCAGTTCCTGTCGTGAGTTTTCTGGTGGGAGTTCAATAAGGATGTAAGTAGGGCTGCAAACATCACTTTAAATTCACAGTAAAGTCTTAATAGTTTCAAATTATGAGCTTTATTGTGATTCAGAAGGAATCTTATTGTCAGTTACATGACACTGCTTTATTTGTGTCTTCCAGTTCTTATTCTGTTCCTCCCATCAGAACAAATACCATAAGAAATGTTCCAAAAATTCAGGGTGGGGTGGGGTTGGATAGTAATAAATATGCTGAGGTTGCCTTTCACAGAGAAAAAAAACAGTGGAAAATGGTCTGTAGGTTCAATATCACCATGAAGATCTGATCCAAATTTTGAACATCCGTTCATTCCCTTCCATATAAGTATAGCTTCTCCAGTGTGATAGCTTGGAAATAAGTAATTTGCTTCTGCTCTTCATTTGAGACATAAAACTTGTATTTGCATTTCAAATATATACTAAAGTTTGGTAGGGGTGAGTTGAAGTCATCTCTAACAGAAACACAGTTGGTAACACACTTCAGTTTATGCTGTATATAGGCCTCAGTTATTCTATAGCTCATAATACCTCTTTCCCACATCATGCTATTCACATTTGCTGCCTTTTACCAATGTTTCTCACAACCTTGAGTTTAAGGAATTTCATCAATACATCTTTCTATTTACCAAAAATGTTAGAAGTACTGTCAGATGTCCTCTTGCTCGCTTGGATCTTCATTCTGTTAGAGTTCATCATGTATTAAAGTCAGAGTCACCAGGAAAGTTGAAGGTTATTTATCCTTTTTGGTTTGTTTTGCTAAATCTCTGTGAAAATAAGAAAAGCTGGCTTGATTCCCTCTATTTATACATAGAAATAACTCTTGTTCACTGAATGACCCTTACCCTATAGATCCAGTCATCCATGCCATGGGAAAAAAAAATTGTTGTGTCTATTCATTTTCACTGGATGTCATCCAGAAAGCAGAAATATTACTGCTTATGTTCATTTCGTGTTGATGAACTGCAATAAAGGACTCTTCATACACCAAAGTTAATCTGCTAAAGTAAGTTTTACGGCTCTTTGCAGTGCCATGCCAAACGCACATCTTCAGCCTTTTTTCCTGTTTTTTAACCTTAACTCTTTACTCCTGGCAAATCATCCTACCATTAAACTGCACCCAAGTAAAAAAGTTTTAAATGATCCAAAAAATTTCCCCTTCTCTGAAACATAAAATTGTTTGATATGTTTGCCTTGGAGGATGGACACACATTCACATACAAATGGAAATGCCAACATTGTCATTCACCGAAAAATTCTTCAAGTAGCAGTTTCAGCCTCTTAAGTCTATAAAATAGCCCTTCCCAGGGGAGCAGATGAAAATCAGAACTATATTACAGGAGCAATCATGTTCAGATCTTGCAAGTCACATCTAAGGTGAGCAAGAACTCCACCTGAAAATAAGGAGTTGCAGACTCAGTTCCATTTTCAGAAAGCTGCTCCAGAAGATGTGTCGATCCATTTGTTAGCTGTGCTTGCTGGCAGTTATGTGCGAATCCATCTGTATACCAATTGCTTTTTCTATATGATGTTATTACATAGCACACATGGCATAAAAAATTTAAAACCGATCTAGTAGAGCATGTGTGAATGTATATGGAGAGCAGAGTTCTGTCCCATGTTGTTAATGCATGTGTGCCCCAACCCTTCCTTTCAGTTTGTTCATAAGCGCCAGCAGCTTATTCCACAACTGATGTGAAGGTCTGTGCCAGTGCAAATGAAAAAAAAAACCAGTTACACCATTTTCTCTTATTTTGAAGCAGTGAAGTCCCTCCAAAGGGCCAGTCTGAGTTCACCTTGAGGGCATTAGCGGAGGCTACTTTAAAATAAAAATCTTTTAGTACTAGTCAATTGAAAGATAAAGCCTTTTCTGTTCTGTGTAAATAATTTTTGATCAATGTTCTGTTCTAAGGCAATTCCCGATTAGCATGTCCTATGGCTTATTGTCAGACCCTGTCCACAGGGTACAATTGTGACACAGGCTGTGAATATTCAGCAATAGGAGTCTGTAAATCTGAGTAAGTAATGACAAAGCCTCTTTAGGGAAAGCCAGAATGAGGTGAGCTGAGTAGAATAATGGCAGTCTTGGGGGGTAGGGGAGTATTTTAATTTAATCAAAGCCAGAGAAACTGAAAAAGATACAATTAAAAGAACTTGCTCTCTGAAGTAAATACTTTTCAGATAAATGCACAGTTCAAACTGACATGCTAAATTGGCATCCTTACATCCACTCTATTCTCTGGATCAAAGCAAAGTTAATCATTTCACTTGCCTTTTATCTATTTTATGGATGTGTGTGTGGGTGTGTGTGTGTATGTATGTGTGTGTGGGGGGGTGTGTGTGCACATGAGTAACAGAAAATAATGGCAACAAGAGAATGGTTTTTGCTTTTTCTGTAATGAAGTTGAAGATTATTTTTTTTTAATGTAGTGGTACCTGATAGTCATTGCCCACTGTTGTAAAAGCTGAGAAGTATTGCAGCTTTCTCTTGCCTGTGTTTGCCCAGCCACCCTTCTACATACTACAAGCACTGGGAAATTTCAATGACACAGCTTGGAATGGGTTCAGTGACCTCAATTATGCCCTCCCACCCACTCCAAACTCCTTTCAATTTGCAAAAAGCTTTAAGTGGACAAAACCCAGATGCCTTTTGCTTGTAGTTCAGTAAGAACAGATTGGGCATGTAGATTCTTGTCAAAGTGATATATGTAGTTCATTTTCCATTAACTCTTTCTTAACTAAGGATTTTAAATTCTCAGTTCCAAGTCTAGCACTCTGCTTTGCTTTCTACTGCTTTTTAAAGTTCATTATGCCTACAAGATCATTTTAAAACATGAGCCTTAAAAAGCCTCAGCTAGACATTGACTGATACAAAACAGACTGAATGTTTGGTTCTGCTTTTAAAGGCAATCACTTTTTTTTCTTTTTAAACTTGTTTCATATGTAATAACCCATCCTATTGTCTAAAACAGTTCAAAAGCACTAACTAAATATAATAAATAAAAACACCAGTTTGGGGGGAGAAAGAAGTCCTGACTTGTGGAAATGATTTACCAGTCAAAACCAGTACATGGGCCCTGATGACCTTGACAGCTTGCTTCAGTTGGCTTGCTTAAACTTAGATTGCTTTCATAATGTTGTAATATTGCCCCGAAGAGCCTCCCCCCTCCCCCAGAACATTTCATTACACTTCCTTTCTCCCTCTCTCTCTCTTTTTCTCCTTCGTTCTGCAGAAACATGTGCTGTCAATAATGGAGGCTGTGATCGGACTTGCAAGGATACCGCGACAGGGGTACGATGCAGTTGCCCCGTTGGATTTACCCTGCAGCCTGATGGGAAAACGTGCAAAGGTCAGCTTCTGTTTGCTTTGCAATGCATCATTTGCCTTCAGCGGTTCCAGTACAAGATGTAAATATTCAGTTATTTAATCAATACTTTTGAGTTAAGGTAATACTGGCCTACCGATTGCAGTTGAGTTCATTAGCCTTCTCCTTCCTTAATTTTTCTGTATTTACTTACTTCAATCATTTTTCTCTCTATTTATTAGAGGGTTTTATTACTGCAAAGAAATGAGATACAGAGGTCAAACTGTTTCAAACTGACCAGAGGTTTAGAGGAACAACTCTGGGCCCAGAAAGCCTTCAGTTTCACAGGACAGTCTGATACCCTTGTAAAACTTCAGTCATCTAATAGTGTCTGAATTTGTCCATTCAAAAAGCAAGTTAAAATTCTCAGCAGGCACTTCGTTACCTGCAGATAATCAACTGGTTATTACTAAGTGAAGCCAAGCAAAGGATGCAGAGGTATTGCTCAAAACAACCCAGACAATTGTCCATTTCTGACCCTTCAAAACATTAAGTAGCCAGCTACAAAGGAAAACCAAAACAATGTCTACTAGTGCACAGGTCTAAACCGTACAGCTGACGCTCAGATTTTACTGTTGCAGAGGCAGCACAAGAACCTTGGCAATTTTTCCCTCATGAATGTGTTAAAACTTAGGTCAGGGGAAGAAAGAACAGAAATGAGCAGCTGATATCACTGTCAACATCTGTTCTCCATTAAGGAGACGGGGACAGTTCTCAAATATCCCGGCAGAATCACACTTAACGGCACTATGCGCATCAGTAGATGTGGAATCAAGTTAGTAGGACCAGGCCTTCCATCAACCATTTTCCCATCTTCCTATGTATTTCTCTTGAGCTCCATTGCAAGAGACATGGTGATGAACATCCAGGAGGCCATTGCATATATTGTTGTCACAGAGAATACTTCTTACTACTCAGTGACTGAGCATAAGTTGACCTAACTTGCTAAGAAACGATTGGGACTTCTTTTCTTCAAAGTAACCAGAAATGTCAGAATATCTTCAGTCCAGGGCTTGATGTTACTTAAAATAGTAAAACCCACAAAAATAAACAGAAAATGTGTGGTTTCCTCTTGCTCCAGGCTGAAAAATCCCAGTGCTTGGGCATGATCCTGTTAGTATTTATAGAAATAACAGTCCATTTGCCTGTTTATTTGAAAATAAAACATTTAAACTGCCATTGCACACAATGTTAATAGTTAAGGGTGAGCACACATCAAAAATCAGTCGTTTTAGTTCAAGCCACACAAAAATAAATCTTCATTTCTACAGGCAGACTAGTTAAGCCATAGCAGAGCAGTAACAGTGATTCCACCGAGTGCTTAAAAAAGAGGCATTTTAATACTGTAACATACACCTAGACTTGATCATAATGTTTATTATTAAAACTGCATCACGAAAAAAAGATTCGGTCTAAATTTAGAAATTTGGCCATAGAACTAATATGAAACAGTATTTGTATAATACTCAAGTCTATAATTAGTGCTACAGACAAAATGAAATATTCAACTGATCCTCAAACCAAATACTCTAGCTCTAAGCTCTTTCACATTTCGTCTTTCCCCCTTTTTTATGAGAAGAAAATATAAGAAACAGAATCTGATTTTTATGATGCTGCAGATTCTTTCTTACTTTCTTAAAGTAAGCAGCAACTGGAAACTAATCCACATGGCTTAACAAACCAACCAGGTCATTTCTTTTTAACCTTTATTGACATTTTAGGAAATACTCTTCATCATAAAATGGTAAAATACATGTTTTACATTTAATGTAATGGTAATTAATAATATTTATCTAATGTATTGCACTGTGAGATTTCTGGGCTAGATTTACTGCTTCCCTGAAGCTGAAGTAACTTCCCATTTAAATCTGTGCACAAAGGATCCTGCACTTAAACTGACAAGTGAAGCTTCTTCTGTAGCTTTCACAGGCAGCCCTTAGTCAAGAATGCTCTCTAAGATCGACATTTGCTGAGTGCAAAAGTGAGCATTTTGTTGGAGTGACATTGATGCCTTCTCGGCTCCTCTTTCTTACAGGTAAAGCCTGGAAAAGGCTGGGGTGTGGAAAACTCAGTGTTGCACCTTCCTTACTCTGAGTTCTATAGGAAAAAAAGGAAAAGACTGATCAGCTCAGGTTCTCTCCTTTGATTTTTTTCCTCCTCATTCTCCTTGATTTGACTGGCCTGCAGATTCTCCTATATGCAGTTTGTTTTTCCCTCTAGCTGTAACATTACCTCTGTGTGGTAAAAGCAATGGATTATCTGTCAGATGCCCTTTAAAGCATCTTCAGGGATCATGCAGCTGTCACAGCCTGTCTTTCTTGGGCAGAGCTTTCAAGTCCATCAAGCATCACAACGTTTTCAAGTGAGGTTTTTCATGGAAGCGTCATTTTAAGAGAGGTTTTATTTCTAAATATGGAAGAAAGACATGCCATTATCTATTAAAGGAGAGAGATGGGACATATAAGAAAATCTGAGAGAAATTGGAGGGATAATTAATATATTAACTGAAAAATGCAACTGTGAGTTGAGCAAAATGATTAATATGTTTAGGTTGAATTTAGCAAATAATGTTGACCAAAAAGAATGTTTTTATTGGGAAGTCTAGGATTCTTCAGTCCATTTTGGCATCTTCCTCTCTTAAGACATTTTACATAGTGCAGCTACTATTTGAAATTATGTAGTTGCTTAGATTCAAGAGGATTAACTATGACTCAAAGAAACATCTGAACTTTTGAGTACTCAGGTGGACATCGTGTAATCTATTAATCTGTAATTCTAGCTCACTGGAGGTGACTTCCTCAGTTGTGTGCTTTTACCATACTGATATTTTATGGAAATCTCTTCCACTTTTCTTCCTTACTTTTTACAAGGGAATCAGGTAAATTAAAGAACATTTTTATTTTAAAATTAATTAATTAAATAAAAATACTATTATTCTAAATGGCAAAAAATCCTAGATGATTCTGTTCAAAAACCAGAACTAGTCTGTTTTAGGCATTGGATAGACATATAATGAGAAAAAGAGTTTACCGTCCACAGTGTTCACAGGTTTTTGTTTAGTAATTGGAATTTCATTAACTGTTTAGTATAGAAAAAATGCAAGTATATATACAAAAGGAAGGGCAGTTTTTTAAGAAAGAGTATATGCACACATGCTTTATTTGCCAAAAGATGGCAAATAAACCCTTTTAAATGTAACTGATTGTTCTACACTTTGTTTGCAATATCGTATTTCATATGCTATAGTTCTATCATAAAATCTGGAATGGATTCAAATCACAGAGTGCAGAACTGAGTCACAGCTGATACTCTGGTATTCCTCCCAGCCTTTTCCTAATGTATCAGAGAATGGAGGGTGCAGGAAAGCAATTTCCAAGTAATACAAGGGACCAACCTTGAGCAGTTTTGCATGTTGACCTCTTTCACAGGCTCAGTGGGAAATGAGCATTCATTGTACCTCAAAGAATCAAGCTCTTTTTGTTAATGCAAAGTGCAGTCCAGTTTACATAAAATGTTAATAAAACAGGAAAAAAAGTGTTGTGCAGAAGGTTTTCACATGGAATATGTACAGTTAGCTGTGTAGCCAGTAGGAAGACTACTGTAGTGGAAAGTTGTTTTGGTTTCTGAAAGCTGAAAAAAATCTTTTCTGTCTCTGACTTTCTCCCTTACATATATTACTTACCTGATCTCATAGTGAAATAAGAAAAAAAGTGCTGTATGTGGTCTAGTTAGAGGCACCTTCAGATGTGTTAATGGTGACTGGGATAAAAATTCATTAATCTTTTGCTGTTCTTTAAAAGTTAATCTGAAACTCCGGCCTTTCCTTAGCTGGGTTGGCACACAATGGAGAATGCTCCTTTTCCCCCTTCAGCTTTCCTATCAACTTGGCTCTTAATAAGCCAAGCCATGCAGGCTTTTGTCAGCTAAGAGACACATCCCAGGCAGAAGGAATTCTATATTCTCCCTCCAATTAATGCTATTTAATTTCTCCTACCATTGTAACTGGGTGATCCCAGCTTGATGCTGAGTTCATTTGATGTTGTTGATTATAGTACTACACATGACAAAACAGTGTAGTTCATTTCCTTAAATGCCTACCAAGTCAGCCCACAGACGTCAGTCAGCTAATGCAGACAGAAAGGGAGCCAGAGGTTTAAAAGACATTTTGGCCCAGGATGCTTATTGCTCATTGCCTCCTACCCACTTTTTAATATCCCCTCTATTGTGCATATCAGGGGTTCCGTGGTCCCTAGCTCCCTTGCTGGTTGATTTCTGTGCATCCTTCCTGCTGAGTACCCTTTTCAGGAATCCAGCGGTAATCTGCCCTCAGTGAGAAGTATCATCAGTTTAGCATTTTAATTCTATTAAATACAACTTATGTAGCTGATAAAGCAGGAGACTCATTTGCAAAAAACTGGGGGTTCAAGAAGAGTGAAGTCAGAGTAGATTAGGTTTAGCACAGATTGTTTAAATCCAGCTGCCAAACTGGATCAAACAACAAAGGGCTCATCTGCCCGAGGGCAGTTACAGAAGGATGGGAGACAAGCTGAGCTAGGGAGCATTCTTCTTCCAGGATTTACAGTAGAGAAGGACTGGGAATGACTGCAAAAGACATGTGAGACTCAGGCTTTCTTTCTAGGTTCTGTAAGAAGTGAAACAGAGCAAGAGGAAGGGACATAGGCTTCTGGCATGGTGTAAAATGTAGGACAGTGTGTCTGATGTGCTCCATCTCTGCCTCGGGGATTTAACAAAGAAACTGCCCCCGAGGAACTCTTATGCCCCAGAATAATGCAGCTTCCCAGCACTGTACATAGACATAGGGGAACTGTGCAGGGTGCAGCACTTGCTGAACTCCTCGAGTCAAAAGGCAGAGCAAATAAAATTTTTAAGCAGAAGAGAAGCAGAACTGGATTTCTAAGGGTTGTAGAGCAAAAGCCACATCTCAAATATGGCTTTTACATTAACATCTATAAAGTGCCACCTAACTTTGCCGTGCCCCATAGATGTTTTGTAATAGCAAGATGTATATTATTTTTGTTTGGCTAACTTTCTACTTTGCATCATTTTCATAGTCTTGATAGTGGGATTTTGGGAAGGTAGGTGCTCAGCTGTACTAGAACGTCAGTGGGTTTAGTAGCAATGTAATATTACATTGGTAATCTGCCACCGGCTGTGGCTAAATACAGCAACATTAATACATGTGCACAAATACATCTTTGCCAAACCCAGGTGATCTCATGGACATGTGTTGAGGAGACAGAAAGGTCCCTGCACCTCTCCACCTAGAGATGGGGCATTTTTACTGTGCAACACTAAGTAAGCCCTTCTTAGCCCCTGGCACATTGTTTAACTAGAGCGGTGTTACGCTGGGGTTATGTGACTGGATGCTGTTTAGGCAAACATTTCTTCTTCCTGCTGTCTCATTGTCATGGTTACCCAGCAATGTAGTGTGCTCCCTACTTCCTTGAAACAGGCCCCCATCCTTTTGCATTCAGATGCAGCAATGTGGCACTTACATGCTTAAATACTTGACTGTGTTGCAGTGGGAGCATCAGAAATGCCTTAGCGTTGAATGGTTTGTCCAGGAACTCAGCTCTGTAATCTTCCTTATCATTAAGCAATCTAGAAAAGAAGAGCATAAACAGAGAGACCAATGAAAAATGTCAGTCAAAGGACTGAATCAGAGTTTATTGAAATAAAAGGGAGTTTTTGCATTGGCTTTATTAGGTTGACATAGTAATTGCTCTTTTTTATCTTTCTTAATTGCAGCCGATTACAGCAAGAAAATGCATTTTAAATTGGTTTTGGATACAAAAAAGTGAAACCCTGAAAATTAATTACATCTTGAAAACGGAATTGTTTCTGTGAAGAGTTTGTTACAGAATGAGTTTCAATGAAGCAAAATATGTCATGTTTTGTTAAATATGAACTGAAAGGTTTAATTAAATTAATTGTTTAAAATTAATGTTTGACATCAGTTTGGTATGAGAATATGACTCAGATGTTGAAGGCTTTCCTCTCTTTTCATTCAGAACACACTAACACTAAGTGAAAAGCTCACAATGAACAGTTTAGCTGGCCAATTTGGCTTCATTTCCTGGCTACAGCATATCTGTGAACAGTTATGATTTCCTCCATCATTCCATTTGTCGAAATTACTTAAAATTTGTCCTGGGTTTTTTCTCTAAATTGGATTAAATTGACTAAAGCTTTTAGAATTGCATCTTGTCAGTCCCAATCAATTCATATGAACCTGAAAATGTTTCCTCTTTCTTTTTTTTAGAAAGGAACGCCAGAAGGAGTTGCAGGTTATTTTTGTTGTTTATTATTAGTAAGATGCAGTTGTTAATCTGGTACATCAACTATTCGCTTGCTTGAGTACTGATACTACCTTTCTTTGACTGTGATCAGTTAGATAAGTTTCAGAATGGTACTTTTTTTTACTGATTGCCTAAATGGGGGAGTTTTAGCAGTAGGAGTAATTACCTATGATGAACTCAGGTTTTGTTGGGTAATATGCCTGATCAACTTGACTTTTTTTTTTTACATGCCAGTAAAAGTTTGACAGTAAAATATATACCTGTGCAAGGTAACCTCTGTAAAATACATGCATCAGTGAAGTTGACACCAAGGCAGACAGAACTTCAGTGGCACATACGGCCACACTTTTCACATCATTTAAGTGTCTTAATGCCTTTAGAATCAAATCAGGTTTGGAGCAGGTCTCCTGAACTAAGATTTGTCTCATCTAAGAGGCAAATGCAAGACCAGCATAAACGAATTCATGTGAAATAACTTTTTTTGAGTTGTTTGTTTGGGGTTTTTTTGGAGGGGGGGGCATTGTTCTAGTTTTCTTCCTTAGCTGTAAAGAGACCTCCTTGAAAGTAGCCACCCAAATACAAAGTTTTCTGAGGTTAGATTGTCACAGAAAATTCTTAGGTTTCTGTTTACCATTTTACCGAAGTTATACATTAATTTTTCATGTATGTGTAAGGAGCATTAGAGAAGACTGCTAAAATAGCATGCTGAAAAGTAACCTAAGTTCCCTGCTGAAGTGTGTAACTTCCATTTGAAGGTGCACGGCCATAGAATTTGGGTATTTATCTGCATAACTTTGAGGAGCTTACTGCGTTAGAATCACTAAGATACCGTGCTATAAAGTTGGAATTATGTTCTCTGTTGAGTCCATTCACATACATCAGCATTTTAAATTAAAAGGAATTTAAATTATTTCCTCAAGAGTTGAAACTTCTAGAGGTTCCTTGTAGAGACAAATCTGTTCATAGCTGCCTGACTACTCCTACCTGAGATCCCCAGTCTACTTTCTGTGCATCTCCCATCAGCAGTATCCTCTAGTGTGATTTCTGTGATACTCCACACAGTGAAAGGAATATTGGTGCCTGCTCTACATTACATGGCAATGGTGTCAATAAGTATTGTATTGGCACCCAGAGCAGGTCCTAGGACATACAAAAAGAGTTTTTTCCAGCTCACCTTTCTCTAGCAACCTGAAGATTTTTTTTTAACATGTTTGAGGAACTTAAGCATTATGAGCTATTAGCTATAACCCTCTCAAAAAAAGGGAAAAAACATACATGCAAGTGGTGTGGAAAAATGAAGTCAAATCAACTCCACTGCAGTTGGAGTGCTGTGGTACCAGCAAATGTCAGCATAAATGTCAGTCACAAGATTACAAGCAGCAGTGGATTTTTTGAAGAGGATGTCTGTCAAAGCCAGAAAGGGCAGAGACTTACTTGTCTTATTCCCTTTTCTTCTGGTTACATTTCCCTTGATAATTGCAGCACCCAAAATGGTTATTTACTTCTGTGGCATATCTTTAAGATAATTTATGTAGTTAATAGAACAGTTTATTCTTAAACCTGCTTCATACTATTGCTGCTTGATGCCAGAGTAATTTGGTGTACAGCACATTAAATCTTGTTAACATGCTGCTGATGGTGTCTTATATTCATAGTTTGGTTTGGAAAGTAGCATATGGAAAATGGTCCCTTAGCCTTTCTCTCGGTCAAAGGTACAGTGACGACTACAGAGAGCAGCTTTTCATTTAAACTATTAAGTAGATTATCTTCACTTGCTATGCATAAATAAGGCTATCTGGGTTGGATTGCTCTGGGATATCCCAGAGCAATAGTATACTCGTTGCTTAGAGTCTGTCAAAAGTAACTAAGGGAAAGCCAGGATGCTTAAAGATATGTGCATTGGGAAATAGCATGGAACAGCTGGCACCCTCTGAACTTACATCCTATTGCAGTAACATGCTCACAAGCATACACAGATAGTCTAATCCCAGCCTATGGGGTTTCCACTTTACTTGTCTTGAAAACATCTCTGTACTGGGCTCCATTCCACTTCCCTTCAGAGTCAGACCAGTGAGGAATAAGGGGATTCTTCTTGATCTCAACAATAGAACAAAAATATAAGAAAAAAGTGGATGTTAATACTGTGGTGCAAAGAGGCCTGTGTTCTCCACTCACATGTAGAAGTTAATGCAGGACAAAGTTCCAGTCCCTTTCTGGTTTCCTTCTACCTTCTGTATCACTCCCTCAGAAAAACGTCCTACTCCAGAGGAATCAGACTTCTTTGATTTTTATCAATAGGAGGCCATAGCCTGTTTGTCAAAGCCGGTTCACAAACTGCCTGGAGTCAGGAGTGAGAATTTTAGAAGTTAGTTATTAAAGTATGCATTGTCTTTTAACAACCCTTAAGTGTTTACTGAAGTGGTTTATTTTGATCCATTCTTTCTCCCTGCTTCTCATAAACTTAAACCAAGAGTAATCTTCCCAATGGTCAAAGCAAGATCTCATTTTCGTAATTCATTATACAGCAACTCTACTTCCATCAGACCCCTTACACGAGTCTGCTTTCAAGCTACAACAACTTACCCTGCCAGTGTTTGTAACTAGAAGTAAGTGCATGCTCAAATATAAACAACATTTGAGTTTGCTTCTGTGTACATTTAAGTAAAGAGCTGTCAGAAAATAGAAGAGATCAGATATAATCACAAGCCACTACAGCCATGAATCAAAACAAAAAGTACTTTTTCCCTCTCCATGCTGAACACAAGGCAAATGCAAATCTTGTGGTTGAGTTCTGTCTTTTATCCTAAAAACAAGAAAAATTAGTCAAATACAAAACCCTCTTATATCTTTGTATGCGTAAATTGTATGACACAGAATGGAGAACGGACAGAGGAGTGTCTTTGCCTTGCAGAAGTCAGCACCTAAATGAATTCATGAACATCAGATGTGAAGAATGATAGTAATGGAAATGTGGGTCCTCCAGCAACTAGGCTAGTGCTTTTAGGAGGAACAAAACCAGTCATTTTCTGTACATGTGATGCACAGATTAAATGTGCAATTAAATGTTCAATTAAAATAGCTGAATTGTCTTTAAATTGACTTCTGACAAACAAGTTCTATCCATTTCCCAGTGCTTCTGCATAGTTAAAGCGTCATGAGAACGCATGCCATTTTCAGGAAGCAAGCAGATAGCTTCTTGGTAAAGGCAGAACAGTGTGAATCTCAGCCTGTTCAAGCAGTTTATGGAAACCAGCAGATTTTCTGGGTAGATGTTGCAGCAACAGGAGCAGCACAGGATCTCCCTTGTGTCTTCCCCTTTCTAATAATCCTTCTCATCTGACAAAACCCATATGGTTAAGAAAATAGAGGCTTTCGTGCCAAAGCAGCAACCAAATGCAGTTAGTGGGTGATTTAGGACTATGGAACAATATGAAACAATAGATGCAGCTGCCTAACCAAAGAAAAAAGTAACAAAACCAACATTACATAAGAGGAAAATTAGGACTTCTGTCATGAAAACAGTGGTCCTGTTTAGTGCTTGAGTAGTGACAAGGCTTCTGAGAACACACCCTTTGTAACCTCTTTGGGAAAGCAGAGGATTGTGTTACAGTGCAACCCAGTAAATGCTTCTACAGGGAATTGTTTGACATATGAATCAACCATATGCATGGGCTGTGCTGCAGAGATAACAGGTAGACTTGTAGCTGGTGAAAGAAGAAGACGCAAAGGAAATTTTCTAATTTTATTTGATAGGCGTGACAAATGGGAGACTAAAGCCAAAAGGGAATATTAAATAACAGAGGCAGATTTGAGGTTGTTTTTCTTTTGGTAGGACTTAAGCAAGATGCAAGATCGTCTGTGTCCAAAGAAAACCTCATAAAGATCAGGACTGAGAGAACAAAAACTGAGTAACTGATGGAAGAGCAATGGTCAAGTTCAGTTTATCAAAAAAGCTGTTTAGTTTAGAAGAGATAGATCAGTCTAGGAAATCAGACCAGAGCATGAGCTCCCAGGTAGCTACAAAAACATTTTCAAAATATCTACCTAAATGTCAGTGAGAGGAGTAAGCATTAAGGTCTGTCTGCAATAGCCTTATTGCTGAGGCCACAGTCATTTTATGTGACTACATCAATGTTATCCAGTCTCAAGACAAAGAACAAGTAAGATCGACCCAATGTGAGGAAAAGAGTAGCAGCATCTGGCAGGCAGCTGCAGCAGTTCAGTAGAAGCTCGGTGCCATGTCCAGTGAGGGGGCCATAGTCATCTGGCCCATCACTGCTGCCCTGGAAACAGCTGCTTGAAGGCTTGCTAAGACTGGGAGGTGACTCAGAATTAGGATTCTAATTTTTTCCCTAGTTTTTTAAAGAAAAGAGGGAGTTGACTGTTGTTGGTGCAGAGGCAAATCCGGCATGTGGTAAGATGACAGAGCATCTAACTGAGCGGCAGAGGGAGGCACAAAGAAAGGAGAAGGGTCAGAAGAGTTGGTGGTAAAACTATAGGTGGTGGAGGTGGTGGAAAGACAGAAGGATGCTGGTCATCAGCAGAAGATGTGTGGGATTTGGAGGAGGACAAGATAGAAAACTTGGTGGTGGGTGGCTGCAAGTGGTCAGAAGCCTCGTGACAGGATCAGAAAAATGAGCAATTGGTCACTGACTAATGGGTACATATGTCAACGGGGCATCAGAATGGTGAATTTTAAATATATAGGCATAATTTGATCTAGACTTCCTAAGAAAGAATTGAAGTTCCAGGCCATAGTGAAGAAAAATGAAATTATAAACCCATGAGATCCAAAAAAAAAATGAGAGAAAATGCAAAGTTTAGATACCAACACAGGTGAAATTTATCAGAAAGAACAAAATGTAATGGAAGACAAAAAAAAAGAAGAGGGTGGAGAGCAGAATCCAAGAAACAAAACTGTAGATAACATCTGCCTTGTAACTTGCTGCAGACTTACCTGATCCAGAAGGTGTGTGAAACTTTCACTGTCCCTTCCCTATTTGGGGAGGGGGAAGGGGGATTGCTGCCTTTTTTTTTTTTTAAGTTAAAGACATACAGTTCATTCCTCTGCTGTAGACTTGTTCATGACAGACAAATATAATATAACAGATTATCTTCCGTTAAATATTGCAGACTTGGGTCAGCTGCCATGTAACTCATTCAGTTTCATTCCCTCCCAAGGGTTCCATCTATCCCCACAAAATAAATTCATATGTACTAAGTTAGGGGTTTTTCATGACTAGGCAATATCCCTGTTCCCTGGAAACTTGCAGTTGTTATTTGCCTTTGTGAACCTCCCCTTTGAAAATGCTAAATCCTTTAAATTAATGCTTGGGAGGGTCATATTTTGCATTTCAGTTGTTGAAAAGAGCTTCCATTTATTCAACAATATAAAGCACCCTGAGGATCAGCAGCCACAGTTTATTATGTAAAAGTGTGCTGTGCTTATCGGTAATTTGGGAATTGACAACTCACATGATCATAGCTACCAACATTCAAAACTTGAAGTATTTTTTTCATTCTTTTATTATTGCTTTTTTTCATCATAAAATACAGCTTGTTTTCTATATAGCTAGATCCTGCTCTCAGTGAAGTATTTGTCTTTCCTGGTACAGAACAGACCCCGGTTGGTTGAAGTGATGTCTTCAAAAACTTTTGGAGGGTTACTTGTTGGTCACCAGCCAAATTTCTTTGATTCATTATCAGCTGTGAGACATTTGAATTATCACGGGCTAATTGTATTCAGCTGTTCTTTTCAGCAGGAGTAGCTTTATCATAGGAGAGCTAGCATACTCTTTGTGGGATTTTAGAGAGAGCATCCACATCTTCAACTGTTCTTAATACCAAATTTATTTTTTAATTTTATTTAATTAAATCAAACAAAATTTTTAGAAGCAAACTGAGATTCTTGGAAATAAGCACATAGCTTTCTTGAGCAGATAATAATTCCAAGGGGAAAAATAAAACCAACTATTAAATTGATTTAATAAGATATGTCTAGGGATCCTTGTGTCTTGGTCCAATAGTGCACAGCTTGCTCACTTGCCTCTGTGTTCCTCATTGAGATTACATGGAAAAGTTGAATACTGTAAGAGCAAGGCCTTGTTTTTTAGTGAGACCTAGTATAGAGAAAATGCCCAGGCTTGTCAGCTTCCCAGTCTTGTCTGATTTATACCTTAAGAAACACTGAATTAGCTCCTTTACTGTTGCTGATGTGTGTAACCTTCAGCAACCCATATAGTTCTTCCATCTCAGCTTCTCCTGCATAAACTGCAGAAACACTAAACATAGAATTATTACGGTCATAGTGGCAATGAGAATAATTAGGGTAGATAAGTAGCCAGCCAGTATTTGCACAATTCTGTACCACCATTTTAACCACAGCCTCCAGGTCTGCATGTACTTGTGTGGTCATTGTTACCATCTGAGTATCCCAGAGTCTGACGTACTGGACTTTCCATGTGCTTTGTAAAACAGAGGGATGTTACCTGTTGTCCCCAAGTACAGATGGGAGCCCTAACTGCACACTTATTTCTCCCTGTCCAGTGTTCTATAACCAGCATTTTGATTGATAAAAATGTTACAGTAGAAGCAAAACTAACTTTATTTTTGGGATTCCTATGGCTTTTGAGGCAGGGAAGGGGTTAGTTTTTGCATTTAGCTCAGCCTAGACAGTAAATGACTCTATCCGTCTATTTCTTTATATTCTCCAGTCCACATTCTGGAGCCCAAGACAGCTTGCACTGTTTGGGTTTGTAGCATTGCACTAACATGTTTTTAAGTTTAAAAAAGAATTCAGTGTTCAGCAAAAATTTAAAATGAAAATCCTTTCCTTTCACATTAGATTTAGTAAATCCCTTCCTTTTCATAAATGAGGAATCAGGGCCTAAACTATTCTGACAGCATTTCTGCGTTTTTCACTTTTGAAGCTTTTTGTGTTTTATAAATCTAATTAACTGTAATAAGAAAATAATAGGACATAATGTTTGTTTTACAAGGTGATTGATCTCTTGGCAGCCTGGCAGACTCTTTTATTGATTGGTTGGTGGATAATGTCAGAGTGGATGTGTCCTGGAGGAGAATAGCTGACACCTAAATCCATACGTGACAGATTGCCATCTGTGTTGGAAGACAGGTTTCTTCGTGAAATTGCAAAGATAACAGGTGAAAATGGAGAAAGTGACATGAGGGAAATGTGTTGAAACCTGCCTCAACCTTTCCATGCTCTAAGAGCATTTACACAAAGCTCTGTATTTTGTGGGCTGCTTTTTTTCAGGGTGAGGGAGATTAGATTTTAATTACGCTCATTCCTGTCTGCCCATTCTAGTTTTAATTCTGTTAATTAGGAAAATGCCTTGCCCCACAACCTAGCCATAAAGCTAATTAAACAGAGAACCTTCATTTGCTACTTAGTGGAACTTCAGTTCAGTAATGTTTATCATACATTACAGTTAATAAGCACTGTGGGAAGGAAAATGACGATGTCACTGATGTGCAAAACTCGAATTAGAGGTGCTGTAATATATGCCTTATTTCATTTTCTAGCTATCTGATGCAGGGAAGTCACACACTACCCTGCCTGCCTCAGTTTCACATTCGTTAAAGAAGAATTAATTAAATGTATCTCTCCTGCAGAAGTGTAGGTTTAATGTAATGAAGCTGGTAAGCTGCTGACCTTTGAAATCCTGAAGTAGAAAACACTGGATAAATAGAATGATTCGCCCCTGAATCATGGAAAGCATGTTAAAGGCAATGAACTATGCAGTAGAGTGGTGGAACAGCAGATAACACTTCCTAAAGTGGAGACAGCCATACAGTTCTGCACATACTCACAAAATCTCCCATGGCAAAGCACTACTTGTGTGGAACATCCTGCTGTATCAAATCATTCAGAAGACCAGATTAAAATTAAAAACAATAGTAAATTTGACTCAAAATCTTTGACAGTAATTTAATTCATAATGTTTTGTTCAATTATAATAATCTATTGTAAAGTGTTGGTCCTGAAAATATCAAGTGATAAGTACCAATACCCCATCATACAGAGAAGGAAAGCAAAGAAGTGTTACCTTGCCCAAACTGCTAGATAAACACATTGTAAAACTGGAACTAGGATTTAGAACTCCCTGTAAACTACCAGACAACAGCTGGATCAACGTTTTCTGGAGGGAACAGTAGAACCTAAGTTCTGCTTTGATTTAGATTTTCTCACAGTGGCACTGAATCCAATGAGTCTGAGGGTATTAAATTATCTTTTTACCTTAATAAGATATCCCTCGTATGCATTATTTAAGACACGGTGGAAAATGTTATTTAGAGCATTGCAAGTGTAGCCTGATAGCTTTTGCTACGTTAACCCTGAGGTACTCGATGTATTTCAAGTTTTATTGCAAAGTGGCAGGCAAATATTAAAATAATTGCAATCTGAGTATTGGTGGCTCTGTATAATATTTGTAATGTAGAGCAACACATAGAACAGCATGTGCTTTGTGCACGCCTGCGCTGATTGACACACTGTCTAAGCAAGATATCCTGTTGGGTTGTGCGCTGGGCTTGGATTCAAGTGTGGATGAGTGAGTTTGTTTTTCTGTGCCTCTATTTCCCCACCTCTGACATGGGGTTAAAAAGTTTTGTGGCTGCTTTTTAAAGTACTTTGTGGTCTGCATGAACCAATGGCTGTGTCAACAAGGCAACACTAGTTACAAGGTTTAGGGGACAGTGGTGATTTGTATAAGCATGAGAAAAGAGAAGGAAAGAAAAGCAAAGCAAAGTTATGAAAGCAGGGAATAAGAAGAACTAGCAGACTAGCCCACTTTGCAGAAAATATGTCTATATTGATGTTCACTGTATGCAGGTAATAGCATTATTAATCCTAACATGTTGTCATTAATAAAAGCAAGAAGGGTATGAAGTTTCTGTAATTATTTTAGGTTGATCTGAAAGTGTATTATTTTCCTGGAGCTAGGTAGCATTTTAAAACTGCAAAGGATTAGACAGACACAATCAGTTCAAATATTTGTCCAGCCATTGAAAGGAGAAGCCCCACTTCTGCCTGTGGTGAGGCTTTGGAAATCTCCATATCCATCATCGTTCAACAGCTGAGTGAAGATTGCATGTCGATTACCCTTTCAGTTGCCTTTAAGCAGCTTACGTGAAATGTTAAGTTCTAGGTTGCCTAAAATCCCTACTTTTTAATTTGTTCTCTGGCTTGTATGCAGCAGATTTGCGAGTTCATATGCACACATGCACACATAGGCGCACACACACACCCTGATCAGAACCAGGTCCATCCAAATATGAATTATGCTAAGCAAAGCTTAAAAAGGTACAAGTGGAACAGGAGCAGTCATTCCCATTAATTTTCACAAGGACATGGAAAGAAAAATAACAGCCTGGCTGTTTCCTCCAGTCAAATTGTTGCTATGCAACTTATCACAAAGCATCTGAGTTTCTGTTCTTTTATTTAAAGATGATTTGACTGCCTCCCTCATATTTTGAGGTCCTCAGAAAACTTAGGATAATCACATATTTCAGAAACATTTTATTTTATTTATTCCTCCTTCATTCTTCTAAAATTATTGCCCCTTCCATTCTTCTGAAATTAGCTTTTAAGTGTCAAAAAGAGTATGGAGAGCTTTGCAAAATAACTATAAAGAGAGGACATTTTCAAAGAGTGCTTGGGTCTGTGTGCCAAAACTGTGACTTACTAGCCAATGGCACAAGGCTCTAGGGTCACATAAGCAGGTCCAGAGAGTAATCGTGCTTGACTTCACCACACCATCCGTCTTGATGCCAGGCCTTTGCTTGCAGGATTTGCCACGAGCCTGGACTTACATTTAACAACGCACATAGAGATGACAGCAAGTCACAGAAGCTGGTGTGGCACTTCACTATTTGTGAGCAGCAGGACAGCCCCAGGGTTTGTTTCTGGGTCCAGACAGGTCCACAGCTTTTGTGATGGTGTTGCTTAGTTCCATCTCCATAAATAAAAAAACTTATGATTGCTCTCTCCCCCAAAATATTACAACTTTAAAGAAGGTTCTAACTACCTTTGTTCAAACCGTATGTTTCCTTTTGGTTTTTTTTTACTTGCATGGGAGAGTGGAATTAACCATTTTCAGGGCTAATGGGAGGCTTGAGTGTTTAGTTGCCTGTTATGTCAAACCTTCACCTGACGTGTTGGACTAGTAAATTTTAATGCTTCTGTGGTTTTTCATTGGCCTGTATTTTCCATCTCTGCATGTGTCTCATTTATGCTGGTCACATCAGTTGGTATTTGTAGCAGATCAGCAGCTTGTATGAGCAAGGTATCATTTAACAATATTGACACTGCATTAAGAGAAATCCTTTGGGATTTCATTGTTCATGCACTTAAAGCCCATCAGACCTCCTAGTCTGAAATGACGAGCACATTGTCTGAACACCGATTGTGAGGGCATTTTACATACAACCACCCATGGAGCAATACGGTTCTACATATACTTTTGGATTCCTGAGGTTGTGGGGGAGCACAGCACTGTAGAAAGTCTGAGCCATTCTTCTGCAACCTGAAGAAATTGAATCAATTGAAAAGGAGCGACTTGAGAATTATGTTTGAAGACACCAGGTTTATGACTTCTCTGCACAGTCCCAATAATAGTCTGGGGGTATTTGACTAAATAATTTCAAAGCTGGTAGAGATACCATGGTGGGTCTCCACTGTGTTTTCTTTCCCTATGTGATAGGCAGATGTGCATACTGTCTGTGAAGTTCAAACAGGCGCTTGACAAGTTGGGGTACCAGTCAGTTTAAAGATAAATGGGGCCTCACCTTCTCACACAGTGGAATCATTTATTTTCACATAGCTCATAACATGAATTATTTATAGCTGTGGAAAGAAAAATAGTGGGGCTATAGACTTGGTGCAATTTCTATGAACCAGTTAGACATGATACGGTTGGATACTGCTCTCTTCCAAGTGAAATGCAGCAACGCAGTGCTCTCCATAGAGTGAAATAATTTTTACATGCCTTGTCAGTCGCGCTATGGCCATGGAAAGAAATACAGTGAAAGAAGAGACATTGGCACTGTTTGTGTTATTTAGAATGTTTTTGCAGCTAACAGTTTTGACCTCTATTCTGTTTTGATGGTCCTGGTTTCAAAAGGCCACGTCATGTTTTCCAGCTAGAAGAAATGAATAAATACTTTCTTTTCCTGTGGACTCTCCCAGGTTTTACCCAGATCCTGGTTCAGAATTATTCCAAAGAATTGCTGGTGTAAAACTGATATGCTGCATGGTCAGTGGAATTACAATGATTAACAGCTTCAAATCTGTCCTCTGAGGCCAGGAGGGTTTCATTTTTGTCCTTTATGGTCTTCAGAGACCCTGAAAAGAAAGTTAGTGAGACTGGAATTTGCAATTTAACATGTGAAATCCAGGGGCCATCATTTAAAACATCAATCCTTACTGCAGAATGGTGTTTGACAGGCTGCAAGTAATTTCTGCTTCAAGCAGTCTCAGGCAGCAGAGTAGCCCAAAGGTCATGTTGTTCTTATAATGGGTTAAAGATAACTTCTTCATGATGGATGACTACTCTGTGTGTTTATGATGCGTAATATATTAGTAATTTTAACTCACAATTCCATTCGTCCAGTGATTTTGTCAGGGCAAGCTAAACTATAGTTAGGTACACCTGTGCTGAGCAAAAGGAGAGGACTGTCGTAATCCATCATAAGACCTGCAGCACAGTCCCAGTTGCACAGACTGGAGCTGGGAGAAATCACATCTACAAATGGAAATGCCAGCCTGCAGGAACTGGGCCAAGAAGTCTTGTGTTTTCACTGCTGATCTTGACCTGTGCTGGTGATCACAGCTGGAACCAAACGGATTGCTGCCTCCAGTCTCATGCTGTTATGTAGAGCAACCCTCAGCATGTTCTTCACCAGATTTATCAGGTTGGGAGCCTGACATTATCTGTTCTTGCTAGCCTAATCACCAGAACTGAAGGACCACAAACAAGAAACACAACTCCTGGTTTCAGATCACTTTGAGAACTTTGTTACCCAAGACATAAAGATTTGAGCTGGCTTTGTACGAAGCGCTTGGGGCATAACACCACCACAGCTGCTACCTACCATTTTACCCTCATGCTTTTAATAGGACCGAATGCAAAAGCCACTCCTTTGCAGAAACAGAAAAGTAATGAGCAGTAGTATTAGTTCAGAGCGTCTCAGAGCAAATTTGCTTTCTCTTTGTCACAAATGCAACTCATAAGCACACCTTTATAACAATATACATTCTTTTTGCCTATTTGAGTAGTACATCCTCCTGAGCATATTTCTGTCAATGTCAGTGCGGCAAAGTGCTGTCTAGAAAAGACAGCTGAATTTGCCTCTCAGCTATTAGGATTTCTAGTTTAGTTCCTCACCTCTCTTGCTGCTGTTTATATTTTACATGATGAAACGTAGTAAGAGCAACACTGCTCTCCCATGTCAGTAATCGTATGTTTTCAAAAATGAATGAATGACATCCAACAGAAGTCATCCCAAATTCAAATAATTTTTAAATACACTCTTCATGCACCACCATCATGCTGTCTTCATATTAGCTCTTTTGGCACCTGGACTCGGATTTTCCAAGATTTACTTTTTAAATGGTCAGCTGTTACCTCAGCATATCAAAGCTCTTGCAGCAAGAGGCTTTTCAATGGGAAGCATCACTTTCCACTCGCTTTTCTGAAAGATCTTCTTTTGACTTCCCAAGGTGGGCAACCAAGGCTCTATGTCATATCACTTCTTCACTGTAAGCATCCTTAAAAATAACTGGGTTTTGGCCCTATTCTTCTCTTGAGAAAAAAAAGTACATTTTTTTCTTTTTCAAATAAAAGTGTATCCATGGTATTATAAGTGTATTTCAAATGAGATTCTGTCATCTATTTTATATTTATTGCACAAGGATTTGTGAGTTGGAAAAGGGACTGGTCATTCCACTTCTTCAACAACTTTGGAAGAAGGTGTAAGGTGAAGGAAGTAGAATCGCTAGTCTGAATTTCAGAACAGAGGTCTTATCAAGCTCATCGATGCACTATGTAATCATTACTTAAAGTAAGAGCTATTGATCCTGTCCTTCATCCATATATATGGCTTTCAAATAAAAACAATAACTGCTCTGCCTTCAGAACTGAAGAAGCAACATTTCACATGCACTTGCAGTTTTCTTCTATTATACCACATCAAAAAGTTAGACACATGAAAATGGGTGTTCAGTGACACTGTGTTCATAATGGACAAACTAGTATATAATGCTAATCCTGAACAAATACATCCCTACATTTGTTTATGTAGGGCTAATATAAGTATTTTTTCAGAATTCAAATATGTTTTCCTTTGTGTATGTTATTATTTCAATTTTACATGTGTTCTTGGGCTTTGATAGTTCCCGTGTAAGGTAAGGGATTCACATCTTAGACAGGGTGAAGTGTTCTGTCAGGCAGGCCACCACATTTATGAACAAGCTTCCCTGAATGTCCTTTAACATGGAAGTGCCTCAGCTTGGGTCATCTGGTGGTTCCAGTTCTGAGAGAAATACCTCTGTCTCCAGCACAGCTCAGCTCGTACCTCTTTTGGAAGAGAGGTTTGGGAAGGAGGGATACCTCTGACCAACCTGATTCCTAACAGGGGCAGCAGCCTCCTTGGGGGTCTGAGTAAACTCCTGTACTCCTGCCCTGAACTACAGAACTGCTGTTGTGAACTAAATTTTTCCCTGTTCGTTCTTTGCAGACATTGATGAGTGCTTGGTAAACAACGGCGGCTGTGACCATTTCTGCCGAAATACGGTTGGCAGCTTTGAGTGCAGCTGCCAGAAAGGCTATAAACTGCTCACAGATGAACGAACCTGCCAAGGTAATGCTGCATTTATTTTATTCTTTGTATAATGAGGATGTTATTTTCAGTGGATTATTTTTTCTAATTAAGTCACTTATACTACGGGTTTTAATCGTAGGAAGTAAAGTTAGAAAAGACCTCCCAGATTTCCATTTTCTGAGGTGGAGTTAGAGGATTTTTGGAAATGTCTTGTTTCAGTGTTTTTAGCAGTAGGAATGCTGAATTGCAAAAATCTGTGTAGCGCAGTGGAATAACCTCAGGCAAAGACCCTTATGTTCATATCCTCTAATTTGCTATGATCTTAATGGAACAGAAGCTTATCTTATTTACACCAGAGTCATGTAGAATAACTTATGGGAATAGAACATTTGCAACATTTAAACTGAAAAAAGGGTCTAATTTGTGACCTCACCTTTGCCTGACAGAATCTGTTTATGGAGGTGTTTTGTGAGAATTCAAATGAAGTGTTTTATATTGTTTGCTGTCCATGTCATGATTTGTTATCTAAGTAATATGATATTATCTATTCTATGAGTAATTAAGTGCATAACCATTTTCAGCATAAGTACTAAACATGTACCTTTGGAGAAAGGACACTTTAAGCATTTGAGCTCTGTAACTTTACTCTTCAAAAGCTAGAAGGATGAGCATGCATCAGTAGAGAGAGAAGGAGAAGGAGGACAGACTCAATTAAAATTTTGTGCAGGAATTACTTTTTTATTAATACATAATTATTTGCATGGGTTTTGAACACTTAAAAGTTATGAAGTCCAAAACATCATTAGTATTTTAGAGCTTGTTTGTTCATCAACAAAAGAGAAACCAAGGTGTGAACATACATGTGTTATTGAAAACATTTTCCATTGCATCTCTTTGGTACTTCCATCATCTGAGAAGTCTGCCCCACCCCAACTGTGTGATGGGACACAAAGGAGTCAGTGCAAGGTTGATTTCAAGCTGGGACAGGATGGCAGGAGCTGAGAGTGGCACAGTGCCACATGACTAGGCAGAAATAACATTGTAGAATCATGTCAGACAAGGGTAACTTGTCGGGGTTTGATTACCTGCTGAAAGTAGGGACAAAATGTTAAAAAGAAATGTTCCCTTCATGATGGGTTTAGAGATAGTTAGGAATACTTTCTGGTTAATTTCATGTCGAGCATTTTCATGTGCTATGACATGCTCTCACTGTGGTACCCGTCAGAGGTTTCACCACTGAAGGAATTGTAATTACACCAGTGAAAAACTCAAGAGAAAAGTCAAGCCCTGCGTTCTTGTTAGGCAAGAGCTGGCGCAAAATTTATTTGTCCATTATGCAAAGCCTAAGAAATAGGCTTTGAAAGCTACCTGTAAATAATCAGCTATCTGTTGTGATAATGGGAAACCAGAAGCAGCTCTGTAAGCATTGTTTAACCGAGTTTTATTTCTTCGTGTGCTTGGACTACTGAACGAGTGAGGTAACAGTACATACCATCCAAGGAATGATGCAGTAGCTTATCTCCTCGCCCTGGTGTGATTGAGCATGGAAATATAAACATGACCTGGCCATCCTACTTTTTCCGTTGTCAGTGAGCAAGGGCAGACGCTCCGCCTCTACACGGTGCTTGGACTGATTCATCAACTGTAGCTTATCTGTTGCTGTAACAGATAGGTTAGTGCAAGCCCAGAGGATTTTTGGGCTGGAGAAATTCTTCCAGTCCCAGAAATGCTGGTTCTTCATACTGTAAAATAGGGAAGACAAAGTTATTTCATGTTTCAAGCCTGAGGTATCTGGGCTCCAGAGACTAATCATAGCAAGCATGCTATGCTTTGTGGAAGGAGCAGTAATTTAGTTCCTGTCTGGTGCTTAAGGTGATAATTGGTGGCTCATGCTGTCGGTAGACCTGCTAATAAAAAAGGAAAGTGAATATAGATCAAGAAATCATTGATATATGAATCACCTGTACTTTGCTTCTTCCTCTGCAAAAAGAATATAGTTAGTGGAAGTGGTTGTAGTTATTAATGTCAGGTCTGACAGAAAAATGTGGTTTGGGGTTAGTGACTCTGCTGGAATATAAATCATCCATGGGGTTTTTTTTGGTAACAGCCAGTCAATGCTGACCATAGAACATTACTGAGAGATTCAGGGGAGGTTATTTTGGGCATGTTAGCCTTTCCAGTGCGTGAAATAGAAGAGTAATTTGTATTTATAAAAGATTCTGTTGTTCATGTTACATCTGTTTTGATTCATAATAGAGTTTCTGTGACTTACAGTCTTGCTGTCAACATTGCCTTTCTCCTCTGGTTCTCATCTTTAAACCGATGATTTCTTTCAGTTACAAATCAATGTGTTTACCAAATACTTAGGATCGTAGAAGACTACATTGTTTGGGGCTGAGTCCTATTTACTTCAGGTGGCCTCCCTGGCATGTAGGGAGTTCATGTCCAAATTAGTTCATCACTAACATCAAGGAGCAGATTCTGCTAACCTTAGGCAAAATGCCCATGGAAACAGCTAGTAAGCTTACCGTTTTATGACCTGCAGAACCCCTGGATAAGTCTGTAACTGTGATTCACAGGAAAGAATCAGTGAAGAACAAAGCCACAGAGATACAGTTCATGTTAGTGACATTTTTCAAACCGTTGAAAAATACAAGTAAGCTGTTGCTCAATGACTTTCTTTACATGATCATTAACTTCAGCACAAGGCAATTTTACATGTTTCAGTAAAAAGGTTCCTTCATATTCCCTGTGAAATTCTGAGGTGGTCCCACCTCACCTCATTCCCTTGATGTCCTTTCATTGTAGACCTCAGAGCTGATTTTTAAGATTGCAGGGAAATTGCATCAAAGTCTCAGACTTAATTCTAGTTGTTTGCAGAGCTCTCACCCCATCTTACCAAGTGCCTTACACACATTCATCCTCTCTGTGAGGAGGAAAGTATTTCTCAGTGTTTCAGGCAGGAAGGGTGAAGCCAAATATAGCAGCTTGTCAGATCACACATATGCATGCCTGGACTGCCTGGAGAATAAACCTTAGTTTTGTGAATCTGCCCATTACAAGAATATTTTTTCCTGCTGTGTTTGTGCTCATACCCTGATAGGAAAATTCACCGATTTTCAGAAACTCCGAAGCTTGTCACTTGCTTGGTGCCACTAGCTAGCCACCCTGCATGTATAGTGCTTGTGTAAGCAGCCCCTGCGTTTGTAAAGGGCATTAAAATGTTCTGCGTTTGTCTGTTTACAGCTAAACCATTTTTAGCCCTGGCTGCAAAGAAAACCATTGTCAATCACAGATTACTTCTGCTAGGGAGTGGTTCTCACACTGTGGCTCCTTGTTAGACAAGGAGAATGTGGGGGTTTCCCTCCCTTTCCCCTCCCCTGCATTCCAGCCGTTTAAAAGGAAACTTATTTGTAACCCAGAAGGGGGAAGAATCCACATTACTCTGCCAGTGATATTGTGGAGAATGATACTGCTTTCCCACAGTGTCTCTTTTCATACAAACTTAAAAATAAGATTTTTTTCTTTGATGATGAAATCACTGTATGTCAATACCAAAGCCATCTATTGTGTATTATTTTAACAGATCCCTTAAGTCTAAGATATTGTAAATTCTTTGATGCAGGAAGAAATGGTTGGACCTGTTTGTATAAACCTAGCCAAAGAGGCCTGCATCTCCTTCGAGCATGTAATACAAATAACATAGCTGTATTTATAGCAAGAACTTACGGTTGTAACCTTTGTGGTAATTAACAGCAGGACATCAACTCAGATTAGTTTTAGAACCACATCAGCAACAAAACAGCAAGCAAGACTGTTTAAAGCTGCAGTGAATGTGTGTAAGCGCAGACATAATTACCTTAATCCTCAGCCAATATGAGTTTTAAAACCAGTTAACTTAATTGCTTATTCAGTTTCTGTTTGTTGTGCAGTGATCTTGAAAAAAATTCAACAATAAGCAGTCTCTCTGCTCCACTCAAGTTCAAGCTTCATTAAGCACCCAGAAAAATGTGTGAAATTCTATCATAAATAATTTTCTCTTCCTGCTGTAGGAATTGCCTTTTGCAAAGCAAGACAGACAGCACACACTTTGGTCAGAACTCTCCCCAATAAGCGGTAGAGTTGGAGAAATGAATTATATATAGGAAAAAAATTGCTTTTAGTGGGAACATACAGTGATCAACATATAATACTTCAGCCTGCTAAATCTACACTCTTGCCCTCTGCCCCTCTCCACCTCTGTCCAAAATAGAGCCAAATCCTCCTGTGCTGAGGAATTTAAACTTTTGCAAGGGTCAGTTCAAGGCATTTGCATTATTCTAGTCCACTTACAGCCTCCAAAACAGGCTTAAGTGGGGCCTGAGGATTGCTAGATCTCACAGACACGAAGTTCAGCCATAACAGTCTGCCCAAGCAGCCTTTGAATTGATACAGCCACTGTAAAAAGAGATGGTTGTCCACTAGGCAGAGGAATCTCAGGGGCATGTGGGATACCCACATGGGCCATCTGGCATTTTCAGGGCTTCTTTAAGGCCATGTGTTCACACACAGTAGGTGACAGCATTTTTTATTTGCTTTGATGTATTGCCTGTTTGACTATTAGTTATTCTTTACTACCTTCCTACCAGATTTTAAACTAATGCAATTGACTCTTGTAACTAGGTTCTGGAATACAGGGCATCGTAGTTTGCTTTTGGTAGTGCTGGTGTCTGTTCAAAAGAAATTCAGTGGTGCAGGTTTATACAACAGGAAATCCCAAACAGAATTTGCCCCCCTAGCTTCATGATATATTTAATTTTCCCTCTAGTGATTTTCTGTGGGCACATTTTGCTAGAGGTTTGGGGGTTCTTCACACTACAAAGCTATCCAATAGAAGTCCAAGTACAGCTGATTTGAGGTGATTTTTTCCTCTCACTACAAGAGAAAGACGTGAGTATATCCACTATCCTATTTGTATATTTGAACTTTTCTTTCTCTCTTCTAAAGCAGATGTTTTAAAACAAGTGTTTCTTACGTGCTCCACTGTATTCCCCCTTCCTCTCTCCTCAGCTTTACCTCCAGACTCAAAAACTTCATGCTTATGGAGTGGAGAAACTGGAAGTAGTGGCTAGAGCCAAGGACACCGTGAGCAGATACTGCGACAGTTTTCTTTGTAGCTCTGTCAGCATATTACAACGCTGACCTGCAAAACACCTCAGACCTTGTCCAGATCTGTTTTATTGTTTCTCAGATCATCCCTGAGCAGACATGATAAGTGTAGCAAGTTTTGTGATAGCTTTCTGATGTGTTACAGGATATACTGCCCAACTCTTGCCATCCACAACTGGTTTTTACTTACAATCTGAAAGCAGATTTGAACCCAGCCTCAGGCCTTCTGTGTTAACCCACTGCACCACAGAACTGTAATCCATGCAATCCTAAAATAATACTGTTAAATAAGAGGCTGGCCTTTCTTTACTGCCAAACAGGTCTTTATTCCAGAGAATTTGATGTGAATAGACGTAGTTGACCCTGTGATTGATCGGTTGATAGAAGGATGCTTTACACAGGGCTTCCAATGCATAACTGTCAAGAGAAGCCTTCTTTCATTCCAGAATAAGAGAAAGAAATATAGCACCTTGAAAAATACAGTAACTGTCTATGATCCAAAGATCCTACAGGCCTGGTCTTGAAACATTGCCATATTAACTGGGTATGTAACCCCCACTCATAACATCCACCTTTTCACTTATTTTTACAAAACATGCACTATTAGCCTTCCAAGGCCAAGATTTGAATCTCCCAGCATGGTATCTCCATTTTGAAAATGGGTATGAAATGAGGGATTAATCATACAGGGAAGGACAGATAGAAAGTGTTTGTGGGAATTATTTTTGGCCTAAAGAAGCCCACAAAGATTAGCTACAAAGATCTCACTATATACTCTTCTGTATGGAACCATTGATGATAAATATGGCTGTACAGGACCAGTTGAATGCCAAATAAATCAGTGCATCCACACTGGCAGCACTGAATCACCAGATATCTTTGACATAGAGTAACCAATTTTATAAAAAAAGGGGGGGGCAAAGAGGTTTGCACCCTTGGGTTACACGATGGTGACCTGCCACCCACATTTGATCATGTAAACCAGAAAAGCAACTGGCCTTGTCCCAGTCATATAACCTGATGAAGGTCTCAGGATGAGGATACACCCCTTGCATTGATTTATGTATAGGACACAGTCACCCATCTTAGATTACTTAACTAAATGCATGGGTAGAAGTCAGGGCTGGAGCAGCTGTCCCTCTCTATTTCTCGTTCATCACGAAAATGGAGGACAGGGAGAATCCCATGTCCTATGGCCCAGTTTTAAAATCCTGAGTAAATTCCTTGGAATAGCAGGACAGGGGAATTTTATGTCATGATTTGCCAAGCCAAGCTATCTTTGTACCTTACTGCTACTCCCCCAACTCTTCTTGCTCTGAGTTATAGCTGAGTACCCTAGTGCAGCCCTAGAGACAGTGAGCTGTGAGAGATGTTAAATGGGTACAGCTGCAGCATACAGGAGTAAAAAGACCGATTAAACCCTTCAGCTAATCCTTGTCAGTGCTAGAACTAATGTTTCGTGTAAGTCAGTTCAAAAGACGGTGGGTGAGGCCCAGACCCCTCAGATTCAATGCATCAGCCTTGTGGTTTGGCCAGCTTTGCAGTGGAAAATGGTGGCAAGTTTTGTTGTTAGTCTGCCCTTTCCTTTTCTCCCTCCATTAAATATGTAGAAGAAGCAAATGTTCAATGAAGTAACATTATTTAGCCTTCCCCTTCTTTCTGGAGTGACAATAACATACAGCTGAGCAGCCAGGTGACTTGGTATGAAGAGGACACCAGCACATATTTTACAGCTCGGTGTGGGTTTTCATCTTAATATTTAAAATACATTTTTACCTGAACCCACACAAACCTTGCACAGAGGTTGTTACCCTCATGGTCAGGACTGACCTGTCGCAGGTGGAGAGCGTTAGCTGCTACAGGGTGCTGCTGCCCACGTCCTTGTGAGGGAGGTAGCAACGGGGATCCCAGAGCATGTTTGTTGTCTGGAGTGCAGAGCAAGCAGGTTTGCAGGACCCCCAGTGACTTTTGCCTGAGTTTGCATCTGCATTTGCTGTAAGTTTGAGGTCTTCAGCAGTCAAAGAAAATACCCAGGGCTTCGTTTCTCTCTCACTGATACCAGAGAGAAGGCTGCTGTACTCAGCAGCTGCAGTGCTATGGCACTGGGAGGACCTGCTGACACACCACTGGAACGGGGTGAGTCAGCGCCGGTGCTGGGGTGATGCATGGGAGAGGGATGAAGGAACTCAAGCCATTTCCCCTATCAACAGTCATCTGTGTGATACACATGGGGGAGAGTGATTTTGCCTTCATGTACTCATACACTCATCCACATCAGATGGGTGTGCTATAAGATATAAAATACATTGATTTGACAGAGACTGATTTTCAGCCAGTCCAGCTGAGTCTGGCCCAGGATGTTTCATTGTATGGACACTTGGTAGATAAACAACTGTGCTGGTTCAGCTGCCAGCGTAGTTCAAGAACCAGTGAGAATCTGTGGTGCATTGGAGGAGGTACTGGGAGCTGCTTGTGGAAATCAGACTCGCTCACAGAAATAAAATTCAGGATGATTTCGCTGTCACTGATGATGTTCATTCCCTATGCAGATTTCCTCTAAGGCATTCTGTGTCACTGAGCCTTACAAAAATATCTTGCTTATGACAGGCACCATATTGCTTCTAGCATCAGATTAAAAAAGTACTCCGCTGGGAAGCAACATGTTACACTGTCAATAAAAGGAATACTTCTCAAATCCTTTCTGTAACACATGGAGCATACTCTTGGTGTCAGTGAGATTGTGAACAGGGGTACAGTCTGCCTCTGTGAGAAAAAAAGGGTTGCAAGATCATACCCAGAAACAATAAATGCCCCAGGCATGAAGTAAAAACAGCTCTAGCCAGTACAAGTTTGTTTGCCAAGTGATACTATCTCCCATGTTGGTTGTAGCAATTAAGTCTGCTGAAACATGAAAACAAATACATCCCCCCACCTCCAGTTCTCCTCTCTGCTGCACAGTGTTATCTTAAGTTAAAGGCAAATTTTCTTTGGTTGCTGCTCCTTGGAAAGAATATTAAACTTCACAATCTAGGCTTTAAATCTGTTTCTAATGGGATGAGGCCTGATGTGGGGAGGGCAGATGGGACAGATTATTCCACCTGTATTTTCCCATGAAGCTTCTGACACAGGCTACTGTTGAAAGTAAGATACTAGATTAGTTTGACCTCAGGTCCCATTCAGTATGATAGGTCTTATATTCCGATGTTAAACTCTATTAAGTATACTGCTATCAAATTGCTTTTTACAGCTCTGTCTGGCCCCCTCCCTTTGATGATGTGTGTGGGAAGCCAAGCAAAACATTCCATTAGTGTTTAGAAAGAATTTGAGATATACTTTTCAGTTGATGCTGTAGGATTTATGATGTATATAGTGCAGAAATTATTTTACTGGACTAGAGTCATGTTATGTATTAATGAATTACCAGGATATGAGTCAGCCTTGGAATAGTTTGAGCAGGAAGGTAGCATTCTTCCACAAACAATAATCTGTTGATAAATAGTGCTGAAAGCTGTAATTCAATAGGAATTGTTTTTAAAGAGAATTAGAGAAAGACTGTATGTATATATATTCTCCAGAATTGCAGTGGTGCACATTGAGATAATGCCATATTACTGCACTCAATCATTTAATCACATTGATTAAGGTCAGATACCCTTTACACTAAGTGCTGGATAGGATTGCAATAAAATTACCACATTATACCAAAAGAGTTTTATTTTCATGTGCTTGCATCTACCCTTCTGGGCCTTTTCAAAGTGCTCTGCTTGCTTTATTTTGTTCTAACAACAATAAAAGCCTAACCTATTGAAGCAAAGTGGTGTGATTTTCTTCCAGTAGCCATGTTACAAACTGCTACTACTTGTTTTGGTAACTTGGAGATGAGGCCTTAGTTAGGACAGGTGAGATGAAAACAGAATCTAAGCTGAAATATTAAAGAGGCAGTGGAACGGAGGAGTGTCTTCTGGGGTTTTGCTGGGTGGAGTTTTTTTGATGCATATTTGGAAAACATTTCTGTTAGCATTTTTGGAGGGATACCTGCCATTTCTTGACTGCACAGAGGCCAGCCTTTCTGGGCAGAGTTTTTAAGCAAGCCTTTGAAGCAGAACCAGAGAACAGCAATTCTTGTGTATATTCAGTGGCCACCAACTTCAGCAAGAGCGTGAAGCTGGGAATGCACTCTGGTCCATGGAAGGTGGAGGGAAGTGCTGCATTTGAGTTTTCAGTTGAAAACTGAAACTGTGTTGTCATGCTTGCTTTTTCAGCAAGATTAAGTAACACTAGGCACATTTTCACCCAGACTAGTCCCTTGTTCTTTCAAGAAGTCTCTCTAGCAGCTCCTACTAAAGGGTGATGGAGACAAACACCTTAGCAAAGAGAACAGTTTCCTCTTTTCAGAAATATGTCTAAAAATCAAATGTATTGCAGGATAGAGGGAATAGTCCTTGCTTGATACAGAGAGGGTAAGACCTTTTCTATGTTGTCTTATCAGGCTGTTAAGCAGCTTTTACACAGTTGCTGCGTAAACAGTGGCTTAAGCAGAGTGCAGACTACTAAACATGTTTATGTTTGGAGGAAAACAAGTAAGCCTGCCTGAAGTTTCTTTTAATGCACTTTTTCTCTTGATATATGGCTTCTCCTACCGCAAGCACTTGAAGTAGTAGCACAGTTTATTGCCATAATAGCAGTAGGTAATTCAGCTTGCCTTTGCGTTGGAAAATGATTGATTTTGGAAAAGAATACATGTTTGCTTATAAAATCTTGGCAATGTTTTGATGAAAGTAGTTTGTTTTCTTAAAAAATGTTGGGAAAGTATTGACTTTAATTGCATTTTAGATTGTCCTGGCAAAACAATGGTAAGAGGATAAACGTAATAGAAGCCAAAGCCAATTGCCTCCTACTGGGTTTCTCAGATTAATAGAGGAACCTGAGCACAAAAAATCCCTCATGTATTGGAGAGGGGTGGGAGCGGTGAGAAAGATCTAGGAGAGGTAAGCATAGACCCAAGAGCAAGGGTAATGTCTGGAAAGTCTACAGACAGGCTAAGCATTGACACAGCTTCAGTCTCCAATTTCAGGATCTTCCTCACACCGAAACTTAGCCTTTTGCTTTCCTTGTCTCTTTCTCTGTCACCTTGTGTCACAGCAGATTCAGCCCTCAAAGCTTGGTGGCCTTGTTTTGCTGCTACGTGATGCTATCCGGTTGTCACATGTAGAAATACCCATACAAGCAAGTTGGCTCAAGAGGATCTTTATTTTCATACCATAAATAATTTGTTCCAAAATCTTGTGTCAAAGACAATCTATACATAATATAGGGAGGCTATGAAGCAAATAAAGTGAGTATCAGAGATGCACTGGGGAGGCTATGAAGCAAATAAAGTGATTATCAGAGATGCATTGGGGATAGTGGTCCCCCACATCTGCCAAGCAATGCAGTTGTTAGCATATGCATGCACCTTTCACGTAACGATGAAGATGTGGTTGCACAGACTGATCACTAAAGTGCTCATACAGGACACTGAGAAGAACTGTCATGTAAGAGCTACACATCCTGATGCCCACAGTGCTACAGCTTTGTTGGTGCTAGCGTACATGACAGATTTGACTTATCACAAATACCATCGACAGTAGTTGCACTTTCATTCTCCAGGCTAAGCATTTGTAGGTGCAGTTTTAAGTCAGGCTCATTTATCACAGCTGTGTTGACCTTTCTCTGATTTGCCATCACTGAAGGGTTGCAAATGTACTTAGACTTTCTTTAGCACATGTCCTTTCACCAAGCAGTTCCAGCCCTTCCTGATCCAATACTGGGTAGATTTTCTAGCTCTTAGGAAGCAACTGCGATCTGACAGAGTACTTAGCTCAACTCATTTTCTATTGATTTTAAAAGTAATAGGTTCTAAAGATGGATAATACTGTTAAATCTATTTAGGATTTTTTTATACTGTTAGCTTTGGTTGTTGTATTTAGAAGATAGTGGTGCTTTACTCAGGTTCAGATCCCTACAGTGCATTTTAAAATATTTTTTAAATCCTTTTAAAAATTGTTATTCACAAGGATAACACTAAGGACAAAAAGTACGATGAGACAACTGCCATGAGCTTATGGTGAGGCTAAGTGTGACACACTTGATAGCAAATACCAGTAATGATTTGAAATCTGCCTTTCCAAACGCCTTTATAGAACACATCCCTTGGCTCCCTTTGTGTCTGTGACCTTGGGCAGACTTACTAATTTTATACCATTGTGTGTAGTTATTAGTAGGTTTTTTCATGTTCCATAAGAGACCAGCAAACTTTCTTACCTGCAAAAATAATTCCTTTCTTTTTTTAACTTCTCTCTTTGCAAGTATCCCCAGAGCTGTCACTAGTGATTGGCGTGTCTCTCTACAAACCCTCCGGAAGGCTCCCCTAGCTAAGGGTTCTTCTGCCCTCTCTGCCCCCTTCCTCTGTCTGAGAGCAGATGCGGATCCCTAAAGTTTCTTCTCTTGGGAGTATGTGAATACTCAGTCTGAGGGTGTCTGTGCAGACAGGACGTACAGAGGGTGCCATGTGGCCAGATGTATAGGTGCCTTGGAGTGCAGGCTTGCAGGAGGTGAGCAGTCCTCACTGCAGCACAGATCTCCCTCTGTGGCCTCTCCCCAGCTCCAGAAGCTCACACGTCAATGCTTTTGGTCATTAAATTGAACATCAAGTTGACTTAAGGTTATCTGTCAAGTGATTTCACAAACTGGGGGAGAAGCTATGGCAGAGTTGGTTGAGGTATGGTCGGAGGCATCGGGGAGCATTAGGCTAGGGAGGGTTCTGTGTGTGTTTCCTGATGTGAGTGATGGAGTGTCTGCACGGAAGAAACAAGCTTACCTTGTTAGATAGGAAATGTACTGCTGCCTGCCACTCAGAAAGCCTCAGGACCCGGCACTGATGTTCTCATTCCTGTCTCTGTTAGGACAGCTGACCAAATTCAGAATTGCTGAGCAGTTCAGCCCGGCTGGAGAAACGGAGGAAAAGGGAAGTTTGGCTTGGCACTTTCAAGGCCGGGCACCTTTTCCTCCTCAGCAGTCCCATGGGCAAAAGCTGCCACTGCTGTTCTCCAGCTCTCCTTGCACTATTGAGATTTAGCAAGTAGTTTTGCAAAACCACGCTTGAAATATTAGAAGAAATTATTATCTGCCAAAAGGAAATTTATCAGGTAATCCTTGACCATTATTCTGTTTTTTACTGTGGTGCTGCTTACAAAAAAAAAACCAAAAAAAACTTGGTGGGGTCTTTCATAATGCTGCACAGAAAACCGTTGGAAACCTTTTCCTTTGCCCAACAGCAGAGAAATAATAATGTAATAATTATGGTATTGATGATGATGATGATGTATTTCATTACAGGAATGTAAAAAGCTTGGGCCAAATCCCACCAACTATGGTCAAAGATACCCCCAAAGACCCCAAAGTTCACTGCCAATTTTTGTCTGGCTCAAATTGTCAAATGCTGCAGTTTCCATCCAAACCCATAAATCTTCCCAGCCCCTCAGGCAAAGCTTTTGGTGATCCAAAAGCAGGCAAGTAGTTCCATGGCTGATGCATGAGGCAGAACAAAACTGTACTCACTGACTGGGAGCAGAACTGGCTCTGCAGTGCTGACAGGAAGAGGGATGGATGGCGGTCAGTTGACTTGGCACGTGTATTAAGGGAAACACAGAGGGAATAAGTATTTACTGCATTAAGATACCATTCTGCAGCCCCATTTCTACAGACTCTGAGGAAGCCCTGAGGGAAGCTTGTGGAAGAGAATGAGCTTGCGGACTCTCTGCGGAAGAAAATTAAATAGGGATTTTTTGAAAGAAACTGAAAAGAGAAGGGAAAATTAATTTGTTGGTACGTGAAATCACATAAAACTCCCTTGGAAGAGTTCCTAAAGAAAGGATTGTATTTACTCTGGAGAGGGAGCAAACAGTTTAGGCCTACAATTTTATTGCCATGTCTCGATTTTTAACCTGTTTTCCTTCTGTTTTCAAATCCCAGAGATAGCACAGTGGTTCCCAGAACGTGCAGCTGGTCTCTTTTGATAAGGTCCGATAGCAGAGATAAAGAAAACAAGCTGCCATTTGCCTTTAAAGGGTCTCCCAAATGTACTGTCTGGTTCTTCCCCAGGGCAGTTCCCTTTGCTGTAACTTCTAGGTAAACATTGGGAAACCAGTTGCTCTGATGTTAATGAGGGTGATCAGTTTGCTGGGTTGAGTTGTCCCCTTGGTGCGTAGCATCAAAGAAGGGTCTGAGGATTGCAGTTCCTCTAACCACTGAAAGGGCCCATGAAAGATGACTGTCTTCTGAACTGAGCTGCTCAGGTGATAGGAATTAACAGAGGCAGCCAGCCAGCCCAAGGGAACTACTTAATTGGATTCTGCTTTCTTGTGCGTACCCTCAGACCCAACAAAATAACATGAGAAATGTATCAAGAGGTACCTGCTGATTCCTGGAAGGATCAGGTATGCATCACACTCTTTTAAGAAAAATTGTTCATCCTTTACCAAATTTAGCAATTAAAAATGATCACACCAATTGGAACTCTAAAAATTACACTGATGGGGAAGTCTAAGAGATCAGTCCAGGAAAATACCTAGACAATCCTTTCTGGAACAGCGATGCTTTTGGAGATTACCAAGCAAAATGCTAGAGGCTGCTTAAGTGCAGGAGGTCAGACTAAATTAATATGGTCATCTTGTTGGCATTAAATATACTCATTCTACCAAAATAAATATGCAGTTTCTGTCCACACTGCTAGGACTTGGAAGACATCCTTCAACTTCAGACATGTAGCAGAAGTCTGAGAACACACAGAGAAAGGAGAAATCAGTGATGCCTAGATATTCCTTACAGCAAAATAAGAGTATTTAAAAATCATCAGACCATAATGATAAACAAGAGAGACCACTGTGGCTCTGAAAACTGCACTTGCACCAGAGCTATGGAGTGTTAATACTGTATTATTATATATTCTGTATATATTATTATTATTATATACAGGAACAGAGGTGTCGGGTTATTCAGCTTACAACAGGTACAGATAGACTGGGAGGAAGGTGAAGACAAGCTGTTTCCAGGATCTCAATATACTGCATAAAAACATACAGAGTTAGGATACTGAGGCCGTGAGGCAAAACTAGGTGGATGGTGGTCCTTAGTACAGCTATGGATTGGAAGGGGTAGAACTCCCACTCCAGGTGTTGCATTAAACAAGTGGAAACTGTGGCCTAGTTGCATCTTCCAGGGCATTTGGCTGCTTGGCAGAGCACTTCTTGCTTAGCCAGCCTGGAAGAGCTGGCAGGCTCAAGGTCCATGGAGACCCTAGTGCTGTGGCTGATGCTCAGGCTGCTAGGCAGCTTGCAAGAAAGCAGCCACTCCAGTGTCTGGAACCCAGAGGAAGGAACGTGTCCTAATGACTGAAGTCTGTGTTAAGCCACTGCCATGCTAGAAAGTGTTGCTCTCAGGGAAAGCAGGCACTTTCTGTGGGTTGCAAAACAGAAGTGAAATTGAGCCCAGATTCCTCCAGTGAGAATGTGACTGGAGGCACATCTGCGTGACCCTGGTGCCACTGCGGGTCCTCATTGACTTCTCTGGTTCCCACATAGACCAAGACATGGACCTGCTTGTAGCATTACTGCCTGCATTTGTTGCTAGAGATCAGAGACATACTGTTTGGTGTGAGTGAATCAAGGGTGCAATTAAATGTTTGCTCTGCTCTGGGGAAAATAGATTAGCTCTAATTTGCTACAAGCAAATTTCTGTTCCTGAACTGAACCATGGCAGCATGCTTAAATAATGCATGAAACAGTGGTCTTACCTGTATTAGAGTGAATAGGAACCAAAGATTCTGCAGAATCTGTCTCTGGCTGCTACTGTGTGCCTACCCCTGAAGCTGAGTAATAGCTATTTCATTTCGTACTGCTAAATCCTTGAAATACCTCCTCTGTGGGATGCTTACATAATAAGTCACGGGTTTCCGATTATTTATTGCCTCTGTCTCCAGTATATTTTGCAGGTTTCTTTTGCAGTTTATATACATTTATTTGTTTTACTACCACTTTGCATTCTAAGAACAAATCATCTCTAATAAAAAGCACATTTCCTTGAGAGCAGAATCAATTTCCTTCAGAAGTCTTTTATTCCCTGATTAGTGTGTTACATTTGGTCTTCACTAATCACGTAGTTAACTGCGAGCAATAAAGTTCTTAAATAAATAAATGCTCTGGTCCAAGTCAAGGTTAGTCATAATGGACAGTTTCCCACTTAAATTTATGAAATACAAAATGTGACTCTGCTACTTAGGCACTTAAATTCACATGAAAAGTGTAGCAATTAATGCCAGATCTGGTTTTTCTGCAGGTCATTAGTATGTTATTAACAATTAACTCTCAGCAACAAGTTGACTTGACTGCAAGTCAGTAATGCAGTGGGAAGTTGAAATGGGTGTGGTTTTTCGATTACTTTTAAAGGTTTGGGGTTATGGCTATTTTTTTTCCCTCTTTGTGTTACCCTGCTCCAGAAGCACTCAGTGGGAAGGTAATGAAGTAGGTGGTTTGTACATTACTACATCTTTCCGTGCTTCCTTTTCATTGGTTTTATTATTGTAGACTTTGAAACATAAGGAGAAGTTAGTTACAAGCCATTCCTTCTGGTCAGTGTTGGATGTGTATTACAGAGTTACGTTCTCAGGTGGAGGATGCATTTTTACTAACTGTGAACAGGGGTAAGTCACTGTGGACCAAAAAGCATGAGATGTGGTGGAAACCCCGTCATATGGCTGCTGTAGCATAATAATACGTTTCCCAATCCTGAATTTCAGCCAGCATTTGTTGGAGAACATAGCTTGAATCATGGCTCCCTATGGTCCAGCAACCACTCAGATTAAGGTATGTGGTTTCCCTAATGTCTGTCAAATATTGTTGGAAACCACACTGGCTAGGCTGTAAGGTGAAAAACATTACATGGGTGGTATCAGTTCCCTGCAGAAATCAGAGGGGAGGGGGGGAAGACAGAAAATAACTTTCAGCCAAAATACATATCTAAAAGCATTAGTGTTTATTTTAAAAACATCATGTAACACTTCTTTAGAGTTTCTATGTATGTGTGCTTAATGAATGAGAAAAAGGAAAGGCTCTGTTTCTCAGAGGAGCTGATGACTTGGAAGCTGAGAAATGTGAGCACAAAACATTCTGACTAGCCTTGAGTTTGGCTCGTGGTATGATCGGTTGAGTCGGGTAATCCACACTGAGTCTGCGTTTGGTTTGGAAGTTAAACCAAGGGTGTTCGTGAGATGAACAAAATAAAACCATGTATTATGGACTTTGCATTAGGAGAATGTGGCCACGTTAAGAGACAACCCCACTGCAGAAGTGGCTTTGCTGTGTGCAGTGCGATGGGACACCTGGGCCATCACTTCCAGCCTGGGGGTCAAACATTACTAACGCACGAATCTGAAAACCCCCAGATTCCTTGCCGTGTATGTTCTTCACAGAATCCTGTTGTGGGCAGCAGTTATGTGATACATATAAATCTTTTCTGCCACAATGAAGGAACACCTAAGCTAACTGGGGGGCTTGGGAGTATGTGGAGTCATGACTGTGATAGTGTCGAAGTGTTACGGTAATATGGTGACCATTTTTGACTGAAGTGATCTACCAGCATTCAGGGTGTTACGAGTCTTCTCTGATTCCTTCCACTGATGAAGGAATTGATAGTAGAGATAGATATTTCCATTTCTTTTCATTTTAATTTCTACGCAAAAAGTATTTTATTTCTATTTGAAACAGTATATTTAAATTTATTGTATATATTTTGCATATATGTAGTGATCTAGTGTGTACTTTGTGTCTTGCCTCACTGAACACAGACAAACCAAATATAAGATGTGTTCTGCTTACAGTGTCCAGAATCATTACAGCGTACGCTCTATCCCAAATCCCTGTTAGAGCTTTTATTGATTGTCTTTGCCCCTCCTGTCTTGTTCTCTTTAGCACAAATAGCACCATGAAATAACAATGGTCTCCCTTTGCCATCTTTATTTTCAGTTGACATGAAAAATACTCCAAGCAGCAAGATCAAACTCTTACTCAGTCATCATATGTGCCTGTGTTTTGGAAAGAGGCTCCCAGCTTCAAAAATTAACCTAGTTGCTTATTGTATGTCTTGGAGAAAAGCTGTTGTGATGACCATTAGTTTTCTCTAACCAATTTATTCACTTGTTATTAACAGTAACATATTAAGGAAAAAGGAGTAGGGGAAATCCTTATTCTTCAAGTAATTTTTTTATGTGAGATTGGGCAAACTGGGCATTGAATTGTTCAGTTCTATAACCGCAATGCCCAATCACACGTGTACTTCTGTGCAAGTGACTTTTGCATGTTACATTCTGCCAGGGAGCCATAGCAGTTTCTCCATCAGTTTGCAGTCCTCAAAACATCTCTAAATCCAGCGCTATCCACCAGCCTCACCTGTATATGTTTAGTGTTGAGCAGCTCGCTTGCAATGCCAATGCTTTTAGGAAATGTCCTTCATTACACTTTAATTTCCTGATCATTGATGTCTTTTAATTAATCTAAAATTCAGAGAAGAAAGCCATGACAATCAAGAGTACAGGGGACTGCATCTGAGGACTGGAAACAGAGTACAGAAAGGAGCCTTTCACTTCAGAGCTCTGGTAGGAATCCAGCTCAGTTTCAGATTTAGCAAAAATCATTACTGTGTGATGGCTTCTTGGTGTCCTGCACTCTACATCCACAAATGAGTCAGAGTCCACATCACACAAACCACCAGAACAATTGGTGCTACTGTAATTGGGAGCCTACTGGCAGCATCAGTGGAAAGGGCAGGGACTTGAATGAACATGGAAAATGAGCTGCTTTGAGACACATCTGTGTGAGGAAACGTAGAAGAAATTTAATCAGTGGTAGCTCCCTTCTGGAGATAGGTGGAAGACTTTACTTTCTAGTACTGACAATCTGACACCTACTAACAAACGTTATGTTCAAGAAAAATAAAGATCATTATGGGATCCTTTAATGTGTGAAAGCATGAACTAAAAAAAAAAAGCTAAGTATCATAGAAAAATCAACAACAAAATCTAAATGCTGACTTGAAATAATAGGAACAGAGCCAAACAAATATTATCAAGCGTGACCACTGCTGGCAACAATTGCTTCCCTCAAAAACACAGGGAAATCCTGCTCTTCTATTGAACAATCTCTTCAAGTTGAGCCCCTTTTAGGTAAAAATAAAGGAGCGCATCCGCTGTTCAGACATTCTCTTCAGAGATGAGAACGTGGATTGGTAGAAAACATGTTGGACTTCATTCAGCCTGTGATGATGCCTTGATATCACAGAAACAACAACTGGAAGGAGAGCTGTCAGAGCACAGGACACCATAAAGAGAGTGCTTTTAGAGGAGGCTGGGACTGCCACTGGGCATTTGAATCGGTGGTGGAGGTTGGAAGGGACCTCTGGAGGTCACCTGCTCCAGCCCCTGAACTTGGCACTTGCACTGGATCATCTGCTCTGAAGTTGGGAGGTCCTCATCTTCGAATTTATATGGTACCATTAGTAATCCTAAAAAACCTGCCTCTGCCAGGATACTAATTGTGTACTACCGGAGATTAATTTAGCCCCATAATTCCTGTAAGCTTCAAACAGTTAAGCTGTGAAGACATCTCTTAACATGCTGAAATGACACAATTGCACGTGCTGATTGCAGTGGTCAATGTGATACAAATTTTTGACGAAGTGAAAGTAAAAGGAATGTCTTTGATGTCAAATAAGTGCATTAGCAAATCTGAAATGTTCTGAGACAGCTTGGACTATTTGTGAATTCATGCCAAATTCAACTAAAAATAGAGTAGAAACGTGAACCTCAAGTTGAAGTTTTCCACTGCAGTTCCTCAAACCAAAACATTTTGACTTTTCATGTTAAAACGGTTCAGAAACTTAACTTAAATAACTTTAAATCATTTTAAGAGCAATGAGAACCAGAAAGTTAATTTCTCAGTATTTGTTTTTTTTGGGGGGAGGGGGGAAATTCAGAGCAACCCAATACAAAGATGTGTGTGTGTTTGGGTGTGTATGTGCATTTGCAGGGGGGAAGGCAGGGTTGACCACAAAACTGAAAGAGAAATTAGTTGTTCTGTTCCCTACCTGTAACCTGCCACATCTCTGCTTTTGTATTTTCGGGCTTCTCTTCAGTAGATAATGCTACCAGATTATGTAGTGTTGTCGGTGCAGAGGAGACGAGATTTAGCTAGCTGCATTTGTTCCCAGTTGTGTGGTAAGCAGGATTTAACACCCAGGGCTCTGAAGGTGAGACCATGTGTAACGCCCTGCTCCTCAGTCTCTTATGAGTTATACCTGTATCGTGAAGGTGGTGGGAAATAAGCACATCCTTTCAGGGAAAATACAGAGAAGTATTGTGGAACATCACCAAGGTGTGAGGCCTAGGTTCAAAGTTTCTGGGAACCAGGGAATAACAGCACACAGGGCACAGATTTCAGAGTATAAGTAAGTAAGTAAATAAATAAATAAATAAATACATAAGTAAGTAAATAAATAAATAAATAAGCAAGAGGATTGCAGCATCCTGTATCATCACACCACGGGTTTCTTTTACCCAGGGCACAGATTTCAGAGTACAAATAAATAAATAAATAAATAAGCAAGAGGATTTCAGCATCCTGTATCACACCACCGGTTTCTTTTAGTGAAGAGTATGTGGTGCATATTTTTCCCTTTTCTATGACCAGTGCTGAATTCCTCAGGGGACTGGTGATTCTGCAGACAGGGCGCTGTGGAAAGCTTGGTCCCCTGGGCAGTGCCTAGCCCTTCCACCAGCGAGGGGGAGAGGGGGCCGAGGGGTTTGGTGTTCGAGCAAGGAAAAATCTGCACAGAGGCTTTCCCTGTTCGGTCAGCCAAAGCAAGATGCTGAATTCAGCAGAGGTTGAATTTATGAGAACAGCAGCAGGAGGTGGGATGAGGGGTTTAAATGGTGAAAAAGCTTTTAATAGCAGTCTTTATATTATAATAAAACTGTTTGTTTCAGCATCTCTGCCAGCCAGCGTAAGCAATATAAGTTTATGAGTAGCTGATATTTCGTGTAATGGCAATGCATTTGTCCATCCTGAGTGCCTGTTACTTGGCAAGCAGATGACAGGTCATATTATTAGGCAGACTGTTATTTCCACAGGCAAAGAGGGATATGCGTCCTTCTTAATGTGAAGAAAAACCTGTAAAGGCCTAAGCCATAGTATGTAACAACACAGAGCAGCATGTGTGAAAGCAATGCGTAAACCCCACTGACTAAACTAGTACAGGTTAAGATCACTGTTGAGAAATATGAAATTATTTGTGAAAAAACCTTCTAAGGTAGGTCAGAGGCCAGAAAATGAACTGCTTTTGTAAATTTCCTGCAATACCATACAGTGAGCAAGGTTACACATGAATGAAACCATGCTGTATGATTTGGCTTCTTATGCATTAAAAATCCTTTAAAACTATAACTGCAGTGTTCATTCCCAAATTATTTTTTTAATGTATTTATTTAGAGAAAACTGAAACAGTTTGCCATTTATGTGTATTCAAAAGCCGCATATTTCCAAGACTATAAAGGAAACCTTAAAAAGAAATTACTTTCAGGACACAAATAATGATATTTTAAAATGCATGGGAAAATATGCATTAAAAATTTAATAGATGTAAAAAAGATAAAATCTTGTTTGTCCTTTTTTTGCTACTTGACCGTAACAAGTGATTGTCATGCACACGTAAAACTGGATAGCATGGATTTTTGTTCATGTGTTTAATTTTGTTATGCATTTGCCTGAACAGTTGCTTTCCACATTGTGATTTCTCTTTCATCGGAATGTTTTGAAACATTTTAAATTGGAAATAATATAAAATATAGATGTTTACAACATTCTAAATTTGTGCATAAATGCTCACAGATACTGTGTTTGTGGACACATACACAAAATCTTAATTTTATAGTTCTTGAAGTTAACTATTTGCATTTATAATAGCAGGATGAGTCCTAGAATGTTTCATTAAATATCAAAACTTTATAAATATTACTTGGATGTAGGAATTGGGTAGCATACCCTTAAGTACTGGTGAGTTTTCAAGTTTTTTCAAGCACCCACAGCTTTCTAAGCATGTACTATTTATACCTTGGGAATATAGGAGGAAGTAGATTTGTTGAAATTACGACTCTCAAATAATGCCATTGTATTAATATCTCTGACTTTTAACAGAAAAATTAATCTCTGAAGAGGATTTTAAAAAAACAGTTGTTTGAGGATAAAATTCACTTAAAAGTGTCGATATTTTGCACACACTGCTATTTAAGGTACCTTTAATGTAACAGTTTTCAGCAAGTCCATTCTGTCATGCCTGCTGTCAAATAAACCTTTGTATCACCCTGCTCAGCAAAACCTTTGTACTCTTTGAAGCAATGTGCTGTTAATTGCTTTCTTCATAGGCTGCTGGATGGAAGAGCCTATGTAAATAAGGAGTTCACATTAGTGAGCAGTGATACTTGGAGCTGCCCGGCTTTTTTAAGGGGAAGAGGTCAAATTTTCTTGCATTAGGTAGAATGTGGACTTTGGACTAAGATGTCCTGTGTCCATCCCTGATTCCGCCTTACTCTCGGGCAGTAGTTTGGTTACCCCCATGCAGCTGTGCAACAGTCTGTGCAGTCTTGCAAGTCTGTGAGCGACTCCCTGTCCTGGTGTGTAAGATGTCAGAGGAATGGTCAGTGAAAGAGGGAATTACTTGATTGAACCCAAAACCTTTTTCCTTTGTGCCGCTAACCTCCCAAAACCTGAATACCCCCGCAGCCCTGCTGGGTAAATATGATCAGAAGTTAAAGGTTGCCATCTAATGGTGAACATATGTAATACAGGCTTCATGGTTTTTCTTAAATTCTTTCTTACCTTTCTTCATGTACCTGCAAGTCCTTTCTTTATAAGGCACCAGAGGAATGAGAATGATATTTCATTCAGATCTTACCGGGGATGATACCTGATATTTGATCAGTAACAAGATGTTGCAACAGCATGTGAAATTCCAGCCATTCAGTTTAACTGAATTCTAATATCATAATGCTTTTTCTGTGAATTCAGATATAGATGAGTGTTCCTTCGAAAGGACCTGTGATCACACCTGCATCAACTACCCTGGAAGCTTTGAATGTCTCTGCCATAAAGGCTACACCTTGTACGGACTGACGCACTGTGGAGGTTTGGAAATAGAGTTTTGCTTATCTGTTTGTTTGCTTGCTTTGTGAACTGTTTATTGAGGCCCACGTTCTTTAGCTGAAAATTTTAGAATAGAAGATAATGAACCAATAAAGTTAAAATAAAGGTAAAACAGCATGAGCTATTTTTGACCAAAATTTCAGCATCTCAAATTTACTGAAGCATTCCCAGGAGAATAGCATAAATAAAAAACAGTGTCCTGGCATTTTTTCATGGTGGTACATAGCAGCCTCAGTATAGGGAAGAAGCCTGCAGCTGTGACACTTGCATCCACAGCTGCATGGATGCAGCCGTTCTTCCACAGCCGTTCCAAAGCAGCCTCACGGCTGAGGTTCATTGCACTGTACAGGGCAAGCTTCCTTACAGAGTTTACAAGTGCAGAGTACCAATCAGTACTTCCATGGGAGTGAGGTTAGTCACAATTGTATTTACAGAAGGAAGGCTTCTGTGTGATGGGCAACAAAGAGAACAGGAGAAGGATGTCAGTTTTAGAAAGTTTGCAAATTTTGGCTCTACTGATATTTGTCCTTACCAGTCTGCAACACAGACTGCCTGTGAAACTCATAACAGAGGGCTGTGGGGTACTTGCTTCCCATCTTCTGTGGATCTACTTCAGCTCTTCAGCCTTTCTGCATAACTGGAAAGAATTGGTGCTGTAATGTTTGTTATCCAGGAGAGGGATATTTTTAAAGTGCATTGTAGGGCAGTATTACCACAGTGACCAAATTAGAGGTTCAAGTTCAACTTCATCAAGGCAGGAGAATTTCAGAGCAGTCAAATCCAGTATTTGCCAAGGGTATCACAGTATGAGACTGCCTGCTACTGGCCTGGCTAACGCCCCCAGGAATCACTGTGTTCTCCTGCCTGAACGTTTAATAAGTAGGGTAGATTTTGATTGTGTTCAGAACACTGGTCAAAGGAGAGCAAAGGGAGTTTTTGAGGGATTTGTTTAAGTGTATCAGTCTGAATTATCCTTTTAACCAATCAGGTCAGCGTTACACAAGCAAAAGTGAAAAGAGAAAATTATAATATAACCTGAAAGCCCTGAATCTAAATAACTTGTTAGAAAATACTGATGCAAAAGAAACTCTCCATGCTATTTTTAAATGTAAGACTAAATGGATTTGTCTGGTTAAAAGATGGTTAATAGTAAATTATTTAATTATTCAAGATGCTAACTAAGTAAACCTTGCATCATACTGTAAACAAAGCCCTCACTTTAAATCCACAAAAGTCATGTATTCAGGCCAGCCTCTGACCTGAGTCGGACTTAGCCCAAGGAAAGCATGCTGGAGGAATTGCTGAGAATAGCATTGGGCCCTAATGGTTCTTATTTTGTGGAACAAGCATTGCGGTACATCTTATATGCAAGAGTTACCCTCTATGTATTCCTAAGTAAATCATGCTACAGACTGAGCCAAAAAGGTGCAGCTAAAGGCTTATGTTTTTTCCACTCCCATGTGGTTCAGTTTGTGCCATGCAAACTGATACAACAGAAACAGATGCTAACTCCTCGCTTCTGTCTGAGTGCTGAGCTCACCTGGTTTTGTAGGGTTAAAGTGAGACACTGCTAATGATATCACCGCCTGGCTTCTCCTTGGGAGAAAGGTGTAGGAGGTGTATTCTGGTGTCCCTTGTATAGAGCAGCATAAGTAACAAATTAATTCACTGTATAGTAGAGGCAAGCAGAAAGAGAAATAGGAGTCTGTCTGAGGAAAGAATTTGGAAAAAATATTCCACTTGAGGGCAGATCTGAAAGAAAAATTAGTCTGAAAGTTTGGAGGACCTATGCTGTGTGGGGTGTGGAGAGACTGATCTTCAGTTTCACTGTTAATTCCTTAATGACTTAATGTATGTGTCAGTTTAGGGAAAGCCTCAAAGTTTGGTGTTCAGCCTCAGTCTTTAAATATTTTTTAGCGTCAGTCCAGCTTCATCTTTTAAATAAGACTGAAATAGGACGAAAACTCTAACTGGAAATACTCAGTGCTGAGCCTTGGGCAGAAATATAACCAGATCCAAACCTCTTGCATTAATCCGTAATGGGCAGGTCCAGAGCCACAGCTCTGAACCCAGACTGGTCCAGGCCTATCATTAGTTTTAGTCAGCCCCTGGAGAGTGATGTTTACAGTGGAACAAATAACTTATCCTGGCTGCCATCCGTGTGGCACTGAGCAGAAGTCAAAACTAGGGAGAAGTAATGAGAACCTTCAAAAAGATTTGGTGTAAGCTTGCCTGTTAGAAAGCTTTCTCTCCATCTTGCTGCCCTAGAGGGGAAGGAATAAACCATGTGGGAGTGTCCGTGTTCTGGGCCTTCCATGCCGAGGGGCAGCCCTTGTTGTTCTGTCTGGGATCCTTTTCATGGCATCTCTTGTAATAACAGTCATGTGTCATAAGCGAATCTTATAGGACAGTGCTAGCACTTACCCCACCTGTTTATGTAAAGTCCTGCTTGCAGTACATATTGGCTCGTTCAGTGACCTTAGGGAAGTTGGTAGAACTTGCTGAACCATTTAATGCCTTTGGGAATTCAGCTGCTTCTTCAGGAGCTTGGTTCTGGGCTGAGGTACTTAACATCGAGAGCTTGGGTTCGAACAGCTCAGCCAGAGCTCAGTGGCAGGAGCACTGTGGACTAAATGTGTGTTTCAAAGTATGGGTTCACAAGTAGGTCCCACTCAGCGTAAGCCTGACCACTATGTACAAAATTTTCCAGAAAGTTTTTTTCTGGAACTATCTGTTTCTACTTGAATAGTTTGTCCGATTTCGGAAGTGCTGACCTTCACAAGTCCTGAGTCTGATCCAAAAACCATAACGTTGTCTAGAAACATGCCTGTCATATTAGGGTGTCTTCCTCTGTTTCTTTTATGCATGTACTCCATGTTTTCTGCATTTTTGCTTAACCACACAGGCTAAAATCTTGCATCAGAAAAAGAAAGTTGTTTCTGCACTCCAGCAGCTGCCCCAGTAAATACTCCCATGTTCCCATCAAATGTCCCAAGATGCCAGAGGAAAACTTCGCTAATACATGCGGGGCTGTGTATGTTAACCAGTACAGGGTCTAAGCGTGTGCTTGAGCCCAGTCCCTCATCAGTCCCACCTCCGACCTGCACATCACCCCCCGGCTTCAGATGGGATCACTGGGCTTCAACACTGGGCAGAACTGGCCTGAACTCCGACTGTGTTCCTGCAAACCCCATGGATTCCCACAGTGCCAGGCACACAGCAATCAGAACTCAAGCCTGGCCTCAGGCATGGTTTGGAAAGGCAGTTAGACGCAGCCTGTGAGCATTTATGGCCAGACCTCCCTTAGAAACACGTTGACAATTTTCCCCCTACAGTTACATTCTGAGGCCTGTTGTTAAGCCAGCAATTCAGAACATCTCATGTTGATTTGGTGCCATTCTGGCTCATTTGACCAGAATGTCAAATGGGCAACCTTTGTGCCTCGTTAAGTCCATTGCAGTAACGCTACTGTTCAGCAAGCAGATGGGTAGCTGCATTCACAGGGCAGAAACCACTTGTTGTTGAGGTTAGTGCAGTGCCTAAAATAACAGGGCTGTGGTTCATGACAAGGGCTTTTATGTTATGGCCATACTAGTAAATTAGAGAGTCTGGAGCAGCAATGTGCAACTGATGGCTCAGATACCACATGACAGTTTTGGCCTGTGCTATCTAGTGTGCCTGCATGTGATCCAGAGGTGAGTACATGGCAGCACAACTCCTGTTGAGCATGATGGATAAACATCCTTCCTAGCAGTGGGAGGAGAGGAGAGGAGAGATCGGCCATGTCGGCACAAGTGTATAAATGCTGATTGCATGAACTAAAAACATAAACTCATATTGACTAAAAACTTTTCCAGTGTATCAAAAGCTGAAAGATTTCATGTGGAATATCAGTGATAACATATCTGGTAATTACTTTGCCTTCTTGCAAGCTTTTACCTTTCATTTTTATTTGGGGAGTAGCAAACTAAGTAAACTACACTTCAGCTTCTAGGTTCCTATCAAATATATAGTTTCCTCCTCCATCTGAATCATTTCTAAAAGCAAACTCTGTGAATAACTATGGAGAATTTATCTCCCTGTTATGCAAAAGTGATCTAATCTCACAGATGTTTTATGCCTTTGACATTTTTCCATATAATGCAATATTCATTATTGTCCAGATGCTACAGAGACTTTCGAGCATGTTTTGTATCTTGTAAGTACTTCCAAGAATTTCAGTGTAACTAGGCCTGGCACGTAAATTGTATCATATGCATAAATCCTTGAAAGAGTAGGAGCTATACATGTGTCTAAGGACAAAGCCATGCAATATGCACTAAAATTGTTTGACATGAGTATTTTCTGCATTTATACATGTTTATATAAACTTACATATAAAAGTTATAGTGGGAACAGGTATCCTTATGTGCATAATATTTTAATGCACAGTATATATGTGTACATATGGTTAATACTTTTCTCAACTTTAATTACATTCAGATATTGATGAATGCAGCATCAGCAATGGTAGCTGTGACTATGGGTGTCTTAATACAATGGGGAGCTATGAGTGTGTCTGTCCACCTGGAAAGAAACTGCACTGGAATAAAAAGGACTGCATTGGTAAGTGCGGGAGGCTGACTCAGAGGTGACTGTGGTAATGCTCCTGTTCTCCAGGAGTGGAAAATCCTGTGGATTTGTCTGAGGGATGCTGCATTTTCACAATATAGATCCTGAAATTCATTTTATAAACTCAGATAATACCTGATCCTATGGGGGTCCATGGGCTAGGATATAACTGCAGGTAGATAAGAGAACGGGCGATACATTGGATTTTATTGGTGTTGATTTTTTTTTTATTTTACAAGTCCATTCACACAAATCTAAGTCATCTTATTTTATGTATTTTATACTTTTGTCCTAAATTTGTCCTTTGTCCACCTCTATGACTTCAGTTATAACTCTGTTTCCCTCTAAGAGTACCTGTTTACAGGTAGGGCATGGTATTCAGGTTAATATCTATATTCACAGCACCATGCCCCAAAGGTATCCTGCTTAATACAAAATACTGACACTAGCTGTGCCAAAGGTATTAATTGCAATGAGCTCAAATCCTGAACCCACTAAAATTACGGCACTTGCTGGTAGTGCCACTTATGTTGTGGCAGATCTGAATTTCTGTATCCTTTAAACAGACGACTTTTTTTCTGGAGTTTTATTTGAAGCACAGAAAATCTTGACCTGAATGGCTACAGCTATTCAAACTATTTTCTGTGAAGTTTTAGTTCCATTTTCACGTTTTTAATGGGAATAGCACAACTTAGGTCTTTCATAGTCAAATTTAGGTTGTGAGGTTTTGTTTGTTTGTTGATTTTTTTTAACCATGAATAACATCTGGGGCCAATGCCTAATACCTAACTGGGAACAAGACAGAACAAGACAGGGTGGGAGCTTACGTGGGAATCTCTGTACATACTGATGGAAAGCACTGTAGTCTGGGCTGGAGACCACCGCACTGGCCTCTTGTATGATCATGCAATCGTGGCATTTTCTCCCTTGGATACAGCAGTATGGAAAGCACTATGTAAACAGGGTGGGGTGGGGGGGTGGGCAAGTATCTCAAGTTGGGTTTCAGCCTTTGCCACTGACTTTCTTCCTAACTACAACCAAGCACTTTGTTCTTCGCTTACCTTTACATATATTACCTTCCCTACTATATAGAGAACTAAGTACGGTAGGAATAAGAAATTTTACCTTTGTTTATTTAGTTATCCGCTGGGTCTCCCTTGCAATGTACCCATTAGTCCTCTGAAAAGGAGTTTGTAAACTAACAGCAGGGACTAAAATTTGTTGAGGTCTAGTACGCAGACCACAGATGGTTTGTGCTGTATTCCCTCTCAACCTACTGAGAATTCTGTCCCTACGTTAGGAGGCTGTATTGAAAATATTTTCCTAGTTTAAAATTTCTCTTCGTTATTTGTAATATTCAGTTGGGAGACGGAAAATAGAACACCCTTCTCTATTGATACACACCGTTTTATTTGATGAATTTAGTGAGGCTTAAAATGAGTGTCATCTCCCTGCTGATCACCTGCCTTTATTACCAACATTGTTTAGAGGAAACTGCATTCTATATTGTTATAAAAGCACAACAAAAAGAGGGAGAATGGTATTTTGTGATCCTGAATGCCACATGATTTGGAGACATTTGCAATTACAAAATCCTCTTTTGCTCAACAATGACACTTTGCACTTATGTTGTCTTCTCAGTCCAAAGAAATAGTTTCTTTAAAAACATCACCAAAGCAACATAAAAGACCTTAGGAGGGAGGTAAGTGGAGGATGATTGTTCCCATATTTGAGATGTGAACATCAGGCGTGTTTAAGGGACTTTTATATATTTATATTTAAACAGCAGTTAGGCCAGGAACATGAACCAGCTGGTGGCTGCTGGGACCCATCCTCTGCACTCAAGCCAAGGCTCATTCCAGCTACCACATTTGAATTGCCCTGTTTCATACCAGCTTTACTAGGCTCTTCCCAAACCCTAGTGGACCCAGACCAGTCTGGCTGCTGCAGCTCTGATCTCCCCCCTACCTTGAAGTGGTTTAGTGGTGAGCTGACAGGTAGGGAAAATGACATTTGCAGTAGTACAATCAGCCATGAGCAAAACAAGAGTCCGCCAAGCCCATCCCGTAAGGTGAGCACGCTTGGAAGAAGCAGCAAGGAACAGCTGGCAAAAAAGCATATATATACTGAACAGGCATTTTACGGGGCTGAAGCAAGAACTGCTCTGCAGACACCTGGCTGAGATTTAACCAGCTGATGCCATGTGAAATACCCGCTTGAAGAGGCTGAATCTCTGGGGGAAAGGAGGGAGCGGTGAGGCTGCCTCAGCGCAGGTAGTGGTGGCACCTGTCAGCTGCAGCCAAGAATGAACCTCGTTGTTTGTGTGAAGAAAGATGTACTTGAGTAACACTTCGGTCCCAAGAGATGTCAAATTAAAATAAATGCAGGATTGTAATTATCAGTGGCATATCATCATCTCAGGGCGAAGCACAGGGACTGGTCCAACAATTCCTAATAACCTTATGTAGTTTCAGCTAAAACACAAACGATCCCTTACCCAAATATGAAGACCAGCTTGTGAGACCTGCAAGATACTTGTCTTCATCCTGCCGTGAAGCCAAGTGGAGAAGCTGGGTACTTCCATCCACGAGCTGCAATGTGCCTCGTGCGGTGGGCGCTGATGAGAAATGGCTGATGCCTGTGTGTGTCACTGTCCCTTTAGCATTGCCTGGGGCGTTTCAGCAGTGGCTGAAAGGACCGGTGGGACTATCCATCTCTATCCCAGCATGTCCTGCCTTACCCCTGCCTGGCTGGCAAGTTTTCTACTTCCAGAAGCTACAACATGGAGCTACAATTAAAAAGTCTGCGAGAGTCAGAGTGAGAAGTGAAAAATAGCATTTTAGGGGTCACCCAAATAAATAGATCTTTGTGAGGGTGGTTCCTGCACGTCGTGTGACAGTTGGCCTGTTCAACCAGAGCACTGTGCTTCCAAAAGGGGGGACAGGGCACCTCAGGTCATCAGCATTACCTGTTGCTTCTGAGATGAACATGTGCACACAGAATTGTGCTCCTAATTAGAGACACACCTGCTTTCCAGAGTGCAGATTTGGACATGAACAGTCTCAAAGTGGAGGATAGGAAGGAAAGACTGAGCTAGAGTTTACATCTAAAAATGTGAAAGAGTTTCATTTTCAAGTCCAAGCTCAAGACCCAGATCCAGGTATTTTCTCCCTAATGTGTGCTTATTTCAGAAATGCCTAGGCCTGTGATTTTGCTTGGTTGCCACTTCTACCTCTCCTCACCACTGCGTGCAAGCAGATGCACAAGGTTTGGGTTCGGCAGTGTCTGACTTCTTTTTTTTCATTTCTCTCTTTTGGGTTTTTTCCCCTCCTCAGAGACCGTGAAATGTCTCCCGAATGCCAAACCAGCTCCCAAGGCTCAGCTGGTGTGTAGCAAGACAGGAGGCATAGAGAGCTGCTTCCTCTCATGCCCATCCAATACTCTTTTTGTTCCAGGTTTGTACAAAGTATTTGTCCTCCTAAGTCTAGAATGTAACTTGATGATTTTCTTCTGTTAATGTATTCATGATGCTTGCATTTAGTTTTTGTTACGGACAACTGTAAGTGAGCAAAAACATCATTATAAATCAAATTCGGCCAGACATGCACATCATTAAATACAAGAACTGATTCTCAGTTACATTAGGGGTTTGGCCCTTCATTGTTTAATTTGAGGTGTCATTTGCGAGGGTGGGGAAATTCTAACAAAACCTGAGAGAAACATTTACCTTAACCAGGAGAGTGCAAAAGAAAAATATTAATATATTGAATTGCTACATCAAAAGTGAGAGAAAAAATGAACAGTTGATTTCAGTGAATTCCTGCTGATTTTTAGTACCATCTTTTGCAAGTTGAGTGCAGTCCCCTGTGCCTATTCAGGCATCAGCTTCAAATGATGGACTCTGCATTGTGGCCTAAAATACCCTGTAATTGTGTAATTGAGCAGGAGAAGAGACGAATCCCAAAGTGGAGGGTCCCCCTGAGGGGAGAGCGGCCAGGCAAGCACAGTCTGAGGCAGGGATGGGCAAGGACGGGTGGGACACACTGAGAAATGTGGTGCTGTGGCTGCCACAGCACATGATGGAGCTCCCACACCAGCCAGGGTATCATCAAACTTCCATCAGCTCAGCCAGGGGCACTGTGGAGCAAAGCAACAGCTTAAACCTGTCTTACTGTCTCATACAAAATGGATACAACTAAATCTGTCTCTAAAGGCTGTATGGCAAAAAGGATCTCTCAGTATTAATTTATTCAGTTGCTGGGGTTTAATAAATTTTGATGGTAATAGTTCAGCAGAGCGTTATTATTAGAAACAGACATTTCACACAACACACCCTTTATTGTATCATTTGCTACATGTAATTTTCCATCTACACAGTTTTGCAGGGCAGGTGGGGCAGGGGGATCGCTATTGCTTTTTCATACATGTTCTGGTTCTGACACGATTATTTTCCACAAGAATCTCTCTACTTTTCATGTTAGTCCTGGCATTACATGCAGTAGAGCTGTTCACACTTTATTTTCAGTTTAGCACTGGAACTGTGCATTTATCTAATTTGTATGCAACAATCCACAGTTTTATCTGTGCAATATGTAAACCCTGTTATGGTTCTAAGTATGTTATTTTTTGTTTCTGCCAATAAATCCTGTCAGAATCCGAAGCTAAAATTATTATGAAAGTAAGTTTTTTTAAAAAACTGTAGAGATGATCAATGTGCAAGGGCTCTGCTGTGGAAAAACACAAAATATTCTCTGCTTGTGCACCATGGAATTATTTACAGCTAACCTCATGCCACATTGTTTATAAAATGTAACATTTCAGTGCTGGAAGAAACAAAACTTATAGTCAACACTGTGAAGCAGTAGCCTTTGGCAAACTATTTCAGCTGTTTAAAATCCAGGTTCAGCACTGAAAACCCCTCCTTATTTAGCACTTGGTTCAAGCACTGAACATCAATGCAGGGGGTGCCAAGGGGAGCAGATGCTTTGTGAGGCTGTTGCCACATGTGCTGATTCTGCATTCTGCCCCGCAGATTCGGAGAACAGCTACACGCTGAGCTGTGGCGTCCCCGTCCAGCAAGGCAAAGCTCAGCAGAAACGCAACGCGACGCTGCCCAGCTGCGCAGGTAGGTGCCCGCCTGCTCACCTGGGCCTTGGTGTCTCGGAGGTGGGTGATGGAGGTCCCCCAGGCCATTCGTGAGCTGCAAGGTGTACAGCTCTTGAGTTACACAGGGTCAGAATTAAGGTAGCCTGCGTTTCATCGTGCACCTACTCGCTTTTCTGAAGCCTCTCCTTGAGGGCTGGAGCGTGCTCAGTGGCCGTCCAGTGTGGTGTTGCCTTGGTAGGTCTGTACAGGAGTGGTGGAGGTTTGAGATATATTCAGTAAGGACAAACGTCTACTTCCCAGAGTCCACCAAGGCATATCAGAATGGCATTTCTTCCCAGGCTTGGAAGTGACCCAGAGGGGGCCTGTCAGTAACACAAGAAAGAGCAGAAGGCTACGGTGTGTCCCATTCCCCACCTGCAAAGTCCCTCCTTAGGAGCACAGACCCTTCTACCGGGGATTCCCGATAAAAAGGTTATGATACTTTTATGAGCACGTACTGTGTGTCATTCATCCTGTTCTCAGGAATAGCTGAATTATTTTTGCAGAAAGATTTCAAACTGCATCTTTAAGCTGATAGCCTCGAAAAAAGTTCAGCTCAAAATGGTTGAAATCTAGCAAAATCAGAAGCAGCTGAAACAGCATCCAGCAGTGGGAAGTGTCAGCCCACCTCATGTATCATTGCCTGCTGTACTTCTCTCCAACTTGCCAGCTCTCTAGCCACGTATCTGCTCTATTTGGAATGCTTTGGGAGATAAGCTGTGGAGTGAGGTGACACAGCAGCAGATGTGTCTGCCTGTGGCACCAGGGCAGGCTACCTCCATAGTCCTGCTGTGGCAAAGCCATCCCAAAGAAAAAGGGACCCACACTGTGGCACCTACCGACAACCGCGCCGCACCTGGTGGGCATCCCGCGGCAGCTGGCAGGTGATGGGCCAGGCCCAGCCTTTTCCACCATGGACTTTGTGAGGAACCCAGCCAGCAGCTACATTTCCTAAGCAGTGCTTGGCTGTGTAACAGCATCTAAAGTCACAAGGTGTAACTGGCTTGGATTTAAATCTGGAGAATAAAGCTTCCAAGCCATAGACCGCAGGCAAATAAAGACGCTTCCTTTGGATGGTTTTCAACTGCCCACAGCATAGCTTCACTGAATTAATCTTATTCCTGGTTGGCATTAGCAAGAGCAGAGCTACAGCCAAGTAACATGGGAAGTCATAGACAGAGACTCAGAAAAAAATATAAGAATTAACCTTTTTCGTAGTAAGAGACACATTCACCCAATTTCCACCAAGATGTGCTGGCCTGCTGGAGGGGAAGCATATGTGCAGAGCATGTGCAATACTAGCAAATACATTGAACTTCATGGCCTCAAAAGTAAGCGCTTATGTGAACAAATAAACTTATCGAAATGGATCCTTTTGTACAAGGTATATAACTCTTGGGCTATCTCTTTTCTATGTCAGAAGAAGACTTTTGAGTCTGTTTTTAAAAATAAGTTTCAGACTTCTTTTCATGTGCATGCCAAATGATAGCTTTTTTACTTTACATCAACAGATTCATTAGCTCCTCCAATCAAGCAGAAAGCTCGTTTTAAAATTAAAGATGCAAAGTGCCATTTACGGCCTCGCAGCAAAGAAAAAACAAAAGATTCTGGGAAGCAAGCTGTTTTAGGTATGTGGTTTCTTCTAACATGTAAACAGCATTCTAATTTTTTGTTCGTTTGCTTCCTTGTTTGCATATTTTGTTTTCACACTGCAGACAGGAAAAAAAAAAGTAATGGTTTTCATATTTGGATCTGAATTTAAGTTCAGGCCAAGGTTCATACTCGAGCTGAACAGTGCCTTGGGTTTGGATCTAACGGTGCTGAAATGTCACCGGTTGCTTTGAAAAATCTTTGCTCAAAGAGTTTGGAATTAAGCTGATTCTTTTTCTGGCATTGGAAATACGCTGAGACAAGAAGCTGTGACCAATGTAAAGTTACATGAAACAATGTCAGCTTGGTTTGGTTTAATTTTCCCAAATGAGGTTTATAAAAAAAACCAAAAGCTATTATTTATTTGCTTTTGCTGGCTTAGTATTCCATTGCAGCACCACAGACAATCACTAAGAGGGAAACTTGTAACCAAAATCTGATGTTACACAGCCTTAGATCTTTTGTGATGCTGGAGTGAGCAGTTACGATGTTAGAAAAAATATTTAGAACGTTTAGACATAATTACCAAAAATCTGAAATTAATAAAAGTTTGTGTCAGACTGAATCAAAGTAATCAAATGTTTTTAAAACTCACTGTGACTAGATATGTGGTTTTATTATTTTTAGTTTTGACCATCACTTTCAAAGTTGAACAAAAAAGAGATCTTAAAAGTTATATGTATTTAACAGGTCTTCATGACATTTATTTCTTGTTCTCTATCCCCTTGATACCATGACAGGGACATGTAAAGAGTATTTGGGTGTTACTGCTGTGCATTTCCACAGCTTAAAAGATTTGGAGCTCATTTAAATTTAATATTAACTCCAGATTTTCTAGATTTTAATACACAGTATTGACTGAGTAATTGCAACAGCTCGTATTGTTGCTTAAAGCAAATTAGCAGCTTACAGCAAATGTCTGCTGGTGATATATTCTCTGTTGTGAATCTGTCTTACCACCACTTTTGCTAGCAAGTGAGGAGTCATATATGAGCCCTGAACAGAGAGTAAAAATAGCTATCCTAAGAAAATGCTAATGGTTTAAAGATTTTATTTTTAAAATTTAGACTCAAGTTTTATCTTTACCCTCAATCTAGACATTTATCTCTCTAATTTTCCAAGTATTGGCTTAAAACAAATCTCAGTTATCAACATGCTTACCTTGTCCTTATGTATTGTCTTATTTCAGTAAGATGTGATTATCAGACTCATTTTTGGAGTCATAGAAGTTGATTTTTTTGGTCCATACAGTCACCATAGGAATGTTTTTCTTGGATGCATTTCCTTGTCCTTTGCTTGCTTTACTTTGTGCTTATGTCATCTGAAATTCTGGGTCTAACCATAAGAATATATCACACAATCACACACTTGCAATGAAATCCTTCTGGTGGCTTGAGTGCTAGAAATTTCTCCCTGACCTGGAAGGTCCATCACCTATTACAAAAAGGGTGTTTTTCACATAGATTTCTTTATATAGGAGGAGGATGCTTATGTGATTGTGTCCCAGCTGATTGTGGCCTTTCTCCTCACTTGTTACACATAATTGACAAGGGCATTCAGTTCCTATCAGGCTCCTGATAGGATGAGAAGAAATGGCCTCAAATGGTACCAGGGGAGGTTTAGATTGGACATTAGGAAAAATTTCTTCACCGAAAGGGTTGTCAGGCATTGGAACAGGCTGCCCAGGGAGGTGGTTGAGTCACCATCCCTGGAGGTATTTATAAGATGTGTAGGTGTGGTGCTTAGGGACATGGTTTAGTGGTGGACTTGGTAGTGTTAGGTTAACAGGCTTGATGATGTTAAGGGTCTTTTCCAACCTAAATGATTCCATGATTTCCCCTCAGATAAAGCCTTACAATATATTTTCGTGACCTCCCAATGAAAGGCTTTTAAAACCTTTGATATCTGGTGATTGTCATTGTTGAAAGAGATGGCATACATGCTGTTAGTTTCTAGAGGCCCAGGCCTGCCACTCTCATGAATTGACGAAAATTTACTCTTTTGCTTTGTTTAACCATCAAATGACTGTATGTAGTATTGCTAATCTTAACTAATTTCTGTAAAGACCTTTCCAATCCTTTTGCAGAAAAAAAGACAAGCAATTATAGGCATTAGAGGTACCACGGTGCAGCTGAGCATCACCACACTATATTTGCCTCCTGCATTGAGTAGCAAAATGAACAAACCCAAAACTGCGCAGAGAAGGTGTCTAACAGTGCATGTTAGAACGTTATGAAGCCTGTCGCTGCACTCATGATAACCCAGCTGAGATACCGCTTATTAGCCTGTCATGTGCTACTCTGCTACTTGATTTCTTTTCTGTGTTGCTTCTCTTATATGAAGGAGGTCAATTCCCTTGTACAGACAACTGCCAGGTGACCTTTGTGAATCTCAAGTGTGATTCCTCCAAGAAAAAACGCAGAGGCCGCAAGTCACCATCGAAAGAAGTATCCCATATCACTGCAGAGTTTGAAGTAGAGATGAAGTCAGAAGAAATTTCAGGTTTGTGAAAGATCTGTCTGTGGAAAGAAATCAGAATTCGGTTCCTCAGTATGTTGTTAGCATCTTGTTGATGCTGTTTCATCAAGCTGCCACGCAAACCTTTTAGCACAAGCCTCATTCAACAGCCTTTCTAAACTCAAAGTTTCAGAGATTTAATTGAAAAGAATCAGGTATGAAATTAAGCCGAAGGAACAAAGATTGAACCTGCAGCAAAATTCCTTCAAAGCGTCAAGTTATGTCATTTAATTTAGTCTGATTTCTTTAAACAGCAGAAGTGTTAATTGATGAACAGAGAATGTAAGGATTAGGTAGAAATCTTGCAGCAATAACAATTAAAATATCCTTGAAAACGTAAGCTGCTGAAACTTCAGGCTGAGAATCAAACATTTTTTTCACACATTTGGAAAATCCATGTTTTCGTAACAAACTTCAGGAAGAAAAAGAATTGCTCTAAGTTATTCATGAGATGGAACATTATGCTATAAAATCCAGCCGAAGAAAACGTGGACTGAATTGTATAAACATGTCAGTCCTCAAAGACAGGCTTCTTAACCCTGAGGGGTACCTCACTAGCCAAGCGATCCTAACAGTAATCATGCCAGAAAGCACCTTTCTTTGTGTCATTCAGGTATTTTTTGGTCAGGAAAGTGGGAAGAATTTAACTCATAATCAACTGAGTTAAAGCACGGGCAGAGAAAATTCAGAATCGTTAGTGGTGGCAGACTGAACACGTAACTGGAAGTACATCACATGGGATTGATGCTTTCTGCAGCCCTCTCCCTGTGCACTCGGTATAACCAGATTTCTTAACGCTAGAGATTTCAGCACCCAGTGTGCACTTACAGGCTGTGAAACTCAGTTTGATGGTCCTCAGTGTATTGTCTTGTCCCTTTAAAAGGCCTGATTTTGAATACAGTGAGCTGCTTCTACAATTTATGTGAAGACAGTGAAGCAAACAGAGGTGTAGTGTGATGCAGGCTAAGCACCTCTTTTTAAACATGAATCTCAATTGCTTCTAGTTTTGTTATCATTTCCCATCTAGACACCTGTAACATTGACTGTGTTCGGAAAAGGATGGAGCAGAAGCTGCAAACTGCAATCAAAACATTGAGGAAATCTATTAATAAACAGCAATTTTACATTCAGTTTTCTGGGACAGAATATGAAGTGGCTCAGAAGCCAGCTAAAGCTACTGAAGGGCACGAAGCTTGCAGTACAGGGCAAGTGCTGCAGGATGGAAAATGCGGTAAGTCCCAACAACTCTGTTCAGCCATGTCCCCCAAAACAAGCGATCCAAAATTAACTTCTCCCTAGTGAGCCAGGGAGGAAATCTATGAGATAACAGGTGATTTAGATCAATATTACTTGGCGTATGTGTATGGACCACTGATGGTTTGAAAGACTTCAAAGGGAGTTCATTAAATGATTGCAGGAGAACAGAAGCATATGTATACATACATTCCCATGCCGTCAGCTGGTATGTATCAAGGCCTGCCACAAGGCAATGTTGGCAATTAGTTCCCAGTTGCTCCCAGCATCTTATGAAAACATAATTACAATTCTGTAAAGCCATACTATGGTGTTTGCCTAGGTGCTGTGTATTTAGTTTTATATTGCCTCTCTCATTCTCACCACCAAATAATCCATGACCCATGGATATACTTGTATTTAATATTCAAGAGGCCCAATAAAAAAAAAGAATATACAGAAATCTATTTTATCTTTATGCAAAATACCTAATTTCTTTAAGCCTTTTCCCAGGCTCCAGTGCTTTACTAGGGGCAAATGCTAGCACAAAAAAATGCTAGCACAAAAATATCACACAAAAAAAAAGATGCTAGCACAAAATTATGGCAGTTCTTAGCACTGCAAGCTTTCTAATCACTCGGAGTCATCTTTTCAAAATCAGAGTATCTATTTTTACAGCTTCTTTTAGACACCAAGTGATTTACAAGCAAAAAGAAATAGTTAAGTGCAGATCTGATAAGTGCCTCTAGTGAGTTGTTTCAGAGGTGGTTTTCATCATGTAAGAACAGTGATTCAGAAATTGTATTGAAAGACTGTTGCTATTAGTGTCTAGAAACCCATGCATTTTAACTACTTATATACAGCAGAGAAAAACGTTTAATGCAGTTATGCGCGCTGTTGCAGCAAGAAGAGCATACGTATTCATACCAGTATTGAAAACACCTTCCAGTTGGGATATTTGAGTATCAAGAGACATACAATATTACATGGGGTACACTGCTCTCAGAGAAATCTCTAGAACTGATCTCAGGAGACAGACTTTTTGTAGTTGTCTGCTATAAAACCAACACGTAAACGCACCGAATGTAAACTAAAAATTCACATCACTTCCGATAGGTTATGCACCACTGTTCTAATTAAACTGCAATATAATGTTTTAAGACTGCATCAGCTTTATTAACAGTGTATGTCTGATAGACACTTCAGCGCAGTACAATGCCTTTAATAGCTTAAACAATAGAAGGACCTGGCTCTGATGTGAATTGACCTAGACCACAGTGGAGATGGGCCTGTTTACATTGGCTGGGGATCCTGGACTAACATATGCAAAACATCTGCCACTATAATACTGGGCCCAAAGAGATCCATCTTCTCTAAATGTTTGATATAAAGGCAAATAATGTGATCAAAATGAAAGTCCTTATGTAGATTCCCCTTTTCTTTTCTCAGTTACCTGCAGCACGGGCACCTTTTATAGCGGAGAACATAATCAGTGCGTTCCTTGCTCACCAGGAACATACCAAGACACAGAAGGTCAACTTACCTGTGAGCCTTGCCCAAGTAACGATGGACAGGGAGTAGCAGGCGCCCGGAATGTGTCAGAATGTGGAGGCAAGTTTAATTTGATTATAAAAAGGATTAAGTGTGGCCACACAGCCTGTGAGGCATGGAGGCTAAAAGAGGGGAGAGCCTTCCACGCTTCTGTCTTGTAAAGGTAACAGAAGAAATCTCTATGCGCTTACAAGCAATACACAAAATGTTTTGGCTTGTTCCATCCACTGACATTGCTGACAAGAAGATGGGACCTGCTACAGCAATGTGAGTCATGGTATGGAAATGAGCAAGCCAAGCAAAGCACTGCGCTTCAAGTCAGGTATGGAATCTGGTCATACCTTGACTTGTAAGGACTCATCAGGTATGTTGTGAGCCAAAGGGATGGATTACTTCGGACTGGTATTGGTGAGTCTAATGAACCCGCTGATGTAATGTTTTGCATGAGGTGCGGTTTACCTGGTCTAAACAGCAGCAATCATAATTTTGAGATAGTTCTGCTGCAGGGATCTGTAACCTGGACTCAGAGCTAATGACTGCAAGTTTCAAGGCTGCTTGAATTCACTGTAGCTTTTGGCAAGTGGTGTAGCATCTTCTGATTCAACTTGATGATATATAAATTAGATTATAATGATGATAATACCTGGTTTCAGAAAAGAGCTGTGATGTGTAACCTGATTGAGATAAGGTTTTAAGACACAACTGTTCATTATTTATCTCGCTTCATTACAGATGAGCGAAATATAGTTTATAGCAGGTACATTATTTGACTTTGAAAGAAGTATGTCCTATCTGCTATGCAAGTTCTAACTTTAAAACTCATTCATGTAATTTACATTAATGCTTTCTTCAGGGATATCTAGAATGAACACACAATGAATGTCACTTAAGAAACTGCTTCTTTTTCCCCATCCACTGAATAAAAAATAACTCTAGTATCTCCAATCCAAACATATGGTAGATTTTGCCGATTTACTGTATAAAGGATCTATCACGGGAAAATTCTCAAAATGCCTGTGCATCTTTGTTATGTTGATTTGTATTTATCCAAAATCCAACAAGAATAGATTATCAAAATAAAATCTGAGTTTATAAAGGTTGACTATAGCATACTGACCAAAGCAGCACAACAGCTACAGGAGAAAGACTTTTGTTTCAAGCTTGCATTTGAATTATTCCTCTGCACAACACTAAAAAGAAAGCATTCTGATTATTTTTGCGGAGTGGATGTGTCTCAAAATGTTTGTTGTCAGATCCCAACAGTCTCCCCTTTTCTCTTTCTCTGAAAGTGGCAAGAGAGAATATGTTTTGGACTTCATAAACTTCCCTGTCAAAGATTTTATCAAAATCAGTATGTCTTTGTAAAATGTGTCGGCATATGTGATGAAACAGTGTGTTTTGATGAAGACAGATTTTGTTAGAAATGTGCTTAACACCTGTATGTAATCAATATTATTTTTGCATCATACCTTCTGGAGCAGTAATGCCTGTGTAGTAACAAATAAGCCATGACTGAAATCCTCACCCCTACAGGTGAGGCACCTACAACAACTACATAGGAGATTTTAAGTGCCTATTGTGTAGAACTCTGTTGTAGCTGCAAGTGAATAACATGCTGTGATACTTATTTTACATGTGATCCATGTAGGTACAAGGCCAAAACACAATTAGAAAACCTAGTCGTTTGGGGAATTTCTCAGGGAAATTGCCTCAGATCTGTTTTGTTAGCAATTTCAACACAGAAGGCAAGAAGGGAGCAAGTTTGCTTCTTCTTATATACAGGTGAGGACTGAAACGTATTAGTGTTGAAAGCATCAGGTATTTAGCAGTATTAAAACCCAACTGTACCTCTTCTTTAAAAGGATGACTGTAAGCCATGCTTCACAAGTACTTGATTTTCATACTAAAATCCAGATCCAAATCCACTCCTCATTAACTGCCTTCATGCTGAAGTCCAGTGACCAACTGGACCAGACCAGGTGGATCAGTTTTGCCACAAAAACAATAGCAGAGTTGTCTTCAAATCAGTAATATCCTAATATTGCTCAGAGGTCTGTGTCACAACAGCCAGCTTGTACAGTCATATTCCAGCCAGGTGGGATGGAAGCACAACTGAATCTCAGAGATCCTGGTTCCACAGGTGTCGATAGGGGTTTGACTTTTTTGAGGGCAGAACTTGAACGTTGCTTTCACACAGGAGCTCTAGTTCATCCTAAGTGCCAAGATATTGGATGCCCCAAACATTTCCCAGCAAATGTCAGGGTTCTTAAGAGACCCCAGCCCCACCTAGAGCTCTCAAAGCTTTCAGGATTTCAAGTTAGTTGTTTCTGCCTGCTGTTCAGTTCTCAGGGAAGCTAAATTACTAAGTGTGGGAATTAGGCAACCTCAGGGAACACCTTCCATCTCGAAGTGCTGGTCTCCCAGGCTGGGGTGGTGTGAAGATCTGCATTAATGCCATAATCTTGAAAAACTTGACATCCTGATTCTCAGGCAGTTTGTTAAGGAGTAAAGTACTCAAGCTAGCAAGAACCAAGACCAAACAAACACCTATCAGAAATTGCCTGGGGAGCAAGTTTGGAAACTACCTTGAATCTGTCAGTAGACTCATTCACAAAGCGCTTTGCTTTACACAAATCATCATTTTCTGGTAGAAGAGCTTCTGACAAGCACTAGTTTTCACAGCTACCTGGGAAGTTGCTGGTGTCAGCTGTCTCAGAGACCGGGTACTGGACTGGTCCCATCCAGTCTGGTGAATCCCATGGTCTACTGCTTTCATATCTAAAAAATGGAGATACAAAAAAACCCAATTACTTGCTTCATAGATATGGTGCAAAGTTACAGTTTTTCCTACAAAGTGTTTTGAAATTCTCAGATGAAAGTCTTGGTGAAAGTACAAAGTGTTCTAACAGCATCTTAATAGAGCCCTTGCTAAAAACAAACAGAAACATTGGTAACAAAGAGCTTATTAAGAAGCTGGTTGTATTTGCTGCTGGTTTTTTTTAGGAAGCAGTTTACAGGAACAGCGTAAAATCAGCAGGTAAGATTAGAATTTGCTCTTCAGCTATCTTGATGTCACATGTTTATGTTAAAGGAAGCATTGGCATTGCTAACAACTAGTGGGGTTTAGTCCTTGTCCAGAAAAGTCGGCTCACTAATACAGATGATCATTTTAAATTTCTAGGGCAGTGTTCTCCTGGGCACTATTCTTCAGATGGTTTTAAACCTTGCAAAGTCTGTCCTCTTGGTACATACCAGCCTGAACCAGGAAGGACCCTCTGCTTTCCATGTGGCGGTGGGCTTGTGACCAAGTATGAAGGTGCTGTTTCCTTTCAAGATTGTGAAACCAAAGGTGAATTTTAAATCTTTTCACAACTCGTAATCCTGCTGCTTGCCCTTTTGTTTGTAATCTTCAATACCAAGGGGTTTGAAAGGCTCCAAAACAAACACAGTCACAGCATGTAGAGACATGGCATGTGGTTAAATTAAATGGTCGGGAAATCTATAAACGAGGAAGGATCTCCTGAGGTTGCAGAAACTGAACAGGCTTTACAAATTTACCACAGGCAGGTAGAGAATCAGTGGTGTAACTGCTAAGTGAATCAGCCAATTCAAAAAAATCATCAGAAGAAATAAGTCAAACTTGCATTAGACAATCCTTTAGCCTTCACATCCTGTATATTTTTATTTACCAAATTAGAAAAACTAAACACTAAAGAAATTATATGAAGGATTGATTATTAATGAGCTAGGCAGACACTGTAAGCATGCAACACGTTGCATGTTCCATAATGTCAACCTCCAGTGCAAATGCTGAAGAAGGAATCTGCCCAAATGCATTTTGGTTTAGTTATTGGAATGATGTGCTGGCCCTGGCAAACAGACACAGTCAGAAACATCTCTCCTGCTATTGTGAAAGGCATTTTTATTGTTGAGGTAGATACGTATCACCTCCCATTTATTTCAAACTCACTGGAAACCACTGTGTTAAGTACAGTGAGAGACATACGTAGCGTGTGTTACTAGTTCACAAGGATTTAGCTCTAGTCTTTGGAACATAATTCTAGTTACAAGGTCCTTTGTAATGGGAAATACAGGGAGCTGGTGTCTTTTTTGCCTTTTATGGCCTGAAAAGTATATTGCAGAATGGGGATCATGAAGTATGTCCCGGGTAGAGAAAAGTTCTCTCTGCACTCAAAATTGCTACTTTCTGAAAATAATACTCTTCATACCTTACAGTTCATTGCTCTCCTGGACACTACTACAACTCCACAACACACAGATGTATCCGATGCCCTGTGGGAACATACCAGCCTGAGTTTGGTCAAAACTACTGCATCACCTGCCCTGGGAATACAAGTACTGATTTTGATGGCTCCACTAATGTTACACACTGCAAAAGTAAGTTGTATTTATAGTAGTTGTGAGATGAAGTGTATCTTTGGATCTGAACTGCAGCTTGAAGGTTCCATCTGTCAGGCTGGACTTCGGGATTTCATATATCTACTGTCAGAGGAAGTAGTAAAAATTGGGAAAACAATGAGAAAAAAGCCTGGAAAAGTACCACTCAATGCATATGATTGGTTTAGTTTTGATGGCAGAGTGCCAGCTACAAGTTAAAAATACAGAGCGTTAGGTTTCCCAGATCCTGTAAGCTGTCTTGCAGTGATGCATATTCCTCTGTGTCTCTGTAGAGCACAATATCTTCTATCAGAGTAACTGCCATTTTATAATAATTATAAAGTACTAGGAGATACGGTCATGCATACTGCAATTGCCAAGTAATCACTCTTGACAGTAAAATCTTCTCCTAGGCTTTTTTGCAGTACTCAGCCTCCTATCTTCAATTACCATTTTAAATATCCCCAAGGATTCCAGTGTAATTTCATTTGATCTTTTGTGAATGACTGATTCTTTTAGGCAAGCAATTTTTTTTTCATCTCTACCATGCTAATTTAAGAAAATGTCTCTAAATAATTAGGTGATGTCATCTAAACTAACTATTCCTGTGCAAGTCTGTTATAAGATTTTATTCTGATGATGTGTGATGTGTCTTTGAGGACCTTCATAATTTCTAATGTAATTTGAGTAAATTAGATATTTGTATGGAATTTGAAGATGATTGGTAATTCCCCTATAAAATAAAACCGTCCTTGTCACTTTGCTGTCTTAGATACTTCCCATTTTCAAGCTGGTTTCTGACCTTGCATAACCTTTGAGGCTTGGGTGAAGCAAAATATTTAAACATATATCTAATTCTATGTGGGTGAGTAGGCCTGCAGAGATCGAGCTGAAGTAACTTACTGAATCAGGCTTCTGTGGCAAATTCAGTAGGAGTTTTGAAAACTCAGAAAGTAAAACTGATCTGTCAGTGGAGATTCTTTTATTACCTTCTTTAATCTAAGATAAAGCAAGGAAGATCTGTAATTAAGACAAGGTTGGCTACCAGGATCATTGCACTCGTTCAGCTACATCAGGTTAAAAAGCAAGTGAATTTAAACGAGAATACTTTCTGTGTGTCTGTGTGATCTCAGTAGTAACCACTGTGTGAGAACCTCCATAGTGGGATCATGTTTACTGGCCTGTGTTTGTTTCTTAATCAAACGTTCAAGCAGCCTGAATGAAGCATTGAATCAGTTTATGCACCGGAGATTAAGGTTTTGCAAATTGGTTGGAGCAGCCCTGAAGATCAAGTATTCCTTTAAAGACTTTCCATGCTAAACAGAGAGGCAGCTGGAGCGTGCATGCATTTCTAAAGCCACAAGAAGGAGTTTAGACTTGCTTTTGACAGATCTAGAAAAACACCTCAAATTAGCTAATCAGCTAACACAAATGATAATTTACGTATCTCCACAGACCAGCACTGTGGAGGAGAACTTGGGGATTATACTGGCTACATTGAATCGCCCAACTATCCTGGAGACTACCCAGCTAATGTTGAATGCATTTGGAATATAAATCCACCTCCAAAGAGGAGAATACTCATCGTAGTACCTGAGATATTTCTCCCAATTGAAGATGAATGCGGTGATGTTTTAGTAATGAGAAAAAGTGGTAAGTTGCCAGACACAGGTTACAGAACTCTGTTGCAAACTGATCAAGTGGAGAGTTCATCTTGAAGGGAAACTGTCTTCATCTATCCAGTGTTTCTAGAACGATTGTTGAATGAACTGGCACAGCAAGTTAAAACAGAACACTGCACCAATAACAATTAACAGAGTGATATTAATTATTCAAGTGTCTTGGCCGAATTTCAAAGCAGTTAATGGGCTTCTGTCTGGCCCAATTATATGGGATACATCACTGCTGCTCTAGAAGTCACAAAGCTGTGCTAAGTTAGACTGGGAGAGCTGTCTCCTGTCCCCTGTACCGATTGTGCTCTCACCTGTCCTTTGCAAGTGTATGTACTTTGCAGTTACTGCTAAATCTGGGCAGTGACACAGGTTGGTACACCTGGCACTCTCAAGAAATATGACGTTTTGCCAATTTTATGTGGAGTGGGGGTGCATTTTATCTTTTATTATGAAGTTGTTGACGTTAAGACACCAATGAGAAGCACTCCTTCTTCAGTCCCATGTAGGCATCCAGGTGCTGGTGATCTGTTGCTAAATCTCCAAGAAGCACCAGACCTGAAAGGCAATTGTTTATATGGAGCTTTGTTTAAAACAGCATCTTCTGCTCGCTAAAACAGTGTCTTTTATTTGCTAAAACAAATTTCCTTCTTATCCTTGAGGGCTTCTGTTAACATCTCAAGATATCAGAAGAAGAAACCTGCTCACTAAAGATGCAAGGACATTATATCTGTCCAGATCTTTTTATAAAAAGCAAAGCACTTACTGTAGCAAAACAAATCAGTTGTCCTTCAAATCCCAAACTGTGGTTCCAACAGTGAGTAAAGTCAGACACATCAGGGAGAAGTTTGACTTCCACTTCAGTATCAAGAACAGTACCAAAACAACACCAACACCACCACTGGAAAATGAGGGCAGTTTTTCAGAGTCATGCTTTGTGATCACTGCATGTTTGGCATCATAAGAGTAGATCTTATGGATATTTATCATAGTTCATGTATGGTCAGCTGCTAGCGTTTACTGTGGAAAAAACTAATGGCAGTGGTAGAGTCACAGTGATGTCCACTTTTTTGCACTTCAAGAATCCAAATCCCGTTCAATACACGTCTGTTTTTGCTGACATTGGTGAAAGTTGAATCAGCCCTAGCAAGGTCAGATTTTAGGTTACACTTGTTACTTTCCCTAATTAGCCTGTGGCTATAGAGTGGGCTTTTGTAACTAGGTAAGAAGATATTTTTTCCTTTTGTTCGCAATTCATTTCAGCTTAGAGGAGCCTTGTGATACATTCATAATGATTTGAAGACATACTGCACCCTCCACCTGTTCCTTATGTTAGGGGAAAATGGGGGCCTTTCTGGCTCCCAGCTCTGTTTCACAACAGATAAATGACATTTTCTTTTCAAACCTATAACCAGGTGTTTTGCACTGGGAGGTGCTGGTCCATTATCATGCCAGTAAGAAAGGCACTGAGACTCTGTAAGGTATCATTTAAAATGCTATTTATTAGAGATGTGATTGTAAGGAGATAATAGCACAGATAATCTTACATCCCTTTAGATGGTGGGAATGACAGGTGGTGTAGCATTGAACAGGCCTCTGATCCACGCGCAGCATGCTGAGCAGACCCTGTCCACAGAAGAGATTTTGCCTTTTCAGTCATTTGAGCTATTACAGGATTTTCTTACAAGGAAACAACTGTATTTATCATTTCTACAGTCAAACAGAAACAGTGTTCTCATGAGCACTTCTTATTGTACTTTTAGATAAAGGCAAGGTCATGCAGTAGCGTAATCACCAGTATCAAGTCAAGTGGGAGCTGCATGCATGTTCCTCTTGTTAGAGCGAGCGGGCTGAGGTTACCCTGCAGCCAGGGCATCTGTGTGCCTGAAGGCCACGCCAGACATGCAGCGCAGGCATGGCCGTACCCAGGTTAACTGTTCTGGAGCACTAACTCCTCAGTGTGCAATGGTCTTTTGGTCAGAACCACTGCACCACGCTATTACAATCTAAGAACTGGTTTCTTGCTCCCCAAACTGGGAATGTGAGGGGCTGGTTACCACATCTGCCTGGGGTGCAGCTGACTTACTCTTACCTGTCTGGGCCCAGCGTATGGAAACTCTGGAATTCAATGCTACAGTAGTACACAAAATAAGTATTATTGGTAGTAACTCTATAAATGTCAAAAATTATCTCTGGCACTTCGCTGTCTACTTAAACTTCTTGCTGAGGGACAGAGGAGTTCCCATTACCTTTGTGGAAAAACTTGCTTCTCCTTATAGACAGATGAAGACTACCTCCCTTCTATCACAGAAAACTTCTGCTCTCAGGAATACGACAGCTGAGAAGTATCTCATCAATTTGACATTTCTGACCTCTAGATCAGGAAGGGTGCAAAAAGTTATTTCATGAAGAACATTTCTTTAACCTTCTTTCTAGCTTCTCCTACTTCAATTACTACATATGAAACATGTCAGACTTATGAGAGACCTATTGCATTTACCTCAAGATCAAGGAAACTCTGGATTCAGTTCAAGTCAAATGAAGGAAACAGTGGCAAAGGATTTCAGGTCCCCTATGTGACTTACGATGGTGAGCACGGGATTGTTTGCCATTTTTGTGTTACATGTGAATTACAGAAAATTGTCCTTTAGAAACTCTCTTGCACTGATTACAAGGAGAGAGGAATGAAGAAAAACATGATGTAACTCATTTTTAGTCCAATGAGTTACTTTAAAACCAGTTGCAAAGACTGAAACAATACCTAGTTTTATTTTTATTACTTTTTCTAATACTTTAAGGATGGACAGAAAGTTACACAGAATTCTTTAAACTTAATCCTTATCCCACTGAATTCAATGTGTCTCCTTTTAATGGGCATTTGTCATATGCATAATGAGAATACCATTAATTGCTGTGTATCTTAGGAAGCCCCTTCAACAAGTCCTACTGGTAACCCACACAATTTTGATAATTGAATAAATGAATAAAATCTCAAGTTCAACAGAGAAAAACAATGATGCAAAAAGAAATTTCCTTTCAGGAGCCACTTGCATAAATGCACATTTTAAAACAGTCTGGCTTGTCAAATAAGTTATGCATTTAAGTGTGTTTTGAACTTTGGGATGATTTCTGTTTTAACAAAACAAAGACCTCTATGATGCTTTTGGCAGCTGTTAGTTCACCTCTTTTCCAACAAGCAGTGCAATTTTGTGAGCGATGAGAAAATCTGTATTAAGCAGGTCATTCTGGAATCAAAATGGCAGTTGTTCTCAGGACAGAAAATGACCACCTGTTCCTGGCTGTGCTGCTGACTTCACATATAACTTTTGACAGTTATTTCATATCCCTGGTCCTGTTTCTTATTCTCTAGAACACAGATAATAAAAGCATTATTAGCTGGAGGGTGTGATTTTCTGGGGCTAGGTTAGTATTTATACAGATATTTCAAAATTACTGTTCTAAAGCAGTACAGAATTTTCATGTGACTAGATTAGATTACAGCAGCTTGAGGGACACCAAATAATTAACTGGATACGAAATTTCTCAGCTTTCTTAAAGAGGAGGTCTAGATAAGGCCTGGTTATTATGCTCCCAAAGGGTGGCACAAACAGTCACTTAACTGTTCTTCACTTTTCAGAGGATTACCAACAACTCATAGAAGACATTGTTCGAGATGGACGATTATATGCATCAGAAAATCATCAAGAAATTCTGAAGGTAAGAAAAATCTGCTTTATCGAAGGCTAACTAAGAATTTCTTTTACTAAATATTTTCCCAAGATAGTTCTTATTACCCTGATAGGGCCATAATATTTAAACCTCAGGTGTGACCCCCAATTAAATTCTCTGTCTTCTGAGGTTTATGTTGGTATTGGGAGCAGCACAAAATCAGTGGCTCAGCTGGGCTGAGCACGTGGATGCATCCTTTGCTGAAGCAGGAACTAAATGAAATGTTTGCTAACATGATTGTATGTTGGAAAAATTCGTCAACCAAGAATGAAGAACTTATTGTTCTTACTGCTAAGCCTTCTTCAGCCTCAGTCTGGCATGTGTTTAAGTGAGTCATTAAGTTAGAATTTCCTGTGCATTAAAAAATGTGTTTACCTAAATCACTGTCCTGCCTCAACAAGACATAATGATAATGTAGCATTGCGAGCTGTCCATGAAATGGTTTTCCAAAGACACAAGCAACACATTGGAGAGAATTGTGGAGCAAGGCTGCTGGGCTGCCACCTGTAACAACTAATTAATTAAAACTTTAAAAAGCCTGTTCAGAAGGCAAAACTGAGCCATGTAAATGTACAGCTTGGAAGGAGAGGAGCTGATTGACAGCCAGCTCCCCTGGCCATCCCTGCCCCAGCACTGCCAGTATTCTCTTGCTAGAGCTTTGAGGTTGCTCAGGTCTCAGCTGCAGTGTATACGATCAGGCACAGGCTCAGCTGAGGCTCTGAATCAAGACTTAGGACGGTACAGCGGAAGGTCCTTAAAAAGCTCAGCATCACTGAAGAGCAGCCTCTTCTCTTGCTTTTGAAGGGAAAGCCCTGGACAACAGTGTGGACAGGCTGGAAGGGCAGTTTGCAAACTTTGCAAACTTTGCAAACTTTGCAAACTTTTGCAGTTTGCCTAACTTTGCAGCCGGTTTGCAGTTTAACCAGCTACCTCCCTCTCAGTTCAGGTCCTCCCAGGAACGCTAATTGTAATAAAACATCCGGCACAGTAGAAAGATTCATCAGTATGTAACTCCACAGCAACAAGGAGTACTTCCTTTACTGCTTTACCCAGAATCAAGTTTTGCAAAAAAAACCTGATTGTTGTTCATTAATGTTGAAAGCTGTGCAGGCCAAATCCAAACCCTATTTTTATCTAATACATATGTTGTCTCCCATAGGACAAGAAACTGATTAAAGCTCTCTTTGATGTATTGGCACACCCACAAAACTATTTCAAGTACACAGCACAAGAATCAAAAGAGATGTTTCCAAGATCATTTATAAAGCTACTGCGATCAAAAGTTTCCAGATTTCTACGACCATACAAATAGTCTAGTGGTATTCAATTTCTGGTTACTTTGCATTCCTGACAAATACTGTCTTTCCTCCATAGTAGAAACATTTGCTAATTTGAAGGCTCTTTTTTGCAGTCTTTTGTTTTCAATTGTATATTGAAGAATACCTATAATGTTTTATAATTGTTAACAGCCAATGTTCTGAGTGGGATTTTTACTACAAAAAAAAATTGTGCATCCTTGACCTGAGTGCATCTAGTCGAAGATCCAAATTTGTGTCTGCACTAGTACATCTTCACTTTCCATTTGAAATTACATTATGTAGAAAATATTCTTTCTAGCTTTTTATTTTTCATCAATAGTAACTTTCATCAAAGCAAAGAAGGAATCTATTCAAATCTGATTAAACTACCTGCAAATAAGTTCTGTTGTAGAAAGAAGTATGTAGTATAAATAATATTTGGATTTTGAATTGCACTTGAAGTTTATATTTGAATTGTTAGAAGAAAACAAAACAATCTAAATTTTGTTATTTCTCATTTGTGGCTTAGTGGAACCTCTGTACAAGTAGAAAACAAAAGGGGAAAAAAAGAACAAAGGAAACAAAAAAAGAAACAGATGTATAATTTTGTTTTATTAATTACATGAGATGAAGTCCCATGCCCTCATGTCCTGATGTTTTTATCTGTCCTCTTCTAAACTTCTTCAGAGGTTTGCCACTGTCAGTTACTTCATTGAAACAGGTTTAGCTCTGGATTTCCATATACCAGTTGGTCCCTTTGAAGGCATTTACGATGGGGTAGGTGAGAAATGAACACCAACAACACTAGTAGTATTTCTTTCTGTTAATAGAGCATCTAATTAAGTACAATATATAAATATATAAATATATACTTCTATTTGTGGGTACATTAGTAATGTTATCTGTAGTTACTGTAAATATTATTCATGCTTAAATCTTTATTCCCACACACCCTGTTTACTCATATGTATTCGTAACTTTGCTTAGATGATTAAATGACTTCTCCAAGTGCTTGTCACTTCCATTAACACCAAACTAAAGCCTTTTGGAGTTTTATAGTACTGGATGATGGTTTACTCTAGGACAATCTCTTTCAGCATACATTGTTCCAGGAAAAAACAGTGTCTGTTAAGAAGCAGCTGCTGTCCAGTAAAGGGTCAGCTATTGCCTCTTTTGTGAGCACCCCCCACATGCAGACTAACAGTTACCCCTGAGGATGGCACATGTGAGAGGAGCTTACCAAGGAATAACTTCCGTTGGACCTGCTGCTTCTAAAAGGCTGAGAACATACCTGTATCACAGGCCCAGACTCTACTAGGGATGAGGGGGTGAATGGGACACAGTTTGGCAGATGAGTTGGAGGGCAGGCCCTGCTGTCTGCAGAGACCTGGTGCTCCCTTTCATCACAAATTTGTAACCGCAGTGCCCATCAGCCCCGGGGACTGTATGGTCTGCAGGAGAGCATTAGCATCATGCTCAGGCTTTCTTCACAGAGTGACAGGTACTGGTGGGTTAAGGTGATGATAAATCCTTTGTTTCCTGCTGTTTCCTGGCAAAGGAGCTAATTTCAATGAGAGAGTAGCGCTTTTTTAATTAGTATTTCAGCCTCTTTACTTTTAAGTCCCTTCCTCTTGTATATAATTTTCCCTTTTGATCCTACAAGTTTATTACATGGAGAAATTAACCATCACACCAGCATCCTTTCAGAAAGACTAACATAGTTTTGCTTCACTGCGTATTTTTTTTTGCATATCTACCCTGTAGTTTAACATACCCTTGGATGCTGTCAAAGACGTACATTAAAGGTGGTTATGGTTAACTTCTTACATTTTTTTTTTCTCTGTGAGCAACTACTGTTTAAATTTACAAAGTTGGTTTCTGTTGGCTACAAGTGGATGAATATTCGATTTCCAAGAGACACCTTAAGTATTCTGCTGAGTTTTTCTACTTGGCCATCTTGTAATTTTGCTTGTCTTGTTTCCTTTTCTTTTGAAGAGTATATTTTTTTTTCTTTCTATGCCTGAACAGTTTCAGCTTAGGGTCTAACATCTCATTCTTTTCACTTGTGGATCTTAGGTTTTTTACAAGCTTTCTCTTTAATATATATATATTTATATATAAACCCTCATTTCAAAATGTAACATCTCCGTAAAAGTTCTTTGTTAAAGGCTGTTAAACCTAACTTTTTGTGAGGATGTTGAAAAAATTTTTAAATAGTCATCATGGGCTACTAAAGGTGGATATTTGAAGGAGAAGATCTCATCAGTACTACATTCAGTCATGCCTGGAATGAAAAAAAAAAAGGTTACATGTATTTTTTTCTTTAACAGGAGTTATTTGTAGAAAAAAAAGTAAATCTTAAAAAAGCAAAACTCTATTTAGGTACTTGATTATGTGTAAGTGCATAGCTAAAAAACTACTTCAGCCAAACAGTATTTCAACGTCTGATAGGTTATTCAGAATTATTAGAATGGGTCAGGATTGCAGCCATTCAACTAAAAAATATGAAGGAAAGGATATGAAAGATATGGAGAAAAATAACTTCCTTGTTTGCTGAAGGATTTACAGTCATCTTTACTACTTCAAACTTCTAGTGAGAACTTTGGAACCTTACATTGTTTAGTCAGTTTAGTAAAATCCTTGCTAAAATTTTTTGCTTCACAACCCACAGGTTTGGACGTAATACCACCATATGATACTGGTGCCTAGCAGGACAAATTTCCTCTCTGGAACAGGGCTAAAAGCGATAGCCTTACAAGTCCTGAAAGCACTGGAAGCACTGTAACATTTTCCAAGTTCTTAGCTAGACAGGGAATCCAGTGCCAGATAGCGACTGCAAGAGGGACATGTCCCAGTTACGGCCACTGTTAGTGGACCTTGGTAGAGGTATGAACATGGGGGGGACTAGCTGCGGTTAGCTTTGGTACCACTCACCCTGACTTACAACCACATTAGACAAAAACAGGGTTTTGTCTAGTTCATCCTGACACAACCTGAGAGTGTGTGTTTGCTCATATTCCCTGGAGCCAGGTCAGGCCATGGACTCCACAGTCAGGGCAGGGAACTGGGGACTTCTGTAGCAAATGCAGACTTTGTGTTGCTGAAAGCAGTGAAAGAAAGTAAGTAATTTGGCCTTCAAAAGTATACAGTGAAATGCTTCTGCGTATATAGGGGTTTCATATGTGATACATTTAGAAAAACAGGTTTGAATGTTTGTGGCTCTGCACAGAAATACCCTTGGGTGAGCAAATTTCTAATGAAATAAGTAATCACAGGGGGTACGTAGGACTGTCTGAACTGATTTCATCTGATTTGTACAACAGCACTGAATTTTTACATCAGCTCTGAAAGTTTAAAATTCTTTGACTTTAATACCAGATTTATATTACAGAAACTGGCGGTCACCAAACAGAAGGGGAGCTCAGCTCTTCATTTGTTAATGTAGGTGTAGGATGTCTGCATTGTCAGAAGCCAGACAGCATATTGCTACTACAGTAACAGTACACCAAGAAGGAATGTTGTTTTCTATGGAGAAGACCTAGACACATTTGGGAATCAAAAACTATACAAGGAGAAATATGGCAGCCTTTAAGATAACCAGCTTCATGAAATTAATCAATACATTGCAGAATATAAAATTTTGGCTTTTACCCTAAACATGAAATACTGCATTTAAACATATTCAGTAAATACAGCCCTGTATCTGTTCTTACAGAACTACACATTGTATGCAGGATAGGTGCAACAATGTGTTTGTGTGTTACTACAGGAAGGATGAAGAAGTGTCCATTGTGATTGCCCAATTCCACGTCACAGACTGAGCTTTTTGTTTTCAATTTGGAAATGCCTGTATGCTTAAAAGCTGCACCTGTAGCACTTACCATTTTAAGTCTCTCCTCCTGCTTTAAATACTGCACTTATTTTTAGCGAGGTGGTGGTGAATCATCCCTAAACATTCTCATGTGCCACCAAATCACCACCTGCATACCTGCTGCAGTCCAGGAGACTGCAGCCATCAGGAGTTGCTAACCAAGCCCTAGGTCCTGCCGTGAAAGTGCTTGTTAGTGATTTCTGTGGGCAAGTTGCCTCTTGAGAGTACAGGAAGCATCCAGATTCACTGTTTGACAGATTGCCACCTGCGTCTTGCCTGCAATAGCAAGATTTATTCTGCCTGAGGATTTAGCTCACCACAACTGGATTTAAAGCCGCTGAAGTCTTTCAGCCCATTTTCTTGCCCTGCCTTCCTTCCTCCAACATACATTAGATTTTTACCTAAAGACCAACTTCTGAAAAGAAGTTTATTTCCTCATTGTACCTTCCTCATAGAATAAAGTTAAACCACAGTGGGTTACAATCACTAAAGATTTAGGCTGATCTTTTCTACACATGAGCTTCATACTAGGGTAAGCTTACTTAAAAGTAAGCAAGCTTACTTAAAACTAGCTTACATAGTAAGCTAGGTTTAGTTTAGTTTGAGTTTACTTTTAGACTAGCTTAAATAAATACAGGCTTAGTTGTAGAGTTTTCAGAGAGTCCACATTCTGACTTGTCAGCCAGTTTTGAAAGAACACAGCTCACCTGTAGTCTTCTCTCTGTAAGGAGAGCGCCAGGCTGATGCCACACGGACAAGGAACATGCTTACACACATTAAACATTCAATGAGGAAAGTCACACCACACCCATTGCCCCTTTGTAAGTGTGCCCAACAGATTCAAGTTTCTCAGGTCAGTCTTATCTATGAACAACCCAGTTTTAATCTTGCAGATAACAAGTTATGAACTTCAGGCGCCCAAGTAGTGGTATGAGTCTTATACAGGATCTGCTGACTGGTCATTGCCAGCAAAACCTAACTGCTCTGTGACAGTTCCCGTGTCTGGACTCTAATACCTTTGAGTGCTCATAAAAAAGAAGCTGGAGTGAAATCTTCAACAACTGAATCCAGTGGCAAATTTCTCAGCCACCTCAGGGGTCTGGACTTTCCCTGTTGTAATGATGGGAATGAGCAACACAGGCAAATTTACTTGTACCTGTGTCACGAGTTCAAGTAGTTGCATTTTTTTCATAGTTTAAAACCACTGATCAACAGAAATAGTAAAAACTGGAGAAGTTCTATAGATTCTCATGCTTTGACTTCAAAGAAATAGTTTTCTAGGACGAGACACTATTGTAAGCACTTGGGGGGGGGGGGGGCGGGGAAGACTTTTGTCTCCCGTAAGAATTTATGGACGAAGGGAAATTTCTGTAAGGTAATATGAACTTATTCCTCAATGTGAGACTTGGATTCAGAGAGAAGTCTCATGTTTTATGTAACATTTTTCGTTTGAATAGAAAGACTGGGAAATAAACTCGTAATGTCAAAAAACTGTTATCCAAGTATCTGAATATATACAATTCCAGTTTGTTATTTCATTTATTTATTCTGTTTCATCACTAAGCTTTTAACCTATAAAATTAATATGTAATATACAAGAGTAAAATGTACAGAAGTACCTTTAGATGTAATAATTTAAACCATCTGTATTCAGAAAGCGGAGATAACAAGTTTAAAGATATACAAACAATTGCAATTCAATTTTAGCTGAATTCCTCAATATCTAGAAAAAGTGGCTTTGCTTAATTAAACTTTATTTTAATGATTGTGGAAAATATCTTTTTTAGGTTTTGTTACTTTTTTAATTAAAATTATTTTGTAAATATCATTTTCTATGTTTTATACCTTAGAAAGGCCATTAATTTGCATTGACAGCAGCAGATATTCAACACACTGATTAAAAATGTACTTCAGGAGACTGTGGTGGATGTAGTCGGTAGTCTGATTCATCCTTCCAGATTACTGTTCCTGTTACTTCTATAGGAGTAGTTTTCTGGGGCAATTTAACCTGCGAATTTTCACAGAATTGACTACCAAGTGTCATTCTGAAGTGCTTACCATTTTCATATCGTATAAAGAGTATGTATTTTAAAGTTAGCGCTAGTTCTTCTTCAGTTGTTAGGATAAGAAACAGCACAAAACACAGACATAAATGGGAATTCAAAACATTAAGCCCAAATATAGTATAAAGACAAGGAAAGGTAAGGGATCTCTGTGCTCCGAGGTGGCAGTGGAAGTGATAAAACCTTATATTGGATGGGATCATAGAGCCTTTTTTAGGCAAAACTGCTACTGAGGTCAGTGGTAGTTTCACCTGAATGAAGTTCACTATGATCATGTCCATCATCTGTTAAGCAGGAATTTCTGGTAGACTTGATTTCAGGGGGAAATACCTGGAGTGTAATACTGGTTTCTGTACCAATTTTCTCCATATAAACCACTGGGCAAGAGTGACATTTTGAACCCTTGTAGATGCTGCTGGGACTTCTAAGCTTTATTACCGTTGTAAATTATGTACAAACAGCTATTTCCATATGAAATGTACCATGATAGTTTAGAGCAAAGATAGTGAATAACTGTACAAAATTTGATACTTAGAAAATAAAATACAGTGGTCTAAGCTTTACCAATATTTTAACAATACTGTCAGATTTGTAGTAGAAAATGTTGTTGTAAATGTACCTTATAAGGAAATACATTTCTTTTGCCTCTGTATATTAATAGCTTTGATTCCTGTGTCAAAGCTCAAAATGAAGCATGTAATAAAACTTTTGTTAAAATCACTTTCATAATAAACGTAAAATGGAATGGATACCCCTGCCTGCCATTTATTTTTGTACATGGAAAAAGCTCCACACACCAGTGTAATGTAGACAGGAATCAGAAGAGAACCTCTGGGGTTTGATAGCATTTATGTATTTTGGTCTAATCTTCATCTTCAGGCAATAAATAACTTTCTCATTGAAAAACTGGAGTTTGTGAGTGCTAAGACACTGAGTTAAGTTCCTTCCAAGCAGACTTCAAGGAGAGCTTTTCAGAGCAAGAAGAAATCCTGGCCACAGGAAGGTGCCACATCACCAACATCCCTCCAGAACCTTTAACCAGTTCTAAAAATTACTCTGATATTACTATGTATGGCTCATGCAGGTGCCCTTTCAAACACCCCTCTATTGAGTAGCAGCCTCGAAGAAAGAGGAAGGAAGCTCTCTTCCACTGGTGGCCTGATGGGTTATTCCCACTGCAAGCTGCCAAGACCAGTGACTTCCAAACTCACCTGCTGCTTGTCCTGCTGAGGAATAGGTTGACAGGAAACTCCACTTGCACCCAAAACGATGATTTAAAGAAAGACCAAAAGCATCCTTTCCCCCTCTAGGCCTCTATATACTGTATAAATACACTGTAGAAAGGCCCTCCTTGCTGCTGAATTTTATGACAGACGCTTTTGCAGTCCAAGATTGTAAAGCAAGTAGAATCTGTATTATCACCAGCCCAAGTGAAACTCCTGATGCTGGTAATGATGAAAATGAATGATGACAGACTGACAGAAAATAGCCTATCCGTAGTGACCTCAATAGGCCAGTTAGATCTGATTTAAATCCTCCTTTGCAGTGCAAGAAGTACAAGCTGTCACTAAGGGCACACAGCACGCTAGACCAGACAAAAGGCACAGATGTTATTAATTCAGCTGTTAACACCTGGTAACGGGTTTGCCACTCAGCAGTGCTTGTTAGGAGATGAGCTCAGCCTGTGGAGCATTGTTAACACCATAGTGGCCACCTACTGCAGAACAGGCAGGAGACCTCATGTACCAGCACAGTGCGTGGTTTTCTGCAGATACTCTCATGTCAGCAGTTTATCTTGTTAATAGAAAGCATTTGTCAAATGACAGTACGCTCTGTGATTTTATATGTGTTGTAAACAGGGCAAATACTATCAGTATGACTGATGACTATTGGTGTCACTGACAGGTTTGTCAGGCATAAAGAGAGAGACGGCTAAATTCTGACTGGCTGCAAAAAATCAATTACTGCCTTTTTCAGCTGGTAGCAATCCACTTTGGTAATACAGGCAGTTATCCTCATTACACTCCAAGAAGGTACAGCGTCACTTTTCTCCGACTACAGACGTGCCATGTGAGATGTTGCTCAGTTGTCTTTTATAGTTTCAGAGCTTTAAAGGAGTACCAGGATAAGTCAGCTCCTATCAAAGACAGAAAAGCTGAACTCAAAAGTTCCTAAAGGTCATTCAAAGCAATTAATTACTGGTAATGAAGTATCTGTGTACAAGGGCAAAAGCCACTGAAAGTTCAGCAGGCATGACAATGTGCGTTTGAGTACAAGATTCGAGTTTACTGAAATAGGGAGTGCTTGGTGAGAATCGCAGAGGGGTCCGTTCTCATTTTAGATTTTCCATGGCTTCCCAACAAGCTCACAAGACATAATGGCCTGATGAACAGCATGCCAGTCTGACCCAGCAGGTAAGTGAAGGCAGATTGGGCGTAGATTTATTCTTCCCTTTGTTCAACCATCAACACTGGCTGACTCCTGGTGTCACAGAAGGGATCTGTCTTGTACAGTCATAAAAAATGGCTATTTTTGCCTTTAAAAAATAATGTCTAAATGGGTAGTCATCTGTGAGCTGCTGGCAACATTTCTCTGAATTTTTATGTAAGTTGCAAACCAGACATCATTCCCAGAGCATTTTGAGGAGGCATTACCCTACCCCAGGTGCGCTTTCTTGAACTCCTGTAGCTCAAGAAGTTAGCACAGCTGCAGTCTAATTTCTTCTGCCCCTGTATGCCTCTGGCTGCTGCTGTTGCTGCCTTGTGCCCCAACAAATTTCCTTCTATCATGTGTCTCAGCAGGTAACATAAACACAGATGCTTCCTCTAGATAGCCACAGACTAGTTTTGCTACAAAATGTTTCTAATTTTAAAACATAAATCAAGAGAAATATGTAAGTGCCCATCTCTGCATTTTATCCAATATGGTATGTATTTAGGAGTCAGCATTACTACCAGCCACAGATTTTTTTATGATCATTTGAGGAGATCCATCACTGCCTAGCTCTATAGAGCCCCATCACTGCTCAAGGAGATGGATGCTGGGCACCTGGCCTGTCAGCAACCCGAGCCACTCCAGCATGATCATGACACACATACCAGTTGTCACCTCTACTATGTGCCTCCTGATGCACAGTGTGAGATATGCTGTGCTCCAACAGCTCTTCTTAACGTGCAGAATAACATCACCTCCAATTCACTTGTATTGTGTGTACAACAGTACTCCTAAGTAATGGTCATATTTTTATAAAAGTAATATATTAGATGACATGCTATGTATGCCTGAAGGCACAGGAAAGGTGAGAACAGGGATCTGCCTTTCTGAAGGCACCCAAGCAGCTTGTGAAAAACTGTGGCACCAGTTGTGGAGGTGCAGTAGGGTGCCTTGGGGCTAAGGGAAGCATGTTGGGTTGCCTACACGGACGTGACATGAGGTGAAGATCCTTGGAGCTGTATGGCAAGCTGTTTTTTCATATTGTACCCCCGGTATGAGTGCAGCCTCCCTCACCCCAGTACAGCATGAGCAGTGAGAGACTGTCTGAAATTAGAACACCTGCACTTGTCAGTGAGTGTGTTATGTCAGTGCATAATATAAATGCAGTAAATATATTTCTTGGGGGATGCCATGAGTAAAAGTATTGTTTGTGCCAGACAATGTGTTTGGCTTATTATCCTTAAGACACTGATCTCTTGTCAGACTTTTAGGCCAAAGACTGAGTCCAGCCTGCTAATATCATTCACCCACTTGCAAGCTGCCTTCCATGGCTTTTTTTCTCCAGGGCATTTTCTAAACTCCATGTTCACATGAGCACCCGTCCCAAGGTCAAAACATGGGTTTCCCTCCTCACTCAGGTGCCCATCCAGCCACATAGCAGGATAGTGCAGCCCCACTGTCACAGGGTAGCCAGTGTATGGCTTCATACAAGGGCCTTGATGAACTCCAGTTGACGGGTGTTGCAGATTTAACTAAATTCAGTGCTTTATTTTTCTCTCCTCCTTCTGTCAGTGGTTCAGCTTCTAGCCACGGCTTATGAAGAAATCTGTTCTACAGCTGTACGTGCAACATTTGTATGCAGCCACATGCCAGGACATCACTGCAGTTCAAAGCTCTGAGCTGATGACCCCACAGCTATCTGAGTCTTACATGGCTCATCAGGGCTCATCAGGCTCAAAGCCTCACAGCTGGTTGATGTCATTGCCTCTGCACAAGTTCCTTGACAGGTGAGTGCAAAACACAGTCAGTGCTGTTTTGGGGATTCTCGTAGTTTGGGGGATGCAGTACCTGCCCAAAAATATACCTCTCCACAAAAGCAGGTAAGCAAAAGCTACACACAATCACTGATATTTTCATGCAGAATACATTTTGCATTCTTGTAACAGCATCTATGATATTTTAGGCTCACAGCTACAGCTATGATAAAGTACAGAAAATTATGTTCATCTCATCTAAAGCCCCCATCTCAGCTTTCCGTGCTTAGAAGTTCTAGTTTTACTGTTGAAAAAGTCATTTATTTGAAAACAAATGGTTTCTTTGATAACGTATTAGAGCATTTATTGTAAAATGTACCAGACATATGTCCCCTCATCTCCTTTTTACTGTTAAGGGTCTCTTCTGCCCCTCACTTCCTTACCTTTCTTCAGGAGAAGGTCTCCAGGACATGCTGCCAAAGCAGAAGGTTCTAATGTGAAACAACAGGAAAATGTAGTGGGGAATGCACATCAGGTCTATCGGGATCAGATAGCCATAAACATTTGGAATAAAGCCAGAAACTGCCAGACTCACAAAACTTTGTAAAACTCTAGCTGTATTTGTCGGGGGCAAATGCTGCTTCACACATGCTACCTCATGATAAATTCCTGCTACAGGGCAGGAACTAAATGAGGTTAGTGGTGGGTAAGTTACTGAGACTGCTGTGACAGAGAAGCAAAACGGCTACATGGGTTGGCCCCCTACAAATAGTGCCTGAAAGCTAAATCCTCTTATTTCAGACTGGGGTAATGCTAGTAAGATCAGGCTTGCTAAGAATTTTTTGCATTCTCTGCAAATACCTACGTAAAGTAACCCAGTAAATTTTACAAGCACTTTGCCTGAGTAAGGACTGCATTGTTAGGCACTGTGAACTAGTCACTCTTCCTAAGAAAACCATCAGAATAATATACTGCGGTAACTTTTTCTTTACAAAGATTATCCACAAATACCTGCTTTCATAATGAGAGGCTGACAGTGGTATCTCTCTGGAATGATGGCTCCCAAAAGCCTCATGTGCAGCTGGCAGCTGAAGCAGTGACAGGAGAGTGGTGAGTGCTGGACTCCGCTCCCTGCTCAAGGAATTACTCCTGTTGTGGAAAACCAGCAAAAAAGTGGGGTAGGCTGCCAAGAACAGCAGTTGAGTAAGACCGCATTAGGTAACTGTTGGACAAAGCCAGGGAATAGCCTACTTACAGTTACTTCAGTGTCTCAGCATCTTACCTACTCTTAACCCCAGTGGTTCTGACTGTGTTTTATTACTACTCAGAGTTTATCAGCAGCAGCGTAGCCCGCCCCTCAAATTCACCCAAACAGCCTGGAACCACAGACAGCTGGCCAGCGGCCAGAACTCCTACCCAAAGTGAAGTGAAAGTGCAAACAAGCAGTGAGAAAGAACCTGCCCGCACTTGGTGAGAACAGGAATTATGTAAATCTCATGTTGGAGCAGGATAATGTTCCCCTTGCCTCTGGACAGGGCATGATCACTGTGGCTCTACTGAACAAAGAAATGAAAATACATCCCACTTTTCTTACTTGTCCTGTCTAGGGAAAAAAAGATTCACTTTTTTTTAGGCAATTAAAAAGTTTGACTGAACTACAGAATTATTATTATATATTTTCTGGGAACTTTCTCATTTTTATAAAGACACCCGGCAAAAAAGAAGCAAACAACCAACCAGTTCAAATTAGCAGTCATAAACACTCCCAGCTTGAGACAACATTTTGTGAACAAAATCTATGCTAAAAAACAAGTCATGTAAATTGCTATACTTGATACAGGCTGTGTAGAAATGTATCAGGTTGTGTCCATATATAACATGCCGTCATGTATTAAGTCTACGGCAAGGAGACAGAAATAAGGGAAGGGTGGCACAAGTGATCCAGTCTCTGCATTTTATAATACTAGTGCAAGATCACAACCACAGCCATCCTCTTTTTCCAAACCACAATATTAGCAAAAACATCCTCAAACTCTGAGTAGCATGGTGGGATCCCAGTCAAGGAACACTAGAAATACAACTAGTTTTTGATCTTCTGCTGTTTAACCAGGTAGGTCTCCTTGGCAACACCCTAGTAAAGCCTTTATGCTGGGGCAGTACAGGAACGCAGCATGTGGTGAGGCAGACAGTCTCAGGCAAAGAGGAAGATTTGCCTGCGTTTACTATTCAGATATCCAACCTGAGGATTGTGCTAGATCCTCATCTGCGGAATGGTGATGTATAATTACAGCACGTAGGCATCGTTTTTAATTTCTTTCTACTCTCTCTTTGCCTGGCCAAGCTATTGCAGCTCTTTAATATGCAGACCCTCCTTCCGATAACTCTGTGATTATGTGGGGAAGGATTGCTGCTCTGGGTAGTTACATAGGACACCAGTCCAGCAACACAAGACAGGGCAGTGAGCAAAGCAATATTTCTTCAACATGGCAGTCATGTTCATTCTCCACTGACTGCACTGCATGAATCTGAGGCTCTCTTGACCAGCTACTGACCCTAAATTCCTATTATAGAACATACCTTTTGTAGGATACTTCTCCTAGCCTAGTGCCGTGCTGCCAGCAGGAGCAGCACTGAAGTCAGGTCCTGGTTCGAACTGAGGGTAGGCTGGCAGGAAAAGCAGTTTTGAAAGCCCCTGGAACAGACAATCCACAGAGGGAGCAACGCAGCATTCCCAGCAGCAGCTCTCGGCTAGGCACAACAGCAGGCACAGCAAAGCCCTGGCTGCGCCCCAAGCAGCCGCCAGTGCCAGATGCCTGGCTTCGCTCTGGTAGCTTTATAGCTATACCCAAGCCGAGACCAAAGCTACCAGTAATGTTTACGAAGCCTCAGGTTAAACTGGTTTAGGTTATTCCCTACAAAACGTAAGAAGGAATGGATTTTCTTATGTCTTCTAAACAACACAAGAAAAATACTAGGAAGCCACCTTCCTCTTACACTGACAGATATTTAAGAGAGGCCTTGTGCTGGTTTTGGCTGGGAGAGAGTTGATTTACTTCATAGTAGCTGGTATGGGGCTATGTTTTGGATTTGTAATGAAAACCATGTTGATAATGCAGAGGTGTTTTAGTTCCTGCTAAAACACAGAGCCAAGGCCTTTTCTGCCTCTCACCTCACCCCACCAGTCAGGAGGCTGGGGGTGCCCAAGGGGTTGGGAGGGGACACGGCCAGGACAGCTGACCCCAACTGACCCAAAGGGACATTCCATATTCCATATGATGTCATGCTCAGCGTATAAAGTTGGGGGAAGAAGGAAGGGGGGGACATTTGCAGTGATGGCGTTTGTCTTCCCAAGTCACCATTACCCATGACGGAGCCCGGCTTTCCTGGAGATGGCTGAACACCTGCCTGCTGGTGGGAAGTGGTGGATGAATTCCTTGCTTTGCCTTGCTTTCGTGCACGGCTTCTGCTTTACCTATTAAACTGTCTTTATCTCAGCCCACGAGTTTTCTCACTTTTCCAGTTCTCTCCCCCATCCTACTGGGGAGCCAGCAGCTGTGTGGGGCCTAGTTACCAGCTGAGGTTAAACCACAACAGGCCTGTAAAAATTCACTTCCCAAAAGTTATTAAAAAAAAAAAGCTTTAATTTAAAAAATGTCTGTCTGACACCATACACAGTACCAGTTTTCCCTCTGCACACACACCTTGAAGAGAGCATTTCCCATGGCTGCGGCCAGCAGTTAGCCCCTGTTATGCCCTGCACCCCACCGGTAACCCATTTCAGAGGCTATGGCTGGGGCCTTCCCAAAAAGCTCCTTCATCACAAAACACTGGGAAACTCAAAAATCTTGTGGCCAGCACTGTGCTACGAATGCCGAGACTTTATTAAAGCTTAAGGGCAGGAGAACAAAGCGCAGGCAGACCGCACACCTGCCCAGCAGACTTAGAGCCCCCTCAGACCCCTCTCCTCAGGGCTGACTGGAAGGCAGCGGCAGCCTCCCCGCGGCGCCCCGCTACCGACCGCCCTCTCCTCAACGCCCGCCCCTCAGAGCGGCGAGGCCCCGCCCCTGGCAGCGCCCTGCCACGCGCGCGCAGCTCCCGCCCTCAGGGGCCGCTCCCGCCCGCTGCGTTCCGGTCGGCGCCGGGGCGCGCGGCGGCGGTGCCCGGCCATGTCGGCGGACGGCGAGCTGGAGCTGTCGGACTTCGTGGCCCTGCATGGGGCCGCGCTCCGCGCTTCAAGGGTCCCGGCGCGCTACTGGGAGAGCCTGTGCCGCAAGCTGCGTGGCGAGGTGGGTGGCCGTGGGCCGTTGCGGGGCGGAACGGAACGGTGGTGAGGGAAGCCCCTGTGGCGGGAAGCGCCGCGCGGTGTTTCCCTCCAGAGGAGCTCCCCTCAGTGAGGGGACTCTTCTCCTCCCTTCCCCAGCTGGGTGGGAAGCAACCGTCCGACCCCCCGCGATGGTGAGGGGGGCGTGGGGAGCGGGCCCTCTTTCCCAGCCGGGGTGAAGAAGGGAGCCAAGAGGTTGCTTAGCAGGGGAGGGTGAGGAAAGCTTCGTGCTGTTTGTCTCGCCAAAGCACTGTAAAAGCGATTAGGTGTATTGTGCGTGTTTGATTTCATCTTATTGTTGTCAGCCTAAAGCTTGAAAGCGTTTCGAAGTCCTGGTAACTGGAGAGCTGGTACTGGAGAGAGGTGATGAATATGCCCTAAAGCCTTCAGCTCTTTTTGCTAAAAAGGAATTTAGAGAAGCAACAATAGTAACGCTAAAGTCAGGGCCCTGTTATATGTTAATGCGTTATGATTTGGGTTGGCTTTTACCTCTTTTTTTGTTTGGGTTTTTTTTCTGTCTTCTTCCTAGTTCTCTTCACTTCCACAGTGTTCTACATGTTCTCAGTCATGTATAACTGTGGCAGTCAGCTTCTCTTGCATATGCCCGAGTTACCTGTAGCTATTTGCTGGAAGTGTTTTTGGCTGGTTGGTTGTTCATTTATTCCTGATGCAATTAAAAGCTGTTCAGCTCTTTCAGAGAATTGGGTGGTGGTAGAAGAATGTCTGGCAATGTTTAAAGCAATAACAATGCAAGGACCACTTTACAAAGCATCTCAGAGTGGTGTTGCTGTGTGACTTTTGATCAGGCTGAATTTTGGGCAAGTTGTAAGCCTTTGTAAAATCACCATTTATAAATGCAATGACATAAATTTGGTATCATTGCCCTTTGTGAGCCTTCTTGAGTTCCTCTGTTGTTCCGGCCCAGGCAGATGCAGACTATCCTTTTGCAGGGCCTAGGTGTGTTTCAGCTGAAGCTGACAGCAGGAGTCTCTGGACCTGGACCTGAACTGAAGGGAGTGTAGGAGCAAAGGCACACTCCAGGATGGAGAATCCCTTTTTGCTCATGTTTTTAGTAACCATTCACTTGCTTTCTGGAGCTTTGTGATGAGAAAGGGAAGAGAAGTGAAGTGGAGAAAAGGCATCATTGTGGACAGAGAGCTTGTAAAGGCACAAGCTGAATTTAGATAATTTTTGTTGTTGTTTTGCCTATACACAGCCAGCCTCGGTGGTAAGGAAAGCTGTCTTGGATTTGCTGCAATAAAGGAACAAGGAACTGAGGTAGGAAAGAGACGTGACCCGAAATTAGTTGTCTGGAGACTTGAGAGTGCTCCAGGGAGTCTGAAGGAATCACCCTGGAGAAGGAAATATGAATGAGGTGAACTTTGAGTCCTGAGGAGAGAAGGAGATCTGATGGGAACATGTAGGTATGGGGTCAGAAGGGAACTTAGTGGTGGGGTGCTAGAGTGCATGATGAGCAGTGGAGAAACAAGTGAGATGGGATGAGAAGTTTGAACGGGAAGGATAGGACAGTCAGGAAGGAGAGGGGGCTGTAGTTTAACACCCATGTACAAGTAAACTAGTATCTAATTACTGAAGTGCTGCTTTTCCCCACCTCGGCTTTGAAGTTGGGACAGGAGGGAAGCTTAGCAAGTCATGATATAATCTGAGTGTTTATAGCATATACAGTCAGGAAGGGTCTGAATATGTTCCTGCTGCTTTCTAACTGTTGTGTGTCTGGTACTGCTAACAAGAGGAATAGGTGTGTATTACAGAGAAAATAAATCTACATTAACTCAAGCATATGCCCAGTCATAAACTTCCTGTTATACCTCTCTCAACAAGCATACGTGCAAGTGACTTGGAGCAGGAAATACATACTGCTCTGCCTAAATAGGAAGGTATGAGAAGGATGTACTGGAACAGGATGAAATGTAAAGCTGGCAACTTTGGGTTTCCTTACAAGCTGTTGTATTGCCATATTGCCAGTATTATGAAGCTGGAGGTAGCTGGCAAACTTCGGAATTGTGCTGTGATGTGACGTGGGCTTAAGAGTTGTGTCCTGTGGCTGAAATTCTTGCATGTTACCAATTTTTTGGGGGGTGTGTGAAATTTAGAGGTAAGACAATAGAGTGAGTGTAGACCCATGGTCCTCATCTTTTTACAGAGGCTAAGGTGGCAAAAGGTAGGATGAAGAAAGCATATGCCCTAACTAAGGTGGCAGGCTGCTCCTTCTGTTTGTTTCATTTTGCTTGTAGTGGTGGCTTAGTGTTCTCTTTTGTACTGTTTCAGTGTGTGGGGAGAGATAATAATTTCAGTGTGCTTAGGCAGATAAATTAGGCTGCTGATGGTGCTTGTCTCTACTGTTGCAGCTTCTGGGTTTTATCCAGAAGTGCAAAAGGATATGAAGACGAGGATGTCCAGGGAAAATTGCTGTGAGAAGTGCCGTGGACTAGGATGAGCCCTTGAGAAGGTAGAGACAGAGCTGCAGTACCTTACTTAGAACTGGACCATGTGGAGGAGCAGCAGTAAAGAAAACAAAGAAGGTGAAGGGAAAGTATGAAAATGTTTTGGGAGTCTAGGTAGTAAAGATTAACTGGAGGAGGGGGTATCAGTGCAACATGGAGCACAGGATGAGTTTCCTTGTTTCATGTGTGAAAGTAGGAAGGATTTTTCATTTGTTCTAACCTGTTACAAAGATTAAAACTCTCTAGTGTAGAACTTGGAAAGTTGGCATCCATAATACAGATAAAGATCTCTTACATCAATACTTCTAGAATCCAGCCCAGGCAGCTTTTTGCCAACACACACACATGCTTAAGACGAGTGAATGCATCCTCCCTCCTATGTGTAGGCTAGAGCCTATGAGATAAGTGGAGGTTTGGGCTTTTTTTTCATTTACTTTGAGATCTGCTGGAGCAGGTTTCCTTCTGAGACCATTATGTAACCATGAATTACATTGGATGGCTTGTTCAAAACATGATATATCTGCTAGATCAATAAACTTGCTTTTATTTATTTATTTTTGCATTTAGCATTCACGGTCTGCTGGGAGGTAAACTTCTCTGTTTCTGGCAGAAACTTAAAAAACAAAACATATGCATGTGTAATAATTTACTGTAAACCCTAAAATGTTTCTTATGTTACTGGAGAAGCCATGTGTAGTCTGGTTATAAGCCTGGGAAATACAGTGCTACATCTATTTTTTTTTTTCCTATTTCAGCCATATGCTAAGTTAAGTGGCAGCTTCTGTGTATTGTAGCAAGATTTTTTGTGGCCCTGTGATATCACTGGCAAAGGACTGCTTAAAGTTTAATCTCAGTTAGAAATAGAGGCTTTAAATGAATTACTAGAAGGAATGCAGCATGTTCAATACTACTAGACACTATTTTTCAGAGCAGAGGAGGGCAGCCTGTTGCTTAGAGGGTACCTGTGGCCTTCAGAGCAGTTTGCAATGTGCCTAAAAGAAAATTGCTGAAGGTGCTTGTGCATGTTAGTTGTCATGACATGTGCCTGCTTTGTTATCATGTTCTCTGGTTCATTAGGCTTGTTAGGTTGGAACTGCACCTGAATATGAAGAGGGAGTGATTTTGCCCAAGCATGTTTTGCCTGCAAATATTTTTGCCGCCAAATATGTTGCTACCCCTTTTGCTGTCTTCTAGAGATTATTACAATGGTGGAGCACCTTATGCAGGTTTGCCCTGTTCTACTTCAACCAGAGAGTTATACTTTCTGAATTGCTGATGTGATCTTACCCAGCTGTTTTTTGCTCAAGTAGCTTAAGATCCCTTTAATGGAGTTGCTGCATTAGTAGGTTTACAGTTTGACAGATCCTCGTGAAGAGAGGTGGGAAGAGAGGACAACAGTGTCAGCCACCCACTCAACAAGCTGTATGTTCATACTGCTGGCGAGGCACTTCTGCCAAATCAATCAGTTCACCACTGAATGGTTTGTGTTATCAATTATGAATTTAAAAAACAACAAAAACCTCACAAAAAGCCACAGATTAAGGTGGTCTTGAGCTGCTGTACCAAGAAGTGTAAGTTGTTTCAGATGAGGAATACATCTAATTCACTATTTCAAGGTTATAAATTCTTTAGGAGAGAGTTTTCATTAAGCATAACTATGCTGGAAAGGTATTAAAAGTGGATATCTTTTGCTAAATACAACTGCTGCAATCTCATACAGCTGATCCTATTGGAGGGAGAGACCAAAACTTTGGCTTGGGGAATTTGGAGCCCCTTCATTTTTAAGTCTTTGGTTGATATTTAATAAAACATAAAGCCAACAGCTTCCCACAGTGGTAGAACTTGATATTAACATTCATCATGGATGTTTGGTAAATGGGTGGAGCCTGTGGCAAGTGAAGGCTAATCTCCAAGTCAGCAGCTGGCTCACCTCATAGCCCTGCTCTTACAAACTCCTTAAGACAAAATGTCAAGTGTAGAAAGTATACATAGTGTCATACTGTTGGAAGTGTCAAGTGGACTCCAGTGAATTGTACTTGCAGTTTTAATTTTCTGATGACTGCAAGTCACTTAGCTGTGTTATCCTCTGCTGGCTAATGAGCTTGACGAGGACAGCTCTGATCCAACAGCAGGAACAGCAAAGCATCACTGCAGGGAGGAGTGGAGTGCGTGTTCCTTGGTATACTTTTTGCCTGCTGTGGCCTGGGATTAGCATTTGTGCAGTGAGCCAGATCAGGGAGCTGATCCAGCTGGGAGCTAACCAGGTGAAAATAAATTGTGATCACCACTGACAACCACGCAAGGAAGAACTCTTTTACCTGGAATCTGCCTGCAGTTACATGAATGACTTATGAATTTTACAGGCAACCAAGCAGAGGCTTAAAGAAACTTTAGTGGCTGCTGCAACAGCAAGAGGTTGTGATATTGCTTGTTACTGAGTAATGTTATCCTCTTCTAGCAGCACTGGAAAACTAGAAAGAAATTAGAATTACTGACTATTTTAATGCCTGCTAAAGTGGAGGATGTTAAGTCAGTTTCTGATTATTTTTTTAAGTAGGTGTATTTTTAATCTCCAGTGAGGTTTTTTGTGAGGTAATTTTCTTTACCCTGAGAAAAATATATATGTGGAGTTAGCCAACATATTGTTGGCATCTTCTTTTTCCACCCCCAGTCCAAAAGAAAATACCTTGCCTTTTTTTCCCTGGAGGGAATTTTAGGCATTTTTCCACTTAGATCTGATCTATGATACCATGCTGTGGTTTAAATTAAGATCTGAAGTAGGTGTTGTTTCCCCACTGCTTTCCTCCCTTGCTAGGTGTCTGTGGGCAGCTGTCTGCTTTGTCTAGGTGGCCTTGCTTTACAAAGGTGGAGTTGATTTCCTCACCCTTCTGTTGGGGCTTAGCAGAAATAATCATTCTGAAGGAACACCCACTTGAACAAATAAGAGCTTATTGCTGCCACCGGGATTTTACAGCTAATAAGTTGTCAATGACTAGAAGTAATGACTTCTAATAATGTGGTTTCGGAGGTTAGGTATCCCTGCACTTGGCATATTAAACCAGTAGCTAGAGGTCACCGTTCTAGGTCTTCCTCCCCTCCTGTTACTTTCTAGTGAGACTAGATTGAGGCAAATGGTTTGTCTGTGCCTTCCTGGTTCATTATCTAGTGTGTGAGTGACTTAGCAAAATAAATCCCTCTGAAAGGATTTAAGAAGTCTTCTGAGGCCTTACACATTTTTTTCTTCCTGAAAGCATATGTTTACTTTGAATTAACACAAGTTATCAGCAGTGTCTTGGTTCTGCAAAAGATGTGCAAGGCCAACATTTGGCAAGATTTTGGGCAGAAGGGAAACTTGTGTAGTGACCTACATAATTTGTGTAGGTTCTAGATGAGAAGGTGTTATGTCCGGAGGAAGCAAAGATGTAAACAAACCCCTTTCAGCACATTCATTAGTAGAGGTAAAGTGTATAGACCTTAACTTTCAGCAAAGCAAAGATGTAAACAAACCCCTTTCAGCACATTCATTAGTAGAGGTAAAGTGTATAGACCTTAACTTTCAGCAGTATAAGGAATCTCCCAGCTCATGCAGAGGTGAGTGAGCACGGGCAGTTCCTTTTATAGGGAAAGAAGAGTAGGGGGAACATGCTGAGATTTCTTAACTACTTCAGAACTTGGTTGGTAAAAGCTCTTTTTCCTCAGGCACCTTAATGTACTTTGGTTGTGGAGCCTGAGTAACACCTGGTTTTGCAGGTCTGAAATTGTTGATTTTAGCAAAGCTGAGCAAAGGTATTCTATTTTCAGCTTCTAAAATTCTTTGAGGATTTAAACTAATCCACAATCATCACTAGACCTACTGGTACCAAAGAAACCAACAAAACTTTTTGCCAATATTAACTGAAGAAACTTCCCAAACAACAACTCTGTTAAAATGTGAAAGAATAAATACTGTTGTTCACTTATCTCTCAAGTTAAAAATGCCAATTTTTAGCAGATTGCAGGCCAAAATTGTCTACAAGTGCCTTTTAAGTGTTGCATTATGTGTATCAGGGTACTGCCTCAACCAGCTGCTTGATATTTTGTACACTTTCCATCTCAGGTATTTGATGCTGGTGACTACTTCGGAATAATGCAAGTAGAAGAGGCAGATGAGGAGGAAGAAGGTGATGAAGAAATGGAAGAAGAACTAAAAAAGAAACCAAATCCTGGAAATGAGCCTTGTTTCAAAGTTATCGTAACAAATGAGAATGGGCTTCAGGCCTCTAATCCCAATAGGTGAGTAGTGATTTCAGAACTAGTGTTTAGTGTTCAGTGTTTGAGTAGTCTTAGTCCCTAAAATGATATAGACAGTTTGCTTTAAAACATGTTTTATCCTGCTCAGAAATCCTCTTTTCTTACTGTAATATATAGCTGCCTATTTGAGAAAAGTTGTGTGCTATGTTGTTTCTTTTTAAATCATGAAGATGCCTAGAAATTGGTTTTAGTAAGCTAAGAGAGAGAATAGAGAAAAGGCAACCTTGAAATTAATTCTGCAGAAATAAAACCTTGTATCTGTAAGCCCGTGTGCCCTGGGGAAAAAAAACCCTGAAGAAACAGTTGTGACCTTCGCAAATCTCAGGCTAAGGAGGTACTAAGCAGCTTCAAAGTAATGATACATGGACTACCAAATTTCCTCCAGTTGACTAAAATATAGTTTGAGTGTGATTGCATGCTATGCATGCATAATTGAATATATCAAGTTATTGTTGCCTTTCTTCAGGATCAGCTTATTTATTGTGAATATGAGGCTAGTGTGCAGCTATAAAACTAGAAAAGAGTTGCATAAGAAACTACTTGATGTTACAACACAGCTTTGTGTTCTTATTGATTTCAAACATAGAACAGGCTATTATTTGTCATATGTTAATAGATAGCAGTGAGATTATGTCATTTTTGCTGGAGATCTAAGGACAGTTCTGCTGAGTTCTATAAAACTTCTTTTGCCAGAACTTTCATAGTTCTTAGGGAAACATACAAAGTCTAAAAATCTGAATTTAGCCCCGATGAGTAAAAAAACAGCATAGAGCATAGGTATCTGCCTTTACGTGCCTGCTTTAACCTAAGTCATTGCCTTTCTAAGTCTGAGAATACACTTAAATTATAAAGTTCAAAACAGCTCCTATGATAATCTTGGGCTTCATTGCAGTGTTCAGATGCTTGTGAATTAGAAGCTGTATGCAAACATGCCTGTTCGCAAACATTTCCAAAGAGCTTGGCCTTAGCATTCTCTGGAGTTTTTAATTTTAGGATTACATGAGGTTTCTTCTGTATGTGGAATATGAGATACAATAATTGTTCAAGGATACTTGCTGTACATGACAGCTTTCTGAAATATGGGTGGTGGGGTGGTTTTGTTGCAGGAGGGTTCATTGTGTTTTTTGCTTGGTTGATTTTTGTTTTGTTTTGTAGCAAATAGAATTCAGATTTTTCTCTAACTTAGTTCACTAAGAGGATATAACCAAAATGTAGAGAACCCTTCTGGCTGAATGATTTTTTTGTAAAAATCGTACACCCTAAACAGGGGTTAAACTTGTCAAGGGAAGCTGTGCCAGTTGTTTGTGATTTTGTTTTGTGCTACAATGGTAATTCTTCTAAAACAATGCATTTTTTTCTACAAAGATAGGGGGGATACCCCAAAAAACCCAAGGAGGAACAATAAAAAGAATTAAAACGTAATCCTTCTTGTAATAGCAAATACAGGCTTTTGATCAGACCTCTGCACCTAGTTTTACAGATGATGGTAAATGTAACAGAGCTCATGGCTAACAAGGCCCTCAAATACTTTGGCAAAATAATGTATTGTTTTCCCTCTTCAGGCAAGAATATCAGCTTGATGCAGTGGACTTGATCAAAAGGGAAGAAACTTGTGTTCCCACCCTTTAAAGGGAACTATATTTACAAACTTGGGTGCCTTGTTCTGTGTTTGCTCCTCATGTTCAGGGAAATACTAAGTCAGGGGTCCTCAAACTACGGCCCACGGCCCCCCAGGGTCCTCAATCCGGCCCCTGGTATTTACAGACACACACACCCCCGCTGCCGGGGGTTGCGGGGGGGAAACCAAGCAGCCACAGATGACTGCCTGCCACTTCATCCGCGCGCTGGCCCCCTGTTTAAAAAGTTTGAGGACCCCTGTACTAAGTAATGTAAAATAAATGTTCCAGAACAAAACCGAAGTGCGAGTTACTGCTGGGAAGTTGTTCCAAACCTGTGATGTTGCAGTGTGTGCTCTGGGAGTGATTTTGAGAGTAAGAGAAGACCTAGTTATCAAACAATCTGCAAGGAAATAATAGCTCTTATTCACAGAACGTTTGGCTACATACATGGAAAAAAACCCAAACAAACAAACCCAATGGTTATAATGTTACCACAATTCTCTTTAAGCATTTTCCTCATTGACCACGCCTGGACATACAGAGTTGAACATGCCCGCCAGCAGCTGCTTCACGTACCGGGCTTACTGCACAGAATGACAAATCTCATGGGAATCGACTTTCATGGAGAAATCCCAGATGAGGGAAGCATTGAGCAAGTGTTGCAGGAAATGTGGAAATATAATCAGACCTACCAGCTTTCTCAAGGGGTAAGTCTCTAAAGCCTGATTAGGATGCTAAAAAGTTCTGAGAATCCTGAGTGAAGATGTTCCAGTATATGGCTAATAACAAAGATATATTTTCAGTTAAAAAAAGGTCCTTTACATCCTTTATTTCAGAATAAACATCTGCTTGGAAGGAGAGCAGATGCCATGTAGGGCTAAAATGCATGGTAGCTTGCTACCAGCTTTCTGATGAGAACTTTGAGGTTCTTACAGAGAAAGGAAGAGTATCTGCTGCTAAAGAAGGGGGCTAGAAGGGCAAGATCTGCTTGTATGTTAAATGGATTTTTTCTCCTCAAACTTTCTCATAGTGAAGGCAAGAACCTCTTGTGAATCAATTGTCTCACATAAAAATGTCTCAGGTGTGCTTGCAGTTTTTCTCAAGCACTTGTATAGAGTGCTTTACATACCAGGGATATACCTACACTGTCAAATAACTTCCTGGTCTGTATTTGACAACTGGTTGTCTGTACTGTGTAAATGTTAGTTCACCCTCAGGTGAGAACCAACTAGCTTCAAGATGGAGCCTAAGTGTTTCTAGGCATAGATTACTCCAAGGGCTGCTACTTTTAAGTAGTGTCGATAAGAGACCGTACCAGGCTTGGTCCCACTGCCCTGCTTAGTCCTTCAGCACTGTACTGGCATGTCTTGAGCCTTCAAACACCCTCAAGTGCATACATGCCATTTCTGAGGGAATACAACCCTCAGGGTGCAGTTAAAAACCCTTTTGTAGGGTCTGAAATGTAGCTCCTAGGCTACTGTGAGACTTGTGGATTAAAGAGAACAGTGAATTTGTTGGGCTAAGCCCTGTACAGAACAGGCAGGGCTGACCCTGGGCAGTGTGAGCATGACCAGTCTGAACCGATTAGCTCAGGAACTCGAGGTTGTTCTCTGGAGTGGTTGTCTTTATCAATTAAGATATCAGCTTTGCTCACAGTAGTATCAGGCCTGAAAAAATCCCTGAGAAAAGGATTTGTTATGACTGTTTTGTTTTTCTGTAAATAAAAGGAATATCTGCATATTTTCTCTCAGTCTTTCAATCCTGTGTCTTTGTTCCCCATCTTGTTTTCATGAATGGCTTGTGAGTCAGGTGGAATTATCTGTGTTACCACTTAAAAAGTGATTTCCTAGAAGACAATTAATTCAGCCTGTAGTTGAACTTGTCTTATATTTCTGGCACTGGGCTGCTTGAATATCTTAAGTTTAATCTCTGTGCTCCATTTCTGCTTCTGTAAAAAGGCAACAATAGTGCTACCAACCAATTTAAAGTTTATTCATTCATCCAGGATTTTATCATGACAAGTGTTGCAGGAAGGGATGTTTTGATGATGTAACACTTACAGCCAGCTGTTGTTGCAGGAGGGAGTTCTGCTCTCCTTCCCTTGTAAGCTGTAAACTTGAAACTCCTTTTAGCAAAGTGATTCTGATAGAAACTGAAGGAAAGTTAATCCTACCAGACAGCCTTCTGCTGGTTTGGCGCCCTGAACCTAGCTAGTTTGGTGTAGGGGAAGCTGGTCTTCTAGGCAGTAGCATAAGAAAGATGATGGGACTGTGCAGTTGACATAGCAACAGGCTGTTCCCAGCAGTGGCTGGATGCTAGGCTGGCTTAGCCTCAGAGTTGCAGGGGTGAGAGTGTTACTGTCTGCCTAGCACCTGCTCACAATCTTGGCTAGAGTAGGAAACAGAGAAATCGTGCAGTGGGCGCTGCCAGCACCTTCTGTCTTGCGGTGCTTTTCTAGCAATTGCTATGTGCAGGATGTCTCGCTCTTCTTAATCGCGCAGACTGCAGAGGAGAAGGTTCCTGTCTGGTACATTATGGATGAATTTGGATCACGCATTCAGCATTCAGATCAGCCTAGTTTTGCAACAGCACCTCTGTTCTACCTGCCACAGCAAATGGCTTACACTGTTCTCTGGCCTTTGAGAGACCTTGAAACTGGTGGTAAGTGTGCCAAGTATTTTTAATTTGTTTTCTTATGCTTGCAATAAAAGACAGGGCATATTCTTACAAGTCATTGAGCACTTTGCAGTAAAACAAATATTTCAAGACCAAAATGATTGCATATTTGTAATGCTATCAAATGTAAAAGATCTCTGCTGGATATTTCCATAATTTATGTGACATAGAGGCCTTTATCAGTCAAAAAATATTGTTAATGTTTTATTGACAGAGATCTTATATCTTGAATCACTGTCTCGGAGAGCAGAAAATTTCCTTCAAAGTCTGTTTGCAGCTTTGAGTCAGAAATTAAAGTACTGGCAGTTGGGAAATGCCAGGCCAAAGATTTATTCCTGTCATCTTGGTTGGGGGCCCCCATCATGTGGATGAGAAATGGCTTCAGACTAATTTTTGCATCCTAAATAATACCCTTCTTAATGTAGTTTTTAAATTTAATTTTACATTTAAATAATGAACACTATAGTATTAACTTTTCAACTTTTATTTGTGTGATATGCCATGAGGAAGATTTGCAGTGGAGAATGAAGGGCAATTCCTAAAGGTTCTCTTTGTTTTGCTGCAGATGAAGTGACTCGTGATTATGCTCATGGGGAAACAGATCGCTTGATCAGGAAGTGTGTCTTGTTACCGTGGGTACCTGCTGAAGTGCTGGATGTCAACTGTTTTACACCAGAGCCATCAGATGAGCATTACCAGGTATAATTTTAACAAGTTAATCTCATATTTTATCTCTTTTAAGAGGAGGCAGTATCTAAAAAAAACATTGCGGGAGTTCTGACTTTGCTTTTTAGGCTTAAAGATTGATTTAGAGTACAGATATTAAATAAAGAAAAATTTTTGAAGAAAGCATGGTGAGACAAGAAATGTCCTACATACAATGTTTAACTGTTTAAAAACTGAAGCGTGAGTTCTAATGTGTTACTGCAGTAATTTTTACAAGCATGCTACAAGGTACTTCTTATAAGGTACCCATCTTCCAGTTAGATATTTGATACATGTCTAATAGGCTTACCAATCTGATGTATTATTGTAGCACTTCTGGTCAGTCTTGAATTACAGAAAGATTTATTTTATTATTTTAGGAGTGGCTGTATTTTTCAGCCTGTTACTCATTTCATGTCATGGATTAGAACCATTGCATATTGGAGCAGAGACATCTTTAATTTGATGGCACTGTTACAAAGTGCTCATCTGTTTTGCTCTCCTTTCTACTAATGCTTGTGGTATTTTAAGGATGTGAAATTACCATTGTTTGAAATCCTCTTTTCATGAACTAAGTCTTCATGAGATTCCTTTTTAAGAAAAACGAAGAAACCTGATGCCTATGAGGATGATGACTGGCCACTAACTGTTCAAAGTGCGGCTTCTAAAGAAAAATTTATACCCCATCTACCTGTTTCTTATGATAGAGGATAGGCAAAAGATGCTGGATCCAGCTTGTTAACAGTATCTAGTCAGAAATGAAGTTAACCTGCTTCTGCCAAATGAGAGTACACTCAAAATAGCTAAGCTGTTTTGTAACTGAAGTCAGATTGCCTGGTTGGGATTTTGTGGTTTTGGAAGAGAGGCGTACTTTGCATTCACAGATGAGGAACAACAGTGTACCCATAGTTCCACGTCATACAGGTGTTCTCTTGGCAAAAGTGCCTGGGTCTCAGATAAGGCAATTTTTTGCATGTGTTCTCTGGTTTGGGATGGTCAGGTCAAGTTTAAAGAGCTGTGTTTGGCAAATGAGCAAACAGCATACTCCTTTACTGCCGCACCTTAAAAACATCTTCTCAAATTATCCTTTTTTACCTTTATTGTGTGTCTGCCACTCGGCTATTGAGAAGACATGACAGGAAGACAGTGATGCTAGAACCAACCAACAGACCTTTCTTTTACTTCAGAATGTCTAGCTGTAGATTAAAGTCTTAACTGGTGACAGACCCGTGAAAAATAGCTTAGGGCCTTGCAGATCCTTGAACACCAGAAGTGAGATGGCTATAAAGAGATATCATGTTGCTGATGCCAATTGCCGTTTTCACATAAGCAGAGCTACCTGTGCAAAAAAGTACAGACAACTTCAGAGGTCTGTTCACAGCATTAATATGTGAGCCAGCAGTTAAGCTGGGAAATTCAATTGTGTGAAAATGTTTCTAAATGTTTATGCAAGTCATACAGTTTCAAAATTGCTTGCTGCTATTGCTGTACAATTTCTGCTTTACTACTGTGTGAAAATAATCACTTCTTAAATGGGCTGTGTTGTTTGTTTTTACTGTAGCTAAGGATGTTGTATTTCTTATTCTAATTTTCCTTTAAATAAACCTGAAGGCTTCAGTGTTCTATTTAAAAGAATCACAGAGTTGTTACAGCAACATTGTGGCTCAACACTTACCTGCTCTTTGCTCTGTTACCCAATTCTAGTCTTCAACGCAGACCACAGAGGCTGTAACTGAAATGGTACATGCGTAATGGTTGGGCAGTGGTTGCAGAAACCAGTGTCAGGGGAGGTGGCCTTTAATGAAATGTCTGGGATGGAAGAAGCATCTGTTGAGGGGGCTAGAGTAGTTGCTGTTCCGCAACAGCTCCCTGCACTTGAGTCGCTGAAAAGACAGTAATGAATCCTCTGGTATGTTCTGAGAACTGTAGGCTTCTCTTAAGAGTACAGGCTCTCTTCCTATTGTCAGGTGATTGTGGAATTATTTTGTATTTGTACTGTCCAGTCTGTTTTAGAAAGTGATGTCTGAGATCTTTGATTATGGTTTTGTTTATGCTTTCCGGTTATGTATGATTGTATTCCCTATAACAGCCTTAAAGGTAAAGAGGTATGTCCATGGCTGCACGGACACTTTACCACTGCTGCTTATGAGGACAGCCTCCAGCAGCTGGAACTCGGGGTGCTCTTGCAAAACAGCAACTACATCAGTTTCTCAAGATGTACTCCTCCCATCCTAGAATTTCTGTGAGCTACTTCCTGTGACAGGGTATCAGCAATGATCCCAATATGCGTTTCCTTTTATCAGTCAGAGGTGTTGTAAAAGATGGAGTGTGATTTTTCAAGAATGTTTACTACTGAAGACTGCAAAAAGCCTTTTGTTCATTTTTGCAGGAGCAGAATTAGGTTCCAGCCTCCTATAATTACTATTTTTTTTAGTTATTTGTAATAAAACACTATGGCTAAATGGTCAGGTTTCTGTTTTTTGGGGGAAGATAGTAACTTCATCTTTCACTGCATATGATCATCTATAACTTGATACTTTGTTTAATGCTTAGGAGAAACAGGAGTTTCTCAGGGTGTGTTGATAAGCCCTGGTCTTGAAGCAGATTTCTTGTTCCTTTTTTACTAATGGCCTCTTACCTCTGATTCCCTTCTGCCTCTGCTCGTCCTGATTGGTTTTTTCTGAGCAGCATATTACACAGCACTATATTTATTAGAATGTATTTGGTGGAATTCGCCTGCGCTGAAGGCAATGGATCAATAAGATGTTCAGTTGGACTGTCATTTTTACTGTGACTACAAATGCACCTTTATATATGTATTTAAATACTTACGTAGAGAAAGGAATTGTAGAAAACCACCTGTAAAGGTTTACAATTCAAGAAAATTTCAATAGGCTATTGCTAATAAAACACTTGGATGAACATCAAATCATACAGAATGTTTTACCTGTAGCTTATTCTTAAAGCTTATGTTGGTTTTCAGTCACTTCTTTTAGTAACCTGATTGTGCACACTTCAAAATTCAGCTTGGTCTAAGCTGCTGTTCATATCTGCTGAATATTGTGGACATTGACCTGAGGCTGCTAATTTATTCTGCCTAGTATTAACTTTCTGTGTGTTTTTCTGTTTTGTTTTGGTTTTTAGGCTATTTTAGCAGAAAACAAGGAAAAACTACCTATAGCAATAAACCCACCAGTTTTTGACAAAGGCAAAGTTTTCAAGTACGTATCTGCAAACACAATGCTTTCTTACCAATATTAAATATAATAATTGGAGTGTGCTGAGGCTGAACAGCTTTTTCCAGCTTTGAACAACAGGCAAGCTGAAGGTGTGTTTATACGTAGCGACTTGCTTAAGATGCTGACTTACTAGTTGTTCTTGTTGGATTCTTCAGAGTAAATGGATTGTCACTTACAGAATGTCTAAAAATATACATTAGATCATTGGTTTTTTTAAGTAAGTGCCACCTTCTGGGTGAAAGGAAAGTTACAACATTATGCAACTCTTAACCATGGAATATAGCTAAAGTATGTAAGAAAGACTAAAGACTTCTCTTCTACATTATAGCATGCATGTCCATAGGGGTACATGTGCTTCTCTGAGCTGTGTGAATATAACAGACTATTCCCCTTCAGTTGAGATTGCCACACAGGAATCTTGTCAAAACCTGGGATGTTTTAAACTGGGTACGTGCCTTACAACAAAGATGGGAGTGTATGGTGTGAAAGTATTTCAGAAGAAAGCTGGAAGAATGTTGCAAAGCTAAAGGATTTTTGTGAGCAAAAGCAGTTGCACTGCATGGCTAGACTGCCTTATTACTAGTTTTATTCCAGAAAAGCATAGCATTACATAGCATGTGCTGCGAGTTGCACTCCAGGGTGTTTGTAGTCTGACACTGGAATCCCAAGCTCTTGCTTGCAACGTTTTGCTTAAGGGTTGAGGTTTGACTAAAACATGTTTGGTAGGTATACTCACACCCCAGCTTCTTGTGTTGAGGGGATTTGTTATTCTTTTGATGAACTTTACTTGAGAAGAATTACTGAAAATCAAAGTCACTTTGATTTGAGAGACATTTGTTAACTTGTTCAGTGATAGTCTTATATTTCATTGAGTTGTTTAAATCTCTGGTTACTAGACTGAGAATAAGCAAAAGCTTACTCATCTAGTGTACTTGCCTCTATTTCAGATAAGGGAGGCAAAGGTAGCTCTGTTCTCATAGAGATGAAAAGAAACTGAGGATCTTGGGAAATGTTGACTTATTTTTCACTGCTACCTCTTTATTTCGCATCTCGTATTTCAGGTGAATGGCATTCGCATCAGGGAAGGAATGGGGGAGACATGCCAAATCCTTCCTGTTCTCCTTCTAAGGAATGTCATCAACACTTTGTCCATGTACTCCTAAAGGTTCTCTTCTTTATCCAGTTTCTGTCTGGAGTGGAGAAAGGAGAGCAACTTGGCCTCCACAGGAGGCCAGAAGGTCCTCCTTGCATTCTAAATTTTATCTGCTAAAGTTCCTCCAGGAGCAGGGTAGCATCTCAGAGTCCAGATGACCTAGTGGGAGCTACAGTCTTCCAGTGCTCTTGGCCCCTTTCAAAGCTTGAATGGTTTTAAGGCTGCCACCATGGATGGACAGATGGGAATGTGTGAAGCTGGGTAGATGTGTGTGGCTTGTTAATGTGCAAGCTCTGCCTTGTGTATTGCCGCTGTGTAGGGGATTTGGAAGATGTTAAATGCATGCAGTTATGAAGTTTAGAACCTGGGACAAGTTCTTAGTCATCTTGTTTCCAAGTAAAGCTAAGACAGAGAATGGGAAAATGAAATAAATGTTTAACCTGAATCCTGAAAAGCAAGGGAGCAAGTAACATGTAGTTTAATATAGCAAAATTACAGGTTCAAGTAGATCTTGTAGCATTAATAGTAACTGCTGCCCTAGGGAGATTGTTCTATCCAGCTGTGCTGATTGCTGGCTTGAAAAAAAGGTGGATTAAAAGAACTAAATGTTTCAAAGACAAAATTCATATGGAAAGTCCTTCCAGTTTGTGTTGGGCTTGATCATCACTTTTGATCTTCTCTTTTTTGATTCTCTTCAGCTACATCAGTAATTTTGTAGAGATGCCTGAAGAGCTGTGACAAGATGACAACTCTTTGTTTTGATCAGAGCTTGTCAGCTCTGTGCTTTGGGAGTTGATTCTCATAACTGCTTCTTAGCTTTAAATGCTTTATATAAATTAAGTAACATTTAACATGTTTTATCTTATTTGCACAATTCCACCAAATAATAACTTCTTTAATCCCAGACTTTGTAGCATCTCTACCAGGACTTCTGTATGACAAGGAGGGAAAAAAATCATTCAGGAGTTATGGTCAGCTGGCTTCATTAGTTCACTGTGTCATTCATATCGGAGTGAAAGGTCCAAAATAGGTCTGCTAATACCACAGTACTGCAGTGTAGAGGTTCTGTCATCTGTCAAACCCAGAATGGGACTTGGCACATTTTTTTTTATCTGTCTGTATTTTTATGTCTATATGTGGATGTTTGTTATCAGAGCAGACATTGTAACGTGTACCAACTTAGTTAACTAAAAACAAGGGAATACCAGAGAAGACCTGTTAGTTAGGTTTGGATCCAGCTACACAGGACTAGTGTCTTTGCGGGATGATAACTTATGTTGTAGGGTCTGTTTGTAAGGGGCTGATCATGAGCAACTTAAATTCTAGTATTTCTTACGTTGCATGTGTTCTTGCATGCATGTTTGTGTGGGGATGTTGGATGCTTCAAGACTTCCTTTTATCTTTCCCTTTTATCTTCAGGTCACTGCTTTGATTCACTTTTGCTTCAGCAAGGACTAAAAGTTGCTCCACACCAGTGGATATTTAGGTAGCTTGTATATGAAATGGGTTTGATGGAACCTTGTACTGGATCCAGTACATCAAATTTGGTATTGTGCTTTCCCCTAGTGTGCAGACTTAGAAGAAGAAGCCACGTATTGTAGAAAGAAATGCTAGTGGGGCTGTATAAAGATACTAACTTTGCTCTGTTGCAACAGTGGGGAAATATTGGTGACTTGAACAGGGGTGCCAGGCTGACTCTCTTCATCTACAATGAAATGAAGTCAACTCTCTTAATCTTGGGCTCCAGCATAAACAGTATAACCATTGTAGTATGTCACACATTGAGCTATGCAAAACATCTTACGTACATTTCTTTTTAAATAATGTATTTCCCCCTGTGACTGGGCTGGTTTTACAGTTCATTTCAGAGAAGTCTGTCTCAGGGGAATGTATCTTCCAATTCGTTAGTAGCAGAGGAGGAGAGGAAACTTACACAGTTGATAAGAATAGGTCAGGAGAGGAGGAAGAATGTAGTGGTTTCTCATGGGAAAAACGAGCAGTTGCTTAGTCTGTTCAATGTTCCCTTATTATGAGAACTATTTCCTATGTCAGTCTGTCTTCTTGAGTCATCATGCTGAATTCTGAATGACCTCACTTTAACTGTAAAAACACCAAAATGATGTATATTGCTATCTGCTTATTTTAGCATGTCAGATAGTGAAGTTGTTGGGTTTATTTGAAGGAGGTATTTAGTAAGATATGCAACATCTTGCCTTATTCTTAGTTATGTTTTGTAATGCGTATCAGGTTTGGGTTGCGTTTTGATGTGTTTTTTTAATGGGGCTGGGAGAGGATTTATATTAAACTTCAGTTGTGTGTACTTCCTGCGCATACTTCCATATGTTTTGATTATTTAGAAATTTCTGTGTGTGAAGTTCTGAACAAATGAAAATAGTTTTCTGAGGCTGCTAGATTAAACTGTCAAGTTTTCCTATTAATTCTCGTTGATGACAGCAGTTTGATTTTTAGAGCTCTTCCTGCAATGAAGGCATTTATAAGGTCTCTCTCATGCAGGGGCTTTTCATGTAGAATAGTGATTTCATGTTGGTGCTTCTCTGTCAGGGACTTAGTCGTTGTCTTCTGAATTGCCATTTTTGTGAAGTTGTAGGAGCTAAAGTATCTTTGAGATATCTGCCTCAAAGTACAGGGGTTTTTAATCTGTCCCACTTCAATTTAAAGTGTTTGTATAGATTGAGATTGTCACAGAAAGTGTGTATTGGTAAAGCATAATTCTTGTAGAAAGCTAAGCTTAAAACTTTTCTCTGTTCCAACACAAGTTAATCAGTTTCAGAAACCAAACTGACATTTTTCTTCATATGCCTTTTTTTCTAGAGTTTTCACAGACATTCAGCAAGTCCTCAACAACCTGACACATCCCCGGTTTGTATTCACAGACAACGAGGGAGAAGCAGACATCCTCTACAACTTCTCACACTTCAAAGATTATAGGTTGCAATTGTTCCTCTGATAATACCATTTAGGTTTTTGCTATAAAAGCTGTGCTCCCAAAGGCCTCCCAAGCTTCCTTCTTCACCCAACAACTTCTCTGTTTTGTAGAAAGCTAAGTGAGGAAAGGCCTGAGGTAATGCTGAACCAGTTCCCGTGTGAGAACCTCCTGACTGTCAAAGACTGCCTGGCATCCATTTCTAGACGAGCTGGAGGACCAGATGGGCCAAGATGGTTGCCTCGTACTTTTAACCTTCAAACAGAATTGCCTCAGTTCATCAGCTACTTTCAGCAACGTGACAGAAGGTAGCTTGTGTATCCCCTTCTGTGCTTTTTGTGCTTTCTTGATCCCACTTCCTTCAAATAGCAGTAAGCCTACATTTTGGGCTTAGCAGCTGTATACTGCCATCAGTTTGCTCTTCCTGCATTTATGTTCAAGTGAATTTTACCTGGAAACTGTGAGCTTAAGCAATGCATTTTGAAACGCAGAAACTTCACCATGATTTGAATACAGATTTGTGTTGCTTTTTGTCTAGTCAAGATGTTAGGTCTTGTATTTAACAAATATTCAAAGGATCGAAATGTGTTTACAACAAATGTAGGGTTTTTTTCTCCAGGGGACCAGTAGCCGTTGTTCTTGCTCTTAAGCCAGAGTGGAAAATGTTTATAGGATTGTGTACTGGGTACTTGGGTTCCATAAGGCTGTGAAAGTAAAACAGCTTTAGTGTTAGCCTAAAGCAGTTGTGGAGCTTTAGGGTTTTAAATAGCATGCTCTTTCTGCTGCTGCAGCTGCCTTGGAGTGGATGAAAACTAAGATTTTCTTTTAGTAAGAGAGAGAAAGAGATCATTAGGTACTGCTAATGGAATAAGCTCTTATGCCTACCATGGAGTGTTCTGGTTGAAAGATTGCTGCTTTGGTAATGCTTGCTTATGGTGCCACCTGCCAGGTGTTTAATTTGGCCGTTCTTTGCTCTAAGTATTCTGTTATTGACTGGCTTGACCAGGAGAGAGTATTCCTTACATGTATCCCTAGTGTATGATGTTTTGATTCCTTTTTAATTTCAAGGATTGACAGTGATTGCAATGTGTATATAGGGAATGGGAAGGAGGGGATAGGAATTTTCAAATTAACAAACAAAACAGACCTCTGAAGTTAACACCACTAACTTTAGCTCAGTTTATGCTATTTATCATGAAGCTCAAGAAATTTCTTAGGATGCTTTAATAGATTGAGGAAAGGATGACATCAGGTGTTACCCTGCCCTTACTCAGAAAGACACATTGAAAGACCAGCATGTTGCCTGTTTTCTTCAAGGATATTTCAAAGAATTTTCCCCTTGAGGTACCTAGCTACTAGAGGGTGAGAAAGTGGTGGTGTGCTTTTGTTTTCTTGCAGTTTGAACTGTTGAAATATTACGTGATTTCTTCCCAAAGAGCTGAGTTATGGTGTCATTTAATGTGAATGATTTGGAGATGTAATTAGGGAATCAACTTGGAAAACTGCAGATTGCACTGTGACCTGTGCGTGTTCATGGTGATGCTGTGCTGTTGATGGGGAGTTTTTCCCCTTTTGAAGGAGGGGGATGCAGAAGAAGGAAATAAACAGTGAAAGCATGCTGGGCCTGAACTGAAAAGATCATTGAAAGCTACCAGTGCCTTTTCTCTCCGTTATGCCTAAGGCCTGTTGCTCCCAGTTGTCAGTTAAAACTCCTTAGTTCTTGCACCGTAGCCCATGGCTTTATAAAGTATTTATTCAGGGGAGTACCTAAATCAGTTCAAGTGAATGTTCAGACAGATGAATGAGGTGGATACTTACAGGTTTTGGCTCTTCTCTGTCTCCCTCCCTCCCTCTCTCTCTTCCCCCAGAGGAGAAGACAATCACTGGATATGCAAACCATGGAACTTGGCCAGGAGCCTGGATACCCACATCACCAACAGTCTTAACAATATCATCAGGCATAGGGAAAGCAGCCCAAAGGTTAGAGTGCATGGTTTTGAATGTGATTTAAAGGCAACAGCTGAAAAAAATGCTTCATAGGAGGAGTCTAAAAATGCAAAGAAGGAAATTTATCTTCCACAAAATTCATATGCTGGCCATAAGCACACTGTTTCAGTCAATTCAGAATTGATTCAGATTCAAATTGGTCAGCTTCATTTGTTGCAGTGATGAACTTGGAGCCTGCTGTTTTCTTGTTTAAAAAATAAAACTTGCCCTGACAGTAATGAATACTCCAGTGTGGTGATGCTGTAACGCTAATCCTCAGACTGGCAGATGAACACACATTAGGTATAGTTAGTGTTGTTCATAAATTCTGGTATATTATTGCTTCTGTCCTGTGGTGGTTCATTATTGCTGATCCACAGCTCTACTCAGTGGCACAAAGTACCGCCTTTGCCAACAACAGGTGAATCGTGGAGCTTTTTATAGGGAGCGATACACAGTCATACCTCACAGTGTCACTTTAGCTTTATTTCTCTTGGTTTGCGGACTATGTGTATTTTCTGGAATGCAGAAATGCACAAAGAATTGCTTCACATTTCTAGTTTAAAACAAGCTCACCAAAACAGAAATAAAATTCTGTGATTTTTTTTTTTTTGTACAATTAAGCACATTTTGGCTTCCCACTTTACCCCACCCTGATGTCAAAGAGTTTGATAAAAGGTACCTATTTGCGTAACAACATTGTGCATTGGTACACATTTCTAAAAGAAATCCTGAAGTGCATATAAGGATACCTTAAATCATTGAGATCCAGTGACACTTTGTTTTCATTTCAGTTTAATTATATTTACTGTGTTTTTGTTTTGTTGTAGGTAGTGTGCAAATATATTGAGAACCCAGTTTTGTTTCACCGAGAAGATGTGGGGATGGTTAAATTTGATATCCGTTATGTTGTATTGCTGCGGTCTGTGAAACCACTCAAACTGTATATCTATGATGTATTCTGGCTGCGCTTTTCAAATCGGTAATTATGTTCCCCTCACTAATGTAGAGGGGCTTAGAATTAAAACTGATACTTTGGAAACTAAGGCATTGTTTTATTCCTTTAGGGCATTTTCACTTGACGATTTGGATGACTATGAGAAGCATTTCACAGTCATGAATTACGCTCCCGGTATCACATTAAAACAGGTAAGCAAACAGTCCAAAACACTCCCTTGCCTTTCTACTGTTAGAAAATCTTCTAGTGCCTCCTTTGTGACTGTTGCCAAATAACCTGTTCCACTTAAACGAGCAGTCAGGGTGTTGAAAGTACCCAAAGTCCTAAGCAAATATTTTCCTCTTCCCCCCCCCCACACACCAGTCATCAGTGATTATATAAGGTAATACAAACCTACATCCTGAATATAACCCAAATTGATAGAGAGCAGTAAAAGAATTATTAAAATGGGAATTAAACATTGTCAAAGGCTTTAGTGTGATCTTCTATAACGAGGAATACTGTAACAAGGAAGATATTCAGGAGCTGTCTAATTCCCTAGTTCTCTACCTGGATTTGCATGAATGGCAAGAAATACTTGATACTCTATTTTCTTGTCATGTTTGCTCAGTCATTCCCAACCAAAATGGTCTTTGATGTTGCTAAACTGTTTTAGGTACACTGTGAAGAATTTATTCCTCTGTTTGAAAAACAGTATCCTGAATATCCTTGGACAACAGTACAAGTAAGTCAGTTCATCTTTCTTGTGTAAATGTTCATGGATCTGTTTTTTTACTCAACAAACAAGCTTTTCCAGAAGTGTTGGGTGGTTTGGGTTTTTCTCATGAGACATACTTCATGTGTATCAGTTCCACAAATGATATCAGATGTTAACCTTTACTTTAGAAGCATTGCTTAACTTAGCATAATTGCCCCCCAAAACACTTTGTTGTTAGCATTTGAGAATTTTATTTCATGATTACACTATGAGAATTCTTTATATTGGACTTACTAATAAAGCCAGTCCTGACTACCATCAGGATCCTGCGATCAGGATCTTTTTTGCTTGCAAATTCTTTTTTGCAGGTTGCCAACAATCTAAGTGCATGGTTGTGAAGATTTAGTACTTCATGCAAAAGGCAGGGAAGTCCAGAATATAAAGCGTGCTGATCACTACAGATGTTGCTCACTGTTGTCTCTGAGATACTAAGTTAGAACCCCTGTTAATTAAATTAATTCTTGCCTTTGAGACTGCACTGCAGAATTTCCAGCTGCTGGCACAACTTCTCTGTGTTAGTAAGCTGGCTAGAGCCCTGTGCCCTGGTCATCACATTAATGGCTTTTTCACAAGAAAACAGATGGTTCCCTAATAATAGGGCATCTTTTATCTGGGACGAGGAAGCTCTAAGTACTGTAGTTCCATAAAATATGCAGGAAGGCAGATGAGTGCCTTCTCATTGATCTTTGTCTGTAATTCATGCTTGAAAGAAGAAGCTGAATGTGAAGGGATGGTTCAGAAACATGCACAAAACTGAGTGGTTTGGTTGCATAATTGCATATTTATCAGGAGCTAAAAGATGCAGAATAAACAGTAGCTGAGCATTTATATGAGCATATGCTTTCGAAAATTAATAAATTGCCCAGCTGTGGGCTGACTTCCATAAATTAATTTACATCAGTTTTAAGTAGACCCTCATACCCAATCAATGATGCTCAGGTATGACAGGTTTTGCAGCATTATGTTTAAAATAGTCTGGAAGAGACTACAAGGAAGAGAGATGTCAGATACATACTGTAGGTTACCTAAAGTGGTACTGTGTGCAGAATAGGAAGTACTACACCATCTTTTTATTTTAGAAGGAATGGTTCACTGTAGTATAACTCAGTGCAAAAATTCGCACCTGTATGTTCTTTCTGTTTTATTTCACTTTCACGTTGGGTATCTGACTGTTGCTCAAAATACCAATGTAGTATGTTAAAATCTCAATGTCCCCATGACCATTTTTACAGGGGTGTAAGTAGGTAGAAGATTTTTCATTGCAGAACAAAACAAAACTAATACAATTTAATAGGCAGGAAAAAGGTAGAACTTCACAGCTGTACTGCTGGTCTTCACAGCACTCCTGGGCTTTCTTCTTCCCCTCCTCTACACATAAGTGCAGTACTGTACATAATGCCTGAGAAAGAGGGTTAATGCTAATATTAAATTCCCTGTTTTCAGGATTTCTGTGATACTGACTTGCTCCCCAGAAAAGGCCATGGATATTATTTCCAGGTGCTCAGCACTTTCTCTGTATTGTCTTTAGGTCTAAATGCCATTTTGAAGCTAATACTGTGCACAATTATAATTTGTTGGCTAGGGTAACTTACGCAAACTCTTTAAAAAGCTGTGTGAATGAAGTGATTAAAAATGTTTGTTGCTTCTATTTATGAGTTATTGGAACCTCACTTCTCATTCGGATACCTTTTTCTGTTATTAGGCAAATATTTTTAAGGCATTTGCTGAACTGTTCCAAGTTGCTTCAGCTAAACCTGCACCTCTTGGCATCTGTGATTATCCATCGTCAAGAGCAATATATGCTGTTGACTTGATGCTTAAATGGGACACCAGCAGAGATGGTGAGAAGCTCGTTTCTTGGAATATTGAATTCTTTATATTTGTGGACCCTTTCAGAAATTTATTTCTTCTGTCTGAACTCTTACTGTTTTTTCAAGCAATGTAAATTGTGTGTTCTGTGCCTCCTACTGACATCAAAGTATATCTGTAGTTGCAGATCTGCGGGGTTAGCATCCACCATGCTGGTTAACAGGAGTGATGGGGGAGCTGTTAACTGTACTTGGCTGAGTCCTTGCTTCCCTTGTGCCCCTGCTACTGCTGTTCTCTGGGGTTTTTTTTAAACAAAAAAGCACCAAACAAACCACCACATATACACACACACACACAAAAAAAAAAAGAAACCAACCTCAACTGTACAGCAGTGTAGTTACTCTGACAGCAGCGAGTTTTCTTTCCTATTTGTGGTGAGAGAATGTCTGAAATACCTGTCTCTATGAAAACCTTAGTGACATCTTACTATCTGTGGCTTCCAGGCGTGGACCCGGTGTCTTCAATGCACAGTTACTTATTAAAGCATGGAAGGGACCACCTTCACCATTTCAGTGCTGTTGATGTCCTCGGGACCATCACACAGTTGTTGCCAGGTCCCTGCAAGACCATGTATCTGAAGCTGCTTCATGTTAGTGCTACAGCATGGCTGCCTGGACCTTTCTTCCAGCCAGTTGTGGAGGGACTGGTAGCAAAATTCACTAAATAGGGTGAATTCTTTTATTACCTCACCAGGAGGCTCAACAATGTCCTTGTACAAAAGTGTACAAGACACGCGTCTTTTGTAGGTAGAAAAGCAGCAGAGGTGCCAACACAGAAAGGAGTGCCAGGGGAGTATTAAACAGAACAGTGTGTACTTTTTTCTTTGACGTTGCCCCTGGGATACAGGAAAAATTAATTGCTTATGCCCAGGTTTGTCAGAAGAGTAATTAGGTGTTGTATGTTGGGTGGGTGCCCCTAGCCCACTGCTGCAGTAGTTGATTCTGTAAATATTGAATCACTTTCATGGAGGGAGATGCTTGAGAAACAGGAGGTAGAGAATTGAGTCTTTGCTGTTCCAATCAGGTGGAGCAGGGGATTGAATCTGGGTCTGCTATGTCCAAGTCAAATGCTCTTTCACCTGTCCCAGAGCTGACTGAATAGGAAAGGCAAAGCAACTCGCTATTATTACTACCTTGAGGAAAACTATTGTAGTAAAAGGACCAAGCTCACATTACAGCCCTGGCTGAACACAAGCTGCGCACATCCCTAGCCTTTTGAAGATGGGGATGTGGGTGCCAAGGTCACAGATGTGATGCTGTAGGCAGCCTATGGATAAATAGGTTAGTTGTATCTGAGCAGAGCATAGTATGATTTACCTATGCATCAGAAGCTTGTACCCTCACTTACAATCTCAACACCAGACAGAAATAAAATACTTTGTTTTTTCTTTGCATAGCATGTATTTGTTTCTGAACTGTACTGATGAAGTTTTGAGAGAAAATGAAACTCCCTTACTTCAGGAGTGAGATGAAGTGGCAGGTGGGAGTGGCTGAATTGTGAAAGAACAGGACTGCTAGCACTGGGAAACTGGGAAGGTAGAAGTCTTTAAGAAAGGAAGGTTTGTACTGAAACATGAAAAGGGAAGCAGTTTTCTGAAAGATGTTTCAAACTGTCAAGTAAGACAGCTGTATCAAGGAGATCATCCTATTAGATTGCTGCAAATTCTCATTCTAAATAAAGCATTGGATTAGCACAATAATAGCAGAAACTGTTGGATAATTGTCCTTTGGATAATGATGGTAGAACAGACTTTCATCCCTCCAAAGGAACCCAAACACACTGAAATAACAACACCCTACCGGCTTGCCAGCTTGGGTCATAAAAGATGGCTTTTTCCAGTAGTTTTCTATAATCTCTGGCTTGAAGACAGGTCCTGATTCACGTTCTCTACAGAGCTTGTGTTGAGGCAATGTTTGTGTTCCCCTTTGCAGGGAAAAGAATTATGCAGCCTCAGATCCTGGAAGTGAACTTTAATCCTGACTGTGATAGAGCCTGCAAGTACCACCCTACCTTTTTTAATGATGTCTTCAGCACCCTATTTCTGGATGAAACAGAGAGCTGCCATGTGACGTGCATTGTCTAGCCACAGAAGGCTTGACTATTAATTTCCTTCCTAGATATGCTTAACAGCAAGATTTATATTTCAGTTCTATGAGCTGCTGATGCAACAATTTTCCTACACTGGTAACCCAGGAAGAAAAAAAAAATGTCAGAAGAATATGCATATACCATATACTGTATTGATGATTGTTTTGTCTACATTTTCCTTGTCTTGCTTAGCTCTATAAATCATGAGTTTGTGTTGACCAAATGTCTTGTTTATCGAATATGGGAGACCTCAAAACAGGACAGTAACTGGAGCAATTGACTTGTTTTTCAGGTAGCCTGATTGCTTGCTTGCTGGGAAACATTGCACAAGTTCCCTGTGTCAGCATTAAAACTATAATTTACTGAATCATGTTGGAGTTTGTACGTCTGTTTTGTCTGTCCCTCCTATGCAAAGATCTAAACTGGGAAACTAATACGGTATTTCAGTGCAATGAACTACTAGAGTAATGAGATTCAAGATTTGATGGCTCCTCATTTTTTCTTGTTTAGAAAAAGGCAAACAAAACCCACAGCATTTAGGAACCCTGTATTACTGTCTGTCATTCTTAGCCTGCCCCTTAAAGAAATAGATTTTTGAGGAGGAGTCAGGCAGGAAGTGACAAGGACACAATATCTAGAGCAGCACAGGAATGCAAAAGAAGCCTGAAGGAATTAAAGGGGTCTGTAAACTGCTAGAAGCAAAGCAGTCCTGGTACTTCAAAGTTTAGGGCTAAGATAGGTATTTGGGAGTGAATGTCAGTTTGAAAGGAATTATTCCTAGTATCTCCTTTCTCCTCAAATCAGGGTAGCTGGCTGAAATTTAGCGATTTTAGGCTGTACTTATGTTGCTTTGTGTTATGTACAAGCTGCAAAAATTCTGTCTGTCATGAAGTATATGTTATGTGGGTAGTATGGTTTTTTTAAGCTAGTTCACAGCAATCAGGATCTGCTTGAGAGTGAAGTACAGTTATAACACTATAAACATTCTAAACCTTGCTTCAAGCTTTGCAAATACGCAACATGTTATCCCTCATGATCAGGAAGGGAGAGATATATATTTTAGGCTATTTCAGACTGGTCTACATAAACCTACCTCTTGCCACTGACTGGAACATACGCTGGAGAAATAAGCCATCTGTGTCTTCAGAAAACTCAGTCACTGCGCAGGAGGGAGAGCTGAATTGCAGTCAGAAGTGGTGCTGACAGCTGTACCTGTCTCTTGCTCACAAGTCAGAACTTTTTTGGAGTCCTTGCTTAAATGTGATTGAAAAACATGGTGAAGTGCTTAACATAGATGGTGGGACTACTTCCAATGTAGGGAAAAAGTTTGTGACATAGAATAATAGGTGCTTGAGAGAGTGTATAAGGGGACATGGAGTGCTGCTCAGCAGATGTCACTCGCGGGAGAGCAAAACGCACTTTCTGCCTTCAGAGTACCTGAAAACATGTAACAAAGTGCCTGTGGATCTAGAGAAAGTGATGGCAAACCAGAAGAATGACGTAAAAAGTAGTAAGATTTGTGCAGTTAGACCACAAGCTGTGGGTAAAAATGGTCCATTGTTGTGCTCTTGGACAGAAGCAATCTTTTTATCTTACAGGAAGCAGCTGGCTGAACTGAACATCCCAGGCATTACTATGTCAGCTACCATAATCCTGAAGAAGAGAAACCCTTGGTTTTATTTCTAAGCAGCTGAAGTGAGAAGGTGCAGGTAGGAGACACCAGTAGCTATGGTGTATGTACTGCCCCGCTGGGCAACAAATCCACCTGTGGCCTGGCTGCTGGCTCTGCTGTCCAAGTCTGGTGGTGAACTGACATCACGCTGAGGGTCCTAGTGGAGTGCATTAATGTTGTTTGGCCAGTGCTGCTGGTGATGCCCCAGAGGTGTGTGCAGGGGGCTGCTGAATGTTTGGGTCCCCTCAGTTTCTTTCCAGGTGCTCTGAATTTCCTGCTTTGTCCTTCCCATTGCAATGGTGAGAAGAAGTGGCAAAGGGGCTATCTTTGAGGCTATAGCATCTTGCTGCCTTCAGTATTTTTTTCTGCTCAAAACCATTTAAAAACAATAAAAACAGAGGAAGAAGGCTAGCTAGTTTACATATAGTTTAATGTGTTTAGCTGACACTAAACTGCACATTGCTTCAAAGTGAGAAGGCACAAATAGTGAAAAAGATTCATCTTAAAACACTTCCAGAGTACAATGACCAGAAGGTAAACCTGGCAGCTGTAGTGGGACACATCACGGCAGTAAAGCACTGTGTCTAGTGGAAAACATGAAAGATTCAGGCCATGATAATGCCTGTCGCTGTTAGGAACACCTTTCTGGAAACTGTTAATATGAAGCTGGAGTTCATGCTTATTTCTGGTAATAGTTAAAATGCTGTTGTCACATAAAATATAATGCTGTGATATAGAAAACTAGTCCTTTTCAATTAGGAGCATCTTTTAGTTTGCTATAAAACCCAGTCAGGCGTACGCTCCTTTGACTTGCCTAGTAAAGGCATATTTGTTTTAAACAAGTACTGCTTTATCGACTTTTAAGTAACAAACTAACGGTATAAGTAGTTCAGCTAATAATAAAATAAGGCCATAATTTTATTTAGGAAATTCTTGTGAAAAAAATACTTTATCTTCTTTGGCTGAAAACTGTTTATTCAGATAACTTCTTGTTGCGATTGTCCTTCCAGATACGGTAATTGAGTGCAGAAGCCATGGTTAGCCAAGCTAAATAAGGAACCATCAAATAAGCTGCTGTTTTGTTGATGTTATACCAGGAAGCAGTTGTAGCCGTTGCTGTACCAGTTGTGAGCAGGAGAGTCACCAACCCCTGAAACACAGGAAGGTGGTTAGTATTGTTCTTACTTGTGGCATTTTCTTGACTAGTCTTTGTGTGACTCTTTCCACTTAGCTCTGGCACTTGTTGGATCCCTCTGTGGGTTAATTCCTTCTCAGAAGACCAACCAGCAAAAGATAGATTTCTGCTGAGTTATGAGTCAGTTTGACTCACAAAATGATACAACAGTCACAAGAAAGGGCACTGCAGCTGGAAACAGGAAAGGGAGAGTAAAATTCCTCTCACCTGTACCCTTTCTTTTTTTGACAGCAGGAAGTGTTACATTGAGTACAAACCCAGTGTGACTTTGAGCAAGCCAAGTAAACCTGTGCAATTTTTTTCATGTCGTAGATGCTGCCTGAAGAGATGTGGTGTGAATGAATTGGTGATGGATTGCAAAGTCTTCCACTATCACAGCACTGCATGTGTATTTAGAGAACCAGGCAAATATTATTTATTATTATTACTGATTATTTTTTGAAGGCAAGCTGTCTCTCTGCAGACTGCAGAACATTAGTCTTCCCTAAAATGGGTGCCGATTACTTGAGTAATGTTATGATAAGCTTTTTATCGCTGCTTTTTGCCCAGAGATACCTAGGAATTTCAGTAACGCATAAATGTTTACATTTTCTAGTCACACAAAGTTCTTATCAAAGGGGGGCAGAAAGAGCTGCTTGTAATCTAAACATTTAAGGATGTTGTAGATATGTAAATTCTCTCAGGTGGCTGCTGGCATGCATTAAAGAGAATTTTAGAAAACTTCTGCAAGCCATATTCTGTATTGAGATTCATTTTTAGGGAGAAAAGATTATAACAGAAAGCTTTCATCTTAGCATCTTGCAAATGACAGCAGAAGCCTACGATTAAGAAACTTACTTCACTTACCCATCCCATTTTGTGAGCTCCAAAAAATATCGGAGTCCATGCCCAGTTTAATACCAGCTGCCCTGCATACAGACCCAGAGGAACTACTGACTTTTCATTGAAGCCACCCAATTCCTTCCACACCAGGTAGCAGCCATAGCTGGAGAAAGCAAATGGAAGGTGTAGTTCAGTATACTGCTTAGAAAGCAACCACAGGTTCTTGATTAAATAAAATAACTTACTTGGTAGGAAATAATATTTGGTAGATATCCACGCACTACTTGGCGGAGTAACCATTAGAAACTCAATAGTGTATCTTTGTCAAAGGCATCAGGACCCAGATCTGTTTCTAAGTGTTGTACAGAGCCACAGTGTAGACTTACAGCTGTTCATACATCTAACTTTGACTTCAGACCAAGATCATGACGTACAAATCCGCTAAGACGCGAAATGTCAAGGCAGGCATGTAAACTTAATAAATCTTGCTTTTAGTTATTTCTTACTTTTAATATATTCAAGAGATTCTAAAGGAATGACTTGTCTTGATCGTTTGAGGAATGTGTGTACATGATGGATTACAGAAGAAAAGGCCTAGTGATAAATTTGATCTTTTCACTGAGCTAGATGTATAGTACATAACCAGGACCATCCACCTCAGAATATACTGATTCTGACATTACCAAAATAAGTGATAAGCTGTCACAATTTGGATTTTTTAAATAATTAACTCTATATCAATGTTTATGATGAGGAATCCAGGAAGTTACAAATTGTGCAGTCAACTCTTTGATAAAAGGCGTTTTTTTTATTCTCAGGACAGTAACAATCTGATTCAAATGCTAACTTTTGGAATAGCAAGAATAGAGAGCGATTTTTAAAAGTACACTCTCTAAGAGGAGAAAGAAAAGAGAGTATTGATGGGAAAGGAGGGACAGTACATGAGTCTATAAAAATGACAAAACTTTTCTAGAAAGAAAATGAAACCAAAATGAGAGAATGTATGAGACCAATGGAGCAATTAGATACAGTTTTGGATATTGCATCATCGCTGTATTTTGCAGCAGGTGGTGTGGTATTTAAGATAACATTCCATAGTCATCCTGCAGGTTGACTTGGAAAAGCTTTGGTCTCTTTGAAACCATGTGGTTATACCAGTGCTAGGTACAAACTAAAAATCACTTAAAATGTAACATCATGATGGGAGAAATGGGAGGGGGGTAAGCCAATAAAAGGCATATTGCAGCCTAAAAACTATTACTATTGGATTAGCAACAAGGTGTATTTGAGGGGTAGGAAAACACATGCTGAATCCTGGTATGTAGCTAGAGTGCAGAAGAGACACAAAGCATCGCTTTGCGCTGGGGAGGGGGGCTGCACTGAACTGGCTTTTGAGGCTCTTGGAGCAGAGCGCTGCCTTTCCTCTGTGGCACAGCTCACCAGAGTTACCATAGAAGCATGTCATGTCGTGTGGATGCTTCTAGAGCAGTCTGTGAGGAGCATCAAACCTGCTGAAACCACCTCCAGAGACAACCCACCTCTACAAATATTTTTGCTACAACTTACTAAGAAACATCTGCCGAAATACAGTATTATTAAACTTTCAAGGTTCCTGTGGGAATGGTATTTGGCCTTGTGATTCCTTGTTCATTTGACAGTAATTGCTGTGCTGCAAGTACTTTATACTAATTAAGGAGACAGTAGGTGGTTTCAAACCTTCACAGTTTAACAACCTGGCAGTTTTATTTGAAAAGACATGTATGTTTTGATTTTGGTTTCTTTTAACTGAGCTGTTAGAACAGTTCTATCCTAATTCTCCCCTCTAATATCCCACTCTCTTGCCTGCCCCGCCCCTGCTCCCCCCAAAAAAAAACCAAAACAAAACCAAACCAAAAAAAACCACCAACTACTACTGAAGGACATACCAGGAAGAAATCTCAGTGCTTGCTCCATCATTCCCAGCTTGGCAGGTCTTCCCCTCAGAATGAATAAGGAAAGCAGATTTATGGCAGCTTTCCTAACTCCTGCTTTTGATGTGGATACTTGTGCATACAACATGCCCTGTCAAACCCACACACAACTCCCAAAACATGTTTTTACCTGTTAAACGGGCAGCTTGACACTATTTCTTACAAACAAACAGTCACAGGAATACAATAATAATTCTCTGGTCCAGCATTACACAATAAGCAACTTTGAGATCGGATAAGCGCCTTAATACAATGTGAAAAACATACCCCATAGATGTGTAGAGAGTTCCCCAAACAGGAGCAAACACCCAGTTAGGTGGACACCAGGATGGCTTCTGTAGAGATTCATACCACACTGGGATTTCCTTTTTGGTTATTTTGCTTCCTAAAAATCCTCCTGCATGGGGCAGGAGTGTGAAACCCACTGCTGGGGCCCAGGCTGGTACCATTTCCATTGAGACAGTGAATCTGAAACAAATGCAAACAAGTTGATTGGCAGAGCAATTGTAAAATGCAACCACAAAAAAAATTACATGATTTGTACTACATATACATGTGTAGGATCTGATCCACAGCCTAGTCTTGTCACTGAAAAAGACTGCAGCTGAAATTAGGATCTTGTACCAGGTTTGCTGGACAGTGCTCACCCCCATAAAGGACCCTATCATTTACATTGGGGGGGGGAGGGGCAAGTCAGGCCTTCCCTCTCGGCTTGGTGCACTAAGACTGAATTGTACCTACATAAATATCCTTACCCATAAGTATGCCAGAGGAATAAAGCAGTTTGATATATGAACTGCACTTGGGGGAGAGGGAATGCACTAAACAGCATGTATTATTCACCAAAAAACCCACTCACCCAGTGAAGTGGCATAGTTAAAGAGTAAGAAAATCATGCTTTCCTATGCTCAAGCAAAACAATTGTGTACCTTGTGCTGCGTTTTTGGCCTCAAAAGGATGCTCAGGATACTCAGTGGCTAGCAAGAGTCATGTGAATTAGTAGCAAACACTGGAGAAGCTGCCTCAGTAAGTAAACAGCAAGGAGGACAGTGAGAAGGTAAGTACTTAAATGATGTTTTGCTGAACAAGGAGATCCCAGTGGATAAATGGGGAGTACACCTGTGGCTTCTTCATGAAGCATTCTATCAGTTGCAGCAATCTTAGCTGCCAAGCCCATAAAGCGTACTGAATTAAATTTGCCTACATAAGTGACTGTTTAATGCCTTGCTCTGGTAGGCTGCTCTGCTTTAGTGAAGAGTACAGACAGCAGTAAAAAAAAAAAAAAAAAGGAAGCAGGAAAAAATGTCATTGCAGATTTTCTGGCCAAAAGCCAAATGCTACAGAAGAGCTGTGTTTAGCTTGCTAAAATGTAAACAGATTGGAGATATGATAAAAAAGGCTAGAACAAAAATGCATTATTTTTTCAAATATCCAGTAGGCAAATACACCCAATTCCTGTTTGTCTGTTATGCAGGAGGGGGAGACAGCAGGGAAGGAATTCTAAGAGGGATTGCAGCAGTGGGGAAAGAGCAACTGTGGAAGCCCCAGGAGATAAAGTTTTAGAGCAACCAGCATTTCAGAGGCTTGTGAAAGAAAAAATGCCTTACTGACTTGGCTGTTGTCTTGGCCTACCTTTAGAAGGTTTTATTGCTATAGTCATGACTGCTGGGATGAGGAGACAGGGAGTGGGGAAGAAGAAATCCCACTTGTAACAGACGTGCTTAAACTGAAAGGAAATGGTGCTCAGATGATGTGTTGTTGCAGTTCTGCTGGTACAGTAGGTTTCTGTTTGGAGAAAAGTTAAAAGCTTGGCCAGCAAGGGAGCTCTCTGGCATTATGGTTATGCAGATTTAATTGAGAGATTTCAGTGGCTGGGACCACAAGCCAGACTGCATGTGATCAAGAAGAAAAATCCTGGTGATAGAAGCAGAGCAGAATTTTGAAGGCAGAACAGAGTGTGGAGGGACTAGTAAAGCACACAGGATTAGAAAGTTTGTAAGGACTAAACAAGAAAGGGCACACAGGCTGCTGGGCTGGGCTGTGGGCATGCCTTAGGGGAGTCATGGGAGGGCAATGAATAGGAATGCGCACAAAAGAGGCAGCAGATAAAGCAGTACAACAGTCCGAAGTCAAAAACAAAACAAAAGAATGACTGGGTGAAAGAAAAGCTAACCAAGGGAAAAATTAGAACTAAGGATGGGGAGAAGGAGAAGTGGGAGAACCAATGTGCTGGTATAGTATCAATTAGGTCTTGGGTGGAGCACGGACAACAAGGAAAGGAGGAAAAAATTCTGCATAGCTCTTTGCCACAGACACTGCTGCCATACTTCCTGCGTAATGGATTGTACTTGCTATTTACCAGGGAGCATCTTAAAAGGAGCACAGGAGTTAACATGTTCTCCTGTACCTAGATCTGTACTGTTACCTTCCTGAGGGAGCAGGCTGTCAGCTGCAGGATTGTCACGCGTATTGACAGCATGAAAGGCTCTGCTTTTACCGGGATATGAAGGAATCGATATGTGCAGGAGCAACAAAGTGTAATGGGAACAAGAGCTCCAAGCACAATGATTATCTTTGGTTGCCTTCTGGTAAGTAATTCCCAAAGGCTAAGTTAGAAATTTCAAGTTACCAAGATCTCACTAATTCTTAACCCTGTTGCTCTTGCTTTGCCTACAGAGAGAACATTACGCTTAGTTCTGTACACGTGCTGTGAAGTGCTGGTCATCTGTGCAGCTCCAGTGTGGCTGTCAAATACTAGTATTGTTTTTAAAGCAGTAAGCAAGGACCCAAAGGGTTTTATGCTTTATTTGGATGTAACGATATCAGGGCGGTTTCATGCAGGTATTAAATAACTGGACTTTATCAGGGGTTCTGCCAGCTTCCCCCCAAGGAAGAAAGTCTGAAAGTGTTCCGCATGCTGAAAGCGCTAAATGCTATCAGATTGGAAAACTACTGCTCTGCTGCAGTCATTAGTGAATAAATGATGTAGCCATGTGTCTGTCCTTCCGTGTATTGGAGGAAGAACACTGAAATAATTCTAAAGTGACAAGAGAAAGAAAATCAGGCAGTCAAACAGAAATGGGGAAGGCAAAGAGACAGGGAAAGTGAAGCCATGCATGCGCAGGAAAGGGGAAGAAATAGAAGTGAAGAGACTTAACATACTGCCTTGAATTGAGTGTTGGTGTCCTAGTCTTCTGACTGCTATTACTACTAATTATATACTATGTTTTCCAGCAGTATTTCACAGGACTTCCCAAGCATGGCAAAATACTCCCTCTTGGACACTACAAAGGAGAAAGAGGAATGAAGCCATGCAGTAAGATCGGAATGTGCTGGTAGGCTCACCCTAGCAGACCACAGCAGCGGGAGCTCATGTATTTTAATTCCCAAGAAATTAAATACTAGTATCAATTTCCAACAAAAAGCAGTAGCTAACTCGGGGAGCAATACCAGCTGATTATGGAAGAAGCCATGTCCATCTTCCTCTGGTTACTTGGTGTAGGTCTTTAGTGAGAAAGTAAAAGGCAAGGATGCACCGGAGGGTCTGTGCATTAGGTCAGTGCTGTAGCGTTTGTTTGGTTAGCTGTGCAGCACGAGATCTCTGCAATGCCTACAGAATGCCCCGTACATTTTTTTAAAAATAATGTAATCACAGAGTATATAAAGAATCATGAGGCCTGAGTTCCTTTTACTGTATAGCTCATAATCCTGAAATTACTTGGTGATAACTCACGCAGCATGGGCTTGCTAGCACAGCCCCTCTGGCTGCATCTATATTACACAACCTAGAAATAATTACTACTTTCCCAACCATATCTCAGCTCCACTTCAGGATGAGATCTGGTTGCACAATATTCTTGCACCCTGATTTTCATATCAAGAAACCAATGTCTGTGGATGTGATCTGCAGCGTGCCCAGCAGACATCTGCCTCTAAGAACCACCACAGCTGGAAATCTTTTCTTCCCACACACACTTAAGCTGTATATTTCCATTTCCACTTCTTACCTCTGCCCTACAACATTTTCTTCATCATCCTGCCCATTTTCTGTTTAGCCCTAGTCTGACTCCAGGCAGTTTCAGCAATGCAGTGAGGGCTGCAGCAGGCCAGTTTGTTTTACAAACATGTTAAAATAATTTTTCTAGGTATTCAAAACATCCAGTCTGCCTAAAGCTGGTTCCAGCTACATAAAGTAAGAGGAGAAATAAAAGGGGAAAACCCCCATAGTGCAACTTGCTGCCTAATGGGCTTCTATCTTTTTGCAGGTTGTTTCTCTACAGTGGTGTAACATGCAGAGAAACAAACAGCAGCTTTTCCACATCCTCCTCTTCCTGGAAAATACACTGCACACCCAAAGAAAGGATGGGGTGTGCTATAGGTGGGACTAGGTATATCATGACAGAGGAGCTGGTTTGCTTCAGCCTGATGAAAAGTGATGTAAAACTTCTTTGCTTGGAGGTCTCTGAAAGGCAGGTGGGTCCCTTACTCTGGGCACTCCCAGGGGGAACTCAACAGGAAGGAGAAGGGAGGAAAGGACAACTACTTCCACTGCATTTTCTTATATCCCTCTGCTGATAAACCTCTGACTAATCCCTTTCTTGTGCGACTTCGTGCTGGCTACCCAATCACATGGGGCTTAAATTGTAGCTATCGCATTAAAAACACAAAGGAAAATCTCTCAGCAGAGTTAAATCACCCACGCGGTGCTGGGGTTTCCAGTCCCCGCCGCTTTAAAGTAGATTGACAGAGCTGTGAGCATACTACTGCAGGGGGCAGGGGGCTGTCCCCAAGACATATACTTTCCATCTTACCCTCTACGGTATATATTTTTGAGGACTGGTAAGGCTCCACCCAGGACTGAGAGGCAGCACACAAATTTTCCATGGGGAAAAGGCTTCTTGCCAAGATAGCTGTCTAAAGAATTAAGGGCTACGTACTTAATTTACATTGGTAAACTATTTACGTGTGTTGTGGCTTTAACTCCTGGGAAACTGCAACACTAAAACCAAAGTCCTATCACAGTCTGTGACACGGAATACAGCTACTACAAAAAAGCAATATTTTGTTATCTAATCTCAATAGAGAAACTTAAAACTACATATTATAGAAATATATATATTATATAAATAAAATAACAAGTAAGTGTATGTGTTTATAATATGCATTTATAGCTAAAAACTATTTATTAATTATTTATAATATAAAAATAATTAATAATTTAAAGTATTTATTTAAGGATGTATAATGTGAGGTATACTCATTAGGTTTAGAGACAACAAATCTCACTGCCCAGGTTACATGTCTTTTAAAATGGCAGAGCACAAGTGGTGGAAATAAATTTATGATTTATTGAAGATTCACATACTGGAAACTGAAATGTACACTAGAACAAAATCTTCCCCAGTGATAATTCATCATTTACTGCTCAATCTCTTGCAATTTTCCCTATGTATGTTTGTATAGAATCCTCTGCACGTAGTGTACTTTAAAGACAAACCGTTGCTTTGGCTACCTTCCTTCCAAACAGCTGCCCAACGTCCTGCTGTAGGTTTTTCTTCTTCTTCTTTGGTCACCCACTTGGGAAGTGTCATCCACATCTATTCTTAAAAAAGTTAAGTTCCTCTTGGATATTTCTAGTTTAAATGCTGCCTAGGCCTGAATTTCTTCAGCTTGCCAGGTATTGTTTTAATAGGGTAAAACAGAACAAGCACCTCCTCCAAGGGGTGCTTTAATAGCAGTGGGACGTTCATGGCGCATCACCACTGGTAAGGCTCAAGAGCTTTACAAGCGGACTGTGCCCTTTACAGCAAACCAGAGGTGAAACGGTTGCGCTGAGTGGCACTCACCGCCGCAGCATTAGTACCTGGGCTGCTGCTGGGGTTTGTAGGAGCTGGATTCCACGCTGGGCTTTGCCTCTGAAAGCACCAAATGCAAAGGTCACAACCGTGACTCTTTCCAGCGCTTGACGGGCATCCGGTAGGGTCAGCTCTGATCTGGTGGCCTAGCGCAAAAGGGGCACCCCTTGCTGTCAGGGCTCATGGGGCAGCTGGTAGTAAGGGTGCCTGAAAGCTCTAGTACAAACTAAACGCAACAAGAACGACAGTTACTCTCAGAGTTCTCACTAATGTACTACCTCAGTTGGCCCAGCCAGTAACTTGCCACCCAGCATCTCCTCTTGGCTTAGTACAGGAAGTATTGCTGCTTACATTACAGGTAGAAGCAGCCATCGAGTGGGATGTAGTCACATATATGTCATGAATATCCTATATTACTGTTCATATATTTCAGCTAACTTGAAAAGCTCATTGGCTTTACCAGGTATTTTACTTAGAAGCTGACAGAAATGGAGAAAATTGTCTTACGAAGCAACATAGCACAGAGATCAGAAAAGCAAGCAAAACCTGCTCACCGTGATGCGTTTGAATCACCCTGAATAAAATCAACATAGTTTCTTGCTATTCTGAGCCATTTTCCTTCTCCCGAGGTATACTAATAGGATCTGTTTTACTGAACTGCTCCGTGAAGTCTGACTCACTGCTTGATACTGTTTCATAACCTGAAGTGATGTAAAGTCCTTGCACAACTGCAACTTTGACATGGCAACTTTCCCTTTTTTTCCTTTTTTTTTTTTTAATAATCTGGCCACTGAATGCTCAAACTAGTAAAGTGCATTTTGTGCTGATTTATAAGCATTACTTGGAAATTCATAAGAAAAAAAAAAGCAAGCCTTTTCTTTCGCCCTTAAAGAAATGTCCAATCAAAAGCAAACTACAGCGACTCTGAAAGAAAATACCTTCAGTTAAATAGCGGCCTGAAACTGTCCGCTCTCGAGTGCACAGGGTAAATGGCATCGCCTGGAAGGGGCGACGGACGGGAAGCGGGGGGTCTGCTGTGCTGCCACCGCGTCTGACTGCGGGCAGCGCAGCCACGTGCGTGCACAGCTGGACGGCTGTGCACGACGGGAAAACGCATATGCAAAGCCAAAGCAAATAATAAACTTTCTTGGGTTGTTCCTTTTTTAAAAAAAAAAGAGCACGTTCCATCCAAATACCGGCCCGGCAAAGCAGTGCCTGCGAGCGCTACCCTCCGCCCGAGCGCTGGGACCGGCCCGGGGCCCACCCGGCCCCGCCGCGGAAGCGCGACCGGCAGCAGCGGGGCCGGTGCTCCCCCCAGCGCCCGCCGCGCCCGTCCCGCCCGGGCGGGGCCTGCTGGCCGGGGCTGTCGCCAGCGGCTTCGCGCTCGCCGCGGGACGCCCTCCGCAAACTGCCCCGCCAGCCCGGCCCCGGCGGAGACGAGGCCGCCCGGCTGCGGCACCGCTCCGGGAGCCACCGGGACCCAGGCAGCGGCTGCCCGGGGAGGGGGCGGCGGGGGGCAGCCCCGGCAGGACCCAGACACGGCCGCAGCGGCCCCTCGGCCAGGCCCCGCCGCTGGGCTGCGCCGCCCCGCGGGCTCTCCCCGTCCCGTCCCGTCCCGTCCCCTCCCGCCCCGCCGGCAGCCCCGCGGTTACCTCCGCTCCCGCGCTGCCGCCACCCGTCGCGCCTCCTCTGCCGGGAGGCGGTGGCGCCCGCCCCCAGGGCCGCCCGGGCCCCTCCCGCCGCCGGGCCCGCCCCGAGGAGGGACCCGCGGCGCCGGGCGGGAGGAGCGGCGCGGGCTGGGCCCAGGGCGGCGGGTGCGGCGAGCGCAGGGGCCGGGCGACCGACCGACCTCCCGCCTGTCCCCCCAGGCCCGACGGGGGGGCGGCTGCCGGCGGGGCCGCACGGTTCCCGTGGCAACGCGGGGCGCGGCGGCGGCGCAGGCGGCCGGGCGGCGGCCATGGGCAGCTGGGCCGCGGCGCCATGGCGGCTTGGTGGCTGCAGCGTGCGCGGCGGCCTCCGCGGCGCACCGCGGCGGCGGGCCAGCTCCCGCCCCGGCGGTGGGGACCGGGCGGCGACCCTGAGCGACCTGCTGCAGAGCTCGGTGGAGGGCGAGGAGCCGGGCGCGGCGGCGGCGAGGCGGGAGCGGCGGCCCCCCCGGGAGGGCACGGTGCTGCTCTTCCCCGGGCAGGGCAGCCAGTTCGTGGGGATGGGCCGCGAGCTGCTGCGGTTCCCCGGCGTGCGGGACATGTACCGCCAGGCCGAGCGGGTGCTGGGCTACGACCTGCTCTCCCTCTGCCTGGAGGGGCCGCGGGACGAGCTGGACCGCACCCGGCACTGCCAGCCCGCCGTGTTCGTCGCCTCCCTGGCCGCCGTGGAGAAGCTCAACCACCAGCAGCCTAAAGTGAGGGGCGCGCCGCGGCGGGGGGCGGGGGGCCGGGCCCTCGGGGGCCCCTCCGGGGGCGGCCGGGCCCGCGGGCGGCTGCCGGGGGCGGGGGGGCCGGGGCGCGCCGCGGGGGCTGACGGGCGGCTCGGGTCTGTCTCCGTGCAGGTGGTGCAGAGCTGCGTGGCGGCGGCGGGGTACAGCGTGGGCGAGTTCGCGGCGCTGGTCTTCGCTGGAGCGCTGGACTTTGCCGAAGGTGCCCGGGGATCGCGCTGAGCCCCCTGGCAGCATCTCTCCGAGCCCCCCGGCAGGGATCTCCCCGGAGCCCCCTGCCAAGGATCCCCCAGCCCCAGCTTTTTCCAAAGCATCGCCCGTTACCACTGCTTCCCTCCCACTTTTTTTAAATTAGAGGATACGTTCGGCTTCCACTGTTCACTTTAAGATGTGTAATGCAGCATTAAAAGCATTGACGTGTCATGCGAGCAAACAGCCGCCCTTCCTTGCACGGCTGCCCAGCGCCTTCAGCGCCGTTTCTCGGGGCTGGGATTTACCGAGCATCTCTGTTTCTCTCCTTAGCGCTGTACGCGGTGAAAGTGCGCGCCGAAGCCATGCAAAAGGCGTCGGAGGCTGTCCCCAGTGGAATGCTATCGGTTATCGGCCGGCGAGAGGCAAATTACCGATTTGCCTGCTTGGAAGCTCGTAAACACTGTGAATCGCTGGGTATAGAAAACCCCGTGTGTGCCATTTCAAACTATTTGTTTCCAGACAGCAGAGTCATTGCAGGACACCTACAGGTATTGCTTCGGAATCACTGTCCCTTGAGTTCAATGTAATGTTTCATTTTTTAAAAAAAACTTTTCCTTTGCCCTTCTGTGTGGTTACGGCTGGCCTTCGCTGGTCCAAACATAAGTATGTGGCCTGTGGGTTTTTTTCCCAGCGTGTGCTCAGTTGTTGGGTAAGGAAAGGAATCCCTTTCTCACGATAAGTCTGATGAGGCGGTTGTTGTGGGGTGACTTGAGTAAAACCTTTGTCGTCCAAGACTCTCACTTCTCTCTCTCTTTTATAGGCTTTGGAGTTTTTGCAGGAGAATGCTCGAAAATACTATTTTACACGTACAAAAATGCTTCCAGTCAGTGGGGCTTTTCATACCAGACTTATGGAACCAGCAGTAGAGCCATTGGCTGACGTCCTAAAATCGATTGAGATTCAGAAACCATTGGTCTGTGTCTATTCCAATGTTGATGGCAAAAAGTACATGCACTCAAAGCACATTCAGAAGCTGTTAGTGAAGCAGGTGGTTTCACCTGTTATGTGGGAACAGACCATGCATTCTGTATACGAAAGAAAGCAAGGAACAGAATTTCCTTACACGTATGAAGTGGGGCCTGGGAAGCAACTAGGAGCCATTCTCAAAAAATGTAATTTAAAGGCCTGGAAACAGTATAACCATGTAGATGCTCTGGAAGATGAGGAGGCAGCAGAAACCTAAGTAGCCTTTTGAGAAAAACCCACGCAACTTGTTTGATCTGCCTAATTTAAAAATAACCTTGTGCTCCCAAAAGAGGAAGTTGTAAACATTCATGGCTTCTCATGATGAAAAGAGCACCGTGCGCATAATCGCAATGAACTTTTTCCTTCCCCGTGTGCCTCAGGTGTGAAAGGGGAGAGCAAAGTCTGGCTCTGCCATCTGTGTCGTGACTGCGAAACTGCCAATAAACATGCCAAATAGCCGCCTGTTTGGCCTCAGTCCTGCAAGCAACTTCCCCTCTCAGGGCGGGTTTTGGTGTTGGTTTTTTTTCTTTTTTCAAATTTTTTTGGGGGGCGTGGATTCAAGTTGAAGTTGGTAGCTTCGGCTGGCTGGTGCAGGGATCACCTGCATGGATACAGGGTTAGAACCGAGCTGTTGGCTCCTGGTTGTGGAGGGTGGTGCGCGGGGCGTGAGGGTGCGTTCAGAGGAGCCAGCCGGCTGGTATGGCTTTCGGTACGTTGATGTTCCTGTTTTCCAACTCTGTTGACTTGTGGGGACATTCACCTGTGTAAAATTATTTTATTTTGTGTCCATATTGCCAGGTAGCAGCCAGATAAGGCAGATGTTATCAGGAACGTGATTTTCTCAAGGTTAAACTATAAATAAACTTTTAAGCCTTTCTTGGTATTTGTAATACTGCGGGGTGTGTTATTACTGGCCTGTAGTCACACGTGGCTGGAAGTAATTTTCCTTCCAGTTGGTTGTCCACTGCCACATTGGTTGTGCAGTGAAGTGTTTCGCGGAAAGAATAAACCTAAAATTCCCAACTTCTCCAGAGGTGCAGGGCTTTTGTCATCCCTGACCAAGCCTCTGCAGCTGCGTAGGCTGAATTTGCCCTTTGGATGACTTTTCTTGATGGAGCAGAAAACAGCAGCGCTGGAAACTTTGCAGAAAGATCTTTTTGAGGGCACCTTTGTGCAGGATGAACCCTGTGGTTACAGAGTGCTGGGGAGGAGGATTTGGAATGGTGCTGTTTCAGTTCTCTCCGTGTACTTGACCGTGTTGTGCCAGCTTGTACATTTTCTGGCAGCAGGAGATGAGCTGGAGAGAAGCAGGTTGTCCCGAGCCTTCCTGGAAAGAGCTTCCTGGTTTCCTTGTCGACACCAGCTGCTCTTGGATGGATGAGGGCTTGCGGCAGGTCCCTGAGCTGGCTGGTTGTGGGGAGGAGCACATGCTGCCTCCAGCACCTTCCTCAGTGCCTGCAGTGCTCAAGTCGACACTCAAAACAGCTTTAGCACTAAATCCATGGGTTTGGATTCTGTGACCAGCCCTTGGCTTATTAAAATAGGTAAGGTCGTGTTACAGCATCGTGCTGCCTGTGCAAGGTACCTGCAGGGCACACAGAAAACGTGTGCTTGTTGTGTTTGCTTTTTGTAAGGGGTACTGAAAGCTTTAGGAAATAGGAGAGAACAGCGTGTGCTAGGGGATCGTGTACAGGCAAGCAGGGAAGGGTTACATGGCGCATATTGTAGTGTGACCAGAAGCTTCAGCTGAACTTTTTTACTTTTGGTATTTTAATGGTATATTGTATATAGTATATGTATATTTCCTGTATATAAAGGAATACAGGAAAAATTTAGGATATATTAATTAAATGACCGTGCACGTCTTCAATAATGTATGATGAAATGCAGAGTAACTTCCAATTACAGTATTAATCATTTTGTAATTTCACATTTTTGAAAGGGGAAGTGAATTAAAAATACTGGCCTCAGTTATGATTGCTTAGTGGAGTGTATCATTAAACAGTTCTTTGTGAACTGAAATTGGCAGCTCAGCCTACCTTTACAGTACAAATTCCACTTTTGGCACGTGTGAACATTAACGATTAGCAAAATACAGAAGAATTTGTCACCTTAATCATTGGACTATTAGAGGCTGCCAGATAAGTGTTGGGATTACTGTAAATTATTTCAGTGTGTTACAGGTAAGATGTTAATTATTCAGTAAAGTGTACCGAAGTTGTCACTAGGTGGTTAGAATCTCTCGCCTAAATCCCATTCATATTATTAAATGCTGAATTCTGGGCTGTGTTAGAAGTTTTTGATGACATCTTCTAAGACCAAACACAGCATTAGTGACTTTGAAACCAGCTTTTATGATAGTTGGAACTTAGCATGGTGTATGTTAGTGGCACTAGTTTTGATTTTAGTATACTGCTTTATAGTTTCTGGTCTTTTTAAAAAATTATTTAACCTTTTTTGTGGAAAGTTTGGAGACTTGTTTTCTATTTGTATTATTCTTACCATGTTTTTTTCCCCTCTCTTCACTTTGTTGCATACTTTGCCTGGAATAAAAGTTCTTTGGGAGAATCACGCTAAAAATCTGTTTGCAAATGCAGTGTATTAGATAACATTTGCACCTTCGTCAGCCACAAGAGTGCTGAAGGGATGTCTGTGTCCTGAGAGCATCCCACCCTTGTGGGCCCTGTTTAATTAGTGGGAAGAAGGAACCGTAACCCCTGTGCGGGTGTTTACTTTTCTTCCTTGCAGCGGTGGAGCTTAAGCTGAGGTAGCAAACCATGCACTGCTGAGGCTGCTCTGTGGCTCATGAGCCTGGTGTCTTTGAAACCAGAGTCAAGCAGTATTGTGCTCTTGTGTTGGGTGTTGCAGTTTATGTCAGCTAAAAAAGTGTGATGGAGGTCTTCATACCTCTGTATTGAGAGTGTTCAGGGCTTGCAGTTCATCACACTTTTTTAGCTGACATAGAGGTCTTCATACCTCTGTATTGAGAGTGTTCAGGGCTTGCTTTCATGTGCCTGACAGCGTGACATCACGTTGGTGTATGGCTGTAAATGAGCGGAAGGGCGTCTTGTGTGTTATAAAACTTGTCTGTGGCTAGGCAGAGAACGGCATGCAGAGTAATTAAGAATCCTGGATCATAGTACTGTTATCTGCGTTTCTTTTATGTGCTTACTCATCTATCCCTTCTGCTTCTGGAAACTGAACGTTTAATTGGTGAAAAGTCAGCATGGTTCCTTCACCTAGGAATAAGCAGAAACAGGATGTGGAAAAAAAATCAAGTGCCTCTGTCACGAGGAAGTGTGCAGTAAAAAAAAAACAAAAAAAACCCCAACCAAAACCAAAAAAACGCACAACCCCACAACCAGAATTACATTTGCATCTCCTGAGTCACAGGGCAGAGCCCTAACTAAGGGGGCTCTAGGGGGGCTCACCTCCACGGATGAGAGGGGAGCCTGGAAATTACCCCTTGTTGTGGTACTCGTTTGTGAGAATTCTTGTTGCAGATGCTGTTTGCTTTGAGTTTCACTTGCTCTGTTGGTGTGATTGCATTTTATATTCCTCGAGACTGTTTTGCTCTGTACCCGCTGGATGCTGAACCTCCCCTCTTGTGATTCAAAATGTTACATTATTGATGCAAGAGTGTGTGCAAGCAGAGTCATCCCGTGCAGCTCTCTGACGGAGTAGGCTGTGTGGCCGTCTCCCATTTATCGTTGCTCGCCTGTGCATAAGGATTATTTATCTAAAAATAACTGAAATGATTTTGTAGTGTTAAAGTGATACAGCCAGGAAGAATCAATTTTTTGGCAGTTGGTAGTTCTATTACACCCGCATAGATTGTTCATTAGACCCTCCTGACGGGTAGTTTTATCCTTCACTAAATAATACCTTCAGCATATTTTTGATCACACTGCTGTTGTGCAGTTAAATAGAGCAGTCCATTTGCTGATGGAATGTCGGCCTGGGTTTTGGTTATATGGATAGTTCAGCTGGCCAGCTTCTGGCCCAAGTGAGACTCAGGTTCCAGATGTGCTAACTATGCTTTTCTAGAAAAACCTTGGCTACCTGCTGCTGAAGAGCAGATCAGCTCGAGGGCATTTTGAAAAAAGGTGGCTCTAGAGTATGTGCTGCTGCTGCTTGAATTTTCAGGGTACACTGGAGCCATCACCCTCTATGTACCTTCTTTGCACGCTTTCTTTTTGTTCTGCATTTCATCTCAAACAAAGATACTTCAAGGTCCTTTAACATGAAATGGTTGAATGAAGCATCTAGTTGAGCCTTTTTTAATTTTTTTTTTTTTTAATTTTTTTTTCCTCCCAAAAGAATTTTTTTGAGATGTGTGGTTAAGATCATAATGGGATTTGGGCACCATTCAGGAAAGACATTCCTCAGCCTGCTTAAACTTGACTTGGTTTAGCATTTGTCTCCACTGAAGAAAAAAGTGGTTCAAATTCAAAGAGGGACTCGAACTTGAAACTCCAGCCTCTCAGATGAGTGCTTAAATCACTAGGCCATTAAATATTGTATTTTCCTGTTTCAAAAGTGCACTAACAGTAGGAGTCACTTGACTAGGCAGAAAGCAGGTATCCCCTCTGCTGAGGGGAATACCCAAACCACAGAGATGCACTTTCGTTTTCTCTTGCTGAGAGAGTGTTGATAACCGTGTACAGTGAAAAACAGCTTCAAAAGCAAAGGGTAGGGAAGATGCACCCAGATACAGAGAACAACTCGGTACAGTTGGGGCACGTTGTTGAGAGAGAAGAAACCCAACTGTGTCCTAATGGCCACCTATGGAGTATGCGAGGGTGACACCTACGCCATCTCCGTCCTGAATGACAAGTTTCCCTTAGTCATCTATTTCCCCCTAAGCACATGCCTTCCGAAAAGACACGTGTCATCAAAAAAATCCATTTTCCAAGTTCAATCAAATTCTTGGGTTTTTTTCTGGGCAACTCAAAGTTTTACTTCAAAAAGAGGCAGAAGAATATAAAATCTACTAGTAGGTTTCTGAAAAATTCCAGAAAAGTAATAGCTTGGCTTGAGTGGCTCTCAAGTACCAACCCAACCAACGTGCTTGCTAGCTCATCCTAACCACTCTCCCCCCCGCCCCCCCCCCATAAACTATTATTTCATATGCTGATTTTACTATGTAAGAGTCAAATAAAGGCTGTCCCATAGTCTTAGACAGCAAAATGTACAAGACAAGATATTGTTATTAATGTGTGATAGCACAGTCTTTGAAAATAAAGTAGATAGCACTGCAAAACATTTGAAACAACAATTTAATTTTAAAAAAAGTATCATGGTTTCAATCTTTACTATTGCTTTTACAGTGTTAAAATTTAAAGGATGTCCAGCATGCCTTCAATCTTCCCCACATCCAGAATTTCTTTAAGAAACTCGTTTATATGAAATAGACACTTTATATTGCATTAAAACAAACACGAAAAAGACAGACTTTCTAATCGCCTGGAGTCACATTTCAAAACTAGCAAGTCAGGCAGTTATCCAGCAACAACCTCCTTATTTTAAACATTTTTCTTCTTAAAAAAGGTATGAAACAGCAGTGACCCAGCACTAGCCTAGGTTTTAAATATAAAAGAGATTTTTATCAGTGTACATTTGAAAAACAAACCAACTGCCACCACCTGGGTGTTAATGATACTGGTCAGAGTCCAGCAATGACCTCCTGTTGTAATTCTCTGTTTTAATTCTGTAGTCCATAATTCATGGCCCACCAAAAGGCAACAACAAGCAAGGCTGCAGGCACCAGCTTCTGGCAGACGCACCTGAAAGGAAGCCTGCAAATCTGCAGGGAGAAAAGGGAAGGTAATTAGAAGTAACAGGCAGCAAAAAGATGGTGCAGAAAAGCTAACAAGAATGCCTGCATGTGAGATAGAGAATGCAGTCCAGTTCTGCTGCAGAAACGCGCGTTGGGGTCTAGTTTTGCTGTGCCTGCTGCAGTGGCAGGGTCATATCCAGCCTCTAAAGAATCCTCCTGTCTTCTGTGGGTTAAACACAGGGTGAAATGCACCACTAGCAGTCCTGCTTATCTCCCCTGGAGCAGACCCTTACAGCCTCTTGAGGCAGGAGACACCTTCCCCTCTGCAAGGAGCCCCTGTGAGTTGTGTGGGACTTGGGCAGCTGTTTGCAGACATTTGGCATACTCTGTCTATAAATAAGAAATTTCAGCCTAAAAACAAAAAACGGGGCACCAGGGGGACACCAACAAACTAAGGAATAAACCCAAACCTAGAGCCTCATCATATGCTTTACTCATTGACACTTACATGGGAGTTCGGTGTTGCCGTTACCTACTTGTCAACAAAAAGGTGGGAGAAAAGGGAGAGCATACCCAGCTTCCATAATCAATGATCCTCTTTGTCCAGTTATTGTTCAAAATATTTCCAAAGCTTCTTATAACACTTCTAATAATATTCCATGTCTGGAAAACACTGATAGCAACCCTGATGATTTAAACAAAAAAAACCAAAGCAAAACAAAAAAGAAAACAAAAAGCACAGGGATAGAAAATTTATTATAAAAACTAGCAAATAAAATACCAAGGTTTAGACAACTATAAAAAGAAACCCAAAATTCCAGCATGTTGTTCCTGAATGTCTATGCGTACATGAATATTTCTCTAAATATTTAGGGAGAAGACCTGCCAACTTAGTAGGGCTTTGAAAGCAAAAGGTAATTTGGTTTCAGATTTAATAGATCACTAACATCACACAAGGGAACATGCAGCAGAGCTCCTGAACGACAATTTGTGCCTTTGCCCTTGTTTCAAACTCAGAACAGCGCAACCCAACAAGAGCTGTTGATTTCTAGTGAATCAGAGTTTGGGGCAGCAACACAGGACCGACACAGCAGCGCGAATCCAGCCTTAGTGAGGGAGAAGTTACATGACTACATGCTGTCTGGGAACACGGCTGTGATTAAATCGCATTCTCTGTACATGCACACTGACTGATGCCCTCCCCCTGAAGCCAGGGGAGAAGTGAGTACTTGGGGCTTCAGATACAGATTATGTATCTTGGGTTAGGACATCACTGCCTGTCAGTTAATCTGCAGTTAATAACTATCCATGACAACCCTGTCAGCTCACGGCAGGTAAAAGGCAATTCCAACTAGTCTAGCCACGTTTTCTTCTATGTGCATGGGTGGGTTATTTGACGTGCAATAACATGTTAATCCCTGAAGCACCACACTTAACTAGGCTGCAGACTTCTCATCGCTCAGTTGTGCTTAAAGACACTGTCTAACCTAGAAAACTACTGTGCTGCTGTGTACCAAGAAATTATTTAAGTCTTTTGACTGTAAATGGCTGTAGTCTATGGAAACAGTTCACATTATAAAGCTCTTACATACAATAAGCTGCAGTACCTGTTTTGTTTTTTTAAGTTCTGTATGAAGAAGCAATAGTAGCAATAAAATTAAAACATTACTGGTTTATCTATCTAACGTTTTTTTAGAAGGATCTGAAGAGTGACAGTGCCAGTAAGGTAACTTACCCATGTGCCAGGTGAAGCAGTGTATCTTCAAACTTTCTGTTGTATGTCCTGTTAAATTCATCTCCAATCAGGGCCAGCTGATGGCCAACCTGGGTAGCTGAGCTGTAAGGCATTCAGGTTGCGTGCGTTAGAGGAAAATACTGCAACGGCAATTAGGTAAAAAGCACTCTGCAAATGTCAGACACAGTTACTCCCCTAACAGTTGGACTAAGCTAGGCACGAAAAGCAAAACATTAAAGGTTGGTTTTTTTCATGTTATTTATGGGTTTACTGATTAGGCATCTTATGCCTGTCTTTGTATGCATACAGAAGTGCTTTGATGCTTTCATAAAAAGCTGCATATTTGGCACTTCTGAAAAACTGTTGGGTTTTTAGGTTCTTGTTTCTTTATACAAGGCAATGCAATCGGGTTTGGGTTTGTTGTTTTTATTCCAAAGTCAAAATACTGAAACTGCCTTGACATTGGACTTTTCAAAATATCTCATCTTGCGTAACTGCTGGCTTTGTCATCCATCCAACAGGTTTACTCCAGCGATTTCCACAATGCAGTGTGGCTCTCCAGCTAATAGGTGGTGCCAGGGTGTGAAATGACCAAAACCTAAAGGCTCTTAGGGAGGTCCTGGGGCATGCAGAACCTTGAACTACAAGGTCTGTGGCATATGTTGATGCCAAAAACTGGGTACGTTTTCCTGATGAAAATTTCCAATTAGATTTAGCTTCCCTTAGACACTCATCCTTTTTTTTTTTTTTTAAGAAAAATAATACGCCTATACATTTTTATTTTAACTTGTATTTGTGCCGAGATCTGTTTGAGATCTGCTGAACAGTAAGTGGGCTTAAGAGCTTAATTCTAGAGATCTGCTTAAAAAAACTTCAGCTTGGTTTGGTCAGTCCAACAAAAAACAACAAACCCACAGAAAGGAATTCTCACAGAAGGGGGGGAAAGGCAGTCCCTGACTCTTGAACTGGAAAAAATGTATGTATGGGATTAAGAAAAACCCAAAGCAGCACTATCAGTTTGTTGTGAGAGGCGCCCAGACAATTACGTAAAAATGGCTTCCTCAGCTGCTTGCTGCAACAGGTGGGTTTCTAATGAAGAGCCACATCTGTGTCCCTGTGCAGGATAAAAACTTACAGACATTTAATGCAGCATAATCTTGCATGGTCAGTGTTAAGCGCTACAGGTTATCTGCACTTGCATCTATTCCTTTTCCAATAGTATCCACTATGATTATTTGGCTTAGCAAAGTCTTCTGGAAAGTCTGGGGGGGGGTTGTATTTGGGAGGGGGACAGGGAGGACAGAAGGAGTATTAATGCAGCATGATACCTGATATTAAACTCCATTTGCTCTGTGGTGCCTGAAATTGTTTGGAGGTTACTGTAGGTTTCCTCTTCTGGTGCTCCATCAGGGTAGCTGGAGGGGGCAAAGCGCCTGGGGATTCTCCTCGTTTGAGACATCTTATTCTGCAACGAGTCATGAAAGACAACCCCGTGGGTTTTGTAACACAAGGTCTTCTCAGTTTGGATGGAAATTGTTTAAAGTACTCTTAAAGTTACTCTTTTTACTTCTCCAGTCAGAACGCGAGCGTTGCACTATTTTGAGAGCAAAGGAAAGTTTCAGTGACCCAACAGATGTACAGCAGTTCAAACATGCAGTACTTAGATGCCTGCTGCTTCATATCGGCTCAAAGCAGCCTAGAAATTGGAAAATCTAGGTAAATGTAGCTAGTGTAGATAAATATAGTCTCTCAGTAGTTTCACGCAGTATAAGGAAGGTGCTTTCCTGCACTGTTTGCAGTGACCTGCCAGGCATTAAATCACTCCAACCAATGGAGGTCCCCAGGCACAAAGTACCTAAAACAGGTTTTTTTAAGTCTTTAATTTAGGTCTGAGTTTACACACATTCTTCAGCTGGAGGCTGCCACCATGGAAATTACAAGCAGCTCGCTGCAGAAATAAAGCATAAGACTTAAACAGATTAATAGCTTTCCAAATGGAAGAGTGGACAGTAGGAACCACTAAAATCACTGGAGCTGCCTGCTCGTACAATGGGGAAATTATTCACAACCAGTAGCCAGGCTCTAGCATGTAAGCGCCTCATGGGAGGCAGCCCTCTTCTCAGCAAAATAAACACAAAACTTAACAGGTTTCAGCATAATATGTATAATATTGCCAGTATTTCAGTATTCAGTATTGCCAGTATTTCAGGTAACACTGAAAGCCTTGAACAAGTTCATTTCACCAGCAGCAGCACTTGGAGTGGAGCTGATGTTTCTATGATAGTCATGATTTTTTTTTTTTGGCTTATCAACATCAGAGCTGTGGACGGGGATTATTTCAAACTACACGCACGCCACTGAGCGGGTAACGCTCCTTGTGCCCCTTGGACATCTGCTGTGGCAGAAGGTTCTGCCCGCTGTCTCGAGGGTGCCTGATGATGAACATAATGACAGTGTCTGGAGATCTCTGGTTTTATCTGGCATGTTTCTGGCCAGCTCTGTTATGATCTCTTTGCTTCCCAGCTCCATCATTGCAGGACTGACCCTCTTTGTTGATGGAGTGATCTTGGACAGCAATGAAGGGGATTTCCCCCCGGCTGGATTGCTTTCTCCTTCTATGCACGCTCTCTGCAGGTCAAATGAATAAAACTCACGTAAAATATTCTCAGAGATGGAGCTAAACCAAGCAAAAGGTACCTGTCATAAGGCTTCTAAGCAGTGATTTGGTTTGCCACGTTTCTGCAGTCCTGGAAACCCTTTAAGTCTTTAACTTGGGATGAGGTTGGGGCCTTTGTGCCCTGAGGAAGCCTCGATTGTCTTTCAACATTTAGATGAAATTTACATTTCCCGCAAAGCAAAATTATTACCAATTAATGTGTACACATTATTGCATAAGCAAACACACAGAAACATGATACTAAATATATGAAAATATACTTGGTTCTGTAGAAGTGAAGGCTCCTCTTAAACGATGTTTAATGTGGCTGGGGAGAAGCACGCTACAGACTAGTTTCTGCAGGGTAGATAATATGTGTCCTACAGTTTGTAGTTTAATATTCTGCTTTTTTCATTCTATTTGTAGCATTTCTGTTTTATTTGTACGGATGTTTATAATCTAGGATTTAAAATATATCCAGATTTCTGAAGACCTGCATAGTTTAGCAGTGACAAAGGGGAGCTGGGGTCAGGCCTTCTGAATTCTACTGCAACTGCCGTGAGGGAGTTGTGTGACCCAGCTCTTAGTGAGGGGGAATAACACAGCCCTTTCCTCCAAGGGGGTAACTATGGCTTTGTATGTAAGAGCGGCAGGATCTGAATGTATTTTACAGGTGAGTTAAAAGGCTTAATTAAATAAGAAAATATTTTGAGAGAAAGAATAGTTTCAGGTGCTGTTTTTGCTTCAAGAGATGCCCTGCGCTGTTTTAAACACTTCCTTTATGCATTGCTGTATGTCTATCCCCCCAGTCCAAACAAAAATAGTGAAAAAAAGGGTAACGTCCATAGAGGGACTTTGGGCATTCCAGCACCATACCCGATTTCCAGTCACCCCAAGGACTTTGTAGCTCTTAGTCAGGTGCCATACATACCCCACAGTGAAACTGCATCACTTTAAATAAATCCATATTCACTGGAGCAGGTACTTGAACCAACTATTTCATTTCCCAGGGGAACATCTAGACCAGTGGGTTACTGAGTGTAGTGGCAGTCGTGCCTGATCACATTCCCACAAGTGCATCCCTGTCCATTTGTTGTGCAAGGTCTGATGCGACATGTACGCTATCGCAGTACAGACTGGATGACCCAGGGCAGCTCCCAGTTTGAGAGCTCCACCAGAGCTCAGGCAGGAGCTCCAAGGAGTCCTGAAGATCCACAAGTGAGAAACACAGAATGGCTTAGCAAGGTTTGAAGGATCCCAGACGTGCCAAAGTACTCACTTGGACACCCAGAGTGTCAGTTCTCTGGATGCAGTTAGTCTCAGAGGACTGCATAGAAAAACAGTCAAAGCATGCAGTGTTGGACTTCTTGAGGTTAAACAACCGGAATGTATGCTCACAGGTACAAAATAAACAGCTAGGTATGTAGTGATGTATTCCTGTAGCCTGCGGGTACCACAGGGAAACTCAAACAAGCAGAAATGTAAATTGTGTTTCTTCACAGATTATAAAGTTGTTTAAGGTTTCTAGTAAAACAAGTACTATAGTGGATAAAATTTATTAAAACCTAGCACAAAATCAGCTGTCTATTGCACATGTATACTAACTATTCTTAGCCTTTACAACTGTGCATTCTGAAAAATAATCTAAAAAAAGGTACTTTTCTTTTTTCTTCCTAGACTAGATGCTAGTTTCATATTCACAGAGCCATACAATGGAAATGTCTATATCTGTGTGAGATGAAAACTGTGTTCTGAAAAAGACATATAGTAAGTCAATGCACTACAGAACTCAGACATGTAAACAAACCATACAATACCACAACAAAAGCCCAAAGAGTAACATATGCTACCTCACACCTGTTATGATAATACCTTCCTCCCACAGGCTAAAAAAGAAACTGTAGTAGCTGTTGGGTCATGCTCTCCACAACTCAGCTGCGGCCTGGTATGCTGGCTTTGGCCACGAGTTTGTCTCAGTGTAAGGACAATCCCACAAAGAGGGGATTTATAATGTATTTTACAGGATGGACAGTGGTGGGGCAAAGGTAGTCTGGTAGGGCTACCATCTTGAAGATGTACAAGATGGGTCTAATTTAGTTTCAAAGAAAAGCTTAGAAATTGCCTTCATGGCAAGGAAGGAACAAGCTGAGGCCATTTACTGATTTCTGTCACCGTTTTTAAAATCTAGGTTTATATATAGAAATGCACATAAAAGCTGCATTAATATGGACCTCTTCTGTTCCTCAAGTTTGGATCTGTCTAGAGCTGGGCAGGAGGAGCATATATCCCATTCCACAGGCTCTTCTGGTTCTCCCAAGCAGGATGTGTTAATCTTCTACCACCCATCTCATGCTTTCCTTCTTCCTCTCATTTACACAGAAAGCAAAGGCAAACTGATTTTGGTTTACAGAAACCAAGAGGTCATATGTGGGCATGAGTAATTGCTTGTGATTTAAAGAGCAAGCAACCACAACAGAGTCCTCACAACACCTCCAAGGAGGCAGCAGCAGGATCCCATTCCGGCAGCAGAGATCATTTCCAAACTAGCAACCAGATTAAAAAGCTCCTGCTTCTCTGTAAGGCTTTGACTGGGCAAGCTAAAAGCTTAGTTTCAATGGTGAAATGCCTTCAGCAGAATAAATAATGTATTTCGAGTTAAATACATACTTAATGTTTTGCTGAATAGAGGCCTAGATCCAAATTCTGAGAAACAGCCCTATAAATGCCTAATTATATCATGGAAATTACAGCTTCTTATAAACAGCATTATGATTGAATAATGATGCATCTTCGGTAGAAAGAGTATGTTGACGCTGCCTTGACTTTGCATAGTCAGTTTTTTCTATTTGTCTTTATTTTACCTAGCAAAAGAGAAAAAAAAAGCAAAAAAGAACGTGTTGCTAAATCAAGTATGCCGGCAGGTGAGCTGGGGAAAACAAAAGGTCCTGAAATTTCCTTGTAGTTCAATTAGATTTGCTGTGGTAGTAACTTTTTAGGATAGGCACAATGATACTTCAGTATAATGCACTGAAATGCATTAATTATAGTTTATGTATTATCTTTATGTGGTTTATGACTTATCTATAATATAATTTATGCGTACTTTATGTCTTACACCTACAATCTTATGTATTTTATGCAAACATGTCACGACAAAGCTACTAATAATTACAGTTAGTGATTTAGTATGTTTCAAAGCTGGTTATGTAAACAGAAAACCACTACAAATAACCTGATTTCAATGTTCAGGCTTAAAATTCCCAGCACCTACCTATATAAATACGGATTGTCAGAAAGGACCCTCATCCTTTACCCCCAAAGTATCTAAGTGTATCTCAAACTGTTTCAGATTCTACCAGCTGCACATGCAAACTAAATTTAAATGAAAAACAAATACAGGCTTGGTTGTTTGCATATATAGCTCCAATCCATAGCTACCTCTTTCAAAACATGACATCATCCTTGCTGCTGCAAATACAAATCTCTATGCCATTTTACCAGGACAAGTCTTGGATAAGATGACCAGGGATTAAGAGCTAGTTAAGGTTTCAGAGAAACGGGAATTTCGGACACATGGGGTACCGTAGCAAGGAAGAATATGCTCTTTAAAATCCCAGGTGGTTTTTTTGTTTTGTTTTTCTCAAGTTCCAGGCTCTCCTATGACCCCTGTCAGATTAGCAGCTGGTTGCCCTTGGCTGTTGGACCCTTCTCCCTTGCAAGTCAGAAGCTATAAGCCCACGTACAGGGTATCTCTGCCCCTTCCCTTGTAGGGACATCTGGGCTTCCACGGGCCTTCCTCCTGAACCGCCACAGCTGGTGGCAAAGCATCGCAGGGTTGCCATCAGTAACCTCAGTTCCTCTGAGACAGATAAGAGGTTAAGTCGTTGTTACTCACTTTTGAATAGTGCAGGTTAGTTAACTCAGGTTGCCAGATTAACTCTTAAATCAGTATCAGGTCAAGGATCAAAGATAAATTAATTCTTTGTCTCATACTGTGTTCCCAGTCAGTTTAACATCAATGACCTTGGAGACTGTTTATGCGTAAACACTTCTTAATATTGCCTCAAACAGCTATTAAAGGCACACTTCTGTAAATCCAGAAAACACACGCTCTACTTTTTACATTTTATTTTTTACACTTTTGTACTCAGTAAGTCAGTATGAGAACATGCCTCCCCTGCAAATTTAACACCGGCTCTTACCTCAAAACAGGATAGGAATGAAGTGTTTGATTGTATTTAAAAATAAGAAATGTATTCCTTAAGCAAGTTCTGTGACCTCAGTAGTGAAAGAAATGCATGCAGCAGACTTTAAATGGAGGAAACCTTTTGAAATAAAGAGCTCACACAGGTCTCTACTGAAAAATGTTTTGGGGGCCCTGACTGAAATTCTGAGTCAAGACTTTGAGACTCTCTCAAGATTCTTATGCATAATCAGCATTTGCATGTTGTCTGTTAAAGGACTCAGCACCCGTCCTTACTGTGACATTTAATATAACGACTGTAGAGAACAAGAGGTTTCCACCTTAAAAAGTAAATAGTAGTTATATCTGCATTAAAAAGCCATGCTTTGTTAAGCCTACAAAGTATCATTTTCCTTGAAGAGTCTACTAATTCCTTCAGTGCTCACAAGCCTATTTCAAGGGTTTCTAAATACCTGGAGAAACAAGGCAGGTATCTGCTTTTACTAAAAGGAAAGCAATAAATTCCCAACAAGTTTTATGGGAAGAACTAAGAACATTGAAGAGAAAAACATATTCATACCAAAGTGAAACTAACCATTTCTATCAAGAAAAAAACCAACAGCAACAGCATTTTTTCTGACACACTCAGTTTTGGTTTGTGACAACACCACATACGTCAGGGATGTTGCCTTTGTTCTGCTTGTTCACAAAGAGTTAAGGTTTACATTAAGTCAGAAAGCTTCTGCTCTAATATTTACATTTTCTTTTCAAAACATCTTCTGCCCTTTGCACTTCTCATTCTCACCAAAAGGTCAAGATTCTTTTATAATAAATAAGAAATTTTTTTAAATTGTTACTTGAATTGCCTGGCCAAGTTTTAGGAGGTAAATATGACAATGTATGTAGTTCAGTAATCCATCAATGAACCATAAGGCTATGGAAAATGTTTCTTTGTTCACATTTATTCTAAAATTTTGTATGTTGGATTTTTTTACTTTTGAAAGCTCCTAAGATAAGTGATGCAGTTAGAAAAGTTGTTATTGGTAGTCAGAAAAGTTCATGCAATGCTCATAATTATTAATACAGTTACATAATAAAATTGGAATGCTTCAATCTAACATTAACATCCATCCAATCACACTGGGGAAAAAAAAATTAAAAATTTGATGTACTGAAGAGACCTTGTTCTACTAACCCATCCACTTGAAGGATGAAGTACCTGCAATGCGCCTGCTGACATCCTCAGCAAGCAGATTACAGAATTCATGCCTTGATATTAAATTCAGGATTAAAGGATGCTGACCACCAAGGTCATAATCTATAAAAATACTTATGCTGATGCTTAGCTTCAATGGACAAAATAATCTTGTTAATTTAAATATGATCATCCATACTCTTAAAAAGCTGGTACATTTGGGATAACTATGGGCTACCATCTTCCCTCACCTGGTCCCCCTTAGCGCTGCGCAGCATGGCACATATGCTGTCATGTATTGCCACCTTGTACCTGGATCCTGTCCCATGTAACAGGGACACTTTATTAGACTCAAGGTCAGAAAACTCAGCATCTTCTATGACCTTCGGTGGTCTTCTTCTGCAGGTGTCTCTGAGATCCCACTGAGATCCCAATCTGCCAGATTGGGAGGATGAGAGAAACTGTTGATAATGCAGGTACAGTGTAACTGTAAGTCTAAGAACCCAAATTTAACTCACTGTTTACACTGTCTTTCTTGTTCTGCACATCAGCATGAAGAATTAAAATGCGATGTTCTCAGTTTTACCCAGGCTTCCTGCACTGGTAAAATGCTGATAGTAGCGGTGTTACAAACGCTGCAGTAAAATGACTCTGAAAATCCTAGTTCTCCTACAGTATATTTAGTGGTATTTTTACATAATAAAATTACCAAGTTACCATTGGTAAGGCATATTCCATACATCTTGCAGACAGTGTAACTAACAATAAGAAAAGGTATCTTATTAAATAGATCAAATGTATAAAACCGATTGTGAAGAGCAAGCAAAGAAGGTTTTATGCATGGGAGTCACACTGCCCCAATACAGCACTGTATTTCTCCAAATGCAATGTGTTCTTCACTCATTTTCTTTTTGTAGATTTGTAGCCTTTACTCATATAAGTTTTGATTTCAATATTTTGCTTCCCAGTTTCATTTCAGATCCATACTGCATTAGGAGGGGTCTTACCACTCCCTTTGGTGAGCCCAGTCTCAAGCTCACAGTTGGTATTCTACTCCTGCCAGCTCTCACTTTAGCTAGCAGGGTTACCCTGCAGAAGCTGAGCGCACTCACTTTTTCTCAGTCCTCTCTAAATGGTCGTACAGTCAATGGCCTATTGATACAAAAGTCCTTAATAAAAAGAGCCACCACGCACACCTACCTATCAGGTAAAGCAGGCAATTTTCTTAAATTTCTCCTTGCAGAAAGCCATGGTCTCTACTGCAATGATGTTTTGACATCAGAAAAGATCAAACACCTTGAACAAACACTGGTTTTCTTCATTATACTCAGTACTAACTCCCACTCAGCTGACATGCATTAAATGGCAAAAAACAAATAAACAAACAAATTTTTTTTTAAAAATCACATACCCACAATACATTAACTCAAAATAACTTTGGCCATGTACCTGTGAGAGAAAATGACAACGGGACCACTCTGTCTTCTGGTTATACATAGGTCTTTCTGCTGCAGCCTAGAGAAGCAGACTCTGGCTAATACTCACTTTGCAATTTAAACACCTAGAAATCTGCTTAATCACAGAACTCACCACGCTCCTGTGATCACTCCTTGTGAAAGGACCTAAACATTACTGAGTACATACTGCCGTATGGATTTCTTTATCCATCTCTGCAGTCGCACATCGTTCCTGTTAGTAGCGTTATTGCAAGCATACAGATATAGAAAACGCGTTATTCGGGGAATATTTTCACGTGTTTATCGGTGGCACTTTTTGCTATACATCCCGGGCTGCTTCTGAGGGCTTATTTCCTGCTTTGCTAAGAGTGAAAGTACACGTACGCCGCTCCTCCTTTGCTTAGGAGACAGCAGCCGCGTACAAAGCGCGCAGGTCCCGCAGCATCCTCCGGGAGGGCACCGGCGCTCCTGCGGGAGCCAGGGCCGGGACAGCCCGCGCCCGCCCAGCGCCGGGCGCCTCCCGCCCCGGGCCCGCCCGTTGCCGCCGCACCGCCCGCGGGCCCGGCCCGGCGCTGCCCGCAACCTCTCCGCTCCCGGCGCTCCCTACTCGCCCGGCGTGTTTGCGAAACGCCACCGATCCCCCCTCCCGGGGCCGAGGATGCTGCGGCGCCGCACCCGGCCGAGGTGCGTGGGGACGGGCTGCCTCTGGAAACGCGCCGGGACAGCCCGCGGCCGCGATATCCCCCCCCCCGGGGCTGGGACCGCAGGTGAGGCGGCGGGTCCCGGGGCCGCCGGCTGCCCCCAGTGCCCCGCACCGCCCGGGAGCGCGGAGCGGGTCTGCCCGGGACAGCCCGGCCGGTTCCCCACGCCCGCCTCAAGGAAAGGCGCCGCCGCGCCGCCCCCTCCCGCCGGGACCCCGCCGCTCACCTCGGCTCGGCTCCGCTCGGCGCCCCGCGCTGGAAGCCGCCGCCGCCCCGCGGGCACACAGGCGGGCGTGAGGGGAGGGGGGGTCCCCGCGCCCCCCGCCCCGCCCTGGCCCCACCGCGCCACCGCGCCGGCCAGTCACCGCGGCGTCACTCGCAGCCGGCCCCTATTGTCCGCCCGCCCGCCGCCCCGCCCCGCCCCGCGGCCCGCCCCGCCGGGGACACCCGCCGCCCCGCGGGGTCCGGCCCGGTGGCCCCGGGCGGCCGCTGCCGGCGGGGGGAGACGCGCCTCGGGGGGAGCGGGGCCGGGCTGGCGCCGCCGGGCGCGGCTGCGGCGGTGGGGCTGGGGGCGCCGTCCGCGCCGCGGCGGGGCCGGGGTGGGTCCGGGGACGAACGGCCCCACGGTGGGACAGCAGACACCGCCGTGGGGTGGCGGCCACCATGGTGGTGGGACGTGCGGGGACTCCGGCCACCGCGGCACGAGCTTTGGGCAGATGCCAAGTGGCACGACCAGGCCCTGCTGTCACCGAAAACGTGTCGCTGCGGTCCCCTTTTGCCAGGCAGCGCCGCTTTTCTAAGTGGCTCGCCTCTCTGTGAGCGGCCCCTGTGTTCTTTTCAGCACCCCGAGTGTGCGGGAGCCCAGGCTGGTGGTGGGCTTCAGCCTGCTTTTGGGTTTGGTGGCAGAGGTCAGTGCTGCTCAGGAACCTCTTTGGGCTCCAGTATGTATCTTGTAATGTAAAGACAGTCTTCAAATGTTGAAAAAGCTGTGCTGTTGCTGGCTTTTGAGCAGGGAAGAGCCGGTTTTCCTCTTAGGTAGCTCAGCCTAGCAGAAGCAATCCAGATAGGCACGCATTCCCCAACTGCCTCGAGGGTACCTAAGGAATACGGGTGGGGGGCAGAAAGCAGGAGAAGCTCTGGCAGCACAGCCAGTGCAGAGTTAATGAGGGGTTAAAGAGAAAAACGCCTACTGAAACCCTGCTGACCTCTTGCCCAAAAGGTTTAGGGAGGTCATGGGACTTGCAGAGTTTTTCTTTTGTGCTGTAGATCACAGTGTGGTGACTGATTCTGTCAGTATCACCCATCACTAGAGAGCACAGATCACTGCAGAAAAGCTTTAAAGAACCAAAACCCACTATTGCTCCACACTTTATTGTCACGTCAAACAGGGGAACTTCACCAGTTAATGCTTGCAAGTGGACTTTGCGCTCTATTTATAGTATGATTTCATCTCTGTCAGTGAAGGTAAACACCAGGAAAGGTAGAACAGTGGCACAGATACAGCAGTCCGCCTGAAGCTGGGATGTCCGTAGACTTTTGTGTCTGTTTTTAAATGTAGAAAAGTACTTGTGCATGTGTATATATGTATACATGCGTATACACACAGTTAACGCAAAGCACTTCTTTTTGCGCTATGCATGATCTCCTTGTACCACGGATGTTTTTCTCTCATCTTCTGAGCCCCACACGTGAGGTTTACTCATCTGTAAAATGAACATGACAATGCTTATCTTCCAACGCATGCCAAAGACTTGTGTTGTGAGGATGGCGTTTACATTTATATGTGCAATACAGTAGATGAAAATTGCCTCAAAAGTACAATGTAATAAAAGGGAAATTAACCCCAGCAATATCACTACTTGCCATGACTTCGTCCTATTTCCCAGCTCCGATATTTCAATTTTCACATTTACTTTGCTTCAAATTAATAACAGTTCCCCTCCTGAAACCAGGCTTAATTTTGCACATACAGGTAACCTTGCTTAATTCAGTGAGTTGACTCAAGCTTAAAATAAAATATGCACGTTTCATCATTGGAGTGATTTCTGTCGCAAATATAGCACACTGATGCTGCTACAGCATTTCCTGATACAGTAACAGTAACTATCATTGAGCTGCTCTCAAATTCTCCCCAATTTCCCTTGTTGGAACAATACTTTCAGAAAGTGGATATGCATCAATATTAAAGACTACAGCATCTATTATTAGCTGTGATGTAATACTGTCAATGTAATTTTCAGAGAGACAGCAAAACAACAGCTTTTTATACTATGGAACTATAACTTCGATTAAGGACTGCTGAATTAAGTTGAATGGCTCTTACATAAAAAAACCCAAACAACTGTTTCTGTTCTTAATGAATTATTTAATACATTTAAAAAGTGGTATTTTTCAGCTTTCCCCTGAGGTATGATGGATGCAGGGACAAAAAAGGGTTGACAGCAAGGAGAAGATTCAGGTTCACTTTTCTTGCTGCCAGCTGTCACAGCAGACGTACCTTCTTGGTTGAAAGAAGGCTGTGAAGGCTGCTCCATGCTCTCTTCTGCTGCCGAATGTATTGCTGTGCCAGGAAATTTCCACTGCATGTGACTGATGGAAGACACGCTGCATTTTACCACTGCTTTCATAGTTAAACTAGGGACTATTTAATAGCTCCAGTTATATTAATTATTAAACTTAACTGTTTTTTTGTAGTTGCATCCTTGAAACGGAGCCTATTACCATAGGATGATCTAGTAAATCATGTTTATTCTATTCAGATTACTTGGGGAATTAAGGCTCTTGGGGAATATAGATTTGTGTCTGTTACTTGCTGTATACCAGCATACTGCAAACTGCATATTTCAATTACCATCTTGATGGATCTATTTTTTTAATATGTAATTTGTCTTACGGAATGAATTATTTACCTTTATTTTTTCTTCAGAGACTCTTCAAATTTCTGGAGTTCATTATGTAATACCTTATTGTTTTATATTGAGTCTATCACAAAATGTCAGTAACCTTAGTATCTATCAGGCGTTTTAACATCATCTCTCATTTTGGAAGGAATTTTGTATGCAGGCATCAGGTTCTCTACAGGCACTAATGCTGTGACTTCTTAGGTAGCATTTCTCTCACCCAGTTTTCACTGCAGGTTATAGTTGATCATTTTGAGGAAAATTTGCACACTTCCTCAACAGTATCAATACAAAAAAAAGCTATTCCTACGGCCACATGGTGGTGGGCCTCTTGGCACCTGACGTGCTTCAACAGGGACTTCAGCTTCAGCATCTGAAGTGACCCTGGGGTTTTTTTAGGTACTCTGGTAACATCCAGGCAGGTTTTGTCATGCTATGACCTTCCGTAAACCTCCGTTTACTCATGATCAGATGTTTATCAGGGACTTTTTTACTGAGGAAGGGGCAGGCCGAGGCCACAGAGGCTTAAAGATCAAAACGGCCCCGGGCCCCGCGGTACGGTTTCAGGACCTTCCCGTCGCGCTCACAGCATGCCCCTTTCCTTCGGGGCCTGCGCCGAGCCCCGGGCCCGCCAGCACCCTCCGCACCCCTCCTCCCTCGCAGCGCGGCTGCCAGCCCAGCCCCCAGCAGGGTAGCACGCCCAGGCCTCCCCGCCGCGGACACAAGATGGCCGCCGGCCGCGCCGGGATGTGCAGCCCCTCGCGCTCCCGGGGCGGGGCCGCTCTGCGTCTCCCTGGCAACCGAGCACCCGCCGCCGCCTCCGCACCGGAAGTCCCGCCCTCGGCGCGTGGCGGTTGCTAAGGAGCGGCAGCGGAAGGGGCGGGGGCAGGGCGCTGGCCGGGACCGCGCCGCGGAGCCGCCGGCGGGGGCGATGGGAGCGGTCGGTGGGGACGGCTGGGCGTGACGGGGAGCCGCGGCCGCCTCTCCGGCGGCAGGTGAGCGCGGGGGCGCGGGTTGCGGCGTCCCACACTCACGGCGCTCGACTTCCCTCCCCTCCCGGGACTATCGCGACAGCTGAAGATTCCTGTGGGATCGCGACGCGTCCTGAGAGATGGAGGGGGGAAGTAGTCGTCTCGTCCAGCTTCCGCTCTGGGACGGGTGGGGGCAAAGCCGGTCGTGGTCAGCCTCTTCGTGCGGCTGTCGCGACATGGCGCGTCGCGGTGCGGGTGAGGCGTTGGTGCAGGCCCGAGCCCGGCTGCCTCCCCCGCGGCGGCTGCTGCTCCCTCGGCCCCGCCAGCCCCGCGGTGCGGCCTCTCGGCCCGCGGCTCCTTTCCATCCCTGACGGTTTGGGAGCCGCTGTGGCAGGGCCTCCCGGCCTCCCCTGGCGGCACAGCCGCGTCAGCCCAGCGGGATCTTGCAGTGATTGCCTTCATAATGAACCGCAGTTACGCTTTCAGCTGCTAGAAGCGAGCAGAGCTCGTCAGACACCGGCACTGCTCACTGGTGCTTGGTTTTGTAGTGTGGAAAGGTGGCCCGTGAGCAGCACGGGTAGCCCCAGCAGTGGCGGTAACCACGGCCAGGATGCCTTTGGATCTCACCATCACCTCATGAATTTGTGCCAGGCAGGAGACCCTTGCCTTGGATGAGGCTGCTGCCAGCCGCCCTTCCGTTTATGTGCTGCCCCTGGGACCAGGCTGGGTGGCAAAGACAGCGTTTCGGGAGGCGTCAAGCCTGCTGAGCCTGTACTTTGTACTTGCTGTCCCCCAGTAGGAGGTCTAGTGCTCTGGGAAGGATTTGACTTACTGTACCCTTACCCTGCTGTACAGAGGCTGGGGCTGTGTTCTGCAGGTCTTTTGACATTGACAGAACCTAAGGATCTCAGCTGAGCAGAAGTTTGAATGCATGGTTATCTCATGCAATCTCATCAAGTTATCTAGAATACCTAATTGCAGATTGAAGGGTTTCTGTAGAAAATTTATTGTATAAAAATTATATTATTGAAAATAAGATTTTGGTACAACTTAATAAAAGTTGTTTTTTATGACTCCTTGTTTGTGGGTTTCAGTAATCAAATTATATAAAATCAGGAGTTTTATTTACAGGACAGTTAAACATCATCTAAGATTATCAAACTGTCCACATAAACTAAGGACTAATTTTCAGTCTGCTGTTGTATTGCTATCTTTTCAATCCTCCTGTAGTGGGATGGATCTATAATACCTAAAGTTCCCAAAACAGGAAAATAATGACACTCATATAATTTTTCTTTTTTTTTTTTTTCCCAATTTTTAGCTTTGGTTTGGTTTTAGCTCACCTTCCTGTGTGCGAGTCCTCTGTTGAATTGTCTCTGGCTTCTGAAATAGAACAGTGCCGTCTCTGGGAGTCAGCATAACTAGTCATGGAGCAGTCCCACCTGCTACCACAAAATCCACTTACTGGATCAGTACATGCAGTCTTTCAGGGTTCCTTGCCATAGGATGTGTAGCATGAGTTGAAATCTCTTTATAAAGCATCCACTAGAAAGGAAGCTGTGACAGCTGTTGCATGCCAGGGTAGAAATGAGGTTGCATCGTTAGAAGTGCTGGCAAAGTAGCCCCTGCTTGTGGCAGTGCACTCAGTCTCTTAATCTTTGCCAGGCAGCAGCTACGTGTGTCTATAAAGAAAGAGGCACAGGCAGCTACATTTGTCTGATGTAGTATTTCTGGAAGAACAAGCCCTGAGGGCAGCTGTAGCTTGTGTACTAAGGCTGCTGGAGCTAGGCACACTTGGGAAGTAGGGAGACAGATCAAGGAGTCACATAACAGAGAAATGGGTATAGCTTTGGGGCTGGGTGTTGGTAAACCTAATGCGGTAGCTTGGACATGTGGATGACAAGTTTTAAGGCCTTTTGAAAATTTTATGTTGTGTTTTGTTAATGCTATTGTAGCGTATAACACATTTCCTTTTGAAGGGGTGATCCTGTTTCAACAACAAGATGGTGTGTGGTACTAGTGAGTCACTAGTTGTGAATCATACATACTTCAATACAAATAAATGGGTCCCTTTGTTTCATTTATGTTTGTTTTGGTAGTATCTGGAAGCCCCAGAGAAAGATCATGACCTTGCAGAACCAGGTGTTGTATAAGCACGCACAAAAAGGCAGACCCTGAGCCTTCATATACTTTCTTCTGTCTATTTAAGCTTGATTTCAACTTTTTTAACCAATGTGAATAAAATCGTGTGTCTAAAACTCTTTAAAATTAAAGTCTAATAGTAAACATTTCTGCCTTGTGGAATTGGCAGTTTAAGCAGTTTAGGAAGGAAAAGGTGGAGCAGTATGTAATGGGCTATGCCTCCCAGAACGGTGGCACTGTGGGGGTGTTAACTTGCTGGCAAGTGTACATCTCCATATCTAGTCCTGGAAACTGAAGACTCCTTGAATTCCAGTCCAGTGACTTAGTTGCAGAAATTGTATTAACTACATTCATTACTTATTTGCATTAATTATGGCACTGCATTAGTAAAGGTGATTTGAAGTTTTAATTGACTTTTCAGTGGAAAATCATATGGAGAGGGAGCAGTAGATGGGGTGTGCGGGTATGTGTGTGTAACTGTACCCTCTCCCACCCCCTTGCATGGGAATCTGCTTTTGGCTCAAAGGGATTTTCTTTTTGCACTTTGCACTTCTCTGCAGCTGGTTTCCATGAAACATAACTGAAGATTCAGTAGGCTGCAACTGCAAAACTAGTTTGTGGAATGAACTGCAGAAAGACTAAACAGCAACACTGAGACAGCTTATGAGAGCTGTCTACCCTTGACTTTATCAGTTATTATCATTTGCCCATGCATATGTTAGCTTGCTTAATAGTTGTATATTAATTCAAGCCTAGCTCCTGGGAGGCTGGACTTCACCACTTAGAGATGAGGTAAATAGGTTCACTGTGTAGTGTTCTGTCCACATCAACTGGCTTCTAGGCTTTTGTCTCTAGGCTATGTATGCACAAAGGATTACATGCTTTAATTCATGTTTCTTTGCCCACATATTCATTGATATTACATTAATGCACGATATGAGGCACCGTGTGAAGGGAATTCCTCCAAACAGCCCTTATAAAGGAGGGGTGCAAGTGTGTGAGTGCCTGCTGCTGATGCACTTCAGAGAGGTAGCAGTTGTGGGTGCTGGGCTTGTCTGCACTCCTCCTTCAGTGCATTTGCTGTGCATTTCCCACTTCGCTAGATTTGGCTGTCTTTCTCAAAACAAAAGCACAAGGATATAACACAATGTGTCAGAGGACTGACAAAAGTAATCTGAGCCCCCAGAACAAGACGGAGTGAGTTGAGTGGAGGGTTATCAAGGTGTTCAGGGACCTGAAGAACTTGTCTGGTGAGGAGAAGCTGGGGGAACTGTATTTCTTCAGCCTGGAGAAGAGTTGGCTCTGGGGTCACATGATAGCTGCCTGCCTGTACCTATGAGGAGGTTATAAAACAAACAGATCCAGGCTCTTAAGTGTGGGAAGGGTAGGAGGATGAGAGAGAGAACAGGCGTAAGCTGAAAGGGGAGAGGTTCAGAACATATGAAAAAATACGTGGAAAAAAAATACTTTCCCCCATGAGGACAGTCAAGCAGTGAGACAGGACACCCAGAGCAGTGGTGCTATCTCTGTCTTTGGAGGTTTTCAAAAGGTGGCTGGATAGAGCAACCTGGTCTGACCCCATAGCTCACCCTGCACTGAGCAGGAGGCTGGGCAAGAGACCTCCTAAGGTGGCTTCCAGCCAGAGTGGTTGTGTGTGATCGTAACAGGAAAGGCTGATCTGGACAAGTGAGAAATCTAATGTAGAAAGTGACATCTAGGTGTCATGAGTTGAAATGCAGCTTGTAAGCACTGTTCTGACAACCTTAGGTTTGGGAAATCCTGTTGTCAAGGGTTTAATGATACCAGTTTATCCATATCTCCCCCATCTAGAGCAGTACACAAAATCATGGCTGCATGTAACACAGAGAATATAACACAAAGTTGGCAATGTTACTTCGGTTCCCTTCCTTGTGGTATATCTTGACAGAGCATGTGAGGGATTTCTCTTGGAAATATTTTTCTTCTTCCTTTTTTTTTTTCTTTTTCTGCAGTCACTAAGTGATCCATATGAACTCTCCTGCTTCAAAACAAAGCAAAAAAAGTATATGCATGTTAAGTCTTGGTTAAAAATAATAAATTGTCTGTGCTCTACACTTGGTTTTGTAAACATTACCTGGTAAGTGTACGATAGTAATTTCTGTCAGTGTATTTAAGGCGAGTGTTAAAGGTCCTTGTAACTAGTGTTCTTGTTTGCAGTTGTCTAGTTGACAAATGCAAGCTTTCAGTTTGAACCTAAGATGTTACTTTCCTTTAATTTTAAATTTACTTCTATCATATTTATGTTAAAGTGCTTTTTAGATGCCACTTTTCTTCTGCTTTGACTTTCCTGGTTTCTATTCTCTTGTTTTCAACTTAACGTCTTTAAACTTCTCTTTATTAACAGGTTGATTCTGCTTTAGGATAATGGCAGGAAAAGTAAAGTGGGTAACTGACATTGAAAAATCTGTTCTAATAAACAACTTTGAAAAAAGAGGCTGGATTCAGGTGGCAGAAAATGAAGACTGGAATTTTTATTGGTAAGTACATTAAAAATACCGATTTCTAAATTTGTGAAGTGTTTTAATATCTTAGGATAATGTCATTAATAATATAACAAAATGCATATTGAAAAGTGAAAGACGCAGGAATTGCCACTGATTTACTGCAGTGCTCCTAAGAGTGTGACGCTGTTTCGTTGCTTCTGTAATTTCTTAGGCTGTTGCTGGCCTACTGTGTAGATTTGCAGTGGTAGATTCCTGTATCTGTGCAGGCCTGCTAAAGTCGTTGGGGTTCCTCAGGGCAGAAGGTCCCATCTGCATGGATCTATTCCCATGCTGCTGATCTCATGTATCTTTGTAGTTTGCCAAAGGTTTTGTCAGGGAGTGGAAAGTCAGTGACCTAGCAAGATATCGATCACTTCTGGGAATACCAATTGTAAAAAGCCTAGGGGAAAGGCTGTGCTCAGTGGTTTTTTTGCTTTGAAATCTGATACCTGATTTTATTCTCTTTTTTTGTTGTATGTAGTAAGCAGAATTTTTCCTTTACTGTTGGAGGGGATTTGTGGTGTGAGGGGAATCTTTCAGTATATCTTTTACTAAAATTTTCTGACACCATAAGGGAAATAATCCAAGAGCACACAGTTCCAATATATGATAAAATATTCTTTTATCAGTGTCACGGAGGCTTGCCCTCTTACCAGAGTCTAGGCTCCTGTAACAAAGGGCTTAAGCACGGTACTTGACTTCTCCTTCATGATGATTTATATGCAGACTCATTATTCAGCGTTTCAATACTGAGAGTGATTGTGCAATTAAACCAAGAAAATGGTGAAAGGATGAGAGTAAATAATTTAGCTTTTTATTTGACATTTGTCTAATATAAGATGGTGAAATGCTGTCCTAGAATGCAGTAATCCATTAATTGGCAGAAACAATACTCTTCAAGTAAACCAAACAATTTAAATTGTCCCTTTCAAATACGACAGAATGGCAGTTTGTGCTGCCAGTTATACCCTTTGTGAACCACTTATTTAAATGGGTAGGAATCTAGTAATCTGCTCATGCTTTTGGAATGTGGTTGGGGGGAGTGGGGGAACAGGGCACTCATGGAAACTGTTGTGTGACTGGTTGTTTTGTTTTGTTTCTTTTTTTTTCCTCCTGAAGTGATAATGTAGCCGATTGTGGCATTCAGGAAATAAATTTCCAGTGTGAGACATCTAATACAGAAAATTCTTCGTATCTATGGCCCTGCTCTTATCTTCTGTGAAAAAATGAAGTATATAACTGGATTTGATAACTTTGTCACTTCAGCCCTCTGATCTAGCATTTACAGGTGTTTTTAGCAAGATCTCTAAGCATATGAATTGAAAACAGTGATTCAAAGTCCTTTACAACCCAAATAGCAAGGTAGTCAGTAGGAGGTTGTTTTTGTGGCTTCGTTTAAGAGGAAAGCTGGGTTTCCAGAGAGTGAAGTAACAGAGAGTAAGAAGGATGCTTCTGTAGCATTTGGGTGCACATCAGTCATTTTTAGGCCCTGCTGGGCCTTGACCTGTCTATCAACAAGCTGCAGTCCAGTAGGGCCAAGTTGTCATCTTCCTTTCCTCACTTTCTGTGCCAATTTCAGTAGTAGTAGAGACTGGTATAACCTCTGGCAGGATTTCATTGGTTTTTCTAATAGAAGTTTAGGATACGTTGGATTGTCACTGCAGTAAAATATTGTACTATAAAGAGAAATGAGAGGGAGAAAAGATGAGGTGAATGTAACAAATATTTCAACTTTGTCCTCCTGAATTGTTTTTCTTGGGAGAAATCATTTGGCATCTGTTTTTGCTTTCAGGATGAGTGTACAAACTATCAGAAATGTTTTCAGTGTGGAAACTGGTTACCGTCTCTCTGACGACCAAATTGTCAATCATTTCCCAAACCACTATGAGCTGACCAGAAAAGATTTGATGGTAAAAAATATCAAGCGGTATAGAAAAGAACTTGAGAAAGAAGGAAGTCCTCTTGCAGAAAAGGATGAAAATGGGAAATATATTTATTTGGGTATGTGGTTCTCGTTACAGCATTAATCTTTTTTCTTACATAGTCAGTAACCTGGAATTGACCTAGCTTTTCTGTGCATAGAGCACTGAGCCTCTGAAGCATTAGAACATTAAAGTGACTATCTTGAAACGCTCTGTCGCTGTCAATTAAATGAAGTGCACTTTACCTAAAATTTTTGCTGTATTCTGCAAACCTAACAGCTTTTTCTCTCTGTCTTCTCCTTTTCCTTCCCTTCTGCCATTAGAGAGTACAGAAAACATAAGAGTAGAGAAAGTGATAAAAATAGTAGTAGTAAACATTTCATATGAAATACTGTATTTTCAAAGCTCTTCACAAACCTTGCTTTGAAGAATAATGGCTAATATTTTACAAATTAAAAGGGAATAGAGGGGATGCCAATAGTTCGGGGCATTTGTTTAAATTTGTTGAAATTAGACACAAAAAAGATTGAACATTTCTGTTTCCCTGTCATTACCACAGCACTAAGGCCCAATTCCTCCACTGTGTACTAGCTAGTATTCAGCAGAATTCAAGAAGGAGCACAAATCCTGTTTGTGTGCATGGAAGTCATATTTAGACTTAGTTTTGTAAGTAGTAAGGTCCTTAAAGATGACTGAACTTAACAGTGCAGCATTAGCTGAAGCAACATTGGCTGAGGTGATAATGAAATTACTGTTTTTAAATGTAAGAGTACAAAAATAGATTTGTAACTTGGCTTTTTGTGGTTGCGGGGGGGAGTCTGGAGGAGAGGTTGGTTGGGATTTTGTTGGGTTTGTTCTGATTTTGGGGTAGGGGGTTTAAATTGTTTTGAAGAGGGAACATTGTGGGATTAAGGTACTTTGCAATGAGAACTGTGGTGAAACCAAAGGGCTCTGGAACGTCAAATGAGACAGGGTTGGTATTTTTTTAATTCAAAAGGAAAAATCCATTATCTGAAAATATTATATAGGAGCAAAAATTAAAATAAACTTTTGCAGAAAGGCTCTGGACAGCACGGAATGAACAAACGCTTCAGAGCAGAAATTTGGGGGAAATAATGACTGCTAGAAAATAAAATAAAAAGCAAAACAAAACAAACACCATCACCTGCTGCCAAAAAAAAGCCCAAAACACCAAACCAAACCAGCAATAGATCAGGAATGAGGAGACTAAAGTTATTTTGGAGGTCAGAAAGCACTGGAGTGAAACAGAGATGGGGATCTGTTGGGTTGATTTACATCTTGGGAAAGTGAAGTGAAAGCACTGTTCATCTGTGTAAGAAAGAAGCAGTTTTATATGGATGGAAATGAAGATAATCTGACAATAAAAAGCAAGAAGCCCTTTTCTTTAGATTTCAGTAAGCAGGGTAATACTGATCGTGGGAGCAAATAAGAATGACTAATGGGAGGTACATGGAAATAAGAAGTATCACATCTAAAGGGGAAGCAACATCAATGTTCACATTTTTGCATGCACAGAGGATGACAAGGTGGTTAGCAGAATAGTAAAAGCTTGACATGGGAAATTGAGAAAGTTTGATAAAGTTAAATTGGAATGGTATGTGGTACTCTAATTTCACAGCATATAAACAGAAGAAGAAAACATTCATGTGAAATAAAATTTATTAATCTTAGCAGCATTCAATATTTTGCAATTGTTTAAGTTAAAACTAGAATTTAAATGAGATAAAAAGCAACACGAGTGTTAATGAAGGTGGATCATGCCAGACTGGAAAACTGAAAAGACAGAATTATTTTTTTTTAATCTGTGTGTCACTAGCCTTTTCAGATACAGTGTCCCTAATTGTGCACTGTTTTTTTTTCTTTAACTCAGATTTTGTTCCTGTTACTTTTATGCTTCCTGCCGATTATAATCTCTTTGTTGAAGAATTCAGAAAAAATCCCTCCAGCACTTGGATTATGAAACCTTGTGGCAAAGCTCAAGGAAAAGGAATATTTTTAATCAATAAACTCTCCCAAATTAAAAAATGGTCTCGAGATAGCAAAACATCTTCGTAAGTTCTTAACCCAAACCCTTTATTGTGCTTTCTGTAATCGGGTGAACCACATCAACATGCTAATTGTGTGATGCATGGGAAAAATATTCCATTATTATTGCTTTGTCATTATATAGTTAGTTTTGCATTTAATCTCAGTTATTATCTGACTTCCTCCTTCAAGCACATTTTAATATGAGTTGTTTTCATATGAGGAGGTACAAAGAACTGTTCGGTTAACTATTCTTTATTAAAATACTTTCAGTGTTGTTGGGGGGAAAAACTGCACAAAAATAATTGTTTTGCTTCATTGTATTAAGTAACAGGAAACCAGAGAAATCTTAACCTAAGAAATTTCAATAATTATTTTACTTAATATATATTAAGTCACTTTTTAAATTAGTACAAAGGAAGAATGCATTTATATGAAATAAATTAAGTTATCCATTTAGAGCACAAAACAATACACCTCATGTTGGTGATCTACTTCCAAACGGATGAAACAGGTTAGCAGTCTATATTTTTCTCTGACTAGTAAAAGTTTCGATCATGCAACCAGTGTTAGTTTTTTTCCCTGTTGTAAAGTGACTGGCTGAATATCACTTGAGGTTGGTTTTTGGGGTGTTTTTTGCGGTTTTTTTTTTACTGTTTGATTTGGAATCTGAAGAATGTCACAATCGGAAAGTTATCTTAACTTTTCACAGTGGTTTTCAATTGCACACCAAGTGTAAATACAAATATTTTAGGAGTATAAGACCTTGGCTAATGAAGGTAATGTACTAAGTACTCTTTGCTTGTCTGAACCATTCCAACCTCTAAATGCTTTCCAAGGAAAAGACTGGTTTGTAGACCCGCATTTTGAATGACTCGGTCAGCTACCCTGTTAACTTCAAAACTGAATTTAAGTGGTTAATTGATCTTATTTTATCCATTTAGTATTTTTAACTTTTTTGGTATGTGATATCTGATGCCAAGTGTGTATTATTAACCACTACAGCATTCTATGTCTTGGCAAAAGATGCAAGATTTCAATCAATCCAAAATTTACAGACTGCTTCTAAAGAAAAAAGAGACTTTACCAGATCATATAGGTGCAATTGTCACATTCTGGAACGTGATTTGTGTTTTTCAGGTTTGTATCTCAGTCTTCCAAAGAAGCCTATGTGATTTCTCTCTATATCAACAATCCATTACTTATTGGTGGAAAGAAATTTGATCTTCGCCTATATGTTTTAGTGTCTACCTATCGTCCACTGAGATGTTACATGTAAGATTGTATATATTTGTATTTTATTCTGAGACAATGTTTAATGTAATCAAAATAATGTTGCGCTTGTTGCACAAAGAAGTTTAACATGTACATGGTATCCTAGGATGCTCTTTTCCTTATTTCTTATTGGGGTTTAACACATGTTAATGACTTTTTGCATTTAAGGTATAAACTTGGATTTTGCCGGTTTTGCACAGTAAAATATACACCAAGTACAAGTGAATTGGATAACATGTTTGTACATCTTACAAATGTTGCCATTCAGAAACATGGGGTAAGTGTACTGAGTTCTTAGGTGCTCTTTTGTAGCAAGACTGATTTTCTGAAATTAACCCAAAAACTTGGAATAAAAAGGTTTTATTTGTCATATTCTTCATCATCTTGCAATTAAAATACTTCGGCTTGAACTTACAAATAAATTTTAGAAGACTGTAGATCAAAAGTGTGCAAGATGATGAGCTGCAGCTCTGTAATAGACTCTGGTATCTTCAGTATCGACTTGCAATAGTTGAAAGCAGGGGTTTTCTTCAAGTCTCCTGTCATTTAAATGCTAATATGCTCACTGAAGAATTGATTCTGTGAGCAGTGGAATTAATGAAGCCTGGTTCCTGTGGATTTGTATTTTATAATAGCACTTTAATAGTGGCTTCCTGATCTCTCCTTCCCCCTCTCTCCCATGCAATTAATTCAGCTTTTCTATTTCCAGCACTTATTCAGCTTTTTCCTGTTTCCCCACCCACCCTCACCTTCCTTCTGTGGGTGAGAAAGGGAATGTGCAGTTGCAGTCATGGAGAGAAATGCTTGCTAACTGGCCAGCTGGTGGCTTTCCCTTGAATGGACAAAGATGGAGTTCTGCCTGCAGAACAGTTCTGTCCTGTAATTTACCATTGACGTTCATAAGACATGTGGAAACCTGATAGCTTTGACAGCACTTCCTTATGTCAAAATAGGCTGAAATTCACCAGTGGAAGGAAAGGCTAGTGGGTCAGGGGTGACACGAACAGATGGGCATACACTATCCCTGCCCAAGCCTTGCTTCGTCAGGGAATCCACTTGATGATGATGACTGTCCCTTGTGCGTTTTTAGCGGATGTCTGTGATTTATAAACCATGCCTCTGTTACAGTAATTAAAACTCTATTGTTGCACTTCCTATTTTCATAGATTTTATTTTAAGAGTATGGAAAATAATTGTGTTATGTACATACACGCATACACTCATGCATATATATTCATACGTGTATACACACACGCACACAAAAGATACATATAATGTGTCTTAAATTGCACCCTTGCTATGTGCACCTTGTCTGTTACTGTTCTGTAAGATGTGCAGCATAACAGAACTGTTTTTACCTGGATATTCCTGTAAACAACAATGTGAATTATAAATGTCACTTATGGTGGTAGTTATAAACCAGGGTAAATCTCAAAATGTGGCACTTTTCAGTACTACAAATGTTTTCTTGCTCAGGTGCCGATTTGTGAAATGCATCAAATGCATTATGGTTTGGCAGGGCACACTGAGAATTAGTTGTGGTGAAAGCAGATCCCATACAACTTAGAGCATAAATCGTGGTGCTGTGGCCAGTAGCAGTGAAGAGGTGAGGCAGGGGATATGTTGCCTATCCCATTGTTACACACCCTTTTATCTTCTCTACCACTTAAAGAATGGATTTCAAGATTTCTTCCAAATATAAGTAGAAGTAAAATAGCGGTGAGGTCACTTTGAGAGAAGAAAGGACAATAGAAATGGTATAGAAGCAGAAGCTTAAAAATGTGGAGTCATTACTAGAGTATTTGAAAAAGTCTTATAAATTCTGAACCACTAATGTCTGTTGGGTTTTGCAGAAAGAAGTGAGAGAAGCTTAATGTAAAGCCCCTCCCTCCATCCTGTCTGTCCTTCTGCTTTAAATGTGTCTGTAACTTTGGGGGCACTTAGGCTGTACAGTTTTAGAAGAACCTATTTTGAATGGTCAAGGAATTTATCAAAATTATGATGAAGTCTGGAAAAACTCTTGAAGTTCTAGCTATTAACCTCTAGTCTAAGCCCCATGTGGACCGTAGAGTGTGTTTGCACCCTACAAGCTCATGGGAAAACGTCTTTATTGACTGGCACACTTTCCAAATTAATGGGGAGAGGGAAAGAGTAAAATAAGAGGGTAAGTCAGTATACCCGTTGTAATGTTTGTGTTGGAAAATACAGTTCTAAGTCATTATTCTGCATGTGTACTGCATGTGTAATACAAACAAAACAATAATAAGTCTTCTACTTAATTATTTTCAGTTACTGATCTTCTGTGTAGCCTGTAATATTCTACTTTGGTTTAGTATTTTAATTAAACAGCTGTGATTGTGTAAAGCTCTAACCAGTTGCAATCTCTTTTGATTTGAGTACTTGTTCTGAAATGCAAAGAGGGTTGAAATTTTTATCTCTGTTCCCTTGCTGGAATCTGGTCTCAAGAAATTCTTTTCCACGCAGCAAGTCCTGAGAACCATGTTTCAGGTCTTTATTCGTACAGTTTGGTTTTCCAAATTTACTAAGGGAAGAGCTGTAGAAAAAGCCTAAAAATAGATAGAGGCTTCTCTGACCTTGTCTTAGAAGATGACAGGTTTTGTTCCTCTGATAATTTTTCTGCTTTAGGCATTCTGTGTTTTATAATTTAGCAGGCATACAATAATTAATTTTTAGAAATGCTTAGAACCTTTTTTTAAGGGACAAAGCATTTGTCCTGAGAATTATTCAAGAGCATGTGTCTTTTCATCAGTAAGAATACCCTCAGTTTGCTCTTGTCTTTCTGTTTAAAGAGAATACAGTGCAGAGCCTTGATAGCCTCTGAAAAGACAAATATAAGTTAACCTCCTTTTTCTCCTGTTCTGTTTCAGTAGCACTTAGTGTTTTTCCTATATCAAAATACTGAATGACTTGAAAAAATTAACCTTTAAAAATAATTCAGGTGTCATTTCACTGTCTTCTTGAATGTAACTTGTCAGTAGCACCATTAAGAAGACAGAGTGTTTGCCTTTTGGGAAACAGATAAGTCACATTTTAAATAAATAAAGGCAGACAAGCACTTTCAGGTGCTGCATTTTTAAACAGCTAACTTTAGTGAAATTTAGCTATTGTTCACTTAATTATTTTCCCCTTATCCCCAGAGGAGGAAAAAGTTCAATTCTTTCCTGTCACATTTTAAAACTTATATTTCCATATCATAAATAACATTTAACGGTAAAACCATCAAAGTACCAGTTGCTTTTTTCTTCTAAGAAGGATATACTATTTGATTTGCAATGTGTGATATAAACATATACCACTATAATAAAAACAGTTGTTTCTACAGAGACCAGTTCAAAGTAAAGCTGAAGTTTTCATAAAGCTGTAAAATAGAGTAAAAAGAATTTTCTGAGTTTGTTTTTAGAGCAATACTTGAATGTAAGTATAAGTGGGTGCTTTTTTGTAAATGAAACAAAACTGCTGAACAACTTCAAAATCTTAGACTGAATTAACTCCTTAACTCTTCAGGATGATTACAATCATATCCATGGAGGCAAGTGGACAGTGAGTAACTTACGCCTGTATCTGGAGAGCACCCGCGGAAAGGAAGTCACAAACAAATTGTTTGATGAAATTCACTGGATAATCGTGCAGTCCCTGAAGGCTGTTGCAGTAAGTACAGTTCCTGGAATGCTGCCAGCGATAGCGTTACGGCTGCAGGCTTCTCATAACCATGCAAGTGAGCTTGCCATCAAACCCTCTAAAATCTGCTCCCTGCGGTTTGAATGGTGGTGTTGATGCTGATTTCTGTAATTCTGTTATCTCTTGATTTCTCTGTGCTGAGTGGATGTGAATTGTGTGTGTGTGTGGGGGTGAGCTACCTCTGCATATTGAAAAAGTGAATTAATCTGTTTCCTTGAGGACTCTGTGAACTATCTAATATGACTTGATACTGCCCTTGTGAATAGTATTAAGGTCTGCCATGGTGTGTGATGTCATTGCAGCAATAACGTGTCATTTAAAAAATAGCTCTGGAGGACAGTTCATCAAAGAAAACATAAGGCTATTAGTTCAGCAGAGTTACATAACTTACTTTCACCTCTTTTATACACGAGTCAGATAGTTATCTTCAACTCTTATTTTAAAAAGGAGAAGTAGCAACCAGTCCTCTGCTTCAGTGACTTCCCAGTGTTTGGGTAGTATCCCATGATTAGATTAGAGAGCAGGTATCACTCTGTGGGTCAGCTGGGGTAACTGAAGAGTTCACCGGTGCCAAGGGTTGTCCTGTTCCCAAGTGCATGGTCCTGTCATCTCTTGTGGGTTGGTCCTGGCACCATCATGAGCTGAATCAGCTCACTCGCCCAACTGACAATTACTACCTTGTTTTATTGATGGGGTAGTGTTCTGCCAGTGTAATAAGCTGAATCACTTGACTGAAGGACCAGATGAACACCAGAATCAGCACGAGGAAGGACAAGGTCATGAAGCTGGGATCAGTGGGAGGCGGGGAGGCATGGCTTGACTGAGCCTCTGCTGTGCAGTCGTATTTGAAACCAGGTTTAAGAAGAAAAGGGATTTAACCCAAATGTTAGTATGACCTTTAAAGAAAGAGAAAAAGTGTTGAGAATTACTGAGCATGAAATGTTTTGGTCCTCTGTCTTTCTGACAGTGTAATGTAATGTAATGAGATGCTTGTTACTTCTTCCTCCTTTCACTCTGAAAAACTGAAAAGCTTTCCTTATTAGTCTAGGGGACTAACTATTAGTCTCACTAACCTGTTACAAAGGTTTCTTTAAAAGATCTGATGAGATTTGCATAGAAAAAAATTCTTACTGTGCATGCTGCAAAAGTTCAGCAGATGCTGGAAAACTACTGATTCTCTAGAGGATGTGCATCTAAGCACAACTTGGTCCTTGGTCTCTCTTGGCTTTTGAGATCATAGTTGACTTGAGCTAATTATAATTACAAAATGTATCTGGTGATTATTTGACCTTAAATTTCTGCATAGTTACAGCAGCAGAATAAAAGAAACGTCTTTGAATAAGTCTCCTTTTTCTGAAGTTTAAAGAATTCACAATTATGTGAAGCTGTGTTACATAACTTTAAATCTTCCCAATTTCTCCTGATGCATGCAGGGTTTAAATATTGTTATTTCTTTTGCAAAATATGAAAACACTTTTATTTTCCTGCTGGAAGCATAATGGAAAGTTAATGTAACTTAGTACATGGCATTAATGCAATCATTCATATTGAAATATTTATTTACAGCTAGGAAAAAGTTCAGGCAGTCCTGAACTTACTAGTTAGCAAGCTTGTATCGGAGTTACAACATTGAAAACTGTTGTTTTCATAATTCATAATGTAATCACATGTGGTTTCTAGCAAACAAGATGTGTGATCAGGGATACTTACTGAATTGTTGATTTTAATGCATGTTCTGTTCTTTTGTTTGTTTGGTTTTTTTAGCCCGTAATGAATAATGATAAACATTGCTTTGAGTGTTACGGATATGACATTATCATTGATGACAAGCTTAAACCGTGGCTGATTGAGGTAAGGTTACATGAAATACAGGGAAAAAATTCCCTTCTCATTTCGGAGGGTAAAACTTAAGCAAATTTCAATGTAGTCTTTCCTCTTTTGAAACAGTATCTTTTGTTCCTCAGGTAAGTGGATTAAGAAAAATGTTGGAAAGTAAAATAGACCATGTGATGACCAAGCTAGCTTGTGCTTTTGTTTCCTGTTTGTTTGGTGTTTCTATTTGTTTGTGGCTTTCTGTTTTGTCCTTTAAATCCAGTGCATCCATACAATCAGACTTCAGAGGCAGACTGAATGTTAGCAGCCTTATTAGATACTGTATCAGTAGCTGTTGGCATTGGCTTGATGGAGCATAATATAAAACTTAAGTTTTAAGTGCTATTACGGCCTTCATGTTGCGGTTTGAGAGGAAAGAAAAGGGGCACACAAAGGATAATTGGGATATTTGGAAGGCTTGGGGGGTTTTCACATAAATTTCTCTTTAGTGTTTTAACTTTGAATCTGTACATTCAACATGAATTTCATCCAGGCCTCTTCCTTCTTAATCTAATTGAAAGTGGAAGATCAAAGGTAAATGGAATTTATAAAAAAAATAAATCTGCTTATGGTTCTGATACCACTTCTCCATAATAAATGTGGAACACAAGAGATACATTAAATGAACCCCAGTTTTAATTAAAACAAGGTGCATTGTAGTGCTTTGAATAAGAGCACATACATGTTTCTCTAGCTGACAGTTTAACGGTAGAACTCTGATTAAAAACATAAATAGAAGCTTTTTACCTAGAAGAAACCCACAGACTCCTAGATGTAACAGCTGTTGGAGTGAACTAGGCAAACTGTAAGCACTGAAATTTATGGAGTTTGTATCCATGTAAGCTTAGAAAGTTAAACAAAAATCTGTGTCTTGTCTGATTATCTGTCATTTGTCTGGTGAATCCGGTCTCAACGAAAATCTTCAGGCTGACGCTGCAGTCAGACAGTGGTGTGGTGCTTTTTGTTTTAAGTAAAACAAAAAATGCCCAGTGGGGAATTCCTTCCAGTGTCTGAAGAACTGAAAGATATGCTTTGAGACACTAAGTCTTAATTTCCCAGATAGTACATATAGTCATCACACATGCTGTTTGGAGAACTACATACCCCTCAAAAAATTGATGCTGACTTTTTTTTTTTTTTCTTTTCTAGGTTAATGCTTCCCCTTCTCTTACTTCCAGTACTGCTAATGATCGCATCTTGAAATACAATCTTATTAATGACACACTTAACATCGCTGTGCCTAATGGGGAAATTCCAGACTGTAAATGGAATAAATCTCCACCAAAAGAGGTTCTTGGCAATTACGAAGTCTTGTAAGTTTTTTCAGTGTTCAATATAAAGGCAAATGCTTTTCAGTCACTTCACTTTTTTTAATAGGTAATGTAGACCATAGAGCTAAGTTGAACTTCATGCTTATGTGAAAAATGGGCACCAAGTACCACTTCATTTTTTTGGAGCTGCAACAGCAGTGTTTGAGATGGGGAGTGCATTAAAGCAGAGTTGTCTTGTCTCATCTCCAGAGGGAGTGTTACTTGTCTGATAAGCCCCTGCCTGCACCTTCAGAGCTTCCAGCAGCTAGATTTGAGGTTTAGAGGCAAAGAGAGTGTTTGTCTTATACTTGTAGGACATTTAAGTATAATGAGTGTAATATATAGATGGTAATTAAATAGATACAATAGCTATTTGATAAAAAATATCTGATAACTCATTATTATTACATCCATGAATTACAGAAGCCAAGAAGCATAATTTCTATGAACGGAGAGAAAATTTTTAAATTCCCCAAGCTGTGTTACAAAGAGAAATTAAGGAGACTGAGATCTTTATACTGGAGTGTCTGAAGGATTTATCTAGGATTGATTGGTCTTATGCAGAGGAACACTGATTTAAATACTATATTGATGATACAGTTTCTCATATTTTTTGAGAAAATGTTGGGATAGGTACTCTAGCAGTAGTGATACAATTGTTCAGTGTGTCAGGAATGTGGTCATGTACATAGTTGATCCACTAGTTCATACTGATCTTAAATACTCTTTCTATATGCTAGTAGAGGCAGTTAAATATGTGTTGTCGGAATTATGATTTAAGTTTTAATGAATGTTTTATACACAGTAGCTGCAAATACGTATACAATAGTGTAAGTATTATGACTGTTCTACAAAATATTGTAGTATTATCTTTTGATAATTATAATTATGCATCTATAGCAAATTTCTGCTTGGAATTTGCACAGCAGCTGAGAGGTAAGTATATACTGAGGTTATCTGAGGCCATAATGGGTTTAGATATTTCAAGAACTACTTTTCACTGTGGTTAAGTGTTACAAAATACATGTCATCAAATGCATTTAATTTAAGCACACTGGTGTTTGTTCACCTCATTCTTTCCCTGCTTGCTTTCTGATGCAACAGTGGAGGTTTTTAACATTGCAACTAACAATCGTCTGTTTGAAGCAATAGCTTAAGACTTTATTAAACTGCCAGCAGTCTGATGTTCCTGCTTAACAACAGACCTATGCAGTGAGGAGAAATACAGAAGTACTTGGGAAATTTCGCAACCTTAAAATTTTACAGACTCAGGAGTTTGACCAAAGCTGCCAGATGGGCCCCTCACTTCAAGAGGGACATAGAGGTGCCGGAGTGTGTCCAGAGAAAGGCAACAAAGCTGGTGGAGGGTCTAAAGCACAAGTCTTAAGAGTAGCAGCTGAGGGAACTGGAGTTCTTTAGCCTGGAGAAGAGGAGACTCAGAGGGGACCTTATTGCTGTCTACAACTACCTGAGAGGAGGTTGTAGGCAGGTGTGGGTAAGTCTCTTCTCCCAGATAACCAGCAACAGAACAAGAGGAAACAGCCTCAAGTTACACTAGGCGAAATTTAGATTGGATGTTAGGGAAAATTTCTCCACTGAAAGGGTGGTCAAGCATTGGAACAAGCTGCCCAGGGAGGTGGTAAAATCACCATCCCTGGAGGTATTTAAAAAACAGTAGATGCAGTGCTTAGGGACGTGGTTTACTGGTGGACTTGGCAGTGCTGCGTTAATGGTTGGACTCGATCTCAAAAGTTTTTTCCAACCTAAATGATTTTATGGTTGTATGATTTGTTTCTTTTAAAAAGCAGCTGAAGATATTTCAGTTGATCTGTATTGTAACATCATGTGGTAATATATTTCCTTGAATAATAGCTGCATGTCAAACTATGCATGTGTAAACCAAAGTGTTGAACAGCTTGCATTAAATTTCGGTGCTAAATATTAAGCAAAATATAATATAGAGGACCCACTTTTATTTGTGTATTAAATAGCAGGACAAGGCATTGAACGGGTTATCTTGTTTTCAGATATGATGAAGAGATGGCACAAAGTGATGGGCCTGATCGTGACTTGCGAAGTCGTTCTGGGCAATCCACGGGAGTAAAAGGAAATCGTGCAAGAGATTCTGGAAAGCCCGTACTAACCACATGGAAGTGACAACAGAAAAAACAGCTGCACTCTTGGTAGGAGGACATCGTGAACAAAAATGCAGTTTTTTAATAAATTCCTCTATTTTGCTACATTGCATGTGGGAAATATTAAAAGAGGACAATACAGCTTTTGAGAAGAGGTGAAACAAACACTCTAAAACCAGGAACTGTACTACATATACACTGACTTGATGATTATTACAATAATATATATAGTTTGGATGTATATATATTTATTTTGTGTATATATACACTTTGTATAAACTAATATTCTCTCAGTAATGATTAAGAATTTTCTTTATAAAGATGACAACTCAAAACATGCATCCTGAAAGAAACCCTTTGCTTTTCTGGATTTAATGTATTTCCTATAGTAGCCTGTCCGTAGCTCTTCCTATAATAAATGAGCTGTGGATTCTGTAAAAGGCTGGTAGTGGTGAGTGTTAGTATTGTCACAATGACACTTCAGATTCTTGTTAGTAAAAGATCAACTTAGAAAAAATAGCAATACGTGGACTCGAGGCTATTGTCAGTTAATGCAGCTAATGATTTATAACCAATATTAAGAAACTGAAAAGCAACTTTTTCTATATGGAGGGGTTTTGTTTGTTGTTTGTTTTTTTTTAATTTCCTTCAAGTGTTTTGAGCTGCTAACTCTTTAAAGGTAGAAAGTTTCATGGACTGAGGGAGTGTTCCACATGGTATATTGATGCATTATTTCATTAGCCATTAATTTTTATTTCAAGATAATGCATGTCTGTGGAAAAACAGGCAGAACAACTACACACTGTAATAAATCTCATTGCTTGAAGCCAATGGTAAATCCTTATTTGCACCAGAACCTCTTCATGTGTTGATGCCTGTATATAAGTACGGTATCTGTATATTTTTGTATATTTTGTATGCACTACAACAAAAATATTATTGCACGCGGTAAGCTATTTCTGGTAGCGATGATAACAACAGTTGTGAAGATTAGCTACTAAAATGTATAAAGCAAAAGTTAAAAATAGGTATTTCAGTCTTCTAACAGCATAGCATATAAATAAACTGGTTGGGTCTGTGATTGGCTGTTGCTTCCACTTGCTTTTCTACCCATTATTGGGTGATTATTTATAAATGTCAATATGCAGTTCTGGTTGTCTTTATTCTCCTTCCCCCTCCTCCCTTTTTTTTTTTTTATTTTTTTGATGGTGTAGTACTGCAGAGAGAAAGATGAAGGAGGCTGCAAGTTGCAAATGTCCACGTAACCATAATACAGCCTAATCTGGATGCCACTAGTGCAGCAATACTCCATCTGCCTGCCACAGCAGGCTACGTGCTTTACCCTCCTACGTGGCAGGCCACTGAAGTGCATGCAAAGTAAACTTCACCTCTCCCAAAAGTTTTGAGTTCCTTGAACACGTAAACCAGACCACCTGCACCACCGAAAATGTCAGTCCTTTTCCTGCTTTTGAAAGTCCTCCTAGAAGAGGGCAGCTGCTTGCAGACTGGAGTCTTTGGGACAGTTGGTGCTGATGACTCTCAAGTCTGAACACAATCTGGCAAGAGCAGTTTGGGCTGGGGGGGGAGGGAGGGCAGACGTGGGCTGGGCTGACCAATATCCTTACACAGGATCTGGGATTCATCCTTGCAGTAAAGGATGTATTGCATGTAGACAGAATGAGTCACTCCAAGTGTAATCCTCATCTTTATTAATCTTCTATGTTCCATTAAAGTAAGGACAAAAATCCAACTGACTCTCGTGTCTTCAGACCTCAATCTTCTCACTGGACTCTACAAAAGCATACTCAAGTTGGCTCTTGAAATACAGCTGAGAAAAGATGATTACTGCGGGGTATTAAAGCTCATCTGAATTTCAGGATTCATAGTTGTTGGGGTTTTGTGTTTGGTTTGGCTTTTTTTTTTTTTTTTCCTTCCCCAGTTCCCAAGTATGAGTCTTGCTTGTATGTTTGAACCTGGACAATTAAGCTACTCTTAAGGGGATATGTGGTCAGATATTAAGTGTTGTTTTAATGATGTGATATTTAGTGAGCAGATGCTTCCAGCTTTACCCCCAGCTGCCTGTTGGGGGTAAAGTAGGAAGTGGTGACAGCCTTAGGAACTATGAGACTGTAGTAAATACTGTTTACAGCGTGGTCATGTTCCTTACAGACAAGCAACACAAGGATACTCTTGATAGAAGGAAAATGGCACTTTCTTACACTTTTGTTTCCACTGCTTGTAGTTAATTTCTTGTTCTGTCGTAACAGTAGCACTAGCAAGGATGGCTACAGTAGAATGATTACTCCTTCACTTTATCTTAATTCCTGTTTGTGCAGCCTATGCTGGCTGGACTTTATAGGGAATACTGAGGTATACTGAGAAATGCAGATTCTGGTAAAAAAGTCAACTTCACACTGTTACTTTTTGAGTATGTAGAAGTCCTAACATACTAACTGAGCTGCAGTAACTTTCAGTCTCCTTTTTGAGAAGGCTTAATGTGAAAGCAAAACCAGGTCTGGGTTATTAGAATTTATTGCAGTAGAAGGCCTTGGAGACTTAATCCAGGGGATACTCTTTAGCTGTAATTTCACCATGAACTAAAAACTATGGTAGCATCTAAATAATCTTGTTCTTCCAGACTTGTTGGTAGGTGGTACTCTGTGTTGGCAATGGTGTCTTTTCAGCCAGGCAATGAGTTGCACTGGGGCCTCCAGAACACAGACATTGGCAAGTCAGAATAGGAATGGCACTACCTGTAATACTACTAATACTGAATATTCTTATTTAATTTTGGGGTTTTTTTCCTAATGGCTTGGAAAGGGTCAACTTGTTTGAGCTTGTACTCCTACTACTCAGTATAGTAATGCATCTCTTCCTGTCTTGCCTTCTGAAAAATTGTCATCATGTTAAATCAGTGGAAATCTTACTATTGGTTTCAAAGAATAAGGATTTCTGTCCCAGTGTGTGGCAGATAGTGTTCAAAGCCAGGCTGGATGGGGCTTTGAGCAACCTGATCTAGTGGAAGGTGTCCCTACCCATGGCAAAGGGGTTGGAACTAGATGATCTTTAAGGTCTTTTCCAACCCAAACCATTCTATGATTCTGTGGTTCACATACAGTATTTGCAGAGCAGTGTTTTATACGGAAAATATTTTTTCTAACAGTGCTATCAGTTTGAAACAAGCAAATCTTTTCCTCTGGCCACTGTAGTATTGGAAAATCGTATTTCAGACACTTCCCTTGAGGATGAAATATCTCTTTAAAATATCTAATAAATTATCATTACTACCTCAAAATCAAAATATTGAAGTATTACTAATTGGGAGGAGAAAAAAAGAAAAAAGCTCTGATAGGAGTCCTTGTCTATGCAGTACTTAATCTCAGAACTAGAATTTAGACTTCCAGTGTTGATGTCCTATTTTATGCAGTTATATCTCCAACTATCGTATTGCTAGTAATTTCATCCTGCTGACCCAGACATGAATTCAGTAATGCAATGTTCTTCTTTAAAGAGCGAGAAGTCAAAGAGACTGCAGATAGAGACCCTCTCTTCCTGGTATCATTCCACTTTCTTTTTAAAAACAATAGACTACTGATTAGATACATCAGGCTGCTTTCTCCTCATTTGCTTTTCCAACAGGCTTTTTGCAGAGGTTGAAGTTTAAAGGCCTAACTGTATTTTCACTTTCAATACATGAAAAACCTACATATGCAAAGGGAGTTTTTAAGAACCAAAACTGAAATAAAGTGAAAATCTAGGTGAGTAATACTGGCTTTCTGATTATCAGTAACAAACCAACCCAAACAAACCTGTAAGCAAGCAGAAAGTCTTCCTTTTCTGTGAAGAACTTGAGGCTTCAGGTAAGTAGAGTGTTCTTGATTAAGGAAAGGGTCATGTTCCGTGTTAGCTGGAATGAGAGCTTGCTCTGTGCATGAAGCAGCTTGCCTGCAGCCTCAGAAACCGGAGGAAGACAAGGAAAAAAAAGTAGTCAAAGGTAATAATTCTGGGGGAGGAGGAGAGTTGTCTGTGGATATCACCCTGTGAGGTGCTTGTTTGTACATGGCCTTGAAAGGTAAGGATGAAAATCTGGTAAGGAGGAAGAAAAACTGGAAATGAAAACTTCAGTTGCCTACTGAGGGATAAAATCTTAACTTTTCATTCCTGCATCCTTAACTAAATCTATTACTGCAGTAGGACAGAACTAATAGTACAAAGCAGTGTACAAGCTGGTCAGAGCCTGGGGCATGCTCTGCTACGAGATGGAGCTGAGGTGATCAGAGAGACGTGTATGCCACTTGGTGCATGCATCTACTATGGGAGTTAAGGGGACTTGACTAGAAGTGTGATGCTAACATGTATAGTAAAAGATGTTAGATGTTGTGTAGATGCTCTCATTCAATGTGAGGTAGCACTTTTTGCCAAAGCCTAGTTCTCCAAAAGATTAAAGACTGTTTTACCTCTGACTGAGAGGGTTTAAGTGGGCTTAAATCTGTGTGACTGCAAGCAGACAAGCTCCTAGTTCTTAGTAACTAACTGTGGCCCTAGGCCAGTTGTCCTCCACAGGTACCTAACTGCAGGATAAACTGTTTTGGCTTTCAGTGGAGCAAAATAAATCAGAAATAACAGTTCTCAAAAGTTCTGACTGTGGCTACTGTAATAACTTGCTGGGCAGAGCTAAAATAAATGTGCGTCTCAGTCCTAAAATACTGTTCTTCATATGCTCAAGTGATCACTGGCATAATGACAGTATTGTATGAAGAATTAAATAGACAAGCTCTGAACAGCTACGGGAATTGTTATAATGACATCAGTGTAGAAGGAGCTTATTGCTAGGGTTGAATAGTGGGGCTCTCTTCCTGGGCACTAACCTTTCTCCCTATTAATTCTTTGACATGGAAGGAATTAATAAGATTCCCACAGAATAGCTTCTTTATATGGCTTTAGGAGCTTAATTAGAATAAAAGAAACAGTATTATCCCTAAAGCTACTTGGTTGCTGTTGGCCTTACAATAGAACTTCTGCCTAAAATGTCCCCGTCTCCTGATTCACTTCCTGCTATAAACTTCGCAAAACAATAGACATTTCACAGAAGATATATAGTCCTGCATTTCATCAGCAGAACTTGTCAGGCAGAGCTCATTTGTCTGTAGTAAAGGAAGGGCTTTACTCTGTCATTATAAACTAGTGCTGTTTCTGAAGTATTTACTGTTCAGTTTACTTAGGTGGAGAAACCAGAAGACAGCTTAGGTTTTGTGCCCGCTTTATTGCAATGGCTCGCTCAAGCCTTCAGGTCACTGGGAAGGGCTCCATGCCGTCTGGGGCGTAGGTATCAAAATATAACACTGGTGTCCATAGCTAGTTATGCTAACCTGTAGGGTTCTTTAACAAAAGCAAACAAAAACTTTACTCCTGTATTCCCTGCAGAAAATAAATTAGTGTAGTTGGGAAAAGCTGACTTAGCCATAATTATGTTAAAAATTCAATTTTTAAGAGGAAATGGGAACATGAATGAGTATCTTGGAAAAAACTGTTTTTACTGAATACTAGGAAGTTGTTTGTGCTAGACTATATTTTTTCCATTTTCTTTAAGTTGCCATCAAATCTTAGGCAAGCTTAAAGAAACTCTCCATACTTGAAGCAGTCTGTAGCCAGAACTTCCCGATTGTTACAATGACATAGAGATATCTTTACCATTGACAGTCTTCTGTGCTTTATTCTTAAATTTTGTACCTATTAAAAGCATATCATTCACATCTGAGATAATCATAGACAATTGTGAAATAGAAAACTTTGGACAGTACAAAATACTGATTTAAAACATCAATGTGAAAAACAATCAGATAATTAATACATCAGACAAGAACATGTCTTTTACGTGAAAAGTTCTTTCCCAGTGAAAGCTGAGCACTGAAACAGTGAAATTCATTGATTTGAGTTGAATTAAATCTAATATTCTGAAATTCTGTGTCATTGGTTGGCATATATAATCACTAATGGCATTACATTTGCAATCAAAATATGGTTTAGGACTTAAATTTAGATTGAAAGTGTAAATAAATAAATAAATAAAACACCTGGGCTTTCTTAGCTAGAGAGAGACATTCTGAAGAGAATGCTGAAATGTTATTGCAGAAGTCAAGAAACACCAATAAAATTTCCACTGAGTGAAGCTGAGACAGAATTTCTTTATAGAGAAAGTATTAGTGCTTAAAAGGACACATGGAATTTCTGAGGACAGCAGAAGACACAAGAAGCATATTTAAAAATAGATTGTTAAAAGTAAAAATAACCGTGGGATACTTATCTAAAATGAGAGAGGATTTTTTAATTTTTTTTCCCCAGATACTTCCTGTCCTGTTCTGTTCCTAAGTCTAATGCTCACCAGCGGGGCTGCATAGACTGTTAGCCTTTCTTCCAAGAAAAAAGACTGAGATGATCTTTCCCAGGATGTCACACTCAGAACATAACAGAAAATGTTCAGAGAACTGAGAATTTTAATACTTAGGAAAAAAAATCAAAATACTAAAATCAAAATGATTAAAATGTTTAAAGTATGATTCACTATATCGGTAAATTATTTATGGCATCATAATCGTGTCATCATGCTGGGAGCGTGCGTAACTGATGATAGATATAATTAAACCGGTAATCTCTTATAATTCACTGCAAGAAAAACTCAGTGTATGAATATGCATAAAGATAATTTACCTTCTATAAATTGAAAAAATAGTACTTTATTAACCACTGAGGTGTATTTCCCCAAGCAGTTTTTCAAGTACGTATATGTATGTATTCAGTGCATGTGGCCTCAAGCCTGTGTGTATTTACACATACATTAAACTGTGTTACTATAAGTAACAAAGTCAAATTACTGCACCAGCATGTGTATTAACCCCAATGCAGACAAATTCTGCCTTCATGTACAGAGGTAATTAACAGGAAGATAAATCATGTTGATCCAAAAAGTAGACTAAGACAAGACTAATAATGTTGCTTCAGAATTGTTTCAAACGGTACACTTGGAAAAGGGGGAAAAAAATTAGAAATAAATATGTATTTTTAAAATTGTAACAGCTGTTATTGTCTTACTGTCTTTCAAAGGTGTCTAAGCGTTTTTCATCTAAATGTAAAAAGCACATGAAACATCTTGCAACCAGAGGAGAATGTTCAGCAGCCTGAAAACACTATTTCCTGAAGTGGTGAGTTGAGAAACCTCCAGCTATTAAACTAAAATGTTCATATAAATTTCCTTTTGGTGAATTTCCTTTCTTCCAATTGATAGTCCTGCCTTTACCTTTTTATGTTTAAAACTGTAATTTCATAGCATTTATAAAGATGTTTCATGGCATTCATCAATATGTTAATGAAGATGTTTAAGTGAAAAGTTGGAAAACACAATTGTTACTTTTCAAGTTGTATTAAAATCTGAATCCAGTTGTTAGTACCAAAATGCTGTGTAAATTGCTCATTTCTGATCACTCTCCATCCCCTTGGAAGGGCAGAACCAGTTCAAGTTCCATACGAAGAGGACTCCCAGAACACCACCACTGCCTTTGTGCTATGACACAAGGGCTAAATTTACTGTACTTATATGTGTGTGTGTATATATATTAAAAAATTTATATAGTATAGTAAATATAGATATGTAAATATGGTAAAATTTATGTAAATATAGTAGTAAAAGGTATACAATGTATACACAAACACACTATAATTAATATATATAAAATATGCAAGCAGAACAGGGCCCAGCGAAGTCCGTGCATAGGAATAGCTTAAAGAATAAGGCACTATCTTCCTTATTATTAAAAGACCAATAGTTTTTGCAACCAGACTGTGGGCGTGACTGCACATCTCTTGCTTTGTTTACAGTCATTGCCCCCGTACTGGCCTAACACAAGAATGTGAGCCCTGATTTTCACAGGTGGTAGCATGTATGTGATTGGCACCATTTTTGTGCACAGTGAAGTGATTTTTGGGGCACAAGGACGTATCCAATCAACACTGTGTGGAATAGTTGGGCTTTTTTTTTTTTTTTTTTTTTTTTTTTTGTGTCAGCTCACCACCGGCTGTAGGTTGAACTTCTGTCCTCAACAAAAACGGAACTCCCGTTCATCACAGTATGAACTTCGTTCTACCAGGGAGTGCTGACTTACACTGAATTCCTGTTCTGTTTCTTCAATCTTTGAACAAGTTTGAGCATTATTTGACCATACAAAGAGAAGAATGACTGTTTTGATGTTGAGGTTGAAGAAAGTCTAAGTGTTCTGGCAGTGAGGATTTCCAGCACTGACAATGCTCTAGGCAAAACGGAAGTTTGATTCGTGTCCATACAGAAAGAGCTGTATTTACAATTATATATATCACTTGTAATCTCCTGCAAAGAGAGCTGGTTTGTGCAAAGCCTGATCTCCTACTTAATGAGACAGACTGTGTGGAAAACTAAAGCACATCTGTGGTCAGAAGTGAGAGAAGAAACAATACATTTCAACATTTCTCCTCTCAAACGTGAACTTTTAACTTTCAAGACAGGAGAGAGAAGAAAAGGAGATTAGGGAAGGGAGAAATCACATTCCATCTGAGGAAGCTTATCAACCTGACCAAATTTCCCAGTAATGTTAACTGCAATTAATTCAAATCAATTTTTTAAGGCCGTTTCTTCAGAAGGTAAAATTCACCCCAGTGCTACGGGCTTCCAGTCCTACAGAACTAATCTGAATTCCCAGCGAACTTAAAACTCCTTAAGTTAATGAGTCACGCACTTAGCGATGGAGCACAGGAAAACTTGGCGTCTCTCCCGATGATACGCAGGCTTGCATAAGAAACGTGGCCAAGAGGAAAGTTCTGCTCGGGATTGCTCTGCAGCCCGATCCAGCAATCCAGAGCTCCCGCTGCCCTCTAACCGGGCTGTCCGCCGGGACAACGCCGGAGGCCGGCGAGCAGCTGGGGAGGGAAATGCTGACATTGGTAGGGGACGAGGCAAAGGCTTGAAGGGACCAAGTAAGGTTACCGAGATGGCTGCTGCTGGGAACGTGAAACGATCCTACGCCTAAAACAAATAAGTCTGAAAGACCGGCGAGGGCTGGGGGGCCAGTTCTGCCCGAAACCGCTCCGGTACGGCGCACGGAGGTTTAACCACAGCAGCAGTGCGGCTGCAGAGGTGCCGCTGCCCTTGAGCCGCCCGTGTGCAGTGCCGCTGGCAGCCGAGCCCGCGGGCCCCGCGGCGCCCCCAGCCCCCAGCACGGCGCGGCTGCGGCCGGGGCGAGGCCGAACGGCGGCGGGACCCGCGGGGGCACCCGGCCCCTCGCTGCCGCCGGGCGCACAGAGCCCGTCTCGCTTTTCGGGGTCCCTCTGCCCCGCCAAAGCGCGCCGCGGGGAACAAAACCCTCTGCTCCGTCACGGCCCCCCGCCGTGGAAGCGGGACGTAGATGCGATGTTTTCATTCACGTCGCGCCCCGCCGCGTTCCTGTCAGCGGTTCCGACCCCGCACACGGCGGCTGCTCCCTGGGCAGGCCGGGCGGGGCAGCCGCGGGGGGGTAGTCGCTGGCCCCGCCGCGCCGCAGGGGCCGAAGCCCCCCGAACCGGGGCTCTGCCGCGGGCAGACGCGCGGCGCTAACGGCCTCCGACGGGCACCGCCGCCCCGCGCCCCCGCCACCCACCAGCTACCTTTGCCCCCGCCGCCCCTTCCAGCCTGGACTAGGAAGCTGCGTTAACTGGCAGAGGCGGAGAGCCAATGGGAGGCGGAGGGGCGGGAGCCTGGTCTTCGCCCTCTCCCAATCGGGAGGCGGCTGGGCGTCCGCCAATCGGAGGGGCGGGGGAGGCGGGAGGGCGGCAGTCGGTGCGGTGGCGAGCGGGGCGCTGGGCTCGGCTCGCGTTCCTCCGCGCTCTCTCGCCGTCTCATCAGTCCCCTCTCTCCTTCGCTGCCGGCGGGCACAGGAGACGGGCGCTCCCCGGCACTTCAGGTGAGGGCGGCCCTACCCCCAGGGAGAGGCTTGAGGTGGAGGCCGGGACTGAGATCCCCGTCGGAGCCTTTTCGGGTTGGGGGGGGGGGGGGGCGGCGCTGAACGGCGGGCGGCGGGGTCCCGCCGGCGGGCGCGGGGAGCGCGGCTGTTCCAGCCGTCGCGCCTGGGCCGGCGCTGCCCGTGCCCCGTGGCGGGGTCAGGCCGCGCGGGGCGGGGCGGGTGCCGTGCCGTGCGGGCCCCGTTGGGTGCCGGTGGGGCTCGGTGCCCCAGCGGTGAGGCGGCGGGCGGGCGGGCGTGACAGCGCCGAGGCGCGGCGGCGGCGCGGAGGGGCGGCGGGCGGAGGGCTGGGAGCGGGGGCCGGGGCGCGGGCCTGCCGTCCCCCGCTGTGCTGCGGTGCCGCCCGGCCCGGCGGGCGCGGGGAAGGTGAAGCTCTCCTTGCACGGCGCCCGGCGGGGAAGGGCAGGGCCGGGGCTGGCGGGGGATGACGACACTGGCTGCGGGAGGCTCGGTTCCTGTAGGAGGGGAGAGCTGGCTGCTCGGGGAAGTTTAGTGACCCGCTCGGGGGTGGTGACGGCTTTGGTTTTGGGCAGGGAGGGAAAGGGGGCGAGGAGGGAGACCTGAAGGCGAGCGTTTGCGGTTTTCCTCCCGGCTTTGAGATCTGGCCGGCCTGGGTGGCGGCAGGTAGCGATGCTGGTGCGGTGGGGAGGGGGTGTTACTGCCGGGGAGGGGGCGGTTTAGCCGGCTCGCAGCCTCCCGAGGACGGGCAGTGACCCAGCTCTGTCGGGCTTCTTGGTCCTGCCATTGCCGCCTTCTCTCCTGACTTTCCCTTTTTTGGCTCGCGGCAAGTCTGCTCACCTCCCAGGCTGGAGCGGCAGTGTGAGGGACAGAAGCCTCTTTATGTGCATCGAAGCTACCTGGCTGGAGGGGGACTGGGTATTTAGTGTCTGCCTGGCTCGCAGTACCCATCTTTCCCAGCTGCCTGGCAGTCTCTGGTTGGAGTGACTCAGTAGCTGGTAGACTCGGTTGTCTGAGCCTCCTCCATCCTTTTGCCCTGGCAGTAAAGGGAGCCAGAAAGGTGTGAGTGGCATGTGCTGGCATTTGTAAACCAAACGCTTGAAAACTAAATGTAATCTTACCGTTTAAATGTTCAGTTTTCTTGGTAGCCATTCTTGATCAAAACTGTAGGTTAGTTAAGACAATTTAAAACAAGTACACCACTGTTCACGTTTCCTGTACTTATTTCAGTAAGTTTGATCATTTTTATGCGACCCACACTGGGGTAAAAAACGAGCCTTCAGACGTGCTAGACACTTGTTTTCTTGCGTTGCACTCGACCACCTCACAACAGACTGCTTGAAAGCTTGCCATAAAGCTGTTTTCTCTTGCTGTAGGGGGGATTTTCGCCCTTCTGCTAATTTGGATTTAATTCCAGAGTTTGTTCAGCCCTTCTCTAAAGGCAAAACCTTTCCACAACTTTGGAAGGGTAAAAATATTAACAGTGCGTTATTATAATAGTCATAGTGAAGACTGCGTTATGTAAGCAGCTAAGTTTTCATTCTGATTTTAGTGCAACAGAAAGATCATTCTTGTATGGCTGTGATGAGACCAACAGAAAAATATTGGTTCATTGCTTTCTTGGGTTGGGTGGGGGGCAACAGGGGAAAGACTTGTATTTCTGCTTAAAGGTGAGAGGTGACTAAGTTAGCTAACTGTATTTCAGATGGGCAAAACTTCTTAATTGTGTTTTTTAACTAGTAAGGGTATTAGCACTGCAGGGTAGTACCTGCCTGAAATTATATTTTGTCAAACTTGCAGTTTGCCTTCAAAGATGGTAGAGTTATATTCTGCCAATTATGGCTGAATCAGATTAAACAGTACCGTGTATTAGTACACGGGGCATGTCTAACTAGCATGATGCAGCATCATTTTAGAGATCTCTGCTCATACTATACCACAGCTTAGGTATGGTAAGCAGGAGCAGAGTGCAGGGGCTACCTCATCCTCTGTAGTGCTAACCTTGGCGTGGCTGTTCAGTGTTCAAGTGCCCCAGACTCCCCTTGTGTACATAGTTTACAGTTCTAGAGTTGGTTTCTTTGGCTCAGGGTCTGAGTGTTGTGCAGTGCCATATTAGAATAAAAGTTAAAAATGGCCCTGGATGTTAAACTGCATACCACACATCAAGCAACAAGATCAGTGTTAAAAGGATGATACATAGCACAGTTGTAGTTAGCGATGAAATAGTTTATCAATGGTTGATGGGCAAAACTGTTTTGGAGTATTTTTTTTACTGATTTTTTTTTTTTCATTTTGAAGAGTGTACTGCAAGCAGATGCAGTAGTTTAATATTGAGGTGACAAATTAGATAGCATTTATGATTGCTGGACTTGCTGTTAGCTGTGTGCATCTTTGTGGATGGTCTTAAGTGTTCTTTAACTTTTTTTTTTAACTGTCACAGGTTTGTGAAAGTTTCTGTATTCCACAAGTCACCTCTGCAACAAAACCTTCATTTTACTTTGTAGTGTTTATTGTATGTTCCTAATTTTTTCTTATATTCCTTTAGTATTTGAAATACCATTATACTAATATGGCTTTCTGACTTTGCAGTGATACTCTGTGCAACATTTTGATCTATGAATGTTTGTAAGTAATACTTACAGAAAATACCTAGATGATACATTTTTCTAACGGGTGGATGTCTGCTTTTTATTGTTGTGTTGGGGCACTTGAATGTTGGTCTGAAAATCAGTTTGAAAAACAATTCTGAACCTGTTATTTTTACCAGGTGATGTGTTTGGGTGATTTAGTGTTAGGCATGAGAAATTTTGTTCTTGCATTCTGCTTATTTAGCTTATTGGGTACCTTTTCCTTCTGTAGAGCTGAGCTACTCATGTCCTTATGACAGGTCTGTGCTTCCCTGATTGTGGTTAAAATGAGCCTAAAGGTTACTGTGACTTGAACTGGTAGCCTGTAAATGCAGGACAAGAGACTTCTGATTTTGGCAGAGGATAAAATGCTTAGTGGTGCTGCTAGCTAAGAATTGCCTGTGCTTGTATGAATCTGTGGGAGTAATACAAATTAGCTAAAAGGTAGCTTTCTGCTTCTGAGACCATGCAGTTTTCTCTATGTGGGAGCAGCAGGTCCCAGAAAAAATTGCATCTTCTCATATGATAAGACAGGAGAACGGTAGATGCAGATTGAAGGTTTTTTAAAAATAAATTTGTTTAAACATGCATGTAAACTAATACATTGGAAGTAATGGTTTGTTGGTTCTTGGGGTCTCTGCTTTTTAAAAGAAATTCTAAGATTGAATGACTTCCTCATTGCCTGAGACCTAGAGTGGAGTCTCTAGTGCTTGAATTGAAGACTAGTCTGTGAGATGAAGAACTTTTTTTGTAACATAGGATTTAATTCAAATTATCTTAATCCATAAAACCTCAAGAAGTGACGTTGTTCCTTTCAAATAAACCTAGTTACCGATTTTTGGCTTGACTTAATGTGACGATGAATTGTTCTCAGGACATGAAAAAGAAGAAAGCAGGAAATAACAGTGATGTAACTGTATTGAGATAAACCAAGCTACTAAGTGGTCTGAGTCTGTGGTTGAATAGAATGGTGTACTTAATGTGAATGTTACCTGGCTGGTTGGCTCACTGGGGTTGAGAAGAATAACCTGTAGTTGGTAGGAAAAAGGCTGTTGTATCCTGGGGTTGGTTTACAGCCTACAGTCATGGTTGAATTTGTCATGAGACTTGAGTGTTGTTCCTTTATGTGCTATCCTGCAAGGTACCTTGCCTTGGGGGAAGGGAACAGTCAAAATTTCTCTAATGGTTTTGGTCTAGAGTCTACCTTGATACGTGCTCCTTGAAGTATGAGTGATTCTGCTTGGGCCACTGTGAACTGGTGTGCATTGGTAGAGTCCTGTGAATCTTGGTGGACAGGATGTGTCAATATTTGAGAAGGTACCCAGCCCTAATTAGCAAATAGGGATAGAGCTAGCATGGGTATTGCAACTCTGGACAGTAATGAGCTCTGAAGCAAAAAGAAAATGTCTCGAAGGCTTTGAGTGGTGTAGTTTGGTTCAACTTCTTAGAATATGCAAATATTTAAAAACTGTTCTGACTTACACAACACGTTGTAAATATTTTGACAGTGTTGCAAACATGTATTTTCCATTGTTTGTTTTTGGGCCAATGCATATTACTAACCCTTTTTGCTTGTGTTGTGTAGGACTCTGCTGTAAGCTAAGAATTAATTCCAAGGCATCTACAGACTAAAGATTCTAAACAAACTTCTTTGCCTTTTATCATGTACTTTAGACCAGTGGAATAACAAACCAGACTACAATACAACAGCGAAAATAGTGAGGATAAGAACAGTCTGTCAAATCTTATTATTAAATATTTTTTTCCGACAGTTTTACTGAAATGAAAAAGGGTGGATTTGATGTAATCTTTTGACATAAATTTACAGATACGACATAGTAGATGCCTGGAGAATGGGTGCCACACAGGTTTTAAGTGACTCTGTGAACCCAGAGGAGTTGACAAGTAGTGTTTTAAATATCTTCTCATGCCTGTTGTGATTTATGATGTATCACAGAATTGTGATGTACTTGCAACCTCTTAGCTTTTGATTATGAAGTAGTGGGTTGTTTACTAATATTAAAACTGAAAGACTGTTCTTGTAATCCTCATTGTGAAGTATCTTTTTGCAGAAGTGTGATATTCTTTCTGTCTTATTATTGTCTTTGTACATGAGTAGCACAAATAAGACTCATAAATCTGATTTTTATGTGTGATAGTAAGTTAATCTCCCCAACATATCAGGCTGATGCATTGCCAGCTGGTGGTTGTAACAACAAAAGGTGTGTATTGACTGAGCTCTGAGCGGCAGGGGGACATCAAATGGGGGTTGCAGTCAGTTCATCACACTGTTGTCTCTGCATTTGTCTGTGCCACTCCTTCCTCATCAGGGGGAAGATTCCTCACACCCTTCCCCTGCTCCAGTGTGGGCTCCCTCCCACAGGAGACAGTTCTCCATGAACTTTGCCAGTGTGAGTCCTTCCCACAGGCTTCAGTTCTTCATAAACTGCTGCAGCGTGGGCCCCTTCCATGGGATGCTGTCCTTCAGGAACAGGCTGCCCCAATGTGGGTCCCCCATGGAGTCACAAGTCCTGCCAGCAAACCTGCTCCAGCACAGGCCCCTCTTTCCATGGGTCCACAGGTCCTGTGAGGAGCCTGCTCCAGCGTGGGCTTCCCATGGGGTCACAGCCTCCTTCGGGCATCCACCTGCTCCGGTGTGGAGTTCTCCATGGGCTGCAGGTGGATAACTGCTCCACTGTTAGCCTCCATGGGCTACAGGGGAATCTTGGCTTCGGAGCCTGGACCACCTCCTCTCCCTCCTCCTGCACCGACCTGGGTGTCTGCAGGGCTGTTGCTCATGCATGTTCTCACTTCTCTGTCTCAACTGCTGTTGCACAGTAGTTTTCCCCCCCTTCTTAAATATGAGAGAGGCGCTGCTACTGTTGCTGACAGGCTCACCCTTGGCCAGTGGTGGGTCCATCTTGGAGCCACCTGACATTGGCTCCATTGGACATGGGGGAATCTTCTACCAGCTTCTCACAGAATCCACCCCTGTAGCGCTCCTCCTGGCTACCAAAACCTTGCCATGCAAACCAAATAAATACATGGCCTAACAGTGTATTATACCAGAAGTCATGCCTTTTGGTTTAATGCATGCAATGATTTGATGCAGGTGTTTTTTTAAGGTGTAATGAGATGTACCCTGCTCATGTTGTCTCCAGGATATGTAAACTTAATTGCAAATTTGGAATTTACTTCCTATTCTTTCTTACCTTTTTTTTTTTTTTGTAATTTTGGATACATCCTCAGGAGTGTGTTTTAGAGATAGCTTTAATGAATAGGCAGTTTTTAATCAGTGGATTGTGCACTGACATTCTATAGACATGTAAAGAGATGATCTTTCATGCAAACAGATTTTAACTGCTACTGCTCTTAAAATGTTAAATTAGTCTGATTATCCAATTGCTAATAGTACATAGTACAAATGCAAAAGAATGATTAATAGATTTTTAATACAGAAAGGAGCCATTTGTAATCATCTGGTCTTACCTGAAAGAGACAAACCATAGGATTTCTGTGAACGAATACCTGTTAGAATCTGATATAGCCACAAAGAAAACTTCCTGTTTAGAAAGAATGGATGTAGAGTCCACCACAACCCTGTTAGTTGCCTAGTTGGCTAATTAGTCCTGCTGTCTCTTAACACGCTACTCTCTCTGATATATCCTTATAGCTGCCTACCTCATAGTACTTTGTTTATATCCTGCAATTCATGGAGCACATTCAACTGAGTATTCCTCTCCATTTCAGTATTCTTCAAACTTAATATATTGGGCCATCTTCACGAGATAGGAATAATTAACTTTGGTTTGGTGCAGCCCAGTGTGAATTCCAAATTAGCGTCTTTAGCTTGTGCCTATTTTGGCAAACAATCCAAATAGGTTTATCAGCACTGGATTCTCTGTTATTTACTGTTTCCTCAGGCTTTTTCTTAAATTGGCTGTGCAGTAGTTCAGTCATGATTCCTGATCTTTTTTGAGGTCACTGATAATAATGGTAAATGGCTTAGTTGTAGCTTGGTGGACACATCCTGCTTTGTAATATTTCTTGACTCTGTATTTTGAGAGCTTGAAATAAATGTAATATCAGATTGAGCATGTATCATTCTGTTTCTTAATCCAAATACCTTGTCATAGCAAGTTGAATGCTGTGTTGAAACTTAGGTCTTCAGCGTAGTTGTTATCACTCAGGACAGTGACCTCATAAAAAGAGGATGCTGTTAAGAAGCTGGTTGCATTGATTTTTCTTTTTACCTATGTAATGATAATTATCAACTTTTTATGCCCAAGTGGAATCTTACTTGTTCCATTTTAATTGACTTTCTTTGGTAAACTAACCTTTTAAATGCTTTAACCCTTTTAAAATGCTTATGTGATAGCAGGTTTTCTCTAGCTTTCTGGAACTTGCCCATTATTCAGAACTTCTTAAAAGTTCATGACTTAGAACCTCCCAACTTGTATTTTTAAAATTCTTGAACAAAACCTAATTTGGACATGCTTGTTTGCACTCCTAAGCCCTTTTGACTTCTAGTTTGACGGCTAATAATCATCACTCAGGTATGATCTTTTGTCAGCATTCATAGATCTTCTGCCACTGTTAACTCCATCAAAGTGTATCATACCTTATGAATGATAGCACTGTTGCTAAGTTTGTTATTATAAGGACAATAAAGGAGCTTTAAATATATTTGAGGTCTACCACTATACCCGTTTCTGTGTTCTTTCTGCTGTCTTTCGTTATTCCTAGCTTTCTTTACATTTGTAACTATGAACTTCCCCTCTTTCCCACTTCACATACAGCTATTTCTGTAGCTAATGTGTTTTTTCTTCTAATGCAGCCCTGGGGACAGCTATTAAAAAAATCTGTGTGATTGATTCCCTGTGATTCTTGCATGATAAAGTAATATTATTTTATTGGATTGCCAAATCTTGAGTGTACTCAGTTGAAGCTGGAAATGGTCTGAGTCAACTCAGGACTGCCACACTTCTCTTACTTCTGTCATCCATTCTCTTTTGAGGTATGGCATACGTGGAGTTCCTTCGTGTTGAATGCAACATGCTCTTTGAGTTAGGACATTGTCACCTATAATGTGTGTTAAAGAATTGGGAAAGTGAAACATGGAATGTAAGTCAGTGGGCCCAAAGGTGCTCTTCACACAGCAGCTCATTGCAGAAGCAGCTGACTGTGCTGTGTTGTTCAGTGCTTTAGTGGTCTCTGCTAGACAGCAGTTGGTGCCCATGTGGTGCATGAGCTATTGGAAGATGTTCCAGAATGTCTGTGCAGTGTTAGTGTTCTTTAAAGTTGGTAATAATTCAAACGAGTAATGAATATTACGCAGAAGTGTCACCAGTCCTTTCGGGACTACTTAATCCTCTCTACCTACATTATAACTACTTACAAACTGTTCAATCGTGTGACGTGTACAGTGAGGTTTCAGTGATACTAAATGGGCTTGATTTATGTTCCCAAATGCAAAAAATCTAATCTCTTACTTGTGTGCTTACCACATACACGTAAACAATGAAATCATCTTTTTGCCTGTCTTTCAGGGTCTTAGACTTTCTGAAAAGTATCTTGTGTTGTATGTTTACTTGCTTACTCCCTTTGTGAGCATAACATCTTGTAACTCATTAAACTAGCTCAGAAGCTTGTTGCCACTTCTGCTCACAGTGATAAGGCAAATAACTTCAAAACCAGTGACAGCCTGTGCTGCTGCTGCAACAGGAAATCAGGTTCTTTCCCTGGTGCCCAGCTGTTTGTTCTTGCTACATGCTCTGTGTTGGCTCTGTTTATATGACTGTGACCAGAGTTGCTTCCCTGGTCCAGCAAGAAATTTTTTGTTTTTGGTAACTTTCAGCTGGGTAAAGCTTAGTATCTGGCTTCCGAAATAGAATCAAAGGCATAAGGATGGGTCAGGAGGAATGCCTGGGGATGTGAGTGAAAACTAGGTAAATCTGTGTCAGCAGAACAAATTCATACCATAATAAAGTGATCAGGCTAGGTATTGAGATGAGCAGGACAGTTAATAATTTCTATAAAGTTGAGCTGTAAGGTGAATGTTGAATGTAAACAAGTCTTTCTGTAAGTGCTTTTATAATCCCATGTATGCCAAAGATGGTCAGGATGTAATGAAGTATGGAAAACGGAGTGCATATAAATGCAACATCCTAGCAGCTGAAGCTGTGCAGTGTGAGCTGCTGAAATACACCTGAGAGAGATTTAATACATTGCCTAGAGGCTGTACACTTAAACTGTTACAATTAAGGGAATTGAAGATGAGCTTAAACTTAGGTTTCTTGATTTTTACCAATTTCAAATGCACGGCTGAACAGGTAATAAGTATCAAATTATCCTGAATTAATAAACTTAAAGATAAACTTGCTGTTTTTTCTTGATTTTTTGCTTAAAATATTTTAGTGTGGAAGGACCAGAAGACAGAATTGAAGTACTTCTCCAATTTGAACAAGTTCCAGGTAGAAAGGAGCCAAAAGTCTTTGCCTTTTGACTTCTAGAATACTCACTTGTAAGTCACGCTGATATAAATATTTCATTATATAAGAATATATGTATTTTTTAAAAAAGTGAATGCTAAATAATTTTTTGAAACTTCAAGCAGAAGATTTAATCTGTTAATACTTGATTGTTAAATCAGGTTTTGAAGAACTAGCTTTGAATTCCAGCTCAATACTTAATTTCCAAAATTGGTTCAATCTTGTGGCAAGAATAATTTTTTTTTTAAGAATGTTTTTTGTTTGTTTAAAACAAGGGAAAAATCTAGGTATACACAAAACCCCATGCCAACTCTCTTGTTTTCTATACTGGAAAAAGTGCTTCCCTGCCTTATTGTAAGCTATTTGGGTTTTGGGTGGGGGGTTTGTTTTTTTTTTTAGTTTTTTTTGTTCTTATTTTTGTGGGAGGAAAAAAAAAATTGAATAGAATTAGTTTGATCCTCCTGTTACTTTTGTTCTATGGGACTGCCCAGTCTGCTGTCTTGGTTATTCTCAGCAAGTGCTGTTCCACCTGATGTTTTCTTGAAGCAGGTGCACAGATCGGCTAGCAGAGAACATCTTTCCAAGCAAGCAAACAGCAGTATTGCAGAACACTTTGAGCTTTTGTTTAATTGTTCTCAGCACTGGGAAAGATGAAAGTTCATTCACTTGATATCATGAACGTCTTGTCTGTTCATTGAAGTAGGACTAAATCCGTTATTTCTGTTTCTGAACACAAATTTGAGATGAAGGGACAGTCCATAATTTCAAAGGATGTGTACGTGAACCTTAGAATTGATATGAAATGAGGTTTGAATTTGGTTAATAAATCCTTTGTCCAAAATAGCATATAAGCAGCTGCTTCTGCTTTGGCTTGTAGCATATCTGCATCAAAGAACAATATGTGGGTCTAGCCTGTATCTAATTACTATATTTTTAGCACTTGGTTTAGATCAGGCTATTACATAGTTTCTTGTAGAATGTAAATCCTGTGAGTTGGTTGAGCATCATGAATAAAATCTGTGCTGTGCAATTTTAATCGTTGTCAAGTCAGTAACAAGCAGTTCAGTAACTGATACATGCAAATAGATAAAACAAATATACATGAACTGTGGATTTATTTTAGGTTATGCAAGACAACCTATAGCTCCTTTGCTTTAGATTTTTATCGGTCTAATAAAATGTGATGTAGTCTCACTTTCTCCAAAAATCCAGTTAGCTGGGTTTTTTTAGTAGCCCTGTGGAAAAACTAAAACTGCAATTGAAGACCTTTAATATTTCTGCCCTCTTTCCTTCCTCCCCTTTCTTGCAGATACATAGGAGGCACCTTTGCTTCTATGCGTTATTAGGTATTGCAGATACACTTATGTACTTAAGGACAAACTGTTCTAAATTTAGCATGTAATGCCTATCAATGTATTGCTGAACAAAATCACTAGTTTTATGCTAATCGCGTTGAGTTTTTATGCTGTTTCCAAGAGATCTTACTGTATATCAGGGAAATATGTAAGAGTTGAACAAGTTTTGATGTTTTCAGGTACATCTAAAGGAGTGTTGGTTGTGCAGTTTTATGTATTTTTGCATTTGCAGTGTTTATGTACTTTCATACATATGGATAAAATACTACCCTTTTTGAATGAGTAATGCTGTCCTGGTATGATTGATGTCTAGTGAGATTATTTTTCTGCGTGGTGAATAACGTTAATAGTGAAAATAAAACTTGAAGTTTATAGAGTTTCTATGAGATTTTTAATTTTCAGGCTTCTGTAAAGTATTTGATTTGGCTAGCATATTCACTAGAATGCAGTTTATTAGGTAGGAAAAATACTGTGAAAAGTTGTGCAAATTGACTTTTTAAAGCTGAAGATTTTACAAACATGCTTCTCTAAAAATGTGTTTTGAATTTGTCAAGGAAAAATGTATCACATGAATCTTTCAATTTTTATTGCAGTGAACAGTTAAGAGAGCAAAGTTATAATCTCATTTCAGAAAAAAAGCCTTGATAAAGATCTTTTGAAACACTTCACAATGTAACAGCAATTGACTTAGGCAGCATTTAGCCTGCAAATGGGGAGAAGTCAGTAAAACTTAGAGCTGTTGTTAAATGGCTTTCACTGTTGTGATAGCTCTCCCAGTTTTTGTTTTGTTATTTTTGTGTTGGCTTGGTTGTGTGGTGGTTTTTTTGGGTTGTTTCTTTTTTTAGTATTAGACACTTATGTGGGGCTCCTGATGGTTTGGTATGTGTGTGAATAAGGTTGTGGTTGACTCATCCCCTCAAATACAAGTAGTAGTAAAGCTATAGCTGTTACTTACCAGTAGTCTAAAATTTCTAAACAGGGAGCACTACCTCATACCTGTTGCGGGTTAATTGTTGCCTGTCCTGTTCATTTATATAATAAATAAGAGGATGTGTGTTTTAAAATAATTACAGTCCTCCAGGAATCTCTGCGTTGTTCTTCAGAGCATGGGTCTGTCTTCCAGAATGAATTAAATCTGAGCTACTTTCTCTAGTTAGGCAGCTGTGTTGGCTCATGAGAATTATTGGAATGTACAAAGAATAGCATATTGCACCTAGGCATTTACATCAGAGCCAGCGGGCAAGTTTTAAATTTGGAGTACTGCGAAAAATCTCAGTCTGGCTATAGTATCTGCCCTAAAAGAGGAAGGAATGCAAGTCACATCTTCCCTGCGTTTTGCCATTGCCCATTTTCAAGTGCTTAACTGCTTTATGTAGCTGTGCATACTGAAAGGGATGCTGGAAATCTAACTACATAAGCTTAAAAAGACATTTTAAAATCATTTCCTATTGGCTAACTCTCTTTATGAATGTTTTCCTCTTTTAAGAAAAAAAATAAATCATTATCTTGCATGAAAGACAAGTACAAGTAGAGATTTGGCATACATATGTCAAATGCATAAAAAGAAAATGGAACACCCTAAAGTTTTGTCTAAAGCTAGCCTACTGAAACTTGCTTCAGTATTTAAGTGGGAAGTTACCTACTTAAAAACTTGTTGCTGGATTGCTTCTGATTTTGTTTAGGATTTTAAACTTGCTGTAGAATTACTGGTCATCTGTGCTAAGCTGAATGAATTCAGATGGTAACTTGCATCCAGATCCTGAAATTGTTAAATAAATTCTTGGAATATTACTGTTGAAAAACCCAAACTAGAGGACTGTAAAAGATGAGTTTAGAGATTTTCAGAATTTGGGTAAGCTTCCAGTGCCTTTAACTTACAGACAAAAGTGCTGGATTTGTACTCTCATATCTTTGACCTTGAGCCAGAAGTTTTTCACACAGCTAAAAGAAACCTTTCTATAGCATTGCATTATGATTAGTTTGTGTCAGTGACATTATTATGACTTTTTTCCCACCTTTCTCCCTATCCTACTTACTTTGGTGCTAGCTTCTCCTGAGTCTTACCTTACCCAGACACTAGAAAATGGACAGCAGTGTTGCATTTTGACTTAAGTCTGTCAATTGGAATCATGTGGAGTTAGTAAAACAAATTTCAATGTTAATTTTGCTAGGACTTAGTCAAAGCTGTGAGTCAGCACTAAACATGTTTGAATGGCCTTCTTTGATGCTGCAGTATTTTAGGTTGAAAAAGCTATCTTTAGAAACTTCTTTATTTGATGAGTGCTGTAGGGATATAGTTCATGTATTCTCATATAAGCAACCAGGGAGAACTTAGAAAAACCCTTAGGACTCTTCTGGTATCACATAACACTTCTTACATTGCAATTCTAAATTGTTCCAGTTACTTGTTATATATATATATGTTTCCAGGGTTTGTTATTCAGAGCCTCAGAGTGAAGGCCAACAGAAGATTTTTGTGTCAATTACTGTAGCTTCCTTTGCAAAAAGCTCTCTAAGCTGAACTATAGGTGGATACTATAGTCTAACAAATATTGACTAGACTTAGACTGGTTTATTGTCAGTTGAATTCTTCAGTTTGTATAAAAATAAACACACAAACATTTCTGAAAGAATAGTTGCCTTCCTTTCAAAGGAGTTTTAGATGCTGGTGGTAGAAATGTAAGACAAATATTTTGGATTTAGAATTTTATCTTTTTTGGGGAATGTAGTTGGGCATTACTGACTCTGCACATTCTTGTGATTTGTGTGAAGAATTGTAATGTTGGATTGCCTGTGCTCTCAAAGCAGCATTAAGCACAAGCTTGGATAATTGAATATTTAATAATTGTGTGAGGGTAATATGAGATGACAATGCAAATACTGAGGGAGGCAGTAATAAAGAGAACAAGCCTAGTGCCAGGGGATGTTACAATAAAAGTATATTCATATCATAAGAATTGGATTGTTATACTGGGATGTAACAAGCCCAGGACAAAGACTATGTTGTTGAGTATGCGTGTACCAAGTGAGCATTCTTTCAAGCTATTATTACTTGTGTATTTGTGATTTACGTTATGCAAGATGGACTATAATGGAAACCTATATCATTACATGAAATAGGTATAGCTTAAATTTTGTGTTGTACCAGAAAAATATTATGTTACCGTTAGACTTTTCTTCAGATATTAGAATTTGTAGTTCATAGGATTAGTTAAGGGCTTTGGTGGCAAGATTCAACTGTGTTGCCTTCTACTTCAGCATAAGAAAAAAATAAAAATGTACTACAATTGTGTCTGTGTGTGCAGGAGGTAAACAAGCAAATGAAATGTAACTGGCTGTGAGAATGGTGCTCTGGTGTTTGTGTTCTTGCCCTTTGGGAGTTGAATGATTGAAAATGTCTTGTGAATTGATAGATACAGATTGTAGAGTCTCCCTCACTGGAGATGTTCAAGATGTGACTGGACAGGATGCTAGATAATCTCATCCAGGCTGCCGTTCCCACGAAAGGTTAGACTAGCTGATCTTGTGAGTTCCCTTCTAACCTGTCCTGTTCTGTGATTTTGTGACTATTATAAATCAACAGATACTTGGCGGAAGTATTTCTTATGGGGCCTGATCACTGTACCAAAGTGTGGCTTTGAAGACCTACTTGACATGGGGTAGTCCAGCCTCATCAGCTCCAAGGACTTGATCTTGTTTTCAGGATCCCTGTGACCCTCACTATAATCCTCATCTTTTGCCAATCTAAAAAATTATTGCATTGACTTCCATTAAAATACAGCATTAAAAATGTGAATAGATCTTACCTTTATTTTCTGGGAAGCTGAAAGGAAAGGGATTTCTTTCCTGTTGAAAACAAACTGTCCTGTGTCTAACGAACAGTTGAGTAGCTCATTGATTATCTGATTTCCAATGCTGAAGTGTTACCAGTCCCTGAAGGCATCAGTAAACATTAGCTGCCTTTGTTTCCTTTGTTTGGGTTGGAATTATGGCTACAGGCTTTTTAAGATAGTGTGGCAAATGTAAACGAGGTAATGAAACTGTTTCTCTTCCTATGAAACATACTGAATATTCAATTTCCTTGCAGCAGTTATGAGGGGAAAAGGTAAGCCATTGGTTTGAAGGTGTTAGTTGAACATAATTTCATTTTCAGTTTCATAAATTGCAAGGGACAGAATAAATGCACACTGAGGAATCAGCTTAAACTTATTAAGCTCTTGAATACTTGATATACCACATTCTTTACTAATAACTATTTTTAGACGTGGTAAAATACAATTATATTTTAAGTACAATGCCTGTTTTTCTTTTTTTTTTGGGTGGCTCTGATGCATCAAATACACAGATATTTTGCCGCAGTGAAGCACCTATTATTTTTCAGGTATGGAGCGTTGTATGGGTTCTTTCAGTATAAACTGAATTTCAGGTTAAACAGAGATATCAGTATTCCTATTTCTGCTGTGAGGATAGCCTCCATGTTACAAAAGGATAGAGGGAAACTTTGGTACGGGAGTATATGTGTGTGTGTGTACCATTCGGGTGGTTGTACCAGCAGTCAGTAATATTCAATAGCAAGAAAAACCTTCCAGCTAGACACAGGATCACTCTTGTGATTTTAGTGTTGGGTTGTTGGGTTTTTTTGTTGTTGTTGTTGTTTTGGTTTTTTGTTTGTTTCGTTTGGGTTTGTGTTGTTTCTTTTTTATGTATGCATATGTCTGAAACAATTATTTGAACCTTCTGAAATAACCTTAGCAAATCAAAATGCATATCTGCCACAGTATATTTTAAAAAACATATTTGAAATTTATTCTTTTGAGTGCTTTGTACCCTTAAGCTTTTGGAGTAAGGACATTTGATCACTCTAAAACAACAGTGGTCAGAGACCTGACTTGGTTGTGTGAAGGTTACCGACACTTCAGCTATTGAGCTGCCTCTATTAAAAACAATGAAAAGTTACCTAGGTCGTAGCTGTAGTTACTAGAGGGGTTCTCTTAGTAGGTTAGAGAAACTTCTGGCCTTCCCAAGAAAGCTTACAATGAATGACTGAGGAGTCACCATGTGTCCTGTTTATTACTGGAGCTGACATGAGCTTTGTGGGTCTGGTTGGGCTTTTGTCAATCTAAAGCCTCCTGGATTTGGTATGTTTTTGGGCAGATCACAGTTTGCCTCTGATTTATGCTAGGTACTAAAAGGAGAATGCCTGCCCCTCCAGTAAAGCCCTTGTATTCTGAAGTCATGAAAATTGAAGAATGGTGTGCAGAAACAAGAAAGGAAGAAGTTTTGGGAGATTTTTTTAGATGCAGGCTTACCTTTTCTAATGCTGTCTATATCAGTTGATTACATTAAGGTTTTAAGCCTTCAGAACCAGAAGATGAAAATGCCTGTACTGAAGTTTCACAGGTGTTCTCAGCTGAAATGTTATTAACTTGACCTGTGACACTGAGTATGATTATGAAAAAGATCATTGTTACTCGTAATTTTTGTAAATAATATACTTTGTATATACATTTTTTTCATGTTTTCTTTGTTGACTTTATTTGTCTAAGCTTTTTTCTGCAGTATTTTAAAATCTTATATAGTACTTTTAGTCTTCCCACTACCATATGGTAAAAGTAGTTAAATGTGAAATTTGTTATTCATTGAGTAAGCACATGGCTTGATTTTCTTGTTCCTGGGTAGTCCTTGGTCAAATAGAATTCTTACTTTCAGTGACACCTTTAAGGCATTTCTGTATAATTGAGGCTTTCAACTAACAGCTGTTTCAGCTGTTGAACCATTCAGTCTTTCTTTTTTTGATTCCTTTGCTGCTCAGGCTCTTAACTGATGAGCCATATGGGGATGTGGCTTTGTCACTGTAGTCATATGTAGATAGGTGACTCATTTCAGTAACCCCAAACTATTCTAGAACATTGTCTGAGACATCAGTGTGACCAATGACACAGAGCCCTGCATTTATAATGTCATGGTGCAGTTCTGTCTGTATGTCACTGTCCCCCGCCCCTTCCTTATGCTTGGAAGTAAGCATGGTGATACCATCCTAGTTGTCAGCTCGAATACAGTGCGTTCAAATCTTGAAAGACAAATATGGTGTGCAATCTATTAGACATTCAAGCAGAATTCATAAGCACAAGATCGCTAGCTAGTCAGTAAAATCTTGAATTGAAGGTGGACCCTGGGTAGCACCTTTTATGACTGCTGAAAATTCCCAATGTGCTAAATACCGCTTTAGGCTAATGGCACAAAAACTCTGTAGTGCTGAGGAGAGTTATCTTCCATTCCTGGCTGTTTTCATACATGTGTGTGTGCATAGATTTTATGCCCAAAGCACATTTTAGAAATCTGGCTTAAGCTATTCCTTTTGAGTGTGTGCAAGTTTGATATTTTAATTCCAGAATGATTTTATTCCATGATACTAACATTTTCTGTTCTCATTACTTCATGTTACTATGCATCATGCAAAAATACCAATTGATTTCTATTTTAATTTAAAATGGGATGTTGCATTTGAATGTAATGACTCCAGACTTTCTGGAGTCTAATGTTACGCAGTTTTTCAGTTTGATTACAATGTGTAGAATGATTTGCAGTAGACTAAATAGCTTAAGAAATTTGATCGCTTCATTCTGAAGCTATTTGTGCCTGCTTTTCTCAGCTGTTATCACTGTCATACCCCTAGTTTGTGAGTGTAGAGGTTCCTGACATGCAAATTTAGGTTTAGTTCATAAACCAAAAAAGGCATATAATTCTACCTTTAGTAGCAATTGATTCTGGTCTTGAGAATCACTGGAACCATTTCAAATGCTGAAGTTATTAAGCAGCATGTATGATGAAAAAAGGAAGTTGTATATTATGTGCTTTTACTAAGACACTGATTCAACGCTGATCAACTTTGAATCTGGACCATATATATTTTAAAAAGTGGTCTTGCAATCTTGAATTTTTAACACTAGTGTTTTTCTGATTGAGTGCTAAATTGAACTTTGTGTTCTTTACCTCTCTTCTTTCTGTCTTTTAATTGTTGCTGAGATGCTGGCTAAAGGCTGCTGTTTAAATGCTCTGTGGTCAGTGATGGCACGGACTTATTGAATGAAAACACAGTGGTAATTGCAAGTGCAAGAATGGATAGCTAATGGGGCCTCTTGTCCCAATTTCCTTGAACTTCAGTCCAATTTAGATTGTGGAGTTGATGGCTGACCTACTTGTCCTTCAGTCAAGCATTAATTGAAAATGGCATAAAAACCTTTCCTTTTCCTGAAAAGCCGGAGAAGGGTAGAAAAGACTAGTCTTTCTGAGATTAGTTGACCAAATTAAGCATTCGTTTCACATTGCTGCATTTAGGGATTCTATATATGAGTGATTTTTGTGTTTGAGAGCTATATAAAAGTATCTAGATCTCTGAAAATCATAAGGGAGACTGGCTATTCTGTGGGGTTGTTTTTTTCCTAAACGCTTAATAAGATTAATGAAACCTTGAGAACCAAAGAAAAACTTCCACCTTTTTTGCCTAACCTTGATCTCATATGCCTGTGTTAAAGCAGCACCATGTTTTTTTGCACACTGAAAACTTTAGGCTTTCAATAGCGTTAGGGTTCAAGTAGGTTTAAATGTACTGGGAGTGATTAAAAAAAAAAAACAAAACAAAACAAAAAAACAACCCCCAAAAAAACCCCACCGCATCACACAGGCAGACAAAATGAACTTCTAGTTTAGCTTGTCAAATTATGTGTACAAGGAAGACCATAAAATGAGATCTGTGACCTTAATACTTGAGTGATACTTCCGGGTGGCTTAGACCAGTGAGTTTAGTACATGATAAGGAACCGGTTTGTTATATTTATTTTAAAAAAAGTGAAGTGTTTTAGGGAATATTTAATTCTACTAGGTCAGCAGCCCATGTTGTATAGATTACTAAGTGGTAAGTAAAGGTCTTCTGTCCTTGTTGCAGTAATTACTGTTCCAGGACCAGAAAATTAAATTGCCTAGAAACATGAGGAGTCCTGGCTAAAGTTTACCTTGGATTCACCGAGCTGAAAATCTGCTTAAACAGAATTCAAGCGTGTTTTTTTTTCAGTGGCCATGTTAATGAAACTAAGTATTGAGCAACCTTCTCCTTCACCTTAACACAAGTGAACAACTCAAATGCTCCTAACTGTTCTTTAGAAGCTGTATTCAGTTTGCTTTAAAATCTGAATTAATCTTACTTAATCTGAAATATGAAATACTGTCACATGGTCTTTTGTACTGTTACAGTATAGCATTGATTTTGAAACACTTGAACAGATCTTGTATTGTTTCTAAAAGAATAATTGGTTATTTAACTTGCTGGAAAGAAGGATAGTCAAAGCTAAGCGTGCCTGTTGTTTGACTTCTACGTTTACGAACTGCATTCTCCAGAGGTCTGTAAATTCTGTATCGGTTCCAGAAATTACACTGCTGAAGTGATGTATAAAGTTCATCTGGCAGTGATCACAGCTGCAAATGTTGCTTTTAAATTGTAAGGCTATCTTCATTAGCAATTTTTACATTGATAGTGTTTTCTCCAAATACTAAACTACCATTGAATGTATTTTGAGAATTGAGGAATGTTGCATGATAATTTGACCTGGTTTTTTTCAGCAGTGCTATGATGGGATAATGGCTGCAGAAGGAATTAGTAATAATTGAAACTACTGTTTAGAGCTGGTTCATAACCAACAGTTATGGGGTGGTTATTTAATTTCTGCTTTAGCAAGGATCCTGGGGTACAGTTCTGTACTAGCTTATGCTGGTCCCTTGAACAAAAGCTATACTAGCAAAACATTTCTATGTTACAGGATACTTCTGTTACTGTATGTGTGTTAAGTATCCTAGGGAGCTGGTGGTTTTGTCTAATAGAAAATAATCCATTCAGCCCTAAGGAGTTCTGTGTGGAAACGTGATGCCTCTGTACTGTTTTCAATTAAGTATAATATGAGCACGTTATGGTCTGAGAAACTTCATTTATTTTACTAGGTCTAGGTCATCTTCAGTAATGTCCTTATGAGGCAGTGTATGGGAAGGCCTATTTTTGTTTGTTTCTCTTACATCCTCCGTGGCGAGAAAACAATCTTTTCACCTTTTTCCTTGGTTTTATTTACATCTCAAAAAAGAGACAGAAGAATTAACTAATACTTGAGTGCACAGGTTCAGCTGATTCCACCCATGCAACTAGCTTCCCCTGCCCCAATCAGTCTTGCTAGTTTCTGCCAAGCATAATCATCTGTATCTCCCTCAGAAGAATAGAAGGCAGAGTATGCTGACATGTTGTTAATGCACATATTTAGTCTCTGGAAACGTATAACTGTTAGAGACAGTCTCAGGGCTAGATTTAGTTCAAATAAGGTCTCTGAATTGGTTCTTTCCTGAAGTAAAGAACAGTAACTCTTTAATGTAACCTTCGGGTTCAAGACTAGCTTATTTCATCTTGATTTAAGGGTTTAGATATGCTGCTGTTCAATGCACATCGATATTTCATTAATTAATATTACAGTCCCGTATTTCCTGAGATGGAAAAATACAACTTTTGACTGTGAAACACCAAAATAACACAGCTGTTTCCTAAGCGATGCATCTGCAAAATGTGCCTGTGTGTTTCACTGAGGTATTTAAAAACACTGTTCTCCACCAAAGCCAGTGTATGAGTAAAAATACCTTCCTTTAGTATAGGCTACCTGTGGTCTTTTGTAAAGATTATAGTATACTTGAATATTGAACTTTTTATATATATATATATAGCTATACAGAACCATTAGAAATGTGTGTGACTGAAAAACCCTGTGTTGGTTTGGGTGCTGCAGTGTGTGTGTGTGGAAAAATGACCTTAGCTTGAGCTGCAAGGTTTTCATCAGCTCACAGGAAATGATGACGTACGCTCTGATGAGAGAATTCTGTTTGTGGAAATGGTGGTCAGGCAGAGCTGTGCAGGTACTGCCGCTCTCCGTGCAGTTCTGTTGCTGAACTTCGTATTTGGAAAAAATGCAAGTGAATTAAGGCATGTGTTTTAAGGTATGTATTTTGCAAACAGTAGATCAAATGACTTGCCAAACTGCTTTTTTTCCTACCAGAAATTTACTATGCTGTGTCGTAGCTGATGTGGAAGTATTTTTGGCCAAGTGAATGTGGTATTTTGCAATGTTTGTTTGAATGTAAGAGTGTGTTTCATCATGTTTGAAATGATGGTTCTGGACTGAAATAGTCTGCTTTCTAAAACATATCTCTTTTCCAGAATGGTTATTGTATTACTTCTTATTTATGTATTTCTGTGGGGTTTTCTGTCTTCATGTGCAGCAGTGTTCATGTTTTGTGGTACTTGTGTGGTCAGGTAAGTATCATGGCACCTTTTACCTTCTGAAAGTTTTAATGTCTGAGGCAGTGCTTCTTGCAATATTCTGTTTTTCTTCTTAATTATATGCCATTTTAGAAATTCTATACATGCCACTTTTCTCTGCAGCTACTTTGGCAGTGTAGATGTAAATGCTGTTTCATGTTTTCTTGGGTGGAGAATACATCAATAGTATTCCTCTGCACTATCCTTCTTTTTGCATCATTGTAAAATTCTACTTGAACTAAATATTAAGTGTGTATGCTTTAGGTATTACTAGCCATCTTATTCCACTGACTCAGGGGTTATTTATTTGTTTTTAAAGTATGTGGGCACTTTAAAGCTTTCTTGCTAACTAAATGCTTACTGATTGGAATTAGCAAGTTGAAGGCATGTGGTCCTGTTCTCCCTTCTTGCTCCTTTGAAACAAACTTAAAGGCATATTTATTTCAATTTTATTTATTTGTGCAGGATGCCAAAATATTAAGGTTAATTTCATTTTAGGAGACTTTGACAGGACATGTAAATTAGTAGGTGATGTCACAGGCACTGCAGAAGTGAACGTTAGAAAAGGGCAAATGCTTCTAATTAAATTGAATTTTTTCCTGCACTTTAACATTTTAATCACTCAAACTTAAATAATGGAAACCTCTGATGTAAAAAATAAGATAAAAAAAATATATATATACACACACTCTTTGATCTTTCAAGTGATTTTAATTGCTAAATGGTCTTGAGTTCTTCAGGTTTTCTGGCAAAATTTACTCCAAGCCAATTCTGATATGCTTTTTTTCTTCAGTGAAGATAATGTTAATGCGGATTTTTCCGTGACCAGAAAGACTTGAGGCTCTTAAAGAATCTTTTAATTTTTTTTCTTTATTTGGAGGACAACCACTTAATATTAAGCTAGATAGCATAGTACCTAGGTCTTAGGGCTCTCGGTACCTTACAGTCCTTTTCTGGGTCTAAAATTCAAGAAGTATGTCCTTAGAATGGGAAATTTCTTCTATAATAGCGTTTCAGACTTTAAACCTGCAACACAGGTGATTTGTGACCAAAAAGTCTAGTGTGAAATTGTTCTCTTTATGTTTCTTCTCTTTTGTGCATCTCAACAGAAACAGGAGGATGTTTTACTTGTTTTAATGTTTTATGGTTACATTCTGTACCTAATGTCAGTGAAGGGTACTACCAAGTGTACTTTGTCCTGTGTTTTCCCTTGTTACCTGAAGGTTCTGCAGGTAGTACTCAGTACTCAACAGGACAGCACACCTCCTAAGTTTGTGATTAAAGCCAAGATGAGTTAGTCTGTGTGCAAAACAACTTAATACAATCTTCATCTTACTACTTATAATCTTGATATCCTTTTTTAAAAATTGTCTTTTAGCCTAATTACAGTACTTTAAAATTATTTTACAAAGACTTCTTTTCTGTTTCTAAGAGCAGTCGATACAGAAATCGTCTGAAAATCTGGAGGAGAACTTGGGAAACAGTTTTCTCCCTTCAGTGGTTACAGATTAATATCCATACAATATCCAAAGTCATTGTTTCACTATTGTACAGATATTAGTACTATGATACATATTCTACAATGTCTAGAAGTAAAGAAAGAATGTGTATGATTTGGGACTTTTCGTGTGATTTAGCAACTACTTTTTTTTTTTTTTTCTTGTGTCAAGGTCACCTTGATTTCAGCTTCAGATGTGTTACTAATTTTGCCATTTTCTTCTACAGAAGAATCCTAAAGGAAATGTTGCTAATAATGATTTCAATAGGGAGAATTAATTTGCCAAGAAGTGCTGTTGGTCCAGGAAATGAGATACAACTCTGGATAGTGTATCAAACTAATCTAAATTGAAGATACTAATTTTTAGAATATAGTGTACAAACAGTTGAGGGTTTTTTCCCTCCAGTTGGATGGAATGAAATAGCTGAGCTTTTGTATCCAGCTAATTTTTGCAATGAGTTCAGATTTCTCCTAATCTTAAGATTATTTTTTTTTTTTAATTTTAGCGGTAATGTGCGAGTTTAGAAGCCTATGTTAAATACTTTAGCCTAAAATCCAAGTGCTAAATAAGAGTTAAATCAGATTCTTTATTAAACAAATTATAATGTCCGTTAATAAATATCAATTACACAGTTCCTTTTATGCCATATATGCATCACATACACTGTTGAGGGAAATTACAGAAGAAAATTAAGCTTTTTGGCTGCTAGATGCTCTAAAATTTGCTCAGAACACCTAATGGTTGTCTTGCAGGTTAATTTAAATGCATTTCAGAGCTTGGCATTGGTGTTTGGTTTTCTTAACACAAAATTAAAGCTGACCTCTACAAGAGAAAAATACTTTTTAAATGGTTTTATCTATTGTTTGAGAACTTCAAATGTACTTTTAAAATGTACATTTCAGTAGCTTTTTAGTATACATGGTTTTGAATTCTTAACTACAGTGGTCTTTTGGTCTCTTTCGTTTCTGGATGTAAATACTAATACTGTTGAGTTTTAAAAAAATTGTTGAAACTGGAGTTGCTTTGTGTGAGAAGAAACACGTAAGCATTATCTCTTCATTAGGCAAGTTCATCAAAGTTTTATCTGAAATGGATATCTGAATTTTTGGAAGGACTGGGAATATGATACAATTCACAGAACCTTTGTTTATTTTGTATTATGTACTCTGATACTTTTGACAGTTTGTGGCAACTGTATGCATGCAATCATTTAATTCCTTGTTTAGATTTCCTTTTTTAATACAGGATGGTATTTAAAAACATCACAGGCTCTATTTTTAAAGAGTATAGAATACCATGGATGACACTTACTATATTTAACCTTTCCATCATTTAAAACTTGTAATGAAATTTAACAGTGCTTTTGTATTAGGAAACTGCTTAATACACCTCTTTTCTGTCTTAATCTGTGTTGAAGGCCCTGTTTTGGCCTTTTGCGTAGGCTTAGCAAAGTGATGTAGGAGGAAGTACCTTGCACTGTATTAAGTAATTTAAGAGATGTATTCCCTACTTAAGAACACAGGAAGTATCACTGTATTCAGACAGTATCTTGTGTCTGAAATGAAGAGCTCTGTCATCCAAAAAAGTAAAAGAAAACGCACAATTTTTAGTTAAGAATACTTATGAAAATGTGTTGTTGTTGAAACACTTCCAGGAGTAACATACTTTCCTTTTAATGACATTTAAATTCATGGAGGTATTCTTTAGCAGCAGGCACGGCTTCAATACCAGGTTGGAAAGGCAAAAAATGACTCCTTGCCTCTGCTTAGCACTCCATGTAATCTCTACAGGCATTTTCCTGTAACTACTATGATGCTTAACACTCCATAACCTGAAGTTCATTGGTTGTTACAGAGAAGATGGGATGCAGGAGGAAAACCAATCCCCAAACTGTATTTCAGAAATTCTGGCATGGTAAAATTTTGGCTTAGGGAAAGTTAAGTCTATATTATTATTGAATGCTCATACTCTTGAGTCTGTAGTTTGAAATCTCTTCTGCAGTACCTTGCCGCTTGGTGGAACTGAATTTGCAAGGCTGTAGGATTTGCTCAGTGGTGGGCTGCTGTAGTTGAAAACTGGTTTTAATGAAAAATAGAAAACAGTGGACACTTTTTTTTTTTTGTCACTGAAATAATTTTAAGGGCTCTGAACTTAATCTTCACAAGTCTGCCTGAATAAAGCTGAAGGTAGCCATTTGCATTTTTCTTGGTATGAATCATAATTGCTGAAACTTCTCTGTAATTGATTTCTCCTTTGGCTTTCAAGGCACAGAAAAAATTGTATCAGAACACTTTCATGTTCTGATATTTAACCACTTAACGTTGTGCAGTGGTGGTAATTTAAAAAAACAACAACTTTCTTGATCAAATACAACAGAAGCATGTTAAGCAATGAAATCTTTTAACAGCTTTGAATATTTTCAAAAATAAAACTAAAACTTAGTGATGAGGCAATTTTCATGCAGATTGATATTAGGGGTTCAAAGTAAAAACTTCCAGTGTTGGCATGCTCTAGGTCATATATTTGATTGGCATACAGGAGGAGCATTTTAACAGTGCTATCCAGCTTTGAGCAAAGTGTTGCAATTTCAAGTGCCCTTTCTGCAGAATTGGATATTTTCTTTCCCTTGCATGGTTTGTTCTGGTTACTACATTATCCCTCATAACTCCAGCTAAGCAAAAAGTAATCTGAGTATGTTAAGGTTTGTTTTGAGTATATCCAAATATTTTAAAGCTCCACACATAGCTATGGACACGAGGTTGATACACAGCTGGCATAGCTCTGCCATTTAAAGTTTGTAGTTTGCAGTGTTAATAATTTCTTGTGGTCAGTGTTAATTTAGCTTAAAATCAGAAACCTCTGCAAAGCCTCTGAAGGTGATTTAATAACTTTACTCGTTAAAACAACAAAAAAAATGCACAATCGAAATAATACACAGAGTGGCTTGTCAGGCAGAGAATGACAAATTGGTTTTCTTCAATGTCAGTATTTTGCTATTTAAGGTATCTCCTGGTTAGTTGAAAAAATGCAGAGGGGAGGTTATGCTGGCAGCATGTAGGAGCTCATAAGGACAGCCAGGTCTTGAGTCTGCAAAAAACCAGTGTGTCTAATAGCATGTTAAGATGAGGAAGGGTACGAGACGAGAGCTAGTTATCTGACAACTACATCGCTCTGCCCTTACTGCTCATGCCTGCAGTAAAGGCATGGAATTCCAAGACACAATTCCCCAAGAGGCTTGAAGGGTTCAGACATATTGTCTTTGAATATAAAATGAGACAGAAACAGTGGCTTATAACTTGGGCCTATCTTCTCCAGAGTGTGAGAGTCAGATAATACTTGTACATACATGAAGCATAACGTGTAGGCTGAGAGCCTGTTTGACAACGTTTGGGTCATCGTCTCACATTTCAGGGGTGCATTTCTGTGCTGTGTCCTATTCAAAGAAGAGCAAGCTTAATCAGTAATTTTAAATTTCATTTATTTAATAAAATATTCAAACTGTGCTTAATAAAGTGTAATGACTAAAATACTGTCCTTATTCCTTATTATGCATTGCAAAATTTATACTCTGTAAAATTTCAGTCGCACAGTGTTGATGTGCCTGGACAGTTACATTGGAGATACTGTCTTCTCACTGTAGTTGTGTGGGGTTTTTCACATGTAGTAAGTATCAAGGACACCTTAACTGCTTCAGTGATCTGATGTGTGCTAGAACTATGGCTTTGAATGTGTGTTCATTGCTTTCATATTTACGCAGTGAATTAATGATGCTTTCAGTGGGTTTCTGTTGCATGTTACACGTACAGGGTTTAACAAACATAGGTATGAGTGAGTATAATCCAGTAGTGAAGAAATTGTTGGGAGCCAAGCAGCCTTGACTCGGCGTTTACTTAATTGGCATTTAACACCAGCTTCTGATTGCTGACTTGGAGCATGGGGAGCTTCTGGCAACACCCAGAAGCAATGGCACACCTGCAGAAGCCCCTTCTCTCTTTTGTCCTCCAGTTGGGCTGAAGCCAGGCAGCTCCGTGCTCCCTCCACTGTGCCTCTTGCCCTGGTGGCTCGTATGTCCACTCTCCTGCCTGGTTCCTATCAGCTTCTGACTGCTTCTTGCTCCTTTTCCCACTGTCTGCGGGCCACAGAAGTGTAAGGAATCTCTTGTCACTCTTACTTATGGTTATGGATGATTAGTACAAACTAGTAGCTTCTTACTATTTAATGTCATTTTATGTTATTTGCTAACTGAAAAATGTCTAGGTGGCAAAGTACTCTGGTATTCAAACTAGAAAATATAAGAATAAAATATTGCTCCCAGTCTGAGGAGCATGCATAGTAGGAAATAAGCTTACACAGTTTGTAACAGCATGCATTTCCTAGATTAGTTCCTTCAGTGCACGGGATACAGGGTTCACCAAATGGATTGCTGTCAACTTCTTTCAAAAAATCATTTGGTGTGTGGCTCTGCTAACTTTAACATACAGGCAGAATTCCCCAGGAAGCAGTGATTCAGCTTCCTTTTATGGACTTCTGTCTGGTGTTTGAGGCTCTGCCAAGAAAACAATTACAGCAATAAGAGATTTTTCTTAAATCTCTGTGAAAAAGGGTGCTATACACCATATTTTATAAAATGCAGAATGAGAATTAGGCCAAAGTCATTGATCTGAGGCTCTACCTTTTGAAGTCTTAAGGCCTGACTTCTCTTAATAACATGCACTCTTGTCTACTGATTGCAATTAGAGTTCACAGCACTGAGCAGTAGTGACTAATCCTGGTTTGATGCATTTGTTCCCTGCACCCAGGGGCTAGAATTCCTTGGTGTCACTTGCGTGTGTAAGCCTAAGTAACTTTTTTTTCCTGTAGTTACTTGTCCTATTAATTTGTGGATTTTCCACTGTTGATAACTGTGATTCTTAAAGTTTTGGTACATGATTTTACAATATTGCTAAAGGAGTTATGTGACTTACTTTCTCTCTATGTAAACAGTGAACAAATTGCAATCCTGAAGAAACTGGAACTCTTATAGAGTGTGTTCTTTGGACAGAATAGAAAAGGACGCAGTCTAAATAGCTTTATTTAACCAAGGAATATGAGATACAGCATGTTAATGGTAGCTACGCTTAGTATCAAACAACAATAGCTGTCACTTAAAGCATAGGATACGTTTGTTTCCGTACAGTGAAGTCCTGTTTCCTTCCTATTGTGTAGAAGAAAACCTGGGACTTCAGTGAGTAATAAGAAAAAAATGCTATAGATGAAGGTTTGTATGAGCAGCTAACCCAAGCTGAGTGGTGTCCTTATACGTAAGTATTTCACTCCCTAGTCATGAAACTTGGAATTCTGCTGAGTCAGATCCATAGTGACAAGTCCTGTCATTCCAAAAATAAGTTTAAAAGGTAATGTGACCAGGTGCCTTTTTCTTCTAGAGGCTAGTAGACTGTCTTTGAGCTTGCTTCTGTAGAGCCCTTGGAGACAACACAAGGATAATATTAATAGCTGGAGACACCATTTGCTTTTCTAAATACAGATTAATTTATTTTCTTCTGTGTCTCATCTTGAGGACAGTTGAACACTGAAATAGGTTGCACAGAGAGGTTGTGCAGTCTCTGTCCCTGGAGGTTTTCAAGACCTGACTGTATAAAGCCCTGAGTAACCTGGGGTGACCCTGCTTGAATGATTCTGTCATTCCACGATTCTCAGACTTCTCTGTTGTGGACCAGCTTGTCACCTAGAGCCACGGTACTAGTGACTGCCTTGCCTTAAAGCAGCTATAGTACATAACAGAATCGGAAGAGAGAAGCATTATGTCATGTCACTGAGAGCTTCTGTCAGTTCCTTCTGTTCTGAAAACTGAAGTTCTGGAAGTAAGAAACGGGGAGTCACGTCTCCTGTTTGTTATCTGGTTTGTACATATTGGGAAGCGTTGGTTACGTCTGAAGGACAAGGCTGTGTGGTATTGCCTTAAGTTTCAAGTATTTGAAATAGTGTTTTGTCTGCAGGCATTCTGTGTGTTGGAATATCTAGTCTTTCTCATCATAGGATTCAGTAAGCAGCACGGAGACAGTAATTTATTTTTTTTAAATGCTCTTTTTGAATGGTAGTGAAATATCTAACCAAAATAAACATCATCTTCCAAGGGGTTTCAGAAAGTTAAAATGTATCTTTCAACCAACAACCCTAACCTGTTTCACATTATGAGTTCATCAAAGAATCTGTTACTGAGGGCTGGGGACGATAAACTACAGGGTTTCTTCAAATGGTTTTTCCCCTCTTCCTGTTGGAAAACACCTTAACAGAAGCTTTGGCACTCACTGGATTATTTATCATCTTAAAAGACTGCATTTATTGCACAGATTTTTGCAAGTTGTGTGTTGTGCTGATATCTCTCTCCTGACACATGAGGAAAAAGGGAGTAAAAAAAATATATCAAGTGTTTAAAGATGAATGAAGCAGATTTTTGTAAGTTGCTTTCAAGGTAGCATTAAAACCAACTTCTTGAGAGCAGAGGCAGCATATTCTATTCAGATGTTTTTGTGTGCAGTATCTGAAGGTCTGCTTGCTCATTATTAGTTAATATTTTCTAAGATCCTCATGTGTTAAACCTTCAGGATATTTATAGCAGTTCTTTTCACAGTGTAGGGCACTAGCAGCAGAGAAGAAATCCAAGGTCTTTAGCATATAGGATTGCTAGAATGCTCCCTAAGAGGAAGCTTAAAAAAAAGTCTCTTTTATTTATTGATCAGTTTCCCTGTGTCTAAGATCCATTATCCTAATTTACAAGAATTGCTTAAAAATCACTAAGTCAAGAAACTTGAGCCTTGCTTGTTTGCACCATTTCTGTAGCTGTTATAGTTTGTACTTTTCAGTATATAGTTACTTTTTTCAGTTGGACTTTGTGGTTTACTTTTAGCCTATATAAGTTCTCTTAGCTAATGCGTGCTGGGACTTTTTATGACAAAAGGCAACAAGGGTTCTGTGCTGCGTGGTATTTGGTGGTTTATGTGCCTGTGGTAACACCGGTAAAAACTTGCTTAAAGACCTTTGGGCTTGATGAGTAAAATATTGAGATTGATTTTTGATGGAAATTACAAAGTTCTTTGATACAGGAAGAAAATATCCTGAGAAATATGAAAGGAGGTTTCATTTGTGTTGGCCAAAAGCGTGATCCAGAGGTGGCTTCTATTCAGTGAAGACCTGTCTTCTGAGGAAAATGAGGCTTAACACTTTTGCCTTCTCTAACTTCCTGCTTCCATAATTTTGGAATTAATTCGTCAGTTTCAGACAAATGTTACAGAATAACAGAGATAAAGGTAGACATGTCTTACTAGTTTCATGAGAATTGCCAGCTGGATGGGAGAAACCTCAGCTGATGTATCTGCTCAAGAAAATGTTAATGTGAGCTCAGTAATAATCTGTCCTGTTTGGTGAGCTGGTTTACCAGTCAGCATGGGGGTGGGTGGAAATTGCTAGAGCACTGTGCTACTGCTTGCTCAGCAAGTAGTTGAGGGACAAGAAGGCGACAGTGTAGGTACTCCTAAAGGGTTGTGCCTGGAGTCATGGAGTTGGAAGATAAAGGCCAGAGTGGATGAGTGGCTTGCCTTTTTTTTTTTTTTTAATTGGTTGGAAACAAAAGTGCTGAGGTACTAACAGACAGACTCCTGTTCTTACCTCTGCTGTCAAGAGAGGTTCCAAAGAATGTTTATCAATATGGTGATAGGTGCTTTATATATATATATAAATATATATTTATACTGTGGTGGGAATATGGGAACTGGATGTGTGCACCATGCTTTCTTATGAAGTTACTGGTTCTGCTGCAGTCTAGCTGACCATAGAAACCCCAGCGTTGTGAGATGCAGGTGAGAATTTGTGGAGTATCTGTGTAGAACTTGTCTGTTTTTCTCATCTTGATCTAAATTTCCCAGACTTTATACTGACAGCAGTAGTTGTTCCTAGGTTTACTTTTTGTAGTGAAATGGAAGACTGCAAATCCATGTGCAATAAACTTTCGTTGTGAAACCTCTGCAAATTCACTTGAAGGATGGGAGAACCAAACCCTAACAAAAAATGTGCTAAAGGACTGGCTGCTGTAATAATTCTATTTCATGAGGGTAGTATGACTCATACTGCTTAATGTTCCTATCTCAGTATCCAGTTTATTTTTAAGTAGTGCTGTACAAATAGTGTTTTTCTGTGCCAGTTGTTGCTATGACTTCATAATATTTCCCTAAATACGCTTGCTCATACTTTCTCACAGCATAGTATTTGGCATATAAAAACCTTAAATCCATCAGAATTTCCTGAGTACTGATCATTTTCATGCTTTTATGGGGGGAAAAAAAAAGATAGCTGTGTGTATGATGCAGTTTTAGTTGAGGAGGAATAGAAGTGGTTGGGTGTTTTTTAAAAAAAAAAAAAAAAAAAAAAAAGTCCTCACAACCTGTTCCCTCATTTAAGAAAATGTTCCTCTGTTTCAGCTTTTCCAGTTTTTCCGTGTAGCTTTTCAGATTAAATTTCCAGCGCTGGTATAGTTTAGGCTATTTTGTTAAAGGTAAGCAGACACTGTTTGTTACTGCTTGAGAACACTGTCACTGTCTTGTCTTTTTGTATTTGGAGGGAGAAAAACACCTTCTGTGTGGTTTGGGAGTGGGTGGGATGGGTGACTTGTTGAAACTTTCCTGTAGGTTTATACTTCTGCGTAAGGGTTCCTCTTTCCTGACTTTGACACTGAAGACTTTACTGTTGTCTGCCTGATCTCTTACAAATGGCAGTAAACACTTTCGTTGAAAGATCTTGGTGTACTATAGAAAAACAACTCTAACTCTTCCTGAGAACCTTTGGAATCTTTTCCTTCCCTTGTTCTGCATGGCATGCTGAGTAACACAGTTCTCTCCAGTAGCTTACTTGGTTTCAGAGTAATGGAGTGTTAGAGCTGCCTTAATGGGAAAAAGGCAGGAAGATGCAGTTAACAGAATCCAGCTAGCAATGTTTATTGATCTGACAACTTTTCTTTAAATTCTATGTCTCCCTCTGATCAGATAAAATAATAGCAGAAATTATGGTTAAAGGTACCACTGCATAACCTTCTTTCTTTGTGAAAACTATAAAACTCTTAGAAAAAACTGTCTAATGTCAAAGTATTCTTTTGAGTTTGTCCAGCTAGTTGCAAGTTTATTGCACTTGTTTCTTCCTTGTGCTGCTTATGGCTGTCTAAGAAAGGCTATCAGAAATTATAAACACTTACAAATAATGATCTTTGCTTACCTTGATCTACTGGAAGAATTGCAAGGGCTGAAACTTATCTGAAAGAACACATTCCATGTAAAGGTGTGCTACTAAGAAACTGACATTTGAATGTGTTTTAATGTACTTTTCCCTCTTGGTTTAATAAAAGCACAGGTGGAAAAGCAGATTTTTTGGCAATTACTAATAACATAAGTTGAAGATTGTTACACTAACATGTAAAAATACTTTGGCTCAATATATCATGTTCCTTTCTAATTGTTTCCATTCTGCAGAACCCTTCCTGTATTTTTGGTTATCTTTTCAAAATAAAAATCTAACAATTGATGTACCCATTGTAGTTTCCAGTTCTGTATTCAGTGTTAAGGTTATTTAAGCTTTCTGTGATTTTGATGGTGGAAATGAATTGGATGAAAAACTTCAGGAGAAACAGCTTGTCTTCCCAGCCAGAGTAGTTTTGTTCTGTCTTTGCTGTAACTGTCTCAACAACTGTTTTGTTTCAGTAGCTAGTTTTTGTTACAAGTGGTGTATGCCTACCCTTACAGGACAGTTAAGAGTATCCAAGAAATGTGGATATAGCATTGAGTTCTTGGCCTTGGAGGCTTTCAGTTCTGTTTCGCTCAGCAGCATGTCATAACCTCTAGGCTGCAAGGTAGGCTAGGTTTGTAGGCATTTTCTGCTCTTCCTTTTGAAGTGGCCCTCTTGCATTAAGGGAAGCAACATTCATAGGGCAAGAGAAAGAGGGAGCTTCACCTTATAGTCTACTAGTAAAGGTGTTAATCCCAGAAGGGGTGGTAGAATCTGCTCACCCTTGTATGTAGCCCTGGCAGTAGTTGTAGGCAAACTTGGTAGGAGAAATCTAAACAGGAGAACCTGATGAAGTATCTGTAGAGATCAGACAGGGATTTGCATGTGTGTGTTGTGGGAGGGAGCTGTTTCCTTCCTCTCCTACCTCTTGGTCTCCACCCCACAAACCACATTTGTGGATTTAAGTGCCTGAATTTTTGCCTCAGTACTGGTTTTGATACTTATCTTAAATGTTAGCTTAGGGTAACCTTGAACTTTTTTTATACGCAGGACTTTATAAACAATCATCTCCTTCAATGAGGATAAATCATGTTTTTCTTCTGTGCGGCTGTGTCTGTGTAAGTGACAATGCCTGAATTGTCAAAGTAATGACCTTTAATAAAGATCAGAATTTTTTTTTACTGTTTGTTTTCCTAAAAGAAAACAATGAAATAGTATTGTAACATGTCACAAAATGCAGTAAAACTAGGTGTGGGAGTTTCAACTTCTGGCAAAAGTAATTGTCAGCTTCAAGGAGACCTTCTGTCATGGAGCCTGTAACCTCTTACTTGGTATACGTGGAACAGTAGATAAGTGCATCACACCATCATTTAGGATCTATTATCTGCAACGCACAAGAGTGTTGGCAAGAAAATAGCAAGTAGCTCAGGTAGGTAGTTACTAGCCCAATAAGAGATCTAGTCACAGCTGGCTGGGCAAGAGAAGGAGAGCTGTCTGAATATCATAAACTATACTAACACTTTTGGGAAGGAGGCTAGTCCTGTCTCCTGTGTTTGACTTGGGTCGCTGCAATGCTCTTCACATTGGTTTTGCTTTGCATTGTTGCTGAGGAAGCTCTGTTTTGCATTTAGGGATGCCATTAGTTTCCAAGTAGATGAATCTAAGATTCTTACAGAAATAAACCCTTTTCCCTTCTGAAAAGATGATCTGTTTTTCTTTAAATCAGCAAGTGGTTTTGGCCTTTAATATTTCCAGTGGGTTTCATTACAGAACATAGATTTCCAGTGAAAAAGGAATAGGAAGCAGTGCAGGTTATTGTATCTGTAGCACAAAGATCAATTGATTCTCTTACGGAATACTTCACAGTGGAATACTCAGTGAGTAAGCATCGTGCTACTCAATCTTTTCTTTTGGTTGTAACAGGAGATGGTCATGATAAAGTAAATTCAAGAGTTTGGTGAAATTTGGTATAGGCAGATGGACTGAACATTTTTCTGGACAGCAAACACAATGATAAGAGCCAAGAACTTTGTGTGGTAGAACAGTCTTCTGTTGCAAAATGTACTTGCATGCCCTGTGTGGTTACCTTGTGTGTTTATTTGGCATCCCTAGATATCAAAAATTTGAAGGATGTTACCTAACTTCATTTCTCTTTTGATAGCATTAATAATGAAAAACAGCTCATAAATATTTTGTTGTATCTTTTTACAGATTCTGAAGGTGTTTAAGCTCTGAATACTTACAAGCTCTTCATACATAGAAATGTCTGGCTCATACGATGATTCCGTTGGAGTAGAAGTTTCTAGTGATAGCTTCTGGGAGGTAACCTGAATGTTTTCTTTTTTTAAAAAAAAAAAAATTTTATTTTTTACTATCGTTATAGAAAATAAGATTTTTGTACATCATGAACGTTGGGGAGAGCTACAGTACAAGACACCTTTGGTTATTGTGACCAGCGTAAATAGCCTTCAGGGTAGAAATGACCTTTTAGATTTTGGCCTAGTTCTGTCAAGGGTTTTTAACCGGCACAAGCTTGAGTATCATCCATTTGGGTAGGATGTGTAATTCAGAATTGAACCTTTTTTTATTGTCAAAGAAGGGATATGGGTGAGTAGCTTTTAGAATTACCAAGGGAGTTGAATGATCAATGTTAAAGCTAAAGTAACTGTTAAAAGCTACTGTAGGTGTACATAAATTAGAAATCTGTAAGATCGTGTGTGAATATACTGTATGTCTCCTGTTCATGTCCAGATACAAGTGTAAACTTTTTTGAGAGAAATTATCTTCTGCTTATCTCAATGTAAGAGTGTATATGCAGAAAGATAATACAAAGCACATTGTAGTATCAGTAATATGTGCTGCCCCAATCTGAAGGCAGCTTTCAGATGTTATAATTTGATTGAGCAAAATGTCATAAAGCAGAAAGCATTTTACCAAAAAAAAAAAAAAAAAAAGTTTCTTGCAAGAAAAGGAAAGGTTTGACGGTGTCAATACTGGAGGTAAGTAAGTTAGCAAGCTCTCAAGATGAACTGTATTCAGTAGGGCAGACTTCTACCATGTGACTGGGAGCTCTTGTGAGTTTGAAATGTAGCAACCATGAAAATGGTTAGGGAAAAAATGTCTTGAGTATTTCAGTTACCAGAGACGTATATAAGACAGCTTGGTTTTGGTGGCCTAACATTGTGCTACTTCTTAAATGAAAGCTTTTCTAGACCACTAACCCGTTTGTTGGTGGTGACAGCAAATTGCATTTTCATGCAATTATTTTTTATCCCATTATCTAAAAGACGTAATGCCAGTGAGGTTCTTGTTTGGTAGACAGCTGTCGTTTTTTGCAGAGATACTTACTATTATGTTAAATGTGTATATCCTATTTATAAAGAAGTGGTTTTAAGGTAACTAGATTCTGAGTCTTAACCCCTTTTTGTTGTACTCCGTAGTATGACTGCAGAGAGGATGTGGGACCTGTACTCCCAGAGGTGTCAACTCCACTGGACATGGTCCTGAGCAGTCTGATCTATCAAACCTGCTCTGAGCAGGGGCTTGGGCTAGATATCTCCAGAGGTGCCTTCCAACCTCACTTATTCTGTGTTTTTTATTTTATGCTGAGACAACTTTCTGGGCAGGCTTCCTTGAAGTGTTTCAAAATAAAATAAGGAGGCAAAATAATCCTGGACCAAAGGGTTTGGTTTGTTTTTTTTTTTGGATGTGTCATATACTTGGCAGAACATGACTTCTGGCTGGCTGTTCTGTACCAAGCTGTTGTCTTCCATAAGTAATCGGGTCTGGAAGCAGAAATGCTGAATGAATAAAAATAGGAATTCTGTAAACTAATATAGTTATGTTTGTACAAATGTGGACTCAAGTAATTAATATTAAAGGATGATAGATGATCAGAAACAGCAATTAGCATAAGCTAGGACTTTTACAAAGCATGGCTTCAATGTATTTGATGCTTATTATAGGTGGGTTAAAGGTGTTCTTTGTGTTTGTACTATTGGTGACTTATTTTATATCATTTTGTAAACACTGCTTTTTAATCAATGTCTTTGAACTTTTCTATGTATTCGTTCCAAAAGGTCAGAACTCTGGTCTGTTTCATAAGCAATGTCAGTAGGCTAATGTGTACTGCACAAGTTATATCTTTATTTATCCTTGGATAAAAAAAGTTAGACTTTAGTATTTCAATCAGTTTCTTTCCTTTATAGGGCTAATTCTTTGCTTTGCTCTTTTTCTTTTTTGATGTATAACCACAAAGGTTATGTTAAAATGGTCAAGAGGAAAAATTTCAGATTGAATTAGTTTTTCTTCTGAAATTTGAGTACATCAGGCTCAAAGGTTTTGAAGAGTTGATTAGCTTACTAGAACAGATATGCAGGTTGTTCAAAGGGGAAAACTAACAATATTTAGATCCTATTGTCATAATATGCTAAAATCAGTTAAAAGTAATCTCAAAAATTGAAGACGCAATTATATTCTCATGGAATGGATTCAGTTCATTAAAAATGCTAGAGACCATCTTCACGCTCACTCTTCAGGGAGTGAAACTGTAGTAAAAGGTAAGTCCTAGTGATAAGTCAACGGCTTTGTTACTGAAGTGACTTTAAAGATGTTCAGAGTATTAACAGTTTTTCTGGAAGCACAATTGGACTTCCCATGCAATTGATGACCATACTAAAAGAAAATAAAAATCCTGTGTTTCCTTGTACTAAGCTTCTTACAGTTTAGCAATATGAAATGGAATATTTAACTGAATTTTGGAGTTTTGAGTATTGAATTATGTAGAAAGCACTGTTTATTTTGCTCTTCCTCTGCTTTGTGCTGTTTGATGCTTAAGACAGGAAAGTTTGGGGGTTTTGTGGCTGCAGACTCTGATTTTAAAAATCATTAATAGAAGGTTTTGTTCCTACTATGGCTGTAGAGGCTTTGTCATTATTTTAGCAAGGTGATTAAAGGTTTGAAATTTCAATATGTTGAAATTAAGTGGTATTTGAGTGAAACAGAGGGGAGACTGTAAGAGTTTTATAGTTGGTTAGTGCTTAAAATATCATCACTGACATTTCTGTTGTGGTTTAAAAAAAAAAAACAACCACAAAGCAAAAACCCAAGAAAGAATAGGTTAGAGAGTTCAAAAGATATAGCAGGTTATTATAAAGTGCTGTATGTGTAGCTGAAAGACTGTATGTAGTAGGTATGCCTAAATGTTTATGTAACTGCATGGGCAGTTGAAAAATGTGTGGTATGGCATCCCTGACATTCTGTGGAGATGGAGCTTTTATGGATACACTAACATTCTTTGAACTGAACATGAAAAAGAGTACTTTCACATAGATGATAAATGATGTCATAGTAATGCTGAGCTATTAACAGTAAAGATTGATGTAGTGAATTTTGACCTTCATGTGCTTGGTGAATTTGCAGTCTGCATAGTTTGAGAGAATAAATATATGTTTATAAAGCTGTCTTAAGAAAAACATGTATATAAACTCTTATCACAATGGAAATAGCTGAGAGAATATATTAAGCAAAGAAACTGCTGTTTCTTTGCACTCTGATACTTATCACAAGATGACTCCTTAGTACTGGGTATTAAACTATTCAGAATACCATTAGTCTTGGCAATACCCTATTGTAGTGAGAAATGTGAATAATGTGGAACTTAATGTTTTGGTTGACAGCCTTTATAGTTGCGTGTAGAATCATGTGGCAAGGCAAGTGTTTGTTTGGTTTGGTGGGTATTATTTTTTTTTTAATCTCAACACTGAACAAAGTGCTTGGACAACACAAGGGAATGTGGTAATATACCTGAAGCTGTGCTGTCCGCTGCAGTGTCACCTTGATGTAGGATATTGAGTGATTGCTTTCATCCAGGGATAGTTTTCTTGTGACCTCTGCACTCTACTTGTCTGCGTTTCTGTGATGGTAATTGTATTTTGACTTGCATGCCTGATATTAGGTTGGAATGTATTTTAGTTTGTATATACTTCTGATTATGTCTGAGTGAATAATGAAGATATCCAGCAGCTTGCTTAGGCCACGTAATGCCTTGCCAGAATGTACCATTTGACTTCAAACCTTGCCTTTTTACAGAGGAGCCTGACAAAACAGGAATTGTCCTTGAGATCAAGAGTTAAGAGGTGGGAGGAGGTTGCCAGGCTTCTGCGGTTGGTAGAAAGTGAACCTAAAGTAAGGGGAGTCCTGTGCCAGTCGTAATAGATTTAACTTAAGAATAACTCTTCAGTGTTAAATGACAAGCATAAAATAACATCTAGCCTGTTAAACTTATTACCAAATTCTCATTTACTTCTGGTTTGGAACCATCTTTCCAAAATAAAAATTTGACTGAATTTTAGTCCAAAACTTGTCCTTCTTCCATATGTCCTGGATTGGTTATTTTGTTTCTGAAGATTGCAACTTTGAATTCTGCTTAATCTTTCGTCAAATAGAAAACTAAACTGCTTTGATCAATGTGTTTTGCCTGACACTGATTAGAAAAGATGTGTCTCTGGAATGCCAGCCTCAATACTTCATGCCTGGGGTAACAAGAAATAAAGAACTCTTAATCAGTTTGGAAGTTGTATGGTTACTGCAGATTTTGTCATTTGCACCTTTTGATAGAGGTTTTTAAGATACCTGATGTGGTTTTTTTTCTAGAAAAAAACCCTAGAAAACTATGGGTTTTCTTAATTTTCAAAGACAGCCCACAGTTTGTTAAAAGCCACCTTGCTATGTTTTGCTGTCACAGCTGAAAGCAGCGAATGCATTTAAACTTGGCCATGGCACAGAATAGACAGTCTGGCAGGGTGAGCTTTTGAGTTTGCTCCCTCACACTCCAAAATAGCTCAAATTTATTTACCTTTGGAGTGTGTGCAAAGCCCATCTTGTTCTTGAAAGACGTTTAGGAAAGAGTGAGGTGGCTGGGTGTGGGACCTATTTGAAGAACTTACTGTGAGAACTGGTTTTTTGCTCACTGCATGTTTTGGAAACTTAACCACTTTTATTTCTTGAATGTTGATGTTCTGTTGAGCTGATAAGAATTGTACTTAATAAAATGTTGATAAACCAGCTTCAAAGTTTTTGCTATTGCTGTTGACAGAAATTTCTTACGCTGTTGTCTTTAGGAAATAAAACACTTGCTTCTAGAGCCAGAAAACCAATTAAGAACCATTTGCTTTCTTTTGGAGTTGTCACAGCCTTTGCTAGGGTTCCTTTTTACAAAGATAATTACTAGCAGTTTGATCACATTTTAAAATGTGAATCTATAATGTATGCTTGCATGCCACTAAACTTACTGCTGTAACCTTGTCTGGCTGCATATGCTCAGACTGTCCATGGAGCAATTCAATGCAGGTTACTTCATCTATGAAGCTTTTTTTAATTAGGCTGCTGTTTCAGTACTGTTCATGGAAGCTTCCAGTTCTGGCATTGAGACTCAAACTCAGCGCTTGAAATCCAATGTGAATAGTAATTTGTTTCCTTTAAAAACTAGTAAATTTTTTTATTACTACATAGGTTTTGTTATCAGGTTCAGATCTGTGGTTGGGAAATAGTTGTGTTGTTGAAAGAGAACTGGAGAAGTCACTGTTTGGGTTTGTATTCTTGGTGTTGGCTTTCTGTAGATCTATCAGTCAAAAAATGTGGGTAGGATAAGGCTTAGGCATAGGTAGTATCTTGTATCAGAACAGCTGGTAAAACTGAAAAAATAAAGCTTTCAGAAATACACGTCTTTCTTAGGCATGAAATAGAAATAGCAGCAGCTTTCACAATTAAATTGAGGAATTTTTTCCATGTTTAGTTAACCCAAACTACTACTAAAAGTTTTTTGTCTTCTAGCAGGGTGATAAATCCTTTTCAGGAGAAAACCGTAATAATTTTCCTCTGATTTGTCTAGGTGTTTACCAAACAAAAGCACTTTAGGAAACAGAGAATTTGATACATGTTTTCATGTAAGCTTGCTTAGAAAGCAAGAAATTGTAAAATCATAAGAAAAGAAATTCTGAGCAATTTTCATAACAGCGGAGAATTTCATGAAAGTTTAAGTCGTATTAGTGCCTCAGTTTGCTTAAGAAATGGAAGCTTCTTTTTCTTTCTTCTTTTTTCTAACAAACCTCAGTGTATCTTCATGTATCTGGTTAAGCTCATGGCACTCTCTTGGTGCAGAAATTTTTTGCAGCCAAGCAATCTTGTTGATATGTTCCAAGAGGGAATTCTTTCATCTGTGTTACTTAGCTGACAACGGTGGCATGCTTTGGGTAATCAAAAGGTTATTGCTGATAGCCTGGAGCAGGATGGCAGTAACTTTTCCAAGGGAAAGTGGTAAATTTGGAACCTGATATGCAATTTGAAACCCTTTGTATTTCTTTCTGATCTGTCATATGGACTCTAATCATTCATGCCATTTTCTTGCATCCAGAAATAGACTGTGGCAATGTTGGTTGGTTCAGACATTCTACTGCTTTAGTAGAACACAAGAAATGGACAACCTTATTGACCTTGCTCTGCTGGAAGTAGTTTTGAAATGCACTTTCATTTCAAAATGATGTTTCATTTTGAATCTATTGATTCAAATTTGATTGAAAAATCAAAATTATTCAAAATGATGATTAAAAAAATGAAATAATTCAGTATATTAATTGTAAATTGAAGGCCAGTTTTATGATGCATTTTGTTAATTAAGCTCTGGCCTTACGCTTGCTAATCACTGTTGTGGTCATATGGAAAGAAAAATGCCTTGAGCAAGCTGAGGCCAATGTTGTTGTTCACTTAGATACCTGTGAAGGTAAGAAAGGTGATGAGTAAGCGTTCCTAGAGATCAAAGTAGAAGTGTATGCATATCTTGCAAGGTAAGACATCAAAAGGAACAGCTACCCTGCCTGTGGAAGCACTTATTAATGAGCCATAGGTCCCTCACAGGCTGTGCACCACTTATTGCCTAGTTGTGCGTCCTTACGCTTGCTTATTTTCTGCTAGCATCAGTACTGTGATGCCCTCTCCATTTACTGTAGGGGTGTTTAACTGCCCTGTGAAAACACCTACTGATCCAAACAAAAATAGTCAACCTGAACAGCTGCTAAACCAGCAACTGGTATTCACTCTATGAACTCAGGCTTGTGACAGATTCCTTTGGAAGATGGGACTTGGTGTGCATTTTAGGGAGATGAGCACATGGCTTTCATTACATTCTGAAGTATTTGCTGAGATACCCACCAGCAAGATAAGATTTTCAACTTACTCAGGCGAAGTCGGTCCCCTGTATAGTATGGGTGAATCAAATTTGGCCACCATATGCATTCCCATTCTCCACACCCCCCACCAAAAACAAACAACAAAAAAACAACCCAAAGCAAAGTCCAAACTCAACACTCTGGATAGCAGAGGCAGTTGATCTGGGATGTGCCTCCCATAAACAGCTTATAAGCTGTCTGCTCAGATGGCCTTGGTCCTGCCCGTTTGGTACTCTGAGGCCTGTGCTCCATGCCTGCTACTGTCAGCCAACATCTGTGACCTGTCTGTTGAGGGGGTGTGTGATGGATGCAGGGAATTCTAGAGGAAGAAACTCCCCAAACTCACTCTTGAATATTGAAAAGGTATTCCTGTGCTGAGGGATTTCAGTTACTTGCCAGTGAATGCTTTTTGCTTATGAAGTAGACTGCCCTGTTTTGCTTTTTCATTTTAGAAATATTTGGACTCTGCGGTAGTAGATTCCTGTCATATCTCCTATATGCTTTTTTTATTACTTTTTCTAACATTGAGCAACATAACATTCACAATTTATATTGCCAGATGTTTGTTAACTGGTATGTTTGGCTTTAGATTTTGTGGGTTTAAGAGCTTCCTCAGGATTTTTCTTGCAACCAGTGGTAAATTTATATGGGTAAACTTAGAAAGCTTACTCAGACCTAGTGCTCATAGGTCCTTGGACTGTGTATGTGCTAATTATGCAATAAGATAATTCTTTTTATTTTGAAAAAGAACCCACAGTATTATAGATGTTAATGCTGGTTGAAATGTTTGGAAACTTCCCGTTTGACGTAGCTGGAAAGAAGCTGTACTCATGGTTATATGGAATGCTGGAAATAGTAAGTGTGTCCGCATATTGGTCATCAGGATGCATGCGTTTGACTGTGAGCCTTCAAAGCTCATTGTGTTTCCTGCCTATGACTATTTGTCCATTAAAAAAGCCTTGTTGTACCCTATGGTGACTGACTTTCTTTCAAATGGTTCCAGTTCATAAAAGCAGACTAGTTATGAATAAGCTAGGCAAGCTTGGAAAAAGACATAAAATCTTACTTCAGGCATTTGAAACTCCTGAAACATTTGTGATTATAGCAATTACCATGATACAGAATTAACTGACTGGAGTTTAGCAATAGCTGAATGTTTGCCGCCACCTGGGCTGCTGACAAATTAAAATACTCTTTATTTTTCATTCAGTGTACCAGAAAAAGTGTGTGTTAACTCTTTATCACCTTTTATCCTGCTCTATGGCTATGCTTAAAAAAAAACCCCAAAGGAGTGTATTAGTTAAGGTAAGGGAGCCTAGGTAATCTAAGACTCTCCCTTTGTGTTTAGTGCTGTGAAATTGTAAAACAACGAGGTTGTAAGCTCTTAAATATTCCCACTAAAGATCGTATCAGTGACAGTGCTTGGCAATGTTAGTACACTGGTGGTCACAAAGGAGAGATGGCGGGACTGCTCACTCTGCAACACTAAATGCCTCATCACAGTGTGCTTTTCTCTGGTTATTACAGATTTAGGGACTCTTAGATTTGACAGAGGATTTGAGGTGACGTTTCTGTGTTTATGCATGAGAGGAAATACCCAAATGAGAAGGAATGTTTTCTTGGTTAAGGAAAATGGAGATCTGAAGGCATCTATAATGCCTGTAGGAGATAAACAGGGCAAAATAGGATCAGCTGAGGCTTATTAGTAGCAAAGCTTGGTATTATTTAGTGGACAAGGGAAAACTGGTGGTTAACTCAACTTGTGTGTGTGTGACAGAACTGTGAATCACAATTTTTGTAAGTTCACTGATCGCATCAAGAAAGTGACCATGTGGGTATTTTGAAGAAATGACCTCTTGGAGTTATTTCCTTTTGAAGTGTTTCTGGCAACTAAGGGTAAACAGCAACTGAATTTGTTATCATGTCTTTTTAAATATTGTTTTAATATATATTTAAATAATATTTTTAAATAAATGTCTTTTTCGGATGGGTGAAGTGTTGATGCTAAAATGAAAGCAGGTTAGAGCTTTTAAATATCTCTCATTCTTCTTGAAACTAAGTAAGTTTACAATCTCACAATTTACCTTCCTGAAGCAAATGTTTCACTTGTAGGAGAACGAAACTGGTAACTTCATGTCTTAGTTGGCTGCTGTCTGTTTAACAGGAACTAGCCCAATGCTTGGAATGGCCAGAAAGTTATTCTAACTAGTGAAGTCATGTGTTCCTGTCCTGAACAGTGCTCGTTCGGAAATCTGAAAATTGCAAGGTATTATGTAAACATGGCTGTGACTGAAACAAACACAGGGTTTTCTTAGTTTTTATTCTTTCTTGGCCAGTTGCTACAAACGAAAGAATTTGTCTTTTTTCGTTCTAGCTCAAACACTTCATGTGAAGGGGAAGAGGGATGCACTGCAGAACATTTGCAGTCTGCCTCAGGAGTTGGAGAGAATAGTCTTGAATAAAACAATGCATTAAGTAATTTTTTTTTCTTCTCCAGAATCAGGGTGTTCTTGCTATTTTTACAGCTTTTTAATTTATCTACAGTTACCCTAGTAGTTCCTTGGCTGCATAAAGACTAGAGTTCTCCCATTACTTCGGTGGTCTGAATACCCTGTGCTCTCGTACGTCTGAGCCTGCCTTTTACAGTGGCAGCTGCACGCTCCACTTCCCAAAAAAAATTGTCATTGCAGTGTCCATAACTTAAAATGCACTTTTTTAAAAAAAATAAACTACTAGATTTTTAAAATGTTAAGTGCCAGTTATGTGACTTATGTTCTGTGTCACAAAACACAGAAAAATATGTGATTTCCAAAATTCTAGCATTCATCATAGGGCATGAAATTTGAATGTCTTAATATACTTCAAACTACTGTTTCATAAATCCAAGTGAACTTTTTTTCCTTGAAAATACTACTGTAAAAGACTTTCTTTGGAATACAAGGTTGTTACTTTCTAGTACAGTAGGCCTGATTTTTTTCTTTATGCTGGTTGTGAACTGTAATGCTAGTTTCTTCGGTCCTCTGGTGGAGAAGGAGGTGGCGTGGGTGAACGATGCGTTGCCTGCGCAGCTCCTTTGAGGTGGCTGTATGCAATAGTGGTCAGTGGGACAGTGTAGGTGAGCTGAATTCAGCCCTCTGAATGCCTGCCTGAGATTTGGCAACGGCTAGATGTTACCAGGAGGTTAGAATTTACTCAGACAACACAAAATGAAAGCATTAAAAATACCGTGAGGCAGCCAGCTCTCATTCAGTATTAGCATTTAAAATGCTAATTTAATAGTGAAAATTTATGAAAGGAAATGTTCATGCTAGAGAAATAAATCCTTGGGCACATAGCTGGAGACACAAATTGAAGCTAATAAAAGGCTGCAGTAGCTGTGCCAAGCTAGCATAACCTGTTTTAACAGTCTGCTTGGCTGTGAATCTACAGCTGGAGTAATTTTGAGCAGATGAATGATTTGCCCTTCCATTACAAAGGCTTTAGAAAGTATTTTTCGAGGTACTTAATTTACTTAATACTTTGATTACATAGGTATATTGTATTAGCGTACAGCCTTAGTTTGAAACTGCCTACTTCTCAGTTTCTATTTCTCCTGAAAATGAGAGGCTATTTTTCGTACTTTCTTGTTACTACATGAAATTTGCTTTGACACAAATGCATTCACTATCTTGATTTTTGGTGTCACTTTCCTCACAGTTCTGGTAGCTTCTTTTCTTCAGTTATATTGTGACGTGTTTAAAGGCAGGGATAGTGTGGACTGGCTTTTTTTACATGATTTAGACAAATCAGTGACTGCTAACTAACGCTTCTCTTAAATGCTACCTAAATTTCTTTGATCTGTTGAAATTGATCTAGTCCAAAACCATGCCCAAATAAATCCTTTGAGGTCACTGTCTAAAGGAATTACTTTTGTCCTGCCATTGACGTTTTCAATTCCCTGCCCCTCCAGCTTTGATGAGGACTCCTAACATATGTCTGCATTTATCAGCATAGTCACTTATTTTTCCAGCACTTACAGCAAAAATATATATATTTTTCCTCAAGCAGATGGCTTGCATGTACATCTGCTGACAAGATTCTGAATAAATGTGAACCTAAAAGTTGGATGGTTTGCCATCAAATGTAAAAATTACAAACATGCTTTAAGTATTTGAATGTTTAATCTACTGCCTTACTGCTAATCTTTATTTTCCAGTCAGGTGGTTAGGGCAGATAAGAAACTGACTGAGATATTTTATAGGCTGTGCAGCTTCTGTTAACCAAGTTCTTGTGTCTTGTTTAATGTTTACAAAATCCAACCTGAGTGACATTGAAATCAGTGGAAATATTACTCTACTAGCAGTATCAGGCACTCTTTTTTTTTTTTTTCCCCTTCAGTCATCTAGATTGGTGATTCCATGTGGGTATATACACAAAAATGCAAGGAGGGTGTTAATTATATAATGTATTTTCATTATATAGTGTGCATTTTTCTCCATATCCTCATCCTTTTGTAGCTTGTACATTGAACAACTGTGTTTTGGGATTTTTTTTTTCCTTTAGAATTCACAAGTTAATTCTAGGTATGGGAACTCCATGTCATTGCTGTCAGTATCTTCCCATATTAAATTCTACAGTATACTTTGGAAATAGTTGCTATGTAGTTTGTCAGCAGGGAAGCACAGCTGTAACAAAGGCCACATTCAGTCTCTGCTGTATATGTAGTGGTTGTGCTTTTTCTATGCTGCATTCTTAAACAAAAACTATTATTTATGCTTGAGAGAGATGTTGCAGTACTCCTTTGCATGTCTTTGCAGTTTTGTTAATCCTGAAAGATTAAACACAACACAAAACTAAGGCACTAGGTGCTTAATTATAAGCATGGAAGAGGGAAATACTGTATCTGTGTTAAATATCTTGATTATCTAAAACATTACCAAGCAATAATAATGCAGAACAGTTGTGATGACTGGCCATAATTATATTGCAGGACTAATAAGATATAACAGAGCTTTTAGAATGAATAACTTTTTTTACAGGAGAACTTGTGTCCTTTGTGGTGGTGTTGCAATTACTTTTTAAGATTAATTGAAAAATACCCTATGCTATAATTGATTAATTCCTGCTAGATTATCTTGCTTCTAGGTAACAGTACTTGTGTTAATTAAAGATTTATCTTGTTTTCTTGTTATCCTGCTTTCAAGCAGGAATTGTTAAGTATTTGTCTCTTTATAGGTTGGAAATTACAAGCGTACAGTAAAACGAATTGATGATGGTCACAGACTTTGCAATGATCTTATGAATTGTATTCATGAACGGGCACGAATAGAGAAGGTCTATGCTCAGCAGCTTACAGAATGGGCAAAAAGGTGGAAACAGCTTGTGGAAAAAGGTAATGCGTTCTGATTTTGAACTGTGAAAACTTACACAGATTTTTTTTTTTCCATTTGAGAATCTGTTTTGGTAAGTACAAAGTAGAAATTTTGTACTTTTAGCCTATAATGGAGCCTTTGCCAAAGGCTTGGTAATGTAACAAATGATCAAGCTTTTCTTGATGAAAAATAAACAAAGCCCAGCTTGTTGCATACTGAAGCAGATGAATCTTGCCTGCAGTGCAGAGTGAGGTATCCAAATAGATGCAGTTCTAGAGAACTGGCCGTTTCTAGGTCATGAATGGTATAGAACACAGTTTGAAAAGTGCATCTGAATAATAAGGGGGCAGTGGTTGTGGGGGCAGACTAATAATAAGAGCTAGATACAGCTTGAATGGAAGGTTAATCTGATACCATTTTAATATATTCTAAAATAGTTTGTCCTTTCCTGTTTATCCGTGCTTCAGAAAGTATGTTGAGAAATTGAAGGCAGTTCAAGGAAGAGCTAATAGATGGAATACTGAGAATCGTGGTACAGGGAAAGAGGGGCCAGGTTAAATGAATATTATTTCTTCTGGTGTAAAAAGTTTGTAATATTCTAAATTTGTCTGAAAAGAAACTGTTCCCTTTTCTAGGTTTGCATCAATATTGCTGTTTACAAGTGAATATAAGTCAATAGCTTCAGGTAGTTTCTTGGGAATATAAGTTCCATGTGGGTGATGGTTACTGAGAATGACACTTTCTGTTGTGTTTAGGCCCACAGTATGGAACAGTAGAAAGGGCTTGGTGTGCTTTTATGTCAGAAGCTGAAAAAGTGAGTGAACTACATCTAGAAGTAAAAGGTTCACTGATGAATGAAGACTTTGAAAAAATCAAGAACTGGCAGAAGGAAGCCTTTCATAAGCAAATGATGGGAGGATTTAAGGAAACCAAAGAAGCAGAAGATGGATTTAGGAAAGCTCAGAAACCCTGGGCAAAAAAGCTGAAAGAGGTACAGCAGTAGATTATGTATTAGATACCCTGTGTTAAATATATTAATGTCTCAAATCTCTATAAGGGAGTAAACTCCCTATTCTCTCTGCTGGACCCTCCTTTCTCAAAAAGATCTCTTGCTTTCTGTCCTCTTCTGAAAATAAGTATTTTTCTCTTGGTCTCTCCTAATCTTGGTGACTTTAGTGAAAGTCTGGAAAAAGTGGAATTTAAGCTATCATTTTAACGGTATCTGATTTCATGCATTTGAAAGTTACGAGTTACTCAAAGAAATGAGCAGGAGAAAAGTGTGTGAGTTTTTTCCCCTGTCATATAACATTACTCTTCAATAACAGGTTTGTAGAAGAAGGGGAGCAGGAGAACATGGGCATGAGGAAAAAATGTTCTGTTGGGGACTTCCTGTAAACCTTTTCTTGAGTCTGTTCCACACTGCTTTAAGCTGTATGAGTGACATTTCTTGTATGGTGAGAGAATGCTGATTCACAAGCACTACAATAATTCTCATATGTTGATTCTTCTGTATTCATTCCTTGGCCTAAATCAGAAAGAGAAAAAAACCCCAAAACAACAACAAACCCAAACCCCCCAAAAAACCAAAACCAAACCAAAAAAGTAAAAAAAGGAAGAACATGCTGAAACAAAAACTGACACTTTCTTCATTGCAACATGATTATAAGGCTGAAAAATTTAGTTGATGGCTGTATAAACCGTCCCAGACGCGAATATTCAAATCTACTTTGTAGGTGGAAGCTGCAAAGAAAGCATACCATGCAGCCTGCAAGGAGGAGAAACTGGCTATATCCAGAGAAACAAACAGCAAAGCTGATCCAGCACTAAATCCTGAACAACTTAAGAAATTACAAGACAAAGTGGAGAGAAGCAAACAAGATGTACTGAAGGTATACCATATGCTAACATACTGTTTGTACACAGTCTTTTTGACTTGTAGCTTGTGCATGTTTAAGCCTTTTTTTTTCTTCCCGAATGTGCCACGGACTGCAGTGCAGCTCACTTTCAGTTACAGTTCTATACCAAAATCCAAAATCTAGAGTTTTCTTCATATGTACTGCCAAGTACTACTTCTGTGAAGAGTGAATAACCTATTACCTCTAATTTACGTAAGTACTTTGAGCAGGGGACAAAGCAGAATTGGTGAACTTCTAAGAGTTCTTCTCATTTAGTGTAGTGAAGGTTGAATTATTTCACTTGAAAGGCTGTGAAGACAGATGTTTAAAACTTGCTGACAACAGCTAAATTTGTAGTCATTCTTGACTGCAGAATACTTTTTTTTTTAAGCAAGCTGATCATAATCTATTTAAATAAAAGTAAATACACTTGAAAATGCTATTCTGTTGCCCAGTTGGGTTTATCTCTTAAGTGGGCTGCTACAAAGAGGCTCTTCTTGTGTGACTTTCTTCAAAGCCATCTTTTCCCTTTAAGAATGCTGTTCTGTGGTCTGGGAGGCGGATGTTACATTGGGTGGGATCTTTTAATTCCTGTCTGTGGACTTCTTCTGTAAATTATTGTAGAGTCTGAGGTTCTATGTATTAAGTGAGGTCACAGCATATGCAATTTGTGTTCACAGGGTTGTATACAATGTTTGGTTTTTTGGTTATAAGTCACAGTGCGCTGTGTAAATTACTGAAGGAGAAAAAAGACACCCCTTCACAATTATTTGAAAATCTTTAAGAGATCTGTAACTTGAAAGGCTGCCTGCTCTGATTTACTCTGTGGCTCCTTTGGTTTTTATCTTTCATATTACGCTAACATTTGTCAAACCAGAGAAGAGGCTTAGAGCTTAATTGTCGCTGTTCTGCAGTTTTGTTAGGTAACTTTCGTTGCGACCTAACGTAGAAACAGCGGTCATGAAAAGATAATGCAATTTGGGACCTTCTGGTCTAAACCTTGGCCATTACTCCATTGATAAATCTGTTAAATAGGGTAGTAATAAAATATATTGCTAATGGTTTGTTTTTCCACCGCCAGACAAAAGAAAAGTATGAAAAATCACTGAAAGAATTAGATAATGCCACTCCTCAGTATATGGAAAACATGGAGCAGGTATTTGAACAGTGTCAGCAGTTTGAAGAAAAACGCTTACGTTTCTTTCGAGAAGTGTTACTGGAAGTTCAAAAACACCTTGACTTGTCTAATGTTGCAAGGTAAAACTGTGTAAGACTTCAAAATCAATGCTTAATACTTTCCAGTGAAAAGCTACCCATACTTCAAGTAGATCAAGAGTTTGCAATCTGATTTGTTTCTAATGTATTGCTTCAATTTGTTGAAAGTGTAAGTGGAAGAGATTAATTCTTTGTTTTTTCTAAGATCAGATCAGCATTTTTATCCCTAATATTTGCTAGTTTTATTTAACAGCGTTAAATGAACCAAACCCCCCCTCATTCTTGTCTTTTTACAATCGTGTGTCAGTTAGAAAGTATTCAGAGCTTAGAAACAAAAAATGCTTGGATCAAAGATTGGGAAAGGAGGGTTTTAGTGTATTACGTGTCTTGTTTATTGGAGGACAAACTAGAATTTATTAGTGTAAGACAGTATGAACTTTGTAGTGTAAACACATTTATTGTTAAAATATTAGAGCTCAGTCTAAAGGAATTAATTACCTTAACTATGGGATGAATGTTAAAGATCCATTGGTTGACCATTGCTGAACTCTTGTCCATCTTAATTTCAAAGACTGTTCTTTATACTGTGGTATGTATAAAGCATGTCTTGTACTTTGTTCTTTCTGCCTTGACCCTCCTCACTACATTCCGAGAAATCTAAACTTCTGCTAGGGCACTCAAATCAGAGCTCATGCAGCTTACTTTTGTGAAGGGGGGTGGAGGGGGTGGGGGTGGGGGGCGGGGCGGGGAGATTTTCTCCACCCCTAGTGTTTGATCTGTCTGTCAGCGCCCCAGGAAAGCAGGGACCCTTGTGTCTGGCCAGTCTGTCAGCGTCCCATTGCAGGGACACTTCACTGAACAGTCTGGCTGGACTGGAGGGCGATTCGACTGACTTGTTCAGGGAAATGTGCCAGCAGCATAAAGGGGACCCCTCAAGTGGGTCTGCCCACTTTATTCTAATGTGTTACCTGCTGCCAGTGACTACTGGCATCCGCAAAGGATTAACACTAACGGTTTATGGAATAAGGCTCTTTATTTATATAAAATTATGACAAATTGAGGTTTGTGGTTGCTGGTGATAGAGACAGTCTGCAAATACAAGCGTGAAGTGATACACAACAAAAGTATAATCACTAATAACAGCTAGCATGAGTTATTTATTTGGCACGCATAAGATAAAGTTCTTACCCGATAGGCGTCCCTGCTGGGGAGAAGACACGTTCATCCCATTGACTGATCCCAGAAGTTTCGATGGAGTCTTCCCTAACTTCTCCCCTCATCTGCCCACCCTTTATACTTCATAGTATACTGCATATTCATTTATCATATGCAGATTGGTTACTAGTTTCTTGCTTCTAATGCAAATTAGTGCATATCCTCAGATAGCACTACTGAAGTTCTATACTAACTACACATTCTCCTCAAGCAGGGTTTTCCCCTCTGTCAGGAGTTGGGGGGCTATTTGAGTCAGAGGTCATGATCTCCCACTACCACAATTACTTGTTGTATTTTCAACTAATACTCTGTTGATGTCAGTGGATTGCAACATCTTATCATCCTGTTTCCTCTCATAGCTAGAATTTCCTCACTTGAAGGCTTCTTTTTGTGTAACTCAAATAATGGTGTTTCTTTCACTGTTTGTTGTTTCTCGTCTTCCCCAAGGCTGACTCCCTTGATTAGAAGTCCCTTCGTTCATAACTTGGAGAGTGGGTCAGCTCAGCCTAGCTTTGTGAATGTTAAATCGGAGTTGGGTAAATCTGGGAGTTCAGATGACAATTCCCCCAACCCTCACCCGTCTGGACTGGCTTACAGTCCATTTCCATCACATGTAGGTGGAGCTTGAGTGACTCTAGTCATACCCGTTGTTGTTACTGCTCAGTGTCACATGCCCAGTCAGGTGTAGCAGCACCGTGGAGGCAGGTAACTTTGAGGTGGAGGTGTGCGTTAGTAGTGCAGTGAGAGTATTTCATCTGAGGAAAGTCATTTGGCCACAAGGGTTGGCACAGCCACGGACATCTCAGAGATTCTTCATGTGACAACTGTCATGCGGCTTATCAGCTGTGTGGTGCCATCAAGTTCCTGTTCTTGCAGGGAGCAGACAGAGCCTGGCCGCGGTGTCCCCGCTCCGTTCCACCTCGTCACTCCTGTCAGCACGTGCTGAGCCGGCAGGTTGTGCTTCTTAGGGAGCAGTGGCGATGTAGATTGCATGCATGCCCGCCATCCTGAAAGGGATAGCTGTTTTACTCTAAAAAGCTTTCTGCAATACTACACGTTCATTGGGTCCCAATTTTCTCTAATTTCTGACCTCAAGGTGATGCTCCCACAGACCGTATGGCACGTCATCAATTACTACAGGCCATTTTGATACAAAGTTACTTTGGTATGTCAGCAGGACAGTGGTTATGTTTTTGTTTTCTTTGGCATTTGAGCAGACAGACACTGGAATACTTGCAGCAAATGCTGTAACACTAGTGGAATTTTACATCCCACTTATAACGGCAGAGTTTCATATAGGCTCTGGTTGGCATTCTAATTAAAAGGACCAAGTGGGCTCCTAGCTGGTTTCTCATTTCTGTTCCTTCTTCTGCTAGTGATAAAACTCTTATGGTGGTCTAACCAGTGGAGTTAAGGAGCTGATCAAGGTAACCTGGGGCAGAAAGAATCTAGTTTAGTTTTAACCCTGATCAGTGTTCCCATTTGACTTGCTATACAGTCACATGAATGTTAGTGCTGGCGTAAGTGAAGTGGGTGACATAAGGGCAAGAACAAATACAGAGCAAGCAGTAGGTAAGGGCAAGATCACTTATTTTAGCATCACTACCACTTCAGGTTGCTTCAAAGTTCTTACAGAACTGCTGTGGAGGATAGGTTCTTTTTACTCTCAGAGTAGATAGAGAGGATTGCTGCCCGCCTGAATCCAACTTAAATCAGATTGAAAGAAACACAGAAGAGAAATAAGAAATAGTTGACTTAAAAGACAAGGTTAGAGGAAGACTACAGAAGATGACCAAGTGGAGGGCAATGATCTCCTTTTAAAATATTTGGAGGTTCAGGAGTGATGTCTTATGTAGTAAGTTAATAAGGTGCAAACAAGGAAAAGAACTACTAGGATGAAACCAGTGATAAAGCAACTGTAGCTGTTTATCTGTTCCATTACCTCTGCCTCTTTGAGTACACAGAGATAAAAAGTGTAGAATAAATCCCTAAAAGGAAGTGTGATTTCTAACTTAAGACTAATAATGCTGAAGAGCACAGTACAGAATGTATACCTGCCCTGTCGTCTACAGATGTAGACCTCCAGTTTATTGTTGATATAACTGATAGCTAGTGAGTCATTCAAAATTAATTATTCCCTTTCTCAAAATACATGCATTTCTATTGCTTAAATATATTCAAAGACCCACTGATGCAGGAAAAAACCCATACTGCATACATGTTAAAGCAGTCCAGTAATATATAGAAATTGAGAAATTTGTAAGTGTATTTTGAGAAAGTTTGACTCCTTGACAATGTAGCACTAATGAATTCTAAGTTTTGTGTGACTTGGTCTGGAAGGATTTTCCCGAATTCTCTCTAGCTTGAATAGAGACGAGCGGTTCTGTGTCTCTTACTTTAAGCCTTGTGGCTGTTGTGTTAAGACCTCTTTGTATTCAGAGTTCCATATTGCACTATAGAGGTTGGGGGTTTTTGTATGAAAGAATTATATTTGTTTTCAGTCTGTAGAGTGAATACATCAAGTGTACAGTCTAGGATCAGCGGATCAAAGTTGTATCTGCAACATGACATCTGTTCTGTAAAATACTTTATACTTACGAGAGATCAACTTTAACAAAAAACAATTAGACTAACGTATAAGTAAAAGTAGTGATGTTTTATAGGATTTGCTATTTTATAGAAATAATACAGTTAGTAAACCTGAAACAATAAAAGCAGTTAGCAGATATTATACCTGCGCAGGAAAATGTTTAACCCATTTAATGCTGCTTCAGGTTTGAGATCTTTATTGCAGTAGCAATTTATAGTTCTCATTGGATTAAGACAGGAGTTTTTGCAGATTGCTGTGGTCAGATCACAAAAACAGTTTCTACCATCTTGTAGAAAAGCTTTTAAATTCAAGAAACTTCAAGATTGGCATTCAGTAATTTAAATACATTCATATGTAAATCCTACATTTAATGACAGCCAATTAAGTTACTTTACACAAGAGTCATAATTCTAATACCTGGTAAATAAGGGTGTTTTAAGAAGACTGTTTTGCTGCAAGTTTTTTTTCAATTTTGTTGTGAACTTTAAAATACTCCTTTTTAATTTTATTTTTTTTTTTAAATCTGACTAGGGGATTTGTCATATTCCTAAATGTTATACTAAATTTTAAGACAAATTTGTTTTGCAGTTACAAAAATATCTACCGCGAACTGGAACAGAATATCAAAACAGCAGATGCTGTGGAAGACTTGCGGTGGTTTAGAGCTAATCAAGGTCCAGGGATGTCAATGAATTGGCCTCAGTTTGAGGTAAGGTCAGAGTACTTAAAACCCAGGCTTAGCTTGTCTATTTTTACTTCTTTGCTTTTTGTCATGCTCCTTTCTGGTGTAACTCTGAAATTCAAGCTTCTAGCAGTGAATTTTTTGTTTTTTACAAGCCATAGTAGTTTTCTTTTCTTGATTTCCGTTGGGCTCTCCTCATCCCCCAACTTTTGGAGGTGATTATATCAGACACATATTTAAAGATAAGAGGGGTAAACCAGAAAAATCTGTAGTGATATTTTTTATTATTATTATTATTAAAATTAAGTCATTAGTAACCCATGGTTTAGTTGAGATACCTCTGACACCTGTATATGTTATCCCATATGTCTGTCTTCTCCCGTTTGGTGTTAGACTTCAATTTGAATCTCCTTGGTGTTAGCAGATAATTAGTGTAGGCAGCAAAGACTTAGAAAAACTTCTGCTAACATAGCCTGCAAAAAACAAATAACAAAATTGATCAGTGCAGATCATGCTACCAGAGTAGAAATAGCTGGAATTGAGGTGAGTTTGACCAGAACCATGGGTTTAGTTGAGATCATTTCTAGACATTGAATTAATGGAGTGGAAGCATCAACTCTGGAGTGTTCACCGTTCCCCTTATTAACCATAATGGAATATATCACTCGTTTTTAAAATACAGAGTGACTTTAGAAGGTTTGAGGAAGAAAACTCGTAATAGTACTGCAGAATTTCTTTGCATGAAATGCTGAACTGCAGTTACATCTGTGTGGGGAAATTACTGTACTTTTTTGTAAAAGTTACGATTAACAGATTAAATACTATTATTACTATATTTCTAATTGATTTTTTCCTCATTTACATGCTACAAGGATGAGGTAAGTAAAAGAAAAAAAAAAAGTAGTGATCAAATGAATATGAAATCGCATTATAAACTGCAAATATGCTTAGGTCAGTGGTCCTTAAGCTATGGTAGCCCAGAAATCCAATACGTATTTGTACAAAGTTAAAATAATGAGATATCTCTGAAAAGTTGGCTAGAAATCACTTCTCTGACAGCCGTGCTACATGTATAAACCAGCGGTAATAGCAACTCAAAAAATCTTTGTATCCTGTTAAAGATACTTCTCTCTAATGCTATCTTTTGTATAGCAAACTATCTCCTGACTGGTTTTTTTACTTTTAAGGCTTCTGAGATGAAATATGTCTCAGCATATAGGATACCTGCTTGCATCCAGTTTGTTCTCTGTTGGTTCTTGCTTTAATGCAGTATGCAGCTTAGCCTGACTCGATAGGTAGAAATTGTGTTTAGGTATCATCATGCCTGTCCATCTGCCTTCTGAAACATCTGAATGGTTCCAAACATCAAGGAGCGGATACTTCACAAATGGCATCATGAGTCTCATCAACAGTTGTGTTATTTGAGCCTGAACTTTTATGGATGGCTTTTAAAGACAATAAATTTCACTAAATTGAGAGTGAAGTACTGGAAGGGCTCAAATCTTAGGGACAGGAAAAATGATATACAATGAATTTAAAAATTGGCTTCTTCATAGGTCATTGTTGGAGCCCTTCATGAGAAGTAAGCCCTGTATTAGATTATAATACCTTTTTAAATTAAGTTTAAGGTTTACCTTTTTAAACCAGATGTCTTGGCATTATTTGAAACAGCGAAACCTCAGTAAAACTTCTAAAGAGCTGCACTGACCAGCTCCTTTAATTTCTCCAGTTGTCTGCCAGATGTCTGGTATTTTAAGTCTTTTCAAGGTGTTTTCAAGGTAAATGCGAAGCAGAGACGTACAGGTAACCTCTGGATTTTGCAAGTTGCACAAATATGTTTGCATTGCTAGGGTAGGAACTAGATGAGAACTATAACTGAAACAGAGTAACTTATCTTTTTAATAATTATTTGTGCTGTTGTATGTATAGATGCATGTTCCAGGCTGAGTCTGAAATTCAAATGTGGTAACTATTTGTTTAATTAAATTTGTCAATCATGTTTTGCATTCATTGATAGGAGTGGTCTGCAGATCTGAATCGCACTCTCAGTAGAAGAGAAAAAAAGAAGGCTTCTGATGGAGTGACTCTGACTGGTATTAATCAGACGGGAGATCAAGTTTCACAGCCTAACAAACATAGCAGGTATTTTTTTTTTTCATGCCTAAAAAGACTAATTGGAAAGGATTGTTATCTTCAAGTGCACTAAGCTCCATGAGATCAAAAAGTCACTGTCCAATGAAATGTTAATTATCTGTGAGCATTTTTAGTGATGTGTTTCTGCAGCTCACGATATTTTGGGAATTATTCTCCATTTTACAGTTCTCTTTCCATTGGGAGTTAAAAGAAACTAAACTCCATGAGAAACTGAACTTCCTGTAGCTAATCTGGTAGCTAGTCTGTTGCTATCTTCCCGTCTCTGAAAATGACAATTATACTTCAAAATCTTAGCTTGCATAATCTTTAGTCACTTCAGAATCCTGGATGTGATTAATACAAAACTGTTAACATCAGCTGCTTCAGAAAGGACTGAAACTGGCTAGAAAAATTGTTCTGCCTTTTACTGTAGCAGGCAGTAAGAAAAAGAAACTATGGCCCATGAAAGATGCTCTGATTCTGGAGGAACGTGAGACTTCCCAAACTTACTTGGGTCTTATGCTACACTTGATAGATATTTGGGGTTTTGTTTGTTTGGGTTTTTTTTCTGGCTGGAGAAGGGGTCTGCTAAGAAACTGCTTGGTGGGACACCAATGACAGTGTTCCACTCTTAAACAGATAGGGTTGCCATAATGCTCTTTCTTTTCCGAATTAGCAGTCTTAGTGTCCAGAGTAACACAGTGCAGTCAGTACAATCAAGTTACAATCCCTTTGAAGATGAAGAAGATACTGGGAGTACTGTCAGTGAAAAGGAGGACAATAAGATCAAAAAGTTGGTGAAATGTTGTTTTTTGTTTTCACACTTGCACTTTCTCTATCTAGGGTTTTCTATTTTTGGTTTCTATAACGCGGTGCCGGTCAGTGCATGAAGTCCTTTTAAGCGGTTATGTAAGCGACACCGTAACCTAACTTCTCTTCCCTAACAGATGCCTTATCTGTTGCCTTGATGTTTGGTTTGAAACTACTGGGGTTACTGGCAGTTGCTAACGGAACTGCTGTGCTTTTTTCCTTCCTTTACCAGTCCTACAAAATGTTAAAACTGATGGGTTTTTCTAGTGAAACTGCTCCTGGAGCTTTACTGCTCTGTGTGTTTTTGCTGAATAAATTTGCCTTTACAATTGCTTTCTTTTTATTTAGGACTTTCTCAAACAGCTGCCTGTTACTTCAATATACACACTAAGGATGTCATACCACTCTCTTAAATGGCATGTGCATGCTCAACAGTGAACTTTTCTTTAAATTATCAAGTTGTTGATATATAGTGGAGTTTGTTTATGGGTGGATTGCAACATATAAAAAGTGTTGAAAGCTGTTGTAGAGGTGCATAGAAATTTGGAAGGAAGGTTCTCCAAAGCAATTTAAATGTCTTATCCTAATCCAGATAGTTCCTCTCATCTACTACCTGCATACCTTTTACCTTTCTAGAGGAAATAATCCCATGGATTATGTAGATTTCTTGACAGGAGTTTTTGGAGTTAGAGGGGAGGTTGTCTTTGATATCTTTTTTTTTTTTTTTTTTTTTTTTTCCTTTTTCTAACTTTGTTACTGTATTGCAAGAATGCTTTTTTTTTTAATGAGGCTTTGTCAGCTAAAGATAGGTGAGAAGATACCAGAAATAAAGTTTCAAAACTGGACCTTAGGGTGGAATTTAAGCTTTATTAAGGGAACTGATATCTTAGTGGTATTTCTAGTTCCTATTTTAAGAGCTGAAAAGAATAATTTAAAAATGGTTTTCAGTGTTAGCAGCTATGAAAAAAACCAAAGCTACCCTACAGACTGGTCTGATGAAGAGTCCAACAACCCCTTCTCTTCCACTGATGCAAATGGAGACACCAATCCATTTGATGAAGACAGCTCTCCTGCAATGGAGGTGAGAGTACGTGCACTCTATGACTATGAGGGCCAAGAGCAAGATGAGCTCAGTTTTAAAGCTGGTAAGTTTACAGCATTCACTTAAAATTTTACTCAAAAGAAAGTGGGGGGTGGCAGTTTTTCTCTACAGCTTTTATTTTCTGAAATCACCTGTTTCTCTGAACATACATCTCCACTTTACAGGATCCTGTCTAATTCTCATCCTTCCTGACAGGGGTGACAGGGGCACTTCTTAGTATCCTCTGTTAGGAAGCACTGAGTTCTAGTCTGTTTGGAATGTGTTGGGATGCATCTGTTTGGCATATTCCTTTCTTACTGTCTTATGTTAAACAAAGTAAGATGCAGAATTGATAATCCTGTCTCCTCCTTTTCTTAGTTGGTGACGGTAACAGCTGCTGCTTTTAGCCACCTGGAAATGCCAACCCTACAAAGTTGTTTTTTTAAAGGAAAGGACTACAGCAGCTACTCTTAAAACAGTATCTAACCAACTGATACTCTTTCTGTTTAAACCGGAAGCATCTCTTTTATGGCAAATTTTCTTCCAGTGCTAACTTCTCTAAGGTTGAAAACATAGCCATGGACAGATAAAACATCCTATGAGGGGAGATGTATACTAAGTGTACCCTAATATAATGCAAGATAAAAAAAACAGATAAAGACTGTTATTGTGCTTAACATACACTGAAGGGGAAAGGAAAGAGAGAGGAAAAAATTTCCCTTAAGCCATAAACCCTGTTCTTTACCTCATTGCTATAGGAGTTGAGAGAACAGAACAGAGGCAACTGACAGGCGAGACCCGTGCTGCATCTCCACATAAGTAGTTGGCACAAGGGTATGATGGCTGCACCCTATGGGTGCTGCTGCCTCCAGTTTGCCTGGGCCAGTTCCACCAGCTGTTGTGTGCAAGCGAGTGCTTGCTCAGCCCCCCGAAGTTGGAGACTTTGTTTCTCATAATCTGGCCAGTCCAGAGGCAGCACCATCTAGTGAGGAAAGGTGAAGTCTACACCCTGCCCATGTGTTGAGCTCTGATTTCAGAAAAGGTTTCTACTGTCTTGCCCAGGACTGCATGTGAAAAGTTTACCAACCAGGAATTCCAGAATAAGATTGCATGAACAGTTAAGCAAAAGCAAACAGAACTTCAGTTTGTGCAAATGAGATTGCCTATCTCATTGGTCTTGTCTCTTTTCCTGTTTACTTGTCATTTACTCCCTTCTTCTGTAACGACTGACTGGAGGAAAAACAGTATTCAAGTGTTGAAACCAAGTTTGACAAAACTTTTGCTTCTACTTCCCTTTCAGCTGGGATTTGTAAGAAATATGCTGCTTCTACATCATCATGCTATGGGTCTTGGATGTTATGGCTGAAAGTTAATACAGTAAACAAGTCAATGATGTACCTAATCAATGACCTGCCAGACTTCCATTCAGCTTATGGAGAAAGGTGGTGCTTAGAACAGTGTATTTCCAGGTCATATTCTAAGCACAGTTTGTGTTTTTTAAACCAAAAAAGCCCCGCAACTCAGGTGACAGTGCTCCCTCCTTTTTTAGTAGTGAAACCTCAACGCACCTGACTTCTTCCTTGTAGGGAAGTATTGTAGCCTTCCAGAGAGAAGGAATGGATTGGTTTGTCCATTAATAACTTTGCTGAATTGTGCCCTGACAGAAGGACAGTATTAACAAAACATCTGGAGCTTTCTCAGGAATGCAGCAGTTGAAATTATTCTTCATTCTGGAGACTTTAACTGCTTTTTTTTTTTTTTTTTTTCTCTTCTGAGCAGAGGAAGCATGCTAATCCTCTTGCAATATATGTATTGTACCTGTGAAGCAGCAGGGTGGCATTCCAAGGGTTTACAGTAATGAGCCTTTCAGTGGCAAAACTCTGCGGTGTTTATACACACAGATGCAATGGTTAAATACAGTTAGGTGTTCGGGGCTCAGCACCAGCTGTGTGACTTGCATTGAACCAAGTGGTTCTCAGTGTGAGGTCTGTAGAAACAAAGTGCAGGAAGCATGAACTGTGAGATGTACGTAGGCTTAGCTTAAAAATAGCTTTTGTTTGAAGCTATCCACCTTTGAAGGAGGAGCATTAAAGTATGTTATAACACCAAATTACATGATTGTATCAATAGTCGTAAAGGGATGACATGCTAGACTATGAATCCCGTAACAGAAGATGAATTATAGAATGGCTACTGTCAAACTTAGCTTTTAGGCAGAAGTATTAATGTGACTAGTTTTACACTGAACGTACAAATGACTAAGGAAGAAACCTCACCAGGTCATGCAGGAGCCAATTTAAAATGTACTCACCCCTATGCTCCTATGTAGGCTATGCCCAGACTCCTAAGCAGCTGTCAACAGAGGATTAATGCATTTTGGGGATCAATGTAAATGTATGTGGATATTCTGAGATGGGATTTCCTTGGGTATTCAAAGAATTCGCCTACGAAGTTTTTGTGATCACTTTTAGGGACATGCTGTAGAATATATGCTCTGCATAGTGTCCATTAAATGTACTTTAATACATGAAATGTCTTTTTATTAGTGGAGTACTTTATACATCTGGTAGGTTTTTTTCTTGGCAAACAACTGTGGGAGGCTTCCAAAGGTGAAGAATAAGTTTGTTTATTTGTATCTATGAGAGGTTTTATAATTGTTTAACAGGATGGAACATAACCATCTACCATATGTATAGCTCACATTACTGTATCTCTGTCGTGGCTGAGAATAAATAGCTACAGTAAACGTAGACAATGCAATATTGTCAAAATGTGTTATTGTATATGCTATCTTTATCGCAGTTGTTAGACTGTCTGCATTGCAACTGTTGTGCAAATGACACTTAAAAGTGGTAATATTTTCATAGACCTCCAAGACCACTGAGTTTCCAAGTCCGAGCTGTTCATGCAAGTGCAGTTGCGTTGAGGCTTATTGTTAACACAGCGGGGCTTTTTGATAGCCCTCTTTCAAGATTTCACTCTTTGTTCACTTCATAGAAGTGGTGGGAAGTCTTGGAATCGTACACTCACTCATTCTGCAGCACTAGAAATGGTGGAAAAATCTGTAAAATGTGTCCGTAAGCCAGTTACAGTCCAAAGTGCCAAACATTTGTTCATGATGTTCTTTTATTAGTTATCTGGTAAACTTAGAAGCTAAAGGAGATGGGGCTTTAACCTTTTTTATCTAACAGAGGAGCTATAGAAGATGGATGTCTTGTGAAGATGTAATACAAAGCTTGTCCATTGCTACCAAAGAATTTATAGTCCCTAGGCTAGTTCATGTTCTCCTATGATGATATGAATGATACCGGTACTCTGTATATATTTATAGCCATTTGGGACTGTATTAAGTGGTAGTGTCTTCAGCATGTATTTCCTATTGCTAACTAAGATGAAACACAGATCAGTTTTACCTAGGGAAATAATTTGACACAAATGAGTTGTACATGAGGAAATAATTGTTACTCAGTGTGGCCTTTCTTACCCGGCTGAGATGGACATTCATTTGCTCATGTACAGGATCTTGGAGCCAGCAGACTCTCTAATGCCAAATTATTTCCTGAGGACGTAGAAGATTAGATGTGCATGACAGTCAGGATGAGGTTATGTTATAGTTCATAAGTGTTTGAATGGATAATCAGTGTTGGCTTTTGCTGTGTAAGTTAGGAAGCGAATTCTGAGTTACTTTTTCTGGAGCTACAGCTGTACATCAGCTTCCAACAACATACAGCTAGAGCAGTAAAAAGGGAAGTTAAATCCCAATCCTTACATTTCTTAAAAAGGTGAGGAGAGGGAGGGAGATGTAACCAAGTATGAGGTGGAAGATTCCTTTAAATCTTTCTGCGTCACAACCTAGTAGTGGTAGACTGAAAAGCTGCAAGTATAATTGAAGAGAATTTTACTGCCACGTCTTAATTTTTGTAGCATTTTCCTCCTTACGTTCCACAAACTCTTCAGAAAAGTATATATTGACAGTAAGCCTAACAAAACATCTATTTCACTTTCACTGACATTTTGTTGAGGGTCATAAATGTAGGATTATTCTACTTGTTTAGAGGTAGTTGTACTAGTCACAACTATCTGTGTACACCCTCTTTAGATTTAAGGGAGTCTTTGATCTTGTAGTGAAATAACACTGTGTAATTTCAAAAGTATGCATTCTTTATTGTGCTTTAAAAAATGCTATGACCTTTTTGAAATGCCACCAATGTCATGTTTTAATTTCAAAGTACCTTGCTTTTTCCTATTTTCTTGAAATTGGGGGCCTTTCATCCCATATGCTAATTTGTAAGTGGTATTCTTAGTATTGAAAGCATGAAGAGCAAAGAAGGGAAGGTTTCTACTGGGGCCTGGGCTGGGGAGGGGAAGAAAAGTGGCCGCCTAGATAACTGTCATGTTATCCTTCTGTTGTAACTTAAAAAGATTACAGTTTGTTAACAATGTTCCTTCTTTTTAAGGGGATGAGTTAACTAAAATGGAGAATGAAGATGAGCAGGGTTGGTGCAAAGGACGTCTGGACAATGGACAAGTTGGTCTATACCCAGCAAACTATGTAGAACCGATCCAGTGACAAAGGACAAAGTTAATACAGAAGTGTTACAAAAGCTCTGCAGGCCTGTACAGTATATATTTAAATTGAGAGAAAGATGAATGATGTATAGTGTGTATATATTTTAATGAAAAGGCGAGAGCTTGATACTGAGATTATGGTGATTTAAAGACAAAAGTTTGAATGAGTAATTTGACATTGTTCTCACAACTTGTGCACAATGCAAAGGAAAGGGGCTAGGTTGAAAAAATAGTATTATAGGAAAAATACTTTTTAAGTTTTTCTTCCCACATGTCTGTTATTGTGAATCCTAAACATTTTTGCATTTTCTATGCTTGTGCCTCATCCTACCCTAGGTATGTGGCTTATGCTCACTTTTGTTTAATCAGTTATTTTAAGTGACCTTCAGTAAGTTGCAACTTGAATTTTAAAGATTATTATAGTTAATTTTCTATTTGTTCTTAGCAATATATGAAAGATGCAGTATTTTTTTATTTAAATGCTATGTAGTTAAGCACCTTTTTGTATGCTTGGATTTATCAATTAATACTTAAATTATGACATAGATTTAGTCATCAGTTGACTGAATGAATACTCTTTCCATGTTGTAGTAATCTTTCTATGTTGTCAGCATGGCTTGAAGTTGTAAAACAAATACTGTATTTAATATCTGTTACAGAAGGTTATATGTAGCAGAGATATCTGCAGGTGTCATGGGTTGGGATTCTATTATGAATGTTGCTTATGTGGTTTGACACTTAAACTGAGAGTTTTCCATCTAGATCTTAAATGGCACTCAAAAGAAAGATAAATTATGCATAAACCCCAGAATAGTAGCTATTTCCAGCACATGTTTGCATGGGGAAAAAAAAAAATTAATCTCCTTTAAACTGCTAATGATTTTTGGGTGATTTGAAATGTTAGATCTGTGAAGGCTAATTTTTTTGAACAGAGAAGACTGTAAAATAGACTAAATGCTTTTTATTAAGAGCCTATCTATGTTGTGTATATGTACATATAATTTGATATTCCAAAATATAAAAAGCATGGCTATTAGTTACCAAGCCTTTTGATGTCAATAAGATTTAGCCTGTTTTAAGAGTTTAAATTATAGGTATATTTAAATCTGCTCTCCTGCCATATTCATTACTGTACCATTGACAATGTATTCCGTGATTAGATTTTCAGAAGTACAGTAAATACACTAACATACTCAAAATCAGTATTTGTGGATCAGAATATAACTAGCTTTAGTCCTTATGTGGATTATTGTAGCAGAACACTGTAAAATCTACATTTGTTTGCAGTTACAACTCGGGCATCTGTAATCATATTAAATAGTATGCTTTTGTGACACTTAAAACTGGGTTGTAAAATTACAGCAGATTTGTGCTTAAAAAACCCTAAGTATCAGGTAAGTAGATATGCTGTTTTAGGAAGCTACACTGTAATGAGGTTAATAAATCTATTTTGAGGTAATTATAAAACACTGTTGGTAATCTTGGACTTCATTGTTTGCTTTTTGAGCTTTAGATATATTTAGCCATCATTTTCAATGAATCAAAATGTGCAAGCTTAGAAAGTGGATGTATGTATATGTCTGTCAAGGAAAACATACCAACGTAATTGTTCATCCACAGGACAGTTACTGAAATTGTCAGGAATTACTGATTTGGGTCTATATTGTAAAATATTTTAGAAAACAATAAAATCTGTTAATCTCTTAAATACACAGAATGTACCTTTTACTGTTTCAACGTATGTGAAAATAGTCTTAAACAAATAATCTGTGCATTTCATTGCAATTCAAGGTGACAAAATCAGCATTGTTTAAAAGAGCCATAAGGAGGAGTAATGACATCAGTGGCATTGTGCCGTTAACAAAAAAGGGGAGGTGCAGTGCACGGGGGCTCTTGACAAGGCATTCCAGTGAAATGTTTATGGAAGAAAAGGAGACCATTTATTTCATGGGTATGCAGAATTTACTGTGGTGTTGCTTTCTGTGGTGTAGTCAAATCTGGTGTAGCTTGATAGTATCTGAATCTTTTCTGCCTTTTGTGAGTTTTCATGTTGCCTGATGGTAATTAATGTAGTAGTGTATGTTATGGCTTGCTGAAAGTTTTATCTTGTCTCCCCCATCAATGTGGCATCTTTTAATCTAATTGAAGTACTAGTTCTTTATGCTGGATGTGCAGTTTGGTGAAGGCATCACAGAATACAAGTGGGAGGGACCAAGGGAGGTCTCTCGTCCAGCGTCCTGTTTAAAGCACAGTCAGCTCTGCGTTCAGACCAGACTGCTCAAGCCTTTGAGCTAACCTGGAAAACTTCCAAAGACTGATTTCATAACCTCTCTGTTCAAACTCTGACAATGCTTAATTATAATATTTTTCCCCCCATTTTATTTGCAGTTAGAACATGCCCTGTTGCAATTTATGTAATTGTGTGTCATTCTGCTGTGCTTGGATGGAGCCTAGCTTTGTTGTTTTGGTAGCCTCCTTGTAGATGCCGGAAAGCTGCTGTTGGGACCCCCAGACTAATCTCTTCTCCAGGCTGAACAAGCCCCGTTCCCACAGCCTCTTCACAGAGCAAGTGCTCCACCGCCCTGACATCCCTCCGCTGCACTTGTGCAGGTTTATCAGCATGTGGTACTGAGTGCAGGTGGGGAGGGTGTCCAAGACTGGACAAAGTCTTCCATAGTACTGAGTAGCAGAAGATAATGGCAAACCTACTTTAAAACATTTTAAAAATAATGAAGTATTTTTATTTGACTGCTAACAGGTATAAGCAATAGGCTGTTTTTAAGTGTGTGATACTCTAGTACTTCATGTCAATGAGAACTTTGGGAAACAGACTTGGATTTGGTCAAATAAAAACAACTAGTTTTATCTCATTTTGGATGGGCAGCTGTTCACCTTGCACAGATTAATTCAGTTGAGGATTTTGCTTTAAGAACACTGATCTTATCTCATTATCTAGTATATACAGTTTTCGTATACTTATCACAGCCAAATTTAGAATGAGAATGCAAGGGACTTCTGGAGGTTACCTAGCCCAGCCAGGGGACCTCAGAGCAGGTCCAGTTAGAGCAGGTTGTCCAGGGCTTGTCCAGTCAAGTCTTGAACATCTCCAGTGACGAAGAGTCCACCACCTCTCTGAGCAACCTCTTCTAGTTGTTCATCACTTTCAAGGCGAGGAATTTTTTTCTTACATGTATCAGAATTTCTCATGTTTCCTCTTGTACTTCACTTGTGCACCTTTTAAAAGTCTGGCACCATCTTCCCTACACTTTTCCATTAGGGAGCTTCAGCGTGGTGTGCTGTGGGCCACCTTTACTGCAAGGACATGCTGCTGATTAATGTTGCTTGCTCAGATACCCAGGTCTTTTTCTGTAGAGCTTCCTTTTATCTTGTCGGTATGCAGCCTGACCAGCTGAGATGGAGTCACTGCGCAGGTACAGGATGCTGCATTTGCCTTTGGAGTTCATGAGGTTCCTACACCCATTTCTCCAGTTTCACCCATTGCTCCCTCTGAGCAGTGTCCCTCTATAATCTCTAATTTGGTATCATTTGCAGGCTTGTTGAGAGCGCATTCTGTCCCATCATCCGGGTTATAAAGGCATTAAGTAACTTGGCCCTGGTATCCATCCCTTGGGATATCAGTTGGGTTTTATATGCCCAAGCACAGTCCTTTGAACCTGGCAGTCCAATTTTCTATCTGGTCTATTTAGTCACTGGTTTGGCTGTAAGGATACTACGTGAGGCTGAGTCAAAAGCTTTGCTACAGTTGGTAAAGGTGAATAATGAAGCCTGTTGAGCAACAGTAGAGAAATTCTCCTTGTGAGTTTATCTGAGGTTTAAGCAGCTATATATCGCTTTCATAGGATTAAACTTAAAGGTATAGGAGAATATGATTTTCAGAACAAAATTTCTCTCCATCTTGTCCCTTCTATTTCCTTTAAAAATCTGAAAGGAAGTAGTATCTTTCAAAACTCACTGGTGTACACTTGCTCGTACTGATTGAGCTACCTGAACATTGTTGTAGCCTTGAGCATGTGTCAACCTTACAGCATGAAAATACTTGCCATTTTCATAACATTTCTTGAATTCTTTGAAAACACAGTGCCTTGTTTCATCAAAACTGTTTACTTTTTATTTGGGATAGAATCATAGACTCATCTAGGTTCGAAAAGACCTTTTAACATCATCAAATCCAGCTGTTAACCCAGCACTGCCAAGTCTACCAATAAACCATGTCCCCTAAGTGCCACATCTACATGCCTCTTAAGAGCCACCATCTGTGGAGGTATTTATTGCCCTGGGCATCCTGTTTCAATGTTTGACAACCCTTTTGGCGAAGAATTTTTTCCTAATATCCAATCTAAACCTCCCCTGGTGCAACTTGAGTCCTATGGCTTGTTCCTTGGGAGGAAAGACTGACACCTACCTCGCTACAACCTCTGTAAAACAAAGAAAAGGGATAGGATAGAGAATGGTGTAGTGAAGGTTGGATATCCAGCAGCAGTACCTCTTGGTTTCCTGGAGCTGCCTCTGCTTCAAAAAATAACTTTAAGATGACATAATATTTTTCCAGCCTTTCTGATTTGGCAAAAAGTTGTTCATTCACCCCACAACAACAGGAAGCTTGGTAACATGGCTGAAAGCGTATCTAGTGGTCAATTTTAAGAGCTGCAGATTCTGTTCCTGAAATGAAAGAATAAAGGTAATCCCAGTTTTACTAGAATTCTTTTACTTCCTTATTTTGTTTGAACTAAACCAGCAATTTCAGAACCTGAGAAGGGTTGTGTGGTAATTACCATGGTAGATAATAACTTCAATGTGTTTGATACCTAGCAGTTTACCTGCTAATGCTCAGTATGTATATCAGCCTGCTTTACTTGCTTTCTCCTGTTAGAAATTCAGATTTCTGTGTGATAGTGTATTAATCCTTTAGCACAAAATTTCACAAATACTTCAGGTGCTTCTCGAACCTTCCATTCAGGGGAGAGTACCTACATCTGAAAGTTCTACTGCACACCTGTCCACATTTCAGAAGGTGTAACCTCTAAGAATGACTATGGTCAGTCAGGTGAGGTCTGTGCCAGCAGGGTGTAGTGGGTGCCTTGGGAAGAGTGTAGGAACAGGATGACACACAGTGATACTGCAGCTGTATTATTTTTGGCTTTCAGCAGTCTGTGTCTTTGGTCATATGAAATTAAGAAAAAATTAATTCTTTTTTCATCATTTTGAAAATTCAGTTCACTGTTTTGGCAATAACTGAACATCACACTACTTTTCATACAGATCTAAATGAAGGAGTTTAGGAAAGAGAACTTATGATCAGTTCCAGAAAGAGAACCAGTAATGTTAGTTCTTGGTAGTAGCTAGTTCTGACCCCATTAGAGAGGTTCAGACTGTATTTTTATTCAGCATTTGACTTTGAAATTCTCTTGTTTCATCTGGTCAGTCAGTACTGTACAACATGCTTTTGCAGCTGTTTTCCACTTCTGTGATCGTAAGTAATTATCAAACTGCCACCTTTCTACTTACCCTTTTTGTAGATAAATATTCAAATCTGTAAGTCCAAGCATGAATCCCTCTGGGACACACACTGGTAACCTCCCACTTCTTATTACTGTAGTCAGTAACTGATGTGTTAAATGATAATTTCCTTTATTTTATGACAGTTTACTTCAACTTTTATGAGGGACATTAGCAAGAATTTTTGAAAATCCAAGTCACCTGTTAACCTCAGCTCGATCACCTGTGTGACCCATGAAACCCCTAACCCTGTGAGGTAAACAACCATATCAATTGTGAAGTACTACAATGATAGTTATTTCTAGAATCCATATGCAGAAAACACTGAGATTTGATAGCCTTGGCATAGATGAAATGCTATCATCTCACAAATGTAGGTGGGTTTTGCAATGGGATGCTACTTCTAGCTGTAGCTTTGCAAGTTCCTTGCATTGGTAATACAAATGGCTTACCTAAACACAACTATTTAGTGTGCAGAGGGGCTGTCTGCAAATTCCAGTATGGTAACTTTAGCTTTGTACCAGGCAGTGTTGAGATGTAGACGCTTTCGAGAGTGGAAAGCTCCAAGAAACCTCACCTGTTTGAAGCGGTTATGCTTCTTGATGTTATCAGTACAAACAATGCATTTGTACTAAACAGAAATGTGTTACTGATGTGTTGGACTGGTTTCAACTGGTTTTTAGCATAGTTCTTAAACTTCATTTCCATATGGTGGGAGTAGGCGTCTGGATGCTTGATCTGACTGTTCTAGAGAATAGATTTTCTTTATGGATTATTACTGGAATGATACATGTCTGGGACTATGTTATGTCTTGGAGGATATCATTTGCAGAGGGAAGCTGGCCTGAAACTTCTTGAGCTACAACTGTACGAGGCAATAGTTTTTCCTTATGCACAATATAGCTGTGAGCAATGACAAATCTTGCTCAGTGTGTCCAAGTTTTCTGAAGGGCATCAAACACAATTCACACTTATCCTCTGGCTCTAATGGAACCTTTGGGGCACTGGGAGGGGTAAACAAAGATCTATCTAGCATGACCTAGGACTATACGTGTATTTTATCTTTTCTCAGCAGCAGTGTGAGGAGAAAGCAAACAACAGGGGCTTGATAATAACTGGAGAACAGCACTAATAGAATTTGACAGAATTAATAAGCTTTGAAGGTTGGAAATGGCAGCAAATATTTTGGAGCTGTGAGACAGTAGATGGCCACTGAACCTCTAATTCCACACAACTCCATGCAGGTGTAAGTGCCTATTTCTGGTTATCAACTCAGCCAAAAAAGACTTGGAGAACAGACAGTTCTCCAGGGATCATCCTGAATGGTTATCCTTCTTTGTATTTGTACATCCTGTTGGAACTATCCTGCAAGATCCAGAAGCCTGAGACTTCTGTTGTGGCAGCTGGATAGGTGAGAGTAGGAGAAAGCACTGGAAAAGGTTATTTTGCTTGTGCCACATAAGCGTACAGAGTAGTTCTGGCACCCAAAAATTGGGTGTCGACAAAATATTACAGGGAGAGCCCATGTATTTCAGGCCTAACCTGGCTGTGCAGAGGGAGGGGGCATTAGCACAGAATCATTCAGGGAGGAGGGGTCTCAAAATGTCTCCAGTCCAATCTCCTGCGCCAAGTGGGGTCACCGTTCAACTAAGAACAGGTCGCTGAGGGCTTTGTCTGTTTGTGTCCTGAAAACCTCCAAGGACAGTTTCCATAGTTGCTGCAAGCAAACTGCTCCAGTGTATGATTCTCCTCATCATGAAATCTTTTCTTTGTGTCAAATTGTAACCGTCTTCTGGGTGGTTAGAGAATAAGAGCCCTTGGTTTTTGATTTGCAAGACAGCAATGCCCAATATCATATTCTAGCATGCTGGCTGCATTTGCACCTGATTAGAGGGCTTATAACACACACAGCCTTTCCAGGGAATGCTGTACTTGCCAGGCATTTGTTCCTGAGCGTACACATACAGCGTTCTTCCTCCATGTATATGTTTGTCATACCAGCTAGCATGGAAGCAGTTTTTAAAAGGTTCGGTGTGCACTGGGAATACAAATTCCTGTATTATGGACATTCTTGGAAACCATTAGCAAGATACGATATTACTACACTGTGGCATAATTGGCAAAGCAGCCATTGGGGTCCACTTTCCCACCACTGCTTCTGTTCTCTCTCTGTGCCTTCCCTCTTTCTGCAATCCACTCAAATCACAAACTTGCTGAAGAACAAGAGGCCCACCTCTATTCCCTGGAATCATTTATAACCTTTCAGGGCTTATTCTGATGGTTTCTGTTATTTAGACTCTAGTTTGCTTCTCCTGTGGGGCTGGGCAAAGTCAACCATTAGAGGGAGTATAGGATGTGGAGGCTATTTCTAAAATTTCTTGAACAAATCTGTGTTCTTTCTTATGGACAAACAAAATGACAACACAACGTGCTGTGGATAATGGGACCAGGGAAGAAACTCCTTGGACAGTTTTTGGTCAAGATGAAAATCTGCTGAGGATTGAGGACATAAACAATGTCAGACTAGGGGAGTCAGTCTTACTCACAGTGCTGGTCTACTGCTGGCTCTGAGTAATGGCCTACATTGCACGTAACAGCTGTTCGCCAAAGCAGACTATGCTCCAGTGCCCAGTCTACAGGCACCCTTGAAGGTAAGTTCTTTGTTTTGTTTTTTATATTTACTCAATGTGCAGAGCAGCTGGTGAATCATGAGCACTGCCTTCTCCTCAGTGGATATAGGCCAGCTCATCCCTTCCTTCTGGTTACCTCCATTTGCTGCATTACCTTTCTCCTACAACCTAGAGACTGCTCTAAGATTGCCTCCAGAACCTGCTTACCTCCATTAGGTTCATAAGCATTGCTAAATGCTTTTCTTCCATCTTGTCTAGAACTCGTCTCCTAGCAGTCTGCTGAGCTTGCAGTCTGCAACAGAGATCAGTCTAGCATGCGCATCCAGGTAGGTGAACTGCAAAGAATGGCCTTAGGATAGAGGCACTGTGTGAGACCAAGTGGACAGTGCAGTGTATTTCTGAACACTGGGGCTGACATGCTTCTTACTTCCTGGGTGGGGACTCGTGAGCTATGTGCACAAGGTGGCTCTGAACAGCTAGCAGATTTTTGACATCCCAGCTCAGGGGCAGAGAGGTATGACTTCCTGAAACAGGCCAGCAGAAGACAGAAGAATCACTCCTCTGATGGTGTTACTTGCCTGGTGCTTCCCAAAGACAGACTTGGGGTCTCTCGGGTTGCTGCAGTGGCAGGAGCTAGCTGTCTTTGTGTGCCATTGCCTGGGGAGGCAGCAGTGCCACTGGGCAAAGTATGGGATGGTAAGTCCTTTTCAAGGATCATGCCAGACAGATCAATCTTCAGGATGACCTTGTTTTTCTGATGCTAATTGTTCCAATTAACTGGCAAGGCTGTACCTCTCCTGCATTTTTTTTTTTAATAGTACTTAAAAAAACAATGTAATGAACTCTTTTTCCTTTGTGGAAATTTGGCAACTTTTTCTCTTTGTGAGGCCAGCAGCTGTAGGCTGGTATGGCAATCCTTGTGCAGTCATACAGGATTTGGCAAGTATGTCTGGAGGGGAGCGTGCAGTAGGGAGCACCTATGACTACACAGGCAACGTCTTCCTGAAATGTAAACTTTGCTTGTAAAAGGAGGTCTCTTAATAGGTATTATTGATCCCAAATGATTGTGGAGGGAGGTGATTGTTGCTATGGAATAGGCAACAATTTGTGCTTCTACAGGCTCTGATGTTTTAAGTCTCGTCCCCATCTTGGTTACATGCAGACGGATGGATTTCTTGGATGGCTATGCTACACTTTGATCAGACCCCCTACCTGTCCTAATGCCAACCTGAACAAAGCTAATCTGGAGTAAAGAAGTTGCTGGCCTGCTATCAGCAAATATCTGCACTCCAAAAAGAAGAGTAACATGTTCATGCATTCAGCTGCTTCACCAGTGACTAACTCCTGTTGATCAGCAAGGTGATCCAGGTTCAGGGCATGCCTCTGAGTCACAGTGCTGAGGTCCGGGTGTGAGGACAGCACACAGCATATGCTCCGGTAGAAATCCCTGAACCAGTGCTCAGCTGTGCTGGGTGTGTGACTGCCCCATGCAGTGTGGCCAGAGCCAAGGCAGTAATGATGGTCTCATCACCCTGAGCAACTTCCCCACCGACCGGTAAGAACTAGGCTGTTAGCTTCTGTGGCAGATGGCAAACCTCTTGTACTTAAGGCACTGAAGGTGATACAGGTTTGAGCAGGTGTCCTCAAACTTTTTAACCAGGGGGACGGCGCACGGATGAAGTGGCAGGCAGTCATCTGTGGCTGCTTGGTTTCCCCCCCAACCCCCGGCGGGGGGGTTCTGTAAATACCGGGGGGGGCAGATTGAGGACCCTGGGGGGCTGTATCTAGCCTGCAGGCCGTAGTTTGAGGACCCCTGGGTTTGAGGCTGAGGGGCTGAAGCTAGAATTCCATGCAAAGCTTTTGACTATTTAGGTGGGTAGATAATCTGTGGCCCTGTTTTTGATAGATGGCTAGAGCTGACAACCTCCAGAGGTCCCTTCCAACTTAGCCTTTTCTGAAAGAAAATTATAGAAATTTTGTTTAAACTTTTTTTCTATATATGGATAACTACACAGTCTTACCTATGACAGAAGAGTAAGGGAGAAGGGGATACAGCCTTGTGAGCCTTGATGGTCTCTGATAAAGAAGAGTGCTAAGATGCCAAGCTCTGAAGATGCTGTTGCGGATCATCTTACCACTGCCAAGCTTTCTGTAGAGCCACCAAGTAATCTTTGTGCTGTTTTGCAAGGGTTGCCTGTAAAGGCTTTGTACCTTTAGTTCAGTGCTGGCCATGAAGGACCCAGAATTGCTCCTGCAGGACCTCTGCAGCAGCCCGGCCAATGTTCCAGTAAAAGGGTCCATTAGTAAACAGGTTCATCTCTGCCTTTGCTGAGCTTCGTGCCCAATCCTGCAAAGTGGAGCGTGAGGGAGACAGCTGTGACGGACGGTCCTGTGTGCAACCCCATTCAGTGCGGTGTGGTTCAGGCACTCAAGGGTTTTGAAGCAGGGACACTGTATGTTAACAGTTCCTGACCGTATTTCTGTTATTGTTTCCTGTTCTGAGAGGCTTTATGATTTCAGATTTATGATCTGAAGATGCTGCTTTTGAAAACACTTAAACCCCGTAGGCTTTTTGTTCTGCTGGTTTGGCAGTGCCTCATTTGTCCCTGGCTGTGGGCTTTAACGCTAGAGCAGAGAGGGAACGATGGTTTGAACTGTAATTTTTAGAGCGCTTGGGACCCACTTGTTGAGCCCGAGAGCAGAAGCAGGTCTGGCCCTGGCACGGCACCCGCTCCCTCACCTCTCCTCAGGGGAACGCGGCCGGTGCGCCTCACACCCCGCCGACGGCGCAGGTGCCGGTGTTCTTCCGCGGGTCTTCCCGCCGGGCCCCCCGCTCCCCGCTGCCGCCTGGGGCCTCGATGCAGCGAGGCCGGCGTGGCGCGGCGCGGCCTCCCCCGCCGTGCCCTCCCCCGCCGCGCCCCGGCCCCCTCACGGCAGGGCACCCACGGCCGCGCGCCCGCCCCGCCGGCAGGCGCTGACGCAGCGGCCCCGCTCGTCTCCAGGGCAACCGGGAGGCGGCGGGCGGGGGAGCGTCGCCCCCTCGCGCCACGCCGGCGGCCGCAGACCGCGCCCCGCCGGGCTGAGGGAGCGCGCGCTGCGTGGCCGCCTCCCGGGGGGGGCGGAGCGTCCCGCGGCGGCGTGGGGCGTCCCGGCGGCGCGAGCGGGCGGCGGCGGCTGCTGCTCTCCTCCGCGGCCCTCCCGCCTCGCCCCTACCTGCCGGCGCCATGTGCGAGCCCAGCAAGCAGGACATCGCCGCCATCTTCAAGCGTCTCCGCTCCGTCCCCACGAACAAGGTAAGGGTGCGGGGCCGGGGCCGGGAGGCAGCGCTCCGCCGCTGTGACACGTCGCACTACCGGTGTGTGGGGGGGGAGGAGTGCCCGCGGCCCGCCCCGCCGAGCCCCCGGCCCGGCTGCCCGCTGCCGGGGGGGCCCTGCGAGCGGAGGGAAAGGCCGGGCGGGTCCCGGGCGGGCGGCCCGGCGGTGGGGCAGCGCTGCCTGCCCTCGGCCCGGCCGGCCCCGCGGCACGGCCCTGCGCTGGGGGCGCCGCTCCGCCCGGGCCGGGTGCCTGAGGGCTGCCGGGAGGGGGGCGGCTCAGCCGAAAATGAAAAGCAAGTTTCTACACAGCGCCAGCGTAGAGTGTTGAATGCGTTTTTCTTTTCTCGTTGTTTTGTTTGGGTTTTTCTTATTTGTTTTGTTAATCGAAGCAGCGCAGCCTGTTGTGGCACGGCCGCTTCTGTGCCGATCAAAGTTTGGCGTTCTTATCGCGTTTGGCTTGTCCGGTGCCAACTTTAATATTTCGGTCTTGTAAAGCCCTGTTGGTTGTTCAGTATCGGTCAGGTGCGAAGGTGTGCGGTGGCTTGGCTGCCACCTGGGGAGGGTGCAGCAAGGGGACATGGCAGGAGCCATGGGTGGCAGAGCTGCCTTCAGCAGCGACCTGCTCCCGTGCTGCTTTTTAGTGCCCTCTGCTCCGTTGTGTCGGCTTTATGATTACACTGTGAACATACCTGAAAAACACACTAGGAAATTCTGGGTTAGCGTTATGAAGAAACACTTCGGTTTTGTTTTCTGGGAATATGGATCTGGAGATCTGTCTTTGATCCAAAACTGACTTCCACACTTTGAACACAAATCATTAAGACTGTGTGGGCAATGGACATGTGTCCAGCTTCTGAGAAAGCAGAGCTCCAAGATGAACAGTCACCAACTAGTTTCTAACACAAGTATTGCTAAAACTTTGCAGTGGAGTAAAAAGTTCAAGGAAGGATCCTCATCCCAACAGGGAGAGTAAAGTGAGATGATCTTTTACAAGTTTCTGAAATTCACTGGCATAGTGTTTTAAGAAATGGTGTAGCGCTGGATCGCTGCTGTGATGCTTTTTCTGTATTGGGATCACAAGAGAATCGGAAAGTACTGCCCATACCTCATAAGGGTGGAAAGCCTGAGGATGGAGCGCCTCAGACAGTTCCCCTGTACTGAACTTGTGGCTGTGGTACCAGTGGTTGTTCAGGCGTATCATAGAACTTAGTGCCAGTGTTGACAAAGCAGTACTAGCACAGTGTGTGCTGCCATTTACATTAGGTCGGTTTGAAAGAAGTAGCTCAGGCACAGAGAACTCATTAACACTGCAGTGAAGCCCCAGTCTTGTTGACCTGTGAAGACAGAGTGGAAAGAGAGTGGGAAACATCAACAGCTTAGATCTCACAACTCTCCCATGCCCATGTATCCAGCTAGTCTTCTTGAGTAAAAGTTGCTGCCATCAGTTTATCCTCTCATGTTTGATTACATCTTGGGTTTTTTTCTGTTGTGTTCTTATGCAGTCTGTCCCTTTTATTTGTAGGGCTTTTCTGGGAATGACAGACACGAGAAAGTGCAAATGTTAAAAAGGTCCTGTATTAAAAGCTTAGTAATATGCTTTAACTGTGGTGTTTATGTATATAGTTTGGGAAGAACTGCTATCTCTTCTGTGCAGCATCTGGGCTTACGGCCTGCCTACTGTAATCAGGCATGTACATTTACATTGTTCTAGGTGGTCTGCAGTTCTTAGTGCACATAGGCTTAAGAAAATAATTCTCATTGAAATAAATATGCAGTTTAATTTGTGGGTTATAGTGTGTTTAAAACTAGTATTTGAACAGTTGTCTTGAAATGGACATCTCTAATTTGATCTTAGTGTGCTTTGTATAGCATGAGAAATAGCTTTTCTTGACATCTTGGTGTCTTTGGGTATGACATAATACAGAACTGCCTGATGACACTTAACAAACATGTTACAGTTATTAAATAGGCTGTATTTTGTACATATAAAAATGTTCATAGTCCTTGAGCTACCTGGTTTTGTTAACTTGAGTGTTTGTAAGGCTCACCTGTTTTGAAGAATTGCATACTGAGGCTGTGCTATATAGTCTCTTTTAATTTGGCATAGATCTATTCCTCTGAAACTGTTAGTTTTTCATTCTCTTCTCTCTGGTTCTTGCTTTTCTTTACATGAATATATTTCTTTACGTGAATAGTATTCATGTTTCTGCTTGGACACCCAGAGTAAGGATCTGAACTGGCTGAAAACTAAGTATGCACGTTGTAGCGGGGGTTTACCAGTTCAGTTTTGTTATTTCGGTGTATTATGGGTGCAGTCTGTGTGTGTGTTAGTGTGGTGGTTTTTTTTTACTCCAGGATATATAGTTTAGTATTTTGTGTCTCACTTAAGTCATTTTAAGACCACAACACTTCTAAAATGTACAGTCCTGTCTTCTTGTGACAGACATTCCTATCCCTATCTGGCATTACTGGTCATGTGGCTGTGATGTGAGTTGGACCTACCTTTGCTCTGGGTCAAAGCAGTGCAGTGCTTGTTTCCTGTAGGATCAACAAGTGTGATTATTATTGCTGATGCAAGAGAAGGAAAGTGTATCTGGTTACGGTGGCTGGTAACTAAGAGAGTAGCTGCGTGGATTTAGATCACCTTCAACCAAGCGTGAAACTGCCTCCTGAGTTTTAGGGGGTTTAGTGTTCAGGCAGCTGTATGGTAGTCTTGTGTGCAAGGAAAGGCAGGCACAAGGAGATGGGGAGCAACTCTGTGGCATTAGCCCCGCTACATGGGAGGTTGAAAGTGTCTGTCTAACTATGACCTCAGGAATAAGCGAGCTGGCTGAACCGGCTCACCTCTTCTGAAGTGCCAAAACGAACATTTCTATAGGCTATATATTATTACATTTCCATATCCAATAACAATATAATATATTTATTTATTAACATCTTGCGCAAGGTGAATGTTGTATGATTTAATGACAGCTTGCTATGGATTATATCCATCTTTGTGTTTGCTCTGGTACAAACATCATGATTAGGGCTTTTGCTGTATTGGTGGTTTTTTTTCAAAGTGACTGTTACCAAGTCGATGCTGTCCTGAAATGATTTAATACAAAATAAAAAGGAATGCAAGTGTATTTTAAAAGGAATACATTACTCAAGCGTATCCTTCAAATTTATTTTTGTATAATTATTTTGATGTTTTAGTTGTAACTAAATCAACATAGAAAATAAAATTTATCTGTTTTTTAAAATGGAAACAATTTCATAGGGTGGCTCAGAAATTGGTTTTAATTTTTTTTCCCCCAATTCTTGTTAAAATTTCTGTGGTGAAAAGCACTTTAAAAATTGAGGAAAACTAAGGAAAATTAGATGTTAATGAAACATGCTTCTATTTCTGTTGCATAACATGACAGAAGTGGAAGTTCCTACATTACTTTCACAAGAAAATTATATGTTCCTAATTGCATCACAATCCTAAAAGCTACAGTTTAAATGCATATGAGTAATTTTCATAGGTGTCTGGTAAACAGCTGAGAATCCTGCATGAGTGACTGCTTTGTGGCAGCTAGCTTCCAAAGCGGTGCAATTGACTTTGGAGATGTTGAAATTAAGAAGTGCTTCTAATTGTACTGGGGAGGGGAAGAGAATCTTTAGGGATGTTTATAACTGAACTTTTCTAAGCATGGGTTTTTTGTTGGTTTTTTTGCGTTTTTTTTTTTTTACCACCTACTGATGCTCAGTGTTTTTGTTTGACATTTGTACTCCAGGGAATTTCTACAAGACTTTGTACTGTAAGTCTGCTTTGCTCTCCTGTATTATTAACAAGATCAGGGCTGTTCTGTTAGCTTTGGATTCAAGCAGAATCTTCTCCTATTTTGTTGTCCCCAACATTCTCTTAGTTTTGTAAGAAAAAGCCTGAAAATAGCCAGTTTAAAAGCAAGATGAGGCTCGTGATGTTTTTTAAGGAACTGCCTCAAGGAATGGAGAGAATTGGGCAAAAGAGAATGAGTTTTGACTACTAGGCTGTGTTTTTGTAGAACATGGTATACATCAAGTGTTACTCATTCTTCTTCCCTAATTGCCTGTATATCAGTCTTCAACCTGTGCTTGTTTCAGGGACTCCCTCTAACCCCTCTTTTTGTCACTCATTCTGTGTAGCTTTTATCTTGTTTCTTCTTTCCACTGTATGTCAGCGAATGACCCCATTTCCACATACAATAGTGGGATACATACATGACTCCACATTAATAAATGTTAAGTCTCTGATGTGAGAGAAAGAGGGGACTTGCACGTGCAGAAATTGTGACCTCCATGCTTTCTGTTTGTGTTACTGGTCATTAGCCTTATTGAAGCTCAGGCTTAAAATGTTCATATGTGGGAAGAGCTGATGCTGGATATGCTGGTGAACTTTGCTTGTGCCTGATAAATTTGGACTGTACAAGCTAAACAGACCCACACTTAAATGAGGAGTTTAGCCTCAAATTGCTCCTGGGAGTTACTTGAAATAATTTGGGTGACAGGTGAGCTGACTTCAGTGCAAACTGAGGGCTTGTTTGACTGGGTATGTACAGAGAAAAGTATCTCTAATTTAGTGTATGAATGGAGTTTCTAGGAAGGAGACTTCTTTTTTTTTTTTTTTTTTTCCAGCCTGACAAGGAGGTGGCCTGCATGTAGGGTGTTCTTTATGTTCCTACCTGACTTGGAATAAACTTTTTTAAAAAAATGTATTTCTCTGTATTGCTAGAACTTCCCTTGCTCTCTGAGAATGCATTAGATTTATAGGAGGATGTTAAAGGATAAAGTTGCAGGTTGGCACTCCGTTGATTTGTGTGTAAAAGCTTGTCTCTCCGTGGAGTTATTTCTTAGTAAATGCCATTGACTGTACCTATAGATGGATGTTTTTACTGTAGAAGTACATCTTTGCAGCCTTTATAAATACCACTGAAAAAGCATTGATCAGATAATCAAGTGCTTTCATGCAGGAATAGATGTGTGCACATGGCATTAACTTGGAATAGCTGTTTAGATTTGTGTTCTTCCTTGTGTTTGAAAATTGATTCATATCAGAGAAATCCTTTGTTCTTGCCTTCCTTGGCCAAAGAAGCACAAAATTCAGAATAGCTGAAACAGGCCTTGAAGGCTGTGGTCTGCAGAACTGCAAAATGTATGAGATGCAGACACACACACCTCTTGTTATTTCGGCTGAATGTTAGGAGTGACAGAGGATAAGAAATTAATGGGTTTGTCTGTGCAGTAATTTTAGACATATTTGCTTTTTAATCAGTTTGTTATGGACAGGCAGAAGGTTGATCCAGCAATACATGTGTGATAAGCCATACAAATAGCAATGTCTGGCAGAGGGTGCTCGGCTAGGCGGTGCACAGAGTGGATGCTTTCTTCACACAGTTGGGTTTCAGTGGCTTGCTGTAAGGGTCAAGGATTCTATATAGGAAAGTAGATAATGATGTCATTAGTACTGCTGATAACTGCAGTTGCATGTACGTTCTGAGGACAGAGTAGACTCAGTGGTATGTCATGAAGAGAGCCTGCCCCTGGGAAAATATTTCTTAAACACTTTTGTATTTCAGTAGTGCTGAAAGTGCTGTGTTGTGTGTGTGTGTTTGAACTCGACTGATGTGGGTTCTTTGACCCAGTTTCTCAACCTGTGGTCCGTGTGTACACTGGTTATAGTCAGGAACTGGGAAGGCATGTAGTCCTGTCTAGTTAGGGCAAATACACACAAGTGTGGGCAGATTGCATAACTCCTCTTCATGGAAATTAAGTTTGATCACTGTAAGGGTATTAACATGACCTATAATACAACTATAAGACATGGCTATGCTCAAATCCTGTTATTGATCCTTGTTTTCTTTAAGGTATGTTTTGACTGTGGAGCAAAGAACCCTAGCTGGGCAAGCATAACATATGGAGTTTTTCTCTGTATTGATTGTTCAGGGACCCATCGATCACTTGGTGTTCATTTGAGTTTCATTCGGTAAGTAGTTGGTATATTTTTGTAGTAAAAATTGCATCTTTTAATTTTTTTGCTTGTTCAGATAACTGCTTAGAGTGGAAAACCCATTCTTCTCTCAACTAGTGATTCAGACCCATTTAATATTAGTGTTGGCTTTGTATCTGATAGCTGCAGGAGAATTAGGTAAATAGACAGGGTTCAGCAGAATTTGTACCATGCTTTTTGTGTTAGTAGTGCGCATTTGTTCACAGGTCTGCTTCTAGACTGAAGATGATGAAGATGCAGAACAGAGTAAGCATGTTGAAGTGTTTTATCATTCCTTCAAAACAAGACTGAGGCAAATACTAGTTTATTATCTTCAGCAGTGTTACAGGGTATTGATCATAAAGATAATCTGACCCCCAGCAAGCCAGTTCAGAGCACAAAGTAGCATTTTGCCAGCTTTGCTTCCCCAAGTAGCTCATTATGGTGTCCCCTGAGTGCTAGTACTGGGGTAGTCAAGGGCTACCCTTTCTGGCAGCTGTTTAGCTCAGTCAGTCAGTTGGTGCAGTAAATCTGCACCCTGAGCTTGTCACATTTCAGGTGAATAGCTGATGGTCTGTGGGCCTTTTTGGCCTAATAAATAATTACATACTTGAAATGCAAAGTTCTGCTTGAAGTGAGTGAGAGCAATGCATCCAAGAATGGATTGCTGATAAAAGTAGCTCCTGTCAACTAAAATTCTTCCTCTGTTGCCTTTTCGCTGTATACAAGAGCATTACAAGAGGCCTCTCAAGAATCCATTCCTAATGATCATGTTATTAATTCTCCTCCTGCTCACCGAGCCCCAAATTGTTGCTGTGATATCACATTCAAATTGTCACTTTGTCCTTTACATGTGATTGTCATCTGCTGTTGACAGAGTTCAGACATGATCCCTGGAAATGTACCTTATTAGTGCTTTCTAAAAGGGAAAAGCTGTCAGCCAGAAGGTGTGGGGTTTTTTTTCAAGCTTTTACAGTTTGAAATACTGTGGCAGTTCTACATGGCTTTATTAATTTGTTTTGCACATTGTGTATTTTCGCAGATTTTTTTTTTTCTATAGAAGCATATTGGTCACTTTACAAAAACAAAGGGGGAGAGAAACACTGAAAAAAAAAAGGGGTAAAGAGATTTTTAAATGGCTTTGTTGATAACATTAAAAATGTTTCCTTCTTTTTAGATCTACAGAACTGGATTCCAATTGGTCTTGGTTTCAGCTGAGATGCATGCAAGTTGGAGGAAATGCAAATGCTGTATGTACTTCTGAGTATTTACTTTGCACACTCAAACTTGCTAGGCTTGGAAGCTTTGTCTTTCCTTGGCTCACATCTTGGGGATATTCTTATTTTTCCAGTCCATTTCTCTCTCTCTCTGTGTGGGTTTTGGTGTGTGTTGGGTTTTTTGGGGGTTTTTTTTGTTTTTTTTTTTAATGGAGCAGATCATCTTGAGTGCCATCGCATGGCATGTACAGGACAATCAAGTGATCAGGCCCAGCCAGCATGGGTTTATGAAAGGCAGGTCCTGCTTGACTGACCTGATCTCCTTCTATGCCAAGGAGACCCGCTTAGGGGATGAGAGAAAGGCTGTGGATGATGTCTGCCTAGACTTTAGAAAAGCCTTTGACACCTTTTCCCACAGCATTCTCCAGGAGAAACTGGTTGCTCATGGCTTGGATGGGCATGCTCTTCTTGGGGTAAAAAATCTGGCTGGACGGCTGAGCCCAAAGCGTTATGGTGAATGGGATTGAATCCTGGTCACAAGTGGTGTTCCCCAGGGCCCGGCACTGGGGCCAGTTCTCTTTAATATTTTTATCAATGATCTGGATGAGGGGATGGAGTGCACCCTCAGTAAGTTTGCTGTTGACACCAAGTTGGGTGGCATTGTGCTTTAGCCTTGGCCAGCAACTAAGTACCATGCAGCTGCTCACTCACTCCCCTTGCCCACTCCCCCTGTCCTGGTGTGATAGAAGAATCAGGAAAAGGTAAAACCTGTGGACTGAGATAAGAACATTTACAAACTGAAATAAAGTAATTAATAATAATAATAATTGTAATGAAATGGGAGACAAGAAAAAAGAAAGAAAGAAACCCCAAGAAAGACAAGTGATGCATGATACAATTACCACCTGCTGACTGATGCCCAGCCAGACCCTGAGCAGCGATTGGCTCCTCCTGGCCAACTGCCCCCAGTTTATATACTGAGCATCACATAATATGATCTGGAATGTCCCTTTGGCTTGTTTGGGTCAGCTGTCCTGGCTGTGCTTCCTCCCAGCTTTTTTTGCACTGCCTCCTTGGCAGAGCATGGGAAACTGAAAAGTCCTTGACTTAAGAGTAAAGCACTGCGTAGCAACTACTTAAACATCAGTGTGATATCAACATTATGCTCATACTAAATTGAAAATATAGCACTGTACCAGATACTAGGAAGAAAATTAACTCTATTCCTGTCAAATCCAGGACAGGTGAGAGTGTTGATCTGCTTGAGTGTAGGAAGGCTCTACAGAGGGATCTGGACAGGCTGGATCAATGAGCAGAGATCAGTTCTATGAGGTTCAACAAGGCTCAGTGCCGGGTCTTGCACTTGGGTCACAACTATGCCATGTCACACTACAGGCTTGGGGAAGAGTGGCTGGGAAGCTGCCTGGTGGAAAAGGACCTGGGGGTGCTGGTTGACAGCCGGCTGAAGGTGAGCCAGCTGTGTGCCCAGGGGTTCAAGGCAGCCAACTGTCCTGGCTTGTATTAGAAACAGTGGCCAGCAGGGTGAGGGGAGTGCTTGCCCCTTATCTTTCTTCACTTGTGCTTTGTCCTTAATGTTTTTCCTTTAAGAAAATTCACCCAGACTTGCTTTCCATTGGCTTTTTCTTAACAATTTTCTTAAGTCTGCTTTCTTTAAGTCTAACACTTTAATATTTTGTGCTTTTTTCTATTTTTTCCTATTGCCATACAAAAAATAACTAATTTGGATCATTATTATTTATCTTCCACTTTTGTGTTTTCCAATCAAACTTTTTCTTTGAATTATGCATTCAGCAGGTCACTGTCTCAGGCTTACAGATCTGAACAGTTGCAAGGTGTCTTGTCCCTCTTTTTGTTCTGCCTGTCCTTTCTAAGTTACATCTTTCTGTATTAATACAGATGTTATATGAATTTACTCATCCACTTTCTGTTACACCACTTAGTACATAAAAATCACAGTTTTCACTAATCAGAAGAGGAAGATTGCACGAAAAATATATATTATTGGGTGGAGTTTTTTTAGCCAAAGGCTTAAAAGCTTTTGTTAAACTATATAAACTTTACTATACAAAGGGTTTAAGGCGGTTGGAAAGAAGAAATGGCAAAGTTTGAAAAGTAGTTCAGTTAACCTGAGAAAACATACTACCAGAAGAATAGCAGTAAACCTTTATTATTTAATTTTATGAATTCTTGTCTTTATGCTTGGATGTCACTGATTCCTATCATACATTTTACCAAGAGATATAATACACTCACAGCCACCCCTCAAATACGTCCATTTCACAATGGCCTGTTTTGGATTTCTTGGGGGGCTTAATACCTGAAACTTTAAAGACCAGTTTAGTAAACTGCCTGGATATTTTAAAAAGTAAAATTAACATTTTTCTTCTAATTGAATTAAAAAAACATTCTCTTTTTGTTATAATTAAATGCCAAATTCTGTTCTTACTAACTACTGTTTAGAAGCACTATCAGATTAACATTAATATTTTATATTCTGTAATTTGTTGATGATGCTGAATCTTGGATAACAGCAGTCCTGAGCTTTGTAGATATGTATCAGATTGCTAAGTGTTCTTAGTTCCTTTTGTTTTCTGAATAAATCTATGAAGACTGGAATTAGGGTTTACAAAATAAAGCTTTGAAAATATGAAGTTCATAGGTGTATGTATTTCAATGTAAATTTGGCATCTGTGATGTTTATGGCTGTTTCTGTTGGAATCACAGAAGTTGACTGGCAATACCTGTCTTCTGCATGGTTATTGCTTAATTTTCATATGAAGTCTGGTACTTGTCTACTAGATTTATGCTTTGCAATTGCAGCATGTGAGGTCGTAACTTTAGGTTATCTAGACTTGCTGATCCTATCAGAAGCTTGTTTATTATGTTTTACTGCAATAGTTTGACATGTTCTGTGCAAGAATGTATGATATGATTTGCTAGTCAATTCTAGGTACTGAGAAAATGATTTTTTTTGATCTTTCAAACTTGTGGAATTCTGACAAAAATGTATTGATTGACTTTTAAGATCCTAAATCTAAATTATTTTTTTTCAGTTATATGTTCCTATTTTTATGTAAATGTGCAAGCATATAAATATATATGGGTATATATGTGTGTGTGCGTATGCACACTCTTCTTTTGAAGGAAGACCATTTTTATACAGTTGTTTTGATGCTATTGAGCATACATGGTTCACTGTAGCGTGCTAGAGATGAAGCCAAGCAGTGGCTTTTAGAACATCAGAAACATCCTTTGAAGCACAGGTACTGGCAATCAGTTTTACCTCTTCCTTTCTACACTTAATTTCGAACTAGGATTCTTAATATTTGATGGCAAGCTTGCATTTGTATATGCTTTTAAAACATCCCACTAAGGTATTTGTTTTTTCTGTTGTTCTGTTTATACCTCAAGAAGTTGCCAGAATGGAGTTTTCATTGTATTTTGGAGATCTATGTCGACTTTATAATATAGAAGATGAGGTGTAGGTAGAGGGGTATTTTGCTGCATTGTGATGCATTTTTATGGTAAATGGCATTACTTTTAAAATTCTTTCTCATAGTATTTTCCGTGTTCTGCTTCATAGTCTGCTTTTTTCCATCAACATGGATGCACAACAAATGATACCAATGCAAAGTATAACAGTCGTGGTGCTCAGCTGTACAAGGAGAAGATTAAATCCCTTGCAACACAGGCAACAAGAAAGCATGGTACTGATGTGAGTAGTCTGTGTCCTGTGTCATTAAGATTCCTGAAAAACTGTATTGTCTTTACCCCTAGCATCCTTTTAAGTTTCTAATTGGTAGTGCAAATGATGGTCTGTTTTTGGAGGTGCTAGTACACATTGCAATGAATAGGCGAGCTGGGAGTAAACTATAGCTTACCCTTTTTGTTTGGAAAACGAATATTGAGGTAGAGCTCAACTGCTCTTTTTCTGCTCTTATTTCTGGATCATTTCTGGGTTCCTCAAAACACTAATTTTAACATCTGCAGTAACTTCTAGGAGTCTAGGCAGAAACTTTAGGTGTTCTTCAAAATAGAGACTTCTTAGTTTGCAGGTCTGCTCCAAAATTATATTAGTTGTATTTCAGAACAAAAATGTCAGCACTTGTCCCTGAACTACATTGTACATATCTGGAACTGAACTGTTACTGAGAAATACAACATGTAGAAGTGCTAATAGAATTAACTAAAAAATATTTATCATTTAAGTAGGATTCAATTCAAACAGGTAAATGTGTGGTTTTGCTTGTTTTGCCTTCAAAAATAATATTTGACAAATTAGCAAGTTATATGTGTCCTGAATTCACTGTTCTCCATTAAAAATGCTGAAACAGTTCACGCATGCTGTCAGAACATTGTTAGGTTGCTGACAGGAAGAAATTATTAGCAAAGTATGCAGAATTTGTTTGCTGAAGTGTTAAATAGGTTTGACAACAGTTCTGTTCTGTGTACACAGAAAGCATGTTTTGATTATTTAATTCAGCTTGTATAAGTCCGTGACAGATTCATTTGAAGTAGATCGGATGAGTGGGAATTAAAACAAAAGCAAGAAAACTTGGGTTTTTTCCTAATCTATGCATCAAATAGCACAAAATTTAATAGATTATAAAAAAAATCTATATTATAAACGATACCAACAATATAATTCACATCACTACCTTCAGGGAGTATTTCTTTTGAGTTACTTTAAATGTAAAACATGTTGAAGTAAATATACCATGTGCGTTTAAGTTGGCAGCAAGTTCCCCAAATGACAGTTTGAAGAACTGTGATTATCTTGCTTCAATTACAGATGCTATCCAATTGTTTGATTATGTATTTCTTATTTAAAAATTTTAGTAAATGATGTACTGCAAGCTTAGGTGATTATGTGGTATCTAAATTGCTGAAGTAAATTATTCAGATAATTAGAGTTATTACTAACTACCCCCTCCCCTGTCACATTTGAAAAGAATTCTCTAACTACTGATAGTCAGTTGTTGAATGATGAGGTAAGCTCATCAAACATTCAGAAACCTTTTTGACGGAGGTCGTTATTTTTGGTCATCTCTCTTTTGCACACAGTAGAAAGAACAGTGAGAAATTATTTGCTTGTGCGTAATCTTGGAAGTGAAGATCACAAGTTACAGTCCCGTCCTGCTCAATGCTGAGAATGATGTGTTGCCCTGTGAGTCTTCCAGCCCACCCTGAGATCAAGCATTGTGCAAAGCTGTTAGCATCTTGCAAAATGTTGCTTTAACTGTAGCAGAGATTTTGGATCTCTGAAATTAGGTGGGAAGATTCGCCAGAGTACCAGACCACACTGATGCAAGTCTGAAAACTGTTACCAGTGACTACTAGAGTTATGTTTTCAGATTTGTTTTGCTTTGGGCAAAGTAAGAATATTAAGAAGGAAAATACCTTATATGAGAACATGAAAAAACTTACTTACTATAAAGCTCTAGTGATACTAAATGTTGAGCAAACTACTTCAGCAGAGCTTATACTGAGAATTGTGTTAGGAAGGAAATGGGTAATGTGAAGAAACACATCAAAGATGTATGAAATAAAAAAAAGGAATGTCATATATTGAAGGTCAAATGAATTTGTAAGGAAAAATTATGTACCAGGAAAAAAAAATCCAATATATTTTTAACCTGGGGGAAAAAAAGGTAGTTTTAAGATTAATGCAATTGAGGAAAGTATATTCATGCAATTGTCCTGTAAAATTATCTCTCTCTTTTAATTCTAGCTGTGGACAGATGGATGTGGAATGCCACCTGTGTCACCTCAAAACAAAGATGAAGACTTTTTTGCATCCCATGTTTCTCCTAAGGTATAGATAACCCATATTTAATTCTCGTTAGCTTTCTAAATACTTAGGTTAAGTGTGTGCTCTGTGATGAAGGTTAAACCCTGAAAGAAAACCTTACAGAGAAAGTATAGCTCAGCGAGTTAACATTGATCTGCTTCTGCTTTTCCTTCTGCGAATCTCAAAATTTTTCCTGGATGTGAACCACTTTCTAAGGTGGTAATTTAGAACGACCCAAATAGTAGCTAAATGTGGCATGAAACTGTATTTTTTGTAGGCATACAATTCCACTTAGACTTCTGATTCCTTGCTTGTGAGTGTTCTGATTTAAATATACTTTGGTTTTTAACCAGGAAAGTTTAACAGTTCTTATAACATTTGCTAAGCAGAAGCTTTTTTTCTTCCTCCAAAATTCTTACATCCTCTTTGAAAATGTTAAAGTAACTTTCTGAAGGGCATTGCTGCTGTTGTTTTTTATTTATTTGATCATACCTCCTTAAGGTGATAGGTGCTGTGTTTATTTCACAAATTGTTTCAGAGACTCTCTTGAGTCTGGTGTTTGAAAAACACCAATGAAAACAACTTCAGCAATTCTGATCTTTAGCTTAGAACAATTAAGTTATTACTACGCCTAGAATTCTTAAATATTGCAACAGTATTAAGTGTTCTGATATAATTGCTTTCTAGTACAGTTGCGGTCTGTGAACACTTAAAACAAAAGTATGTTCATGAGGCATATTTTAGGACCAAGAATTCAAAGAGCTTTGGTATATGGGATTAGCAATTGTTGTGAAAACTCTTCACCAGTTCATATGTTAATGCCCCTGTCATGATGTCGTGGTTGAACGTGTGCATTAGCACGCACAATAAAAACCTATGCAAGTTGCTCATATTTGTTCCTGGGTAAAGAAAACAGTAAAATTGATGTGACTTTTTAGTGAATTTCTAGTGTATATGGGATGCTGAAGGATGAGAAAAGCTGTTATTTAAATTTAAAATTATTTTTTTCTTTTGTGACATTTCAAAATGTAATTTTTTTGTTCTATTTGTGAGGTTTCTAAAATGGTGCATTTTAAAGGGAAATTCAGCCTTTTTACTATTTATTTGTTTTATTTTAGGAACTTCTACTGCAGCCAATATTTGAATGTCTTATAAAAATATGTTTCAGTGTCTTTGAAACAGTGAAAGAGTGTTTACATTTTACAGACTGGGAAGATCACTGTGTTACTCAGAAATGCTCATTGCAAAGACCAAAAAAACCAGTTATTGTGAATTCTAGTCTAGTGTCTTCATCAGAAGATACCTGTCCCGAGAGCAGAAAAATAAATGTAGAATTTCTTTTTGCAAAAGGCAGCTTGGAAGAATGCTTGCTGTTGAGTGGGAAAAGCATAAACTGAGGCATGCTAATGAGAAGTTTAAGCAGAAAAGTGTAAATATTTTTGTGGTTGAGGACAAGAAGCAGGAACTTGATACAAACCCTCTTAAGAGACTGTATGGGTAGGATAAAGTTAATTTTCACAACAAATATTTTGGGTAGCTGCAAAGGCAAGGAGGTTAGAGACAAGCAGTCTGTGTATCTCAGGGCAGATTATTTGGGTATGGATGTTTTGAGAGAGATGTCAGGAGGTTTTGAGATTGAGATTTTAGGGAAGAATAAGTGTGAATTTACGGCAGTGGCACAGCACTGGTGGAAGAGATAATACTAAGTTGATATTGTTGTGACAAGGTCACAAACTGTTGTGTTGAGGAGGGTGTGTCTGAGGGAGGTGGGAGAACTCATCAGGAAGCCTTGGGAGAACTGCTCACAGTCAAAAATTGGAAGTGCAAGAGCTTAGCCTGGGGAGGAGGTTTGGTGATTATATGTAAATAAATGATCCCGATTTCCTCTACTGCCTTAGTGTTATGGGTGAAGACAATTAATAGCCAGCATACAAAAAATCTAAAGCACAATTAAAATGCATATTATGTTTTTGGATGGTAAACATACTGAAATTTCTGAGAGGGAAATACGAGCGCTCAGGAGTGGTTGGAAATCAGCTCACTTTTACTAAAGGTAGGCATTTCTTCTAAGTTTAATAACTGCCCTTCTGAGAACAGGTTTTAAACCTAGAAGCTGTAATCTTAAGAATCCAATATTACTAATCAGTGATGCTTTGGCAGTTTTTGAGCTTAGTGCTCATATTTATTTGTTGTATTCTATTTTGTGTGTGCATTTGATTTTGTAATTTTATTCAAGGCAAAGAATACAGAGTGGGTGTTATCAGAGCCAGAGCCAGTTTCTCTACAGCAGAAAACTTCAGAAAACATTCCAGAATGCTATGAAGGTATGAGTGATTCTTTGTTAACAATAAGCTGCGCTTTTTTAATCGTCTCTTTGTTTAGGCTCTTTTTACCCTACTTTAATAGCTAAATAAACAAACCATGCTAATAACACAAGAATTTTGGAGAGAGACTGTTTTTTAGAGAGGAACTTTTTAGAAGGGTTATGCTTGAATGTGTGGGACTGCATGTTCCTTTAATAATGTTTCATAGAAATCAAAAGTAAGATTTGATTCAAAAGATTTCAGATTAATCTTTAGGTGCCTGCTGCTCTTTTGTTAATGCTATGTGTATCAGGTAGTACCCAGAGTACAACGAGTTGTGTTTTGTTGTTTTAAGCATTCTAAAGAGCCTTCCGATATTCTTACCCTTGTTACTCATTATGTTTTAGGACCAGAACATGGACCAAGTGTTGATTGCCTTAGTACATCACCAAAAGCTGCATTAGGTAATGACTGTAAGCAGAAGATGATAGCGGCCAGTATAGTGTACTTAAATATCCATTTGTGTGAAGAATGTATGACTGGAAAGAGGTGTGGAATTATTACTTCAGTATCAGCGTACACAAATTAGTTGGAACATCTGAATTTGTGTTACAACTCCTCTTATTAAACAGTGTATTCCTCCTAAGAAATTAATTTTAGTCAGTGTTGTTCTGGTTTTATCTATTTTATCTTAGCTAACCTGATGAATTTAAATGCTACAGGTATCACACCTAATAAAGGTGACTATGTTTTACATCTCCTGTAAGACTGCTTTAGGTTCTGCATTTAAAGCACACAGGTGCAATAGAGCCTTGTGCTGTGATTAATGGCCTGTTATTTATGTTAAGCAAACACATCTTGTACTAAAAGGTCAGTCTTTCTATCTAGACATAGTTTTTATTCCTTGTAGTTGTAATCCAGTTATCTTCAATGTCCAGAATCTTAATTTGCTTAACACTGAAGAGTGTATCATATTATAAGTAAGTAAAAAAACCTTGAAGAAAATAGAATAGAATAAAATACATCAGAGATCTATGGTTTTGAGGATCATCCTGCAGGAACAGGTTTCTGAGAATAAAGAGTATTGATTCTCAGTAGCACAGTGTTAGTAAAGAAGTGGTGACTGTACTCACTCAGTACTTCAGGAAGGTAGTTTTGTATCACTGTTTCTATAGTCACTTGGTTTGGGGGTTTTTTTGAGAGCTGGAGACTAGGAAAAATAGCGAACCACATACACTTCCTGGTTTTCTCATTTGTATCTTTAACACATGTTCTCATAAAACAAATGCTTTTCTTGTTTGTTTTGGTCATCAACAAGATCTATCTTACGTGAAGCATTTCTGTCCTGTGTATGCCTGTTTCCAACTAAATTTCAGTTCAAAGCAGTTTTTCGGTACGTACAGGTATTCAATAGGAGTCGTTGATTGAAAACTTCTGATCGTAGGAGATTTACCCTGGCTTGGGGTAGCTGTCAGGAAGGCATAATACAGTGCCTTACAGCATGTAGTGAGTCCTATTAGGGTCTCATTAAAAATACCAAGATCAGGAGTTTTGTCAGACTTCATGCAGAGCTGAATGTAGGTTCATTTCTATGTTTCAAGATTTAGGACAAAGCATTAAGGCTTGAACTTTCAAACTTTATGTATAAAGCTAGACTCCCAATACCTAAGCAATTGAACATAGATAGAGTATGTTGTCACTTCTGATAATGCTTGTGAACTTGTTTATGATGATAGAGGTACGTTTTATCTGTGTTAAACGTAGTCAATACCTTTCTAGCCAGGAAACAACTCATCTTGAAAATGGTATATGGAATCAGGTGGACCTCTAGTCTGATTCAGAATAGGAAGTCCTGCATTCTTGGTCTATTTACTAGCAGGTAATCTACAACTGAAAACTGAGCTGTAATTTTATTCCTATTGTGCATTTGCAAGAGATACCATATCCTCAATAAGGCGCAGTTTCCTGCATTTTCTTGGAGACACTTACAGCTCCACTCCCTGTAGCTCAGTTTAGCATCTCAGTCTCTTAGTGTAGAAACTGTAATACTTCAAGGCATTGAAAATAAATTCCAAAAAATATTTTGAGGCTGATGCTGTGGAGATTATCTTCTGCAGTTCTGGAATTAATAAAATTGCATGTGAAGTAACGTACATTTAATCCTTGCAGAGAACACGACCTTCATAAAAAAGAAGCCAAATCAAGCCAAGAAGGGGGTAAGCGTATATAAATAATGCGTATTTTTAACTGTATTGTAGATCTCTGGAAATACGTAGATTGCAATATGGAAAGGTATCATGTAAGTTCACACTAAACAGTACTTGTACAGGTAACAATTTATGAAACTAAAATGGAAATGAAAACCATTTCTATATCAAAATGGCCAATGGTCTGTTTGAAAATGGGCTGTTGTTAAGATGAATTTGTCTAACAGGTTATTGTTATTATGTAGTAGAGTGCTTTAGATTTTTGGGTTGTTTTCTGACCTTGGATAAATTCTAAGTCTGTTTGCATGAATATAGTTCACTGAACTGGCTAGACTCCCACGTGTATATCTGAGTGTCATTTTCTCTGTACTGGCTGGACCTGAACAGTAGGTGATACTTTTTCAGAAATGAGTAAAATAAAAATGTCAAAGCATGTATTGATACCAAGGTCTGTATCCCACTTCTCTTTGGTTCTTTTCACAACCATTGTCCCTGCAACTGCGCTGATGCCCTATAACCTTTCTTCTCACTTGCTGATACTGGGTTGCAGGGCTTCTTCAGGCTTTCGCCTAAGTTAGTTGGCACTGAGATCTTTTTGTAGCAAATCCTGAAAACAGAGGGGGCTCCAACAGAACTTTTGAGTGGCTAAATAGGCATGTGTGGAACAATCTGTTAATGCAAGGTGAGTCTGAGACATTCAGATCTGTATTTCTGGAGTAGTCCTCATACCACACAGCAGTATGGTATTTGGTTATATAAGATAACTTGCAGCTGCATTCAATTCAAGGTAGTTTCAGGGTAGTTTACAGGTTTGTTTCTGTATGGGGTCTTAGCACTTTCTTAGGCATCTGGTCTCTGGAAAGAAGGCATGAGGAGAGTCGAGTATCAGAATGGTATTTCAAGGAACCTGAAAACTAAGACAGTTAAAATTAACTGAAGCTAGCTAGGAAAAGCCAGGTTTTGAATGTGTGGCTTTTGAGACCCAAGAAAATAATATTAGGCTATTAGGGTGACAATATGTTACAGGGAGTCACTTCTTTTGAGTTTGGACCATTGTTTGGCAAAAGATTGCACGTTTATTTGGAGCAGGTTGACTTAGATTGAGACCCATTATTTCTTGCTCCCACTAGAGGGCCCTAAATATGCAAGCGGAGTTTCTTCCTGTGTGTGTTACATGCAGGTATGTTCCCTTACAGTAAGAACATATCTGTGTTCACAGGTGCATGTACAGTTTGTGAACTGCAGTGTCAGAGCCTAAAACTGTATGTACGTAGACTTTAAAGCATTAAAAGTTTAAGATAAATGTATTGTGAATATTAACGATGCTGCAGTGTTGCAGGTGAGGAATTGAACACGGCAGCCTAAGAACAGCAGTTTGAGTGCTGTGCTACTGCCTGTATCAGCATCATTGTATCTATTCATAATCGTAGTATCAGCATCATTGTATCTACTCATATTTGTAGTATTCAGTGGTTTTAAAATCTTGGATAATCAGAATAAAAGAATCTGTATTCCTGTATTGAAGTACTATGAACTAGAAATAGAATTATTTTAAAAGAACAAGGGTAAAACTGGAACCTCTCAGCTGACCTGTTTATCTAAAAAAGTTTACAGTGCTTTGTGACATAAAAAGGCTAATCATGCATACATGTATATACAAAAGTTGTACATTGCTGTCCTACCATAAATCAGTAAATACCTATGTACATGTTTATTAAAAATATGAATAAATCAATACTTAATCTTAAGATAACACACTAGCACTGGCCAGTGAGAAATAATTAAAGAATATTTGCCACTTCTAAATAGAAATTATGAAATAAGTGAATAAGCACCAAATGGTTCCATAGCAACAAAGTGTATTATTTTATTCCTATGCAACAGAATCATTATTAAGAAACTAAAGTTGTACTATATATTATAATATTTATTTGAACATGCCAACCTCTGAACAATTAAAACTGTCATAGTTTTGTTATCCCATGATACTTGACTGCAGAGCTAACTAATTTTGTAAGACCTAGTAGGAGCATGTAGAGGGTCAAAACATGAAAAAATATTTTCTCTGCTGCAAACTTTCATTGTTGTTTGCGTACACTCCTTAACAGTATAGTGTTTGCTGTTGCTTTCAAAATTGACTGCGAAGTCAGTTGAAGTGATTGTTGCAGTTTTAATGTTGGGGCTTTTGTTTTTTGTTTTTCAATAAATCAAGCTTGGTGCCAAAAAAGGTTTGGGGGCACAAAAAGTGAGCAGCGAAAGCTTTAATGAGATTGAAAAACAAGCGCAAGCTGTAGATAAAATGAAGGAACAAGAGGATCTTCATAGCAGTAAGAAAACTGAGAAGCAAGAGCCACTGTAAGTATGAATTAAATATATAATGGTAAACCATGAAGCCTAATGTCATGATAGTGAAGTGGTTGTCAACATTTTAAATACTACCAGAGATTAGCTCATGCAAATAAAACTTCAGTTCTTGCTTTAAAAAAAAACACAAATGTGGCTGAGGTCGGCCAAACAGTCATTTCTCCTTTGCCTGTGTTTTTGCCATTCAGTATGTGTTTCTACAGTTGATGATTTATTGTAGAAGTAGCACAATGCTATCTTTAAAAATAACCGTATTTGACACAGAAAATGCGGAAACAATCTACTGATACATACAAACAAATGTAAAATACTTTGAATTTAAGTATTACCACAGAAGACACTTGCCTCTTGAACTTTCTTTGCCCCATGCTAGTTACCTAGTTTATTCTGTTTTGTAGTGAACTGAAGACTGTTTAAAACATGCAAATACTCAGCTTCATTTGGACTTACTGGTGAAGAGTTTCTATGCTGAAGGCAGTGGGTAGTTTTAAGTATGGCTAGAATTGCCTGTTTGTTTCAGCTGTTTTATACTGGAATGGCCTTAATTTTCACCAAAACCCTTTGAGTATTTTTGTCTGAGGCTTTGAATCTGTTAGTCCCAGTCCCATCTTAATTAATAAATACTCAGCCCTAAAGCTCAGAGGTTGCTGTTCCTGGTTCCTTCCACTACATTTCTCTGCTACATGTATTTGGTTTTAACATTTTGTTAGTTGTCATTACAATTAAACTATTAAATGGTTAGTGTACACTTTTTACTGTTGTAAAGCTTAATAGCCTCTCATGTGCTAAAGATTCATCATTTTTATAACCTATTGAGAAATTACTGAATTACTACATAATTACATAATCACTTGGAGCTTATGGTACCAAGCTAGTTGACCTGTAATCTCCTCCCTGCTCCTTTTGCTCACTTTTATGTAGCCTCTGCAGAAATGGATGTTTTGTGTGGATCAAAAATATCAATCACAAGGGGGTCATTTATTTTACCACAAAGTCATGCTTCTCAGTGATTGCAAAAAACTATCAGTACAGTGACTTAGAGGAACAGAGTAGTAAATAACAAGAAAAATGATCAGTCATTATTATTTTCCTTTAATGATGCTGTCTTTAATTATATAGTTCAGTTTGGTAGAAAGTCCCAAGCAATGATTCTGGTTTTGTGTCAGAAATGTATAAAACTCTGTAGATCCAAGGCACCTTTAGTATAAGGTTGCTGCAACCTTTCTGCAGTGGCCAGAACCTCCTAAAAATGTCTGCAAACATGAGGGGTGCACATAAACTTGAGTTTATAGGTCCAATCCCAGTAGAGGCATTATAACTGTATTTCCCTTGAGATTAACTTTTTGGATTTGTTAACTGTAGATGGCAGTATATACCAACGTTAAAGAAGCGTGAATATTTTTAAAATTGTATTTGCTTCCAACTGACTTTTATGGCAGTTTTAATTTTAAAATCTTGAGTAATGAGCTGTGGTAAATTCATTTAGTGTGGCTTTGTTATGTGGCAGGAACAGAAGCGATGCTTTTGTAGTCTAGTCCTAAGACTTAATATGTGATTTTATAATTGGTACAGATTTTCTTTATTTTCTGCTGTGCACTGACAAGAGAACAGATAACTGGAGTTACTTTAAAAATGATCAGTATACCTATTCGTTTTAATCAACAGCAGATAAGATTTTGATGTTCATAACATATTTCATAAGAAGGGCTCTAGTCTTTCTACTTAAAGTGCTGAGTAGATTTTATGAGTAGCAGTTTCAAATTGAATTTTAGAGAACATTTACAGTTGTCTGTGTAACAGTTGGTCCTAAACTGTAAGAATTGATTTAAAGCATCCCTGAACATAGTCTGTGTTTTGAAAGTACATTTTTCTGATTTTACTGGTTTCAAAAGTCATTCCACAGATGCATCCTGGTTTTTATCAGATTTTTATTGCTATAAGCATCTGAACATAAGAGGTACTGATGGTTTTTTTAGTTCTGGCTATGAGTCCTCTGAAAGCCCCAATCAAAGAATACCTAATCATCACAAGATTGAGATGGCTCTGTTCTTTTTTGAAATGCCTTGTCGGTGGGGGAGTGATGTCTCATTCCTTATAGCAGGCTGGTACCTACATCCCTTGTCTGTGAAGGAAGAAAACCAGATGCTATACCCCTTTTGTTCTAACAGATTTGGCTGCACAGCTCCTGTCTTGCAGGAGATGCACTAACTAGCAGGGTATGAACTTTGGCAGGAATGTCTTGTACTCTTGGTTAAAGTTAAGTCAGTATGCTTATTGGACCAGAAAAAAATCAAGCCGGGAAGAGCCTGTTTCAGTAATCAAATAGTTAGGAGACACACTGGAAGAAAATACTCCTTTGTCAAACACTTGTTTGCTTTTCATTCCTGCTTCTGCACAAAGTTAGAAGGGTTTTCAGACTTGGTACTTCTTTTCTACTTGCAGCATGATGTCTACCAGCAGCATTCTACATCTCATTCATCTTTCTTCTGATAGTGTTCGTTTGTACTCTATGCCAGTCAAAACTTACGAATTAAAAAATAGCTGCATTACCTATCAGAATTACTATTTGTGTCCCTTTTAACCTGATGTTAAATTTAAGCAGCGTTTCTACAGTTCTGTGATCAAGATTACAAACCTCTTTCTGCTACACTGGAATTACTGGGAAATAGTTAAGATTATTTTGAGATATAGGAAGGTTCATGGCATCTCAGAAATACAGCTGACTACCTGAACTGTGAGGGTGTTTCAGATGACAAAATGGGTTGTCAGCTGTGCAGAAAATGCTAAGTTTTGGATGCTTCAAAGTTTCCATACTACAGAACATATTCCATTTTGGGAGTACAAAGACTCTCCCCTCTTCTGAGACACCTTTTTGGGCACAGGGAAGGGCAGCATCCATAAAGAAGTGTGGTCTACCTCTAGCACTTGTCTCAAGAGTGTACGTAAATGTCGTATTGAGTATGGATTCAATGTTTGCCTGAGAGAGCCCCTTCAAGGACTTTCAGTGAGACAGTTTCATGAAGTCAAAAATAGATGGTTTATTGGGGCAACAGATAAACCAGATTCGGGATTGATGTTGATAAATACACTTATTGTGTTAGCGCTAAATATTTCAAAGCTAGCTAATAATCAATGAAGAATTCACCCAGTTATCAGTGGTAGCAAGTGTTAAAACTGTTTAGGAGCATGAAGGGGACAAAGCAGGGCCAAGATGCTCTTTAGGGGGAAACATTACTAGTATTACATCATGAATGCCGCAGTACTGTAGTATGTTAAAGTCGGATAATTTTGACAGTTATTTGGTATCACATAGAATGAGGACTGTGGAAAAAAAGACTTTTTCATGTTGACTTAAAGGTGATGCAAAACTGTGTCCTGAACTTTAGCAGTTGCATGTTGGACATTTGTTTTGAAAAAGACTACCTCCTCATACACAGACTGGGGTGCCATTCAGACAGTCTTCTCTACTGGCTTTCTCCCATCCTTATAGTTGGAATTTAATCCAATTAATAATAAATATTTTCAGTAAGCACAGAACATAAAAAATACAGTGCTACGGTATATATTGTTAATTTTCTACCAGTAGTATTGGATTGGGTATTCAGTGTAGCATTTTATAGTTATGTTAAACGTGTATTTTGTTCTAGCATATCATCTTTACGGTTGGCCTACAAAGATCTTGATATTAAAACAAGAGAAGAAAAGTTAAATCTGTCTGATAAGAAGAAACATGAATTGGAGAGACTGGGCATAGGATTTGGCAGCAAAAGAAGGTATGTGAGATTCTATTTAAAGCACACTGGGGCTGTATGAAACCATCCTTCATTTTGCTTAGGAAATGAAAAAATATACTAAAATGTGTTATGGAAACTTCATATCATCAAAGAACCAAGTATTTGTTGGGGGAAGGGGCAGGATTGCTTCTGATAGATTTAAGTTCTAACCTGCCAGACAGGTGTTAACTTAAATCATAGGAAGCCTGTAGGGTGTTTGACTTTTCTAGCTGACTGTGGGGAAGGTAATCAGCATGTTTTCAGAGAACACTACCAGCCTAAGTATAGTCTGTCTTTTGTAAACCAAAACCCCCAAAAAGTCACATGGCTGTGTTTTCCAGCTGTTGGAATGATCTCTGTTCGGAAGTCCTGTCACTACCTCAGAGAACTACAGCTGAGTTTTCCAGGGTGCTGCTTTTTTTCTTCTTTGTTCCTTTCTTCTTCTATGTTTGTATAGCTTGGGCTTTATCAGCAAGCTTCAGAAATGAGATTTGAGCTTTCATTTCTGTTTTTAGGATATGATCTTGGTCATATCCTTTACATACTTTTTTTCTTCCTGTTTCTAGTGGTATTTCTCACTCGGTCACCTCAGATATGCAAACAATAGAGCAGGAAACACCTGCAATTGCAAAACCGAAGAAAAAGTACACCGATGATGTAGAAGACTCCTATTTCTCTTCTAGTTCAAGGTAGTGTATAAGGTTTTTATTTTGAGTGGAGGTAGAAGTAGATGCAAGTTAAATATTCAAAAAATACTCAATATATTTGGAACTTAAGATCAAAACGGGGCAATTGGACATACCTACATACCTAGCATGTTTTCATCAGACATCGGAATTGGAAAAGTTGTGAAATAGTTGACCTTACCTTGATGACAGGTGTATTTATACAGAAGAGGAATTACTTTTTCTGAGGAGAAGGCAGTCTGAATTATGTGTTTACAGATTTTATCTTGTTCAGGGTGTGTGCCATATAAGCTTTTATTTGCTGTATACCAAATCCAGTGAATTTTTTTGCAGAATGACTTGTGTTTGTTGCGTTTTGTTTTTTTTTTTCTTGTGGTACTGTCTTCAACTTTCATTTTAGAATTAAACAAGTATTAAAGTCCGCTACTAGATACACTACAGTTGCATCAGTCTTTTAACACATGGACGCATGTCAAAATGCAAAAACTTAAATCTTTTTTGAGGTATGGTGTGTCGGATGTATGGTGTATTGGACATACTGTGTAGATGTCTGCAGTCTTATTTGATAGACTTCTATGTATTTGAACATAAAATGTAAGCAAAAAATAATTGATGAATTCTTCATCAGAGTATGAATACAATGCAAATTATAAAACACTGCTGTTGCAAAGGAGCAGAAAAATAATTAGTCCTACAGGCACTAATTGCAGTGAAGCAGCTGTTTCTGGACTGGTGGATAGAAACAGGTGTTGCTTTTATAAAATGCCTTTATTGAATTACTACCACAGAAACATGAAAAATTGTACCTAATTACTCATAGACAGGCAAATAAAAACACAAAGGCTTTTGTGTCATTCCTTTGTAGTGTAATCAGTAGTGGCAGAAAAATAAAAGTACCACATAAATGGCAGCAGTCTTGTGAAAGAAAACCTGTCATTTCAGTGCCTCCCTATTTGTTCCTTGCAAAGAACTGTTACTGCTCTCAAATTATTCATAAGCTTACTAGCAGGCAAAGGATAAATTATAGAAGAGGCTTTTTAATGTGTTTTGGTTCAGTAACTAGAAGATAAATTGTAACCTAGCGGTTCCTGGTTCTTGTTCTAGTTATAGCGACAGTAGAATCTAATTGGAGTTGGTATACAATTTCATTCTCTTTAAAGAAAGTATAAAATCAGGTTGTTGGGCTTAGTAAGGTTTGTAAGTTGGTTATCATCCTTTATTCCAAGCTGTGACTTTGAAATAGAGGTAATTTAGTATCATCTTAGTGTATGCCCAAAAGCAAAATAATCATGCTGGGTATTAGAGTGCTGGTAGGTAGTCTGTAAGTTAAGAAAGCTAAATGTCTCAAGGTTTGGAGATATAATTGAAGCCTCTCAAAATCCTTGGATTTTGATTTTTCTTTTTGCTACAAATAATAAAATCTTTATCAATATAACAGTGTAAAATTTTATTTTCTATTAAATGCAGCTTCTCTTTCTCCCTTCTCCCTGCACTGAATACTGAAGAAGTTTTTGCAAGGTTATGAAAATCTGAGAAGGAAGGAGAAAATCAGTTATTTTATTCAAAACAGCTTTTGTAGCACCTGCCACATCCCGTGGGTTTGATGGGCATTGTGAGCTTGGATATATATGCATACATCTATATACATATATATGTATGTATAAACACCTTGTTTGTTGTTATAGATCCATAATGAACTTAAGATTTCTGTGGCTTCTTTTTGTCTGTCAGGAGAGAAGGGGAGAGACTCCTGCTTTTTGTAGAAATTCATTCCAGATCTGTCCCTGCTATTTTCCATGTGCAGCGATGGGAGATTTTGCTGCTGAAGGTGTCACATTTCTCATAAACTGCAAAAACAAGTATCCTGCCTATTTATAACACAGACGTGGAGAACATTTTTTTTTAGAGTGCTTTTCACAAAGCACAGACGCAGACATTAATATGCCATGCTTGTTCTACCAAATTATTCCATTCTGATAGCCTCATGTCATTTTAATCATATTATTCCATATCCTGGTCATATCCAAACTTTAAGAAATAATTGCCCTTTGTGGTTAAATAAACTTCATCTTTGGCATTTTGATAGTTTTATTTTTTCCAGATGTTTTCCATGTATGTTTAGATATGTGTAGATAAAGCGGAGAAGGAAACAACAAACCACCAGAACTGACAAACATGCTTCATTTTTTTTCCTTTTCTTTCTGTTTGTGTTTTCCCTGTAGTTTTGATACACAAGGTAAGATTGTCTTATTAAGACTCACTTTTAAGAAATAGGTTCGTTAGCATTGTTTTAATAAAGCTTGTTACAAAACTCAGAGGTACTTAATATTTGTATTAAAAAAATACACAGAGCCAGACACAAGGGTTTTCCTTACTGTTCTGAGCTATGTTTGTTGGTGCCTCAGAAAATGGGAGCAGATTCTCTGCTAGCACGGGTTACAGATTAACTCACATGGAACTGTAAGGTTAGCCACTCTCAGCCCCTTAGTTACTAAACTTTGCCCCATGTGGAACCATAGCACAGCTGAATGCCATGGGTAGTTAGGTGCTGTTGGATCTCTGCAGCGTTCAAAGTGCCTGGGAAGTTGTGGTGGCTTTTTTCATAGCTGATGTCTTAGCATGGAGTATCAAGAGCACAAGGCTTTTATGAGCAGACTACCTTGTAGAGTCATCGTGGTTCCTTGCTTGCAGGGTCCATCCTGAAGTTTTGTTAGGGTTGCTCTTAAACCAGCCAGGTATCTTGACAACGTTCTTTCCAGTGTTTTGCCTGACACTAAAGGAGATGTAATACTTTGAAGTAATGAGAACTTTGCTGGTTTTGATAGGACTGTATCTTTCAGACAGTCTACTGCATATTCATGAGCATATCCAGCCTAAAGAAAGGCTGAACTTTTCAGTCACTTAAATACATGTGTAAAAAATGAAAATTCAATTGGATTCAACTGTGCAAAGATTCTAACCAACATTATGCAATCCAGATTATTCGCTGACAACTATCATTGTGCTGAAAACTTACTTGCTAGTGAACACCTACTATAACAATATTTATCTAACAGTGTAAAGTTTCTACTTTTTCAATACTTTTTTCTCTTATTTTAGGTACTATGATTCTTCAGATTTGAGGAGCAGCACTTTCTCTAAATGGGATGACAATTCAGACTCCTTTTGGAAGAAAGAAAACAATAGTAGAGATGTTGATGTAATGTTAACTTCAAAAAGTACAGGATTTTCAGACAGGTATACCAAGACCTAACTGGTTTTTGTACAGAAAGTCCAAGCTAGTTAATACCATTTGAGTCCTGGTCATAGTAGTGGGATTTTTTTCAGTTTAGAAGGAGAATTTGGCTGTAACTTTCATCAGCAGTCAAGGGACTTCCTGGATGAATGTCTTCTGTAAGCTGAATTTCCTGTTTACATTTTAAGCACTCATTTGTTTTGTTCAGTGCTGTGCAGTATATGTACTGGAGGTAATTTCACAAGCATTTCAGCAGGAAAAGTAGTAGACAAAAGATGTGGAAAGAAACTCAAATATTTGCACTCTTCTGAGAGCGTACGTACTTTACTTGCTTTGTTTATCGCATAATGAACTAAGGAGAACCTGGTTATCAAATGAAACTGTAGGGTACTCAGCTTTTAGGATGGAGGTACTGAAGTTACTTCTGAACAATGGGTCTAAGTGTTGTGATGATAAAAAAATGAATTTGTTTCTTCTTTGACAAGTGTGTTTTTATCTTTGAAATCAAGTGGAAAATGTAAGGATGTGGGGGTTTGTGTGTTCGGTTGGTGTTTTCTGCTTCTGTTCTCTACTTAAAACTGTGTTTTTCATTTACCTGTAAAATGCAGGTTGTGCATTTAACTACAGTATTTTTTTTAAACACAAACCATGTTGTTTCCTAAAGAGTGGACCAGTGATGCATACTATATAAAATAGAGGGCCGTGTCCACAACGCTATTACTTCCTTATTTGAGTACATTTACTTGAGGTGCAAGACAGTGACAGTTCAAAGGATGTTACACCTTTTTGTGCTATTACATTTAAATCTGAATTTCACTAACATTGTGGTTTGGCTTTTTTGAGGTTTTGTAGAAATATTCTGTCCTTGTTCACATAATTTAGCTTGCTTTTTAAATTAACTTTGAAAATAAAGATTCAAGATTAAAGGATTTGAAATACTGTAAGTTCACCATCTTTTAAAACTGTCGCTGAAATTTTATTCACTGCTGTGTCAACTTAGTAATCTGAATTTCTTTATCCTGGGTTGATACTGGTCTGATTTTTATCTTTTAAAAAAATCACAATTATACTTTTAGGCTTCACAAAGCAAAGACGATAGTGCTTCTTATTTGATTTATTGCATTTGGTTGTGATGTAAATAAGTTACACTCACTAATGCAAGTTATTTTTCTTTCAGGCCTGCATCTCGTCGTAAACCTGAATATGAACCATCTTTAAACACAGATGAGGCACAAAAAAAATTTGGCAACGTAAAAGCAATTTCATCAGACATGTATTTTGGAAGGCAAGATCATGCTGATGTAAGTAAAAAGCAATGATAAATATTTTTGAATGTTACAATATTCTTTGACTATAAACATGGTGTTCTTGTGTAAAGAGAAGACAATAAATAATTAAATCGGTAGAATTAGTAAGCTTATAGAATTATGTCCCAATTGTTTGATAGAAATGTACAAGTATCTGATAACTCTGATAGTATTTCATTTTAAGGAGTTGGAGCTGCAAGTAGGACCTTACCTCCAACATCATTCTTCTCCGACAGAAGTGATAGGCTGTGATTCAGCAGTCTTTATTTTTAAAAAATCAACCTGATGCTGGGTGAAGGCTTACTTAATTTGTTCTAAATACCCAAACTGATGCCAACAAACTGTTCTTAAAACATCTGTCCCCTCTGTATTTATTACATGGAAACATTGTTGCTATTGTAAGGCTAACTAAGCAGATAAATTGTTCAGCAAATGACAATTGAATCAGCCTAGAAATAAAAACCAGATTAATAGTATGTTGCGGTTAGGACATGAGGGATTATTTTAAAAAAATCTGGTTTTAATGGAGAATTAACAATGTAAAGAGTAATGTAAAAAAATACAATCAGTGTATTATCATTCCCAGGGATTTCAGAAAGTTACATTAAAAGCATCATGTGATTAGAAGGGTTAACATGATGCTAACTGCAGTGCTTTTTCCTTATCCTTCCCAGCCACTCCATTTCACATTGTTTAGTGGTTGTTCCTATTGGTTGCTTAGTTTTTCAGCAGTTTTAGGGTAGCTGGCAGTGAGTAAGCCTGTTGGTGTTGGAATGGTAAATGTCACTCTTTGATCAACTGAAGTAAGTTGAGATGATGCAAACTCACACTGCCTAAGACATGTGTAAACTACTAAATGGGAACAACTTTCAGAACGGTCGACTTCAGCTGGATTTGTATGTTCTAAAACTGTATATAATTATCTGACATGACCTCGAAAGATGATAGCGTACTGTACAATACTTCTCAATTATTTTCTAGTATGAAGCAAGGGCTCGACTAGAAAGACTTTCTGGAAGCTCATCTATAAGTTCAGCTGACTTGTTTGAAGATCAGAAAAAGCAACCATCAGGTATGTATTGAACCGAGTGAGAAACTGTGTCATGCAATGTATTCATGCTCCCGTACTCTGCTTCTAGTTACAGCATCAGCTAGCTGCCACCATATTCTGCGTGAAGTGTGCAAAGTGCAGTACCTGTTGGTATCACTAATAGGTTAAACAAATCTAACAGGTGTAGTCATTATTTTTAAAAAAATATTAATTTCTTAAATACCGAGTTCTGAGTTTTCAGTTCAGGAAGTTCAGTATTTTATACTGGGTTTTTAATGTGATTTATTGCAAATAATAGACTATATTGTAAATAATTTTTTCAAAGGAAACCTGTAATATCTTATTATAAAAACAAATAAGGTAACACCTAATACTGACTATCAGGTAGGGGTTTTGATAAGTTACTGTAAGTAACTTACTTATATATGTGAAAACAACTGTCATAACATCAAATCTAAGAATAATCTTTAATAAAATGTGAGTGGCCTTGAAATTCCCATGTAATCTGTTGAATGGCATATCATTCAACAAGATAGCTGCTTCTGACACTGGTCTTGCCAAATTACTAAGGAAGTTTTTCGATTGGTTTGTCAGTTTAAAAGATCTGTTGGAGTACCTTACATTGGAGAGGATAGTTCATCCCGTTAGAAAGGAAGAAGTATTAGATTGGATTGACTGAAAAGTAGCCCCTTAGGCTGTTGAAAATCTCTCCATGTTTTCTTTCCAACACCCTTTTTGGATAGTACAATAAAGTGAAATAGAAAAGATAGGAAATACTGGAACATTTTTTATTGAATTGATCAGTTGGGTTTCATTTTTTAACTTGTGAGGAAGTGGAAAAAAAAGCATTACTGAACTTGAAATCTGTGAGTAATTATATAAGTCGGCTGGAAAAGCAAACAGTATGCAGCATCTGATTTTACTTTGGGAAAGTTGGAGGGAAAAAAGAACATGTGACTATTGAGTTTTGATCCCCTGAAAGCAAGTTTTGAATACACTGGCTAGTAGAGAAATAGCTCCTGTTACCAGTTACTTAAGCTGGATTTTAGTAATTTGAAATGTAAAGCAAAAAAAAAAAAAAAAAATTAAGGAGGGGAGGAGACATAAAGCAGGAATTGCAGCAATTTACTTCAGCCATTTGAAATAGTATTTGCAACTTGTCATACTTATGCTTAAAAAAGATGTGGGGAACATCAGAAAGAAACATCACTTCTTTGCTTAATTTGTAAACTATGTTTTCAATAGTACATGGGATTGTGATAACAAATATTTTGTTATCTACCTATTATTGACTTTCTTTGTCCTTTTTCTTTAATTTTTTAGCACATAAATGATTTTGTATGGAATTAATTTTTCCTTTAATTTGTATAATATGTGTGGGGCTTTTACACAGTAATGAATAAGGGAATGAACTAGGAAAGTATAAATATAAGTTAAAGATGGGGCAAATTGTGTGATGTGTGTGTGTATATATATATATGAATTTGCCTTCCTATTTACACATACGTATATATGTGATAAAATTCTCAACTGTATTCTGAATAAGGGTACTTATAGGCAATTATATCATGTTTTCTATGTGTACGTGAATTGTGCACGCATGATCATTCATCACTGACCACCTGAAAAGGTTCTTGGGGCTCGTGAGGGAATGCAGAGATTCTGAATAATGGGATAAAAAATACCTGCCTGCGACTCAAGGTGACTCTCTGTGACTGGCATGTAACCCAACAGTAAATTTAAAGTTATATTACGAAGACTAAACTTATGCTAAATTTTGTGGGTTGATAACTGCTGGAGAATAATAGTGAGGGAAAAATACACCAGGAATTATTAGTTTGTATGTTATAAATTCACCCTATATTTGGTCTACAGAATCTTTCTTTCCTTTGTGTCTTTCTGTTACACAACCCACCCCAAAGACTATCTTTTGACAGTGGCCCTTCTTGAAGAAGTTCTACTGCACGGATAGCTTGTCTGGTGTTGAATTAATGCCAAGGTTATCATTAGTTCCATGAAATAAAGGTAATCGGGAGACTGAAGACTGGCAATAAAAATGCTGCTGTAATTCTGGGGTTCTTGCCAGAACAAAATGTCCTTTGAATCTAAAGTTGTTTTTATGAGCACTGCTGAGATTTTAGGGTAGAACAGGTTTGGGGTGCTTGCTTTTTTGTAAATAGCTCCTACAGCATTCTGTACAAAAGGAGGGCTGCAGGAAGACACTTTCACTTTGCATCATTTCAGACCTTGTGAGAGGTGGCGTATCAGATGGCTGACTTGTAGATGCTGATTTTGCAGGAAATCACAGGAAATCAGTTGCTTTCCTGTGTCATTTACAAGAAGTTTTTCAGATGACCATACGTAACCAGAAAAACATGAGAAAATTCATGTGGCTGAGAAGTGATTAGAGCTTTTCTCAGGTTATTTATATCTGCAAAATTTGTTTCCAAGACTCTGACTTTAATAACAAAAATGCTGACGCATTTGATAGGTGGAACAGATTGTAAGGAAGTCAAAATTACAGTTCAGAAATAGGGCTGTCTCAGCGACAGTGAATTGTTGAAAATAATATATAAATAAGTGTGCATTGTAGAAACAGCTGCTATCCGGCTTTAAAGAATGGAGTGGGAAGCTCTCTGAATGTGGCTATGCATCTGCCACTATGAACCAGCCACCTAGCCTAGGAAAACCAAATTATCTACAGTAATGTCTTTCTCAGCCTGCTGACAAGGCAGGTGCCTTCAGTTTCCCATGACAAGAGAGCTGCAGGTTCCCTCTGTCTTCCTCCTCCACCCCTGTTGAAAAAGAGGAGAAGGAAGGGCTGCCTGTGTGTAGCCATGTCCTGTACGGAGCTGCGGTCAGAAGTGTTACAGTTGTGCAGGTTGTGGAGTCTGTAGCTGGACGAGCTTGTCCGAGGGTCAGTAACAGCTCACAAGTCACCAGTTGTGCCCCGGCTGGTCAGAGCTATCCGTTGGCTACGAGTCTAAATTCAGGCTACAGATTGCCGGCTCCGTTTTGGAAACGATCTGTTTGGGGATGTTTCCCCTCAGCAGCTCCATTTATTCCTGAGATCATAGTTCTGTGAATCTGTTACTGCCCTTTGTGCCTCTTACAGCATCAGGTATTTAATATTAAGGTGTGCCAGTAACCCCTTTCACAGAGAGCGGGTGTTTGTTAACATGTTAGTACTTATCACACAGTTAGTTTTGAAACATCTTTAATTTCTGTTATCTTTAGGCTTATACTTTCCGTAACAGCAGTAGAGCTAACACTGGCTGAACTTCAGTGGCCTTAAGGAAGGCGGGATTGTCAGCTTTGTTTCAGACTTTCAAAACTTACTTACCTTTACTATCATTTCTATAGAATTTTCCAAGCCTCAAGATTTAGTAATGCAAAATATGTCTATATATACAGCATGTAAAACACACCTATGCATGCACACAAGTTGGGTTCATCACTTCAGCTGTCACTGAAGTACATTCATCTTCAAATTGCAAAGTAGTAACAGCTGTTCAGCATACAAGGCAAATAACATTGCAGCAGATTGAAAATGCAGAATAAATAATATATTATTCTAATTATTAATGTATTAGAATATATTTTTAATTGCTCAGCTGGGAATACAAAGTGTAGAAGATGATATTCTGGGTGGAATTACAAGCAATTAAAAGGAAGATGCATTTAAGAAATTTGAGATTTATGCCTAGTGTTTTTTACAGTGTCGATCAGACATTGGAATTTAGTAGTCCTAGTAGTATATTGTATTTCAGGGGGGAAAAAAGGCTGCTTTTAATATAAAATTATGTTTCCTCCTTGTGTGTGTTCTCCTTTTAGGAAGCTACAATATTACAAATGTCTTGCCTTCAGCTCCTGATATAGCTCAGTTTAAACAAGGAGTCAGATCGGTGGCCGGAAAACTTTCTGTACTTGCTAATGGGGTCATGACATCTATACAGGTTAGTAAAAATATTACAATATATTAACCATCAGTTAAAGCCTTTGTAGGGATTTAGTATCGTGGGTCCTGCCATTGAATCATCTTCAGGGAGAAAAGAATGAATTGGGGTTTGAGCTTTGTAGACCTCTTACGGTAGATAGACAGTAGATCTTTTAACAGATAAATCTGTAGCTGATAGCTCACCTTCCTTAGAATATCTTTTTTGCCTTTTCCCTTACATAGTTTATTTCTTTTCTTACAATTGAAACAAAAATTCCATTATGGAAGTGATTTGCTGTCACTATTTTGAAAGTAATAATAGTTCGTAACTCAGAATAGAATAGTTCATTTGAAAGGGACCATCGTCTAGCTCAACTCTTGTATTGACTCTTTAATTGACTTGACAGTAATAGCTTTGATCCGTGTTTGTGCACAAAATTAAGACAGTGTAAAGCGTGCTTGTGCTCCAGTTAGTTTGCATTTCCTATATGAGGTCAGTGGGAGCTCTCAGGTGTTTTAAAATCAGACTAATTATCCTGGATTATTAGTTGTGAACTCCAGTTCTTGGAAGTGCTGGTCAGTTTTCTTTAAGAATTTAACTACTGTTCATTTTACAAATGTAAGTAAAAACGAATTTCTTTCAACAGGAAACGTACTCATGTCTGTCTTTTGTCTTTTTTTTTTTTTTTTGTTACTTTTGTAGGATCGATATGGTTCATAACATCATTTGTATCAACATACTTAAGTACACTAAAGGATTTCTTTTCAGATACACAAGTAATCACAATGCTGATTTGGATGAAGGTTGCCTTAAGACTGCTGATGTTTTGTTTCAGCATATTTGTTTCCTTGTGCAGCTTTCTGGCTCAGCCATTTCTTACTGCTATTTCATCTTTACAGAGCAGAAATCTTGTAGCGACTTGTTACATTGCATATGCTTCCCCCATCCCTTACAGTCTTTTATTTCTTAGTGACCTTAATGTTAGATGTTGGAACCTTTATTTTATCACTGATTTGGCTGTGAGGCAGGAAGGAGAAAGAAGGGTGAATGTGTGTGTTGGAAATGGGGCTTCCTAACAGAAACCAGTGCAGTTGCATCCTTGCCTGCCAGACATAACCTGTCTTCAGACTGTCTTACAAGGTGTGGAGAAGAAAATGTAAATTAAGCATATGCTGAGGTGGTACTTAGTAGACTGTAGCAAAATATAGAATGAAGTTAAACCTGTGCTTGTCAGGAAGTAGAAGCTCTTGCAGTCATAAATTGATGTGCATTAAAATGATGGGGAATTAGTGTTTTAAAACAATATTCCTGCTAGAAAATTTTATGCTTAGATGTGAGGTATGGAAAAGACAAGATGTGGTATACTGAATAGTGGATTTCATCTTGTCATGGGAACAATCTATTTATTCCTAGTTTTGAAAGCTACAAAAAAATTGCAATATGGAATCCTTAAGTGCTTTTTACAAATATGTATTGTGTACAAATTAAAAAAAAATCAAAATATATAAAGGGCCTAATAGAGTAGTTAATTAAATACTTGTTTAAAAATGTTTAGAACAATCTTAGGTTTGTGATAAATTATGAAATATTGAATGGGGAAATAGTGGGGCTGTGTTTTAGACAGTCTAGAATTTATTGCTGATGACATCCTGTGTAAAAATGATGATGACCTTAAAGAAAAAAAAAACACCTCACAACCAAGAATGAGCTCAAGTTAATTCCATTCTGTAACTTTATTTCTTAATTCCACTTTGTAAACTTCTGATATCTAATAAAAACAATTGATATAAACTCATTTTTTAATTAAATTTCTATGTGCAGACACCAGTCTCCAGCTTTCTAAATACTACCATCTGTATTCTGTCTATACAATGGTCTGGTAAAATTAGCCTTTAATTTAAATTAGTGAAACTAGCTTTCTCATTAAATTGCTGTAGTGATGTAGAAATCAAAACATGAAGGCTAGGGTAGAGAATAAGCTATTCTACTGTTGTTGTTGTTGTGTTGAAATACAGTTAACAGTATAGCTGTATTTGGGTTTTAATTTCTAGCTGCCACTTATATCTAACTCAGTTCTGGCAACTTGCTCTTGCAGATGTTGCATTTAGATTTATTAATCCAACAGTGATCTTTCTTTTTTAAGAGTAGTACAAGATACGCATTTGTTCTGCTTAACTGCAGAGCATTACAATAAAAGACTCGCTTTGTTTTCTCCTTTCTCGCCCTATAGAGATGATTTTGCTAATATAACAAGAAAATGTACTGGTCGGGGCTTGCTTTGGTTTTCTTTAATTACAGGTAATGGTTCTCAGTTTTCAAACTACTTTACAGCTAAGTGTACACACATTAGTAAATTTATTACAAGTAATAAGTGGTCTGATTTTTCAGAGTTGTGAGATACCAACAGCATCCATGGACTTGCAGAAGAGCTGCTCCTCCAATAACTAGGCTACATATTTAGGCATTTGTGTATGGATGCAGTTGCTTAAACTAAGGCAGCGATGTATAACAAAATGTAGTTCTGTCCCCTCCTGTGGTTTCTCATATGTAACAATGTGTGTGAGATCACCTACACTGAAATAATTGTGTGCATTTTTAATGCATCATTGCAAAACAGTGAACCACTCAAAGATAGAAAACTACAAAAATTTGATCTTTTCAGTGCAAAATAAGAAGAAATTCTAGGAGGAAACAACTATAGGGATATCTTAAATGCCATAAAGCATGTACAACACTCTTAACAGAGGTATAAACTTTTTCCTCTTTGCTACAATCTGAAGATTACGCCAGAGTTCTCTTACGGGTGAGCAACAGTTCAATATTTCAGGAATATTTTGCAGTTCAACATAAATTTCATTTGTTGCAGATTCTCTGTGGCAAGCTGTGTACTGCTAATACGTTCTCTTGATGTGATGGCTGGATGAATAGCTCGTGACCCCCAGTACACCTATTTGTGTCTTGAATAAACCCGTGAGGTCTCACTGTGTCTCATCAGATAGAGGTGGGGAGGGGTGGCCATGTACGGTGGAGGAGCCGGCTTTGACTCCTCTAGTCTCCTGGGAATTCAGGATGCCATGACACCTCTGATCCTGCTGGATCTGGTTGGACTGGATCGAAGCGAGAAAAGATTAGGTTTGCATTCCTGCTTCCTTGCATGTCCTTTTCCTTTCTCTCATCTCTTGCCTTCGAGCACTTTGATCAGCCTCTGGTAAGATGGTGCTGCAGGCATCACAGGTTTTAGAATATGTGATAAAACCACATATTGGATCTGATTTTGCAACGTTTCCAAGTGAAATTTGACATTGGTCACCAGCTGTGTTTTGTTGCAGTTCTTCCCTTAATCCTTCTCTTTTACTACCATTATACATCCCGCTTTTTCAAAGCGGGAACTGGATGATGGCAGCAGCAGCAGTGAACTCTTCAAGTTAAACTTTCCTCCTCTTAAAGTCCACTCAGGATACTGCATATAAGGAGAGGTTTTTCAGAGTTTATTTTCGTAGGTTAAATTGAAAGGGTTAGAAAGTTATTGTTAAAACACCAGAACCAGCATTAATTCGATGCAGAGACCTGTGCTCTCCTTCCCCGAGTAAACTGTGAAGGGAATCTTGTTACTGTCTGTTTCTTTTGCTTTCTGCAGAATGGGAAATGCTCAATGCTGACATTCTGGGCTGCTTCGCATCAGTTTGTTCCACTGCTGGGAGAAGCAATTCCAGGGCTGTTTGAATGCAGGTTTAACCTTCTTGTTTTAGAAGGATTTTGTAGGGCAAGAATGGGCTGAGTGACGCGGTAGCATTGTGTGTAACTGTTGCTTGAGCTGTGCATATTTTAACATCGCTTTTGTCCTGCTCTTGGGTCAAAGAAGTCTAGCTGCCATTGTAAGTCAAGGGTGAAGCTGGTGTGTGCTTCATTTGGTTTTGAGGAGCTTCTACACAAATTAGCTTTTTTGCATATCCATGCATTTGAGACTGGATTATTTTTGATCAGGAATGGCCAAACCAGCATCCTACAGAAATGGAGGTCGCTGAGGTGGTACAAAGCAGAAAACTTGCACTCATCCTTTGTTCTGCTGCTCACAACTTCAAAGACAAACAGTAGCACCGCCTTTGTCTTCTTGCAAGATCAGCTGCAACTGTCAGAATATGTTAGTTCTAATTTTAGTGCTTTTGATTGACGTTTTTTCTGGGTGTCTGCTGTTTAAAACCTTCAAGGGGAGTCTAGCCACGTGGGTCTCCCACACAAAGCAGTATGATCTCATGGTTCTTTTTCAACTTTGATGCCTACGAGTCTTTTCCTTCCCTTTACATGGTAAGCAACGTTGCTTTCTTCCCAAGAAGATGGGAAAATAGAGAAGTATAGCCGTGTTGAAGCACTCCAGAGAGCCTGGTGTTTCTTGGAGGGTAAGTAGAGGGTTGTGTCCATCCCGTCTGCAAACTGCACGAGAAGAGTTTGGCCTCTGCCAGCCTCTAAGGCTGCATCTTTTTCAACAACTTCCCTGTTGTTAGAGAGAAAAGGAGCAATAGAGGGCTTGGGATTTCTCTCCAACTTCAGCTTGGCTTGCAGCTCTGTACTGAAGCCCTGGAGTGCTGATTTTCTTAATTTGTAGCTTTGGATTTTGTGTGGTTAGGTGGACCTTTCTGTTCTCCTCAGTTGTCTCCAAGAGCAGGTTTTGATCTTAAAGGTAGCTATTTGTGTATCTTAGCTAATGAGAGTTCAAATCGTTTGCCTACTTAGGGACATCTGCTGCCATCAGAAAAGTCTTGGCACGCCTTGCCTTGGTGTGCAGAAGGCGCGTGCTGGCGCAGCGGTGTTGCTAAGAGAAGCTCCTTTGTCATGGTCCATAAAGACCAGTTGCGTGACAACATGTGTGCCCGCAGCAGGGAGAGATCCAGGACTTACTACTGGAAATGACAGAAGGGGAAGGAAATGGAGATTGCCCGTGTTACCTCAGAGAAAGATTTCACGTGTTGGCCGTTATCCAACGTACTCATCCCCCACACTGTGCAACCTCGGACTGAGCAGTGGCTCCATCGAAGGGCAGCCTCCGAAGCCCAGTGCTTAGGCAGGAGATAACAGTTCTAATGCTTCATAGGAATAATTTTTAAAAGCTAATGTACCTGTGGATTTCCGAAGTATAGCAGCCAGCCATTGACGAGGCACCTGCTTTCTTTTTCAGTTTTCTCATGATATTGATAGGAATTTCTTCATTCCTTTCAGGTAACACATAATGTGCTCGTAGCGTCTCCTATTTGTCTGACAGTTCTTTCCTGTTTATATCAAAATTACTTGATACAGGAATAATTCATGATTAATGCAATTACAAGTATGAGTGATGCTGGTGGGTCCAGAAGCATTAATAGGATGTTTGAAGGCACACAGTTCACAACGAGCTTGACCAACTGGGAGTGAATGGGCTGTATTGTATTTGTAATGGACTAGACTGCACATACTTCCCAGTCTCTATTTGCAGCTCCTTGTTTTCAATATCTGAAGAGGTCTGTTGCGTTCTGTAATACTAAACACCACCCTTTTCTGTCTCAGATTTGAGAACATCAGAAAGTAAAGGAAATGCAAAGCTATAGGTGAATTTTCTGGCTGGCATCTTGATTAACACCGATCATCCACCAAAGGGGAATGCATTTTTAATACCTGATTGCAACAGGGAATAACTGGCATGGAACGGAGAGCCTTACTAAGATAAGGCAGGTGCTGCTGCTTGCAAAATAGTGATCTCTAGCGATGGATTTAACTGGTTTTCATTGGTATGTGCCACTTTCCTGCTCCTGGGCTATGCTTTGTCACCCTCTTTCCCTGCCCTCCTGTTCAAGGTCAGAACAAGCTGTGGAAGAAAAACCAGGCTGAGAGGCAACACGCCTTCGGGGGTGGGTTTGGTTTGGGTGCTCTGGTCATTTGGGTGAACCAGTTTTGCAGAGCCTTGTAGCCGCAGTGGAGGGTGGTGAACTGAGGGGACAACTGCTGGAGTGGGCTTCCCCAGCCAGGTAAAATGAAGCCATGGCTCTGTTTAGTGAGAGTTTTCCCAAGATTTGAGGTGTTGACCCTTTGTGAAGAGAATGAAGGTGATGGCAGCAACCTGGCTTCAGCCCCAGGGAATGCTCACCAAGGCTGGGTTTTTCGTAGGGGAAGGGCTCCTCCTCTCTTCCCCAGTTTGGCTGAATTGAGAAATAAACAATTTCCTTTTATCTGATTGACACAAAACTGTCTTAGTTTTAAAAATAAAAGAGTTTGTCTCCATAATTCTTGTTGTTGGAAACCCTTTGCTAAATTCAGTGAGGAGAAAATGAGACCACTGACACCCACCTCCCCCTACCTCCCCCCACCAGCGATTTTACTTTGTAACAAACTGGGGACAACTTTGCTCTGAGCTGTATTTTAAAGGTGTTGCACTGACCTACCTGGCAGCTCTCATGGATGTGGAGACAACATGCTGCCATCGTGGCTGAGGGAAGTTTTCTGATGCCCCAGCCTGCCGGGTCTGCTCTTTGTTGGCCCCAGCTACGTGGTGGGTGCTTGAAGCAGCAACATCCAGTTGTCTGGTGGATCTAAGGAAACCTGCGCATTGCCGTCCCGCTTCTGTAAGTCCAACTGAAAATAGGGTTTCTCTGCACTGAGAAACTGCACTCTCCTGAGCTGCAGCTCATCCCTGAAGAGCAGTGCTGAAGGTGAGCAGCACCACCGTTACCTGGTTTGTGAAGGCCAGATGAAGAACTTGCACAGGTCACCGTCGTGTTCCCAAGCCATTTAAATGCTTTCAGCTGTCTTTGAAATGTGAAGAGTACCTGTTATGGGGGTGAAGGGGCAGAATTAAGGCACATAATGATGATAAAGTGAACCCAAACATCCTGCTCTCCGGGGTGGGGGTGGGGTGGGGAAAATTGCATGCCTATGACTTTGTACTGAGAATGCTGCTTTTCTGCAAAATAAATCTTACCTAAGGAAAATGTAAGGTAAGAAAAAAGGGTTTGGGTACTTCTGGGTAGAATAATGTTGAAATTATTTATTCATTTGTTTATTTATTTACTGAGTGGAAGGCCTTAAACCCTTCAGACCCATCTTGGCAATTCCTGACGGGAAGCAGAGAGGTGGGTGATGTCCTGCTGAGGATGGGAGGGTGCTCACTCGGGGCGGGGGGGGAAGGGCCACCATGCACAAGATGGGTCTCCGTTGAGCCTTCAGAGTTTGGGGGTGGTGTTTGGTTTTATTCTTCCAGCTAAGAAGCTTCTCAGGAAACTTTCAGCTTAATCTTGCCTGTGTGTGCCTGTGGTGTAGCTTTAGAGGTACAAAGTGTTGTAGCCAATTTATGTGCTAAGTCAATTGCCAAAATAATTATTTAAATCATGGCATTATTACCTACAGGTATGCAACCGCATCAAAAAATTAAAGTAAGTTTTCTATTACGACGTTGTTCAGGGGTTATTTTCTGAAATTCACTGTGGGTATAAAGGTGTTAAAGCCTTACAAAGCAGTTTGCCCCAAGTCTGGGAAATGGGTCAAATCTCTATTTCATCTTACTGAAGTAGGAATTCAGGTTAAAAATTTGTTAACAACATTAACTATGCTAATTCATAAAAACCACAAAATGAAACCAGTCTGATGAGCAAATGAATTGAAAACCAAAGGAAACAAAATGCATCAACAGCATGCAGATAACTGGGACGTGTCTTTTGCTTTATGACTTGTGAGACATTACCAATGAACTTGGGGAAAATTGATTTAAAATACATGAAAGCAAATGTTGTTTGATCCCCCACCCCATCCCCCCTTGCCCAGGTGGACCTTATTTGTGTCTTTCATCCTACTGGCATTTCTACCAAATGAACGCTAAGCAGCTAAGCTGGCCAAGATGGGGCAATACTTGATTAAAAGGCGTGCTTGATAGCTCGTCTGGACTCTGGCATCCCACTTTTGCTTGGTGAATTTCTCATCCTCTTGTGCAATGTTTTTCCTGCTTGAGAGGTATCTCTGTCATTGCGTGGCATTACCAGCGTCTGCCTCAGATTCTTTCCCTGGGAAGGGAGAGAGTTAGGTGAAGCCTTTCTTGTTTTGGGTGGGTTTTTGAGAACTTCTTGTTTTCTACATGCAAGTGCTGGGAAGTGACGGCCACAGCAGGAGGGGACTGCGGTGCTGAGGGTGGCTGGGGTCATTCTAGGCTGCCAGGGTTGGAGGGAACAAAAACGCTCCTAGAAGGATGCGTCTCCATCCCCCCTGCACCTGGCTGGGTTGATGCTGGGGTCTGTCACAGGAGCTCCCCAGAGGAGCTTTTAGCTTGGTGCTTGCCAGGTGATGGGGGGACCTTGGAGGTAAGGACAAAAGACTCTGTGCTCTGGCAGTCATTTGCAGCCTTTCTGGCAGCTCTTGCCCAGCCACCCCGGGCTTGTGTCCTCCTGCCTTCCTGCCCTGTCAGACGCAGGTAAGACAGGCCGTGGCTGGAAATCCAGGACAGGGTGACAATACATGACTAACCATCCTGGTCTGGGAAACACAGACGGTAGGTGCTTGAGGGCCTCTCAGCTGGAACCAGTTTCTGCCAGAAGCTGCGGGAAGGGTGACTGAGCAGAAACCCAGGAGGTGTGGAGGAACAAGTGGCGGACATCGACCCACCGAACTGGACTCATCTCCAGAAGCAGACGGTCCGGAAACAGTGCCACAGGCAAAAACAAAGTTCCACCAACTTCCCTGCTCATCCTCTTCACAAGCTCTTTCTCATCCATAGTGGGACAGTATTAGCTATGGCCTGTGTCCCTCAGAAATTTTACCTTCTCTGTTGCGTTTGCTCACATTGCCTTCTCCTCCTCTCCCCCCCCCCCCCATCTTTTTTCTGTCCAGAGCTATCTGTGCTCATCTCTCAGCAAACATTTTTTTCCAGTTTGGCAATGCTAGCTTTTGTGGCCTCTGACCTCCTGTTCTCAGCACTCTCTATCACTCATCCTTCTCTGCTTTTTTTCTTTCCCCTCGAGTGATGTGCCTGCAGCTGTTTTTGACATTATGAAGCCAACACTTTAAGGCACCCTTTAGAGTGGTTTGATGCCTCCCATTCTTTAACGACATTAATCCCACTTACTAATACCAGCTTCAGTTCTGTGCTCAATTTCTCTTCGTTTTCTGAGACCTAATAGATGAGTGCAAAACGTCTTCACAAAAATTGTCGACAAGTTTTCACAAACCCCAGGGCTGTTTCCATAGTGGCAGCAAAAGGCCTCCAGCACACGTTCGTCATAGTGACATCCCTCCCTCCCCCCTGTTCTTGAGGTTACGGAGATGTGCTCCTACCACCCGCATGGCCGGTGTGGGTAAGATCCTGGCTGAAGCTGGTGCCTTGTCTGGTGGCATGGATGTAGGTGAGACCTGACACAGAACACCAGCTCCTCCCTCACCTGTGCCCTTTGCTGGTTATTTTGGTGTTACTGTGCTAGTCCTGCTGACAGCACAAACTAATTCAAATTGATGCTTCCAGATTATCCGTTCCAGCTCCTCTGCCTGCTGGGGATGGATGGAGAGCTGAGGCTCTCGGACACCGTGGCTGTAGGCATCATTCACGCTGATGTGCACGACGGACCGGGCACTGCTGTCGGGATGTGGTTTGAGATGGACACCTCGGGGTGGTGTCTGAGCTCCCTTCCCAGGTGGCAGAGACCTGGGTGCTGGGTCCATGGGAGCCACCGGCTGGCAAGCCGTGGAGCGTTTGTGTTTGGTTGGTGTTGCCTGAATCTCCCCCACAGCTGTAAAGGGAGCTGGGGCACTGCTGCCCCCAGCCGCGCGCCCCCAGACACCTGAGCTTCTTCCTGCATAGCCATTACCTTGCACTGCTTTGAACAGCGTTTCCACTAGAAATTAATAGTACAGGGTGCCTGGCACTGACTTGGTTTTGGCCATGGTGAGGCCAAGTGTGGGTTCTGTGTGCAGCCAGGGCATCCCGTGACTCTCCAAACTGCTGCTCACTACACCCCATCTCCCAAAATCAGCCTCTCCCTGGTGCTCCTGGCTTCCTCCTGCCCATATTTCCCCTGCCGTGCTGGTAATTGCTTTTATGATCCGTACCCTGGCGCTCACTTCTGTCTGAGGCCGCCTGAGCTTTGTTTTACGGCGGCTGCAATACGCAGGAATGGAGCAATGGCACTAAACATGACAGCTGTCTTGGCTGAGTGGGGCAGGGAAGAAGCCGCTCAGCCTCGGGATCTTGTTCCTTTGGCTTTGATGGAAAACAATGGTGGTTTCTGGAAGCGATTACAAACCCAGTCTGCAGGCTTCAAGTACAAGTAAGTGTGCTTGCTTGAAATGAGACTCTGAACAACGTGATGGGCCAGGGAGGTGGAAGTGCATGCGCCCAAGGCTTGAGAAAATAGGGAGCGGGCGGAAATGTTAAGTAAGGCATTATTTAACTGTATAACTAATATATAACTGAGCTATAACTGCTGTTCTGATCAAATGTGGCTCATAGCGAAGAGCTGATGCAGCAAATGAATAGCAAGTGTTTACAGTAGCTTTTTCCCTCATCTCAAACATCACTGTCTCTGGCTTTTTTCTCTTTTTTCTAAGTTTTCTAAGCATCCATGGAAATGTAGTTTAACGCTTCCATCACCCCCTTCTTTGGGTGAAAGCAGCGGTGCTCCACCTTTTCCAGGATGCAGCAGTGGGCTGGATCTGTGCACATCTCCCCAGGTGACAGCAGGTTTCTGCAGCCCAGGAGGTGGATTTGAGCAGCAGTGAAGGCAGTGAGCATGCAGGCATGTGGAGCTGCCCAACTTTGCCACACGGAGCAAGCAGGCCTGGGCTGCAGCCTGGTTTTCTTCAGTCTTGGCTCCTGTACCACTCTAGATTAATGCGCTTTTTGTTCCCCCCAAAGGAAAAGGTTGTTATGAAGTCCAGACACCCCTGGGAGTGAAAATGTGGTGTCTGTTCTGACTCATCCCCTGAACACACTGGCCTGTCTTCGTCAACAAGAGAGGAAAAGCTGCCTCACTGATTTCAGAGAGTCAGCGAGCATGTGGGAGAAGCGCTGCAGCCCCCATTGCCCCACCATCAGCAGGTGGGTGGCACAGAACGAGGTCCTGGGCTATAGCAGAAGCCCCTCTGCAGTAAGGGGACACATACAGGTGGTTTAACTCCACCTGCAGCTTTTCCCATGACAGATTTAACACCAGCAGTACTGAGGGAAGGAAGGAGTTTTCTGAAACCTTACAGAATTTCAAGCAAAAGGACGCATTGTTTTTGGGAAACATCAAAACTGTGATGTAAATGCTAATAAATAAGAGTACAGGCTCTTGTGGAGACTGGTGGGTCCATTGTGCAGAGCAGTGTATACAGAGCTGTGTGAATAATTCCCTTTTTTAAGTAGTTTGGAAAAAACTGGAGAAGAAAGTTTTGTTCTTACTCAAAGCAATTAAAAAATATCGGGTAAAAAAAAAAAAGAGTAAAGAAAAAAATTTTGGACAAACTAAATAAATTGTTCAGCCTGAGAGGCGATGTTTTCTTTCAAGTCAGAGACCTTTCAGTGGAAGGACATCTTAAATGCATTTAAATAAAAATCAAAAAAAGTGATCAAAACTGCCAGGGAGAAATTCTCTTTCCTCTGACTTCTATTTCCCCATTTGGTTTTTTGGCGTGAGCAGTCTGGAATCCACAAAATGTTTTGTTGGCGTCGAATCTGCGCCTTGTGTTGGAAAAAGCTTCTTCTAGGTTTGGCGGGAGGGAGGGGAAGTGTTGTTTTGTTTTTTTCCTGGCCTCTCCTTCACTATGTGTGCATGGTAAGTTACAGTCCATTTTCCAAATTGCTTCCAGTCTTCCTCCTCCACTGGTACAGGAGAGGAGAGATCCCCTCCCTGGGGATGCGTGGGGTGAAGGGTGGGCTTGTGCCCCCTGTGCACGGTGCGGGGAAAGCCCAGTATCCCCTTCACATCCATAGAAATATGAAGCCGCAGCTCAAAGAGATCTGACTGGGCTCCCGTGCTTGATTCCTGCCCACTTGGGTCAGGATGGAAACCCACACCCTGCCTCAAAAGATGTATTACTTATTAAAAAGGAGCCTTGGGTAGGGGAGAAAAGAAATAATTGGCATGCCCCAGCCATGCATTCAGTGCCCAAAAGGGGGGTCAGCTTCTGTCCCGCGGCAAGGGGGCTGCTGCAGATGAAGCAGCAGAGCCAGGAGGAGGAGGAGGAAGGCCAGCGTGCTAGGGCTCGAGCAGCAGGCAGTGCCTGGACGGGCAGCCCCACGGGCATGCTGCTGAGAGCGAGTCTGGTTTTCCCTGGCTGGAGCCGCTGAGCTAACTGGAGATCCCCCTGCTCAGGGATGCTTCCTGCGGCACTGAGCCACCAGTTTAGCAATTCCCTTGGAAGCAGATGAATAAAATCCCATCTCTCCATCTAGACCCAGGGCTGGTGCGAGGTCAGGTGCCCGAGCGGGTCCGCAGCCCCGCAGTGGCCTTGGCAGGAGCCATGATAACGGTCGGATCCCTGTGAGACCAGTCTGCGTGCGCACACCTGTACGCCCCGGTGCCTTAAAGCCAGCTGTTATTTGCACTGGCCAGCAGCGTTTGCAGTTTCTATTTCTTTTCAGCTCGGGCCAAGCAGTGTCAGCAGGCTGCCCAGGTGAGCTGGTAGCGCGGTGGATGTGCAGAGCTTGCCGTGCCCTGACCTGAAGGGCTGCTCTGGCTCCGGCTGCAGCGCTGGCAGCCTGCCCACGGGGTGCCCGCGGCCGGCCCCTAAGGCTGTTTGTCTTTATTTTATTCCAATCGACAGAATATTCAGCAGGGTATTTGGAGAGTTAAAAGCAGTAAAAAGCTAATTTAAAAGAGCATGTTAGCTGACAATAAAGATAATTTTACTTTCTAAACACTTTTCTTGAGGCAAAATTAATGCTTAAGAAATTTAGACAAGGAATATAATCAAGCTACACAACAAAAACGTCTAATAAATTATCTTTAGGAAGATTCCTGTTTGCATGAGAGTATTCCTGTTATACATAATAAAAGTTTTCACTAAAAATGAGTTTAAAAAAATATCTCCTGCTCATCATTGAGGAAATAACTTACAAATGTAACTAGGGGTTACTTCTGCCTGAGCCTCTACAAAACATGCAGCAGCAAGGTTAATGTCCCGGTTCCCCACAGCTCTTCCTGCTGTTCCAGTGGCAGGTTGAACGTCCTGGTTCCCCACAGCTCTTCCTGCTGTTCCAGTAGCACATTCCTCCCCCTCCTGTTATGGTCACAATCAGGAGAGCTGCACCGAGGGGTCCCGAGTGGAAAAGAGAGGCGAGATGGGGTGACCAGCTGCTGGCACAGCAGGTGCCTGCTTGGGTTTCTTCCTTTTTTCCTATTTTTCCATCAGCAAGGTGGCCAGATGGAGGGTGATTTTAAGCTTCTTCCTCATCTTCCTGGTGCAATGGTCTTCAGGTAACGGGGCAACCAGCTCTGGCCCTGTGACCCCGACCACAGGGACATGGCCACCGTGGCTTGTCCCAACAGCAAAACGGTGTCCTGTAATGGAGGTCCATTGGTGGCACCTGGTCTGATGTTTGGCAGAATCCGCTCACCCTCTCCAGCCACAAAGTGCAGAGCTGTGTCCATAGGCAGCCAGGTGGGTGACACCTCCACCAAGGGAGCCCCTCCAGGCAGAGGGTGGTGGCATGGCCAAAGCAGCACAGAATGAGAAGGCCGGAGCTTGGGTGCCTGCAGGGGAAGGGTCCCTGGAGCCAGGTGGGGTCAGAGCGGCCACGTGCCCCAGCCATGGCCACGGAGGCACCTCCTGCTGGGCTGGGCGCTCTGTGGGGAACAAGTGCTGTGGGGTGGGCAGGAGGCTCTCGGGGGCCTAACCTGCTCCAAAAACTGTTGGTCAGTGACAGGCAGGGGCTGCTGAGGTGGGTTTTGTATGTGCTTGGTTTTCAGCAGCGTGCTTGGGCAAGTTCCTGGGCTTGTTGGGTTAACTGCAAATCTGCCAGGATGCTACAACAGCGCTGTTGTGCCTTGCTTAAAGTGGCTTGTGCTTTTAATTTGGGTTTGGGTGGGGGTTTTTTGAGGTTTTAAAATATTTCTGCAAAACCTTTTATTGCAGCTGCAGCATTCTGTTTCCTCCTTTTAACATATGAAACTGCTGGGACTTTGCATGGAAAGCGCATGTGATACATGGCCACAGAGAGAAGCAAAACTCAGCAGGACTCATCTGACAAAGCAGTAGGTGCCCTCAAACCGCGGTGGAGGGAAATTGCTGTTCAACGAACAGGTGAATAACATCCCCCTACCCAGCATGGGGCACGTTGCCGTTTCTCTATAATTTGCAAAGGGCCACATCCCAAGGACCATCTTTTCTTCATCAAACACTCAAAATGTTATGTTGACATTTTCACGTAAAACAAAGCATTCCTGGTTTGCATGTCTTGGAAATAAGATGTCCATGTTTTTGTGGAAACATGGACACGTTTCCTCTTGATCTGGCTACCTGTTCAATGCAAGCCCTATTTAGCCAGAGCGCTCCTTGGTTCCTTCGCCAAATTACTCTGTTTTCTCTCCCCCCTTTGTTTTCCCCAGGCCACAGAGGGGTTTCACCTAAAATCTCCCTGCCACCCCTCCAGGCGTGGAGCTGAGGGTGACCTGACCTGGGGCCACCCATGTGTCGTGACCGGTGGACATGGCTGTGCCTCTGGCCAGGGGGGCCGGCCGCGCTGCTTGAGTGCCATGGTTTCCACTTCCCCATTTAATCATTAACCTCCCCGGGCTGTGCTTGTCAGCAGTTTGCCGGGAGCCCTCACTCCCGCCACTGTCACACTGGGGCGGTGACGGTGACACATCAGCAGTTTCCCATGTGGTCTCAGTCATTTGGCTTGGCAAGTGCCAGCTTGTCCTGGCAAGCTCCGGGTGTTTCCGTGTAGGCTTAACCTGTTGGTGTGCCTCTCCCCCAAACTGTCCCCAGGGAACCCCCTTCCCGCCCGCTTCCTTGGGCTTCCCGGGAAGGGCTGCGGTGGATGCTTCTTGTCCACAGCACTCGGCCCCGCCGCTGCCTCTGGCGCGTTTCGATCTCCTCACACAGGGGTGGCCCTACTGTGGAACAGACGCGAGTGCTTAATGGCTCGTGGCTGGCTGCTGGCTGTGTAAGGCACCTGCGGGTCCTGACGTGCGGCCACCTGCTGCTGGAGCTGCCCCGCATCTGCTGCTGTCGTGGCTCAACCCCAGCTGGCAACTGAGCCCCATGCAGCCGCTGGCTCACCCCCCCGTGGGGTGGGGGAGAGGATCGGAAAGTAGGAGGGGAAAACTCGTGGGCTGAGATAAAGACAGTTTAATAGGTAAAGCAGAAGCCGTGCACGAAAGCAAGGCAAAGCAAGGAATTCATCCACCGCTTCCCACCGGCAGGCAGGTGTTCAGCCATCTCCAGGAAAGCCGGGCTCCGTCACGGGTAATGGTGACTTGGGAAGACAAACGCCATCACTGCAAATGTCCCCCCCTTCCTTCTTCCCCCAACTTTATACGCTGAGCATGACATCATATGGAATATGGAATGTCCCTTTGGGTCAGTTGGGGTCAGCTGTCCTGGCCGTGTCCCCTCCCAACCCCTCGTGCACCCCCAGCCTCCTCACCTGTAGCATGGGGTGAGAGGCAGAAAAGGCCTTGGCTCTGTGTGAGCACTGCTCAGCCACAGCGAAGGCATCCCTGAATTATCAACATGGTTTTCATTACAAATCCAAAACATAGCCCCATACCAGCTACTATGAAGCAAATCAACTCTCTCCCAGCCAAAACCAGCACAGCCACATGTGCCAGGATGGCAAAGGAAACGGTGCCGTGCAGGACACAGGTGGCTTACAGGTACAGAGGAGGCATTTTGGGTTTTTTAGAATTTGGGTGGGTTTCGGGTAAACCTCTACAGGGATTTGTCCATGTCACTAAGTGATTTATTCTTCTAGTTTTTCCACAGTAGGTGCTCAGTTAAAGCCCCTCACCAGGGCATCCTGGCATCGATGGCCCCACCACCACCCGCACATGGGCTGTGGCACCTGCCCAGTGCCGCTGCCTGGCTTTCCCTCAGGGAACCCCCCCAGAACCCAACGCTTCCCACCCTCCAGCATGGGGCCAGTGGGCCAGAATGGGCTGTCTTGCAACATGATTTCCTATGCTCCTGGAAACAACAAGCTAAACTTTCAATGGGAAGGACACACAGACTAAACCAGACACTTGGTGATCCCCAGCCAGCAGCATCTGTGAAGACAGACCTGGGCTGTGGTGGGTCAGTCATAAGCTCTTCATTTCACTTCCATGACCATAACATTGCATTATGGAGCTGCTCTAGGTAGCACTGCAAAGTGAGCGATATCAATTAGTTTTACAGAGGGAGAGCCTGAAACCATTTTGGTGATGCAGATGTGCAAATACATGCCTGTCTAAAGTGAATGTTTAATTTTTCATTAATAGATCCCGGAAACTTGTAACAAGAGCTGGCCTGAACTCCATGGATTGTACGTTCCTGAAGGTAAAGGCAGCGTTTTGTTAAGCTGCCATTCAAATGGTTCATAATGCTCTAAACTGCTCAGCTGAGGGGAAGGGTTTCATTTCTTGTGAGAAACCCCTTTGAAATGACCTTATTTTGTGTCCAAAATATACACATTGTGAGCCATGGGTGCACCATTGGCCATCCCAGCTGATGCAGGGGTAGGTGAGATGCAGCAGATTTGGACAAGGGGCTGAGGAGGAGCACATCAGCTGGATCCTGCTCCTCTCTGTTCTGCGAAACCGACTGCTTTTGGAGATGAAAACATTCAGTTCCTCAGTCTGCTGTATCAAAGCGAGGTTTTGGAGGGTGGGTGAAGACCAAGCGAAGTCTCTGGGTTTCTATTATTGGCATGCACATGGCTGAAGGAGACGAAGCATGGTGGTGGTGTGAGGAACTGCTGGCAGCCACCGTCAGAACCTGAGGCTGTGCTGACTGCCTGTGGCAGTGGGACTGCTCCTGAGCCAGCGAGGTATTTCAGCTCATTTCGGGGACAGGTGGGAGGAAGAGGCTGGGCCACCCCCAGCTGCATCAGTGGAGCCAATATCTCCCTTACCTTTTGGACCAGGGCAGGCTTTGCACAGCTGCTTGCTGACAGAACGCAGGTGTCTCAGCGTGCAGTTTTGCATGTGCTGCCCCGCAGCTGCGGCCGGGCACACGTGTCTGACCAGTCCCGCACCAGTGCTCTGCAGTATGGTGGGGACACCCAGCTTCTGTGGGGTGATGGCACCCCATGGGCATGGGGGCCAGCAGGCACCGGCATCCCCTTGTCAGGCAAAGCCATGCAGATACAAGGGCAGAGGCACTCCACTGCCTTGAAGCCTTTCCTTATTTGTTTCAATCATGACAGCGTGGCTTACTTTATCTATAAATATCCCTCTGGCACAGGCAGTAACACACCGGATGACATTTTCCAGATGGTCTCATGCTCATGGGTGAGGCAATTCCCTGTCTTCGTTAGAAAAGGGCAGAAAATGTGATCTGCAAACCCACACACCATTTCGCAAGCAACTTTAAAATAATTTCACATCTATCCCTGCTCTCAGAACGGGGCAGAAAGTCCACTCCCCACACTTTGACACACGTTGTGATCCCCCAGCTGAGACCCAACACCCCTTGAAATCCACATACTGCAAAAAACCTGTCAGGCAGGCTGGAGTCGGTGGCCTTTCTTCTGCCTTTCCCCCCCTACCCCTTTTTTCATATTTCTTCAGAAAAATGCTTTTTATTAAAGGTGTGGGGGGATTTGAGGGATAAGAAACTGACAACTTTGCTTCTTTCCTTATTATGGATTTTGTTTTTTTTTTTTAAATATCTTAAACTTGCTGCAAGACAAAAAGCTTATTCAAGGCAGGCATTTGAAAGTGACTATTGCAGTTCAAAATGCCCTGTATTTTCTCAAGGCCCTTGGAAGGAGCACCCTGACCAGGCAGAGCCAGCAGACCAGCGGACCATGCCGTCATTAGCTGCCACTGAGTTGTTCAGATGAGGCGATCTGCCTCCTGCAGCTGGGCAGGCAGGATCACCCGGGGGTGCCGTAAAGCTCCTGGCTGGCCTCCCCAGGAGCCCAGCAATGTCCCTGTGGGCTGGACTGGCTGCAGGGCTGGGGTGAGAGCCAGAGCTGGAACACGGGGCACTGTGGGAAGGGCTGAGTGGGAGCATCCTGTGCAGGAACTGCACAGGTGATGGACCAAGCTGTGTGCACTGAGGTGTTCTGTCCCTGCACGATGTGCCCAGCAGGTGCCCTGCAGGTGTGCTGCCGAGGTGTGCTTCAGGGGTCGGTGGGGTCTGCCTGGTCCTGGCCAGTCACTCAGAAAGAGTTTGGAGCAACTGGATCGTCTCCCTGGGTAGGTTCTGGTGGGCGAGTGTTACCCCACAGAGGAGGGACAGCCTGTTGGAGCAGTGAGGAGACCCAGGATCTGTTGTGGAGGGGAGCAAGCAGAATTAGCCAGGTGCATCATACAAGTGTGTAGCAGCTTTGTGCTGACTGCAGGAACTCAGGGCACTAAAAGCAGCACACACCTTGGCCTGGCAGAATATCCAGATATTTTGTGCAAATCCATGCGTATTTTTTTACTGTCATAATCCATTGATTGGCTGGGTTATTGGGGGAAAAAAAAACCCAGGAGGTGAAATAGCTCAAAATAAGCATCCCTTTAGTAAACTCCTCTGCATGGCTGAGATCCCACCTCTAGGCTTCTGGTCAGGATGCAAACCTTGTCCTGACATCTCGCACGTGGAGCCATTGGCACCTAAGAGAAATCCTTAGTGTCCAAAATTAGGAAGCTTCTAGCCAGGAACCAAAGGTGTCCATGCACCTGAAATGATTTAGGTATCCCCAAAGCCCCAGGAGGACAGACAAGGTCTTGACTGTTACTTTTACATATTAGTGGAGTATGTAACAGAACAAGAAGGTAGCTCTGGCCTCGATGACCATGATGGCCAACAGCATTGGCTCCTGTATCTGACATGCTGGCAGCAACCTCAGGGAGGAGTGATGTGCACTGTGGGAAGCCACTTTTGAGCTGTCATGGTTCACAGCCTGGCACACCAAGAAGTTTCTCCAGGTCAGCTACTGTTTGCTTTAATACATCACTCTTTCAGAAGCTACTTTCCAGGGGCCTGCACCTCCCTGCTCAGCAAACACAGGGGCCAGGAGCAGGTGATGTGTACTGGGGGGCAGCACCCGGACCCTGCACACTGGCAGTCAGCAAACCCTCGCTTCCTCGCTGGTCTTTGTGCTGTTGCTTATACCAGCGGTCTCGTTGCCACCTGCGTGGCAGCAGCACTGGGGTTTTTGGATGGTTCCCCCATCCCAGGGCGGCTGGCAGGGCCATTTCCAGCTGCAGGAGCAGGGATGTTGTGGGGTAGCAATCCCCCAGGCATGGGGGATGGGTCCAGGCAGCAAGCACTGCCTGGCCACAGCATTGGCTCTGGAGTTTACCAGAGCTGAAGGGGTGTAAAACAGAGGAGAGGCTTTGCCTGGTACCTTCGGTGCTTCTGGTTTGAGAAGAGGAGCCCTGAAAGCCTTCAGGGAGCAGGGAGGACACAGGGAGGATGCATCAGGAGAGGCCCACTTGACCAAGCCGCAGCTACCTGCTAGCCACACCGGGCATATTGCCAACTCATCCGCTTTAGGAAGAGCTGAAGCTGCCTTTTTGAGAACCTGTGCCTTTACTCATGGAGTAAAAAGGCTGGGAAGAGGCCAGCACAGCACCCGTGCTCTCAGCAAATGATGGCTCTAGGTGGAAGATCTCAGCTGTCAGTGCTGATTTGTGGCAGACTCTGTCCTACTGTCCCTGCTGGGACAGTAAGTCCCTACTGTCGCTGCTTCCAGGGCCAGGTGTTGCATCAGAGACGAAATGAAGAGTTCCTGGCCATCCTGGCATTTGCCCGCATAGGCACTCTTGAAGAAAAACCTGGGGAGGGTATGAGTTTCTACCCTGCCACTTGGAGATGGAAATCACAGTTTGGGAAAGGTCCTTTGAACTTCACCTGCTCATGACACATGCAAGCATGGTCCCTCCAGCTGACCATCCCCAAACCGCTAGTACCACTGCACACAGCCCTGCTGTTTTTAGCTTCATTTTATTTTAGTTCATTTTATTTTAGTTAACCAACTGCAGATTGGCTGTTATTTTTGCTCTGAAGCCAGGGAAAGCAAAAACGTGCAGCGCTTATTGAGGCTGCCCGGACTGCCACAGCTCTCCAAGCAAGCTGCCTGCGGTGGGCGAGCCCTGAGGGGCAGCAGCTTTGGGGAAAGTGTGGGCACCTCCTGTTCGCGCCAACTGTCTCTTCACGCCTCACAGTGTGGGGGATGTCTGTGCAAGAGTCTCCTAAGCCAGCCCCAAGGCTGAACCTTCTCCGGGGTCTTAACGCGAGAAAACATTTTCCCAAGGCAGGGAGTGCTTGTCTTCCCAGGGCTGGGAGCCCATGGAGCCAGGAGCCCGGCAGTCATGGCAGTGTGATTAATTCCTAATCCTCCCCTGCCATTAACGTAAGCTATGATATTTTCTCTTCTCTTTCTGTTTCGTACTGAGGGCTTAAGGCAGACCTGCCTGCTGTTACTGGTGAACACATGAGTTACCCACCGGTTGGGAGTAAGAGCAGCACAGTCTCGCCGTGTTTACCAACTCCATGATTAATGTGGAAAACTGCCCTGGTTTTCATGCCCACTCCTCCTCCCTTATCAATCCAGAGCCCGCTGGGATGAATGATTAGAGGAAAGAGCAAATATTATGCATGTGCTACCAATTCTGCTTTTCAAATTAAAACCAAACAAAGTTAAGCCTGACACAATGCCCAGAAAGGACATTGGGGTTGTTGAAAGACCATTAAATTTTAAGGAGAGGATGAGCTGCAGATAATGTTACATGGTCCATGTCAGCTACCACAGTCTGCTGGGGAGCATGAAAACCTCAATAAACATCAGCGTTCTGTGTGAGAACAGCAGGACCTTTACTTCACTAGTTAAATACTTGCTTTAAACTTGATAAGTGCTGTGTGTTGGCATTGATTGTCTCAGGGGGAGAGAAAATCTCATGTGACTGTGTTTTTCCTGGGATTTTGGTGGGTCTATTAACCCTGCTGTCATCCCGGAGCTGATAGATTTCATTACAGGCAAGTAATTTCTGGTTTGTGGGCTTTTTGGCTTATACAGCACCTCTAGCACATGGCTAGGTCAGTGCTTAAGCACCTGCTAATCTTTTAGATTCAGACTCTGGCCCTCATGCTCAGGAACCTGGAGCTCTGCCTGGTTGGACCAGCAGGGACATAGGTGGGACCAAGGAGGGTTACTACCAACAGGAAAACCAGCTCCTCTGGAATTAGCCAGACAAATGTCAAACCCTTTGCAACACTCAGAGTGGAGAAAACCCTCTATTACACCATATTTCTGTGAACTGGTTGCTGAGTGTGACTGTATCCACACCTATTCCTCTACCTGAATTTTTTTTTTGCCTGTTTCACGAGTTAGCTTCAGTGGCTCAGAAATCTCAGTCGCACACTGCTTTGGAACTGGTACAGGTTTCATACCAAACTGGTATGTCTACTTCAAGTCAACAGGAAACTTTTAAATGAAAATGTCCAACTCCCCAAAGCTCCAGCACTCAGACTAGACCATCCTCTTTCTGGAAGGTGCATTAGAACCTTGAGAGAGCCCCAGATCAGTAACGAGACAGGCAGATGTTTTGAAAATGGACCTTCTGCATCCACCTATGTTTATAGTCCTAAATCTATTTTCCTTCCAAATAGCCTCAGAGTAAAGGGTAATTCACATTTGAAGTGTAATACTTCGCTCAACAAATATCCTAAAAGACCAAGCTGAACAACAGAGTATCAGAGGACTTTATAAATAATCTTTATTTGTGTAGGAATGCGATGTCCAGTTGTTTTTAGGACCGTCCTCACTGTTTGAATTACATCTACACTCCACGGCAGGTTAAGGTGTGAAAACCAAGAGTATTTTATCACATGCTGCACTGGCGCTGGGAAATGCTGCAGCTGCTTTCCTTGTGTTAAGAAAACCCTGTGTTATGCCCGTGGATGGTGTTAGTCTGGTAAGTGATAAACATTAACAAATACATGGGAACACAGGGATGGGGGGAGTCAAACACTGGGTATTTGTAACTTACTCTCAGTGCCCAAAGCGGAACCCCCTGATTTATGGGAACCGCAACTCTTACCGACTGCAGCTTTACAGATCTGGGTTATTATTAGCTACAGAATTTATCCTAGAAAATCATTGCTATAATCAGTGGAGTCAGATTGGGATTTTCCAATTTGGGTTTTCCAATTTTCAAATTTCCATATTTGGGGTTTATGGTATTTCCTTCAAACTGGCCTTCTGGCAGGAAGGAGTGAATTTTAGTAAATATCAAAAGTAAAAGAAAATGTGGTGCAGGGAAATAAAGATGGACAGAAGTTTTCCAAATTCGACACTTTCTAAGCAAACATTTTCCCTCTGACTCAAAACAGTTATTCCTTTTGACATGTCATTTGAATTTTGAGTTACTTAAATACAATATATATTAAAATGATTTTATAAAATCATCATGAAACTTTAAAATATGATCTGACCCAATTTGGTGGTGATTATTAATTCAGTACTCTTTTACTTCGGACTTGGGCCAGGGAAAGCTTTTGCAATCTTAGGCTCTTATGGAGAGGGACAAACATCCTTGATTTCCGTGTACTCAGATGTTTCTAGATCTTCCTGCAGCTCCCCTGCAGCCAGCTATAGATACGTGGGGGTTGCCCCTGCTGATTCCTGTCTGAAGTGAGCTTGCCCAGGTACAAAGCTGAAGCAGAGACACGCTTGGCCTGTTCGTGTGCAAAGCAGTTGGCTCTTTCATCCGGCCGAAGGCTCTTAGGTAGCACACCTCCCTTTGGGTTTAAATTATGCAGCAGCCATCCTACCATCTGTCTGAAGGTGCCGCGCTGTTTCAGTTTCCCTCTTATCATATCTTCATTTCTAATCCGCTTGCTGGACACGGCGCTTATCATCACACTTGGTTTAACTGGCAAAATTTATCAGAGTGCATCCCTTGTTGGTGCCTATTGGTTAATAAATACAATAATGTCCTAACGACACCAAGCTAATGCTTCTAAAAGGATTTATCCATGTCTGCCAATTTAATTTTTTCAAAAAAGGTCTCTCAGTAGAAGCTCAGCAGCTTCATTTCAAGGGCCAGGTGTCTGCTAGCAAAACCATTCACATCTTTTTTCTTCGTCTTTCCTCTCACAGAAATTTGATCAAGAAAACCTGGCAATGGGAACAGGCTCCAGGTTTGATCGCATTGTGTCTCATCAGGAATACCATCCCTTTGGCACCGTAACACAAAAAAGGCAGGTAGTTTAAGGGTCTCAGTCTGCAATCCGGCTCCTATCAGAAGAAGACGGGATAAGAGCTCGTGGCCACAACATGAGAGATGTTGATCTGCTTTTCTGAAGAAAGGGGAATACTTCTGGTTTGCTTAAAACCAAAGCCAGAAGAGGCAGCAGGAATGAAGGTAACAGCTGAGGTTGAAAAGCAGGAGGAAGAAATGCAGATGTGGGTGTCTTTCAGCCCAGTCACTGAGTCACCATCCACAGCCCCTGGGACAAGCCACCCCCTGGTGTGACCCTGCCAGGAGCCGCTGGACAGAAAGGCAGGAGCAGCGTGGCACCAGGCATCCCCAGTGCCTGCAGGAGGCAGCCCTCAGGTAAGGAAAAACAGCTCCAAGGGCAAGACCGTGTCCTTGCCCATTTATAACTTTGGGCCTCTCAGCTCCATGAACACCCAGGCTATGGTCTGCCCATGAAGCCAAAGGTATGTATAACAGCAGGAAAGATGTATAATGTCTGGGAGACTGATACCGCGAGGGCTTAATGGCCCTACTGGTTGCCTTCCTACCCCCTGCGCTGCATACAGGCAACCCAAAGCCTCTGGCATGTGCTTCCTCTGCCCCCACAAACAGACCAGACGCGTGTCATCCCTCCTCCACATCCTCCTCCCACTTTGCTCCTGATGTGGGATGTTACAATCTAATTGCTAAGTGCCAGCCATGCTGCACCTTCTCCCTCCCCACTTCGGTAAGCCATTTACTTATTTCCCAGGCTAAGAGACCAGTGCCATGATTACACCTCTTTCATAGGAATAAATTTTGTGTTAGTGCTTTCCAGCACCAGCACCTCAGTGGCTGACACACAGACCTTTCCAGCAGCAGGACTCAGCCCTGGCTGGCAGCTCACTAGCTTGTTTTGAAACAGGGATGAGGTTGAAGCAACCTGTAGTATCGTAGCAACCCTCCCTAGTGGCTCTCCTCTTCCAGTTCAAACCAAAGCCACCTCACCCACTGAGCAACTAGGTAGAAAACTGTTCATCAGATCAAAACCAGGCTGAAAGCACTCCAAAACTATTTACTCAGGTGATTTGCAGCAGTGAAATTAGCTCACAGGTAATGCTGCTCTTGTTCTGCCAGGTGCTTTGGTGCTATGCTCTTTACGGTGGCTGGGGGTAGGTCGTTTGCTTCTCACAGTCTTGGCTCCCTGAGGCCCAGTGTGCTCCGGCTCTGATTTGCAAGCAGGACCAGCAGCATCCCTGGGGTACTCAGCAGCTCATTGCTGCCTTCAAGCATGGGGGCAACTGTGCCACTTGCACATCAATGCTTTAAGGCAAATCCAAACCAGTAGCAGTTCAGGCAGGGCTGTAAGCTGACAATTCAGGAACTAATGATAAAGCAGCCCAGAGGTACGTGTGTGATCTTGAGTTCTGCTGTTTCGATACATCTTTGTGTCCAGAGCTAAGACTTTACCATCCCTGCTGTAGTAGCCCCACGGGAGCTAAATCTTCACTCTGGCAATTTTCTGGAGACATCTCTGGGCTTCAGAGCCTCCTTCCCCACTTTATTTCTGTTCCACGGGGTGCCTGCATACAGCAGCGCTGCAGGTACTGCACCTGCCCTGTGCTTGCCCTCCCAGCTCCCGTGATGTAGCTGTCTGTCCCTGAATGCACCCAGCCCAGGTTCACAAAGCCCATCTTGCCTTCCCCGGAGCCTGACGCCTGCTTTCACCTGGGGACCAGGTGATGAACAGCATCCCTGGGCTCAGTGCCAGGGGCTGCTTGGGTGTTGCCCCATGCAGCTCAGAAATGCAGAAAAACTAGGAGGAGGGGAACCCGATGTCAGGAGGTCATCTGGTCCAAACCCTTGCTCCATACTTTAGTAGTAACTGTCTCGTTAATCTAAATTCTGCTCTGTAGAGCAGGCAAAACTATCTTGAAACCCATTTTAATTTCAAATTTTATTAAGGCCTGTTATTAGAAATAGTTTAGCATTATTTGGAGGACTGGCCGTTTCAGATTACTTAATTGTGGAGAAAACTAGTTTTTGTTTAAAGCAATGTCAGCTTTTGCTTTGTGGAAATGTTTGTCATAGGTACGCTGTTTTGTAACACACAAGTAACATGCTGTAATCATGGGAATTGTAAAAAACAGGGCTGGAAGGCATCTCAAAAGGGCTCGTGTCCAACCCCTGCTCAGGTAGGATTATCTCTATCTAAACCATTCCAGATTATCATCTAACCTGCTTCCCAAAACCTCTGGTGACCTTCCCATGCGGTTTACTCCACCCTGTAACAGCCTTGCAAGTCCAAGGTGCTTTTCTAAATGAAAGCCCAAATTTCCCTTCTTTATTCACACTCATTAAGAACTTGTTAAGCAATCCTTTGCCAGCAATAATTCAGGCAAAACTTCCTCCTGCCTGAAGGTAGGTATGAAACTTGCTTTGCAACATGTAAGCAGCTTGTCTGCAGGCTGCCGTTTTGGGTTTTTTAACTAAAATTTTCAGTTTCACACCTCTGTTGGCTTGCATTAGCTTTGCAATCGTCTCCCTTGGTGTCAAACGATGTAGGACGCTCCCATCCCCGCCTGCTCCTCCTGCCCGTGGTTACCCATTCCTTCAGGCTGTGAGGTCTCTAATCGGGGTCGGTGCGACCCCCCGAGAGCCGAGCCGTGACGTGCCAAGAATCGACATGCACCGTCTTGGTCTGTCGCAGCGTGACAACAGGTAAAATCGTGATGGAGAGTGCGGATCGCACCGTGGGGTAGCAGAGAAATTCCTGGAGGTAGAGAGGAGAGGGCGAGGGGGAAAAGCCTCCCAGCAGTTTAAAACGGTGTGCGATGAACTTCAGCCCCCGAAGGCAGCAGCGGCCTTGCGGGGCAGGAGCCGTTTCCCGGCTCCGTCGGGGGCTGCTGCGGGGCGCGGGGGCGGCTCGGGCAGCACCGGAGGCCCCGACCCTCCGGCGGGTACCGGCCGCGTCCCCTGCCGGGTCTCCCCGGGCCCATGCAGCGGCCCCGGGAGGGAGCGGCCGGGGCCCAGCCGGAGGCGGGACCGGCGGGGAGGGCGGGGGCCGTCGGTAGTGCCCGGGGCGGCGGGACGGGGCCGCGCTTCTCGGAGAGCGCGGAGCGGCCGTCCCGGAGGTGAGCAGGGGTGCCGGGCTCGGGGGAGGGCGGCGCAGCGAGGGGGACGCGGGTATGGGGTTGCCCGTGGGCCGGGGCTGGGTGGCTTCGCCCTCCCGTCCCCGCCCGGGGGAAGGGGCACCTTTCCACGGGGAGCTTTCCCGAGGGCACAGCGCGGTGCCGGCCGCCCTGCGGGCAGCCCCTCGGTGTGGGCCGGAGCCGACCTGCCCCGCGGGACGGCGGCTCCGCTCGCCTCGCCGGCAGCGGGGGGCGGACGGGACCCGCCGGCAGCTCCCAGCTGGCTCCGTGCGGCTGCCGGTGCCCGCTCGCAGCTCCGCGGACAGCGGTTCCTGCGCTGCAGGCAGGCGGGGAAGTGTCCCGCACCGGCGGTGGCAAGGCGCTTCGGCCGAGGTGTGCGACGGGGGCGGCTCTGGGGGGTTCCTGCCGTGCGGGGGAGCAGCGCGGGGAGCGGAGCTGCCCCTACAGCGCCCGCACCGGGGGGCTTCGTCCCCTTGAGGAGGACCAGACGAAGGCTGAAACTGTGGGTCCGGGTGAAGGGCAGCAGCGCAGCGGGAGGACGATGAGGGAAAGGGGTCGGGTGGGATGGAGAAAAATGGAATTCTTCTGTGCGAGCGGTGGCGGGCTGGCCGGGGCGAGAGGATGGATGCAGCAGGGGGTGCCGCTGGCCGCGGTGTGCCCAGGCAGGCCTGGCCCCAGCGCTGGCGTCCGGCTGGGAGAGAGGGCTGGGGGACAAGGGGGACACTTGCAACCGAGCTGTAGAAACACTACTGCGGCAAGAGGGGGAAGAAAGCCCCTACGAAAGAGGCGTAAGAAAATACATGACTCTTGTAACTGTAGTAACCTAGAACTCAATAATGCTGCTGAAAGAAGGCGTGTTTAGAAGCTTTGGCTAAGAATGAACTATTCTGGTTAAACTAACATGATGTTTCCAAATGTGTGAGAGGTTGCTCAGAATAGACTGGATGTTTCTTAACCCTGAAGAAACCTTGTCTAGGGTCTGCTGAGCTCTGAGGGTTTTGCACAGTTATTCACGGTGTTTTGCTGTGGAAGTCAGAGGAGCGAATCACACAGAACTTGAATTCCTTTTTTGGTTCCTGGGCAATTCCAGGAGCACCTCGAGGCACAGGCTCTGCAGGAGGAAGCACTGACTGGGGAGCCATATGTCAAGGCTTGTTCGCATGCTCCTCACTTGGTAACACACAAATGGCAGTCATTCTTGAGGGCTGGAGGGTGTGATGTTGGGTGAATAGCAATCTGCCTGCCAGGAATTAGTTTTAGGTGTGTCGTTCCGGGTAGCAGCTGGTAGCTATACGTTTTTTTCCTTCTCATAGGATTTCTACTGGTTCTCAAGGCATTGCCTGTCTCCATCTGACATCTGGCTCTAATGAAGCTTTTCCTGCTCAGGGGTATCATGGGGCCAAGTTCAGTAGCTGTGGACTGTGAAGGCCACCTCTGTTTGCAGTTTGGTGTTACCACAGAGCTGTTTGGTCATACTAAAAAGACGCAGCTTCTTGTCTGCTTGTTCTTACATCTCTGTGACAATATTTGTGCCTGTCTTACCCTGCAGCAGAGCAAAACCGGTTCCAGGAGCTAAACAAGTATGAAAATCAAGTCCTGCAGCAGAATGGGCTTTTTGGTGCTTTCGCTTTCAGGGCTGGTCATTGCAGCTCAGAAGACCATCAAGGAAGAGCCTGAGGAGGAAGGGAGCGGGGCCATTTGCATTTGCAACAATCAGTCATGGCCTTGGTTTTATTGTGTCATCAGTGGGTACTTTGGCACAAGGTACTTATGAGTAATTCTACTTCCATCTTACTTTCATTGCATTTGTTTGGTCATTGGTTATAGAAAGAAGCCACTATCTGCCAGCTGCAGTTACCATATAAAACCATAGAGATGTGCCTTTCCCATAGATAGGGAGACCAGGTGAGCAGTGAATAGGGGCTGGATATGTCTTGCTGTCAGCACTGTTGTGGGTTGGATCAAGTTCCAGTATGTGAAGGCAGGAGAGACTGGGGACACCCCTCTTGTCTTTACTGGCAGTTCCACAGTAAAGCAACATAGCTGTACTACCATTTAGCTCCATAAGTGCTGCGATTCCCATGCTTGTTAAAAGCTTGGGATGTGTCTTCTGGCTTTGAGATCCCTTTCTTTGCTCTCATCTGGGATAGCTTGTTGTTTATTTTTTTTTTTTTCACAGGCACTCCTGACCAAACAAACACTTAAAACATGTCACATTGCTGAGTCTTTCAGATACCAGAACAAATTCATGGATCTTATTTTGGATGGTGCTTTCAGTAGGAAATGGGATGATATATTACCAACTCACTTCTTTGTTTATAACTCACATCTTTGCTTGTCTCTACTGGCTTTTACAATTATCTTAAACTGGGTCCGGGATCTCTTCCCGACAGTTTAAACGAGGTCTGGTGGAACTTCAGATTATGGCACTGTGAACCAACCGCTCCTCTGCAAGCAAAGGATTAAGTACAATCATGTTAGCATCTAGAATTTTCTGTTAAAAAGGAAAGTGTTCATACTCAATGTTTTTGTGTAAGTGCACAAAGCCTCCCATCTGTGCAATACGGATGGGTTAGTATCTCCCAGTCTTTAGTATGTTCAGCCTTGCAGTAGCTCTGTCAGATAGGAAAGCACTTCTATATTCACACAAGGAAGGTAGTGTTAGAGACAGAAAAACAACCCCTGAGATCTTTGAAGAAATTCAGATGTCAACTGCCTTATGATTTCAAGTCAGAGGTGAGAATTTATGCTTCAGTTTTAAGTGACCTGTTCCTTGGCCTGTAAGAAATCTGTTTCAGAGCAGCAAAATAAACAGAAAACCCCTGAATCCACGTGTAGCCTGCTGTTGGACCATCTTTCCTCTCCAGTATGGCTCTGGGTTTTAAAGTCCAAGAAGGAAAAGTATAACCCAGATTAGAGGAAGGGGAAATTGATACATATTTGCCTTTTAGGCTTCAAGTGCTTAATCATTAGTACGATCTGATAGAGTGTATCTCTTCCATTGTGAATGCTGCTGGGTGCCCAGACCCATAGGACTCACCTCCCTGTAGAGGAGGACGGCATCTTCAGTGCCTTCTCTCTGTTTTGCAAGAGCTGCTGTGAAGTCCTTGCATGAGCTTGTAGGCGGTAGCAATACTGGTGATTAACAGGATTTGCTCACTTCCTGACGAGGCGTACTTCTGGTTTTCTGTGCTCTCGCAGTCTCCTCATATGTGCACGTCCTTCCAAAGAGCTGCTCCTTTTCTAGCCATGTGCCAGTATTTGCCTGAGCTGTGAGGGTTAAAATAGTGTTTAGACTTAAACTTTATACAGTTTCCAACCCTGTTATACAATGAGTGTGTGTGGCTTTCTACAAATATGCAGTAATAGAAAACTACTATTTGAAAGCTGTTGGTGGCAAAGAGCTGTATTAGTTTGCTAGCTGATTTACTGCTAGCATCTGTCCCTTTTGTCTGTCTTTTCCAGCAGCTTTCCAGAGCCGAATTCTGCCGCCTCCTGCTTTAAGTATACATGAAGGGTCTATGTGGTCTGTTTCTTGAAAGTTATAAGCTGTCAGGTACAAAACTGGCTCCTTTCAGTTAAAGAAGACCCAAATGCTAAGCTCTGCTAAAAGCTCCGCCCCATGCAACGCTACAGGCTTGGGGAAGAGCGGCTGGGAAGCTGCCTGGCAGAAAAGGACCTGAGGGTGCTGGCTGACAGCCCAGCCGGCTGTGTGCCCAGGTGGCCAACAACATCCTGGCTTGTATCAGAAATGGTGTGGGCAGCAGGACTAGGGGAGTGATTGTCCCCCTGCGCTCAGCACTGGTGAGGCCACATCTTGAAAGATGTGAGGCACTGGAGCATGTCCAGAGAGGGGCAACGGAGCTGGTGAAGGGTCTGGAGCATAAGTCTTGTGAGGCGCAGCCGAGGGAACTGGGGGTGTTTAGTCTGGAGAGGAGGAGGCTCAGGGGAGGCCTCACCTTACTGCCTCTACAGCTCCCTGAAAGGAGGCTGTAGCGAGGTGGGTGTCAGGCTCTTCTCCCAAGGAACAAGCCATAGGATGATGGGAAATAGCCTCAAGTTGCTCCATTGGAGGTTTGGTTTAGATATTATGAAAATTTTCTTCAGCGAAAGGGTTGTCAGGCATTGGAACAGGCTGCCCAGGGAAGTGGTTGAGTCACCATCCCTGGAGGTATTTAAGAGGCCTGTAGATGTGGCACGTAGGGACATGGTTTAGTGGTGGACTTGGCAGTGCTGGGTTAATGGTTGGACTTCATGATCTTAAAGGTCTTTTCCAACATAAATGATTCTATGATTTTATTTTGGATGGAAAGAGAGATACCAGTCTGACTATGCACTGTAGCTGGGTTCCTGATTTTGCCAGTCTTTTTCTACCCAGATGTATCTGTAAATGCTCTTGCTCCCCTTTGTACCCTACAGTGACCCTGGCATCTTTTCTCACTCCACCACGCTTGTTGCATCGCTTGGTGCTCCCACCGGGATGAAACCCTTCACCACTCCATCCCGCAGGGCTCTTGGTTTGACACAGTGGAGCCCAGCACCCTGACACTATATGGTGTTACCCCAGCCGCACACCGAGGAGCTATGGGGGGCACTGGGGAATGAGGAGGCTGGGCAGGCCTTCCCTGACCCATGCCAGCCCCCATGAGCTGAGTGGAGTAGCCCTGGGGCACGGTGGGCTCAGCCAGGAGTCCCCCACAAGTCTCAGCCACGGCGGCAAGGCATCTCTGGGGTCAGTCTGTGGGACAGGGTCTAGATCATGCGATACAGACCCCGATATTGCAACCAGGCAGTCATTTGAGATCCTTGCAGAGTCTTATATTTAAATAAGCATTCCAAAGACTAGCAACAGCTTTTCATAAATTTAAGAAAATTAATCTTCCTGGGGCTTGTTGGGTAACCTCAGGTGTCCTTGAGTGGGCAAGGGGTGTGGGGTGAGGAGCAGGTACCCACCAGAGGGCCCTGCCACCCCACACCTTGGTGGCCTTGCCACAGAGGTGCTGTTCGCACCTGTGGAACCCTCTGGAAGGCTTTGAGAAAGCTGCAAGTCAGCAATGACGCTTCCCCTTCAGCTCTGTATTTGTCCGAGCAGCTCAGCCCTACGTTCATTTGAGCAGGCAGTCATGATTTCAATATTAGAAATCTCTGCTCTCAATCAGGTAGCTAAATTCTGTGTGTGAATGTTGTACGGAGCATGAATATCATTGAATTTTACAGGAACACATTCAGGGGGTTACATGTGATCCTGATATGCACTGGTTGATCCAAATGCAAATAGCATATTATCATGAAGTGTGCACAAGTGAATAAAATCAAATACGTTATCTCTTGGTGTTTCATATGTACAGTATTAGTATCAGAGGAAGCCTTAATAAGCAAGAAACTTTAACTTGGGTGCATGTTGTGTAAAAAAGCATTTAAAATGTGTTAACTATGGTACCTGGTGTACCCTTTGGAAAGGCCACTATGTTTCCCCCTTAGGATGCAATTGTGTGAATGGCTTCATACAAACTGACCTGCATCTGCTTCCATACAATCAGTAGCATGGGGGCAGAACAAAAAAGCATGGCTCCAAATGGGAGTCCTTTGTCCACCTTTCTGCTGCAGGCTGCCTTATTCGAAGTATTCCCAGAGGACCACCCTTGACCATAACTCTCCACAGCACATAGGAAGCGACACTCTGAATTGTTATTATCTACTGTTCTTGGCAAATGTGCTAAACTTGAAAGAGTGAAGGGGTAAAAGCATAAGGGACAGCGCAGAGCAGTGTTGTATATGGCCTTTGGACTGAAAGACACTGTATATTTTGACAGTTTGCAAGTTTGCGTAGTCTGTAGATCTGGGGTGTTTTCTTAATTTGTTCTTGATGAAAGCTGTGCAAGCTTTAATTTTCCATTGTGCTTGAAAGGAAGGAAATGTGTATCTGTAGCTGCTCTGAAACACAGTAACTAGGAACTGATTTATGTAAACTTTCAGCAACTTTTTTTTTTTTGTTTGTTTTTGGTTATACTTAAAGGTGCCTTAACACCAAGTGTATTTGATGGGAATTAATGGCCATTAGTTATTCTAAATTACCTTAATTCTACATTCAAGCTTAACATATTTAATTTAGATGGACCAAGTGTTACTTAAAAGACTACTTTGACAATTCTCCTTTGATATAAGATTTTGTGTATTTTCTTGTGACTTATGTTTCCAGCCTCTTTTAGAGGAAGAGCTATAGGTGCACCTCCCAAAAAAACCTGTCATGGCTTTCCAAGAAAAACAAAAGCGAGGGCTAAAACCTGTTAGCAGAGACCAATGGAATTATGGATTTGACCTCCATGAAACAGCAGTAAAAAGACTCTGGATCTTTTCCAATGTTAATCTGGGAAAACACCTTGGACTCAGTATTAGGGAGCATATTTAAAAAGCATTTAAAACCAGTAGTCTACCTGACCCACATAGGAATGCTCTGAACTTCTATTACGTCACCTTCAGTGAATTGCAGCCCTGTCTGTCTTGTGGAAAGTCTTGAATGACATGCTCTGTGTGTTGCTTCAGCCAGGGTTAACTAACCATTGGGGCTGAAACAGGAGGAGGTATCTAGCAGCATATGAAGGCCACTTCATGGGACGGATGATGTTATTGATGCTGGGATGTGGCATGCCATCCTGCACAGAAAGTACTATAAAAGGACTTTAAAAAAACAGTTTATTCCTTGGTGTGTGCACCACAGTAAATGAACTCAATGGATCTGTGCCCTGCCCCATGGGGAAACTGAAGCCTGTGGGAGTACCTGGCTCTTGACTCTCACTGCTGTGGTAGCCCTTTGCTGCGAAGTCATCCCTACGTTGTCCTAGCAAAGTCTTAAAGTGCCTCTTCCTGACAGGGTCAGGAAACTCCCTTGTTCAGAGCCTATTAATGTTTGATTTTTTAGACACAGAGCACCTCTAAAGTAAAAACCTGACTGAGTTTTAAGCAAATGCAACTGCCTGTTTGTGTGGAGGTAATTTCTGTGCTTGTGGTCATTCTCCTGCTTTGTTTCATCAATTGAAATTGCTAGATGAGACTTCAGAGGTATATCGCCATCAGCTGTCTTGTAGCTTCAGATAAGACTTCAGCAGATGTGATAGGAAGAAACGGAGCTTTTGCTCTAGGTCTAGAGGTGCTTGCACTGCCCTGGATGAGCCTGTGGTTTCCCAGGTGCTTTGAATGTTGTTGCTAAAACAGCTGTTGTGATCTGCTGCACCTGTTTACTGCCTCAGATATTCCTCTCCTGTTCAGCTGCTGAGTATCTTTAAAGAAATCAAACTGGGACATTGCTATTTCCTTGCTGTTTGTAAGGGAGAAGTGTTGAGGGAGCAGTAGCACTCTCTTAACTACTCTCCCTCAGATTTCTGCTTCAACAGAGGTGTTCTGTGGAAGGTAAAACATCAGAAAAGCTTCATATTTATGTTGTAAGTGAAATTTTCTGACTCGGGTACCGGAGGGCATCCCTCTTCTGTTGGAGTCTTCTCCTGAGGTTGGTTTAGCTGCAACACAAAGCCTTGCTTTGTGCAGAAGGATGTACAGGTGGGTGGCAGTGCTGGGACATCCTTACCTTCCTGCTTAACTGGTAGAGAGTCATTTGGCATGTGCTAAGGAGACATTTAGGGTAAGGTGTTGACAGTCTTGAGCAAATTATAAAATTAGTTCTCTCAATGTGAAGCTCTCAATAAATCACTGGCCAGCCCTTTGCATTGCAAGTAGATAAATGATGACATGTCACTTACAGTTGCTCATTTTCTTTGTTTAAAGAATTGTACAGGTAACTTTTGGAAGCAGATGTTACCACAAAGGGAAATAAATACATTAGTCATTTAGGAGGTTGGTAACCTTGACCACCTAATGTGTTTTATAACCAGTTTTGTTTGGACTGGGTGGTGAAGAACTATTCAGCAGCTGGTAATCCAACATGCAAATCTAGATTTCACCCTCACAGGGGAAAAAAAACCCCAACATCCTAGAGACTTATCTAAATTTAAACATTACAAGGCACTCTGTATTAGGTGTAACTGGCAGGGTTTGGGGGGCCGTGGACTGCAGACGTGACCTGAGTGAAAAGGGGCTGTGAGCTGCTCTGTGTCAGTTCCAGCTGGTCCCAGCCAACTCCAAAACAGATGAAAACAGCCCATTGCACAGCAAAACTGCAACCGGTCAGAGCAGCACACAGTGCCTCTGCTTGAACTTATTTAAGAAAGGGTAGAAGCTGTTAGGTACAGGAGTCACAGAAAGGAGACATGGGAGGAGGCACACAAGGGCACACGTGAGGGCACATGTGAGAATGCAAAAAAAGGAGACATGAGGAGTCAAAAAAAACCATGAAAAGGTGACATGGGGCAGGAGGCATAAAAAGGACATGTGTGAGGACAAAAGGAGACGGGAGGGGATGTGAGAGAAGATACAAGAGGACATGCAAAAGGAGATGCAAGGAGATCCATAAGAAGACATGTCTGGAGTAAAGACAGGAAGAAGTGGAGGAGACATGTGGAAGGGGACATTGTTGCGTACGTGGCTGGAGATGCTCTTTTGGAAGGAGGTGCTCTGTGCTAGAGGAGGTACCCTTGAGGAACTGCAGTCCATGCTGGGGCAGGGAAATCCCAGAGGATCTGAGGCCTGTGGAGGACCCATGATGGGACAGGGACACCCCTGAGGGACTGTGGCCCATTGAGAACCTGTGCCAGGGCAGGTACACGCTGAGGGACTACAGGCTGTGGAAGACCCATGCTGGAGCAGAGGAGCATTAAGAAGCAAGGAGCAGTGGAGGAAAAGTTAGGTGCAAGGAGAGCCAAAAGAAGCCGTTACTGTGCTGCCTGTTGCCTCACTGAAAGAATTGGGACAGACTGAGTGTAACCCACAGTGAAAATAAGGGAAGTTGAGACTAGAAAGGGGGGAGGAGGGGTGCTGGACTTATTGGGCCAGGGGAAAGAGGAGGAAAGGTGTTTCCCAAAGTGTTTGTTTAACAGTTGGTTGGTTGTCTTTTTTTTTTTTTTTTCTTTTCCCTCAGTATTTGGATCAGTAATTAAAAGTTTATGTTAAATTGCAATAAATTAAGTAAATTTCCCAAGTCAAGAACGTTTTGCCTGTGGCAAAATTGTGCTGGGATGTCAAGTGCATAGCGATGACATGGCCCATGTCATGGCCCACAAACCCCATGTGGATGTAATTCAGGTAGAGCTTCCCCTCTCCGTGAGCGAGGCTGGCATACCCTTGTATCACTGCATCAGCACTTTGGCATTTTCCCAAGTACAGCTTTCTAGAGAATGGCCAGCACCAGCCAGTTCCAGGAGTTCGTGAGTGGTGATCTTTGAACAAGTTATAGAATCATAAAATCATTTAGATTGGAAAAGACCTTTAAAATCATCAAGTCCAACGGTTAACCCAGGACTGCCAAGTTCACCACTAAACCGTACCTCTAAGCACCACATCTACATGTTTTTTAAACACTTCCAGGGATGGTGATTCCACCACTTCCCTAGGCAGCCTGCTATAGAAAGTTGTGTAGGCAAAATCCATAGAATAGATGCAGTTTTATTTGCAAATCCTTATATTTAGGCTGTAAAAGATTCACTGTGGGGCAGAGCTGGAGTAAACTTTTGCTGATGATGTGTTCTTTGTGCAGGGTGGAGTTGCATAGCCAGGTCTTTTCCCCCACCCTCAAACTCTTTGGTGGTGCACTCTTCTTCCAAACACAAGTGGAGCGATAGAGAGAAAAGGGAGAGAACAGAGGGAGGGAGACAGCAGGGTCCTGCTGTTTCTTGCAGCTATATGGAAAGAAAGTGTGTGTTACCCCCTTAGAATCTGAAAGCAAACAGAGGGTATGGTGGAGGGGAAGGGCAGCTCACCGTGACATGGCCATTCCCAGGCGCACCAGTGCCGGGTGCTACCAGCTGGATGATGTGTCATTGTCTACAGGTGGAGGGGAAATGCTCTAAAGCAGTCTTTCCAAGAGACTAAAGATGTGTTGAAAAAAAATCGTAGGATAATACAGCTTTTGTTCATATTGAGGAAAAAAACCAAGAGAGAAAAAAACCCTCAGTGGTGATTTTTATTATTTTTTTTTTTCAACTGAAGGATGATTCATCTGAAATGGAAAATTCTGTTCTGTTGTTGAGCTGCCCCATAGCCATCTGTAGCAGGCACAATGTAGTTCTCTATTACATTCTGCACATTTTTGGTTTGTCTCGCAAAACTTCTGGGTTTACTGTTGGATTGTATTGTTTTTATTTCTTTTAAATTATGAAAACTTTTACCAAAAGGGAAATTTTGCATCTAAAATATTTTGCATCTTTTAGACACCTTTTTTTCTTTCAAGTATATTTTTTGTGAAGCCTTACTGGTTTTACCTTTATTAAGAGCCTGGCACCACTTTGACTATGCAGGCTTTGAGGAAGGCATTGGCACACTGATATGACAGCGCCCTTCAAACAGACTGCGCATTGACACACCTTATTTCAGGCTGTTCAAAACTGTTTGACTTTCTGAGAGATAAACCCAGCTGTACTCTTCCATCTGCTGCAACGTATCTCTTTATGGTTAAATCTGCACTTTGGGCTGTAGGGATCTAAACTTGGGGGCTGGCCAGAACAGTCAGCTAGGCTTGTAAAGGCAGAACTAGCACTGTGCACCCTAGGTCAAGTGCCTGACAGGAGAGTTTATAGGTGTCCTCTTAGACCTAAGCATACTTCTAGAGCAGGTCTGGCTCTGTAGGTAGAATAGGTGGGAAAAGAGGACAAGGTATCTTTTAAAGATTAATCCTGTACTGAAGGCTTAACAGTTGTAATGTTCAATTCTCTTTCACAAAGTGTGGTTTTAAATGGTGAAAGAAGGGGAAAATATGTTGAGTTTTTAATTTTCCTTTCAGTGAAGTGTTAAGTACTTTAAATTTAGAGGCTTAAATATAAAATTCAGAGCATGGTCAAGAATAGAAGTGTGTGTAAAGGAACACAATAAACACTTCCATGTTGTGGAGCTTTGTAGCAAATACGGGACACAGGGTGGTTATCAAGGAATACATGGAAGGGAAACAAGTACCATTCTGTGATTCTGGGAGCTGAGACCTCTTGACAGGAACAGATGATAGCGCTGGGGTTTTAGATGAGTTCTCTGTTTTGGGGAAGGCTGGCAAGGTGATTCTCCTCTGGGGAAATGAAACAGCTGAAACGCAGCTGTCCCCATCACTGTCAGGATCATTAGTACAGCAGCAAACTGGAGGACAAAAGAGAATCTAAAATGTTAGTATCTAGGATACTTCTTGTAGATGTCTGATTTGAAATGATGGATGGGTGAAGATAAGGAAATACAGCATTTATTCCATTTTACAAGTGGAAGCACAGTACTCATCCAGGGAAGTAATGGTCAGCTTTGGTTTATGATAAACAAAGGGAGAAGTTTGATCATATTTAGTTTTTGAAGGAGAGTAACCTTTGCTAGAGGACAATATATCATACCACATCCAACAGCCAGAGGCAGGTGAGATAGCTGCTGCTCCATGCCCAGGCAGTAGTGAGGCTGAAGATGTACTCAGCAGGCACACACACACAAAGCACACATACACACTACATACATATGTGGCTGGCCACACAGATCACAGGCAGACACTCGGAGCACCCACATGAGCATAGGCAGCACAAACAGCCTCATCCTGCTCCCCTCTCTAGCTGGACAGGATAGAAGTCCACAAATGAGTATAGATAGACATATGTACAAGGTGGATCCCTCCAGCACCTGGGCTTAGACTGGCCCCAGTCTCCCCAGTTGCTGGCACCTGGACATACAAGTCCCCGAGGCCACAGCCCTACTCCAGTTGCTGGTATAAACCATCAGACACACAGAGTTAGCCAGGACTTTCCATGTCCTGTAGCCAGCTCCCCTGTGCTCTGGCCCTTAGAGGCACACAGGTGCTCTCACACCCAGAGCTGGCCCTTAGGGACCCGCTCGCCCTCCTGGCTCCCAGGCCGCTTCTCATACTCCCAGGCTGGTCCACCTGATCTTTGCTAGCCTTCGCACACTTGCACACCCACGCTCACTCCAGTTGCTGGCACCATGGGCACGTGGACCCTCTGACCCAGCTGCTGTGTTCACACCCCAATACATGCATGCACACAGAATTGAAAGCCCTCATTCAGAAAAGAGTTGGAAAGTGATTTAATAAGAAGACAAGAGAGACTGCACTGATCAGGCACAGGGCATGGCCAGCCAAGTGTACAAACCAGCAAGCTATTTACCTGCATCTGGCCCTTGTTGTCTCCTTACACCTCTATTCTCCCACTCTTGTCCCTCCCAAAATCACCTAAACTCCTCCCTTGCCCCACCTTTGGTTCCTTTGCTAACTATCTCATAATAAGTCCTGTGCAATTCCAAGCTGTTCTTCCTCTGCACTCCATAATATGTCCCACTCCTAGGCAGTGAACCCCTGGGCACAAAGAGTGGTCTGGAGGGCTGCTTCTGGTGATGGGTTTCATGCCTGGACACTGGAACAACCCTGGGAGGGGCCCAGACAAGGGGCTGGTTCCTCTGGAGTCCTTGATCGGGGATCCTGTCTGCCATTGTGCTCTTGTGCTCCTCAGGGCTTGAGCAGATGGGCCTTCGATGGGCTGATGGCCCCTGTGATGAACCTGGGAGCAGCCTGGCAAGGTATAATTGGGCTCCCTCTCCTGCCACGGTCCCTCAGCTTTGTGTGTGCGTGCAGATGAGCTTTGTCACATAACCTCACAACCCAAACATGGGTTGTGATTTCTAATGGGGCACTCTGGCAGCACGGAGAAGGCAGAACACCTTTTTTAAAGATGACCTAAAGGCACAATTCAAGCACGTCGGCATGAAGGAGAGTTCAGCATGTGGCTCTGCAATAGTGCTGTCCTGAGGCTTGTGGTCCACTGCCTTCCCTGTCAATGTCTTTTTCTTCTTTCCTCCCCTTCAGATCACGACGGCTATCTTGGGAGAGTAGGCTCTGATGGAAGCAAGAACGCACAGGATGCCCAACTGCCTGACAAAACTGACCAGGGTGGTGCTGAGCCACAAGATCAGGGCTCTGTTTATCCTTCTCTTTAAGTTCATGTCCTTTGCCTCCATCATGTTTTACTGGAGAATCACGGAGGACCCTAAGGGCACAGGCCAGGTCTACAGCTTGCCTGTTGAAATCCACTGTGCTCACTCTGTGCCTTCTCCACCCCATGCCATTGCTGATGGGCCCCCTCCTTCCCCAGGGGATGTGTTTTTTGTGGAGACCTCGGAGCGAACTAGCCCAAGTTACCTGTTCACGTGCTCTGTGGAGTCAGCGGCGCGGACACACCCTGGGACGAGGGTCGTGGTGCTCATGAAAGGCTTGGCAAATGGTAACGCCTCGTTACCCAACCACTGGGGTTTCTCCTTGCTGAGCTGCTTCCCTAACGTGGAAATCCGGCCCCTGGACTTGACAGAGCTTTTCTCTGGAACACCTCTGGCAGAGTGGTACTTGCAGGCTCAGCAGCGCTGGGAGCCATATTTCTTACCTGTCCTGTCTGATGCCTGTAGAATTGCCATCATGTGGAAATTTGGTGGCATCTACTTGGACACAGACTTCATTGTGCTTAAGAACTTAAAGAACCTCACCAATGTGCTTGGTATCCAGTCCAAGTATGTACTGAACGGGGCCTTTCTGTCCTTTAAGCCCAAGCATGAGTTCATTGAGCTTTGCATGAAGGACTTTGTGGAGAACTACAACAGCTGGATCTGGGGTCACCAGGGCCCACAGCTCCTAACGCGTGTCTTCAAGAAGTGGTGCTCCATTAGGAGTCTTCGGAGCAGTACAAGCTGCAAAGGAGTGAGTGCTCTGCCCCGTGAGGCTTTCTACCCCATTCGGTGGCAGGACTGGAAGAAATACTTCGAAGTGGTCAACTCCTCGGAGCTTCACCATCTCTTTAATAACACCTACGCAGTGCATGTATGGAACAAGAAGAGCCACGGGACAAGGCTAGAGATCACATCTCAGGTTTTGCTGGCTCAGCTGCATTCTCACTTCTGCCCTGCCACATATGATATCATGAAGAAAGAGTCTGAACAGCAGTGACTCAAGGGTCAGCTAAGAGAAGTCGCCTGGGAGCCCACAACTCTCCAGCTGCTCCATCACAAATGAACCTTCTTTTGAAGCGATGTGGTGAGAGCAGAGGATAAAAACCATTTGCGTGGTGTAGGTGGAGCCTATAGCTTCAGCCAATGTCTCTGCAGCTCTTTGTCGACTTTAACTGCCTACCAGCAATATTTTGTTTCTCTGCAGGACCTTTCTTCTGCTCTGCTTGGTGAGGTAGAGAAATCTCAGCAGGAGAGTAAGTGATGGGCCACCTGTGGCAGCCTCCATCAGCCTTTCAGAGGAGTAAGGCACCCTTTGAAGTCTGTAAACCTGTAAGAGGACTTTGTAGAAATGCATACTTCATTGCTTGTTTCTCAGGACTTCTGAAGTGCAATCCTCAAAGCAATGAAAGGATGAGAGAGCAAAGAAGAGGAACTGAGGAGGAAGTTAAGGATGTGCTAGAGGAGGTGTCCTGAGGAAAACATAGAGGAAAACAGAGAAGAAAGGGCTACTTCCCACCCTCCATGCCCATTCCCTTCTCTTCTGAAGCCTTTGGTGGAGAAGACTTCCTCATGTCTGGTTTGAGAAGGGAGCAGGACACTGCAGTCTCTGTTTGATGTCACAGAGCTAAAGATGTGAAAATTTAGTGTGCATCAGAACATGAGGATCTAAGGCCAGCTCATCATTTAGAAGGAGCTCTTCTGCAGCAATGATTTATTTTACAGTAGTGGCAAATTAACATCCTGCGATGAACAGGAGACCTCATCCAAATCACACCTTAAATTGCACAGGATGAGCTGAACTACCTTTTACACTGAGTTTTGCTCTGTGACCTAATGTCCATAACTGCCTCTATGACGCATGAGATCTTTCAGCACTTGCATGGATCCTAAAGGAAAGGCGTATTTCCAAGGTTACAAAGAGCTTGGTAGGGAATCTGTACCATCTAAATTCAAGTCCATTTATGAGTTATTTATGGTGGACCTCTTCAAGTAGCCTGGAGTACTCCTGCAATTCACTGTCCAGGAGTACAAATCTCTCCTGAGAGGTCTTGAAGAGGACAGAGGAAAGCTTTACTCTTTTCCCTGAGCATCTTCCTGAACCGCAGTGGAGACAGTTAACATCTCTTGCAAGGTGCTGTTGTACCTTTGAAGGTTCCCACCACAGGGGCAAGTTTGTTGGACAAACTGTGAGAGAAAACTCATCCCTTGCCTTGATGGCCAAAAGGACATATTTATGCTTTTACAGTTCTCATCGGAAAAGAGCGAAGAAAGAGCAGTGAGAAACAAGAATAAGGTCAAGGCTATCAACATTGTTACATCTGGTCCCCACCACACTCTAAAGGTGTGGCACATGAGCTTGGCACTACAATAGGGGTAATACAGATGAGCAGAGCATGGGCCATTCTCTCTCCTACACTAGCAAGAAAGAGATCATGGTCTCACTGTAAAATATTTTCTGTCTCCAGTGTGCTTCCTCTTCTTATGCCTAGGAACGGCAGTGGGGTAGTCCAGTGGTCCCTTTGATGACCATGAGCTGGTTGTATCTTTGATGTCACCAGGTCCCAAAGTGACAGCTCTTTCATGTGGTGCCTCCCACTAGTTCTCTGTTGTCTGCAACTAGATCTGCAGTTGTCTGAGGCCTCTTCTGTTTCCCAGGTTGACCATAAGCAATGTGACGTTTGCTCAGTTCAGCCAAGGCAATGGTCAAAAACATAAAAGTCTGTGCACGCAACATTTCTTTGTCTCAGGTTTAATTGTCTCTTCTTTGATGATGAAAATGAGGAAGACAAATTGCCCGTCATTTTTACAAAACAGTTCCCTGTCCATCAGGGAATATGGCCATGGGAGCTTAAGGAGGATGTGTACCTTTTGTTGTGGTTTATTTGGGGTTTTTTGTTTTGTTTTGGTGGTTTTCTGTTATGCTGAGCTGTCTGGTGTTGCTCAGAGGCCAGTGCTGCTTTGATTAAAAGCTACCTGCCTGTGAGTTGGGCAGGGTGTGAGGTCTGTGCACAAGGAGCTACTCTGGAGTGAAGAAGATGCTGGAAACACCTCTCCAGTGGCTGGCACCACATGCGTGCGTGTATGTATGTAGTGCTGCCCATTTGTTCTGCCCAGCTTTATGGTACATCCTGGAGGCATTCAGGATTTTGAATGTATACAGCTTTCCCAACATTGAACATCTTTAAGAACAAAGATTCTGTGGGGAAACAGCAGATCTTGCTGACTGTGTAAGCATTCTCCAACACACTAGGTGGTATAAACAAATGCTGCTTTCACTTCCCACTCTCACTGTCACTACTCTGTGGGGTTTTTTTCACTGCTTTCTCTAGAAGCAGCTACAAAATTGTCAGCCCTGGCCTAGTGTGTGGTCATTGAGGCATGCTTTCTTTTTCTACTGGTTCCTTCTGTTTTGGGCCATTTGGGCTAAACAACAGAAATCTTAGTGTGCTAGAAACCTCTACCAGAGATGGCAAAAGTGGTTGGTGATCATAAAGGCATAACGGCACTCTGCTGTGGGAATATCATGAATGGATTATGGGAGTGTTTGGGACCCACTGCAATGAGTATCTGTGTTGACGTACCACTGCTTATTCTAAGAAAGTGCCTTTTTGGATAAGTTGAATGAGTTTTTTTTGTTGTTTCCCTTTGGTTTTTTCCCCTGTAGAGTCAACGTTCCAAGGTTTGATAAGGAGAGAATCAAACCAAAGCAGCCTTTGGCTTTTTTCCCTGTGTCTTGTGAAATAAAAATAAATACAGTTTTTACTATTACTTCTTTCTGCCAAGATGTTCCATTTTGTTCTGCAAGGCGTTTGTGGTAGTCTGAGCAATCTGTTAGTTATTATGCACAAAAACATTTTAAAGTTGTGTCCTGAAGTGGCTCACTAAAATTAGGAGTGTGAAATGAATATGAGCCAAGTTGAGCATAAGCACGTGTGGAAAGAAGGCTCTGCGGACCATGCCATCTTCGGGACTTGGGTGGAGGGAACAGAGGAAAACACAATGTGTGGTGCTGATTCCTAATCCAACCAGGTATCACCCCCTCATTCATGACCTGCAATCTATCTGAAGTAAGGCATTTTAGTCTCAGCCTGAAGGACTAGATGTTATGGAATAGGAAACTCCGTGAGAAACTGTGTTGCTTTTTCCCTAGGTGATGGGCTACAGCCTCCCACAGTAGTAACAGTGTCTGTGCTCTTGCAGACGTACAAGTGGAAAGCTTGTGCTGCAGCTATTTATTTTCCCACCTGCCTTTCAGAGCCTCATCAAAGACCCTGGAGTCCAGGGGAGCATTCTGAGAAGCTGTGAAAGGACTGGTGGGGTCTGGTGTGCGAAGGGGTTTTATTGTGACTCTGTGAGTCAAAAGCCAGGGAAACAGTTTTCCCTTGAGATGTAAAACAGTGGCCAGTGCTTTCTTCATTGCTGATATGCAGTCAAGGATGATGGAAAGTGGTGAAAAGGCACTAGCTGTTTCTTGCCCTGTCTCCTTTGTCTTTGAGCTCATGAAGGTTAGGTGGTACACAGGTGTGCAGTACATGAAGGAGAGAAGCCAGGAATGGGTGTTGGAGGTGCAGAATTGGACAGTGCAACAGAAGAGTAGTAAGGAAGGAGGAAGGATCAGCAGGGTAATCCTTGACCTGGTCTCCTGGCAAAAGACTGAATGATGACTGCTTCATCTGTGCTGGCTGAGAGCTCTTCTACACTAGGATCTCTTGTGCTGGGGGAATCTAGGATGCGCAGTAAGTCGTACTGCTCTGTAGGGCTCGTCTCCCTCCCATTCTTCTCCTCCCTCTTTCTTCTCCCTCCTCCCAAAATGTGTAGTCCAGGAAGGCTCTGGTGCAAAGTAGGTTAAGAGCCCTTCTTGGGGGAAAAGTGCCGTTACCTGCCTTAATCTTATATATGTTGGGAGCTGAGGTCTGCCTAGGGCTGGTTTGTCTTTAGCAGCAGAGAAGAGGAAAACCAAAGCTCTCCACATGCTCCGTTTGGATATGCCATTTGTGGACACGAGTACTCTGGTCTTTTACATGTACTTGAGGTTCATCTCTCTGAAGTATTTGTGACCATTACCTGTGTGCACTTGGCTTGTGGTCTCTCTGGTGTTTTCTTTGCAACCATGCCCTGAACTCAGATGAATAAGCATAGTCCAGAAGGGAAAACTACAGGAGGAAGTTGCTTCAGGTGCACCTTGCCATTACAGCTCAAGCTGAGACCTTGCCTTTAAATTTGTGTATGATGGTGGAGCAAAATGGCAGCTGCACTGGCTCTGCAGTGCATTGGTAGAAGTACGAGAAGAAATTATTCTTCACAAAGTGGAATCTATGTCCAGAGGGGAAATTAGGGAGGTGCACAACAGTTAAACATGAAAACACCATGAGGTTATAGAAAACATTGCTTGAAAAACAATTTCCAAAATATATTGAAGCTGCCAATGCTGCTCTTCTTTTTTTCCAATTGTAGAAGGAACTGGAAGCCTGCTAGAGAGGCATGTCAGTGGGAGCTGAGAGATTGAAAGGGAGTTCAGAGATCAGTTTGAAGCAAACCAAAATTAATTTCTGCATCTGGCTACAGGTAAGAAACCTGGGGATTTTCTCTACGCTGTAATCCCTCCTTGTGGGAGATGCATGCCCCTGTCTCTTTCACACATTATGTTCGTGGAATACATGTCAGGGCTGAATGAACACACAGGTGATGTGACCTGATGGGATGCATCCATCAGTGCTGTGGGAGTTGGCTGATGCTATTGTGAGACCACTCTTTGAAAGGTCATAGAGCTTGGGGGATGGGGAAGGGAACAAATGTTGTGCCTCTCTTGCTTATCTTATCAAGATGTGTGTCACATCCCACCAAGGAGGGAGGAATGTGTTTTCACCAAAACACAATTTTGTGGAATGTTTTCATGAAAATGCCAGCAGGCCTAGTGCATGTTGTAACTCCTTTTTATTTCCAGGCATTTTTACTTGTTTAAGGGCAGTTAAGGTCTCTGGGGGAACACATACCTGTCCCGTTGACTCCACCAAATGCCTAGGAATTTTACCTTGGAAGAGGGAAGCTGTACCTTTTCCTCTGGGATTTGGAGCCCTACATTTTCCAAATGACCAGTTATTTCAGTATGAGTTTGTCATACCGTAGTGACATCAGGGCTGCCGATCTATGTATCATCGATGTATTGACACATTTGCACCCCCTGGGCGGGGGGAACTGGGGTAAGCTCTTGTGCCATCACACAGTGAGCAAGGGATGGAGCGGCGCATCCCGGGGGAGGCGCCTTGCTGTCCCTGGTAAAGGCGAAGCGCTCTCCCTCTGCTTCCTGTAAGGGAACCGTAAAAAAATGTACATTTTACATCAGTTGTTGCCAAAATGGGCAGGACTCGCTCCGGTGTGGTGGCAATCAGTTCTGTACGAGGTGCTGCAGGCGTCCAAGGGCCCGTGCTGGCCTTCCAGCGCCCACAGTCACCGCCACCCGCCATTGCCCGTGGGGTTCACGGACCGGCCGCGCCGGGGGGTTATCCGGTGAACGGGTTGGGATCACGATCCCTGCTTCCCGGCTGCGACAGGAGCGATCCCCGCTCGGGCGCCTGGGGGCGGGGGTCGTTGGACATTCACCCCCTGCAGGCGGCGGCGCGGCTGGAGCAGCGGGAGGGGGGGGGCGGGGGGCCGAGTCCCCCCCGCACCAAGCCCGCCGGGATCCGTTGGGGAGGTCCCGGGGGCCGTAACGGCCTCCCCTCCGCGGCTGGCTGATCTCCAGGCAAACGGGACTTCACGCCAGCCGTCGGCTGGGGCCGGGAAGTTCCGAACTCGCCTGTGACCCCAAAATTTGCTTGTCATCTGCGGCTGCTCCGTTGCCATTAGCAACACCCGCGTCAACTAGCGAAGTCACCGGGGCTTTAAGGGTGCCTGCAGGGAAGGGCGTAAGTAGATCCCCTTTGGCAGCCCCTCCGCGCCTCCTTCGGCCGCCCGCGGGCCGTCCCCCGCCTCCCTGCCCGGGACGGCGCGCCCCGCTTCCCGCTCGCGAGTCAAGTGCGGCCGGTGGCGGCGGGGCCTGGGGCCGCTCCCGGACCGCCAGGCCGGGGCCCCGCCTCACGCTCCCGGGCGGGCGGCACGCTTCCCCCCGGCCCCCGCGCTCCGGTAACTTTTCCCGGGGCCATGGTAGGCATTCCGTCCAGTAAACGTCGGGGAACCCCCTCCTCAGCTCCTTCGGCCCACGATAAACTTCTCCGAGCCCGCGGGAGGGAGGTGTGTGTCCAGCTACCCGCCGTTCCGCTCTCCGTACGGTAGCCCCGCCCCCCGGTGAGGCCCGCTCTCCCGTCATAACGGGTCCGTCCCGGAGCTACCTCCCCCCACAAGCTGGCCCCTCCTCGCTGGTTCCGGGGGTCAGCGGGCCGGGGGGGCCCCGGGTGCGGGGATCGCCCCGTCGGGGTGTGCATTCAGCAGCGTTCGGGGATGGCTGCTGGGGAACGGGACGCCCGTCGTGCACCAGCTGGAGGCAGGCAGCCTGTGGTAAACTCTTGGTTAAATGCTTTGTATTGGGGGTCACAATAGACGCCAGGTCTCTCCAAGGGTCTAAGCCCCCTGCCCAATGCGTCACCATGGCGCTCCTTGGTCATCAGTAGTTAAAAATACACTGGGTCCCCAGTACCGTCGTGCTTCATCTGCTGAGAGTAGGACTCAATTTCTGCCTGTTAATGGAACTCTCCGTACGTGTTCTGTCTCCATCTCCTGAGCTACGCTACTGTATTTCTCCTGAATCTTTGATAATTTGGCCACTGAGTATGGTACCATTTGGGTGGTGACTTGGGAGCTGCCCCTGCCTGGCTGCTATTAGTAGATTTGATTTCCATCAGGGGTCTCGTCGCCTTTCCACCCCTGGGATAAAAAGATTCCTCACTGCCCTCTGACTTTTGTTGCATGTAGGGGTTTCCAGTTGGGTGCCTGCTTTTCCACTAGTTTTGCCAAACTTGAAAATCCCAGTTCGCTATCCAGCTCTGAGTTAGAATCTGTTTGGTCATCAGATCCCCACTTATTTTTCTTCAGTTCAGACCTTAATATTTTCTCATGGTCCAGTGCATTGCACAGAGCCACGTGAAGCCAGTGAGTGGCATTAATGTTCCACGGTTAGTTGGCTCTGCAGGGTTTTTATTTGTTCTTAAAAGGCTTCAACCATTTCATCATGAGCTTGTTTAATCAGGTGCCTCTCCTTCTGAGCCACCGCTAGTGCCGCTCCCAATGCAGTGCACAGCAAGGCTTTTCCTTTTCCTTATCACACCTTTTTTTCTTTCACAAGTATTGTAATTGTTTCTGCCACTCCTTTTGGGTTATGCCAATTATTATGAGCCCAACTCATTCCTGATGGTGAGAAACATGCATTATACTTCTGTTTTTCCATAATGGGGGAGCAGTTGAGCGCTGGCGTTTCCCAGGCGGCCATGGCTCACACAGCTCATATCTCTCCAAGCTTGTGGCTGAGACATCACTCCCCATCTTTCTCTGCCCACTTTTGCTAGGTGAAGAGGCACTCTGTTTGGACCTCTTGCTAAAAGGTAATTTTCCAGCTCTCCCCATCCGCTTTCCCTGCGAGAGCTGGTGCCCCCCCCCTTCCCCTCCAACATAAGGGAATCCTGTCTGTGACGCCAATTTAAATGTCATGTCTCGCCAAGCAGGAGGGAGGAGTGAATCAGATTCGCTGATTCTCTTGGTTGGAGTAGGGCATACACAACACTTGAGGTCCATAGGTAAAGAGACTTTTATTCCTTGGTTAGGGTCATTGGTAAATAATTGGGTAGCAGAAATGCTTATCACTCTCTAAGTATATAAAGTTTTATGCCTTGTGTTACTTACTAGAAAAAGGTAATAAGCAGGAAAGCAGGTGGGTGGGTGGGGGAGAGAGGGATCACCAGTCCTGTGTCCAGCATCAGGCCTGCCAATGGGGGGTGTTTCATGTAGGAGTGCTTGTCCAGAAGTCCCTTCTTCTTTTATTCTTATTCCCTCCGAAATGGCACTTGCCTTCCTGTTTTTGTTCTTACCCTTCAAAGTGGACCACTTCTTATTTAAATTACTCTGGATTGCCATGTAAATTAGCATGCACGCTCCTTACAAGCATGGGGGAGCAAGTCTTTCTGGTTTTGAATTGAGTCAGTGGTTGTGATCTCCCCCTGCCGCATTTACCTTTCCCCCATTTAACTGCAGAAATCTGCTGTCTCTGCTGCTTCTTGGGCAGTTATTCAGCCTTTGATAAGCTGTTCCCTCTTATCAGTCTTCAGTTCCTCTTCAAGGTCATACAAAGTAAACTTGTGTTTGATCCTGCAAGTGTTTGAGACCTTCCTCAAACAGGCTCAGGGAATCTCCACCCCCTCTATTCCTGTAACAAATTTCATCTCCTGCTGTCATTTGCACCTCTCTGAGCTTTCCTTGGTGTTAGATTGTTTTTCCAATTGGTCTTCTACAAAGCACAAGGAAAGAGGATCCAGGGAATTATAGGCCAGTCAGTGTCACCTTGAACCCTGGGAAGGTGATGGAGCAAATCCTCCTGGAAGTCATCTGCAAACATATTAAGGACAAGAAGGTGATTAGGAGTAGCCAGCATGGATTTACAAAGCAGAAATCATGCCTGGGCAAACTGATAGCCTTCTGTGATGAAATGACCAGCTCAGTGGACCGGGGAAGAGAATTAGATATTGCTTATTGTAACTTTAGTAAGGCTTTTGACACAGTCTCCATAACAGCCGCATAGACATACTGATGAAATGTGGACTACATAAACAGAGTGAGGTGGATTGAAAACTGGCTGAACTTCTGGCCTTGAAGGATTGTGATGAGTAACATGAAGTCCAGGTAGAGAGCAGTAACTGGTGGTACACTCTAAGGATCTGTGCTGGGGCTAGTACTGTTTAACATTTTTATTAATGACCTCGGTGATGAAGGGATGGACTGCAACCTCAATAAGTTTGGAGATGATTCAAAACTGGGAGGAGTCGTTAATACACTAGGCAGTTGAGCTGCCTCTCAGAGTGACCTCGACAAGCTGGAGAAATGAGCCAACAGGAATCTCACAAAGTTCAACAAAAAGAGATGCAACTGGTGAGGGTAACTCCATGCACCTGAGGACAAGAGGTTGACTGGGAGCCCGCAGTGTGGCCTTGTGGCAAAGGTGGCCAACAGCCTGCTGGGCTGCGTTATGCAGGGCATTGTCTACAAGGTCAAGGGAGGCAGTCTTTCCCCTCTGTTCCATACTGGTGAGACACATCTGGAGTGCTGTATCCAGTTCTGGGCTCCCCAGTTGGCTCAGGGGTTACTGCTCACATGCACTGTTCTGGTGTACCACTGCACTACCTCTGAGCTTGCTCAGCAAGCAACTCACGCTGTAGCTAACAGCACTGGTAATATTAGAAGGACGCCTTTATGTTATGAATTCACATGCCACTGTTCTCAAATAGCACTGTCACTGGGTGCAAGGTAATCCTGTTATCATTTCTTTACAATTGAGCAAGCTACTGAGCAAGCTCACTTAGCTGAAATTGAGCATGCCTGTTCTTTTTGGAAGCTACAAGACTGAGTTACAGCTCAATCTTAATTCCACAAATTTCCTATTCTGTCTGAGTGCAACAGCATTACTGATAATTTTCCACTAATCTTAGGCTACTGCTTATTGTATTTAGGGAAACTGAAGCTGAATTGAAGCTTCATTATGTTACCATGACTGGCTATGTGATTTTCTGTTTGTGGCCATTACTTATGTATCTCATTGGTTCTCTGTTGCAAGTAACAGACAGGGTCTGTACTTTTTTTCTGATTAACTTAATTGAGATGCCATCACACCTATGGCCACTCTCTGTACAGTGATTTGAGCATTAACAGCTATAAATACTGCCGTATCATTTCTTCCCACAATCTATTTTTTTGCAGAAACTTGCTAATATCATCCTCTGACTCTTTGCTGTGGCTTGCTTTTAATTCTTCTTACCCCACGAAATGTCTATCCAGCACTGCATTACACTTTATGAGTGGGTATTTTCACTGTTCTTTCTTTTATTTCAGGAGAAAACTCAGTTCTAAAAAACATATAAGTGAAATTGGATATTGCAGGGTTCACCCTGGAAAGGTGAAGTTGTGATTAAGTAGAAAAGATGCAGTTAAGAGACAGGTGCCTTAAGTGTCCTTTGTCTATAGCTGCAGTATCTTATGCCTTGGTCTAATATACGTGTTACAATTGCAGTATTTCCCCTCATCTCACCTCAAATATTCCCACGTGCTTGGTCAGCCATTCTGTCTGGGGTCAGAAGGAGGAGCTCTAAAACTGTTGCTAAAATACTAAATACTAATTCCCCTAGTATTTAGGGGAATTAGCTGGTAGATTGATCCCTGTTTGGCGCTGCTCTGCTCTTCCATACCTAGCAGACTGATTAGTTAGCTACCCACTGAATGCTGATATTGTCAGATCTTACCTCTTCTACTCTTGGTGGTATAAATCTGGAGAAAGTTGAGATCTTCAACTGTCTCCTCGTGGATCCCCAAAATACCCCTATTGGGCTGCTTGTGATCACTGATGTTGTTCAAGACCCCTAGCAGCTACCTGGGTATGCAGCAGCACTTTCCTGGGCCTTTTTCCTTTCTGTTTTTGTTACTGAATTTGTAGCGAATTTATGCACCCTGTCCAGTGTTTTCCTGTTCATATGTCCACATGCTTGCTTGGAAGGACATCACTAAATTCAAGAGTACTCCATTCTCCTAAAGACAATTGGAACTGGTGCAATCACTTCTTCCAAGGCTGATCAGAGCTATGTTGCTTTTTTTCTACTTAATGTACCATAAATGTAGCTTTTGAATAGTCTAATGGCATAAAGTAGTTGAAGTTGCACTAAAAATTATGCAGCAAAGACAAGCAGTAATAAAGAAAGGAGGAAAGGTATGCCACAGTGTGCTTTGATTTAGCCTGCGAAGCTAGATTTGGATGTTGATGACATATTCTGGCTGATCTCAGCTGCACCAGATTCTCTACCCCAGCCCCAGCCTCAGTGCCTCTAGCGCTGGGTCCCATGGTAAGTGCTGCAACTCTCCCTTGCTTCCCCAGCAGTGCCTTCCTTCAACCCAGGCTACTTTTAATGCACAGCACTGCAGGAATGATAGTTGAGTTGGCCACGAGAGGGCACAGCTATTGCTTTAAAATGTTGGCTATGAAAGGGACCATCTAAAGCATCTTGCTCAGTTTAAGATAAAAAACTGTCTCTAACCAGTCTCTCTTGTAAATCTGCACTTAAGCATGTTCTGAGGGACATCAAAGAATTATATTCTCAATCCGTTTTAGTTAATAATAGAGGTAGATAGAGCTTATATTTCTCTTAAAGTTCCCTTCTTCAGGAACAAGTATGAGAGTCACCTTGTATTTTCTGCACTGCTGGGTGAGATCAAGCAAATATGGGGAGCAAGAAGCCAACACGAGGAAGACACAAAAACGGAGAGAAGTGGGAAAGCTCTGGGGACAGAGAATCCACCTCATCTCCTCTGAACACACAGCCACTAGGTTTGGGTCTTCTTCCCAGCAACCCTAGGGTTGTGCAGTATGTGCAGGTCAGCTCACAGGGCAGGCACTGGTTATTGTCCTTTTAAGACTGGTTCAAAGAGCTCACAAGACTGGAAGGAGTTTCTTGCTCTGCCTGGGTTTATATCAGCTGGACACTGTTAGTGGATGTAGTTCCATTTTCTACACTGTAGGAGCACTGAATTACCATTCCAGTTTTCCCAGGGGTCCTCTTGTTTGGCAGTATTATGAATCGATCAAATATTCAAATTCTAAATTGACTCTCATTCGTGTTCTCTCCAGCCTCAGCAGCTGCCTGCTCAGCAGTTCAGCTTCTCTCCTCTCCACAGCCTCGGAGCTGGGTTTGTTGCTTCCCTGCACTCCACAAGCAGACCAGCTTAGGAGAGAGCAGCCTGGCTGTCAAGACAAAGGGTGTATTTAACAGCAAGCCTGAGCTCCAGCAGCCAAAGTCAGAGGCACCCAGGTGATCATCCTTCCCGGTTCCTTTGGGCAGGTGATCAGTGAGTGCCTAGATGTCAGGGATTATTGGGCTTCTCCTTTGCAGTTTTATTCTTGCAAAATTTTATGCAAAACAGAACCTTTAGTTTGTGCCTCTGTTTCTGTTACTCTCTGTTCTCCCTCTTCTCTCCTTTTGCTCAGCAGGTGTACTTGGTAATAGCTAGATGATCCCTTTGTGTCTTCTTTCCTATGACTTTCCGCTTACTTGCAGGTCTATCTAGCTTCACATATTAAATCTGCTAATTGTGTAGGCATAAGCTATATCAATTAAATCAGAGAAGGAAAATAAAAAAAAAAAAGGGAAGTCCTTATTCACATCCTTAGTTTATATTCTACTTTGCAAACAACATTTGCACTTCTGCACTATACACAGCCACCGTTTTCCTGTAAACATCTGATTGCCTCTGGCTAAGACAGATGTTTATACTGGTTTTACTAAGGTTTAGGCCTGGAGGATTGAGACATTCTACAGAAGTCATAATCTGAAAATTATGTAAATGTATGTAATTATATAAAAGCAATTCTAATTGCTTTCAGTGTGAACTAAGAATGTAATATTTCATTCTCTGACATCGCTAAATGCATGCTCTTAAAGAATTTGTACAGCTTATTTCTTGCCATGTATTATCAGTACTTGAACTGTCACAAAGATCTGATGATGTTCTATAACAATATCACTCAACAGTGTGCACTTTTTCCTGTTAGGAATGATTTGCCAGTTTTCAGGGACTTCTGAGTATCTGCTGTTACAATTTGAAAAGCAGTGGATTGCAGGAACTGGTCGTGCTTATTTGGCTTCATGTAAGGTGGCTTCACGTAATTCATGTTGTACCATCACCCAGTGATCCAATTACCATCCAGTTTTGGTTGTTTTCATTTTTTTCTATCTGTGGCTTTGCTACCAAGGAAAATACCAGTGAAGCACATTGATGGTCACGTAGGGCAGGAAACCCCTTTGCTCAGTGCAGGGTGCTCCAGTACTCCTTAGGCCCACCAAGAGTAGATGTGACCATGTGCTGATCCAGCAGCATCAGTTTGGTTGCAGTCCTTGCATGGCAGAGTAACAAGATTATCTGTTGTAGCAGCCCTGTTTCTGTTCCCGTTGTACTACATTTTATCCTTTTTGTGTTTGGAACAAGAGAAACTTGCTATCAGTTGAATGTCAGCCTTTCCCTTATGCAGTAAGATGTGTCTGTAAGTTTTACAGTTTTTGTTTGAACTGGGGTTTTTGTTTTGTTTTTCTTTGCGTATTTCCAGCACTGCATCAGTTAGCCAGACTTTTAAATTTAGCAATCAGGGTTGCGAAAATTCTTGTGGCGTTTGAGTCCAGTCCTTTTCACACTCTCAGAGGGTCTCAGCATCTGCCTGTTTCTGCGTTCCTATGAGAAGGAAAAGCATTACCTTCCTTCCACTGGAGTATTGAACACATTGTGGAAGAATAGGGGCAGACATATTCACATCAGCAGGACCATTGATCAGGTCCAGGCCTAGCACCAGTGTCCCCAGTGGCATCTTGTTATTGTCACTGGGGATCTGATCAATGGATTAGGCAGGGCCGTTCATCTAGCCCTAATGCAGATTCCACAAGCAGGTAGGTGACTGCAGGCACCGCTGCCTGTAACGGGAGCAGGTGCGCATGGACTTTCAAAGTTAGGTGAGATCAAGCCTGCCGTGGCTTCTAGCAAACCTGGGCAGAGCCAATGCAGTGATAGACTTGAGGAGAGGAGAAAAGTACATGGGCTGACCAGCTGTAAAGCATCTTGGCAGAGAAGGACCTGATGGTCCTGTGGATAAGAAGTTGACCATGAGCCAGCAGTGTGTGCCCTTGTGGCAAAGGTGGCCAGCAGCCTGCTGGGCTGCATTATGTAGAGTATTGCTGCAAGGTCAAGGGAAGAATTCCTTCCCTTCTACCTAGCACTGGTGAGCCACATCTGGAGCGCTGGTTCTGGGCTCCCCAGTAAAAGCAAAACATGACATATTGGAGCAAGTCCAGCGAAGGGCTACTAAGACGAGAAAGGGGCTGGAGCACATGCTGTGTGAGGAGAGGCTGAGAGGGCTCTGATCATTTTTCTTGGAGAAGAGCAGGCTCAGGGGGTGTCTTGTCAAAGTGTGTCAATACCTAATTGAAGATGGGTGGGGTAAAGAAGACAATCTAGACACTTCTCTGTGGAATCCAGTGATGGGATGAGGCATCATTGTTTAATTGAATTGAAATATGGGAAATTAGAATGAAAGAAATGGTGGTGAAACACTGGAACAGGTTGCCCAGAGAGGTTGTGGAGTCTCTGTCCTTGGACAAGGTCAAAAGCCAAGAGGACGCAGTCCTGAGAAACCTGCTTTAGGTGACTGCCTTGAGCAGGGGAGTTGGACAAATTATCTCCAGAGGTGCCTTCCAACCCCAACCCTTCTGTGTTTCTGTGGCTAGAAGGGACCTGACCTGAGACCTGGAGAGCTCCATCAATGAAAGGGCTGGGAATAGCTTAAAGTGCTCTCCAAAGAGCCTCCCTGGTATTGGCATCTTGTGAGTCCCTCTGTGGTGCTGCAGTGCTTGAAAGGATTTGGGGAGGGGGGAGGGGCCGGGGAAGCTACAGAGCAATAGGCCTGACATTTGTTGCAGGCAACTGCATAGAAACTGCAGTAAACCTTAAACTTAGTGACTGTAGGGATAAAGGTGGTATTTTATGAATGCGCCCACATGTCTTCTGTAAGAGAAGGTCAGCTGTTGTCGAGCACAGGGAAAAGTGGGAACTCTATCATAAAATAAGAGACACTTGAACTTCACAACATCGTTCAATGAAGTAGCTGGCATAAGAGGGAGTATTCCCAAATGAATGAGTAAATTATTTGATTGAAAGAGTGTGTGGTTCAAAGGTTTGTTCAGAACTGAAGTCTTGGAGAGGGAGGAGGCAGCTCTGAAACTCAGCTCAGTTCTCATGGCAGCCGCCCAAGCAGTGTGAGCACCGGTAATTCTTAGCAAAGGAGTAGAAAACAGCAACTGGTTTCCTGCCACAGTACAAAGCTTAATGTGTAGTGATAATGAGGTTTCAATTTCCTTTTTTTTTTTCCTGATTGATTTCTAATTATATGGGTTCTTCACAGCACAGCTGTGTAACCCTTGTATCAGCCAGTATACTAGCTGAATGCGTAACGTCACATCCTCCTTGATCTGCTTTTTTTCTCCTAGTGTTCAGAGTCCATCTTTCACCATGTTTTTTTGTTTGGTTTGGTTTGGTTTGTTTTTTTTTTTAATCAGAAAAAGGGAGTGCCACACCATAGAGTTGTAGGCACTCCCAGAGACACTATTAACCTCTTAAAAATCTTGTCCAGCTGAGCAGTGCCTTCTGTGGTGTCTTGAAAGCAGGAACAGGTGAGTAGTATTTGCAATTTCCGTGCAATGGCCCTTGCGATTTCAGAGGAAGGTAGAAAGCCAGATTTCCTGTGTTTGTTTCGTGAAATAAATGGATTGGTTAATGCAGCGTCTAGAATGTCCTCTCATCCGCTACAAAAGCAGAAATGTATTTCTAAATATATAGAAGCATGATTGTAGTAGTTCCTCCTCTTCCTAAAAATACGCATATAACCTTGAAGCTTGCTCACTGTTCGATTAGAACCGTGCTTTCCTGCTTTCTCTACAGCAAAGGCTTTGTGCCCTCAAGCCTGTACCTCTTTCGCTTCTACAGTTTACCAAGCTAAAAATAATTTACAGGATTCAGCTGGCTGTGGTGTGGAGGGCAAGGGAAGCAGGTAGGTAAAAAGCAGAGTGGTTTTTTTTTTTTTTCTGCCTGTAACACTCACAGCACATGCTGGCATTTCTCTGCAGGAGAAAAAAATGTTCTGGGAATCCAGAGCTGATGATTTGTGTATTGGCTGCCTCTCCTCTGTCCCCCAGGCCCCAGTGCCTAGAGGAGAGTGGTGGCTCTGTGCTGTTGCATTTGGAAGCCCCCCAGTGCAGCCGACGAGTCATTTTCTGGCTGCATGGGGAGTTTTGTATGTGACTCAGTTGCAGTAACCAGGGGTGAATGACAAATGGGATCATGCCGGCTAGATTCTCTGTCCTGTGCCTTGTTACAGCTGTTTGATTAAATCTTTTGCTGTTTCCTGAAGTTCTCTGTTTTGGAGCATGGGGATTTGGAGGTGGAGCAGAGGGAGGCAGAGAAATCATAGAACTGTTTAGGTTGAAAAAGACTGTTAAGATCATCAGGTCCAACTGTAAACCTAACACTGCCAAGTCCACCACTAAACCATGTCCCTAAGTGCCATATTTACATGTCTTTTAAATACCTCTGGGGGATGGTGACTCAACCACTTCCCTGGGCAGCGTTCCAAAGCTGGACAACAAAATTTCTTTCGGTGAAGAAATTTTTCCCAGTATCCAATCTAAGCCCTCCCTGGTGCAACTTGAGGCCATTTACTTTCATCCTCTTTGCTGCTGCTTCATGTCCTTTTGCATGTTGACCTTTGGGGCCCCGCGTGCTGGGCTCAGGAGGTGCTGGTTCTGCTGTCCTTCACTTTAAGGGGAGCCAAGGGCAAAAATGCTGATGCTAGGGCTGAGAATGTAGCTAGAATGGCTTCTCTTTTTGTTACTGCCTTGTTAATAATCTCTTCCTTTCCGTCCCTCCCTTTTGCAGGACAAAGAGAGGAAGTAAGGGTAGAGTGGATTGCATACCCGTCACCACGTGGTTCCACTGGCAGAGCCAAGAAGGTCACAGCCAGCATTGCCTTTGCCATCCTGGGTTGGTGACGGTTGGGTTAGCACCGTCTGCTGGAGGAGGTAGAAGTGAGGACTTGGCAGGAAAGCAGAGTTGGGAAGCAGCCTTGAAACTCTCTTTACCCGGACAGTTCTTGTCCTTATCGTCAGCGTCTGTCTCAAGAACTGCTTTATATCAATTCCCGTCCCCCTATCCATCCATTCTGCTGTGCTACAGTCCCACGAAAAATGAGCCATGCTCTCTGTAGGGGTGGGTGGTTGATTTCAAAAGGCAGCAACTGATTCAGCAGCCTGAGAGACTGAGGCCTCTTGCTGGGAACTGATGACAGCACTGGGGTTTTAGTATTGTGTTTGGTTTTGGGGAAGGACAGGTTGTGTATCAGGAGGAAAACCTCTTGTCATGAGAAAAAACTCTCATCAAGGCAGCAGTTCCACACAGTATCTGTTGACACAGCTCCAGGAATATTCATAAAGAGCATTCCTATTTCCTCATCCTAGGTTTTTTTTTCATGTATGTTTCATGTCCAGAATGACCTGGCGTTCTAGAAGGTTGTAGATGAGGACTGTAACGCTATTCGCTGAGTTCACTGTGCACCACCATGAAGGTATTCCGTTTGTGTGTCAAATGCTGTTTATCTTTGCAAGTTGCAAGCATAACTTGTGTGGACCATGTACATGGACAGAACTGAGGATCCATCTTGGTTTGTGATATACAGAAAGGAGAGACTTGTCCTTATGTTATGTTTGAAAGAGAGGGATCCAGAGATGGGCAGTAGTTATTGATGTGGGATCTGAAGGCCCTGTGACAATACAGAGAAGCCAGGAATCTGTTTCAGGAATGACCAAAAGGCATACCTTAAGCATGCTGCCCTGAGGTGAAAGAAGGAGAATTCTGCTCTGCTGTGACACTGTCCCAAGGCTCATGGTCTGCTGCCTTGCCTATTAGTGTCTTCTTCTTTCTTCCCCTTCAGGTCACAACAGTTATCTTGGGAAGCACGCTCTGACGGGAACAAGACTGCCCAGGATGCCCAACTGCCTGACAAAATTGACGACTGTGCTTTTGAGCCACAGGCTCAAGGCTCTGTTTATCTTCATCACTTCATTTGTGTTCTTTGCTTCTGTAAGGTTTTACTGGAGAACTGAGGAGGATGCTGAGGGCCAGCTCTACAGCCTGCCCACACAAAGCAGGTTTGGACAGTTTTTGTCTTCCCTTCCTTGTCCCACTGCCAGTGGGCCCCCTCTTTCCCCAGGGGATGTGTTTTTTGTGGAGACTTCGGAGCGAACTAGCCCAAGTTACCTGTTCACGTGCTCTGTGGAGTCAGCGGCGCGGAGACACCCTGGGACGAGGGTCGTGGTGCTCATGAAAGGCTTGGCAAATGGTAACGCCTCGTTACCCAACCACTGGGGTTTCTCCTTGCTGAGCTGCTTCCCTAACGTGGAAATCCGGCCCCTGGACTTGACAGAGCTTTTCTCTGGAACACCTCTGGCAGAGTGGTACTTGCAGGCTCAGCAGCGCCAGGAGCCTTATTTCTTACCTGTCCTGTCTGATGCCTGTAGAATTACCATCATGTGGAAATTTGGTGGCATCTACTTGGACACAGACTTCATTGTGCTTAAGAACTTAAAGAACCTCACCAATGCCCTTGGTATGCAGTCTCAGGATGTACTGAACGGGGCCTTTCTGTCCTTCAAGCCCAAGCATGAGTTCATTGAGCTTTGCATGAAGGACTTTGTGGAGAACTACAACGGCTGGGTCTGGGGGCACCAGGGCCCACAGCTCCTAACACGTGTCTTCAAGAAGTGGTGCTCCATCAGTAGGATCCAGAAGAGTATGAGCTGCAGAGGCGTGAATGCCCTTGCCACAGAAGCCTTTTATCCTATTCGCTGGGAGGACTGGAAGAAGTTATTTGAAGAAATCAGCTCCTTGGAGCTTCACAGGCTCCTTAATAACACCTACGCAGTTCATGTATGGAACAAACTGAGCCATGGGACAAGGCTAGAGATCACATCCCAGGCTTTTCTGGCTCAGCTGTATTCTCAGTTCTGCCCTGCCACATACGACATCATGAAGAAAGCCTCTGAAGAGCAGTCAAAGCCTGCAGCGTGACCTGTGGGCCCGTGGCTGCAGGAAAGTTCCCCAGCCTGAAGGAAACTAACGTGCCTTTCACCTTCCACAGAGCTGACTTCTAGCCCATGGAGCAGGTGTTCTAGGACAGCTCGGTGATTTTGTACCATTTCCGATACCTGCCTCAGATCCTACATGCTGCAAATACATACCAGAGCCTGAGTTTGGCATCTCTTGTCCTGCAGCAGCCCTGGATGCCACAGGGAAGGGTGAACCTGTTCATTGGTGCCTACCAGTTGCTGCCCTGTTACTGTTCTCTCAATTGCTGCTCCTGTGTATCAGGCCTGAAAATCCTCTCATGTAGTTTCCAAGAAGGAAACCTTGCTTTCTGTAACATTTCTAAGAATGTAAATAAATGCCACCCGGTTCTGTAGGACACTGTTTACTGGAGCTTGGGACCAAATTCCCTGAGTGGTAAAGTTTCTTACAGCTGGTGAAATAGATGGGGAATATATTAAAATTGCTTTAAGAAATGGAAAACATTTTAAATCTCTGCATGGCTCAGTGTGAAGTTTTTCTTGCTTTCTGAAGGTACTTTATTTCAAATGATCTTTTCTACTGTTTTACATTCCACAGCCATAGCTGACTTTTCTGGTGCTCTTCAGTAAAACAAATAGACAAAAGCAGTTCTTTTACCAGTGTGAGTAAAGATCCTTGCTTCGTTGAAGATAGTCTTGTGGCATATGAGTATCTAACCAGCCCTTCTTGCACTCTCAGAGGGTCTCAGCATCTGCCTGTTTCTGCGTTCCTATGAGAAGGAAAAGCATTACCTTCCTTCCACTGGAGTATTGAACACATTGTGGAAGAATAGGGGCAGACATATTCACATCAGCAGGACCATTGATCAGGTCCAGGCCTAGCACCAGTGTCCCCAGTGGCATCTTGTTATTGTCACTGGGGATCTGATCAATGGATTAGGCAGGGCCGTTCATCTAGCCCTAATGCAGATTCCACAAGCAGGTAGGTGACTGCAGGCACCGCTGCCTGTAACGGGAGCAGGTGCGTATGGACTTTCAAAGTTAGGTGAGATCAAGCCTGCCGTGGCTTCTAGCAAACCTGGGCAGAGCCAATGCAGTGATAGACCTGCTGTTGATCTGATGACCATTCTCACAGCTGAATGTGTTTCCTGTGTGTCCAGGGCACTGTAATTCTAAAAACACATTTCAAGTGAACCTCTTAGGAAATGAGGAGAAAAAATACGTAGTGTGGTTCTGCTTGTGCCTAATCAATGTTCCTGCCTGGAAGGCAAAGTTTAAACAATGCACGGTTATTGCTCTTCCATTATCTGCTGAAAAGTACAGTTTTATCATGTGTGAAGGAAGGCTGATGTAAGTTCGATCCAGCCTTTAATGTGAGCAGCAGTTATGTTTCAAGGTTTGTCAGACACTGAGCCACAGCTCACTATTAATTACTCAATTGCAGACCAAAAGCAAGTAATCAGTTTTTATTTGAAAAAAGTTGTATAAAACAACACATGAAAGTACAGCTTACTGTACTGTTTGGTCCTGTGTGTCCTGTTCCACCCATCTCCCCCACCGCCCAAAAAAAAAAAAAAAAATGCCTGATCGCTCTAGCTACTAATCTTCACTACTGGTGCTCAGGAGTACTGGATATGCTGTTCCAATGTGGTGCCCATGGCGGCATACAACGATCTGTAGCTCATATTCCTCTATCTTCACTGTTTCACGTGTGACTCTTTCCTCAGCCAGCAGGAAAATGATAGTATAAAGGGCAAATTCAAACTCCGGGCTGACACCAATAAAGGTGCTTCCAATGGGCTTGACCGAGCCCTTCCAGCTGAACTGGATGCTCAAAACTTGGTCGTCTTTGTCAGGCTGAAAGCATAAACAAAACAATGGAATGATGTTGACAGATAGAATTTCTGACTCCAGATTTTTGAGAGCATTGCAAGATTCAGTCACCCTTGCTGTACCAGGGTGCTATAGCTGGAGCACAGCCTTTTTCCTGTCTTCTGGAGTATACATGATCATTTATGTCAATTAAGCTTCAGCAGTGTTGCAATTCTGTAAACACCAGCAATGCTTTTTAAAATAGTTTTTGCAAAAAAAGGAGCTGCACTTGAGGGCATGCAAGTATTTCTTCTGCTTATATACACCTGGGCAAATTAGGTTCAAAACAGTTGAACCTATGATTGCATGATTGTGCCTTGATTCATTACGACAGCTTTTACCTCTGGTTCCATTTGTCTTATTTGCAAAGGCACCCTGGTTGTTCTTACCCTGGTTTTGTTCTTCCGAGTGACATATCCCTTGTAGTCAATTTGATTGCGCTTTTCCTGAAGGTAAAATTGCACCCAGTTGTGCAAACCTAAGATCTGTTTACCACGCCTTGTTTCTCCAACAAAAACGTGTTCAAAACCACAAGAATCAGGTCTGTAATAAACCAAAGAATATTAGATAGGTTTTTACACGTTTAAATAGTTCAAATTGGCAGAGGCAAAAGGCAAGAAGATGCACAAGCTTGTTTAGGTTGATTCATGAGCAGTTATTTTATTTGTATGGATTTGTTTGGGTTTCTTTCTTACTCTGCACAAAACTTGCAATGAAATCTAGCCATGAAGTCTGAATTTCTATTTGATGATGAAGGTTGCTAGTAAATGCCACAGATGCTTCACTGCTGCTTGTCCAGATTTTAGCAAGCCTTCTGACACTGTCTCCCATAAAAGACTAACAGACAAACTGATGAATTCTAGATCGGAGAACTGCATGGATGGTTGTGGTTGAAGGCCTGTGATCAGGGACAAAAAGTGCAGCTGGAGGCTATATACCCTAATGGTCAATTACTATTAGTATCTGATCAGTAAGTCTTTAAACACAACCTGTGTAGAAGCAACAACCACCTGATTTAGGCCGTATTCTGAGGTTGTTTTCCAGTTCTGTGTGTAACAGATGGCACTTGGGCTTGTATTTACCTAAGTCAGAATAGTGTAGAGATTATAAGGGGCCATATCCATCAAACATACCTGTCTCCTTCTTTCCTGGCATAGAGCTGGAACCAGATGTCATAGAGCTGATATTTGAAATCGGTAAGGTTTGCCTTTGCTAGGTTTTTTTTAAGCAGATATTCATGAGCTAGCTGAAGGATATAAAACCAAGATACACACACAGTTTACTTTTTAATTCAGTGTTTTCAGCGACTAAAAAAGATCTTGTGTTACTCACTTTCATGACTTCTGTTTCTAAGATAGCATCAAGAAAGCAATTGTTTTCCGCTATTTCTTCCTGAGTCACTACTTCTGCTACACCAGTTGATGTCTCATAGTTGTCCAACAAGGAAATAAAGGCTGCAGAAAAAGAGAAGCTTTCAGCATGCTCATCCCGATGAACATGCCATATGCCTGATCATACCTGTGATTCAGACATGAGGGAGTGCCATCATAAAAAGATGCCATGTGACATGCCTTGACAGCCCTTAGAGAAAGACATTCACATATATGTCAAATTTAATGCTTGGGTAGGCTGTTGGGTGTAGGTCTAGAGGTGACTCAAGGCCAGACCACTGCTGTTCTTTTAAGATAAACAGCTTGCTACTGAGTGTCCTTATGGAACCAAGTGCTGAAGCAGTGACAACCTTCTACCAAAACAAATCATATCTGACCACCAAAATTACAGACATAGGCTTATGAACTTGAGCTATGCTGGCAGAAGGCTTTGTGAGCATTACTTCAGTAGAGGAATAATACAGCATAAACCTACATGACATGGCTTGAGCTTGAGCATGTGGCCACTGAGTGGATGTGTTCATTTTCTCCTTTGCACCCCTTTTGCCACCTGATCCCTCCTGTCACCTCATCTACTCGTGCTCTGATGCGCAGCGGACTCGGGGGGGCCGATTCAGCACACCAAGCTGGTAGAAGAATACTTGTGGTCAAGAACTTAAGTAATTTTCTGCCAGGCTAGTGAGCTGAAGGGACTTGGTGTAGGGTTCAGTGAGTACCAGAGCTGCCCTCAATAGACACAGAATTGTGTGGCTCAGTGAAGAGTGGGGGGAACAGAGAAAAACTGTGCTCCCCATTAGGCCAGCTGTTCAATCAGCTTAATGGAACTGTATCTGGGGAAAAGAAAAATCAGGGAAAGAAACATACGTTCGTAGGCATGCTTGAAGTATAGCCCCCAACAGAAATGCAAGAAGTAGCTGTGGACCTAGTGCTATCTGAAAGAGTGTATTGGGTTTGCGTGGACAGGTTTGGGTACCTGGGGGGCTACAGAGGTGGCTTCTGTGAGAAGCTGCCAGAAGCTTCCCCCATGTCCAGTGGAGCCAATGCCAGCCACTCTGAGGCAGGCCCATTGCTGGCCAAGGCCGAGCCCATCAGCCATGGTGGCGGTGCCTCTGACAGCATGTGAAGGAGGAAAAAAAGAAGAAATCTGCATCAGTGAGAGAGAAGGGTGAGACTGAGTGAGAGCAACAGCCCTGCAGCCCCCGGGTCAGTGCAGAAGGAGGCAGGAGGGGCTCCTGGCACTGGAGCAGAGATTCCTCTGCAGCCTATGGTGAAGACCATGGTGAGGCAGGCTGTGACCCCACAGCCCATGGAGGTCCACGGTGGAGCAGTTATCCACCTGCAGCCCATGGAGGACCCCATGCCGGAGCAGGTGGATGCCCGAAGAAGGCTGTGACCCCATGGGAAGCCCACAATGAAGCAGGTTTGGTGGCAGGACTTGTGACCCTGCGGGGAACCCATGTTGGAGCAGCCTGTTTCCTGAAGGACAGCACCCCGTGGAAGGGACCCACGCTGGAGCAGTTTGTGAAGAACTGCAGCCCATGGGAAGGACTCACATTGTAGAAGTTCATGGAGAACTGTCTCCTGTGGGAGGGAGCCCATGCTGGAGCAGGGGAAGGGTGTGAGGAGGGAGTAGCAGCAGAAGCAGCGTGTGATGGACTGACTGTTACTCCCATTCCCCGTTCCCCTGTGCTGCTCTGGAGGGGGATGTAAAGAAATCAGGAATTAAGCCCAGGAAGAAGGGAGGCGTGAGGGAAAGGTGTTTTTCTGACTTGAATGGTAACAAATTAAACTAATTTTCCCCAAGCTGAGTCTGTTCTGCCTGTGATAGTAATTGCTGAGTGATCTCCCTGTCCTTGTCTCAATCCATGAGCCTTTGATTATATTTTCTCTCCCCTGTCTGGTTGAGGAGGGGAGTGATAGAGCGGCTTTGGTGGGCACCTGGCATTCAGCCAGCATCAAACCACCCCAAAGGGCTAGAATCTGTGAGCAAAGCAGGAAAAGATTACTTTGGTGTCCTTTTCAATACATGGAATAACATCAAAGCAATGACAAGAGTCTCATCCAATTCACTTGTGGAAGAACCACAAAGAAATTCTGATTTTGGCTAAGGCAAAAAAAGATGTTCTTCCTAAGGGTGAGGCTATAGGTAACCTCTATGCAAATGTTGTGGAAACTACCTTCAAATGACATGCGGCCTGATGATCCTCACCACCATCCACATTATATATGATGTTACATTTTAGGCAAACACATCAAAACCAGCATGGATTCTTCAACTCACTTCCACCATTAACAAAATAATGGGTCTCACCTGCAAAAGTTTTTATGCTCTTCAGGCGTTCTTCATTCACGCTATGAAACAGCCGTCTGGCTGCGCTGTCCTGCACAGCACTGTCACCTTGCTGTGCGGCACCTGCTTTTCCCTAGGAGAAACACCAGAGTAAAACAATGAAAGATGTCCTTAGAGCAGACAGTGCCTGCTTTTATAATAATCAAAACAAACCCCATAATGCTATCAGGATTCTTTGTTAGGAATTGTCTTCCTACGAATCAAGAGAAGACATTACAGGAGAACTGCCAGCATAAAGGAAAAAAGACATAATCTTTGACACTGTACGAGCCTGAAATTGCTCTGTTGACTCATTTTCAGAGGTGACTGTGATGACTCATGTCCTAGTTCAGTTGTGATCAGTAACCAGCTGTGCTACTATGCTATATGCATCACAAGTAATAAAGGAAATAATGTAGATCCAAGGCTCTCTCCTCCCACCACAAATAAATAAAAAGAAGATTTGGGCACCTTCCTTCTCTGTTCGTTTGTAACCCACAGATAGACTGCATATAATTTATGAGGCCATGCAGTGCAGCAGAGGGGTTGTTTCTCTCCTGAGTCCCCACTCCTCAAGCTATCCAGTCTAATTCCTTTCTGTGATGATGCTTGAGCAATGCAGCTCCTCAGTAGCCTCCTGAGTAGGCTCTCTCAGGCTCAGCCTTTGTTTTCTGACTTCATGACTGCAGCCCCAGCCATTGCCTCAGTGCCAGGGAGATGCTGAGATAGTTCTGTGCGGCTCCACCAGCTTTGGACCAGTGCATCCTGGTGCTCTGAAGTTTTCAAGGACTTCTGCTTGGCTGCGTTTAAGGTCATTTTAATCAATGTTACCAATAAGCACATCCAAAATGGAAAGGAGGCTTTCCTGACAATTTTCAAGTTTCTGTTCCAAAGAGGGCATTCTCAGGGAAAGAGGAGAAACAATGAGTAGCAGTTTATTAACATGAGCAAGGGGTAACTAAAGCCTTGTCCTGAGAAATGGAGAAACCATATGAGTGAAGTTTTCCCCACACATTTTGGCCTGAGGTAGGTACTCCTTTTTCAAGTTTATCAGCAACAAAAATTATATCTTATAATATGAAGCAATGTAGAAATAAATTGTTTGGGCACTTGTGTGAGTACAAAATTGGATACTGGATATTCAGTGGCCTGCTGCCATTTGTGGCCAAAACAGATGGTCATGTTTGCGCTGCGCTGAGCTGGCAAGGAGTGAAATGGCTGCTCATCAAATCTGATACCCACTCCTCCCTCACAGTTCCCTGAGACTGGTAGCAACAACCCTGAAACCCTCCTCACCCACACCTCTGTGCCACGGCACACCATGAATTCTTCAAAATCCTCCCTTATTCCCCCAAGAATGACTTGGGACCTATCTCCCCTTCTCCCTCACTGCAGGTCACCCAGACCATAAACACGAGCAGTCATAAATATACAGAAACATCCAGGGTGAAGGGGACCTCAGAACATCTCTAGTCCTGCTCAAAGTATGGTCAGCACTGAATCTGGACCATATTACTCAGGGTGTCATCTTGTTGGGCCTTGAAAACTTCCAGAGATGGAGATTTCACAGCTTCTCTGGGCATCCTGTTGTGGTTACATTTGCCCTTGTTGAATTTAATGATGTTCCTTCCTTAGCCTATTTCTCCAGCCTGCCTATGTTCAGCTGAAGAGAAGCTTGAGCATACTAACTTCATCATCACGGTTTGCTGTCATCTGCAAAACTGCAAAGGCTGCACTCCATGTCATCATCCAGGCCACTGACAAAGATTAAGTGTTATAGGACCCAAGACAGACACCTCAGAGACTCCACTTATAACCAGCATCTAGGTGGTGTGGACCACTGATGTGCTCTCTGTACTGTTCCAGCTCCTAAGTGATCCTTCATCATTAGGAAGTCCTGCCTATTCTGTTAGTGGAAACAATGAAGTATAGGCAACTCTTTTAGCAAAAAGCAGTTTTGCAGACACCTTTTCCTACAGTACCATACTGCCCTTGATACTCACGTGATTTAGCAATTGGTTTGGTTACCTGCAAATCAATAGTGTAGTCTTTCCCAGGCATAAGGCGGTTAACATCCATATCCCACATCTCATTGAAAAGTTTAGAAAGTTCATGATTTAAGGCCTTCCTGTCAAGCAATTCAGAGAAATACATGTTGTAAAAGACGCATGACGTTCCTTCTGCAAGTAAAGAGTTGTCTAATGTCACTGTATGTTCTGGATACTAGCTTGTCACCAGGACAGCTTTCCCTTCTCCCCACACCTTATTGTCAGTGCTGCTCTAAAATCCATAGAGCTTTTGATTCATGTTCGTATCTAAAGAATGCAGGTAACCTGTAAGGAAACTTGAGCCTTCCCTAAGGTTATTTTAGATTTTCCATGCACTGAAATAAAAATGAAGATGGTGGCATTTCATTCAGGAGGATTCTATGTGAAAACCAGTGGCAAACAGGAGATTATCAGCATGCAGCAACACTACACAACAGAACAGGAAGCAAAGAATTCTCTCTAGGATGCTTTTCTAGCCACAATCTTACATACACTCTTCCTACATTTTTTCCTGCAAGACTCCACAGTAGATATTCTTTCCTTCCTAGCATAAAGTTGAAACTGAGACTCTAAACACAGGGTCTGCATACAATAAAATTCTCACATGGGCTGATCTCTTATGCACTTACAAACCTTCCTGGGCTGGCCTTTCCTCATTTTAATGGAATTTTGTCTTGCATAATAGTGTAAAGTTTTCAGAAGTCTATCCATCCTATTAACAAGGTTTAGGAAGGGTTGCCATTTGTGATGAACTGCCCAAAGGCAGCTCCACTTTCAAGGGCATTATGTCCACATTAACACATAAGATCAAGACAAAGAACACAGTAGAGAGGAAAAAGGAGTGGGTTAATCTTTAAATGACTGACAGTTGAATTAATCAGTTACAGACCAGCACATGTATTGAAGCTCAGAGAAGAACTGCTTGATAATTTTTAATTTCTCCTCCAAATTAGATGTTCTCAAGAAAAAAAGTGCAGAAATTTGTCAACGATGGACATTTCTTTCAAATGCCAGTTTGGGCAACTTGCCATGATTTTAACAACTGGTTTTCCCAGACTGAACCAAGGCACCTTCAAGCTCAATTCTGAACCTCCTTAACTGATTACTGTTATGTCTTCTCCTTCTGTTCTAGCCAGAATGGAGATACTTGCTGTATCCTCCTGCCAGTGGCAAATTCCGTGCTCTCTAGCAGAAACAGCAAACAAATACTGTGGTAAGGTCACCAACAGTCCTCTGGCAGGGCAGCCTTGGTGTCAGGCAGCTTGCAGAGCTTGCCAGAGAGCCAGGAAGAGCAAAAAGTGGGACAGGTGGGTACCTGCCCCGTTGTTGGCAGGCAGGGAATAGAAGTCATAGCAGAGGAGAGGGCATTAATCAAATGGTGGGAGAACAGTCTAGAAGCAGTACAGCAAGATTTTATGTGCCTTCTGTCCTGGACTGCACTTTATGGCTGGTTCAGAAACTGCTGGCCTAAGCTCCATATTGAAAGAAACAGAAAGTGGCAAACTGTGTCTGGAGAACTGAGACTTCTTTTTATTTCCACATTATTAAGCAATCCCTTTTCGCCAGAATTGTCAGTGTAACTGTGGGATGGAGTTCATGCAGCCCAAGATTAAAATACTGAAAAGTGTAAGCAGTCTGTGCTTAACTCCTTGAGAGCTTGTTGCCCAAAGGAATTCATATCCCTGAGCGAAGAGGCAAAAGCAGCCACTTTACATTAATGCCCCTGAAGATTAAGCTGCAGCAGCTGAGGAGCATAAAGGACATATATGATAGTCATATTATACACTGCATTATTTGAGTGGGGAAAGCCACCTCCTGCAGCAGGGCAGGGCAGACAGCCGTAACTGCTTCAGCTGCCACACCTCGGTCTGCTGCAACGGGGCATCTGAGCCATCGTATACCTCAGCTACGCTGGAGGCACTGGCAGTGCATTTTTGCTTGGGCTTTGCAATACTTTGAGATCATTGCTGGTGGAATTTTGAACTTGAATTTTGAACTGGGCTTGAATAAGCACCGATATCTGAAAGAAGGAAAAGGACTAAAGATTCTAGTATATGGGAGCCAAAGAATATGTTTGTTGCTAGGGTTAAACACGAATATGAAAGAAGATTTTTGCTTGGAACAAGTACTTGCATGGATCTTACAGTGGAGCAGAAGGAGGCTGGCACAGAGGGCACATATTCAGCCCTTGCCCAAACCCCAGGCTCTGCTTATACAGCAGAAGTGTGACTTGCAGCATCACATTATCCATACTGGCTGTGCAGCCCAGACAAGGCACCTGCTCAGCTTCACGGGGAGTCAGCCTCACAGCCTACCACGGAAGCCACCACCAGCGGTATTTTTATATTCAGCCATGCCTCCACATTCTTTCCAGAGTCTTAAGAAGAGTAATTCCTTCTCAAAAGAGCTCACAAACCAATACTAAACAGAAAATTGTTCATCTCACCAGCTTGGCTGAAGTCATGAGAGCTGGATTGGGAAGTTCACAGGACAGTACCAGAGATGTTTCTCAAACTACAAGTCTACATTCATGTTACCTTGGACTGACCTAGTCTTACCGGGTCACTTTCCTCCCCAGTTCTGGACCTTCCTGCTGACTACTCCGCTGCATCAGCTTATCCCATCTGAGTACTGGCATATTATGTTTAATACAGTTTTCACTTTGGAAGTAACTACTAGTGGTGAAGAGGACTCTGCCATCTGTTGAATATCCAAGGTATGTGAAATATTATGGGGTATGTTAGGATTGATGTTTTAATTTTTTTTTCCCATGTATACAGTATTTTATATACATATATTTTAGCATGTATGTATTTTGGTAAAAGTCACCTCTACAGAAAATCTCATCCCTTCAGTACCTACCGCTTGTTCTTGCTCTGCTCTTGGCAGATTTGTCTTGTGTTTATAAAGCATTGTAGGGCTTTGTTTGATCTTTCCTCCTTTAGAAATGTTATGGAATATCACACGAGCTCATGGAGGCAAGCTCAAGATGTCTGCTCGGGCGAGGGTTAAAGCACAAGCATACCTACAGAATTCAATCTTTGTATTTATTTAATAAATATATTTCTACTAATATATACATCTTACTATATATTACTATATATGTATTATATTACTATAATACATCTACTAAATGTATTCCTGCATTCAGAAAATGTGTCCCAAAACTCTAAAGTAACTTAATTTTAGAAAATAAAAGCCTTTTCTCTCCTTTTTCTCTGCTGGATTCTACCACAATAACGTCATAGACTTTTCCTCTTTTTTGTTGTCCCTTTAGTTTCCAAACACAGCAGAGCCCCTGCACACATTGTAAATGAAGATTAGAATAACAAAACCTACATCCCTGCCAAAGCAAAGAACTTGTTTAGCAACTTACAGAGTCATGTTGTAAAACCTCTTTCTGGACAGTATTTCTTTAAAAAACGTCCATAAACTTGGCTTACACATACAAAGCAGGACAACTTCAAACAGAAGGAGCCCAACACCTTCATGCAAATCCATGACACACAGCGTTTAGGTAAGGCTTTCCTGGAAAAAATGTGTCGTGTATTTACTCTCTGGTTTTCAATACAATTGCATGTATGACTCAAAACAGAGATTTTTATCATTAATTCTCAATCCTCTCCCTATGGTGAAATGTCTTAGTTGTTAGATTTGTGCTTTCACATAGAATAAATTATTTCTTTGCAAGAAGCCTGGCCTATTGGATTTTGTCCAATTGGAGTCTTAATTGGATGTGCTTACGTGCATAAAGCACCACCCGAATAACAAGAACACTTAGTCTGCACTTGTAAGAGCCGAGAAAACTTTTGGGGGAGGCTCTTTGCAATAGTAATTCTAATGCACCAGCTGTGTGGCTGGAGCAAAAGAATCTAACATCTCCATTTTATGATAGCTTTCAAGGGAAACTTTCACATAGTGTGCCTGTCTTTTCCAAGTGATTTTCTTATATGAAACCTTCATTCTATCCAAAGAATGTGCCCCAAGAAGAAGTCTTTTATTGCTATAAATCAGAAATGACTCAACACATAAAGATAATTAAAGGGACAGTGGCAAATCATGTGAGTAAGTCAACAATGTCAAAGCAAGAAAAACATGTATTGCAAATGGCTCACATGGAGCCCTGCAAAGCAGTGTTGATGGAATACGTTCTCCAAGTAAATTTGCCTTCAAAGATACTTTGAACAACAGCTGATTTTATAAAGCCTTTTAATCTTGGCATAGAGAAGAAAAACATTGAGAAAGCCTGATGAGCAGCCATTTACAGGAAGTTTGCAATCATTTAAAAAAAACTCGTTCAAATGTTGTGAAATACATGTATCGGCTTATAGAAGATACAAGCAATTCTTTCGATTTTCCTCTTGTGCCAGTGTGTATGTCTTTTACTTGAGTCCAGTGATGTTTTCCTCAGTTTATAGTTTGTATTTTAAATACAAAAGGATAAATAAGTCAGCTTTTGTGGGTGGAAAGGAAAATGCATTGTCAAGGGACAAACATAAAAGTGGGAAGTTACTTGGTGAACACTCTGTCGATGTCCTGGGCAGGCAGGTGATATTTGAGAATCGGTTCTATGTTATCAGCTATGTTTAAGCAAAATCTGATCTTAGCATCACCTTATTTTAGCTAAAACAGCTTACGATTCAGTTGTCTCACCAAGTTCTTACGCTGAGGTGAGTTAGGAAAACAGATCAGAGATAGGAAGCAGGGTTACTGCTGTGCTGTATTTCATGTAACTCCCTTTTTACATGTCTCCCAGACGAATATCCCACCCCCACTTCCCTTTGCATTAGAGAAAAGTTAATGTGATTTTCTCTTACCCATGAGCCATGCCAGGAAGTTTTTCTCTTAGCAAACACACTCAGCAGGGATAAGGCAACCCGAAGCTCAGAATCCTCCTGGTAGTCCAAGGCACGGAGCTGTCACCCTCTTATAGCCTGCTCCCTGCGGAGGGCTGTCACTCAGACTGACAGGCAGCGCAGGTAGGTCAGGGAGAGGCAGGAGGTGCCAAACCCCACAAAAAGATGAGGAGTGTAAGGACAATGCCACTTCTGAGCTCTCCCAGCGCAAGCACACTCAGATCAGGAAGTCAGAGCCACCTCCGCCAGGCTCCTGCTTCGCCTTATCACCCCGGGCAGTCAGTGCAGCAGGGAATATAGGGGCGAGGGCTGAGATGCCCAGCGACCACTGCCTTCTCCCACCTGGCATTTCACATACAGCCCTGAGAGCCCCGTACGAACTTCAGGCATGAGTCACGGCATTGCATATGCAGTTATGTTGGGTTATTTGCTAACAGATTTTAGATCTCTGTATGAATTTTGGGCCCAGAAATAAGCACTTCAAGTGTGAAAGCCTTGACTGAGATGGATGGGCCGTTCTAGTCTTGCTGTATAATAACTCAGAGAGAAAAAAAAATTATAGATGGGGAAGAAAAAAAAGTGTGCTTCTATTTACAGCTGAAATTGCTAGTTATGACATTGTTAATATTAGGAGGCATTTTAATCAGGAAATGTTTTACAAAAGCAGCACTGGAAGCAAGTGGTGGCAGGTACAAGTAAGTGCAGGTACCCACTCCAGTGCCTGGCCTGGGAAGCATTCATTCATTATGTGGCTAAATGAACCTTCACATGGTTTAAAGCTTATTTTTGTTTGATTGATACTTTTAAAATCTTTTTCTTCAATAATAATTAGCTCCTGAAAAACATAGCTTTAAGTTTAAACCTATATGTATATACAGAAGCCAAAATGGTTTGATGTTAGGCTACCAGTTATGCAAATGGTTCTGTACCCCTGGTCCATACCCCTTCAAAGAATCGTATTAGAGCCAATCAAAGCTCCTGATAATGAAGATGCCTGACACATGGAATTGCATAGGGGACAAGACATGCAGCTAGCTCACTTAGAACACTTAGAAGTGAAGCTTCCTTCTGACACTGGTAGGGGAAATTAATGTATCTCAAAACTGAATATCCTTAATTTTAACATAAATCTTCTTTAGCATTTTTTGTTAGCATCTACTGCAGTTCTGGGTAAGCAAGATAAATGACAAAAAATACGGTGCCTGTGTTTATCAACTGAATGCAGGAACTCTTTTTCTGGGCTTTCATTTAAAATACAAACGCCAGTAGGCATATTCTATCTATAAGGAAGTTGCAACTCCTTTTTCACATTAGCAGAAACAGCCCAGGGAATTTCTATTTACAAGCAGCAGTCAGTGGATTTCAGTTAGTCTTTGATAAAACTAGAGGTCTGATTGGTAGCATCACTAGCAATTTCACAACCAAACATGTACTTAAATCTGTTGTAAAACTTCAACCCTATGATTTAGATGTTGAGCTAAGAAAAACTCAAGGATCCCAAAGAGTGTAAAAAGGTGTGTCTGCCAACGGAAACAAAGTGCTGATCAAAGGCTGATCAGTGCAGAATCTGGGTCACTCCCCTGTCTAACGCAGGCAGTAAGGAGACCCGAGTGTCCGGAGAGCAGCCTTGCTAACAGTGTGGGCTGGCTTTCCCTACTGAAGAGATCAGCAGTGCCTTGTCAAACCCATTGCACAGGGCAGCGCACGTTTGCTGTGCAGGAGCTGACAGCAGGCTCCCCTTGCTCTCTGCTCCTCTTTTCTGGCACGAGGGAGTGGGGAGACTATTTGGCGTTGTCTGATTCACATGCGAACAGCATGTCCAAAGGAATGGGGCAACAGACTTGCAGAAGGTGTTCTGCCTAACAAAACTGCCACCTCAAGCATCAGATGCTGACCTTTGCCAAGGTCAAGGATCAAGGAAACCCTGCGAATAAGACCTGTTTCTAAAGGATGTAGGCATGTCTGTGTGTTTGTGGCCTTAGTATTTTGCTTTTCTAACCAAGGTGGCCGATGGCTAAGTGCTGGTTTGTTGCCTCTAGTCAGGTGCCTAACTTCTCTGAAGAGGGAGAGGGCTCATTCAGAGTTAATTTAAACCTCTTTGGTGGATACAGAGAGGGTGAGTGAGAACAGGCTTTACAGGCTTCCAGACCAAAGCAGCCAGGGCTCACACATGCACCAAGGACACATCTGGGCTGAAGAGGCTCACTCAGGGAGACTGAGTAAAAGCTGGCAGCTAGAACAAACGCTGTGCAGATCTGTAGCAGGCTCAGCCCTTCCCCTGGGGAAGCCAGAGCAGGCCTTTGGGTCATGTTTTGTGCATGGATATAGGGAAGAGGAAAGTTTCTGAGACATAGAGTTTGCTGGACATTCCCATGGCGTCTTTGGCTATTGCCACCAAGTCTCCACAAGCTGACCGACATTGAAAAGCAGTAGAGATGGCCTGGGCTGCTCAGTGGGAACCTTGCCAGGTCAGAGCTCACTGAGAGTGGGGAGTGAGGACTTTGAGGTCTCCACTCTTCCCTAAGCGTTAATTCTCAAGCTGGAGCCTCACCTGACAGATCGTCTCCCAAGGTCCATGGTCCCAGCGCCCAGCCTGTCTCTTGGTTATCTCCCCAGTTCCCCAAGCCTCAGCGTCTCAGTCCCGAACTCTTTCTGTAGCAATGATGTTATAATCCCTCCACTTACTTAGGGGTTTGCGGTTGTAGCAGCTGTCCTCAAAGAGAAAAGAGGGTTACACAGCCAGGCACGCTTTTGTTATAGAAATGCCAGGAATAAATCACTCCATTCCTGCAGCTAGATGTCTTCACCTAGACTGTGCAGTGATGTGACCTGCTTACCTTTAGGTTGGTCTGTTAGCCTTCCTTTATTTACCAGTGCTAATCCCCAGGTTTACTGGGCAAACCGTGGCCGCCGTGGATGTTCTCACAGCCGGGTGAGCTGCCTGCAGAGCCCGCAAACCCCGCGGCAGGGAGAAGGCAGGTGCTGAGCAGGCGGGCGGCTCCGTGCCCCTGCGTGAGCTGAGGGGCTAAGAGAGGAAATTGTAATGTTGGGGTTTTTTTAATCTTAATATTAGGACTGTCAAGCATACATAGTCCTTGGTTTTGTAAGAAGGAACTGTATGTAGAAATTTTTGAGGCCTGTTTACTGCAAGTTAAGGCTTATTAATGAAGAGCTTTGAGGTCTTTCACATTTAGCCCCGACACAAGGACACATTTGCTTGTTAGTCGTTCATCTGTGCATGTTGATGTGAACAAAAACTTTAGGCCGTCTGGCCGAAATGTCCTTTCTCGTTGCACAGTTGGGTTCTGCTTTTTGGATAACCATCGCCCCTAATGAGCCCGGCTGCTGGCTGTCACCGGCCTGGACGAGCTGGAGGGACTCAGGGCCCTCAGCAGTGCCGGGGCAGGGCCCTGGGCCCCACTCGGTACCGGGGCTGTGCATGGGGCCCCACTCGGTACCGGGGCAGGGCCCTGGGCCTCACTCAGTACTGGGGCTGTGCGCGGGGCCCCACTCGGTACCGGGGCAGGGCCCTGGGCCCCAATCGGTACCGGGGCTGTGCGCGGGGCCCCACTCGGTACCGGGGCAGGGCCCTGGGCCCCAGTCGGTACCGGGGCAGGGCCCTGGGCCCCACTCGGTACCGGGGCTGTGCGCGGGGCCCCACTCGGTACGGGGCAGGGCCCTGGGCCCCAATCGGTCCGGGGCTGGTGCGCGGGGCCCGGCCCTGAGGCTGGCAGGCGGGGGCGCGGGCCCGGTACCGCACCGGGGCCGCGGTGGCGGCACACAGTGGTCCCGTCTCCGGAAGATTGCGGGGCCCTGGCTGCTAGTTGGGAAGGGAGGGGCTGGGGTTGCACTGCCCTTGCCTTCCCCATCTTTGTTTGGGGAGCTAACACGGGGCAAACGGCGTCGCGTAAGCGGTACGGCAGCACAGCGGGCAGGGGCAAGGCCGTGGTGGCACGGATGTAACCCGTGGCGGTGCGTGCTCTGTGCGGGTGGGGGGGCACACGGAAGGTAACGACGCAACGGAAAGCTGCGAAACCGTGACTACGCTTTCGGTTTTTTTTCCGCGATTTCCACGCCTCCCGCTGCGATCCGTGCGGGCTCCGGGGTGCACCGCCCCGCCAGCCCGCCGGCCGGCAGCCACGCCCCGCGGCCGTTTCAAGCAGCGTCGCCTCAGGGCCTCGGTGCCCCAGCCCGCGGGTTCCCCCAGTGACCGGCCAGCGTAGCGCTGCCCGGAACCCCGGCGGCAGCGCCCCTCCCCTTTGCCGGGGGGACGCGACCCCGCCGGGCGCACACCGGGGGGGAGGGCCCGGCGCCTGGGCCCCGCCTGCAGCGGCCGCCCCCCGCGCGCCCAGCGGGGAGCGGCCTCCCCTGGCGGCCAGGCGGGGCAGCAGCCGCTCGGCGCTGATTGGCGGGGCGCGGAGCGGCGGCGCGGGGCGGAGCGGGGGAAGCGCTTTCTCTTCTGGTTGGGGGCAGCGATGGGGGCGACGCTCAGCACGGTGAGTGCGCTCGGCTCCCGGGCGGCGCCGGGCAGCGGGCCGCGGGCGGTTGGGTGACGGCTGCGGTGGCACCGCATTCGGCGCCCGCCCCTCCCGGCACGGCCCTGGGCGCGCTGAGGCCCTGAGGCCTGGCCGCGGGCGGGAGGAGCGGCGCGGCGCTCCGGGGGCCCCGGGCGGGCTGTCGCTGGCTGCCGGAGCAGAGCGAGGGCCGCTGGGCGGTGTCACAGGCTGCCCGAGGCCCCTGCTGCCTTCCCTGCCGTGTGCGGGAGGGAAAACGGGGGGGCCCGTGTTGGGAGCCGCGTACGTGCCCGCCCCCCCTCCCGTTTCCCCGGGACCTTCCCGTGCCTGGCAGGGCGGGGGCCGGCGGGCCGGGCGGGGGTGGTGGTGCCGGTGCTGGCAGCCGCGGCCTGCGCGGGGGCATCCCGCACTTCCCCGAGCGGTGCCTCGGCGTCTGTGCCGGTGGCGTTGCAGCGCCAGCCGGGCGGCTTGCTCCTCGGGATCTTGTCCGCCGAGCGGCGGGTTTGCAGTGCTGTCGTCGGTAGCGTGTGGCGACACCCTCGTTCCGCTGCTGCCTGGCACATTCTCTCTTCCCTCTGATGCAGCAGCTCAAGCACTTAGGGCTCTGTGTTTGTGAGAGGAGCAGGGTGGAGGTGGATGCAACATATGCTAGTTTGGGTGCAGCTGCTCCTTAGGTTACGTGAACAGAAGAGGATGAGGCAGATGCGAAGCCTGGCCCGTAATCCTGGCATCATTTTTCCGAAGCAGATAAGAAGTATGTTTAACTATAGCCACTTAAAAATAGGGTTTGAATGAGGAAGTGGGGGAGGAGTGACTGGAGCTCCCGAGGGTACAGGATTTTTCTTGTTAAGGCAGCATTTGGTTTGTGTGTTTGTAGGGCAGTTCGGTGATGGAGTGTCCTGCCATACGCTTACGTGTTTAGCTTTTTGCTCACCACGCCCTAGGGGAAAGGGCTGGCAATCTCGGTGCTATGGCCTTTCTCTTTCTTGTGGCCTTTCTTGTTATCCCGCAGATACAGAAGTCTGTTTCCGTTAATAAAAATTCCTGTGCAATTACTAATTTTGTGATCTCTATTAGCAAAGATTGCTGCAACTGGAAACTGTTAAGCCACCAGATCTTCATTTAGTGATTCCTGGCCTTATGGTCATCCAGTCCTTCCCTCTGCTGCTGTAGATCTGATTCAGCTTCCGTGGTTGCGGTGCAGTTATCTTCCAGAATATCTTGATATACTCTGTGGTAAGAGTATATAGATCACTTCAAGCACTGAGAATTTATTTATTGGCAAGGACAACTTTTTGTAATCATTCAGTCTTCAGTTCTTCCACTCTTTTCTGCCCACCAGCTGATACCTTCTAAGTGAGGAACTAAAATAGCTATCCATATTAGCGTGTGTGCTGTTTCTTTCCAGCCTAAATCCCATGAGGCTTTTGCACTAATTGACCCTGAATAACAAATTGCCTTCCATGATGCCAACATTGTTAAAAATGTTTGTGAAAATTAAACTGCATTCAGTTCCAATAGACTCGGATCTGGCGCATTTCTTCAAGAAGTGATGATTGTGCACATTGGGGGAAAGAGTGTGTTAATCTTACTTATTAAACAGCTGTAGTGGTTTTCACTTGACATCTGATGACCAAAATATGATGCGCGAAGATGAGAGAAAACATTTATCTCTGCACATAAGTAGAGAAGCTGACTTGCAGAGATAGTATTTTGAACTCCACTTTCCTCCTGGCTTCCTGATCATCTGTTTCTGATGTACATTAGTATATGTACACAGAAGAGCACAGAGGCACTGGCAGGTGGGGGAGCCCCGATAACAGACTTGGAGAAATGAGCCCTGGCCCTTCCCAGAACTGACTGGGGGAGCTGTTGGCCTGTGGGCTCGGAGTGATGCTTGTCTGTGTGCGTCAGTGGGAGGCTGGCTTTCCTTGGAGGCTAGGGGGGCATGGGATGCAAGGTGTCATGCGAAAGGGAGGGAGGGGAGATTTTTCTCAACCTGTTTGGTCTGTTGATCAGTACCCCAGGAAAGGCAAGACTCTGGTAAGGTACCTTAATGGTGTTCCTTTCACTATCTGTTCTTGTCTTTCATCCTCCCCAAGGCTGACTCCCTTGATTAGAAGTCCCTTCATGCATAACTTGGAGAGTGGGTCAGCTCAGCCTAGCTTTGTGAACATTAGATTGGAGTTGGGTAGTCTGGGAGTTTTGGCACCAATTCCCCTGCTTTGGACTTATTTCAGTCCAGGACTAGTCCATTTCCATCACATGTAGGTGGAGCTTGAGTGACTCTAGGCATACCCGTTGTTGTTACTGCTCAGTGTCACATGCCCAGTCAGGTGTAGCAGCACCGTGGAGGCAGGTAACTTTGAGGTGGAGGTGTGCGTTAGTAGTGCAGTGAGAGTATTTCATCTGAGGAAAGTCATTTGGCCACAAGGGTTGGCACAGCCACGGACATCTCAGAGATTCTTCATGTGACAACTGTCATGCGGCTTATCAGCTGTGTGGTGCCATCAAGTTCCTGTTCTTGCAGGGAGCAGACAGAGCCTGGCCGCGGTGTCCCCGCTCCGTTCCACCTCGTCACTCCTGTCAGCACGTGCTGAGCCGGCAGGTTGTGCTTCTTAGGGAGCAGTGGCGATGTAGATTGCATGCATGCCCGCCATCCTGAAAGGGATAGCTGTTTTACTCTAAAAAGCTTTCTGCAATACTACACGTTCATTGGGTCCCAATTTTCTCTACTTCCCCCCTCAAAGTAATTTTTCCATGCAGGGGGTGAGCATTTGGGGATTGTGGAACATTTATGGGAGGAGCCAAAGGCAGGGATCGAGGTCATTTGGAGAGGAAAAAACGTGGTGAAAATAAAAGGATAAGGGGATAAAAAGGTCTGACCCTGTGTAAACAAGCTTGCTCTGTACCCTTGTCTGGCTGTGTCCTGCATGCAGTCGGCGCAGTCTGTCCTGTGTCTTTGTTAAACTCCACAGCGGCTTACCTGGGGGAGGGGCGCTGCTCTGCCGTGTCAGTGTGGAGGTGTAAGTGCCAGCACCTGAAGCCAGACCGTGAGTCGGAGGGCCTGTGTGTCTGCGGGGCCGACACCCAGTGCAAGTGTGCGATGGCTAGCAACGGTCCAGCTGAACTAGCCAGCAAGTAGGTGAGGTGGCCTGGGAGCCTGCTGTGTGATCATCTCTGAGGATGATACCACCAAAGAGGCTGGCTACTGAAGGGGCCAGGGGTCCTGGCTAGCTGCCAGATTCATCGTGGGATCTGTGGTCAAGTGTGAGAGCCCCAGTTGCTGGGGGTCCACAGCGCATGTGATGGTGTGTGAAGGGGTTGTCTGTGCAACAGCAGCTTCTACATCCAGATGCCAGCAACTGGGGAGACTGGAGTGTGGGGACAGTTGCTGCAAAGACTAAGCCAGCTACTGGTGGATCCACCTTGCATGTTATCTATTTCCCGCTAATGGACCTTCATCCTGATCAGTCAGGGAAATGAACAGGAGGTGGCCATCAGTGCTGTTTGTGCGAGCATCTGTCTGTGTTACCAGTGTGGCCAGCCAGATGTCTATTTAGGGGTGTGTTTATGTGTCTGTGTGCCTACTGGGCATAGGTGCTCAGCCTCACTGGTGGTCGTGGGGACATGGAGCTGTGACAGCCTCGCTTCTGTCAAGCTGCTAGGTTTGGCAACCCTCTGCCAGCGTGCCAAGTACTTCAACGTAGGAGTAACGTCAGGTATGCACAAAGCAAATCTGTGTGTTGCACTGCCTGGTGGTTTTTTCAATACTTCCTGCTCTTACTAGCACAGAGAAACACAGTTTTTTCAGTGGTTAGATTGTCATGTCATGCTACCAAGTTCCATCTCACCAAAATAACTTTCTTGTGTTATGCACATGTGTCTTAACACTCTTTCTGTGTTGATACAGTTGGGTCGCTTTGTGACATACCCAATATGGCTAATCTACACCACCATCCTGAGGAGGCTTTTCGGGAGTCACAATCATGCAATTACTCTGGAGGATCCTGAAGTGAAGTATGCATTGAGGCTGATTGATAAGGAGGTAAGTACATGTACAGTGCTGAGCATGACCTCTCTGTGGAAATGCTTACAACTTCTTAAATCTTCAGTAATGTTGCAGCCGGGTGAATACTTGTGTTTTAAGGAATGGACTTATTTATAAATGCCTCTTGCCTAGTATAACCAAATTCTGTAGTTCTGCAAGCAGCTTGTTTCTAAGCAAGTTAGAGAATGCTGCTTTAGAGATGACCAAACTCGTAGTTTCTGCAACATGCGTCGTGTGTCATGGAGTACATCACCAGAAATTCCTAAATTCTGCACTGCTAGATTGGCTATGAGACAGAAGTCATGCTGTCAGGCAGAGAAGGCATTTTTTTCATGGTCGGTAGTGTTCAACATAGTAGTTGTCAGAACTATGCTGATACTGATTCCTGTTACTAGTATGTTACAGGAAGAAAGGTTTTTAAATGATGTAGTCCTGAGAGCATCTGAGCTGCCCCAGCTTCTCTTTCTCTGTCTTAAAAGTAGAAGCAGTTCTGTACCTC